>NW_027459466.1:0-1327500 GCF_050624435.1 Tenrec ecaudatus
GTTACCTAACGGGCACTTGGATTATGTAGGTTCCCTAGCGGGCACTTAGACTATGTAGGTTTCCTTGCGGGCATTTGGACTATGTAGGTTACCTAGCGAGCACTTGGACTATATAGGTTCCCTAACGGGCACTTGGACTATGTAGGTTCCCTAGCGGTCACGTGGACTATGTAGACTCTCTAGAAGGCACTTGGACTATGTAGGTTACCTATCGGGCACTTTGACTATGTAGGTTAACTAGCGGGCACTTGGACTATCCAGGTTACGAAGCGGGCACTTGGACTATGTAGGTTACCAAAAGGGCACTTGGACTATCTAGGTTAACGAATGGACACTTGGACTATATAGGTAACCTAGCGGGCACTTGGACTGTTTAGGTTACATAGCGGGCAATTGGCCTATCTAGGTTAACGAAAGGGCACTTGGACTATGTAGGTTAGCTAACAGGCACTTAGACTATCTAGGTTACCTAGCAGGCACTTGGACTATGTAGGTTACCTAGCGGACACTTGGACTATCTAGGTTAACTAGCAGGCCCTTGGACTATCTAGGTAACCTAGCGGGCACTTGGACTATCTAGGTTAACTAGCGGGCACTTGGACTATCTAGGTTACCTAGCGGGCACTTGGACTATGTAGGTTAACTAGAAGGCACTTGGACTATCAAGGTTACCTAGCGGGCTCTTGGACTATGTAGGTTACCTAGCGGGCACTTGGAATGTCTAGGTTACCTAGCGGGCACTTGCACTATCTACGTTAACGAACGGGCACTTGGACTATGTTGGTTAACTAGCGGACACTTGTACAATCTAGGTTAGCTAACGGGCAATTGGACTATCAAGGTTACCTAACGGGCACTTGGACTATGTAGGTTACCTAGCAGGCACTTTGACTATCTAGGTTAACTAACGGGCACTGGGACTATGTAGGTTGGCTAGCGAGCACTTGGACTATGTAGGTTCCCAAGCGGGCGCTTGGACTATGTAGGTTCCCTAGCGGGTACTTGGACTGTCTACGTTAACTAGCGGGCAATTGGACTGTCTAGGTTACCTAGTGGGCACTTGGACTATGTAGTTTAACTAGCAGGCACTTGGACTATGTAGGTTAACTAGCGGGCACTTGGACTATCTAGGTTACCTAGCGGGCACTTGGACTATGTACGTTCCCTAGCGGGCACTTGGGCTATCTACGTTACCTAGCGGGCACTTGGACTATGTAGGTTAACGAACGGGCACTTGGACTATGTAGGTAACCTAGTGGTCACTTGGACTGTCTAGGTTACCTAGCGGGCATTTGGACTATGTAGGTTAACTAGCGGGCACTTGGACTATCTAGGTTAACTAGCAGGCCCTTCGTCTATGTAGGTTAAGTAGCAGGCCCTTGGACAATGTAAGTTAACTAGAGGGCACTTGGATGATCCTGGTTAACTAGCGGGCACTTGGACTGTCTAGGTTAACTAGCGGGCACTTGGACTATCTAGGTTAACTAGTTGGCACTTGGACTATGTAGGTTCCTAGCGGGCATTTGGACTATATAGGTTACCTAGCGGGCTCTTGGACTATGTAGGTTCCCTAGCGGGCACTTGGACTATCTAGGTTCCCTAAAGGGCACTTGGACTATGTAGGTTACCTAGCGGACAATTGGACAATCTAGGTTAACTAGCGTGCACTTGGACTATGTAGGTTAACTAGCGGACACTTGAACTATGTAGGTTACCTAGCGGGCACTTGGACTATGTAGGTTAACTAGCAGGCCCTTGGACTATCTAGGTTACCTAGCAGGCACTTGGACTATGTAGGTTAACTAGCGGGCACTTGCACTCTCTAGGTTACCTAGCGGGTACTTGGACTATGTACCTTCCTTAGCGGGCACTTGGACTATCTATGTTAACTAGCGGGCACGTGGACTATGTAGGTTACCTAGCGGACCCTTGCACTATGTAGGTTACCTAGCGGTCACTTGGACTATGTAGGTTAACTAGAGGACACTTGGACGATCTAGGTTAACAAGTGGGCCCTTGGACTATGTAGGTTAACTAGCCGGCACTTGGACGATCTAGGTTAACTAGCGGGCACTTGGACGATCTAGGTTAACCAGCGGGCACTTGGACTATCAACGTTAACAAGCGAGCCTTTGGACTATGTAGGTTAACTAGCGGGCCCTTAGATTATCTAGGTTACCTAGATAGCACTTGGACTATCTAGGTTCCCTAGCGGGCATTTGGAGTATGTAGGTTCCATAGCGGGCACTTGGACTATGTAGGTTCTCTATCGGGTACTTGGACTATGTAGGTTTCTATCGGGCATTTGGGCTATGTAGGTTAACTAGCGGGCACTTGGACATCTAGGTTACCTAGCGGGCACTTGGTCTATGTACAAACCCTAGCGGGCACTTGGACTATCTGGGATACCTAGCGGGCACTTGTACTATCTAGGTTACCAGCTGGCACTTGGACTGTGTAGATCAAGTAGCGGGCCCTTGGACTATCTAGGTTAGCTAACGGGCACTTGGACTATCTAGGTTACCTAACGGGCACTTGGATTATGTTGGTTCCCTAGTTGGCACTTAGACTATGTAGGTTTCCTTGCGGGCATTTGGACTATGTAGGTTACCTTGCGAGCACTTGGACTTTGTAGGTTCCCAAAAGGGCACTTGGACTATGTAGGTTCCCTAGCGGTCACTTGGACTATGTAGGCTCCCTAGAAGGCACTTGGACTATGTAGATTACATATCGGGCACTTTGACTATGTAGGTTAACTAGCGGGCACTTGGACTATCCAGGTTACGAAGCGGGCACTTGGACTATGTAGGTTACTAAACGGGCACTTGGACTATCTAGGTTAACGAACGGACACTTGGACTATGTAGTTAACCTAGCGGGAACTTGGATTGTCTAGGTTACATAGCGGGCACTTGGACTATCTAGGTTAACGAACGGGCACTTGGACTATGTATGTTAGCTAACAGGCACTTTGACTATCTAGGTTACCTAGCAGGCACTTGGACTATGTAGGTTACCTAGCGGACAATTGGACGATCTAGGTTAACTAGCGGGAACTTGGAATATGTAGATTAACTAAGGGGCCCTTCGACTATGTAGGTTAACTAGTAGGTACTTGGACTATCTAGGTTACCTAGCGGGCACTTTGTCTATGTACAAACCCTAGCGGTCACTTGGACTATCTGGGTTACCTAGCGGGCACTTGGAATATGTACGTCCCCTAGTGGGCACTTGGACTATCTAGGTTAACTAATGGGCACTAGGACTATCTAGGTTAACAAACGGGCACTTGGTCTATATAGGTTACCTAGCGGGCACTTGGACTATGTAGGTCAACTAGCGGGCCCTTGGACTATCTAGGTTAGTTAACGGGCATATGGATTATGTAGGTTAACTAGCGGACACTTGGACGATCTAGGTTAACTAGCGGGCCCTATCACTATGTATGTTATCTAGCGGGCCTTTGGACTATGTAGGTTAACTAGCGGGCACTTGGATTATCTACGTTACCTGGCATGCACTTGAACTATGTAGGTTAACTAGTGGGCCCTTAGACTATCTTGGTTAGCTAACGGTCAATTGGACTATGTAGGTTAATTAGCGGGTACTTGGACTATGTAGGTTCCCTAGCGGGCATTTGGACTATATAGATTACCTAGCGGGCACTTGGACTTTGTAGGTTACCTAGCGGACACTTGGATTATCTAGGTTACCTAGCGGGCACTTGGAAGATACACGTTCCCTAGCCAGCACTAAGACTATTGGTTCCCTAAAGGGCACTTGGACTATGTAGGTTCCATAGCGGGCACTTGGACTATGTAGGTTCCCTATCGGGCACTTGGACTATATAGGTTTCTATTGGGCACTTAGACTATGTAGGTTAACTAGCGGGCACATGGACTATCTAGGTTACCTAGCGGGCACTTGGACTATGTAGGTTAACTAGAAGGCACTTGGACTATCAAGGTTACATAGCGGGCTCTTGGACTATGTAGGTTACCTAGCGGGCACATGGACTGTCTAGGTTACCTAGCGAGCCCTTGGACTATGTAGGTTAACTAGCGGGCCCTTGGACTATCTAGGTTACCTAGATAGCACTTGGACTATCTAGGTTCCCTAGAGGGCATTTGGACTATGTAGGTTCCATAGCGAGCACTTGGACTCTGTAGGTTCCCTATCGGGTACTTGGACTATGTAGGTTTCTATCGGGCATTTGGACTATGTAGGTTAACTAGCGGGCACTTGGACATCTAGGTTACCTAGCGGGCACATGGTCTATGTACAAACCCTAGCGTGCACTTGGACTATCTGGGATACCTAGCGGGCACTTGTACTATCTAGGTTACCTAGCTGGCACTTGGACTGTGTAGGTCAAGTAGCGGGCCCTTGGACTATCTAGGTTAGCTAACGGGCACTTGGACTATCTAGGTTACCTAGCGGGCACTTGGACTATGTAGGTCAACTAGTGGGCCCTTGGACTATCTAGGTTAGTTAACGGGCATATGGATTATGTAGGTTAACTAGCGGACACTTGGACGATCTAGGTTAACTAGCGGGCCCTATCACTATGTATGTTATCTAGCGGGCCTTTGGACTATGTAGGTTAACTAGCGGGCACTTGGATTATCTACGTTACCTGGCATGCACTTGAACTATGTAGGTTAACTAGTGGGCCCTTAGACTATCTTGGTTAGCTAACGGTCAATTGGACTATGTAGGTTAATTAGCGGGTACTTGGACTATGTAGGTTCCCTAGCGGGCATTTGGACTATATAGATTACCTAGCGGGCACTTGGACTTTGTAGGTTACCTAGCGGACACTTGGATTATCTAGGTTACCTAGCGGGCACTTGGAAGATACACGTTCCCTAGCCAGCACTAAGACTATTGGTTCCCTAAAGGGCACTTGGACTATGTAGGTTCCATAGCGGGCACTTGGACTATGTAGGTTCCCTATCGGGCACTTGGACTATATAGGTTTCTATTGGGCACTTAGACTATGTAGGTTAACTAGCGGGCACATGGACTATGTAGGTTACCTACCGGGCACTTGTTCTATGTACATACCCTAGCGGGCACTTGGACTATGTATGTCCCCTAGAGGGCACTTGGACTATCTAGGTTAACTAAAGGGCACTAGGACTATCTAGTTTAACTAGCGGGCACTAGGTCTATCTAGGTTACATAGCCGCCACTTGGATTATCTAGGTTAGCTAACAGGCACTTGGACTATCTATGATCCCTAGCGGGCACTTGTACTATCTAGGTTACCTAGTTGGCACTTGGACTATGTAGGTCAACTAGCGGGCCCTTGGACTATCTAGGTTAGCTAACGGGCACTTGGACTATCTAGGTTACCTAACGGGCACTTGGATTATGTAGGTTCCCTAGCGGGCACTTAGACTATGTAGGTTTCCTTGCGGGCATTTGGACTATGTAGGTTACCTAGCGAGCACTTGGACTATATAGGTTCCCTAACGGGCACTTGGACTATGTAGGTTCCCTAGCGGTCACGTGGACTATGTAGGCTCCCTAGAAGGCACTTGGACTGTGTAGGTTACCTATCGGGCACTTTGACTATGTAGGTTAACTAGCGGGCACTTGGATTATCCAGGTTACGAAGCGGGCACTTGTACTATGTAGGTTACCAAAAGGGCACTTGGACTATCTAGGTTAACGAATGGACACTTGGACTATATAGGTAACCTAGCGGGCACTTGGACTGTCTAGGTTACATAGCGGGCAATTGGCCTATCTAGGTTAACGAAAGGGCACTTGGACTATGTAGGTTAGCTAACAGGCACTTAGACTATCTAGGTTACCTAGCAGGCACTTGGACTATGTAGGTTACCTAGCGGACACTTGGACTATCTAGGTTAACTAGCGGGCCCTTGGACTATCTAGGTTACCTAGCGGGCACTTGGACTATCTAGGTTAACTAGCGGGCACTTGGACTATCTAGGTTACCTAGCGGGCACTTGGACTATGTAGGTTAACTAGAAGGCACTTGGACTATCAAGGTTACATAGCGGGCTCTTGGACTATGTAGGTTACCTAGCGGGCACATGGACTGTCTAGGTTACCTAGCGGGCACTTGGACTATCTAGGTTAACGAACGGGCACTTGGACTATGTTGGTTAACTAGCGGACACTTGTACAATCTAGGTTAGCTAACGGGCAATTGGACTATCAAGGTTACCTAACGGGCACTTGGACTATGTAGGTTACCTAGCAGGCACTTTGACTATCTAGGTTAACTAACGGGCACTGGGACTATGTAGGTTGGCTAGCGAGCACTTGGACTATGTAGGTTCCCAAGCGGGCGCTTGCACTATGTAGGTTCCCTAGCGGGTACTTGGACTGTCTACGTCAACTAGCGGGCTATTGGACTGTCTAGGTTACCTAGTGGGCACTTGGACTATGTAGTTTAACTAGCAGGCACTTTGACTATCTAGGTTAACTAACGGGCACTGGGACTATGTAGGTTGGCTAGCGAGCACTTGGACTATGTAGGTTCCCAAGCGGGCGCTTGCACTATGTAGGTTCCCTAGCGGGTACTTGGACTGTCTACGTCAACTAGCGGGCTATTGGACTGTCTAGGTTACCTAGTGGGCACTTGGACTATGTAGTTTAACTAGCAGGCACTTGGACTATGTAGGTTAACTAGCGGGCTCTTGGACTATCTAGGTTACCTAGTGGGCACTTGGACTATGTACGTTCGCTAGCGGGCACTTGGGCTATCTACGTTACCTAGCGGGCACTTGGACTATGTAGGTTAACGAACGGGCACTTGGACTATGTAGGTAACCTAGTGGTCACTTGGACTGTCTAGGTTACCTAGCGGGCATTTGGACTATGTATGTTAACCAGCGGGCACTTGGACTATCTAGGTTAACTAGCGGGCCCTTCGTCTATGTAGGTTAACTAGCAGGCCCTTGGACAATGTAAGTTAACTAGAGGGCACTTGGATGATCCTGGTTAACTAGCGGGCACTTGGACTGTCTAGGTTAACTAGTGGGCACTTGGACTATGTAGGTTCCTAGCGGGCATTTGGACTATATAGGTTACCTAGCGGGCACTTGGACTATGTAGGTTCCCTAGCGGGCACTTGGACTATCTAGGTTCCCTAAAGGGCACTTGGTCTATGTAGGTTACCTAGCGGACAATTGGACAATCTAGGTTAACTAGCGTGCACTTGGACTATGTAGGTTAACTAGCAGGCCCTTGGACTATCTATGTTACCTAGCAGGCACTTGGACTATGTAGGTTAACTAGCGGGCACTTGCACTCTCTAGGTTACCTAGCGGGTACTTGGACTATGTACCTTCCTTAGCGGGCACTTGGACTATCTATGTTAACTAGCGGGCACGTGGACTATGTAGGTTACCTAGCGGACCCTTGCACTATGTAGGTTACCTAGCGGGCACTTGGATTATGTAGGTTAACTAGAGGACACTTGGACGATCTAGGTTAACAAGTGGGCCCTTGGACTATGTAGGTTAACTAGCCGGCACTTGGACGATCTAGTTTAACTAGCGGGCACTTGGACGATCTAGGTTAACCAGCGGGCACTTGGACTATCAAAGTTAACAAGCGAGCCCTTGGACTATGTAGGTTAACTAGCGGGCCCTTGGACTATCTAGGTTACCTAGATAGCACTTGGACTATCTAGGTTCCCTAGCGGGCATTTGGACTATGTAGGTTCCATAGCGAGCACTTGGACTATGTAGGTTCCCTATCGGGTACTTGGACTATGTAGGTTTCTATCGGGCATTTGGACTATGTAGGTTAACTAGCGGGCACTTGGACATCTAGGTTACCTAGCGGGCACTTGGTCTATGTACAAACCCTAGCGGGCAGTTGGACTATCTGGGATACCTAGCGGGCACTTGTACTATCTAGGTTAACTAGCGGGCACTTGGACTATGTACGTTCCCTAGCGGGCACTTGGGGTATCTACGTTACCTAGCGGGCACTTGGACTATGTAGGTTAACGAACGGGCACTTGGACTATGTAGGTAACCTAATGGTCACTTGGACTGTATAGGTTACCTAGCGGGCACTTGGACTATGTAGGTTAACTAGCGGGCTCTTGGTTTATGTAGGTAAATTAGCAGGCCCTTGGACTATGTAAGTTAACTAGAGGGCACTTGGACGATCCTAGTTAACTAGCGGGCACTTGGACTATCTAGGTTAACTAGCGGGCACTTGGACTATCTATGGTAAGTAGCGGGCACTTGGACTATCTAGGTTAACTAGCGGGCCCTTGGACTATCTAGGTTACCTAGCGGGCACTTGGACTATCTAGGTTAACTAGCGGGCACTTGGACTATCTAGGTTACCTAGCGGGCACTTGGACTATGTAGGTTATCTAGAAGGCACTTGGACTATCTAGGTTACCTAGCGGGCTCTTGGACTATGTAGGTTAACGAACGTGCACTTGGACTATGTAGGTAACCTAGCGGGCACTTGGACTGTCTAGGTTACCTAGCGGGCACTTGGACTATCTAAGTTAACGTACGGGCACTTGGACTATGTAGGTGAAGTAGCGGACACTTTGACTATCTAGGTTAGCTAACGGGCAATTGGACTATCAAGGTTACCTAACGGGCACTTGGACTATGTAGGTTACCTAGCGGGCACTTGGACTATCTTGGTTACCTAGCAGGCAATTGGACTGTCTAGGTTACCTAGTGGGCACTTGGACTATGTAGTTTACCTAGCAGGCACTTGGACTATGTAGGTGAACTAGCGGGCACTTGGACTATCTAGGTTACCTAGCGGGCCCTTGGACTATGTACGTTCCCTAGCGGGCACTTGGGCTATCTACGTTACCTAGCGGGCACTTGGACTATGTAGGTTAACGAAC
The DNA here is from genome assembly GCF_050624435.1 of Tenrec ecaudatus. Classification (NCBI taxonomy): domain Eukaryota; kingdom Metazoa; phylum Chordata; class Mammalia; order Afrosoricida; family Tenrecidae; genus Tenrec; species Tenrec ecaudatus. The sequence goes on from NW_027459466.1 coordinate 8,870, forward strand.
GGGCACTTGGACTATGTAGGTAACCTAATGGTCACTTGGACTGTATAGGTTACCTAGCGGGCACTTGGACTATGTAGGTTAACTAGCTGGCTCTTGGTTTATGTAGGTTAATTAGCAGGCCCTTGGACTATGTAAGTTAACTAGAGGGGACTTGGACGATCCTAGTTAACTAGCGGGCACTTGGACTATCTAGGTTAACTAGCGGGCACTTGGACTATCTAGGGTAAGTAGCGGGCACTTGGACTATCTAGGTTAACTAGCGGGCCCTTGGACTATTTAGGTTACCTAGTGGGCACTTGGACTATGTAGGTTAACTAGAAGGCACTTGGACTATCAAGGTTACCTAGCGGGCTCTTGGACTATGTCGGTTAACGAACGGGCACTTGGACTATGTAGGTAACCTAGTGGTCACTTGGACTATCTAGGTTACCCAGCGGGCACTTGGACTATGTAGGTTAACTAGAAGGCACTTGGACTATCAAGGTTACCTAGCGGGCTCTTGGACTATGTAGGTTAACGAACGGGCACTTGGACTATGTAGGTAACCTAGTGGTCACTTGGACTGTCTAGGTTACCTAGCGGGCATTTGGACTATGTAGGTTAACTAGCGGGCACTTGGACTATCTAGGTTAACTAGCGGGCCCTTCGTCTATGTAGGTTAACTAGCAGGCCCTTGGACAATGTAAGTTAACTAGAGGGCACTTGGATGATCCTGGTTAACTAGCGGGCACTTGGACTGTCTAGGTTAACAAGCGGGCACTTGGACTATCTAGGTTAACTAGTGGGCACTTGGACTATGTAGGTTCCTAGCGGGCATTTGGACTATATAGGTTACCTAGCGGGTCCTTGGACTATGTAGGTTCCCTAGCGGGCACTTGGACTATCTAGGTTCCCTAAAGGGCACTTGGACTATGTAGGTTACCTAGCGGACAATTGGACAATCTAGGTTAACTAGCGTGCACTTGGACTATGTAGGTTAACTAGCGGACACTTGAACTATGTAGGTTACCTAGCGGGCACTTGGACTATGTAGATTAACTAGCAGGCCCTTGGACTATCTAGGTTACCTAGAAGGCACTTGGACTATGTAGGTTAACTAGCGGGCACTTGCACTCTCTAGGTTACCTAGCGGGTACTTGGACTATGTACCTTCCTTAGCGGGCACTTGGACTATCTATGTTAACTAGCGGGCACTTGGACTATGTAGGTAACCTAGTGGTCACTTGGACTGTCTAGGTTACCTAGCGGGCATTTGGACTATGTAGGTTAACTAGCGGGCACTTGGACTATCTAGGTTAACTAGCGGGCCCTTCGTCTATGTAGGTTAACTAGCAGGCCCTTGGACAATGTAAGTTAACTAGAGGGCACTTGGATGATCCTGGTTAACTAGCGGGCACTTGGACTGTCTAGGTTAACAAGCGGGCACTTGGACTATCTAGGTTAACTAGTGGGCACTTGGACTATGTAGGTTCCTAGCGGGCATTTGGACTATATAGGTTACCTAGCGGGTCCTTGGACTATGTAGGTTCCCTAGCGGGCACTTGGACTATCTAGGTTCCCTAAAGGGCACTTGGACTATGTAGGTTACCTAGCGGACAATTGGACAATCTAGGTTAACTAGCGTGCACTTGGACTATGTAGGTTAACTAGCGGACACTTGAACTATGTAGGTTACCTAGCGGGCACTTGGACTATGTAGATTAACTAGCAGGCCCTTGGACTATCTAGGTTACCTAGAAGGCACTTGGACTATGTAGGTTAACTAGCGGGCACTTGCACTCTCTAGGTTACCTAGCGGGTACTTGGACTATGTACCTTCCTTAGCGGGCACTTGGACTATCTATGTTAACTAGCGGGCACGTGGACTATGTAGGTTACCTAGCGGACCCTTGCACTATGTAGGTTACCTAGCGGGCACTTGGACTATGTAGGTTAACTAGAGGACACTTGGACGATCTAGGTTAACAAGTGGGCCCTTGGACTATGTAGGTTAACTAGCCGGCACTTGGACGATCTAGGTTAACTAGCGGGCACTTGGACGATCTAGGTTAACCAGCGGGCACTTGGACTATCAAAGTTAACAAGCGAGCCCTTGGACTATGTAGGTCTACTGTCTCTGTTCCCCTACAATTCTGTTGTTTGTTATGCTAGGGTTGGATTATATAGTCATTTTTTCTATTAGTTCCTCCTTCTCCCGCTTCTCCCGCTCTATTTCCATAATGCCAGGGAATCATTTCTCCCACTGATGTTTCTGATGGGTTTATCTATCTTGGATTTCATGCACTGAATGATCTTCATTATACAAATGAATGTTCACAGGTCTAACAAACTAAATTAGGTAAAACTGGGAACATAATAGTAAAGGGATGAAAAGAAAAGAACTCGTAACACTATGTTTGATCTAATCAGGTTGCAGCTTGATGACCTCATTTGGAGGTTCAAAGGAGATAAATCGCTCACTGGAGGTCAGATACATTCTCTGCTACACATTCCTGCTGAAAATCTGCATGGAGCTGTGCTGATAGAGTAAGAGCCCTGTAGCTGAAGGAGCCATCTGGAGAGCCACACCAGCACTGATGCTTCCACCACCAATGGATCCACAACACTTTTCACCCATTGGCCTGTGATCTTCCTAAATTCTGCATCATTGCATGTGTTGCATGAGTTTGAAAAGCAATTTGCAGACTGGTATCAGACATATGGGCTAATACTGGAATTTTGGACTTGATCTGGACTAGGCTGGGATGTTTTCTTAATATACAACTACTCTTTGACATAAAGCTCTTTCTTATACACATATGAGTATCGATAAATTTGTTTCTATAGTCAACCCTGACTAACACACAATTATGATATTCACCTTCCTGACCTGATTACTGAAGACACAATGGGTGCATAAACAAATGTGATGAAGAGAGTTGATGGTGTCTCCCTATCAAAAGATAAAGCATCTGGGGCCTTAAAGGCAGACAGTTAAACAAGCAGCCATCTAGCAGGGAAGCCCACATGGAAGAAACACACCAGCTCATGTCATCATGAGGCGTTGATAGGAATAGGTATCAGAAGTTCAATAACATGCTATCAAATTGGTGGTAAGAAGGGTAAACAAAGTGGAGATCCAAAATCCACCTGTAAGATAATTAATTGGACAGTCCCTTACAGAAGGGCCATATGGGAAAGAAGATATATCCAGGGTGCTTTACAACATTGTGTGTTTTCCTGTATTTGAAATTTAGGATAGGTAAATTTTTAGAGGTTTAACTGGTTTAAATTTTTAGAGGTTTAGAGGTTTAATAATTACCTAGAGTCAAGACAAAGGAGGTTGGAAAGAAATGGGGTGTTAACAACAAGGACTATGAGAAAGAAGAAAATGTTTTGAAATAGGATTGAACCATTAAATTTTTAATTGGATAATATGTGATTTATATACGAATAAGAATTATTTTAAAAAGCATGCCTAGCACAAATTTATGGGTGAGGGTTATTGATTCATGAAAAGTCAAGCAAAATTGTAGGAAGGGAAGAAATAAATAGAAACAAAGAGAGCACTGCCAGGTGATTCTCTACCTGCTGTGTCAGCACATTGTACTATGGAGGCAAGGTCTGTCTTGTGAATAGAGCTTCTAGAAGACTGATAATCATTACAAAATATAAAGCATTGTCTGTATTCATTATTATAGCCATTCATCATCATTACCCACTCCCCCCCCCCCCAAAGTGATAAACTTCCTCCAAGACAGATTGTTTGTGCTGTAAGCCTTTTCACATACTTACCTGAGAAATAATGAGTGAGGTAGCAGTCCAGGTAGCACTGGGCAGTTGGCTGGAAAGGTACTCTTGGTTCCCTTGGCCTGACTTAATGAGCCTCCTCCTTTAAAATATTTTCATTTCTTTTTATATTCCTTTAAAAACCAAGAAGAGTGATGAGACATTAAGACAAGGAATACTGCTGAGTCTCAGCACCATCTTAATATTCTTATTAGAAAATGAGTGGAGTTTTTATTATTTGCATAAGATGCCCTTTCTCAAGCATTGCATGCCTAAAGAGCTGACCATTCAAGTAAGCAAGGATAACTGAAAATCTTTCCCTGTCACTTTTAGGTCTTTGAATCTGTGGTTCTGAGTTGATTGTGTTGAAACTTGATTGTGAGAACTATAACACCTGTTTTATAACTTTCTAATGAGGAATGTAGAGTCACACTTTAGGATGTGTATTCAAGAATAACAAATGGTAACCACATCCGTGCGCTATGATTCACATACTGGACCCCAGTAGTCTCTCTTGCCAACAGCAAAGCAGTGTTGAAAGATTCAGTCATGATCATTCTGGCAAGTGGTCTACACGGTACCTGCACATAGTAAGCACCTGATAAATTTCACCATCATTATTGCTACTTTTGGTTAGAATTAGTAATGAGCTGGGTATTATTCTCTTCTATACAAAAAGAGTAGAAAAGATCTCTGCTTGTCATAGTGATTCTGGCATAAAAGAAAGTCTGGTGTGCCACCAAATCAATTCCCTCCTGTTTTTAACTTTTCTTTTCTAGGAATAGAAGTGTAAAAAGTTAAGATGTCCATATATAGATAACATCCCTCCTCCAGTTTTGTTTCATTATTATTTTCCTCCAGGCATTTCATCCCAAAGTGGGAAAATTTATTTTCCAAAACTTCTTAACTCCCAAAATTAAAGTCACATTTCTCTGTCTCTGTCCTCTGAAGTCTCTGAGCAGAGGCTTTGGAAGCACTCCATGCCATTATGTCAAGCCCCATTAATTCTCCTCCTTCCATTCATCACTGTGAAACACTAGTTAAAATCTGGCAGGGCCAAGAGCCTTGCTGGATGTAGGAGGCTTGGAGCCAATGTTTAGATATGAGCCATTTAGACAGGAAAAAAATAGTGTTGTCACAGTGCTCCTTTCCAAAACGATGTCCCACAAACTAATTCATAGGAGGGGAGAAAAACTATTCATTTGAAAATGACTAAGAAATGAATTATAATGAAATTATTTTGTAGATTGAAAATCACTTTAGCATATATTCTATTATTTGACCTTCATAACAATAATAAACACCCAAACAAACTCAGTGGCATTGAGTGGACGCCAACTGATAACAACCACACAAGATGGTGGTGCACTGGTTATGAGTTGGGCTGCTATCTTTGATGTAGGCAGTTTGAAGCCACCGGCCACTATTCCAGGAGTCACAATGGGGCTTTCTAGTTCCATAAAGAGTTGCAGTCTTGGAAATTCACAGAAGCAGTGAATTTGTTTTTATTTTGTATAGGGTTTCCAATGTATAATATTTAGGGAACCAAACTGTCATAACTTTCTCTAGTGGGGAAAGTTTAAACCATTGACCTTTTAGTTAGCAACTAAGTGCTTAATAACCAGTCCACAAGGATTTTTTTCAATATGTTCTTTTGGTAGGTGTCATTGAGTCAGTTACAATGGTGACCTTGCACTGTTATCACAATTGTTATGTTTGAGTCCATTGCTGTAGACACTGCCAATTTGTCTCATTCAGGTTTTCCTTTTCTTAATTTTTTTAAACTGGCCCTCTACTTAAAAACAATCATTTTATTGGGGCTCGTACAACTCTTATCACAATTCATGCATCCATCCATTGTGTCAAGCACATTTGTACATTTTTTGCCATCATCATTCTCAAAACATTTTCTTTCTACTTGAGCCCTTGGTATCAGCTTCTCATACTCACCCCCCACGCCCACCTCATGAACCCTTGATAATTTATAATTTTTATTTTTTTTGTGGTGTCATGTTATTATTTTGACAGTGTGGGCATGTCTTACACTGACCAACGTCTCCCTTGACCCCCTTTTCTGTTGGCAGCCCTCTACCTTACCAAACATGATGTTCTCCTTCAGGAACTAGATCCTTCTGGCAATATTTTCGAAGTATGTGAGGCAATGTCTCACTCTCCTGGCTTTTAAGGAACATTCTGACTGTGCTTTTTCCAAGATTGATTCATTCATTCTTCTGACAGCTCGTGATATATTAAAAATTCTTCATCAACACAAAAATTGAAATGCATAATGCCTTTTCAGTCTTCTTTATGAAAGGATTAAAAATACTGTGCTTTGGCGTAGGTTGCTTAGTACTGAATGTGAGATCTTGCTTTGTAACACTTCAGAAAGGCGTTTTGCAGCAGAGTTAGTCTTGCAATGGGAAAGGTTATTTCTTTTTCTCTTTCAACTATTATTTTTAAGAAACAGTTCAATGGTTTAAATATTGAGAATTATGCAATAATCACCACAATGTTTAATCATTTTCTTCATTCTTGTATCCATTGCTATTAGTTCCCTATTTCCCCTCAACATCATTTGACTCCTATAAAACTATTAGATCTACTAATCTAGTCACTGTCTGGTTATATTTACCTACCCTGAATTTCAATATAGAAAGTCATAAAAATTCAGTGGCAGAAAATATAATAAATTTTAAATTAACTATATCTACAAAGAACCCATTTTCCAATGCACTCTAAGGAGCAAAACTATTCACATATCTTGCCAATGGTCAGAGGGGGTTCATATTGTAGACTAAGTCTCCAATGGATTCTGCAAATGTCTATCAGGCTTCCATTGTCAACCACAGACTTTTGAAAACTGGATGTTTAATATTTAATCTCTAATATAATTTCCTCCTCTACTTTTGGATTTTATTATTTACAGTCCTTGGATTGAATGGGCTGGGGTGATTCTTCTGTGTGGACTTAGCTGACACCTTAGATGTCTGCTCATTTTAAGATAACCCTTTAAGACCCCAGGTGCTATGCTATTCGTTTTATGGTAGCCAGGCACCACCTGCTTTATTCACAAGACCTTTCTATAACACCCCTATCTTCAGTGATCATTTCATAAAGCAAGTGTTGAGCAGAGCCAAATAATAAGATCTAATTGTTTTTAAATTAGGGTTTATAATTGTGAGCTCAAATTCATTCATGTCTAGATCTAGATTTAGGTATAAATACATAGAGAGGTAACATTATAAACTTATATCGGTAACCTGCAGGGAACACTTGGTATTTCTAATAATAGTATCAACAATCTAGCAAATGATACATAATTTTAAATACTTGTGAGAAAAAGAAAATAAACATTTGTATGAAATCTTATTAGACTTCTCTTTTTTTCCTTTGTTAATTTTTCCAGTGGATTGTTGATTTTATTAATCCTTTCAAAGAATGAACTTGTCTTGTTCATTTTCCCATTGTTTTTCTCTTTTTCACTTGATCTACTTCTGCTCTAATATTTATTATTTCAGTTCTCCTGTAGGGTGAGGTTTAGTTTTGTTGCTCTTGTTCATGTTGTTGAAGATGCTGTGTTAAGGTGGATATTAACTTTGATTTTATCCTCTTTTTTCATGTGTGCATTTATTGCTATGCAGTGCTCTCCGAAAGCTGTGTTTTTGAGTCCCAAAGGTCTGGTTATGTTGTGTTTTCATTCAAGGAATTTTTTAATTCGATCACTTAGTTGGTCTATAACCATTTTTTAAGTAGTATCCTGTGATGTCTCCATGTACTTGGCTTTATGTTCTTGTTTCTATTGCTGATTTCTAGTTTTATAGCATTTTGGTCCATGGAAGTGGAGTGTAGAATCTCAATGTTTTAAAATATTTTAAGGCTTTCTTTGTGGTCTAACATGAGGTCTACTCTAGAGACTACCATATGTGCTGGTGAGGAATGCATATAGTGCTGTTGTTGGGTAAAGTATTAGTATATGTCTAGAAAGTAAAGTTGGTTATTTACTCCTGTAGTTAGTTCCTGATGATCTGCTGAGGTATTTACATGATTTCATGCAACCTGATAAAATTTTTTTAAATGAAGGAGTGGATTCTAGCCTGTCAACCAGATCTCTCCCCCACCCCACCCTCACCCCCCTTGTAGGTATGGCCTTCTCTGATAACTTCCTCTCTTCTTCCCTGGAAGTGGGATGTACTCTTTCTCTCTGCTTCACTTTCCTTTTGAGGAGCCACACTCAGAGAGCTCGAGGAGCCAGTGCTGAGATGCATCCACTACCAATTGACCCACTGGACTTTCCACCCACCAGCCTGTGATCTTCCTGCTTTCAGCATTATTGCATGGGCTGCATGAGTCTGAAGAGGATTTCATGGGCTAGTATAGGACATATGGGCTAATATCAGACTCATGAACTTGATCTGGACTAGGCTGGGATATTTTATTGATGCATAATTGCTTCCTGATATAAAATTCTCTTATACACACATAGGAGTGTCTCTGGTCAACTCGGTCTAACACATCTTTCTTTCCTCAAGAGTGGTGTATTAAAGTCTCCTACTCTTATCACCATACTGCATATTTCTTCAGTTCTGTGAGAATTTGATTAATAAATTTTGAAGGTGTTTCATTGGGATCATGTCACATAAATATGATTATGTCTTCTTTTCATATTGTTCATTTAGTCATTATTTAATGTCTTTTTTGATCTCTCATGAAGTTTGTCTTGAGTTCTATTTTATCAGAAGTTAATATTGTCACTCCAGTTTTTCTGGTTGCCATCATCTTGGTCATTTTTTCTTCATCCTTTGATATTAAGATTATTTTTGTCTTTGTGTTTAAGGTGTATCTCTTGTAGGAAGCATATTCATGAATCTTATTTTATAATCCAATATCTACTAGTCGTCTCCTGCCTAATGCTCCTAATTCATTGAAATTCAGTGTCATTATTGATACATGCAGGTCTGTTGCTGTCATTTTGCTATGTCTTTTCTATTTTTTTTAGTTTTATTGGTTTTGTTGTTCTTCCTCTGTTTCTGTGTTGTTTTCTGTACTGTTTTCATTGCATTTTTAATATGGTGTTTTAAATCTGTATGTTGCTCTCAGTTTTGTTTATTGCTATTATTATTCTCTGTCCAAAGTGTTCCCAATAATAATATTGTACTGCTATTCTTGTTTTTTATAAATTCATCTACTTGTTCATTGTCTGAAAATACCCCTATTTCTTACTCATATTTGAAGAAGAGCTTTGCTGAATATAAGGTATTTACTTAGTTGTTTTTTTTCTTTTAGGGTTTGATATACGTCACTCCAATGTCTTCTCCTTTTTTGAGAGGGGGGCGATAGCATTATTATTGGGAGAAAAAAAATTGTTCAACATGTGTTGGTAAGGATTGCATTCACATTTAACTACATAGCTTCAACTGAGAAATCTGAGATGATTATTATTTAGTTAGCTCTGTAGTTGATTATTCTTTCCCCAATATTTATTCTCAAGATTCTTTTCATAGTCTCATTTTCCTTGATACTGGAGAGTTTGACTGAAATACTTCTAATTTGTTGTTGTTGTTGTTGCTGTTGTTGTTGTTCTTTTTGAGCCTCTCCTGTTTGAAATTTTCTTGACTTCCGGAATAGTCATTTTGTCCTCTGTTTTTTTGTTTGTTTTTGTTAGTCTGGGTTGTCTAGAGAAACAAATCCAGAGACATTCATATGTATATAATAAAGAGCTTTATATTCAAGAGCAATTGAATATTGAGAAAACCTTCCAGCCAGTCCCATTCAAGTCCATAAGTCTGATTTTAGCCCATATGTCTGACACCAATGTATAAATTCCTCTTTAGACTCACAGAACACATTCAATGACAACAAATGCAGAAAAATTACAGGCCAGTGGGTGGAAATTCTTCTGGATCAAATGGTGGTAGAGGCATCTCAGCACTGGTGTGGGTCAGCTCCAGGGCTCTGGCTGCATCCGCATAGCTCCATCAGGCTCATCATCAGTAGTGTCTCTCAGGGAGTGCATGAGTGTCCCACCTCCGGTGAGTTCTGTGTTTCCTTAGTGGCTCAAAATGAGGACAGTAAGCTGAACCTGATTGACAAGATAAATTCCACCCCTTCACTCTTAAGTCTCAAGTTGACAACAGATTATGTAACTACCACATCCATTATAGTGTTGGGAGAGTTTTCATCATTTCTTGTACTATTTTCTCAGAAGAATGTTTTGCTTCTTCTTTCTTCAGGTTTCCCAAAGACCTAGGTTGCTCCTCTTGATAATACCCCACATCATTCTTAGGCTTTCTTGAGTTTCCTTTGCTTTTTTAATTGTTTCTCTCGTTGGTTTTATTCAACAGAATGTTTTGAGCTCACTAATTACATTTTTCTTTTCTTAAATTCTATCACTAATTTCTTTTACCATGTATTCTAATCACATTACCTTATTGTTTGTTTTCTAGATGTCTAATAGGTGTAGGATTTCTAGTATTTTGAATTATTTCTTCCATTTGTTGAAGGTATCTAAACACCATTCTCCTGAATTTTATTTCATCTATTCCTAGGGAATATTCTCTGAAGTAATCCTTTAGGACCTGGCGTTTTTTTCAGGTGTTGATACCCATTTTCCTTGATTTTTTTGTGTGTACTGTGGTTGACTATTTTCCATAGCATCATAATATAGCAATTGTGTCAAGTGGGGTCATGTGGGGTGGTTGAATTTGTCTACAAGAGAGGTTAATAGGAGCCAGGTGGTTACAACAGGTGGGAGAAAGGCAAGAAATGTGGAGGGGTGGGGGAAGGTCAAAAAAAGATAAAAAGAATTATCAAATAATGGAGAATTTATTTTTAGAAGCATAATAAAAATTTATAGGTATAGTAAAAATATGTGTCAAGAGGAAAAGGAGAAAAAGAACAAGAAGAAATAGTGCATGAGTAAAGAGAGGAGCATGAACTGATGAGTGTGCAGATGCCACACAGGATGGTGTTGTGCAAGTAGGCATTGTATAGATAGGGTGAGCACCTCAGGGCTGACATCATGTGATACCAACTCATAACACCAGGTGTTAGTCTGGGTTGACTAGAGACACAAATTCATAGATACATATATGTATATAAAAAAGAGCTTTATATACAAGAGCAATGAAACATTAAGAAAACATCCCAGCCCAGTTCATATCAAGTCCATAAGTCCAATATCAGCCTATATGTTTGATACCAATCTATGAATTCCTCTTTAGACTCATGCAAAAAATGCAATCATGGTGAATGCTGAAGATCACATGCCAGTGGGTGGAAAGAATTGTGGATCCAGTGGCAGTGGAAACATCTCAGTGTTGGCAGGGGTCTCCACGTGGTTCCTTCAGCTCCTGGGCTCTAGCATAGCTCCATGTGTCTTGTCCACAGGAATGTCTCACAGGGAGAGTGTGTGTGTGTGTCCTGCCTCCTGTGAACTATTTATCTCCTTAGCATCTCCAAATGAGGATATCAAGCTGTGCCCTGATTGACAGGCTAAACTTTACCCCATTCACTCTTAAGTCTCAAACTTACAACAGATTGTGTAACCAGCACACCCACTAGAGCTTCTCTTCAATAAAATAAGATGGTTATTATCCTCATTTAGCAAATGAATAAACTTAGCCTTAGGGAAGTAGGATGATTTGTTAAATGATGCAGTATAATAAGTTGAGAGGTAGGACTTGAGCTAACTCTTTCATGGTTTCCAAATGTTCTAGGTCTTTCAAGTACTCCATATTTTATAAGAAAGGGGTGGAAGATCTCAATTACCCAAGTCTTAATACTTTTTTTCCCTTCTGATTCTAAGAAAGTTTAGTTTTTCTATATGAAACTGCAAAATAAAGATAGAGAAGAGAAAAGGGAGTCAGGGGGTTGTGGAACATAAAAAGATAGAATGATATAAAAACTAAACAAACAAAGAATACTGAGGGGGTACGTAGCATTATAGATAACTGGTGTTTCTACCAAAAAAAGTTCCATCTATTTCCTCAAAGCACGAGAAAGGACCCAGCTGTTTATCATAAATCATCTTTTACAAAGCTAGTGTAATTTGCATAAAACTATCACCAAAATACCTTTTAGTTATCTCTTTTTTTCACCAAGGTTTTCAATTCACACAACTGCCATGTATACCCACGTGTCTTCTAATAGAGCCCCATCACTCCTAAGTTACTCTCTACCTGAGATACGAAATCACTCTTCACCTTGATATTTTTCTGATCTTGATCCCTGTACCTATGTCCCTCCTTCCAGGCCCAGACACTTCTACTCTGCTCACAGATCTGGAATTGTAGTGAACAGATTGTCCATCATTTTACATGTAAGAATAATTTCTCACTCAAAAAGGCAGAGATCAGAGGAGCTTCATAAAAGAGGAACTATAGTGGGTCTTAGAAAACTAACATCAGAAAGAAGAAATTAAGAAAGGGGACAAGGTGCCAGAACAAGCTTGAGTGTGCCATAAAGAATTTGACCGCCTAGGAGGGAGGGAGCACTAGAACTGACTGTGATTAAACAACATATTTCAAAAGCAATTTAACCATAAAAAATAAAAAAAATGTTCTGAAATTGATTGGGATGATGGTTGTGCAATATTTGATATGATAGAACTATTTATTGTGTAATATGTGAATTATATGCCAATAAAACTGTTTTAAAGAAAATTTAAACACTGAATTGAGAGAAGTGAGCTAATGCATGGACGCACAAAGGGAATGGGGATAGCTGCAGCTGAGAAGCGATGCAAACAATGGCTGTTCATTAGGGGAAGGGGGAGGGGAAGAAAGAAAGGCCTAACCTTGACTGCCAAATCTTGATTGTATTCTAATCATTTAATGGAGGAAGATCATACATATTTAAATTTTGGAGAACATGGTCTGGAGATGTGGGCCTACACAGTATTCTTGGATGACCATTCAAAGAAAACGTGAGTGAGAGAACATGGCAGATGGAAAGTTCAATAATACCAGATTCTGATGCCAAGTCAAATGCTTGTCCCACTATACATGTCTGTCTTTCATATTTGCTTGGTAATGTGAACATCTCAATTGTTGATGACATGAAAAACAGAAAAAAAATTTCTATGAGACAACCCACGTATTTGTGGGTTCTTAACATTTTTAAATTTTGGCTGTTTTTGCAGGGTTTTATTAAATCCAGGTGCACTCTTCCATACCCGAACACACACACATGCACAACCTCAGAAAAGAATTTATGTGAGCATCAAAAGATATTTATATTTGACCCTCATTGTCCCTCAGTACTCTGCTTGTGATAGAGGGAAAAAAGTAAGTGATTAGAATTCCCCAAGAACACTGAGGGTAATAACATAGCACTGTGACAATCATGTTGCCAGAGAGAAACACTTTCATAATCTACTCCCTTTCCAGAAAAACATACACCATGAGAATGCCTAGTGGCTGCCTCAGTGATCTTCATGAGAATGAAATAGACTTACTACTTCTTCATTTAATGAATTTGAGTAGGTTTTGTATTCTGACATAGTAGAATGCAAATAAATATTTATTGAATCATTGCTATAATGAGTTGTGAATGAATGGATTAGTATGAGGATACGTGGAATTCTATATGCTGTCTGCATTGAGACACTGATTATAGTTGCAGCCCTCACAATTCTCTAAGGAACCTTTGTAAAATGAGCCCAGCTAGTGGTTTGGTGGTTTTTGCTAGAGGCTAAACATGCGTTTCCTGTCTAGCAGCAATGCTTTCTTTCTTTAATGTCAGTAATAACACTTCCTAAGGGAAGAACATGATAACATGCAGAAAAGATACACCTGCGGAAAAACTTTACAGGAACGTTATACTCAAATCCATAGTTTCATAGACAGGGCTACAAAGAGAAAAGAAAATGGAAATGCTTGGATCTCACCATATTGAGCCTAGCATACATATAAGACTTTAGTGATAAATATTTCAGAATACATGCAGCTGACCTGCTTTCACCATCCCTTCACACATTTCTGTCTATAAAATTAATACTATTACTAAATATGACATTTGAAGTTATTAACAAATCACATGAAATATATGTTTTCTAAATGACTAATAATAAATATTATATGTCACTTTACAGGCATGTACAAATTGGAAAGTGGGAAAAAAGGTAGAAGAATAAATGATTCCTTTGAACTGTAGGACTGGCAAAGAATGTTGAATATACCATGGACTACTGAAACAATAAACAAATCAGTCTTAGAAGAATTACAATCTGCAATGTCGCTCAGAAATGAGGATGGGAATGACTTCCACTTATTTACTTTGGGCATGTTATCTGAAAGATCAATAAATGGATAAAGGTTTCATACCAAAAAAAAGAAAAAAAGAAAATCTGTGATGGTTACTGGGGAATGGAAGATGTAATCGGGTAAAAAGTAGTTGATAGCAATAAATGAGAAGAAAATATCCTACAAGTGGGAGGTGGGAAAAAAAATGCGATGGCAGACAGGAAAAGCTATTGGTAGAATTGATAAATTATAAATTTGTTTAATATCAAAATAATGGTCTGAAATGTAGACCTCTATCTCATTCACAATTAAAAAGAAAAAAAGATCAGAGTTCTGGGAAGATGGTGCTGAAATAGAGTCCCCTTCCTAGAATTCCCTTTGCCTGGCTCAGAGATTGAGAGGTCAGGAGGCCAATTCTGGCACTTTAGACATGGGACCAAGACTCTCAGCACTCCAGGATTATTTTAGACCTCCCTCTCCAATTTTTGCTCACAGAGAATGCAGCAGAGGCCTCTGCAGTCTTCCCTTTCTGCTACCTTAGCAGGGTGTTTGGGGTAGAGAGTGTCAGGCTCCTCCATACTCCCCTAATTCTGTGACTGCCAGGACAGGGAATATCCCAATACAGACAGTCTCCCAAGTGGAGTCCACAGCCCGATCTCCTCCCAGAACACAGGAGAAACTGGATGCTGGAGCTCATAAGGCCCACGGAGCAGAGTCATCATAGTTACACTTCCTTACTGGATCCCTTCTCTTCCCCTTGTTGCAGGGGTGAAGCTCTAATGGCTACCAAACCAAAAACCCCAGGTAACTTGAAAGGGATCCATCTCCAGTAAGAAAGGAACACACACTGAACTCTCGGAGTTACAAGAGTATATTAGATATTTTCCTATTTTCTTTTAAGGAGGAAAGCCACAAAAAAGTATTTTTTCCCTCCAGAGTTACCAGATTCCAGTAGTCTCATGTTTCCCAGCAGTTCCCCCTCCCCTATCTAGGTGTCTGGTAGACAAGGGGATTTAGGTCCTTAGCAGGACCACCTCCTGAATGGAAGTCCCCCTTCTCCACCCACTTTGAGGCCCCACTCCAATAGCCTATTTCCACCCTGACCAAGTGTAAAGAGCATATAGTACTGCATTGTGCAGAAACCCATTATAAAAAGGCCTTCTGTTATAAACACAATAACAGAAGGGTGGCACTCTCCCTATATAATATACCCCAACCACCATTGCTCCAAGACCCTGCTTCCTCCACCTCAGTGACACACACTGTCTTATAACAATACATCTCTTCAAAATATACTCATAAGAATTTACTATACTTAACAGGAAGTCTTCTTATGAATATTACTAGGCACCATCAGGTTTCTTCACCACATTTGCTTATTCACCCGCTTTATCTTCAGCAGTTGTGTCAGGAAGGTGAGCATCACAGAATGCCAATTTACTAGAAGAAAGTATTCTTGCATTCAGGTAGTACTTGAGTGGAGGCCCAATGTCCTTCTGCTACCTTAATACTAAACCTATAAATATAGGCACATAGATCTATATCCCCATCTTCATATGTAAATATATTTGCATATGTACATGTCTTTATCTAGAGCTCTATAAATGCCCTTTGCCTCCCAGAACTTTCCTCTATTTCCCTTGACTTTCCTCCTGTCCCACTATCATGCTCAGTCCCCACCTGGGTTTCAGCAATTCCTCTTGGTTACATTACCCTTGATAATGCCCTACCAGGCCTCCCACACCCACCTCACCACCAATTTGGATTCGTTGTTGTTCCCTTGTCCCTGGGTTTGTTGTCATCACTTCCTTTCCCCCCACCTCCCCTTATCCCAGAACTGTAGGTCCCATTCTTTTCTCCTCCAGATAGTTCATCCAGCCTATCTTATTTAGACAGACCTACAGAGATAATAACATGCACAAAAACAAGACAGAGCAAAACCAAGCAACAATATACAACAAAACAACAACAACAAACCACTGACAAAGAACAAAACAAAACACAACAAGAAAGAAAAGCTTATAGTTAGTTCAAGGATTGTTGGTTGGCCTTTAAGAGTGTTTTCCACGCCAGTCTGTTGGGGCACCACGCCCTGGCCCCAGAGTCCACCTTCAGCATTCCCTGGGGACCTTGTTGCTCCATTCCCTTGCTGTTCTGCAGATAAATGTCTTTCTTATACACATATGTGTGTTTTTTAAGTTGTTTGTCTAGTCTACCAGGACTAACACACCAGGCTCCAGGGAATGCCAAAAATAGACTTTGGGGCCAGATTGTGACACCCCATCAGACTGGACTGCAAAACACTCCTAAAGGTCAACAAGCCGACCGTGAAATATTTATGGACTTTTTTTGGGGGGGGGGCATTGGGGGTTTTGTTGTTATTATTGTTTTCTTTTCCGTTGTTGCTTGATTTTGCTCTGCCTTGGTTTTGTGCTTATTATTTTCTCTGCAGGTCTATCTAGATAAGATAGGAAGGATAAGCAATCCAGAGGAGAAAACAAATGGATCCACAGTTCCATGGGGACACAGGAGAGGGGGAGGTGGGGAAAGGAAATGGGTGTTAATAAACCCAGGGACAAGAGAACAAGTGATCTAAAATTGATGTCAAGGTGCATGTAGGGTGCCTGGTAGGATTTTTATCAAGGGCAATGTAGCCAAGAGGAATTACGGAAATCTGAAAGGAAGCCCAACATGATAGTGAGACAAGAGGAACATAAAGGGAAATAGAGGAAAAAACAAGGGGGAAATGGGCATTTATGGAGGTCTAAATATAGGCCTGTATGTATATAAATATATTTATATAATAATAGGGAAATAGATCTAGGTACATATAATTATGTGTTAAGTATTAAGGTAGAGGACAGACAATGGGTCCCTACTCAAGTACTTCCTCAGTGCAAGAACACTTTGTTCTAATAACCTGGGGTCTGAGGTGCTCAGCTTCCTGACACGATCTCTGAAGATAAAATACATGGATAAGCAAATGTGGTGAAGAAAGCAGATGGTGCCCGACTATAAAAAATATAACATCTGAGGGCTTAAAAGCTTGAAGATAAACAAGCACACATCCAGCTGAGAAGCAACAAAGCCCACATGGAAGAAGCACACCAGGCTGTGTGATCATGAGGTGTCGATGGGATCAGTCATCAGGCATCAAAGTCCCAGAACAAAAAATCATATCAATGTGAATTGGGGGCAGAGGGACAAGTAGAGACCCTAAACCCATATGTAGACAATTAGACATCCCTTACAGAGGGGTCACAGGGGAAAAAATGAGCCAGTCGGGGTATAGTGTAGCACCAATGAAATATACAATATTCTTCTAGTTCTTTAAAGATTCCCCATCCTCAATATCATGAGGCACAATTCTACCTTAAAAATCCAGCTAGACCAGAGCTGTACGCAGGTACAGATAAGAGCTGGAAATACAGGGAATCCAGGACAGATAAACCCCTCAGAACCAATAATGGGAGTTTTGATACCAGGAGGGGAAGGTGTAGGTGGGAGGATAAAGGGGGAACCAATCACAATTATCTACAAATCCCCTTCCAGGGAGATGGACAACAGAAAATTTGGTGAAGGGAGACAGCAGTTGGTGTAAGACATGAAAAAATAATAATAATTTATAAACTATGAAGGGTTTATGAAGGAGGGAGAGCAGAGGAGGGGGGGCGGGAATGAGGAACCAATACCAAGGGCTCAAACAGAAAGCAAATGTTTTAAAAATGGTGATGGTAACAAATGTACAAAGGTGCTTGACACCATGGATGGATGGATGAATTGTGTAAGAAATGTACAAGCCCCCATAAAAAATGATTTTAAAAAATAAATCAATTAAATTTAAAAAGAAAAAAATGGAGCTACTAGAAACAACACACCCAAATGAAATAATATCAAAACAGTGAACTTGATGACAACCTAACATAAATCAGCAAATGAGAGAAGCAAAAACAAACAAAGTTGTCTGAAGAAATCCTAAGGATGATGTGGGATACCATGAAGCAAATTAATATTTGAATTATTGGTATGCTCGAGCAGGAAGAAACAGGTAAGTCTACAGTTAAAATAGTAAAGGAAGAAAATTCCCCCAAAATCACAAAGGAGGAGAGGATAACCATCAAGGAAGCAGAGAGAACACCAAATAGAGTATAGTCCCTGTGGTAATCACATCATCTGGTGTCAATTTGTGATTTGAGGATTAAGAGTGAAGGGGTGGAGTCTAGCCTGTCAATCAGGTCACAGCCAATGAGGCCTTTTTGTGGGCATGGCCTTCTCCTGAGAATTCTGGGAATTCCTGTATTCCCTGTTCGGGTGATTTGACCAGCTATCCCACATCAAACTGCATCTGAAATGAGACGTGCAGATGAAAGGAAAAGAAAGAGTCATGTACAAAGTATGGGATTGGGAGGACAACAGTCTGATGGACCAAGTATATTCAAAGCTTTATTTTTATACTCTCCTTACAAGGGAATGATTACACAAGAAACATGAAAGCACTTGCTCTAAAAAGCATTCTGAAACTCTTATCTATGTAAAACTTTACTTAACTAGGCCCATGGTCTAAACACTTGAATACTAAAAGCACTATATTCTAAGATAAGCACAATGACATGCAGAGTTCAAAAGAATCTTAAAGAGGTCATAAATAACTGAGTTATCTCACAATGCTTTTATCTACAAGGCAAACAGAAGCACAGGTGACTAATTAGTCACTCACCAATTAGCACCTTGACCAGCCTAAGGCCTCCTACATTCCTCTTTGGAGTCCGGAGAGACTCTCTCTTCTGCTCACTTCCTGTGAGAAATCTCTGAGGAGATGCCACATGGACCTACCCTGATGCAGCCCTGGGAACTGGAAGAGCCATATGGAGACCCCTGCCAGTGCTGAGATGCTTACACGTTCACTGATTCAGCTTTCCCCCTGCAGTTGTCATCGCTGCGTGTGGTTTGTGGGATGAAGGAGGTCTTTGTGGATTGGTGTTGGACATAGGGGTTAATGTTAGACTTGTGGGCTTAGTCTGCACTAGGTTGGGATGTTTTCTTGATGTGCACTTACCCTTTATATAAAACTCTCTCTTGTACATAGGCATTTCTATGGATTTTTTTCTCTAATGTACCCAGACTAGCACAGGACTGTACATGAAAGCCAAGATAGAGAACCCGTCAGAAACATTAACAGGAGTAATGGCTCCCTGGAGGTACAGGAAGAGAAGAGGAGGAAGGGGAAATAGGGAGCTGATAGCATTGATGACTGTATAATCCCATTTGATGGGATTATACAAAATTGCATGCCAGTAGGTATATTATATCCTGTTAGATATGGTAAACAACAACTATTATAAGGAAAAATAATAATAATATGTGTTCCTAGGGGTTAGGGCGGAGGAGGGAGAGGATAAAAGGGGGCTGATATTAAGGAGTTCAAGAAGAAAATATGTTTTGAACTGGATTGTGAAAGCAATTGTACAACACTGCTTGATGTGACTGAACTATGGAATGTTAAGATATCTGTAAGAGCTCCAAATAAATGATTAAAAATTAAGACAAAACAAACGACAGACTGAAAGAAAAAAAATCAAAGTGAATATCACAAAAGACTCTAAAACTTGCTCTTAATTATAGAGTACCTAAAGTAAATGCCAGGAAGGATGAAGTCACGGAATTGAACAGAAAGTTTCAAAGGGCAGCTGGATATGACAAAGCCAAATATTATAATGAAATGTGCAATGTAATAGAATAAGAAAATCACAAAGGAAGGACATGCTCAGCATATCTGAAACTTAAAGAACTGAAGAAAAATTCAAGTTTTTCATTGCAATTTTGAAAGATTCTATAGGCAAAATATTGAATGATGCAGAAAGCATCAAAAGAAGATGGAAAGAATATAGAGTCACTGTACTCAAAAGAAGTTGACAGTCCACGCTTTTGAAGATAGCATATGAGCAAGAATCAATGGAGCGGCAAGGCTCCAGGAATTGATGGGATACCGATTTAAATGTTTCAGAAAGCTGAAGAAACACTGGAAGCACTCACTCATCTATTCCAGAAAAATTGTAAGGCGGCTACCTGACCAACTGCCTGGAAGGGATCGATATTTGTGCCCATTCCAAAGAAATGTGACCTAACAGAATGTTTAAACATGAATGATATCATTGATATCTCACATAAGCGAAATTTTGCTTAAGATCTTACAACAACAGTTGCCACAGTACATTGAGAAGGAACTGTCAGAAGTTCAGGCTGGATTCAGAAGATGGTGTGGAACAGGGGATATCATTACTGATGTCAGATGGATCTTGGGTCGAAGCTGAGAATACCAGAAAGATGATCACTTGTGTTTCATTGACTATTCAAAGACTTATAACTGTGTAGATCATAATATATTGTGGATAAACTTGAGAAGAATGGGAATTCCAGAACGCTTCAATGTGCTCATGAGAAGTTTGGATAAGGATCAATAGGCAGTTGTGTGAACAGAACAAAGGAATATTTCATAGTTTAAAATTAGAAAATGGGTGAATCATGTTTGTATCATCTCATCATACTTGTTCAATATACATACTAGTATATCATCAGAGAAACTGAATTTTATGAAGGAGAGTGTGGCATCGAAATTGAAGGATGCAGTATGCAGATGTTACACCTTGCTTGCTGAAAATGACAGGAATTGGATCACTTGCTGATGAAGATCAAAGATTGTAGCCATCTGTATGACATACAATGTAAGTAAGGCCAAAATCCTCACAACTGGACCAACCGGTGACATTATGATAGAGAAAGGCTTGAAGTTGTCAAGAATTTTGTCTTGTTTGGATGCACAATGAATGCTCATAGAAGTAGCAGTCAGAGATCAATAGATGTATTGCCTTGGGTAAATCTCCTGCACAGGACCTCTTTAGAGTATTGAAGAGCAAGGAGGTAACTTTGAGGATTAAGATGTGCCTGGCCCAAGTCATGGTATTCTCTAATACATCATAGGCACGCTAAAGTTGGATATTGAATAAGGAACAGTGTAGAAGAATCCATGTATTTGTATTGTGATTATGGGGAAGAATATTGAAAGTACCAAGGACTGCTAAAATAAAACCCAATCTATATCGGTAAAAGTAAGTCCAGAGTACCCCTTAGAGGAAAGGATGGCAATACTTTGTCATGCATACTTTGGACATATTGGCAAGAGAGGCCAGTCCCCCCTGAAGGACATTTTATTAGGCAGAGTTCTCTAGAGAAGCAAAACCAGGACAGTTATAATTATTTATATATATATATATATATGTTAATATAGTACAAAGGAATTAAAACAGCTAATTGGTCCACACAGCAGTACAAAGAGCTCAGTCTCACCCACTTTCATGGGTCAGTTAATATAGATAAGGTCTTTTCAACTCACTTGGCCACTAGCCCAAAGATCAGAGAAGCAGAAAGTAGGAAGGGCTAGCAGAGACCCGTAACACAGCAAGGTGAGGTAAGTCACAGTGGAGCATTATGATATAGTGGTGGGAGATCACTCACTACCCCTGTGGCATTTGGAGGTGGAATGTCTGGAGGATAGGCAAGGTGTGTGAAGTCATCCCACAGGAAGCAAACATGGCAAGGTGGAACAGTGCCATAGCATGGAACAGCATGGCATATCAAGGTAGCCCATGTTTGGCTTAGCAAGGTGGTAAAGTCCTGAACAGCCCACAGGTAGCACAGTACACTTGATGAAGCAGGGCAACTGAATTAAGAAGTATATTGGTCTAACCAACAAAGTGGTAGAAAGAAGGAGAAGATGGCTTCTAGAGAGCCATCTGAGGGGGTACACCTCAAACATAATTTCTCCTCCCAACCAAAGCTATGTATTTAAATTTTAGGTATTTATTTACAATTCAGTGACATTTATTAAATTCTTCGAGTTGTGTGACAAATCTCACCCTCCTTTTCTGAATTGCTCCTCTGGTTTACTTCCTCAAGCCCTCCCACTGTCATCAAGTTGATGCCAACTCATAGCGACCCTATGTAGGAGTTCTGAGGCTATAAATCTTCAGGAGCAGTCAGCCTCATCTTTCTCCTGTGGAGCAGCTGGTGGGTTTGAACCCCAACCTTGTGGTTAGCAGTCCAATGCTTACTTGATAATGCTTTCAAAACCCAAACCAAACTCATCACCACTGAGTTGATTCCAACTCGTAATGACCCTATAGGACAATATAGAACTGTCCTGTGGGTTTTTGAGACAGAAGGGAGTGGAAAGCCTTGTTGTTCTCCCTTGGAGCAACTGGTAGTTTCAAATTGCTGACCTTGTAGTTAGAAGCCGAACACATAACCACAGCACCATCAGGGCTCCACTGATTTACTCTTGTTAGATACCATCAAGTTGACCAAGACCCATAGCAACCTTATGCACAACAGAATGCAAACATTGTGTGATCCTACACCATCTTTACACTGTTACTATTGCAGCTGAGGTGTCAATCCATTGCACTGAGGGCTTTCCTCACCTTTGCTGCCCTTCCTCCACTTTACCAGGCATGATCTCCTTTTCCGGGAACTGGTGATTTGCTCCCAGTAAACAGAAATTGGCTGCCCTGAGAAGTGAGATTATCTATTTATGTAAAGATTCACTGCCTCAGAAACCTGTTAAAGGGTTGCTATGAGTTGGAATTTACTCAAGTTCAGTGGGTTTAATTTAGTTTTTAAAGCTACTGTCTAATCATTTTTTTAAAAATCATTTTGTTGGGGGCTCTTACAACTCTTAGTACAATCCATACGTCTATCCATTGTGTCAAGCACATTTGTACATTTGTTGCCATCATCATTTTCAAAACATTCTCTTTCTACTTGAGTCCTTGGTATCAGCTTCTCATTTTCCCCTCCCTTCTCTACCCTCCCACATGAACTTTTGATAATTTATCAATTACTATCATTTAATTTTTTTACAAAGCAACTTTATAACCTTCAAAGTACTCTCCATCACATTTAATACATTTGTCAAATCAGTGATTCCATTCTTGGAAACATTTTTAAAAGTCATCTGTTTGGATGGCTGCCAGCGCCTTACTCATTGTTTTTGTTTTTCCCGACACCTCTTCTATGTCATCAAATCACTGTTGTTTAATGTCTCTTTTCAATGGTGGAAACACAAAGAAGCTGCATTGAGCAAAGTCAGGTGAGTAAGGTGCGGGGCAAGAGAAGCATGCTGGGTATTTTGCCAAAAACTGGCACACTGAGATGGCTGTGT
Source organism: Tenrec ecaudatus (assembly GCF_050624435.1). Lineage (NCBI taxonomy): Eukaryota > Metazoa > Chordata > Mammalia > Afrosoricida > Tenrecidae > Tenrec > Tenrec ecaudatus. The sequence continues at coordinate 32,096 of NW_027459466.1, forward strand.
GAGCAGGTGCATTCTCGTGGTAGAAAAACCAGTGACCCGTCTGCCACAAATCAGGCTTTTTTATGTTGCACACTGTTATGCAATCTTTTCAGAACCGCTAAATAGAAAGCTTGGTTAACAGTCTGACCTGGTGGAATGAACTCCAAATGCACTATGAGTTGACATTTTCATCTATTCTGGAGTGGACAGTCATCCAGAATGATGTTTCTCATCAATTGACATTTCAATTTTTTTGAAATGATAAAATCACTCGTACACTGGAGTTTTTCCCATAGTGCTACCCTTATAAGCTGTATTCAATATCACAACAGTTTGTGTGCCGTTTTTCCTGAGCAGGAAACAAAATTTCACAGCTGCACACAGTTTTCTTAAATTGGCCATCACACACACACACAGACGAGGTTCAAGTGAAACTGCTTTTATGAAAAAATTCACTGTGACCAAAAAAAAAATCTTCCCAGGCTATGCCACTGGGTGCACTAATTCAGAGCAAATTGCCCAATACTCACCTAGAGAGAAAAATGCATACTATGAAAGCTCTGCTCTGCCCAGTGCAATTCTGTTTTTTTTCAGTATGCCCTCATATATCCCAGCAGCACTTCTAAGAGATATCATCAGGTTATAACCTGATCAATTCACTAAACTCCACCCATGTCTTCTTACCGATACCATTTTGGCACACAAAAAATGAATGATCAAAGACATCATGTTTGGTAAAGTTGAGGGCCGGTGCAAAGGAGGAAGGAAGACCCTTGACTAGATGGATTGACACACAGGGTGGGAAAATGGGCTCAGGCGTAGGAACAACTGTGAGGATGGCACAGGAACATGAAGTATTTTGTTCTGTTGTGCATGGTGTTGCTATGAGTCGGAGTTTACTTGATGGCATAACAACAGCAACAATCATAGGATTAAATTCAAATTCACTGATTTCAAGTCAATACCACCTCATAGTGACCATATATATAGGATAGAGTAGAAATGCCCCTGTGAGTTTCTGAGACTCTAACTTTTTTATTAGGGCTTTTAAAAAAATTAATCATTTTATTGGGGGTTCATACAATTCTTACGACAAACCATACATCCATCCATTGTGAGACTCTAACTCTTAATGGGAATAGAAAACCTCATCTTTCTCCCATGGAGCAGCTGCTGGTTTTTAACTGCCAACCTTGTGATTGACAGTCCATATGTAACCACTACGTCATCAGAGCTCCTATGATCCTAGGATTAGTGTTTATACATTATTTAATCTTTGTTTTTATCATACTCTTTATCGGTGTGCTGCCATTTAGCCATGACGATTTTCTACCTCGTTGCCATTTTAACTGGACCCTCCACACTGCTACTGACTCTCTGTCCAGTAGAATTGACCATTATTAGCTCCACTGTAAGGTAATTGCATCAATATGCTCTGGAGAATGTGTGGAAGGACAATTGTTGAGAGTGTCTTCCCTTTTCTACCACTAAGGGCAGAGTGGCCCCTGTTTCACTAATAAAATTGACTATATATAACTTACAGTTGTGGCCCCAGTTGAGGAAAGGCAATCAATACTTGGCTATCGTGCTAAGTAAATACTCAATTTCCCTCCTGAGACAATTTTTTCCCTACATATTGTGCATTCATGATACTACATTTTCAGAAAAGAAACTCCATAAAGAAGCAGCGGATCTAAACAACACAATCAAACAACTTGACCTCTTAAACATGTAAAGAACAATCCACCCAACAAGACAACATATATTCTTCTTCAGTGCACACAGTGCATATACTAGAATTGATCATATGTTAGACCACAAGGTAAGCCTCAATGAATCCAAAACTATTTCTATCCTGCAATCCATTTCCTCAGATCACAATGCTATAAAACTGGACATCGGCAATAGGAAGAACAAAAACATATGAGCATACATATGAGATGGGGCGACATACTACTTAAGAACTACTTATTAGACTAATAACTGATGGAATTATTTTTAATCCTTGAAACAAACAATAATAATAGCACATCAAACCAGAACTTTGAACACAGCAAAGGAACTTATGATAGGACAATTTATAACAAATAACACACATGTGAAAAAAGAGGAGAGATCCCAAATCAACACCTTAACACAGCAACTCCTCCAACAACAGAAGAAAATAAATTATAAAGATCAGAGCAGCAAACAGAAAAATAATGGGGCAATCAATAAGACACAGAATTGTTTATTTGAAAGGATTAACAAACTTGACAAAGCACCAAAGCGCTGGCAAGGTTAACAAAGGAAAAGGAGAAGATTCAAATATCTAGAATTAGAGAAGAAAAGGATGACATCAAAACAGATTCAAATGATATAAAAAGAATACCATACTATTATGAAAGACTGTACTCGAACAAGTTGGATAACCTCTATGAAATGGAGAAATGCCTAGAAATTCATGATGCACCCAAACTAACTCAGATTGGTGTGTAAAACCTGAATAGATCCACAACAATGGAAGAAATAGATCCGGTCATCAAGAAACTTCCAACCAAGAAAATCTCAATGTCAAATGGTTTCACAGGGGAATTATACAGAGTATTCAGGGAAGAGCTATCACCAATTTAACTGACTAGTCCAGAACTTAAAAAGAGGACTACAAACTGCCAAACTCATGCTACGAAGCCAGCAAAACCTTGATTCCAAAACTAGGCAAAGATCCCACAAAGACAAAATAATACAGTCCAACATCCCTTCTGAACATAGATGCAAAAATTCTCTATAGCCAATAGAATCCAACAAAATATTTTAAAATATCATTGTGATCAAGTATTATTCTTACCAGGGATGCGAGAATAGCTCAACATTTGAAAACCTATGAATGAAATTCACCACATAAGCAAGGCAAAGAATAAGAACCACCTGGTCAAATAAAAAGATGCGTGACAAGCTTATGCCAATATCAAACACCTATTTTTATTTTAAAAAGTTGAAAAGAGAGTAGAAGGTAAACTTTTCAACATAAATAAGACCATAACAAAAAAAAAAAACAGTGAAGAGATCACTGAGGATATATGAGTGTTATAGCAAAGTATGGTGAAGAAACTAAATGGTACCTGGTTATCAGAAAGAATAGGTCTGAAATTTTTTTTAAATCATTTTATTGGGGGCTTGTACAATTCTTATCACAATCCATACATACATCGATTGTGTCAAGCACATATGTACGTTTGTTGCCATCATCATTCTCAAAACATTTGCCTTCTACTTGAGCCCTTAATATCTGCTGCTCATTTTCCCCCTCCACTCTGCCCCTTCCCTTATGAACACTTCATAGTTCATAAATTATTATTATTTTGTCATATGTTGCACAGTTTGATATCTTCCCCTGCTCTCTTCTCTGCTGTCTATCCCCCAGGGAGGAGGCTATACATAGATTCTTGTCTTTGGTTTCCCCTTTCCACCCCACATTCCCTCCACCCTCCAGGCATCGCCACTCTCAACACTGGTCCTGAAGGAGTCATCTGTCCTGGATTCCATGTGTTTCCAGTTGCTATCTGTACCAATGTATATCCTCTGGTCTAGCCAGATTTGTGAGGTAGAATTGGGGTCATGATAGTGCGAGGGAGGAAGCATTTAAGAACTAGAGAAAAGTTATATGTTTCATCAGTGCTACCCTGTACCCTGACTGGCTCATCTCCTCCACACAGCCCTTCAGTAAGGGGGTGGGATGGACTTTGAGTCTCCACTCTGCACTCACCCTCATTTGCAATGTGATTTTCCGTTCTTTGATGATTGATACCTGATCCCTTCTACATCTCGTGCTCACACAGGCTGGAGTGCTTCTTCCATGTGGACTTTGTTGCTTCTGAGCTAGATGGCCACTTGTTTATCTTCAAGCCTTTAAGACCCCAGACACTATATCTTTTGATAGCTGAGCACCATCTGCTTCCTTCACCACATTTGCTCATGTACACATTTGTCTTCAGTGATCATATCAGGGAGGTGGGCACCCACTCATATGACTTTTAGTTCTTTGATGTCTGGCAACTGGTCCCTTCTACAACTCGTGGTCAGAGGGGCTGGTGTGCTTCTTCCATGTGGGCTTTGATGTGTCTCAGCTAGATGGATGCTTGTTTATCTTCGAGCTTTTAAGACCCCAGACACTCTATCTTTTGAAAGCTGGGCACCATGAGCTTTCTTCACCACGTTTGCTTGTGGACACATTTTTCTTCAGCAATCGTGTCAGGAAGGTGTACATCCTGGAATGCCAATTTAATAGAACAACGTGTTCTTGCATTGAGTAAGTGCTTGAGTGGAGGCCCAATGTCCATCTGTTGCCTTAATACTAAACCTATAAGAATATGCATGTTGATCTGTTTCCCCGAACTCTTATATAAATATATTTACATATGTACATTCCAGTCTTTAGACCTCTATAAATAGCCTTTATCACCTAGTTCTTTCCTCTATTTCCTTTTATGTTGCTCTTGTCCCATTTATCATGCTCAGCCTTCATTTGGGTTTCAGTAACTTCTTTCGGTCACATTGCCCTTTCTGGATCCCTACCAGGCCTCTCACACCCTCCTTGCCACTGATTTTGGATCACTTGTTACTCCCCTGTCCCTGGGTTGGTCAGCACCACCTCCTTACTCCCGCATCCCCCTCTCCCGTGTCCCCCTGGAACCATTGATTCCAATTGTTTTCTCCTCCAGACAATTCGTCCAGCCTATCTTTTCTAGATAGATCCGCAGAGATAATAATATAGACCAAAAATCAAGCCATAGCAAGACAGGCAATGAACACAGCGATGAAAACAAAAAAGAAAACCAATTACCCATAGAAAAATAAATTAATTAAAAGAAAAAAATTTAAAAGAAAGAAAAACCTGTAAATAGATCACGGTCTGATTTTTTATCTCTAGGCGTGTCCTTCAGTCAGGTCAGATGGGGTACCATGCTCTGGCCCCAGGGTCTGTCCTTTGTACTCTCTCAGGGGCTCCCTGCGCTGTTCCCACAGTTGGTTTGCCACATGGTTTTAGTGGTTTGCCTCAGTGTCACAGGGTCAGTCTGGGCCAACCCAACAGTGAGTCTCCAGTGTTGTCCCCCTTAGGGCCCTGGGCCATCAAGGGAGAGCTTGTTTCGTAATGGGATCAACCATATTGTCCACTCTGTGCACTGGCTGTTCAGAGCGGGGATATCATCCTCCCGGCCTGATGGGCCAGGATGTGCTCCACTCTCTTCCTCCCCTTTCATTTGTTCCCATTTGGTCTCATCAGACATACTCCTCTCTCCTAGCTGGAGCTTCAGTGCCATCCTCTCAAGTAAGGGACAGTTTTCCACATAGCTGATATGGGGGCCAAGCCCTCAGGCCCCTCCACTGGCTCCCCACTCCTTCTTGGCACACTACATTCATCTGGCAGTGGCTTATTATCTGGTCCCTCGGTCCCTGTGGAGGCACAAACAATACCCTCCCATTGGGTGGCTCAGTGTCCTATTCCCCCACCACGCTTTTTTTTCTTTCCCTTTTCCTCCCTCCCCGCCCCCTTTTTAGTTGGCTGCCATATGTATACTTGGACTTGGTCTGGCCCCTGCCATCCTACCTGGACCTCACTCGGGATGATTTCTTAGCATTTAATTTATTCAAACAAGTTTCTTCACTAGTAACTGTGAGGGAATGCTTTTCTAAGAAATGTGTGAATTTATTTCAAAATATGAGCCCATGTTCACCAAAGTTTTATTCTATGAACACGTGATTGTTTTGATAATGAGATGAATGCAGTAACTGAACTAAGCAATAGGTTATATTGGGCTTTTCCCTCATATCACTTGAATCATGTTGAGATATTACAGTTTGTTTTTATATTTTGAAAAAGGTAATTTGTTAGTCTCCACATGTTAATTTCCTCCTTTATCTAAGGGAGAAGACAAAATGCAATCCATGTGATCTGCCTCTGAGAAATGTCAAGGCAATTGAAAAATCATGAAATGAGGTATATGGAGTCTTAATGAAAATAGAATGCACAGTAGGAAAAGAAGGTGCTATCTATTTGGGTCAATTCTTTGTGTGGCCATGTAGATAAATTCTTCTCATGAGAGAAAATAACAGTAGAGTATTTAGTTGCAGCTGTGAAACAAATGTAGGGTCTAGCTAAATTTTCCCCACTGTTGTCCATATGAAGCACATATATTTTGCTAATCATCTTTATTCTGAAGTCTGAGATGACCAAACTAGGTTTGGAAGTAACACTATTTTTCCAATTATCCAGTTTCCCAAATACTATATCCCAGAAAGAGAATCGACTTCCTAAACACTGTTTTTAACATGATTCTCCCAGGTTCCTAATCCTGTATGAGCCTCTGGGAACACGTGTGCTACAGTGTCCATCACTTGAAACCGAGGAAGCCAGTATAGGCTCCACATTTTGTGTGCAAGAAGCCTAAAGGGTTTGTTTCACACAGAAAAACTGAGGATACTTGGTCCTAGACAGCTTCAGTGGTACAGCATTTGAACATGAAATCCCTATTTGGAAGTTCTACCATTGCTTTAATGAGTCAAGAATCTGCCAAGACCCAAATCTTCAGAACCAGTGAGAGAAGGGCCCGCATATGATCAACAACTCCTTGGATTCCAATTAATTAGTATCATATGATTATGACACACAAAAAAAGCCCTTCAACTTGCTGCCATCATGTCAATGTTGACTCATGGTAACCCTTTTGAACAGGATAGAAATGCCCCTGTGATTTTCTGAGACTGTAACCACATTGGAGTAGAAAGCCGCAGGTCTTTCTCTCAAGGAGTGGCTTGTGCTTTCACTGTTGGTGATCTTTCAAATCACAGTCCATTGTTTATACACGATACCACCAGGGATGTGCAGTAGGTGAGAAAACAAATTATTTCTTGGCTTATCTGACAGCATCTTTAATTCCTAAGAAAATCCAGAGATTTATGTGCAACAAAACCATGGAGTAAATATGTCTAGTTGGTGTTGATAACTATTAAAATGCCTAGTTTAGAATAAAAATCAAAATAATACAAAGCTACTAACTAAGATCCAACTAAATGTTTCCACAGAAATGCAGTTTAATTGTAAAGACACAGGTTAAAGCTAATTGATGGAATAACCACAAACACCACACACACATGCAACCCAATTAAAACTGGGAAAAGGTACAATAAATAACTTAATAAAGTACATGAGCAAACACTCCAACAAAGGATATTTCAATAGTTGACAGACACATATAAAGATTATCAATGTTATTAGCCATCAGATAAATGCAAATCAAAAGCAACCAGGGATAAGCATTTCACTCCCACCAGGAACAGTTAGGATGAAAATAAACTTTAAAATGGAAAAGAACAAAGGTTTGAAGGGATTTGGAAAAATTAGAATTCTCACCGACTGTTTGTGGGAATGCAAAATCTAGCAAACAGTCTGGAAATTCCTCCAACTACTAGAGAAAATGTTGTCATAAAATAAAAACAAATAACCCTCCACCCCCAAACAAACCCACTGCCATGGCTTCAATTAACTCATAATGACCCATTAACACAGAGTAGACATGCCCCTTTAGGTTTGGGGGAATGTAAATATTTATGGGAGAAGACAGCTTAATCTTTCTTTGACCCTACTCATAACCTGCTATGCCACCCAGAAATTCTACTTCTCAGTATATACAGGAGCTCTAACCACTTATTTGGTTTTATTGTAAGGTATTAACCAAAGGTCAGCATTTTGAACTCACCAGCACTTCATAGCTGAAATTTTCTGCTCCCATAAAAATTTGGTGCTTTACAAACCCTGGGGAGTGTGGGGGGAGGTCAGATGCTTATAGACATCTTCCCTGAAGACAGTCCCTGCCAGACTGCTGTCTCCCCACACCACATGGGTGGGCCTGCTCCCTGCTGCTGGAGACAACAGATTACTTCTCACTGAAGCTTGGGACCATTAGCTTGGTTCCTGTAGGTGGGGTTTACACCCTACTGTTTATGGTTCCTATGAAGGTCCAGAAAACAGGTCAAGGTTAGGTTGCTATCCTAAATCTAGGATCTGCCCATCTTGTCACATGTATACCCCCAATCCCTCCTCTTCCTATTGCGTGTAGTTCCCTAGACCACCCCCTCTCATTACTGTATTACCTATAGCACAGCCCCTTCCTGTGACGTATGTCCTTACCTGTAATTAGGGGGCTTGCAGGTCTCCAGAGAATATAAAACCCTGGGCAAGCATTAAAGAGCTCTCTCTCTCTCCACGTGGACCACCAAGGGGGGCTGAGGTGAGCATGCTACCATGAATTGTTTCTGACTCCATTTATTTCAATATTTCTCTTCTATCTCTCATGCTCTCTGTAACTTTGCTATAATCTTGACTTATTATTGATGTACAATTGCACCTACTGGACCAGTAATGATGTGTTAGGGGCTGGCTTCCCCTGTCAGGAGAGCAATTCTACTCTCTCCTACAGGTTCACTATGAGTTAAAATTGATACAATGGAGTGAGTTTGTTTTTTTGATAGGTATATTGGAGTGAGAAAAACACATGCATATACACACCTATGTTTATTGCCATACTATTCATATCAGCAAAAATATAAAAATTATCTAAGTGTCCATCATTAGATGAATGGATAAATAATGTGTAGTACATATATCAATAAAACGCTACTCAGAGATAAAGAAAAATCTCTTTCTAAAACATCTTGCAACATGGATGAACCTTGTGTGGAGCAAAATAAGTCAATCACCAAAAGGAAATATTATACATTTTCACTTTTAAGAAATAACATGAAAAGATAAACATAAAAACTAATATTTATTAGTGACTTCTAGGGATTGGGGCAGATTGGAGAAATGAGTTTCTCTTTAGATTATACATACTGGTGTGTTTGGTGATGGTAACAACACCAAGTGAATGTGATATGCGCACAACTTAACAAAAGTAAACAATTTTACCAATATGTACATAAGAAAAAAGGATCTTTTGGCAATCACTGTAGCACATATAATTTGGCAACAGTAACAACAACCAAAAGATATATATATATATATATACTTTTATAAACATTTCATAGGTTTTCTAATGCTATAAATCTTTAGAGAAGTAGAAAGTTTCATCTTTCTCTTATGAAGTGGCTAGTGGATTTGAAGCGTTGATTTTGTTGTTAGCAGCCCAATATTTAACCCTTACTCCCCCAGGGTTACTTGTGTATATTCATATGCCAGAATGTGTGTGAATATGTGTATGCATATATTTGCATTATACCTCTCGAGATTGGTTTTCTAAGTTTAAAAACAGGTTCAAATGCTTTGGTTAATCGACATAACAATTAGCTTAGTTTATTGAATAGAGTCTGGGATCTTAACAACTTGTGAAAAGCTATTTTGAAGAAAACTATCAGTCTTTACTTATATGAAGCAAAAAAAAGGAAAGAAAGAAAAAAAACAGAAAGAAAAATTAGTTTAGCAGTGAAGCTATGGTTCAGGAAGAGGGGCATGTCTGAGCAGAGCACACAGGAGCAAGCAAAGAAGGAAGGAAAATGGAACATATTCTGGCCCACCAAACCACAAAGATGATATTCCTGCTCTGAACAGTCAATGTACAGAGAGAACCATAGGGCTAGCCCCCCTATGAGACACAATATCCCTCACTGACCCCGAGCGCTAAGGGGCACAAGACTGGAGACACAATGCAGGAAGTGAGCCCAATCTGACCCCACCACACCAGGGAGAAACATGAAGGGCCTGCAGAGCAGTAAGGGGAGCAAAGCATTTAAGTCCCCGGGGAATACCAGAAATAGACTTTGGGGCCAGAGCATGGCACCCCATCAAAACTCAACCGGAAAACCCTCATAAAAACCAACAAATCAGACCTGAAACTATTTATAGCGTTTTCTTTTTTGTTGTTTGTTTGCTTGAGGGTTTTTTTTTTTGTTTTGTTTTGCTTTTTGTTTTTGCTGTTTGTTTTATTTTGTTTTTGTGCTTATTGTTGTTTTTGCATGTCTGTCTAGACGGATAAGATAGGCGGAATAAACAATCTGGTGGTGAAACGAACAGGAACAACTGTTTAAGGAGAGGGGACATAGAAGAGGGGGAGGTGGAAAAAGGAAGGGGTGTGTCAACAATCCTAAGGACAAAGGAACAAGTGATGTAAAATCCACAGGGAGGAGGATGTAGGATGCCTGGTGGGGCTTGATCAAGAGCAATGTAGCTGAGAGGAATTACTGAAACCTGAAACATGATAGTGGGATGAGAGAAAAGTAAAAGGAAATAGAGGAAAAAACTAGGAGTCAAAGGATATTTCTAAAGGTCTAAATAGAGGTATGTACATATGTAAATATATTTATATACAATGATAGGGAAATAGATCTATGTATATATATTTAAATGTTAAGTATTAAGGTAGTAGATGGATATTGGGCCTCTACACAAGTACTCCCTCAATGCAAGAACACTTTGTAATGCTCACCTTCCCAACAAGATGGCTAAAGACACAATGGGTGCATAAGCAAATGTGGTGAAGAAAGCTGATGGTGTCTGACTATCAAAAGATAAAGCATCTGGGGTCTTAAAGGCTTGAAGATAAGTGGACACCTAATTGAGAAGCAACAAAACCTACATATAAAAAGTACACCCATCTCTGTGATCATGAGGTGTCGATGGGATCAGGGATCAGGCATCGAAGACCCAGAACAAAAAAATATATCAATATTAATGAGGCGGTGTGCAGAGTGGAGACCCAAAACCCATCTGTAGACAATTGGACATCCCCTCTCAGAAGGGTCACAAGGAAGAGACGAGCCAGTCATAATGCAGTATGGCATTGATGAACCATACAATTTTCCTCTAGTTCTTTAATGCTTCCTTCCCCCTCACTATCATGACCCCAATTCTACCTTACAAGTCGGCTAAACCAGAGCATGTACACTGCTACGGATAAGAGCTCACAACACAGGGAATCTGGGACAGATAACCCTCTTAGGACCAATAATGAGAGCAGTGACACCTGAAAAGGAAGGGGAAGTTGGGAGGAGAAATATGGAACCAATCACTATGATCAACATATAACCCACTCCAAGGGGGACAGACAACATAAAAGTGGATGAAGGAAGACAGCACTTGGTGTAGGTGACCAGATTTTAACATTGGTAAAGCGGGACACCAGCGGGACACCATTGATAAAACTCATATCCTGGTGAAATAGCCACATGGCAGCTGAAAACCATATAACCTAGCTTGTGCATTCTTTTCCAAAATCAGGACTTATTAAAAATGCCGCGGGATGCGGAAACAATTGTTAAAAATCGGGACTGTCCCGCCAAAAGAAAATGTTTTGAAAATGATGATGGCAACATATGTACAAATGTTCTTGACATAATATATCTATGCATTATGACAAGAGCTGTAAGAGTCCCCAATATAATGATTAAAAAAAAAAGATTATGAGTGTACACACACCACAGTCCTATTCTGCCCACTTACCAACTGTTCTCATTAATTTCACATAGTTGGATACTGATAAAATAGAAAAAAATTATGAAACAGAATGGCAAATTCCTTTTTAAAAATCCACATATAACCAGTTTTAGAAACACATATAGTAAAATCGGAATGGTCCAAAAAGATCAGCACAGACCCTGCCCAAAGATTACACTCAAATTGGTGAAGATTTTCGCATTTTTTGCTTCAGTAAAATATCAAAAGCTTCATTAAAAATCCATACTTAAAAGTCAGTTGAGACTACTACACTAAGATAATTTTAAATTGTCAAGTAAAATCAACCCACTTTAACCTAAGTAATAGCTTGGCTCAAATAAACAAAAAAAAGGAAATCATTTGTATGTACTGGGCTTCTTTAAAAAATCACTTATATAAGGTCAAATGGTCAATAATTATTGTTTAGAAAAGATGAGAAGACATGGGGAAATGGAAAGTAGATTAATGAAAATGGGATAACCTGAACAGAAATGAATGCTATTGCATTGTGAAGAATGTAACTAATGTCAATTGACAACTTGTGTAGACATTATGGAAAGAGAATCTAAACTGCATCTAAGCGTTCACTGAAAATGCAATGAAATATCCTTTAAAAAATAAAATAGGTAAATAAATTTTTATTTCTAATTTTTTATTACATTTCAGGTAATCAATTTCGTATGGGCAAAAGTATAAACAGTTCTCCAAAGAGGATGTGTGTAGCTAATAATCACATGAAAAGATGTTCACATCATGAATTTTGAAAATGCAAGTCAAATCACAGTAAGATACTATTTCATCCCAATTTGGATGATTATATAGGAACCCTGGTTGTACTGAGGGTTGACCGTTAGCCAGCTCTTGAATATTTCATGTCAAATTGGCATATGAGGCCTAATAATTGCCAATGATGTGACCTAACAGAAGATTAGGTTGGTGTGAAATCCTTTTGTCCAGATGCAAATGAAAGGAAGTTTCCTTGGGGGTTAGCCTACTTCCTATAAAATGGGAATGCTTGCTTTTTATTGCTGAGTCTGGATTCTGTTATCTGATATGTCAAATGCTGGTTCTGTGGACTTGAGCCAATGACCTATCATATGCTTGCTGATCCTATTTAGTGGCCTGACATTTGACCTGTCAAACTTGGATTAATTCACGTATCCAGTAACAAATTTACTCTGTGATCTTCCTGCCTATTTTGGTTTCATCAGATACTAAAGCTACAGGAGCCAGGTGAAATGTCTAGTCTAACATGTGGCCCATGGACTTGGAACCAAACTGGACTCTCCACTTTTACAATTACATTAGTTCTACTTTCACATACACTTCTCTGTGTTCCTGTGTGTGCTCATGCACATATGTCACTGATTTTCCTTCTCTCCAGAAGTCAGCCTAACATAGCTGCTAACCTCAAGGTGGACAGTTCAAACCAAGTAACCATTTTACAGGGGTAAAATTAGGTGCTCTACTACTATGAAGATGTATTGTCTCAGAAAACCTACATACCGGGTCACTATGAGTCTGAATCAACTCAACAACATTGTTATGAAATTGATTATATGAGCCCTAGTTACCCAGTGTGGTATTTATAAAATCATTTGTGAATTTGAGGATAAGAATGAAGGGGTGGAATCTAGTCGGTCAATTGGGTCATAGCCAATGAAGCCTCTCTGTGGGCATAGCCTTCTCCTGAGAATTTTGGGAAATCTGGTATCTCCTCCTTGGAGTCCCTGGGAAACATTGCTGCTGACAAGACACATGGAACTACACTAGTTTCCTGAGCTGGAGAAGCCACATGAATCTACTCTGATGCAATCAGACCTCTAAAGCCAGAGAAACCCTGTAGAGACCCCTGCCAGGGCTGAGATTTTAAACCTCATTGGATCCAAAGACTTTCTACCCACTACACTTGTTGTCATTGCATGTGTTTCTTGAGTCTAAAGAGGACTGTATAGATTAGTATCAGACATATGGGCTAATATCAGATTTATGGGCTTGGGCTGGACTATTTTGGGATGCATTTTTAATATACAATTGCCCTTTATATAAAACTCTCTCTTATATACATATGATTTTCAATGGATTTGTTTCTCTTGTCAACTCAGACTAATACACCCAGTGATTAAATGCTTGACTGCAAACCAATAGGTTAGTATTCAAACCCATTAGCCATTTTACCAGAAAATTATGTGAAAGTCTATTTTGTAAAAATTTGGGATATCCTCTGGGGAAGTTCTATCCTGTCTAACAGGATTATTTAGAGCCAGAATTAACTCAAAGTTTTGAGGATAACTTTTATCAGAGAAATATAAAATATTGGCACATCTTTGGAGAAACTGAGAAAAAAATTGCCATTGCTGCTGTGGATGCAAAATGGTATAGCCACTGGAAAAACAGTTTCTCAAAAGGTTAATTATAGAATTATCTTGAGTCATCAATTTCACTACCAGGTATATTTCAAAAGTCTTGAAAGCAGGCACTCAAAGAGATACTTGTACACCAATGTCATTGCAACATTATTCGTAATAGCCAAAGGGTGGAATTTATCCAAATGTGGATAAGTAAATGTGGTAGCGTTATAAAATAAGATATATTTCAGCCATAAAAAGAAATGAAGTTCTGATATATGCTACCACTTGAATAAACATTGAGAACAGTATGCTGACTGAAATAACTTGTAAGGGAATCATATGATCCCACTTATCCGAAGTATATAGAATAGGCAAATACAGGGAGATAAAAGGATAACAGTGGCCATCAGACATGCTTGTTTTTACTATTGTGGCTAGTGTGTTGCTTGATGTTAGAAGATATGCCATTGGTATTTCAAACACTGCCAGGTCACCCATGGTGAAGGTTTCAGCAGGTCTTCCAGACTAAGAACAGATTAGGAACAAAGAAAAGGAGCTTCATTTCTGAAAATGTAGCTTCTGAAAATCGTATGAATACCAGTAGAATATTATCTGATATAGCACCAGAAGATGAACAACTCAGGTTGGAAGGCACTCCAAATTTCACTAGGCAAGAGCTGCCTCCACAAAGTAGAACTGGCCTTAATGATACAGATGGAACAAATGTTTTGTAACCTTCATTTAATGATGGGAAAGTACTCAAAATTAGGAGAAACCACTTCAAACATCCATTAAAAATTGGAATGTGGGATATCTGAAATACAAATATAGGAAATTTATAAGTCATCAGAAATGAACTGGAATGCATAAAAACTGGTAGGCTAGCCATTCGTGAGCTGAACTGACTGGTATTGACTTATTTGAATCAGATAATCAGGCGTCCTCAAACTACGGCCCGTGGGCCACATACGGTCCACCAAGGACATTTATCCCGCCTGCCAGGTGTTTTACCCCGTTTGTTTTTTACTTCAAAATAAGATATGTTCAATGTGCATAGAAATTTGTTCATAGTTTTTCTTTTAATTATAGTCCGGCCCTCCAATGTGTCTGAGGGACAGTGAACTGGTCCCCTCTTTAAAAAGTTTGATGACCACTGGCTCTGTAAGAAATTACAAATTCAAGAGGAATTATATCACATTGAGCATCAAAAAGAACATCTCATGGTCTCTATTGACGTACAATATAGCCTGTGATAGGACAACATCTATATTCATACAAGGAAGACAACTTATACAAAGATAACAAATAGTACAACTATTATCGAAATTTAAACATCTACCACTAAAGCTAGTATTGAAGAAATTGAAGACCTTTACCAACTTCTGCAGTCTGAAATTAATCAAGCATACAGTTTAGATAGATTGGTCTGTATTGGTAACTGGAAAGAGACAAAAAGGAGGATAAGTAGTTGGAAGATATTCATCAGGAGGTGATAGAAACAAGAATAGCGACCACATGATAGAGTTTTGCAAGACCAATTCCTAATAATTGGAAATAACCTTTTCAATAACATCATTGATGACTCTTCATATGAACATCACCAAATGAAACACATTGAAACCAAGTAGAGTATATCTGCAGAAAATATCAAGGAGAAGTATACAATATTATTACTCAGTACAAAGTGGAGATGATGGAAATTATGATATAAGGTTTTGTGTCAACTTGATTGGGCCAGCGTTCTCAGCCAGCGTTAGGCAGTTAAAGCTAATAATTTCACTTGATGAGATCTAATACAGTGCAATTAGATGCCACTAGTCAGTTCTGACTCATCTCAACCCTATGCCTAACAGGAAGAAGCACTTCTCAGATCTCAGGGATTCTCACAATTGTTCAATGATCCCACTGTTCAGCCACTCTGTCAGTCTCTTTCATCCAGGGTTTCTTTTACACCCCCCTCCACTTTACCAAGCATGATTACCCATGTCCAGAGAATAATCTCTCCTAATACAATGCCCCCAAATTTGTGAGAGAAAGTGTTATCTTTGCCTCTAAATAGCCTTCTGGCTGTACTTCTTTCAAGACATGCCTGTTTTGTCAGTCCATGGCAAAATGCATCTTTGCCATGTTTCCTTTGATCATCCTTATTCAATGTCCAAATCACATGCAAAAGAGGAAATTGAAATATGGTGTGATAGCATTTTTGGGTTTGTTTGGGTTCTTTTGTTGTTGTTATTGTTATTGTTTTTTGCCAACACGGCATACATTAGAAGATGTAGGTAGTTTAACTTGTTGATCAGGTCCCAGCTTGATGACCTCTTTTGAAGATGTGACTGAGATAAATGATTCCTTGAGCCAAACCCCTTCCGCTCTCTCCCTGGTGATCAGACCACCGTGCTATCTGAGCTAGCTGCACTGTCTCAACCATGTGCTGCGCTACCTGTGGGCTGAGCCAACCTCTGGACCATGGTGGACCCAGTTGCTGTGTGGTACTGTTCCATGACCTAGCACTGCCCCACTTTGCTGTGTCTGCTGCCTGCGGGCCGACTCCACTCATCTTCCCACCACTCCAGATGCCACCCCACCCCACAGCCACTTGATTCCCCTACATCTACACCATGGTGCTTTGCTACTTGCTACCCTGCACTACTGGCCTCTGCTCCACCTCAACATCTCATCTTCCTACTGTTTGCTTCCTTGGCCTTGGGCAAGTGGCTGGTGGGAGCTGGAAGGACCTTCAGTATATTAACTGTTCCACAAAATTGAGTTGGACTGAGCTGTCTGTACTGCCACGTGGACCCATTTGCTGCTGTATTCCTTTTTTGCTATAAAAACCTGTATAATCATAAGTGGCCTAGTTTTGTTTCTATAGGGAACGCTGCTTAACACACATGATTTGGCTTAAGTATGACTTGGTCCTCAAAGTAATATCCTTGCTTTTGAACACTTTAAAGAGGTCTGTACAGGATATTTTCCTAATGTAATGTGTCAAGAACATTATACATGAAGTAAAAGGTCACTAAAAAGACAGGAAATAAAGATCAAAGAAGATGTCAGGAGAAATTCTGATGCTTACCCTTAATTGTAGAGTACTTTAAAAAACTGGGGAAAATATGTTGAAGTGAAAGGTTTGAGCAGAAAATTTCAAAGGGCAGCTCAAGAAGAGAGAGTTAAATATTATCATGAACTATCCAAAGACAAAGAGTTAGAAAACCGAAAAGTAAGAACATACCCAACATACTTAAACTGAAAGAACTCAAACCGTGAGTAGCAATACTGAAAGATTCTATGGGCATAATATTGAATGATAAGTAGGAAGCATCAAATGAAGATGACATAACACATAGAGTCACTATATTAGAAACAAACTTAACATTCCATCAGTTTAGGAGGTAGCATATGAGCAAGAACCAATGTTACTATAAGAAGAAGTTCAAGCTACATTGAAAGCATTTGTAAATAACAAGGTTCCAGCAATTGATGGAATACCAATCGAAATGTTTCAAATAGCACATGAAGTACTGGAAGCATTTACTCGTCTATGCCAGGGAAGTTTGAAGACAGATACTTGAATGACTGACTGGAAGAGATTCATATCTGTACACATTCCAAAGAATGGTGACCCAACAGAATGCTCAAAATAGTGAATAATATCATTGATATGAAATACTAGTAAAATTTTGCTGAAGATAATCAAAAAATGGTTGCAGCAGTCCATTTACAGGGAGCTGCCAGATTTTCAGGCCAGATTCAGAACAAGACATGGAACAAAGGATGCTATTGCTGATGTCAGATGGATCTGAGCTGAAAGTAGAGAATATCAGAAAGATGTTTACTTGTGCTTTATTGACTATGTCAAAGCATTAGACTATGTGGATCTAAATAACCTATGGATAGTATTGAGAAGAATGGGATTTCCAGAATACCTCATTGTATTCATGCAGAACTTGTACATACATCAAGAGGCAGTTGTGCAAACAGAACAAGGGAATACTGCATGCATTGAGATCTGAAAAGTTCTGCATCAAGGTTGCATCCTCTTGCCATATTTATTCAATCTGTTTACTGAACAAATCATCAGAGAAGCTGGATTATATGAAGAAGAATGTGGCACCAGAATTGGAGGAAGGGTTAACAAACTATGATATGCAGATGATATAACCTTGCTTGCTGGAAGTAAGGAGGACTTAAGGTACTTGTTGATGAAGATAAAGGATTACAGCCTTCAGTGTGGATTACAACTCAATGTAAAGAAGACCAAGGTCCACACAAAGGGACCAACAGGGAAAAATGATAAATGGAGAAACAATGGAAACTTTGAAGGATTTAAACTTGCATAGATGCACAATCAATGCTTACGGAAGCAGCAGACAAGAGATCAAGTGATACAATGGGTTGGGTATATTGGGTAAATATGCTGCAGAAGTCCTCTTTAGAATACTGAAAATTAGGATGTTACTCTAAGGACTAAGACATGCCTGACCTAAGGCATAGTATTTTCAATACCCTCATGTGCACATGAAACTGGGACATTAACTAAGGAAGACGAATGAACAGGAACATATGAATTGTGATGCTAGTGAAGAATATTGACATATCATGGACTACAAGGACAAACAAATCTGCCTTCGAATGAATATGGTCAGAGTGCTCGTTGGAGACAAGGATGGAACACACTTAGAGGAAAGTATTTTACATATTTTGGACATGTTGTCAGGAGAGACCAGTTCTTGGAGAAGGACATCATGTTTGGTAAAATGGAGGGGCAGTTAAAAATAAGAAAGCCCTCAATGATATGGATTAACATAGCAGTTGCAATAATGGGCTTGTCAACCATAGGAAAAATTGTGAGGATGCTGCAGGACCAAGCAGTGTTTAGTCTGCTGGTAATAGGGTTGCTCTGGGTTGGACCTGACTCCGTGGCACCTAATAAAAATATCAACAACAAAGATTTGTTAATGAAGTCTAATATTTATAACCTGGGAACTGCCTATTTCGAAGGATTCTATGGACAAAATACACACATGTTTGCCATTTGCTACACTGTGGCGGCTTAAATGTGGTTATGATGGTAGCAGGATCAATTGTGATGAATGGATTTCAACATAACATTCTGAGCCAGTTCAATTCTCAAAAATTAACCCTGAAAACTTTGTAAAGATGAGGAACATTATTTGACATAGTGTCAGGGATGAACCTTTCAAGTTGGAATGTCCACAAAATAAGATAGGAAGAATTGCAGAATTGACGTAATGATATGTATAGAGCAACACTTTCGAGACCCTTATTTTCTGATGGGGCATTATTCAAAATGAGAGGAAACAATTGCAAACATCCATTTATAATCAGAACACGGAACGTTACAAGTACAAATATAGCAAAATTGGAAGTTGTAAAAACAAATGAACACATAAAGATCAATATTCTAGCCATTAGTAGACTAAAGTTGACTGACAGTAGTTATTTTGAATTAGACAATCATATGGTTTACTATGTCTAAAGGAAAATTTCAAGAGAAATGACATTGTATTCATCATCATCATCATCATCATCAAAAAAACATTTCAAGACTTATCTTAAAGTACTATGCTGTTGTGGTAGGATAACATCAATACCCATATAAGGATGACAAGTTAATGCAACCATGATAAAAACTTATGCAGAAGCCACTAAAGCCAGTGTTGAAGAAATCCACCAACATCTGCAGATTGTTCAAACATGAAATCAAGATCAATTGATATTTACTGGTGATTTGAAAATGAAAGTTGGAAACAACAAGGAAACATAAGTAGTAGGCAATGTGGATATAAAAGGAGCTGGGGAACACGTGGTAGAATTTTGTGAGACTGACAACTTCTTCATTGCAAATATCCTTTCAACAACATAAACAATGACTATACATAAACAGTGGCTATACAACTGGACCTCACCAGATGGACTACACCAAAACCAAATGGACTATAACTGTGGGAAGAGACAATGGGAAAGATCAATATCATCATACAAAAGAAGAACAGGAACCTACTTTAAAACAGACCCTCAATTAATTGCACATACACAAGTTCAGGTTAAAGATAAAGAAAAGTAAAACAAGTCCACTAGAAATGAAATATGACCACAAGTATATTCCAAAAATCTAGACGCCATCTCTAGGGGAGATTAGATAAACTTAATATTGTTTATTAAATACCTAGAAAAACTGTGGAATAACCTCAGGAATATCATATATGATGAAAAGAAAGTCATTAAAAATAAAGGAATTAAAAAAAGAAGACCATGGTAATGATGGTGATATCTAGAGATGTCAAAAGGGACTCTAAACAGGACTCTTGAAAATAGAGTAGATAAAGAAAAGTGGGAAAAAATGAAGTAAAAGAAATGATCAGAATAATTCAAAAGGCAGCTAGAGGAAAAAAAAGTAAAATATTCAAATGAAATGTGCACAAACGTGGAATTAGTCAGCGAAAAAGAAAGAATACACTGAGTATATCTCAAACTGAAATAAATGCAGAAAATTCAAGCCTTGAGTTGAAATATTGAAAGAGTCTATGAGCAAAATATCAAATGATACTGGAATTATCAAAAAATGATGGAAGGAATACACATAGTTTCTGTACTGAATTTTTTGGACATTCGTACATTTCGAGAGCTAGTGTAAGATTAAGAATTTCAATGTGTACTAAAGACATTAGCAAAAACAAGGCTTCAGGAATTGATAGCATGCTTATTGAAATCTCTCACCACTATCACCACCCTACCCAAAAAAAATGATGCAGTGCTGGGATTACTCACTAGACTGGATCAAGAAATTTGGAAGATCCACTGACAAGGCTAACTGACTTGGAAAGCATCTATGTTTGTGCTCATTTCAAAGAATTGTGGAAATTATTGAACAATATAATTAATAATACATACAAGTAAAATACTAGATGTTAATTCAAAAGTAGTTATAACAGTAAATTATTAAGAAACTGGGAGAAATGCATGCTGCATTCATTAGAGGACATGAAATGAGAAATATTATAGATATCAGGTGATTCTTGACTGAAAGCAAAGAGTAACAGAAGGCTGTTGGTTACTTATTTCAGTGACTGTGCAAAGTCATTTGAGTGTTCGAATCATAACAAATTTCATATAACACTGCTAAAAATGTGTAATCCAGGGAACTTAATTGTGCTTCTATTGAATCCATGAATAAACTAAGAGATGATCTTTCTAACAAACCAAGGGGATTACTTCATGGCTTAAAATCAGGAATGGTGTGCAATCAGGGTTGTATACTTTCATCATACTTAATCTGTATGCTGAGCCAATAATTGGAGAAGTTGTAGCATCGGGATTAGATAACAACCCACAATATGCAGATAACACAATATTGCTTCCAAAAAGTAAAGAGTACATGAATCATTTACTGATGAAGACCAAAGCCTGATCTGTGGATTACAATTCAGTGTAAAGAAAAGGAAAAATCTTACAACTGGACGAATAGACACCATGATAGAGAAAAGATCAAAGTTTTCAAGGCTTTCATTTTACTTGAATCCACCATTAATATCCATGGGAAATCAAAAGGGAAGAGAGGTCAGATGGCTCTCAGATAACAAGTACAGCAACTACCAGAGAAAGTCCACTATGAAGGATATCTTACTGGAAGAATCTCAACATAAAGATAAGCAGACGCAAGTTCATAATGACAAAGCAGCAATGCCTGATTATAGACTCCCCTTTACCAGAGAGCAGACAGGCGCCATTTCTGTGAGTCCTGCTCCTGGTCAGCATAATCATTTCTGCCCTTTGCCCCCACTTCCCATTCTCTGAAGCAACCCAGCCAGCCAAAACTATCACCTCACTAGTCTATGGAAGACAGATCCATGTAGACAGCATGGTGCAGACAAAATCAGTACCCAAGTTCAACTTTTCAATTCTGATTTTTTCTTTTCCTTCCTCCCTTTGTGTTTTTTGCTCCAGTATCCTCCTCCACCACTTTTCCACCTCCCTCACATAACACATGTATTACCAAAATAACACTATCAAAGAGTATATATATATAAATATATATAAATACATATATATATATATAGAGAGAGATTCATTTTTGTATTTTTTCCATTACAATACTCTATTTTTAAAATTCTCTCCTACTTCCTTTTCCAGTATTTTCTTCTGTTGCAGCCCCAATGAACTGAAAATAGACATTCCTCCTAGGCAAAACAGGCAGTCCTTTAGGTTCCATCATATCCACCCAAACAAGGGCTTTCCCAACAACCCTCTCTGATGCACTAACATGCACATATTCACATTGTCATTAATAACAAAAATTAGCATCCACACCATGGACATTCTCTGCTCTTTTTATTTCTCATTTGCCCCTCATCTGCCTGCAATCCTCCAATATATCATTCTGCTCTCTTTCATTGTCCTTATGAAATATATTTCAGTGAAATTTATTAATTCTGATTATTACCCTTAAAGTGCATTTCCACATTATTTTACAAATGTGTTCACCTCTCCAGACAACCACTTATCTATTATGTCACTCTTGCTCTTCTCTCTCCACCTTCTCCAATTACCCAACTCTTCTTTTCTCCATTTCAACACTGTATATTTTCTAGCTTCATTTAGACTATTCTCAGATAACTAAACAGAGCCAAATGCGTCTACATGACCAGCAGTGCATACAACACCAAGAGCTGTTCCATGATACTGGGGAAATAGCCCTCAACCACAGTAAACAAACCATAATATGAAGAAAAACAAACACAAACAACCAAAAATCACCCAAATGCAATATAGTACTCTGAAAAACAGGCAATAAAACTACCAGAAATTGAATTCAGAAAATGGGTGTTGAAATCATATCAAGAAATGTAAGAAACAGTAAAGAGAACAAGGAAGAAATGGGAAAAGTAAAATCCTCAAACCAAAAGGAATCACAGAAAACAAACAATGAGATAACCAAATTAGGCAGCATTAGTAAAAAACCTGAAGAATAGAGTGGAAGAAGAGGAAAATTGAACCAGTGAGCTTGAAGAAAAACACTATGACTACAATCGACTAAAGGAACAATCAACAACAAAAAAAGTAAAGGAATCAGAAGAAAGCCTGAGAATAATATGGGGCACTATGAAGAGAAACAACCTACATCTTATCAGGATCCTGGAAGAAGAAACAAAATATCTACAGAGAAAATAGTACAAGAAAGCATAGAAGAAAATTCCCCAACAGCACACATGAGGTGAAAAATAACTGCTCAAGAAGCTGAGAGAACCCCAAATAGGATAAATCCCTAATGAAAAAAATCACAACACTTCATATTCAAGCTATTCAATTTCAAGGAAAAAGAGATAATCCTGAGGTCAGCGAAAGAATAAAAGAACAGTCAACTACCAAAGAAAACAGATAAGGCTATTTTCAGTTCATTGGGGCTGTTTTTCACAACAGGTTATGCTCACTGATATTGTTAGCTTATCATGCCAAATGTCCAAGATGCACAGGTGGTGTTAATTGAAGGGCGGAATGATTCATGCATTTGGTCACTTTAACTTTGCAAGTTCTCACAGATCTTGATTTTGAAATTCAGTAGAGTGAGATTATGCCTTAGCCAGTTAAATGCTGCTGCTTCCAAGCCTCAAGTACACTCAGACATATCTGAGCAGAAGCCACATTATCTACCTGAAACAGCTTTGGTGTTTCCACATGTATATGCAGATGCCCACCAAATATGAGAGTATTTTGCTTTCTCTGACTTGGCTTTTACTAGCAGTCAGCCTCATTCCATCTCTTTTGTAAATGTTTGAAGACTGTGTGGATTCTGGGGCGCCTATGGGATAATGGTGGGCATATGAGATTAAAAAGATCTTTTAGGGAAGTTTCATTGATGTGCATTTAATATTTAATTACAACTCTCTTTTATACACGTGTGTCTGTGGATTTCAACATCTAAAGTGCACAGATTAACTCATTCCCATAGCGGAGTGAACCTCCCTTTGAGCAGCATTGGTTAGATAATAAATCATGAGTAGTCCTGCAAAAGGAGATGGAGCCCTCGTGTCTGAGTGGTTACACACACCAGCCGATCCAGGCGCACAAAAGGCGTTTTTAATTCTAGTAAAGAGTTAACAACCTCAGACACCCAGATGGCAGTTCTGTCCACCTGCAGCCACCTTCACGGCATGTGTTTGTTAAGATGGAGGACATTGAGGATTGTGGTGTAACATATGAGCTAATGTGGGCTGCACTGGTTTGGGATTTTTTTCTCCATGTGCATTTACCCTTTATCTAACGCTCTCTTTTATACATTACAGTTTCTGTGGATTTATTTCTGTAATGTACTCAGACTAACACAGCTAATATAAGAAAAGGCAGGACACAAGTAAGCACCCGTTTCCGTTTGGGAAAGACACTAAACAGTCAAAAGCTATTTTCCTCCATGCCATCTGTGGGTGGCACAAACAGTTAATTGCCCAAATCATAACTAAAACGATCATCTGAACCCATATGGTGGTACCTCAGAAGACAGACCTGGTGGTCTGCTTTTGAACCCACACACAGCCTTGCAGCCCCTATCTCACACGGTTCAGTTTGGCTCTGCACACCTGGTAGTTCCATGACTTGGAATCTACACCACAGTAACTGTTTGGATGAAAGGTACTCAGTCCTGTGTTATGACCAGCCTCATGCCGACGATTCTGTCATGAGGCAGTCCTGACCGAAGTCAAATACCTCATGATTCTAGCTTTTCTTTTCTATTTTTTTCTATAAGTAGTTAAAAGACTTTATTAGGAAGGCTATGAAGTCAAAAGTAACTCTTGATAGAATTTTCTTTCATCCTTTAAGTCGGCTCTGCAAATATATACTCAGTGATTTAGCTGTAAGATCAAAGATCCGTTAATTTATTTAAAATAAAATATATTTTGGTTCTTAAAATTTATTCCATAAAGTACATATTTTATTATAAATTCCCTACTTATACAAAAGAGGTAATAAATAAAAACAAACAAAAAACAAACACAAAATATAAAAACCCCAACAAAACAGTAACTGAGCATCTTTTTAAAAATTGTAAAAAACTAACAAGAGAAACCAATATTGTGTGTGTTTGTTAATATTAAAAAAAGTGAAAAATCTCTGGATGGGGGACTCCCACCCCCTGGCTTTGCATATCTCACCGTCATCAGTCTGTGGGGCTTGAATATATTGGATATAAACTTACAGCTACAGTGGCATCAGAGGTGTGTGGTATAGCATGAGTGCATGCTACTTATGGTAAACTTTCTAAAAAAAGAAAGAGAAGCAGATGGTCATAATGCAGCTCATCATAACTATAATACAGCACAACTCAGAGATTGTGTTTTCTGGGTCTTTGAACTGAAATGAGCCAATTGAGTTGTGGGTTGATGAACTGAATGTGAAATTGACCTGTTTTTTAAAAGCTTGAATGATCTGGAAGGCTTAGGTATGGTTTCAATCATTGTAATAGTGATTTGGGGACTTTTTAGGAACCTGTTTCATGACCCTAATTTACTTCCAACACTGTGGATAGTAACTCACATTCAATGAAGCAAGTGCTTGGCTGCCAACTTGAAGCCGGCTCAATTACTGCCTACTCAGCTTATGCAGACATTTCCTTGCAAACTGGCTTTATTTTTTTAGACAAATAAGTTTCTAATGGCTTATATTTTCAATTTCCATAAACCTCATTATTTAATAACAAATTTTTTTGATCTCCACAAATGAAAAGGTGCTTATGAAGTATAAACACCAGGGTTATTGGGTAAAAGGTACTGCATGACACAGGGTACTGGGAATTCAGAAGCCTAGGAATTTGGGTGGAAACACTGATTGAGGCACACGAAGACACCGCTTGAGGTGGAATAGCCCTCATGCAGACCTACGAAGTGTGATAACTAGGCAGTGAGCCCTCCTACTCAGTCACAATGACCTACTCCTCAGAACTGTTTTGGAGTCAGGGGAGATTGCATGTAAAGTCAACAGAAAGGATCAGTGTCCAGGCTGGAGTATGAAGGCATCAACATATTAAAGATACTTGCTTCTGTTTGCATCACTTTTATCCCTATCATTCTTCTCCTGCAGCCAAAACTCAGTCCCAGGCGGATGGCAACTTCAGTAACCAGACTGTTCTGTCTGACTTCTACGTTAGGACACATAGACCATCTGAATAAACACTTGATTCTGTGTCCCTCTCCCTCCCATATACAAAACTGCAGCCAGCACCAGACCTTAACCCTGCAGACTAAGAGTTTGTCAAAAGTCTAGAAAGAGCAGTCCATACCCTGGAAACCTAGCATAAAGAAGAGAAGACACAGAATCAAAACCTACAACTGAAAGAAAAAAAAAAAGCTCCAGGTGTGTGTCATTCAGACAACCGATTCCAATGAAAACACTTGAGCTTCCCACAGTGTAAAATTTCTTTTACTTCCTTACTATTGTAATTCAAACAGTTTCCCATATCTGACCTCCAAATGTAACTCCAGCAGATTCAAGTATATTAAGGAAGAGGCAATTATTCTGGTGTTTCCCCTGAAACGATTATGGAGTCTTAAACAGTTTTATTATTCTCAGCTCATGCCTTAGATTTTCAACAACTTGAATGTGAAGGAAATCATAAAATGCCACGTTACACAGGTTTCCTTTGTGTTGCCTCACCCAAGACTTTGTCTCATGTACCTTGAACATGTTATCAGGAGAGAGAGTCCCTGGAAAAGGACAACATGGATGGAAAAGTTGTACAGCAACTCAAAGAGGAAAAAGCTCAAGATGATGAATGGGCACATTGGCTACAACAATAGGCTCAGACTTAGCCACAATGTTCAGGATGATGCAGGACTTGGCAGTGTTTCAATCTGTGAGCATAAGGTCAGTGATTCAGACCTGACAGGAGAGCACTGTGTCAGTCTGGGTAGATTAGAGAAACAAATCCACAGAAACTCTTATGTATATAAGAGAGAGTTTTATGTAAGAGTAAAGTGTACATTAAGAAACCATCCCAACCCAGGCCAGTCCAAGCCCATAAATCTGACATTAGCCCATATATCCAAAACAGATCTACAAAGTCCTCCTCAAACTCACAAAACACATGCAATGCCAAATGCAGGAGGAAAGTCAAATCAGTGAGTGTTTAAGCATCTCAGCTCTGGCAGGAGTCTTCACGCTGTTCTCCAGACCCAGGTCTGCATCTTGGCAGGTCCACGTGGCTTCTCAGGGATGTCTCCCAGGAAGTGAGCTTTGCTAGCTGAGGCAAAGAACTAGCTAAGGAAGCCACACACTGGTCAGACCATCATAGAACAAGATACCAGAGAATAAGAAAGGCGGGGCTCACCAAGCCACCATTTATCTCTCTGCTCTTTAATTAATCCCATGTATTTATCGGCCAGGTTAGCACAATAAACCTTAACTATCACAGCAACTAACAACAACTTGCGTAAACCTCAGTCTTCCACAAATGTAGACCTCAGAATTCAATCCCTAAGTTAAACTTAATTTAATAGCAGTTTGTTATTTATTATAAATTAATGCAAGAATACAAAGTACAGGTTTCTTAATTTGCTGTTCACAGCGTGTACTCCTGATGCTGCAACACATCACAGGACCTCACTGGGGCTTCATGTACTTTCCTTTTCTCATTTCAAATTTGAAAATTTGTTAGAGTACACAATGTGTTGACGCACCAGTGCTACTCCTCCTTTGAAATAAAAACTTAAGCCCGCTTCTACTTGAAGGACAGAAGTTGCTAACTTTTTTAGCTGGGATGTGGATAGACCCTTATGAACAAGGAGAAAAACCTGAAAACAAAAACTCCACTTCAAGTTGGCTTGCTAGAGCATCATCATCCTTAAGCACTGTCTATAAACACCCAGGCCATGTTGCTCAGGGAGAGAGATTTTGATGAACAATGTCATCCTGAGTTTTACTATTAAATAAATAGTTGTTCTCTGTTTTGTTACTGTTTTAGTTGGGGACAGGCTGTCCAAATCACCCTGACTGCATAACCTAATTTAAATAAATAAGGCAGATTGTAGAGCGCTTTTGTTTGTGTGTTTCTTTCAGATATACTCCCATAGGCTCCCAACCAGTAAATCCTTTAAAGAGCAGGAAGCCTCATCTTTATCCAAAGAAATGACTGGTTGATGTGGACTGTCAACCCTGTAGTTAGAAACATATATGTAAACCACTAAACAAACAAAACGCAGGAAATAAACTAGTTTAATTGTGGGCAATGCATGCTGTATATGTAAATTTAAACATTTCTCATATCCTTTGGATTGGTTCATTAGGCAACGTGTGGAATTTACAGGGTTACACAGGAGTAACATGTTCAGGGCCTTGAGTGTGGAAATACCCCTCTTAATGATTTTCTCTGTGACTGACCTATTGGCCACTCACATCACACACTGTGAGCCTCGCTCTGCTTTTCCAGTGGCTGCCTCCATGCTGACGGTAAACAAGCCAGGAAACCACCTTCCTGCCTGCATCCTAGCTTGCCTGCCCTCAGGAAGGCCAGTGAGGCTTGGGTAATAACATCCCAGAGGGACAGGTGTACTCAATGGGATCAGGTTTTTTCTTGGTCATATAACCTATTAAAAATACTTTTACCACAGAACTCTGATCACTAGGAGTCTGAGAACATTGCAGTAGTAGGTCTGCACCAGACAGACATAAGTAGAAGAAACAGAGAAAATATAAATAAATGGAGACGTAGAATTATGGAGACTCTATGTCTTTAGCTGTGCTGGGGTACAATGAGACACATCCTTGTGTTCAAAACTTCATCATACATTTGGAATACTGGTTATTCACACCATGACAGGGAGGTTTGGGGGAAATAGGGAGCTAAAAATATGAGTACAATAAAGGAAGGTATGTGTATAATATGTGAATTATAGGCCAATAAAACAGTTAAAACAAAAAGTAAAAGTTCAAGCTATTACCTCTCCTCCATGCATAGATGCATAGTCTTTTGTAGGTGCCATCAGTCAGATTCCAACTCACGGTAGAGCCATGTGGCAGGGCAAAGCTGCCCCACAGGATTTCTCAGGATATTGTCTCTGCAGTAATGAATGGCCAGGTCTTTCTTCCACAGCACTGCTTTCAGTTAGCTGCTGAGAACTGCTTCATGTAGTGCCATCAGGGTGTCCTCCACACATACTCCGGCTTCCCATGACCTATTCCCCACGTTATAACTAGAGCATTCATTTGAAAGAGAAAACCATTTTGTGTCAAAGCCTTCCCTCTCCATCTCAGAATCAAAGCTCCAATCACAATGATCTCTTAAATTCCCTGAAAATTGCCAGGCTCTCACCTACCTCATAATCATCCTGAATAGCCTTGGTGGCAGAGTAGCTATGTGTTGTGCTGATAACTACAGGTCAGCAGTTCAAAATCATCAGCTGTTCCTCAGGAGAAAGACGAGGCTTTCTATTCCATTGAATAGTCACAGTCCCAGAAACCCACAGGGGAAGTTCTAGCCTGTCCTAAAGGGTTGCTGTGAGTCAGCCTTGAGTCCATGGCAGTGAGTTTGTTTGAGTTTTGTTCTTATTTGTCTCCTAACTGGAGTCCTTGGATGGAACAGTCAATGCCCGTGACTGATCAAGAGATTGACAGTTTAAGTTCACAAGCAACAACACCCTCAAGAAAGTTCTGGCATCGTACTTCAAAAATATAATGACCATTGAAAACCCCAGGAAGGATATCTTTCCTCTGTCACATGTGGGTCTCTGAGATTTGGAATTCACTGGACGGCAACTGGTTGTTTGCCTTTGGGCTAACTAGCTGCTACTTAAGGAACCTGGATGGTGTAGTGCATTATGTATTGGGCTGATAAACACAAGGTCACCAGTTCAATGCCACCAGCTGCTCTGTGGGAGATCAATGAGACTATCTTTTGACAAAAAGAATTTCATAGGTTCCCAAATTTATTTGGCTAACTAGCCCTTACAGAAAGTAATAATCACTCAGCACTTCTGTGGCAATTGAAAACTTCTGTAGGGTAGTCAATAACCTGGGATAAAGTATAGGTATCTGCTGTTGAAACCTCCCTGCATCATTCCAGTGATCCCAACCTCACCCTCAGGGGAGCGCTTTTACTCACTTTGGGGAACACTGGCTTGCAGGCTCCGGAAACACCAGGGGGCATTTCTAAGTCTGTCTTAGAGGGTCCCAATAGTCAGAATTGACTTGTTGATGGTGGTGTGGTTTTAACTCCTACTCCTGCAGATCTCAGCGGCCATGTTGGTTCATCTGGAGTCACACTGAAGAAATCTCAGCCTTGGTACTTATTGACTGTATAAGTCTGGGAAAGTTCACCTAAGCATCCTTACTGTTACGATTAAAGGATTCTGTCCCTTTCAAGTTTTTCTAACACATGGCCAGTTCCCACATATGCTTCACTCTTCTTGTGAAATCCTGTCTTGGGAAAAGCATATAGGTTTTGACTTATTTTATTGATAGTTCGGTTATAAAAAAGAATCACTTGCTGGTGTGCACAATGTTTTACCTCACATAAAAATTACTTCTGAAAAATTTCTAGTTGGCATGTGAGATAAAGTTTATTGTGCCAACATGGCTGACACGTGTGGGATTAATTGAAGGGTGGAGGGATAAATGGCTCCGTGAGCCTTGCCATTCTAATTCTCGGGTTTCTTGCTTTCTGATGGTTGGATCAGGATGCAGTTGCCTTAGCCAATTCCCTTCTTCAACTGGCAAGGCTCATTCATGAAAGACATCCCTGAGGAGAAGCCACATGGACCTACCCTGATGCAGCCCTGGTTGCTGGAGAAGCCATGTGGAGACCCCTGCCAGTGCTGAGATGCTTACATGCTCACTGATTCGGGTTTCCTTCTGCAGTCAGCCTTATTGCGTGTGTTTTGTGAGATGGAGGAGGACTTTATGGATTGGTGTCGGACATATGGGCTAATTTTGGACTTGTTGGCTTCGACAGCACTGGGTTGGGATGTTTTCTTGATGTGCACTTACCCTTTATATAAAACTCTCTTATTCATGTTTCTGTGGATTTGTTTCTCTAATGTACCCAGACTGAAACAATATAATTGTAGTTGTTTATTTTTAATGGAATAATGTACTGTAGTCTGAAATTGCAGTGCTAAGTGTGTCATCGTGTCCTGATACACAGTCTTTAAAACATGGGAACACAGGTACAATATTTCATTCTTGACTCTGTGAGAGCTATCGCCAGGGATTGTAACAGAAGTTCTGTGTTTCCTGGATGTCTAACAAATAAGGTGGTGAATGATCTTGATCTCTATTCAAATATAGAGAAATGATCCAACAAAAGTAATTTTGCCAAAGAAGGGGCTTATGAAACACTTTTTTTGTGTGTGGGTGGGTCGGGAGGAAGTCTGGAAATGAGACCATTTAGCCACCATAGTGGGCTTCTGAGGGAGGTATAATGCCATCTCCTGTTTGAATATTTGGGTGCATGTGATTTGTTCTCTGCTTTTGGTAAATATTGGGGTTGGGAGAACTGACTCATATTGGAGTGGTTCTCAAGCCTCGTTACACAGCATAATCACTTATAATGAAGGTTTAAAAAAAACAGTGGATCATACCACAATCCAAATCAATTAAACTACTGAGGTGAGAGCTAGGTGATTCCTGATAGCAGTTCATATGAAGAACTGATTTGTCCACTTGCGGAGAATTAGTCACTGCAACCTCATGAATAGCAACCAAATATAAGACCTCAGTCCAGAACTCAACTCACTGCCAGTGAGTCGATGTCAACTCATACTGACCCTATAGGACAGGATAGAAATGTCCCTCTGTGTTTCCCAGACTGTAACTCTTTAAGGGAGTAGAAAGCCCTGTCTTTCTCCCAAGGAACATTGGTGGTTTTGAAATGCTAATTAGTAGTTCATGGACCAATGCATGACTATTATGCCACCAGGGCTCTTTCTCAAGATAGAAGGCACTCAAAATATGGTCAGGGAAGAACTACCAGCTCAAAGCAGTGTTGATCTTAATGATGTGAATGGAATAAGTCAGTTGAGACCTTCATTTGCTGATAGAAGATGTCTCAATATGAGAAGAAACAGTGACAATTATTTAATCATTGAAACTCAGAATTTTGAAGTACTAATATAGAAAAACTAGAAGTCATAAAATATTACATGGAACTCATAAAGATCAATACACTAGGTGTTAATGAGCTGAAACGGACTGATATCTGCCATTTTGAATCAGACAGTCAAACAGTTTGCTGTGCTGGGAATGACACATGCAAGTGGAATCACATTCATCTTCCTAAAGAACGTTTCAAGATCGACTTGAAGTACGATGCTAATGTGATAAAATACTATCTATCTGCAGACAAGAAAATCCAGTCAATACGGTTATTTTAATTGATGCACCAACTACTAAAGCTGATGATGAAGAATCTGATGGTTTTTACCATCATCTTCAGTGTGAAATTGATCAAACACACAATCTGAATGCATGGATAACTATTGGCGATTGGAATTCAAAAGTTGGAAACAAAGAGGAAGGAATAATAATTGGAAAATATGGTCCTGGTGATAGAAATAAATCTGGAGATCACATGATAGAATTTTACAAGGCTAACAACTTGTTCATAGCAAATACTTGTGGGCACAGACAGGAATCAAATTGACTACATTTGTGGGAAGAGAAGATGGAGAAGCTAAATGTCAGCCGCTAAAATCTGTCCAGTAGTCAACTGTGGAACATGCCATCAATTGCTTGTAGCTAAGTTCAGATTCAAGCTGAAGAAAATTACAACAGGCCCACGGGAGCCAAATACAACCTTGAGTCTATCTCACCTGAATATTGAGATGTCAGGAGCATATTTGACTCACTAAACACTAAGGATATCACCGAGAACATGAAGAAAGCGAAAGGTCATTGAAGAGACAGGAAAGAAAGGCTCAAACTGGATGTCAGAAGAGACTCTGAAACTTGCTTTTAATCATGGAGTAGCTAGGGTACTTAATAAGAAATGATGTCAAGGAGCTGAACAAAAACTTTCAGAAAGCAGCCGGAGAAGTACTATAATGAAATGTGCAAAGACCTAGAGTGAGAAAACCAAAATAGAAGAACATGTTCAGTATATCTTAAAATAACTGAAGAAAAACAAATCTGAGCTTTGAGGTACTCTACTGAAATATTCTATGGGGTAAATATTGAATGATCCAGGAAGCATGAAGTGAAGATGGAAAGAATACACATTATTCTACCAAGAAGAATTAGTTGGCATTCCACCCTTTCAAGAGGAAGGATATAAACAAGAACCAACAGTACTAATGGAAGATACTCAAGCCACACTGATGGAATTAGTCAAAACCAGTTGCCAAGCATTGACTGAATTCAATTTAAAAAGTTTCAACAAATTGATGAAGCACTGGAAGCATTGGTGAAATGATGTTTTGGGGTTCTGGGACCCTGCTGGAATGATGCTCTGAGGGATCCATGACCCCGCCAGAATGATGCTATTTGGGGTCCGGACCAAACCAGAATGATGCTCTAGGAGTCTGGGACTTGCCAGAAAAAAATTGTTGGTGTATCTGAGACCTCTCCAGAAAGTTGCTCTCCCACCAGAGAGATCCTCTGGGGGACTGGACCCCTCCGGAACCATCATCCACTAAGTGCATGCTTCTATGGGGGTGCCGAAAACCCCCTTCCCTCAAGTATACTTCTTGCAGTATTCCCGCTCCACAACACTCCATTCACCTACTCTCAGCACAGACTGGTGCCGACAAAAATTAAGAACAATTATTGTTAGTAGGCATTGTGTTTGGTCCTAGAGAATCTTTATAATAAAAGACTTACTTGAAGCATAAACTCTCCAGATCAAGACAAACTATTTAGAGTGTAAAAAATGTAAAGTTTATAAATAATGTACTATAATGGAGCAGAGGAGTGAACTTTGAATAAGATGTGAGAAGGCTAAACATTTAAACTGAGACCTGAGCAAAAAATGAGCCAGGTACAAAGCTGATGTTTTGGTGGATTGGTAGACTGATTATTATCCAGAGGCAATATTCTACAACTCATCTACAGATTCAACCTAATTCCTCTCAAGGTTTGTTTTTCCAGAAAATGACAAGCTGATTCTATAATTTTGATTCTAAAATTTTTATGGACATGTGACAGTTTTAGTATAGCCAAAATAATCCTGAGAGACAATAAAATATAGGTGGAGAATGCACATTGCCTGATATGAAAATTTACTAAAAAACTATCGTAATTAAGACTGTGTAGTAGTGGCAAAAAGGTAGACATATTGATGGAATATAATTGAGAGTCTAAAAATTCAACCTCATACATCCATAGCTAATTGACTCAAAAAGAGTACACAGAGAAGTCACTGTGATTTCAGCAAATGCTGTCGAAACAACTAGATACAGGAAAAAAGAATGGGTTTTGACTCCCACCTTGCACCATATGCAAACACTAACTCAAAATAGATCTAAGACCTAAATGTAATAGCCAAATCTATAAAACCCTTAATAGAAATCATATACATAAATGTTTGTGACCCTGGATTAGGGAATGGTTTCTTAAGATATCTTGCATTTTAAGCAATGATGACATCTTAAACATAAGCAGCCCAAGTTCAACATAAGTGGAACTTCCTCAAAATTAAAGTCCCTTGTAATTGGAAAGACACAATCAAGAAATTTTAAAAGGCAACCTACATCAGTAACTATTCATGAGATACCTAATAATCTTGTATTCAGAATATATAAAGAAATGTTATGTCAAAAACTAAAACTCAATTAATTAAAAATTAGTCAAGAAGTTAGTCACTACTCTAAAGATACAAGTGTGTTAAATATAAACTATATAACTCTATTATAGATTTAATATAAAATTTCTGTAAATTGTTTGAAACTTAAAAATATTAAAATGAGTCTACAAGAGCTAAAATAATATTTTGAGGCTATCCAATCTGAATTTAGGTAACATTTAAAGAAGAGACTTAATGGAATGAACACTAATGGCCTGATGAGCTGGGATGTGGGGGGCGGTGATATTAAGAACATCATATGTGAAGGAAGCAAATGGTCATTAAAGACAGAAAAGCAAGAAAAAAATCAAAGTGGATATCAGAAGAGACATTGAAATTGCTCATTCCTTAGAGTAGCTAAGGCAAATGGAAGAAATGATGAAGTTAAAGAACTGAACAGATAATCTCAAAGGGCAGCTCAGGAAGAAAAAGTATTAAAGAATTCATCATTTTTTCACCTTATATGCTACCAAGTCCTGCCAGCCACCTCCACCCCCATCTGCCCCAACCCCAAATGGCTCTGATATCTCCCATCAGCCCCCACTACAATCCCTATGCCACAGCCACATTCTTGAACTATCCAAACAACCTCCCCACACCTCTCCCTGCATCCACACCTGCACCCTTTCTCCAAGTGCCTGCACCAGGCTCCACACTGAAGCCCCAGTGATATACCTCATGCTGCCATGGCCATGTCACTGCTCTGCTCAACTCCCTCCAAAGGTTCCCTGCCTTCATCAGGAAGCTGGATGAGTTCTGGGAGGCTGGTTAGCACCAGGAATGGCTACCCTGTGCTAGCTCCTTCTTCTTGTCCTTTCAAATGCCGGTGTCCCTGAGGCATTTGAAAGGGAGGACAGGCCCCAACAATTTTCCTTGACTTTCATCCTCAGCTGTAAGTGTCCCATGGCCTCATTTCCACTCAGTCCAGCATCATTAGGATGTGTGTGCATGCCTCTGCAGCACGGATCACATCAGCAGCCACTGACTGCCTGCCAGACCTGCACTGAGTCGCTTAACCCACAAAGATCTGGCCCACTTTAGAGACGAACCACTAGGAGCTCAGTGAGGCTCAAGGACTTTCCCAAGGAAATCAGCTAATGAATAGAAGCACTAGAATTAGATCTCAATTCTGACTGTAGGGCCTATCAGCCTGCACAGATATGTTGAGGGCTTTTGTTGCTACACAGGAGCTAGCATCTAGAAAGTACAGTGTGAACCTTCACGGAATGAACAAGAGCAGGTCTCTGCACATGAATCACCCTCCACACTCAGGCAGAGACTGGAACAGAACTTCCCCCTAGTGAGATATCAAAGTTTATTGGTGGTTAATAGGGTCAGTATGCAGAAAGTGGGGGGTGAAAGGTAGAGGTGATGGAAACACTACAAGGATCATGGAATGTTACCTTTCACCAGAGTTTTATAATTGCTGTCAATAAGGCTTAAACCTGTAAATAACTGAACAGGCAAAAGTTGTGAGAGAGATACAAGGGGCCTTCAAAAAGTTTGTGGGAAACTTCCATTATTTTCAGATTTGTTTGGAGTCATCACTGGGGCTTTTTCTTATTCTGGTTTCTTTGTTGGTTCGCTTTTGCACCTGCATGACCAGGTCCAGGGCCTTCTTGAAAACTGGAATGACATGGTCCACTGGGGTGAGTGGTGTCCCCCAGGTCCCATACTCACTGAAGGCACAGCTGTCAACACCTGTAGTTGTTCAGGAGCCAGCAGAACCCCCACCCACTCCCCAGCCCCGAAACCCCACACCCCCTTGCAACCAGCCCCACCTTGCAAGTAATTGAGAAGCATGTCTACAGTGGGTTCTACTTTGTTGTCAATTTTCTCCAGGTTGTAGACTGGCTGCTTGGCCATCTCGGGAGAGCTTAAGTCAGGTTGGCCCTTGCTGCGACACAGAGGGAAAAGACCCAGCAAGTTCATTAACTGCCAGTCAATGTAGCAAGTTATTCCTGGGGTCGTGACTCAGGTAAGGAATGCAAATGCCTGCATAAGATGCCCACATCCTGCCTCCTGATCCTCACCCAGGAGGTCCCCAAGCTTTAGATACATCACGAAGCTGAGTGTCAGCTTTATTTCTTGATCCTGTATGCTACCAAATCTTGCCAGCCACCCCCCTCTATCATCTGCCCCAACACAAAATGGCTCCGGATATTTCCCGTCAGCCCCCACTACAATCCCTATGCCACGGCCACACCTCCTTCTTAAACTATCCCAACAAGCTCCCCACTGCTCTCCCTGTATCCACACCTGCCCCCTTTCTCCAAGTACCTGCACCAGGCTCCACACTGAAGCCCCAGTGATATACCTCATGCTGCCATGGCCATGTCACTGCTCTGCTCAACTCCCTCCAAAGGTTCCCTGCCCTCATCAAGAAGTAGGATGAGTTCTGCGAGGCCGGTTAGCATCAGGTCCTGGCTGACCTGTGCCAGCTCCTTCTCCTCATCCTTTCAAATGCCTGTGCCCCTGAGGCATTTGGAAGGGAGGACAGGCCCCAGCAATGTTCCTGGACCTTCATCCTCAGCTGTCATTGTCCCATGCCCTTCATTTCCACTCAGCCAAGCTTCATTAGGATCTGTGTGCATGCCTCTTGGCGGCACAGATCACAGCAGCAGCCACCGAGTGCATGCCACACCCTGCACTGAGTCACTTAACCCTCAAGTGCAAACATCCGGCCCACTTTAGAAATGAACCACTAGAGGCTCAGTGAGGCTCAAAGACTTTCCTAAGGAAATTAGCTAATGAATAGACTAGAATTTGACCTCAATTTTGACAGTAGGGCCTATCAGCCTACACAGACATGCTGGAGGGCTTTGGTCTCTACACAGGAGCTGGATCTAGAAAGTACAGTGTAACATCATGGAATCAACAAGAGCAGGTCTATGCACATGAATCACATTCCACACTCAGGCAGGGACTGGAGCAGAACATCCCCCTGGCCAGCGAGCTGTAGGGAGTCTCATGTGGCGTGGGGATGAGCTTTTCTCGACCCGCTAGATTGGGAGGTGGAGAATTAAGACTACAGTAAAGAGCAGGTGTCCTGGTGTCTGGTGGGTTGCATGCTAGGCTTCTAACCACAAAGCCATCAGCTAGAAACCACTGGCTGGAAAAAGATGAGGCTTTCTACTCCATTGAAGAGTTACAGTGTGGGAAACCCCAACCCTGTGCAAAGGGTCTCTGGGTCAGAATCCCTGGCAGTGAGTTTTCAGGGGAGTACTGCCTCTTGTCATGCCAGCACGTTTTCAAGGAATGGTGTGGAACACCAGGCCAGCCCCTCAGTCTCTCACTGGCAGAGCCACACCCCACTTGGATGATCTCCTTGAGCAACTCTACGGCCTCCTTCAGGTCCCGGATCTGGGCCATGGCTTCCTTAAAGCTGGAACTTTTCCTAAATCGCTGATTCAAAACCAAAACAAAAAGAACCCCCAAACCAAGCAACATACGCAGGGAAATCATTAGAATAAGGATAAAATGACTCCAGGTGGGAATACACAGTTAAAATGGAGTCAGCATAAATCTAAACATAGGGCAAGCTACTAGAAACTTCTTCAGAGGCAACAGAAAACATAAATTTCCCTCTGGGCAACAAGCAGGAGCAGCTCTCACACTCCCCCACACTAACAAATATGCAGAAATATGGATCCAGTTCAATTGCCTGAATGTCTTTTACTGGCTACTTTCTCTGCATGAAAAGCAATTCATTATTGATGGCAATTTTCTCCTGTTCTCTTA
This sequence comes from Tenrec ecaudatus, assembly GCF_050624435.1. Lineage (NCBI taxonomy): Eukaryota > Metazoa > Chordata > Mammalia > Afrosoricida > Tenrecidae > Tenrec > Tenrec ecaudatus. The sequence goes on from NW_027459466.1 coordinate 70,413, forward strand.
AAGAAACCTTCTCTCCAGCTGTCTGTCCTCCACTAAGAAGCTTTCCTCCAGCTTCTTTCTACTGTTAAATACAAACAAACAGGGTTTTGTAAAAATTAAAGAAGCAACATGCAAAATTTTTGAAGAGTGTATGTGGGACTGGGGGATCTTCCGTACTTGAGGGGTCTTGCCCTTCTTATATGCTTTCACAAAGAAAGACTGGCCCTCTCTTTGCTTGAGTTCCTGCTCACGGAACCCCCATCTTTGTACAGTTTGGCCTGTTTCTTTCTCCTTTTACTTGCCACCTGCCATACTGTTGACTGATAGCCACCAACCTGGGTCACCTCCCTTGAGGTCTCAGTCCTGGACTTACCCCCAACAACCTGGGAATGCCTGGAATATCACTTTAACACCCTCAAGGGTGAGCGCGCTCCCTGCCCTACCGGCTGTCAAGAATGAGCCAGGGAGTTTCCAGACCAGATTCACCCCTCCCTCTCCCCTTCACTACTCCTGGAGAAGACACCCCGCACAGGGGACAAGACTAGGCAAACCTCAGGAGGAAGCCCTAAAACGTTTTGTGCTCCAGCTGCAGCCACTGGCTTCCTGAGTAGCATTCACATTGTGGTGAGAGAAGCAACAGACCCACGGCTCACCTGTGAGCTGAAGACATTCTAGGAGTCTCAGGGAGGAGGCACCACTGTGTGAAAGGAAACAATGGAGGGGGGGAGACACGCAAAATTCCCGCAATGAATCAGAAACACCGACGCCCAAAGCCCCAGTCTGGGATCCTCCTTTCTCCAACAGGAATTCTCCCCAGGAACCCCAACCAATCCCAAAACTGGGGGATGGAACCAGCCCCTGGGTCATCCTCCCACATCTCACCACACGAGGGGCGCCGACGGAGCGGGCGAGGGGGAAGAAGGACGCTTGCACCCCAGCCAGGCTGCTGTGTGCACCAGGGTCACCCCAAACAGGTCACCGCGCGACCCCTCACCTGGCGTATACTTTAACTTCCATGTGGTGCTTATGCATGTCTGAGAGTGAGAAAATAAACCACTACATCACCGGTCTAGTTTTGGACTGTTGTTTATAAGGACACTACCTGCTATGGTAAAGATGAAACAGTATGTTCTATAAAATGTAAGGGAAAAAAACAAAAGCCTAAGGAGCTTTTACTCTGCTCTCTATTGTTCTATGAGTCTAGAATTCATATGACAGGTCTGATTTTATTGTTCTTTTAAATGTATGTTCTTATTCATAAACATAAAACCTTAGTGTGTTTGTGTATTTGAACACTGAAGGTAAATACAATAGTATTAAAAGTGGTGCTTGGTAAAGTAGAGGGGCAGCAAAAAGAAGATAACTTTTTAGAGTGACAAAGGCTCAAACCATGGGCTCAAATATATGAACAATTATGAAGATGGTATAGGACAGGTCAGTGTTTCTTCCTGTGGTACACAGGGTAACTATAATTCAGAACTCACTTAATGACACCAAACAATTGCAACTTCCATTGTACACTGGCTCTGAGTATAATAAGTACTAAAATGTTAGAGTATTTTTTTAAATAAGCATTAACGTAATAATCATTCAGAACAGTTGTTGAAAACATATAATCATGATTTTAAAATATATAAATTCAAGATGAATCAAGAGTTAAGGACAATCTTGAACAACTGTAGATGTGCATGAGAACATTATTTTTTTATTTTCATGCACGAGAAACTTTAATACACAGTTGTACAACTGCAGAGAATGTGGGGTAAAAGCATTTAAAAATACACTCTACAACGGGATATATTACACTGGTGTTTTAAAAACACAGTAACAAATTTGATGATTTCATGACTCTAATTAATTGAGAATGATTACATCACACACCCTAACAGTTTATGTACAGATTTGTGGAAATGGGATGGATTGAGTTACAGAGCGCCTATCCCTGCCTTTGAGCTTATATTTCACCTTGACTGAGTGGGATTATTACCAGGGATGCTAGGATGTTTCATCATTAGAAAACATATTAATGTAACCGACTACATAAACAGGAGAAAATTAGAACCCTCTGATCATGTTAATAGGTGCAGAAAATATATAATGCAATATCCAACACCCATTCCTGATAAAAAACAATCAATAATATAGAAATGGAAGGGAGAGACATCAACACAACAAATGTATTAAAGGAAACACTGTTGGTGAAGGACAGTTAGATGACTGGAACTTCCTGGAAATAAGACATTTATGTACACAGCAAGATTGCATCAAAAGAGTAATACAGAACCCACAGATTGGGGGAATACATCTTTAGCAATGAGGAGATTGAGACAGAGGGGGAGGGGTAGAGGAGGAGCAGAAGACAACTGCAGCATTTTCAGGAATCTCTAATTTATATGCTCACCTGAGCATGCACCAGGGAAAAGGAGGCTGGAGTCTGGATGGTCTAGCATAGGGAGCAGAGCCTGAAATCAGTGTCTGAGGATGAAGTTTTGTGAAGGGTCTTTCCATTGTGGCTCTTGAGTCTACAAGGCTTAGGCCTCTTCTCTGACTTGCATGATTGGAGGAGTTCATGAGAAAGTCACATGGTGCCAGGAGAGGCATGGTCAATTGGAGCAGATGGCATCAGGTGCTGTCAGGTATGTCTCTGTAGTCCATGCAATGGGAGTGTCTCTTGGGGATATTCACAGTTGGGAAGCCTGCTCTCCACCCACCACTTTCTGTCAGCTTGTCTTCCTGTCATGGCTTGTGTGTTGTTGTGTTTCAAAGGCAGACAGGGTCACCCAAAATGAACAGGTTTCAGCAGGGCTTCCAGACTGTGCAACTAAGAAAGAATCAGTTGCCACTCCAGGTGCTGAAGCTCACCTTCGGCCACTCCCTCCTCATCTCTTCCAGGTCACACCCCTTAGGACAGACTCCACCCACCCCCTACCTAGGTGATGTAATTTCCTGCTGAACCTACTTCCTCTGACTGAGAAGCTTCAGAGTGAGCTTCCCATAAGGGTAGGTGAGTCTCTGTGTTTCTATGTGGATCCCATGCGTGGAGTCCCCTGCAGGGTGACGTCCCAGTGGTGTCTTGGTTCCTGACGTCCCAGTGGTGTCTTGTTACAATTCCCGCATCCTATTGGCCCCAGTTCCAGGATTCCCTGGGACGTTTCCATTTAAATCCTTTCTGAGCTGGGTACAGGCCACAGAGCATTCACACATGGGAATACTCTGCCTCCTTTATCCTGCCCAGAACCCCTCATGCACCCTCACCCCTCAAGCCAGAAAGGCCCGATTGGAGGTAGGTTCTTGTCTGGTGTCCATTCCCTCCATGTCAGGTGTCAGGCATGAGAGCAAGGGACCCCAGAGTGACCTTACCAAAAGAAGAGGCCAGCCTTGCAGTCATCAGGTCACCCCATGAGGACTGAGGTTTGTATTAGAGCTTAACTTCCCAGCACCTTGCTTTGCAAAAGGTTGCCATAGCAGTCACAGCCCTAATCCCTGCACAGTTTAATTCCTCGCATAGAGTAAACCTCCACTGAGTGCTTTCTGCCCAGGAACTAAGGCTGTAGGTAATCTGACCCTCGGGCAGAGGGCTTTGGAGAGTGGATTACTTTAACCTCTCCACGCAGCCCGGGGGGGGGGGGGCAGTGTCTCTTGGAGGATTGCCTGCATGTGTGTCCTTGATGGAGGTCACCAAACTGGAGACAGTACAGGGGTCTCCTAGACAGGAACCATGTCCTATCAGCCTTGGCCTGACTGCATTGGTCAGGAGGCCCTTGACCCATCTTGTAAGCCTGCTATCAAAGGATGGAAGAATCTGTCATTGTGATGTATTCATTGATAACCAATCATGCTTTTGTGGCAGTTTCCTTTGCCCTGTGCCTTCCCCACAACCTCTTTAATTCACATCTCAATTGTGAACCTGGGAAGATATTTCCACCTCCTGTTGGTGGCCTCCCTCATCCAGATAGATGCTTTGTTTGTGTCTTTACTTTGTCTTTGTCTCTTAAGATTTAACAAATATTCTCTTTAAACTATATTTAAAACGGGGTCTCCTTTTTACTCTAAAACATCTTGACTGCGTGTGCTTCCTTAATCATTTCTGCCCACCAGAAACTAGCTTGTGCTCTGTTTTATACAGCAAGAGGGACTCCAATCTCAAATAAAATTTAAGGAGAACATTTATTAATGATCAGAAATAATGCGGAGGAGGATTTAATCTATGGGGATACCCTTTAAATGGACTTTAGGCATGTACTGCCTTCCACAGCCCTTTACTAACTGGGGTGCTAAAACTTTAATCTCTAATACAGCTCCTGGGTTTTGTCTCTGCTGATGCTGTACCTTTCCACTTGCAGTGTGAAGAGCACCTCAGCTCAGAGATTGGTTCTGTTAATGGCTCATCCTCTTTATCACTATGCTCTTCCACCCGTGCCATCATCCCCTTATCTTCCCTCGTGACTCATAGAGCATTGCTGGCCCAAATTTAATGTCCACCCTTTTTATTAATAGGGAACTTTTGTTTCCTTTATCATCCTTTTGATGTGCAGAATTCAGCAAATATTTTATTTATTTTCAGGTCCTTTTTTGTATTAATCTGGAGAAAGAATAGCTTTTCTTCAACTGTAAAGAGTTTCAGTTTTGAAAATCCAGAGGGAAGTTCTACACTGCCCTATAAGGTCACTATGAGTCAGAATTGACTCGATGGCAGTGTGTTTTGGTTTTGTGCATTAATATTATCTTTTAGTGACACATGCCTTCAAGGTAAGCACTTTTTTGGTTGTTTTGATTTATTTTCACAGTGACATGTATTTAAAGCTTTCACTTATCAGTTATCCTAGTGGATACAGACAATGTTTCATAGAACCCAATTCTAATTATGTAAACTCATTTAATCCTTTTGATTGATTTCATTTGTTTCTTCTTCAATTTGTTTGCTTTGACTGTGTAGGAACTGTGTCCTACTAAGGTTAGCTCCTCATTGTAAAAAAATTGGGTCACAATTATTCCTAATACAAGGTAACATTCAGATATATAATTCTTATATATAGTAAGATGTCATCTTATTTAAGATTAAGTTACCATTTTCTATCTCCCACTGCATGGGAATACTTAATTGCTCTAAACTTTTATCCAAGTATTCTTGATAAAAGACTTGTTTTATTCATTGCTTTATTGTTCTCAGGTGCACTTTGGTGCACTCTGTGATGCCATAGGACCTTAAACTCTTCCTTGTGGTTTCTAGGCTATAATTAATGTGACCAGATTGCCACATCGTGGGATACAACTGCTTACATTTCGTGGAGCTGCCATATATTTACTGTAGCAGTAGGACTTCTTCACTAAGTAATTTAGATATGCAAATTCTCAGTAGGCTTACATGTTTTTCACTATGGGCACAGCGATTCTTAATGAAAATTGTTTTTGTGTTTCTGATTTAGCCATGTTTTCAGCATAAAACCAATGTGTCCATAGACATAAACATGCTTTCATCATGTTTAGTTTTCCCTTTTGTTAGGTGCCAAGTCATGTTAATTCCATCTCATGGCAACCTCATGTGTTATAGAACAGAACAGCTCCATAGCGTTTCTGGAGTATAAGTTGTGGAAACAGATCTCCAGTCCTGTCTTCACAGTAATGCAGGCTGAATTTAACCCGTCAACCCTCATTGGAACTGTCTAGTTCAAGCTGTTTGACCACCTACAAACCTTCATTGTCCTTAACCCCAAAAAGCAAACTCACTGCCACAACGTCAATTCTCACTCATAGTGTTCCTATGTAGGTGTCTGAGATTCAAAATCTACACAGGAACCACCAGCTCGCTTTTCTTGTACAGAACTGCTGGTGGAGTTGAACTGACAGCCTTGAGGGTAGCAAATGAAACCAGCATTCTCCCCCACCCCTAGAAATGAAACCGGCCAAACAGATGCCATCAAACCCACACCAACTCCTGCAAACTCCATGTGTGTCAGAGCACAGGGATGTTGCAGAGGGGTTTCAGTGGCTGGTTTCTCAAAGTGCATCACCCAGGCTTTCTTCCCTGGAGACTCTGAGGAGACACAATCTTCCAATCTCTCCATGAACACCTATCCGTGTTAACCATTATAGTGCGGAAGCATATCAAAAACTAAGCCAGGCACACATGCATGCATGTACACACATACCAGAACCTATGGAACCTGGCATTCTTTCAAAGAAAGAAAACTCAAAACTGTACAATGAGGTTAAATTTTTATCTATAACATGAGAAACCACCTTTTGGAATATGCAAAATTTGCAGGACCCAGAAAAATTAAACCATTTTGTTATTTTTCAGCTCTCACAAGTTTCTATATGAATTGTACAGAAACACTGTAGCCTAACTGGTCTCTTTACCATAGCTAGAGAATAAATTAATACCAATTTTAATAGATCTTCAAGAAAGATACTCTATGTAAATTTCTTAATATTCTTTCTGAGTTTTTATGGAAGATGAACAGGTTTCTTAAAGATTTTTAAGATGTATAATTGAGGAATTATAAAAGATTTATTGCATTATTCTGTTTAACATAATGATACTACACTGTTTAGCATTATCTATTAGGGACAGATATGCAGAGGCTTCAAAATGATCATGTATAAATTCCATTCATCTTTATTCCATTTTTCCATGATCTTTTTGAAACCCACTTGAGCATTCATGGCATGAAAGATTAGCTACCAATGAGCTCCTTGTATTTAAATTAGATGATAATTTGATAAATAGCAAGCATTTGGCCCACCATTTGATTTTGTATGGTGACCACTGTAGTTTCAGAGTAAATCTATACTCTGTATGATTTTTGTAACGTATTTTTCGAGTTTTTCCTTGTCTGGGAAGACTTTTACTTCTCAATCGATAATTTGACTGGGTAGAGTATTCTTGGATTTGCGTTGTTTTCCTTCAACTTTTGGAATATGTTACTCCACTCTCTCCTTTTTTTCATAGTTTCTGCTGATAGGTCTGAACATATCCTTATGTGGTGACTTTATATGTGATTGCTTTTTTTGCCCTAGCTGCTCTCATGATTTTCTCCTTTTCCTCAAAGTTGGATAGTTTAACTATTATGTGCCTTAGTGATTTCTTCTTGGGGTCCCGTCGTGCTGGTGTTCTTTCAGCCTCCTGGATGGTTGCTTGGTTTTCATTCATTAGGCTGGGGAAGTTTTCCTCCAGGAATTCTCTCGCTACTGTTGCAGATGACTTCTTTGTTGTGTCTTCCTACGGTAGGCCAATAATTCTAATGTTGTACCTCTTCATAGCATCAGACATAGCTCTTAGGTTTTCTTCGGCTTCTCTGATGCTCTTATTAGATTTTTGTTCACGTTTATTAAAGTCTGCTTGGTTGTCCTCCAAGACACTGATGCGGTTTTCTGATTCCTCCAGTCGATTCTCAAGGAACATGATTTTGCTATTGTTTTTCGTTATTTCCTCCCTAAGCTCCTGTATTTCCCTTTGGTGTACGGCTTTTATCTCCTCTATCGTTTCATCCTTTTTCTGAATTGTTTCCTTCATATCCTGCATGACTCCAAGCAGCATTCTGAGAGTTTCTTTGTATGGCTTCTCAATGTCTGCTTCTTCTATGTATGTTGCTATGTTCAGCACATCTACTGCCTTTGTCTTTTGTTTCTCCTGTTTTTTTGTTGAGGTCGTTGGGGCTGATGGCTGTTTGCATTGAATTGTTTTTGAGGGACCAGGTGCCATTTTCTAGTCTCTCTCTGGAAGACTTATAGGAATGCTTCTTTGAACTGCCTACAGCTGATTTTGCTAGGTTATTAACCTACCACTTTATCTTCCTGTGGCTTCCCTATCAGGGGAGTGCCCCAGATGGCAGGTCGGCTGCCTGCCCCAGTGTTGCAGGGACTGGGCTGAAGTTCCTGCTATTGGTTTGAATATTGATAAGTGTTGGCTGAGCTGCCTTATGTCCCCAGGTACACAGGCAGGAATTCCCTGGTGAGGAGTCAGAGGAGTATCCCCTGGAGAGCAAGCAGGCCTTTTCCCTAGCCTTGGGCTATCTATGCAGGGTGGAGCTCACCTAGCTGGGTGTGGCCCAGGCGCAAATGCCCCAGGGCAATGGGAGTGTCCCGTAAGTCTGCAATGGAGTGTGAGAGAGCAGTTCAGGAACAAGAGGGGGAGCAAAATTAAACAGTGAGACCGGACTGTGCCGGGGTACAGGGAAGCGAGGGAAGGAAAAGCAACTATGCAGCTGAGTCCCACTCCCTGCCTGTGGACCTGCAAGGGACCACTCCCTGCCCCAAGCCCCAGTGGCAGTCCATAGCTGAGCCCCAAGAAGAGTCACAAGAAAGCTGCTGAGCAGCCCCCAGAGAAGTGGGGGTGCAAAGAGCAGAGATGTTAACTGGCACCGCAGTGTAGCTGAAGCTTTATCCCTGCCTATGGAGCTGTGGGGGTTTGGGTTCAGTCCCTGCTCAGCCCATGTGGCGCTGCAAGCTGTGGCTGTGCCCTGAAAAAGCCCCGGAGCAGCCCTCCAAGCCTGCGTGGGAATATAGTGCAGAGATGCAAACAGAATCAACAATGCAGCTGAACACCAATCCCTGCCGGTGGAGCCTCAAGGGCCCTGTCCCTGCCCTGAGGCAGGCAGGGGAAAACTGTGGATGTGCGGAGGCCAAGCCCTGCTACAGGCTCCAAATGGTCCCGGCTTGGGCAGACACAGCGGCTAGGCTAGGGTCGAGCCCCATCCGGCTTCCACTATAGTAAGCCAAAAGCCCCCAGCCCCTCAAAACCCCGTGGATCTGAGCCTACTTATCTTTATGTTGTGCCTCCTGCGATCCAGTGGCGTTGAATTTCCCTCTGAGGAACTCTCCTGGGCTGGATTCTGCGGAGTCCCTCTGGTATGTGTTACTCTGTCACCATCTTCCCGGAAGTCTCTGTATGATTTTTAATGGATAACTCCCGAAGGTATTTTCTCCTGGAACAAATTATTTTGGTCGCTCTTAGGTAATCCCATCACATTCTTCAAATCACAGTTTTCAATGAATTCAATTAATTAGATTATTAAGGGCATAGGGTGAAACCACCACTAAACAAAATGGTCCCATAGGCAGGGACATAGAATGATTTCACAGTAGAAATCAACTGAGAGCGTACCTACCTATGTGTACCTACCCCCTGTTTTGAGGACTGATGTTTGGTCTGGGTCCTAACTAGATTAATTAATTAGAGACATTGAAAAGAATACCTTTCTTATTGTTAGCTGCAATCTAGTTTTCTCCAGTTTATAAGAACATGATGTACCCATGGGGATGTAGTGGGTTATGTGTTGGATTGCTAACCACACATTCAGCAATTCAAAACCATTAACTGGTGATGTTTTCTAGTCCCTTAAAGAGTTGCCGTTTCAGAAACACACAGGGCCTTTTGTACTCTGCCCTGTAGAGACTTTATAAGTCAGAATTGACCCAATGAGAGTTCATTTTTTTTAATGGACAACCAAACGAAACCATGACCTGTGACCTCTGTATTCTGAGTTTAATTGGTCACCTTTTTTCTTGGGGATTGGAATGGTGACTTTGGGCTCTTCACATATTGGTCATAAACCTGAGAGTCCTCATTTGCATTTCTTCTAACTATTGCCTCTTTTGTTTTACTTTTTTGCTAGTGTTTCTTTATGATCCATTTATTTTGCCAGTGTGGGAATTTCCATGCATACTTATTGCTAATGAGCTTTTCATTTCATATATAGAATATTCATATAAAACATGTATAAACCACTTTATTTTGCCACCTTCCATGAATCAGATGCAAATGCCTTAAAAGTTTACTGAAAATGTGCTTGTGGTTCCTGGTTTTGCCTGTCTGCCTACCTTAGTTCTGTACATTTAGGTAAAGTCTGAGAGAGCAGACAGTTCCACATACATAATTAGCAATGTGAGTTTCTTGATGGGTTAGATTTGGGTTCTGCGTAGGGTTGTAGAGTGCTAGAGTCAGAGTCTGTATTTGAGATTGGAATCTAGGCCCTGGGATTAATGCTCCCGGTTCAAGAACAAGAGTCAATGGATAGAACTAGAATTTCAGTGTCATGAGTGGAGAGTCAGATGTTGGTGGATGGATTAAAGGGCTCTATGTTTAGAATGTGTCGTGCCTACCAGCTTATGTTTGGCGTTACTTAGGGGCTTATGTGTTATGGCATAAAGATAGAGAGTTATGGTTTAAACAGTATAGTTTTGGAAGGTGGTTTCTGATATTGAGACATTGTGTCATAAAGTTAAGATTAAGGTTGGAGAATATATTCAAAGTTGTGTTCCTGACTCAAACAATTGGGATAATTGAATTAGGTTAGTTTGAGCGTGTATGGCAGGGGTCTTCAAACTTTTTATGCAGGGGGCCAGTTCACTGTCCCTCAGGCGGTTGGAGGTCCAGACTATAGTTTTTTTTTAAAGAAACTATGAACAAATTTATATGCACACTGGACAGGTCTGCTGCTAAGCAGGACTGGCAGCAGCAACAAAAACTACTGGTGGGCCTGATAAATATCCTCGGCAGGCCGCATGTGGCCCACGGGCCTGGTTTGAGGATTCCTGGTGTATGGTGTTAGGATTTCTTAAGGAAATCCTATATTTTTTCCACTTAGCTGTGGCTATCAGGGAATGCTCAGGATGCTAATAGACATCGTGGATGTAAAGAGCTTTTCAGGTGGTTAGGGGTTCAATGTTTTAGGATATTATCAGTGTGCTGTAAGGATGCTCAGCGTCTTAAGGTGTAAGGGTTAATGGTTTGGGAGTTGTTGATTAACAATTAATAGTTATTGGGTTAACTTTCAAAAGTTATTTTTGCGTGTTGAAATGTAGCCTACAACGTTTATATATTTATTAGCTATTTATGGCATATTTTGCATATTTTATGGATATGAACATTAATTTATGATTAGAGGCAATTTTATTTCATTTGGGAAGCCTCTTTTCTTTTTAAAAAAAAATCATATTTTGATTGCTCTAGTTAGAACATAGTCAATTTTTAATATCAGCAGTGAAAGTGCACATTTATGTTTGTCCTTTTTCTGAGGTGGGGTGATGTTTTTCTCTTTCCTCTAAGTATGACATTTTCATTTTTTTAAAATAGGAATGTGTATTATCATATTCACATATTGAACTATATTGTTTCATGTTAGATTTTCAGAGGTGTTTTTTTTAACATGAAAAGCCTCTGACTTTGTTTAGTATGTTTCATGTGTCTATTTAGATAGTTAATCCTTTTTTGCATTAATTGCTATATTACAGAGCTTATTTTCTTATGTTAAATCAACTCTGGGGGAGATTCCAATTAGTCATGGTATATAATTATTTCAGTGTGTTGTCTGACTCAGTTCCCAATATTTTCAAGCACTTTTTCATGTAGATCCATTATAAATATTGGTCTACAGTTTTCTTGAAGTATCATCATCTAGCCTTGTTAACAGTTTATTACTGGTCTCATAGAAAATGCTAGTAAGTGACAAAAAAAAGAAAAGAAGAAAAAAGAGGGCCTGATGCAGGGGGCTTGAGTGGAGAGCAAATGCTTTGAGAATGATTGGGGCAGGGAATGTATGGATGTGCTTTATACAATTGATGTATGTATATGTATGGATTGTGATAAGAGTTGTATGAGTCCCTAATAAAATGTAAAAAAAGAAAAGAGGAGAAAAAAATGATTAGGGCAAAGAATGTACAGATGTGCTTTATACAATTGATGTATGTATATGTATGAACTTATGAACTGTGATAAGAGTTGTATGAGCCCCTAATAAATTGTTTAAAAAAAGAGGAAAAAAAAGAAGAGGTGAAGGAAAAAAAAAACATGGGTGGTGCTGTCAGCCATCCAAACAGATGAGTTTGAAAAATGTTTGCAAAAATGTAATCACAGGTTTGACAACTCTATTAAGTGTAATGGAGAGTACTTTGAAGGTGATAAGATTGTTTTGTAAAAAAATATATATAGATTTTTAAAAAAGAAAATGTTAGTAAGTGTACTCTCACAACTATTGTTATGTTTTCACCCAATAACTTGAACTTAAGGGAAAAAGTGTTTATTCATACTGTGTGAATCCTCTGGTCTTTAATCTACTTTAGATTTAGCCTTGAAGTTTCTCATGGAATTTAATTGTGATTCAGTTGATTCTGGACCCTCTGAGCTTCTTGAAACCCACTCACCTCATAGATCACTTGTTCTGGAGGGATCCTCAGGTCTTGCAACTGACCTCCCAGTGTAGAGCAGTGTTTCTCAAAATTCCTAATACTATGACACTTTAATACAGTTCCTCATGTTGTGGTGACTCCCCAACCATAAAATTATTTTTGTTGCTACTTCATAACAGTAATTTTGCTACTGTTATGAATCCTAATGTAAATATCTCATATGCAGTATATATTTCTATTGTTACAAATTGAGGATAAATAAAGCATAGTGATTAATAACAAAAACAACATATAATTATATATTGTGAAATATTTCTTTCTAATTATAAATAAATGAAAATTTGTCTTGAAGCCTGGTGTAGCATGGGTAACAGTCTTCACGTCAGGGACTCATGTGGGTGTATCTGCATGTTGGCAGACCTACCTGGAGATGGATAAGGTCTCAGTTCCTATGACCATCAAAAATATGTGTTTTCCGATGGTCTCAGGCGTCCCCTGTGAAAGGGTCATTCAACCCCCAAAGGGGTTGTGACCAACAGGTTGAGAACTACTTGCATAGAGGGATAAATGATTTACAGTATCCTTGATGGACAAATAGCCACTCACACCAGAGTGACTGTGTGCTACCCTCACACTTGAGCCCAAGATGAGAAATACTCTGCCATAAGACATGCTGCGTGGATCATAGAGAATTTCCTTCAGTTCACCTCCAGGAGAATGGTGTACATCAATGAGGGACAGGAATTCCTCAGTGATTTTATCATCACCTTGTTTATTTTTTTATAGCAAAGGCAAGCCATTCTTTCTTTTTAATAAGAGAGTTTATGTTGCAGAAAACTTCACATGAAAGGTTTGGCATCTGTTATCATGGAAATAACTTTTATAAATATAACTATCACACAAGTATTTTGCACCTCTCTTGTGTATTGATTAGTGGTTTCTGAGGTTGTCAATGTTAGGTGCCATTGAGTTGATTCCACATTGTAGGGACCCAATACACAACAGAAACACTGCGTTCTCCTTTAACAGACTCGCAATTTAGGTTGAACCCATTACTGCCGTCACTGTCAATCCATTTTGTTGAGGGATTCCTATTTTTCACTTCCCCCCTACTTTACCGGACATATTGTCCTTCTCAAGGGACTCCTCCCTTCTGACAACATTGTCCAAAGTATGTAATATGGCCTCCCTACTCTCTCCTCTAACTAACATTCTGAGCTCATTTATTCGAAGACAGACTTATTTGTGCTTTTGGAGAACAATGTTATTTCACTATTCTTGGCCATCACTACAATTCAGTCAAATCTGTTCTTCTTCAGTCTTCCTTATTCAGTGATCAACTTCCACATGTGAGGCCATTCATAATACGGTAGTTTGGGTGAGGGGAACCTACTCTTTAAAGTAAGATCCCTGCTCTTCAACAATCTAAACAGCCAAATAAGGTTTATTCATCCAATACAATGTATCTATTGATCTCTTGACTGGTGATAGAATGACTATCACCATTCTGTTGTTTTGTATTTTTTACATAGGCTAACAGTTTTCTGGAAGGAGTTAGAACTTAGTCAAGCTTAGATTAAGAATGTTGCTCACGGAGGGGTCTGGAAGGCAACTGTTCTCTGCAACCGACCAAAATAAGATCCCTGAGTTGAAACCTGTTCTTAAGACTTGGTGGTATGGTGAGCCTTATATTTAAGGTATGCTTGATGACGGGGCATTAAACAAATTGTGTTTTTCTCTAGTAGCCTGACTTGCTGATTAATTTCAGAGGAGCACTAGTCTACACCCTTTATCCTATAACTGCAACCTCACACATCCCTGCCTTCAGAGACATCCTGGGGATTGCAAAAGGGCAGTGCCAATGATGTCCAACTACCCATTCAGGCTACTGCCTCCCTATTTTATCACAGCATAGCCTCTTCCCAGCACTTTCATTTTGTTTTCTTGCCAAACTATGTTCCTGGAGGAACATGTTTTACATGATTAAGCCTAGGCACTCAGTTTTCCCCTTCTCCCTTGCAGACCAAGACTATGGATTGGCTATGCTTGAACCCAAACCAATAACCACTCTCCTACAGTTTGTGTTGTTTGCCATCTGTCAGCATTACCTAGAAAGCTTGGGGTCCAGAATCTAGGCACAAACATGTTGATAAGTCATCTCTTTCCTGGATGCATCTTGTATTTTTAAGCTTCTGCCATCACCTTGGCCCATGGCATCACCCATCTACCTACCCATTACCATTCCTTTACTGTAGGCTGCAGTCTTTCACAAAGGCTTTAAAAATGGACAACCATAAACCCAAGAGCTTAAGAGAGGAGCAAATAAGGTTTCTCCTGGCTTGTTTTCTTGTTCAGGCTATCTCTGTCTTGGCCAAGGTACATCTCAGATTTCCTATTGGTCTTCCTCTGTCTCATTGTCCACCTCTATAGCATGTTTCTGTAGTTATCACACTCTACTGTTCATAAATGGGCTACCTAACCATAGGCATTTCTTCACATACAGTAGATATTCTAAAGAATACCCAGAAGACAAGTGGATTGGAGCAGGTTAAACTTGATGAAAAGCTCAGCATCGTTGGAACTGAAGTGCAACCAGAGAATTTCTTAGAAGCAAGGATGGTGATACTTCACTTTACACACATTGGTCATGCTATGAGGAGAGAGCAGTACCTGGAAAAGACACCATGCTTAGTAAAGTTGACAGTCAGTGAAAAAGAGGAAGCTCCTCGGTGGCATGAATTGATACAACAGATGTAGCAGTGAGATCAAGCATAACCAGTGTGATGATGGCACAGCATCAGACTGTGTCCTGTTCTGTTGGACACAGGGTTGGTATAAACTGGAACACACTCAAAGATAACTAAATAAGTAAAAATATGTAGAAACATAAAACAGTACTCCTCACAGGACCTAGTAGAATAACTGTTCTGGGAGGACACGGTAGGGGCAGGCGGAGATGAATATGTAATGTCATATTGAATAAACACAGCAAGAGGAAGTGTGTCCCAAGTTACCAATCAAACTCCTGCTGAGAAACAAAGGCAGGGGGCTATATACAAATGAGATGGGGGAGCTCTACTTGGAACAAGCATGTAGTGAGCCAGAAGACTCTCCAAGGCCAGCTCCTGAAGGAAAAGCACAGTGGAGGAGGGGAGTTTAGAGTTTTAGGCACGGACACGACGAAGGAAATGTAGGCAATAACAGATATGCATCAATTTCACAGCAACAGTCCTGAGTGTGCATCAGGGTGGGGTTGTGACTTTTGACAAGAAATGAGTTTTTCATAATTCTTCCTTCTAAATGTCTTCTGGTTTGATGTGGCGATGTCTTTCTAGCACATTCTGGATCCTTGACCAAAGTCCTTCTGTTCCATGGTGACCTGAAGTTGGGAATGTCCTTTCTCTGCATGTTTGCCCAGCATATTTAGACATAACTGATAGTAGGTTGATGGAATGGTATACTTTTCTAGAAAGAAATGCATCCAAAGAGTATCAGGAAGGAAAATACAGAATAATTGTTGGCACTACATGAGGTATATGTATTTCATCATCGTGTATCAATACGTCATATCCCAGGGGAGGTTTCTTGGGTAAGTGTGAAATTTACAGTGTTACACAGGGTTAAGCTGGTTGGGCAGTGGTCTCACACAGAATGGCCAATGACTTTATTGTTCTTATTCTGAAATCTGATTCCTCTTGGCTAATTTATTGGTAGTAAATACATCCTTGTCACCAAAGATTAGCTACTAGATTAATAAAAATAAAATTTCCTTAAGATGGCAACTCTATTTCCATGTATTGTTGCTTCTATATTACTCTCTCTCCCTCCCTTCCTTCATCCTTCTCCCCTCCTCTTTCTTTCTTTCCTTCAGGATGTAGCAGCGATTGATAGACAGCCATGAGAAAAAATGTTCATACCATTTCATCTTCCATCATTCCTGTCAAAGAGCATACTGGGGTTTCTGTTAAAAATTAAAGAGCTTATTTGAGTAACAAAACAATCCAGGGGTTGGCAGTAGTACCTCCAAGGATTCACAAAGTACTGACATGAAAATAAATTTTCAGAGAGTATAAATACAGAGGATCCAGGAACTCACAAGAACATTCTGATTGCTTAGCTATTTATAAAATTTGAGTAATTGCACAATTATATACATATAATATATAATTATATATATATATGTATGTATATATATTATATATATATAATGGATATCGTTCCTGGTAGTGTGTTGTGAGAGGAAAGAAATACTTTTCTTAAAGACTTCTTGAACTATGATTAGTTTCAAAGGTCTGTTAAAAAAACACACTAAATATCATCAACAACAAAAACTGAAGTCAGGTCTTTTTCTTTGGCAGAAAGCCTCTCCTTACACCGAACATGTAGTTCTTTTGAACTCCTTTACAGAATTCAAAAGAAAGCAATAATGATAGGTAGATCAATTAAACACAATCAAATGTGGGACTACAGGAGCAGGGAAAGGAAAGGGGCCTGATTGGGAGAGGCACAAGACTGACAATTGGAAAAGCTTACAAAATTGGGTCAGAACCCTCTGATGTCCAGTACATTCTTAAATGAAAGATTGTCTCACCCTGTGTTGGCCAGGGGACTCTCAGCAACCTCGCTCCATCTGACACTCCTTACATTGCTTTACATTGCAAGTCAGAGATCAGAAATAACTCAGTAGAGGCTGAGTGTATGTGAAGATAGAATCTGAGTTTAGCTGAGTATTTATTTTAAATACTTTCATTGGGGGCTCTTACATCACTTATTACAATCCATACATTCATCCATTGTGTCAAGAACCTTTGCATATATGCTGCCATCATCATTTTCAAAGCATTGTCTTCCCCCTTGAGCCCCTGATATCAGCTCCCCATTTCTTCCTCCTCCCTCCCCTGTACATCCTCCCTCACAAACCCTTGATAAATTATGGATTTTTATTTTCATATCTTACATTATCCTCCATCTCCCCTCACCCACTTTTCCATTGTTTATACTCCTCATAGAGGTTTCTAGATTGATCCTTGTGATCAATTCCCCCTTTCTCCTCCCCTAATCCTCCCAGTATCTCTAATCTCATTTTTGGCCCTGAGGGGTTTATCTATCCTGGATTCCATGTGTTTTTCCAGGCTCTTATCTGGAGCCAGGTGCATGCTCTGATCTAATCCAATTTCTAAGGTAGTACTGAGGTCATGATAGTGGGGTGAAAGAAACACCAAAGAGCTAGAGGAAAGTTGTGTGCTTCATCGGTGCTATACTGCATCCTGACTAGCTCATCTCTTCCCTGTGACCCCTATGTGAGGGGATGTCCAATTGTCTACAGATGGGCATTGGGTCTCCACTCCATGCCCCCCACCCCCATTCTCATTGGGTATAATTTTGTTCTGGGTCTTAGCTGAGTGTTAACTTCACTGAAAGCCCCATTTGAGGCTTTTTTTTTTCTGACCTAGAATGTTGAAAGTATCATGAACTCGAGAGAGAGGATCTTGAAGAATCAATCTACTGTTGTTTTGGTAGAAATATAAATTAGTTAGGAGAATGTTATACTTTGTTCACCTGTAACTTAGCAAGAAATGCTCCATAACTCCAACCCCAAGTTAACCCCCTCCACCTTGTCTCACTGATTCTCCCATGACTGTGTGCAGGAGCAAGTTATCATGGGTACTAGCTAAGCCAAAGACTTATCTCAGTGCATAAAGTTCTCTCTCTCCTTGGCATTAACTGGCGCCTATATACCCGGCCTTTCTCACTGATATTTAGGGCTTTAGAAATGGAAGCTCTGAAAAAAGAGCTTACTTAAAACAAAATTATTTTCATAGTTTGTAGCTTTCATTCCAAGATTTATGTCTGTCTTAAAAAACTGTTTCACTCAGTCTATGTGTATGTTAGGCCAGGGTGACTAGAGAAATAAACCTAGTGAACTCATATATGTTTAAGAAAGGAAGTGGTGTTAACAAACCCAGGGACAAGGGAACAACAAGGAATCCAAAATCAGTGGCAAGGAGGATTTAAGATGCTTGGTAGGGATTGATCAATGACAATGTAACTGAGAGGAATTACTAAAACCAAAATGGAGGCTGAGCATGATAGTGGGGCAAGAGGAAAGTAAAAGGAAATAGAGGACAGAGCTAGGAGGCAAAGGATAATTATAGAGATCTCAATGCAGGCATGCATATATGTATATATATATTTATATGCGATGATGGGGAAATAAATCTATGTGCATATATTTATTAGTTTCATATTAAGGTAGCCAATTGACATTGGACCTCCACTCAAGTACTCCCTCAATGCAAGAATACTTTGTTCTATTAAACTAGCAATCCATGATGCTCACCTTCCAACACTATCACTGAAGACAAATGGGTGCTTAATTAAATGTGGTGAAGAAAGCTGATGGTGCCCAGTTATCAAAAGATATAGTGTGTGATGTCTTAAAGGCTTGAAAGTAAACAAGCAGCCATCTAGCTGAGAAGCAACAAAGCCCACATGGAAGAAGCCCACCAGACTGTGCGATCACGAGGTGTCAAAGGGATCAGGGACTAGGCATCAAAGAACAAAAATTCATATCATTGTGAATGAGGCGGAGTGCAGATTTGGGAGCCAAAGCCCATCTGTAGGCAACTGGACATCCCCCTACAGAAGGGTCTTGGGGAGGAGAAGAGTGCAGGGTGCAATGTAGCAAAGATGGAACATACAATTTTCCTCTAGTTCTTAAATGATTCCTCCCCCCACCTCTAGTTCTTAAATGCTTCCTCCCCCCATCTTATCATGATCCCAATTCTACCTTACAAATCCAGCTGTACACTGGTACAGACAGGAACTGGAAACACGTGGGATCCAGGTCAGATGATCCCTTCAGGGACAATGGGAGAGAGGGGTGATACTGGGAGTGTTGAGGGATGGTGGAAATTTAAAGGGGAACCGATTACAAGGATCTATATATAACCTCCTCCCTAGGGGATGAGCAACAGAAAAGTGGGTGAAGAGAGATGTCAGACATTGTGAGATATGACAAAATAGTAATAATTTACAAGGGTTCATGAGTGAGGCAGGAGTGGGAGGGAGGGGAAAATGAGGAGATGATGCTAAGGGCTCAAGTAGAAAGCAAATGTTTTGAGAATGATGTTGGCAACAAATGTACAAATGTGCTTGACACAATGGATGGATGGATAGATTGTGATAATGTTGTATGAGCCCCCCCCCCCAAATGATTTTTAAAATAAAGATAGGTAGTGTTTTTCTAGAAATATGTCCACTTATTCTAAATTTTCAAATTCACTGTTGTGATCTTCATAGTTTTGGTTCTGTTGTGATATTGGATTTTTTGTTTCTTATTCTTTATATTTGCTTTTCCTATTACTTTTACTTTAATTAGTTTACCAGTAGTTTGTCAAAATTTGTTAATATTTTTAAAGAATTAACTTGTCTTATGGATTATTTCCCTGTTCCTTTTCATTTATTTCTGCTCCATTCTTTAATATTTATTGCCTTCTTATGACTGATATTTTACATAGCTCTTTTTGTTCTAATTGTTGAAGGTGTTGTGTTACCATACTGACTTTGCTCTCTTTTTTGATATCTTCATACATTGTTCACAACAAGTGTTCTTAGTACTGCTTCTGCTGTGTACCAAAGCTTGTGGTATGCTTATTTTCATTTTTGTAAGGAATTTAAAACCTTAATCCCTTAATCCTACCATTTCCAAGCAATTTAATGCACACAATTTCTCATTTTCCATGTTACCTTTTTATTCTTTTATCTTCCTATAGTTTATATCTAATTTCATAATGTTGTGAAGTAAAAATTTTTATTTATAATATCACAAATTAAAAATTATTAAGCCTTCATTGTAGCCTAACATGTGGACTATTCTGAAGAATGGTACATATGAACATGAGAAGAAGATACATTGAGGTTTTCTCGGATAGCATGCACCCTATATGTCTAAGAGGTCAGTAATTATAGTATTTAGTTCTTCTGTTACTGTATTGATTTATTATCTAGTTGATCTTTTGAGTTGTTCTGTAAAACCCAGTGAGGTGTATTTAACTCTATTCCTGTAAAATTATGTATTTCTCTCTTTAAGTCTATAAGAGTTTGATTAATATATCTTGAGGGTCTGCCATTGAATGCATATATATTCATTAATATTTTTTTCTTCTTGCTCTTTTGTTCCTTTTATCATATGATGCCCTTATGGGTCTCCCATTAAAGATTTGGTCTTGAAGTATATTTCACTATTAATTTGTATAGCCAGTAACAGACTTCAAAATTGTCATTGGTTAATATTGCTATCCTTGTTTTTTATTGCCATTTTCTTGATGTATTTTCTTCGACCTTTGATTTTTAGATTCTATTTCTCTTTATGTCTCAATCGTGTTTGTTTTAAGCATAGATTTATGGATCAAGTTTCCTTACCCATTGTGCTTCTCACTGCCTCTTGAGAGGTACATTGTATCCATTAACATTCCATTTCATTATTGATGTGTATGCATTTATTGCTGTCATTATGCATTGGGTTGTCTTTATGGTTCCCCCGCCCCTTTGTGGAATTATTGTGTTTTTTCCTCAATTTTCTTGCCCTGAGTTCATTTTCTTATGTTTTCTCTTAATTTTTGTCTTTTTTTGGTTATTATTTTGTAAGGCTTCATGCTTTGCTCTTGCTGTTTTTCTTTTGGATTAGCTTTATTTTTTCTTCTTCATTCTTTCCATTTTACTTGAGAATCTTGTTAATAATTATATGATTCCAAACAATAATATTGCATAGAAAATCTTTTCTGGATCATTCTAAGGGAAATTTTTTGAATAAATATCTATTTTTGAGTATTCATTAGGATGAAAACTTTCAAGATACATCAGAGGGTGTGAAGAAAATTTCCACTCAGCATGAGAATATTTTCTTTTTGCATTAACTATTTCTAACTTTGACAACAAATGGCCTAGTTAGTATCCTGGAGTGAAAACAGATCTCATCAATACCTATTATTCTGAAGTCTGCCTTTGGATCAATGGTGACAGACAGACAAAGCCCATTCCAATGAAGAGAAGGCAGATTCCAATGCAGGAAGTTTCCCAAGAGCCACTGTGCACGGTGTCCCTAGAGAGGTACTGACAAGTTGGGGAAACCACAGCTTCTGAGAGGAAAGCATCACTGACTACATTCCCTGGCATCTGCTGAAAACATGGCCTAAAGAACATTTTGAGAAATCAGTTTGCAATTTGCTCCTCTTGTGACACATTTATTATCCTTTGGAATCAAAGATGTCTTCCAATGAGTGCTTCCTTCGTTGTGACTCCAATGAATGATCTTTCGAATGACTCAACCCAACAGACAGGTCATTCAGTTCACCTGTTCCCAGTGGCAGGGGTCTCTCTGTGCCTGGAACCTTTGTTTCTGCATACAGGGAGACAATGGGTAGCAAGCATCACTAAGGACGTGTCAGAAATTTAGCCCCAGAAGTCACCACCATTGTTTTCTCAGACATAGAGATCATTAGTCATTCACTGCCAACAGTGCACAGAGAACAATGCAGAAGGAAATCTTCATAGACCTGACCCTGGACTGTAGGAGGTCACTGAGTTCAGTACATTTGAAATCATTCATTGCACGCATGAATCTGGACATGCCTGTATTTTATTGTCAATAGGTTTTGAGTAACAGATAGGGTGAGAATTATCATGATAACCTATTTTTCAAGAAGGAAACTGGGTTCTATAGGATGAAAATGAACTCTTAGAGTCACTTTACTATTTGTATTGCACACAGAGAATGCTAATTTCTCCTTCAGGTCGGCAGTGAGGAAAAAATTTAGAGAGTAAGAAAAAGAAAAAAATGTCCGTCGACATGCTGAGAGATGAAAGACGGAAGGAACCCTGATTCCAAAAGGAAATGCTCCATCATCTATCTGTGCCTGTCTAGGGCTGGATGTGCGCACTCAGTGAGTTCTGCGTGCCCCCTGCTGCCCAGTGTCTTCCCTGCAGGGGAGGTTTGTGTCTGGGCTCACACTGACTTCCCCTCACTGTGTTTCCCTTGCACAGTAATACATGGCCGAATCCTCAGCAGTCACGGAGCTCAGCTGCAGGGAGAACTGATTATTCGATGTGTCTCTAGTGATGGAGAGTCTGCTTTGGAATGATGGGTTATAATTTGTACCGCCACTAGAGCATATCCATGCCATCCACTGCAGCCCTTTCCCTGAGGGCTGGCGGATCCAGTGCCAGCAGTAACCACTGCTTGTGATGGAGAAACCAGAGACAGTGCAGATGAGGGACAGCTTCTGGGAGGGCTTCACCAGTCCTGGACCCGACTCCTGAAGCTGCACCTGGGACAGGACACCTGCAAACAAAAACAGATGGTCCCCATTATTCACTTGAGTTCACAACCATCCCCACAGACCCCGGTCAGATATCTGAATCTCCCACCTTGGGGAACTGTCAGGAGGCACAGGAGAACACACAGCAATAGCATCTTTAGACCACAGCTCTGCATTCCCAAGAGACCTGAAGGCCTGTCTGAAGAGAACTGATAGCTTTCCTGCCCAAGGGAAATTTATCCTAGTGCCCGAAGAATGATTTGCATGTGAGCGAGCACTGTCTTTATAAACAGAAAGTGATAGAGACCAGACAACCCTCTACCTCCTGAGCCCATGCTAGGGTAACTGTGTTTGAACTCGTATGCATGTTAGTCTATAATGAGAGAGCACTTGACCTAAGCAGTGTGTATTAAAGATAAAAGGAAAACCAAATATTTCTGAGCTCAATATTCTCTCCCTCCAGCCCCTCAAAGTCTCTGCCCTGCCTTGGGCTCCTGTATGTCCTGTGCCCCAGAGAGTGGACAGGCTATCATTTGTTGAAAACATCAGGTGGACACCAGGGTATCTTCATCACCCACGCTCTCCAAACACCTTTTCTTTCCAAACTAACACTTCCTTATCAACCTCCTCAAAGTCTTCTGGGGTTTTCTTTGAACCACTGCCATCACCAACTCCAGCACTCCTACCAACAACACGTCTCAGGTTTTGATAACTAAGGCCAATCTCAGTGTAAATAAAGAGATGCCAGTGTCATAGGCTCTCAGGGAGGAGGTTTCCAACTGGAGAATGTGGATCCCAGAAAAGAAAAGTTTCAACTCTATAACTTCTAATTGATGCAAGACTGTGAGATGTCAGTCACTTGGTTTTCCAGAGCACATCCAAAATTAGGGCAAAACCTGTCAGGAGTTCAAGTGTAAAGATACAGCAGAGAAGTGAGTGGAAATTCAAGTTATCAGGGGGGCAGAAAAAGAATAATGATATTTCAGGTTTTGAAAAAAAGACACCTGCTTGAGACTCAACAGGCACCCTGGATTAAAATAAGGTCTATTCAGGCAACTAGTCCTCAAAATTTAGGGGACAACCATACATACTGTTTTAAATGCCCCTTTCCCAGGGGATTCTGTTCTATATGAAATGTGAGCATTTCCAACCAAAATCATCCTCTTCATTTGCACGCTGGGCACAGCCCTCTGAAAACTACTCAGAGATCTAAAGCTTGTGTTTATTTCCTAGACTCAAGGAAAATTATTCACCTTAATGCCTATGGAATCTGTGGGATTGTCTCTAGACATGCAGTTTACAAAGCCATTCCCCATTCAGATTCCTTCCTCATTTCTCTCCCTCATATCATAGATTATTTCCCCCAGATTAGGGTTGGCCATATTAATTTTCTGGTCAGTTAGAATATCTTTAAATTTCTACATAAATATATATTTCAACACTGTGAAAATCTGAGCATAAGATTATGGTCACCTGAAATTCTTTGGCCCAGAATTTGCAGAGGGATATTAGCCATAAGATAATATTGCTGCACATATACTTGACAATACAAATTAAATAGGAAAACTTAAAAAGAAAAACAACCTATCACTTCCTCCCACACAAGCATCAGAAATCCCAAACTCGAACCAGACACCAAAGACTATAGCTATATTGGTGAGAATATGATGGCATGTTCAATGTCTTTGCCATTAGGGAATTGTAAAGTATAACAGTGACATACCATATTGTTTAAATGAATGAATCAAGCAAACATAAAGGGCAAACTAATGATGCCTTATGTTGTTTATTGTTTTGATAGTTGTATAAAAGACACAAAATCATAAAGTTCTCTAAAATCTGGTCAGCTGTTTTAATTTTGGTTTTGTGTTTTAATGCACTGTGGTCTTAAATAAGTGGTAAAAGAGTTTGATGATTTTCAAAGTATCTGTTGAGGACTATTATAGTTAGGCTTGTGTCAACTTGGCGGGGTAGTGTGCTTAGTGGTTTGGTAGTTGGCACCTAGTAATTCCTCATCATGTGAAAGAACACAATTCAATCAATTCCATAATGGGGTCTGCTGTGCGTAGCCAAGCAGTTGTATGATTAGGGTAGAGTGTACCTCCCTTACTCAGGACAAAGCTCTGAAGCAACTGGAAAACAAATATTCTGTGTGAATGTGATCTACTTCCTTTATAAACAGATTGGTAGGGAAACTTGTTCGTTTCCTTCTGGGTTTGGATCCTGCATCTGGGCTCTTCAAGCTCTAGGTTTTGAATTTGACCGAAAGCTTGAAATAACCCCCGCCAATCCTGAGAGTCCACAGTGGCCTGGTATCTGACATGTGATCTGACCTTGAAGTAATATACATCTTCAATAACAAGTATGACTTGTTTTTATTTACCTGCCTTTGAAACTATCATCAAGTTGTGCTCCAGCCTATTGTAGATTTATCAGCCCCTGAAGCTACATAAGTCAGGAGAAGCCTAACTAAGACTCGAGGACTTAGAGTCAGAATGGAGGTGCCCACTTCTACAACTGCATGAGCAGTTCTCTTTATCTCTCTATGCAGCTCTGGTTTTGTTCTTCTAGTGACCTTATCCTTACATAGATGTTGAATGTTATCACATTGGATTTATCATTCAGTTTAGAAATGGCAAGATTTAGAGTCACTGAGTTTTACAATAAATACCGTGACATGCTCCTCCATTTATTTCTGTTATATTTCATTTACTACAATAATATTTTAAATTTTATATGGGGTTTTAAATATTTATATTGTATAATCTCTTATACCTTTCATTTTATGAAGCACATAATCTTGCTTTTTATTTTCCAAAAACCATTTTTGGGTGTGATAATGCAGATATCGTATAATTCCATAGCTCAATCACATCAAGACATATTGTACATTTGCTACCACAGTCAGTTTCAAAATATTTTCTTACTTCCTAAACTCTTTAATATCAACCCCATCTTACTCTGTCTGTCTCCCATAGCCCCACCCCACCATATCCTATTTTACTTGCTGTGTCTATAGGTGCATCAATCCCAGGTTTCATATTCTGAGAAAAACAGAAAAGATAATAATATAAATTCAGTAGGGTTACCACCAATGACAAAATACATCTGAGTAGAGTATACCCAATATGAAACAGAGGGAGAGAGAGAGAATGTTGAAAACCAGATCAGGTCTGGCTCATGGCATGGAGGAACTTGGAGCTGTGTGCCGGGCGCTGGGGTCACGCTGCGTTGCTGACCAGAGGCTAGAGCCCCTCCTCTGCCCATGGCGGAGTGGCACCCAAGCTCCTGACAGGGGACTGAGGCGGCTAGGGACGTCGGGGCTCCGGAGCCAGGCACTGGGCCTGCTTTTGCAGCCGCCTCAGGGGCCAAAGAGCACGAACCCGTTCATGCGCGCGCAGGAGGAGGCCTGGCGGCGCCGCAACAAGACTGTCCTCACATACGTGACCTCGGTCGCCATGGCCATGCTGGGGGCGTCCTACGCAGCGGTGCCCCTTTATCGGCTCTATTGCCAGACTACTGGACTTGGAGGGTCAGCTGTAGCTGGTCATGGATCTAACCAGATTGAAAACATGGTGCCTGTTAAGGATCGCATTATTAAAGTAACCTTTTTTTTCTTTTTTAAACATTTTATTAGGGGCTCATACAACTCTTATCACAATCCATACATATACATACATCAGTTGTATAAAGCACATCTGTACATTCTTTTCCCTAATCATTTTCTTTTTTTTCTCCTCTTTTCTTTTTTTACATTTTATTAGGGGCTCATACAACTTTGTCACAATCCATACATATACATACATCAATTGTATAAAGCACATCTGCACATTCCCTGCCCCAATCATTCTCAAAGCATTTGCTCTCCACTTAAGCCCTTTGCATCAGGTCCTCTTTTTTTCCCCCGCTCCCTCCCCGTTCCCCCCTCCCTCTAAAGTAACCTTTAATGCGGATGTGCATGCAAGTCTCCAGTGGAACTTTAGACCTCAGCAAACGGAAATATATGTAATGCCAGGAGAGACGGCACTGGCATTTTACAAAGCTAAGAACCCGACTGACAAGCCAGTCATCGGGATTTCTACATACAATCTTGTACCATTTGAAGCTGGACAGTATTTCAATAGAATACAGTGCTTCTGTTTTGAAGAACAAAGGCTTAATCCACAAGAGGAAGTAGACATGCCAGGGTTTTTCTACATTGATCCTGAATTTGCTGAAGATCCAAGAATGGTGAATATTGATCTCATCACTCTTTCTTATACTTTTTGTTGGAGCTAAAGATGGCCATAAATTGCCAGTTCCAGGCTATCATTGAAGTCAGCAACTAAATCTGCGTCCCATTTGTGATTTTTGAGAAATCATGTGTCTGACTTCTCAGAGATGAAATATTTCTACTATGTTGTATTTAATTATTGTGTACTGGTGATGGTTCAGCTTGCTTCCTTCCATGCCTGGACATCTTAACCACATTTAAAATCGAGAAAACAGGTTTAGCTTTTACCATAAGGAATCCACTTAAAGAGTGCCTACTTAAGAGTGACTGCCACCAAACTCTTAAGAGCTTGATAGTAGTAAGTAACTGTTTAGCTTTAAATATAAATATAAATATAAATATAAATATAAATATAAATATAAATATAAATATAAATATAAATATAAATATAAATATATATAAAGAGAGAGAGAGACTTAATGGTACGGCTTAATTCATTAGATTGCTTCCAAATTTTGGCCCTTCATACTTGTATCATTTGAACACTTGATGTTTATTTTTGGCTGTGCACCAGACTCTGAACAGGTTGATTATTAAATCTCTCAAACCAGTGGTGTTACCTGCCTTCAGTGTGAATAGTCATTATTGTTAGTCCTTAACATGAAAGAGGTGTGTTACTTGCTCAAAGATTGCATGTTTTCTTCAAATTCTTATTTGTTTTACTTTTAAGATCTAGGACTGCTTTATATTGATTGTACCATGTAAATAATTAGGTTGCAATTGTGGTACCATGAAATCTCTCTATATATATGATTAACTATGATAGTTACAAGTCCTTCAATGTTAAAATATGTGTGGGGTTGTATACATATACTGATATCGAAAGTCTACCTGTAAACAAACTCTAAAGACACATTAAATTATTTTAATAGTTAAGAAAAAAAACCAGATCAGACCCAACATGTATCAGTAGGGGGGTTAACTGAAAAAGTTTTAACCATTCAAGCCAGGTTTATCTTTTTGTTCTACTATAATCATCTCTCCAATGCAATCTGATTAGTAACCAGGTGATTCCCATCCCTCTATTATGGACAGAGGGTAATCACCTGAGGTTTATTGCCTCGGTAGATCTCATAAATGTATCTTGCCTTTAAACATGTATCTTCCATTCTTTCTAAAGTTTAGAATAGTGTTATCATCTATTTCCTTTGAATCTGGTGACCCTAGAAAGGGACAATGCTATTTCTACTTTATCCTTTCTTTATTCTGTGAACACAATGATATCCCATCAAGATAATGAGGGGTTTATTGCTCATTCCTCAGATATATTAATGTATTTCCTTAACACTTGGAAACTTGACTTGTATTCACGCTAAAAGCTGCTCAGGTCTCATTCAAAATCACTAAATTTTAATGATATACCATGAAGTGTGACAATTTTATTTTACCTCACTTTCCCTAGATATATTATCATTTATTTTCTTAATATATTGAAAGCTGGTGTGTATTATTGTTAAAAGCTGTTCTCATCTCATTTAAAATCACTAAAGTAAGCTTTAATTGTATCAGATGAATTGTGATGATTTTATTTGTATAAAGCCTTTATTATTTATTGGTTCCACATTTTTCTGCTTACTGATAACTATTTAGCTTTTCTTTTATAATTGTGATTTGTGTTTATTGAATTTCTGGGGTCAGGCATGGATAAAAATCCAACTGCACTCTCCAAAACGCTCTGTGCCATCAGACACACACTGGGAAGTGGCCCACTGAAAGGGTAGTGGCAGCTCCCAGACTTCTGTGAAGCAGCAGGGGCCCAGAAATGCCAAACCCCACTGTCCTGCTGGGCAGAGTCCTGGGTGTGGTGTCTGAGAGGAGTGCTTGGGGGCTGTCTGCTCAGGAATGATGTCTCTGTCCACTTCCATAGGTGAATCCTCATTGATGCTGAGAGACAGCGGCATGGAGTCTGAAACCTGCCATTCCCGGCTTTTGCTCAAGGATCCTCCAGATGCCCACCCCAGTAAATCCCCTAGTTATACTGCCAATCTCTTACTGAATCTGTTCTAGACCACGTGGTACACAGGGTGGAAGCTCTTGTCAGTTTTTCCCTGTGATCTGTTATCTCAGGCACAGAGAGAAGAATCAACTCTGAAGGTGCTGACCTAAACTGGGAACAAGAAGAGAATGTATAATTAGGAAAATATAAAATATTGGAAATAGGACTTCATTTTTAAGCCTCATCCTGGAAAGAATACAAAAACACATATAATCAGATTTTCAGTGGTTTATTTTTGTTGTTTTGTTGTCTGGTTGCATACTGTTGCTTTGTTTTCCTCTGTCTTGTTTTCGTGCATGTTAGTGTCTCCACAGGTCTGTCTGAATAGGACAGGCTGGATGAACTATCTGTAGGGAAAAAAACTGGACCGACAGTTCTGGGGGGACTTTGGGTGGGGGGATAGGGGGGTAAGGAAGTAGTGTTAACAAACACAGGGACAAGGGAACAACATGGGACCCCAAATGGTAGAGAGGGGGGAATGGCAGGCCTGGTGGGGAATGATCAAGGGTAAGGTTGTGTAGACAAGAGGTATACTCTAGCCCAGGTGGCAACGAGGCATGGTAGTAGGGCAGGAGGAAAGTCAAGGGAGATGGAGGAAAGAGCTAGGAGTCAAAGGGCATTTATGGAGGTCTAGACAAAGACATGTACATGCAAATATATATAGGAGGATGGGGAAATAGATCGATGTGTCTATATTTATAGGTAAAGCCCTGTCTATTAAACAACTCTTCCCCCCTCCTTGCTCTGCTGTGTCTCTACACGTGAAGTCATGACACCTGACTGGTCTGCACTCTTCTGAACGTTCTCTGTCAAACAGAGTCTCTCTTCAGAATCTTGCATTTCTCGCAGAGTTAAAACCTTGTCTTGTCTGGGGACCAACTTTTCTAGTTGGCAACTTCTTCCCTGAAACACGGTGGCACTTGACTCACTTGACTTACCCTGAGGTTTTCCTTAGCAATCAGGCACTGGATGAAGTGATGGTGTTGCTTGTAAGAGCGGTGGGGTTTGTGATGATCTTGGCCAAGGTGGGGAAAGACCTGGCTGATGAACATTAGTAGGGAGTCAATGCCAACTGCAGACATCCTGCCAGAGGCCTCAGGGCATATGTACATTAATGAAATACAGGGACAAGAGTGAAGGGCAGTCTCTGGTCGAGCTTACCGCTGCCTGTCCTTAGTATCTGTTGGACATTGCAACAATTCACAGAGCCCAGAAACATGAGGAAATCTACTCAAGGGAGGAGTGGGTGGAAAAA
Organism: Tenrec ecaudatus; assembly: GCF_050624435.1. Lineage (NCBI taxonomy): Eukaryota > Metazoa > Chordata > Mammalia > Afrosoricida > Tenrecidae > Tenrec > Tenrec ecaudatus. The sequence goes on from NW_027459466.1 coordinate 100,364, forward strand.
GGCACTGGATGGCATCATGGAAGAGGTGGATATTTGTGGGATAACCAATCCCCAACTCCTTGGGACAGATCTAGTATTAATTCTTCTAAAACATTTATTTACCACATATGAAAATGACCAAGGACATTGAGAAGGTTGATTAAATGGCGTCAGTGTATAAAAAAGTAATGTGTTTGGAGAGTGTGGGGTAATGAGGACACTGTGGGGTGAACCTGATGGTTTCAAAGAACTCTATACTGCCCAACCTCTGATGCACAGGATATATGGGAGCCTCAGTCAGGGCAGGAGCAATGAAGGGCTGGAGGGGAAGAATACTTGGCTCAGAAATGCTGGGCTGTCCTTTGACCATTCACAGACACCTCCTAGAAAACGTGCTCTCTCATTCAAAACTAACACAGAGATGAGTTCAAAAGAAGAATTGCCCTATGATGGCCTCAGAAGAAACAAAGGAGACTCTATTTATAAGCACAGGGCTTCCTCCTATGCAAATCATTCTTCAGGCAGTAGGTTAAAATCCCAGCCTTGGGCACTGAAGGCTGTCAGTTCTCTTCTGACAGGGCTGTGGGTCCCTTGGGAAAGTACAACTGTAGGCTAAAGATGCTTGTATTACAATTAAATAAAACTATTTAATATGCACCTATAAAATTCTGACACGTGGATTTTTAAATGTTTGTGAGGGGTGGGGACAATTTGCAATCAAAACGCAAGGCAAACAGTGGACAAGATGTTTGCTCAAGTGAAGCACCTCTCCTTACTCTGCACAAGGTAGCACACTGCTCCAGGCCCTCAAATGTGTCCTCCGAAAACCATCACTTGTTTAGTCCTGATTCCCAGCCAGTGTCTGAGGATGTCCAGGGCATTAAGACAAGCCAGGTTTTGAGATACACAGGACAGCTCCGATGCACAACTATGGCTTGAGGACACTGTGATGTGATTGCTAGTTCATGCTGGACTGTGCTGACTTTATGGAAATCCCAGCCACCCTTTCCTCTCAAAACCCTTACTGGACACAGATTTGCATCATAGCTGAGAGATCCCTCATCTTTGCCTTGTCCCCTCTGTGTGTATCTGACTCCATTTGTGTCCTTCTGCACTTTAGAAATGGGAGCCCGTTTCCTCACCTTACAATGCAAAATTTATAATTGAGCAGTTGATACAAACCCTGACATCGTGAAAATCTCCAATGGAAGCTGTAAGATGGAGAGGAAGCCAGTTCTTAACTCCCCTCCACACTGTCTGCCAGACTGAGTCCTGTGAATCAGAGTCCTGAGCAATCCCTGAAGTCCATACCTCCCTTTAGGGAGGTTTGTGTACAGATTCTTACACATTCCCTTTTCCGTGTCTCCATTACTGAACTAGATTGAGGCTGTCCATTTGAAGATAAAAAATGTTCTTGGCTTTTCTCTGGTGACTGTCAATCAGGAATTCACAGTGTGTAGGTAGGATATGGAATAACTATTACTTCAGGCCCTTCATGGAATTGGCTGATGACATCCATGCCATCACTGCTGGGGAGGGGTTCACAGGTTGGACTGCAGAATCTCAGAAGGGCCCTAGTCTGCCTCAAGTCTCCCAGAGCCACCAGCTGCATTGGACCATGCAAACACAAAGACATCCTGATCAGGAAAACCATCACACATGGTTTCACTCTCTTGTTCAACACCTTTTCTGTTCACTTTTAATATTGCCACAAGGGCATCTTAGGTCAGCAAAAATTCCACTGTGACTTATGTATAATCTTAGCTTTCCAGTAAATGGGGAGAACTGGACATCCTATGGGGTGTGTCCTCTCTCCTAGAGTTGAATACCTTTGCTAGTCTGGTTTTCATCAGCAGAATAACGTGTCATTTTGTGTGTAATTTACTATGAAAGTAGCTGACGGCAGAAATAGTGTCCTGGAGGAAGTAGCTGGCAACTAAATCTGTGGGAAAATATGATTTATTATTATCACATTTAACTGTAGTGTTAAGTCACACAAGAAACCAATAGAAACAGAGGACACCATATGATTCCCCCCCACCCCCCAGAATATAGGCCCTCTCATCTATAATATACAAATACCAAGATGTAGAAGTTAAAGACTCCAAAACAGGAAGTTATGGTCTCATGTGGTAAACTATAGCAACTGTGGGGGAAACAGATGAGGTAAAAACAGAAGAAGGTCGATCCTGGAAAGAGAGCAGAAATTTCTCCTGGACCCATATTGCCCCTGAGGGAGAAACGTGGATGTTTGTAAGGCCACACCTCAGACCTAGGTTCACAATGTTTCCCTAAGAATGACAGAACTTCAGTTAATTACCTCTAGCTTTAGCGGAGCTCCAGACAAAACTTACACTCATCAAACACAAGAGTGCTGGAATCCACCTGAGGGTGCTAAAAAGGTAAGTGCAGAGTTGTTTTCTCCCTTGTCAGACCAATGCCAAGAGAGAAAGAAAATCAACAGCACATCAGTAGAGGCTGGAAGACCTTGGCGTCCAGAAAGTAGAGAACCTCAACAATGATAGTCCTGAATTGAACCTCTAATTCCATTCCCTCCTCTGATCTTGGTTTTACCATTTGAAATCATGTGATCATACCTTGAAACTCATGAATTTAGAATAGCAATCAGCTGTGCCTCCCACGTTGGAGATTTTAAGCTTTAAGTTCAACACAGTAGTTTGGTTCCTTTGAGAACACCATCACAGGAGACTCTATGAAACTGAAGTAACGCTGGGACACTGCTGAATGTCAGAAGCCCTTGCCATTTCCCAATTCCTGCTATATGACAACATGCCCAAATTTGAGTGGAGCCTCCTTTGTAGGTGTTTTTTGTTTTGTTTTTGCTTCATTGTTTTGTGTGCGTGTGTACTGTCTAGTTACACTCATGTCTATGTCCTAATGTGCTTTGTGGTCTCTCTGGTACTTTTTTGGCATGTATAGCATTCTATTGTGTGCATGTATCAACGTTTCTATAATTTGAATAAGTGATTGTCATGAAACCTTACAAAGTGATGGAAGAATATACTGTGAAATTTTCAGTCAATAATGTTGGCACTTAATAGTGACCTTTTCCCAGTCTCCTATTTCCCCTGAGTCTGATTGGAAAGTATTTATCTGAGCGTCATGAGAACTCTGATGCAGGGACACCTGACAGAGTCATTTCCTGCCCTTAAGGGACAGACTGTTTGTTGCTGTAAGACAGACTATATTCTCCCATTACAATATACTATTTAAATTCACAGATACCAGAAGTAGGCACAGAACTAATATTCTTAAATTAGAGAGAGATTCCCTAGGGAAACAGATTTAGCAGAATCCGCAGATCCCCACAGGAAACCAGCCTTGAAGCTCCAGCTGCACCTGCTCCTGGGTCTGAGCCCTGTGCTCTGTGGGTCCTGAGCGCCCCCTGGAGACCACTGTCCTCTGTGCAGGGAAAATTTGTGTATGGCCTCTCACTGATTTGCGCCCATTGGGTGTCTCTTGCACAGTAATACATGGACGTGTCCTCAGCATTCAGGCTGTCCATTTGAAGATAGAGTGTGTTCTTGGAGTTGTCTCTGGAGATGGTGCATTGACCCTTCCACCACTATTAATACCCGAGACCCACTGCAGGCCCTTTCCTTGAGCCTGGCGGACCCAATTCATGCCATCCTTTTTGATGTTGAATCCAGAGGTTACACAGGAGATTTTCAGAGACCTCCCAGGCTTTCTCATATCGCCCCCAGACTCCACCAGCTGCACCTCACACTGACCACCTGCAAACAGACCCACATACAAACTAAATCACTCACCATCACACACACACACACACACACACACACACAGTACGGTACACCACAATTACCATGTGAAATAGCCAAAATGAAAGCCAGTGTTGCTGCAAAATTCATGATGTGTCCTCTGGACAAGCTCCTGTCACGAAATGGTAACAGCAGAGACCCGGAAACTGGAATGTCCTCTGAGATCTCAAACATCAGGGGCTGTGGCTGGTTTATCAGCAGGCAGAGAGCTGCATTTGCATCTTCCCTGATATTTAGAAGCGATTGTGTAGAGATTATGGGCAACTCTTCTCCCTCAGACTCAGAGAAACACAAGCATTCTCAGGAAAATAGAGCTCTTAAACAGGTTCTGTACCAAGTATTTCTTTGTTGCACATTATTATATTTTTTAAGAATGTAACTTTCAAGTTATAAGCTTTATATGGCAGACACAACAGCCTTTGCCATCTGAGAGGTCACAGTGCATCCCCTCTCGTTCCCCTCAACCGCTGGATAGGCATGATGACAGTGAGCAGCTCTATGATCCGTTTCTTATGTGGGGACATTATTAGATTCTTTTTCGCCTTTCACTGTCCATAAAATCTGTGGAATGGTGTCTCTTCTGTGATTTCTGATCTGGGAGATTCCAGCCGCCTTTCTTTTATCATGAGCATTAAAACTGGGTATTTATCACTTTAATTCGTCTTCTCTGTTTTTGTTTAATTGGGTTATTTGCTGTGCGCCTTCTGTGTTGTTAGGTGAGTTTTTAATATTTATTAGTTTCTACCCACCTACGCCTGCCCTGCTAACCTGAGTTCTCTCTCTGATTCTCTCCCACTTGAGTGGACAGCTGTGCCCTCAGTGTGATTGAGCTCAGATGCAAGATAACTGATTTGTGGGTATTCTTCTGGAGTTCGAGTACCAGTTCCATAGGGATGGGAGGCTGTTTTCTGCTACTAGAATATATTGCTCACAACTACTCCAACCTCTTCTGCAGGTTTTGGCAGCTCCAGCTCTGGCATTCAGCAGTCACCAGAGATAGCAAAGTTTACGTTGAGAATCTGAGGGATTCATCAATCCTAGGCCCAAATCTTGGACAACTAGGAAGAGGGAAAATAATTACTGATGACAAGTAATGGAAACCTTATTATGTCAACCCATTTTGGGAATCTGGAAACTATCAGAAAGAAGTAACCACTTGGCAGAAGAATCTCCACAGGTAATTCATGACTACGGACAAGGTTTGTGGATCCTAGAGGACCCTGTCCATGATGTAATGTTTTCCACTAGGTTTGAGATTTTACCTGGAAATTGATGAGATGTTCTGCATTTTGGAAGCCCCAAGAATGAAGTAGAGACAATCCAATTCTTCTCAGAAACTGAGAAGAGAAAGTCTGACCCCCATCATCTTCTTTGTGATAACACCAATCCCAACCTCACTGTCATTAAGGTGATTTCGAATCACAGTGACTCTATAAGACAGAGTATATTTTCACATTGAAAAACACACTCAGCCAAACGAAGTGTGAAACAAGTTAGCGACACCACTCTAGCTGAGAAAAAAGACAGGAGCAGCATGAAAGTGAAAGGGTCTGCTTTACTTGAATCAGGCAAGAACTAAACCAGAACATTCCTGAAGGAAAGCTCCTGGGGGAAAAAAGGTGGGAGTGGTTTACAGATTTAGCCAAGGAAACAAACAAGTAACTGGGGTGTTCCAACATGCTGTGGCACCATCTCATATCCTAAGGGGAGGTTCCTTGGTCAAGCTGTGGAGTTTACATTGCCACACAAAGTTAAGCATGTTGGGGTATGGCCTCAAACAGAATGTCCAATGTTCTTAATTGTTCTTACACTGTAGTAAGATTCTCCTTAGTTATTATAATCACAACAAATATAATCTTGGAACAAAAATTAGTTATCGAAGATAACTTTTTCAATCCCTTGGTGTGTACTATATTTTGCTCAAATAAATAGTAAGTTTATTAATATTTATTATTTGTTTTATTTCTTTTTAGGAACTTGATAGTGATTGGTAGACATCGATGGTCATGAAATGTACATATTACATTTACTTTTCTATTCTTCCTTTCAAAGATAAGCAAGAGCTTTCAGTAAATATCAAAGACTTTATTGAAGGAAGAAAACAATCTAGGAATGGACAATAATAATTGTAAAGAATCACAAAGTCCCACAATGAAAGACAATTTTCAGAGTTTAAATGCAGAAGGATCCTGCAACATAAAAGAAAATTTCAATCCTTTGAGCTTTATTTCACTTGGTTCAAACAGACAAGGCAATATCAAGGCCACTTATAAAGACTGAGTCATGTAACACTTTTTTTGTTTTGCTTTGACTTGAGCTATTGGGAGAGAGAGTGAATTCTCTTCCTGGCAGCTTGTTGTGAGAGGAGCTGGAAGGAAGGCGGGTGTCTGGAGTCTTCATGAAGTATGCTGACTTTTCAAAGTCAGTTCAAAATAAACAGTAATCATAAACAACAACAAAATTGGAATCTGGCCAGCATCGTTTGGTCTTCTTTACATTGAATCCTAATACATAATGACCTCTGCAATCCTTGATCATCATCAGCAAGTGTTTCAAGTCCTCACTTTCAGCAAGCAAGATCGTGTTATCTTCATATCACAGGTTGTTCATAAGCCATAAGTCATAAGCCTTTTTCCAGGCCTGATGCCATATTCTTCTTCATACCAGTAACTAACTGGTATCAGGTCTGGGATCCATGAGCAGTTTGTTAATGCCACAGCACCACTGCTCCCCCAGGAAGTTTCTATAAAGCTGTTTCTTGAATCAAGTTGAATGCAGGCAACTGAATCAAGTTAGAAAGCAAGCAAAGATCATGGCTACTTCTTAGGAAGAAATTCTAGTAACATTGGGAATGGCCTTAATGAGGAAAAGGCCAGGACATTTGAGCTGATTTTTTTTTTTCCTATATGACAACGCACCTGCTCAATCTTCAAGAGCATCAAGGGCTGAACTCTGAGAATTTCATGAAGAAACCTTACGTCATATGCTGTATAGTGCTGCGGTTGATCAGAAGTTACACAGTGGGCCACTCCAGAGAAACTCTTACTGGTATGATACATCAGTGCTCCCATGTGGGGAGATGTCGCCCTGTCGTGCCAGTGGCCTGTGTTATTGGTTTCACGAACTGGGAGACAGCAGACACTCTGTTCTCTGGTGCTGAGTTGAGAGATGCTCTGAGACTCCTGCTCTGCAGCTGCATCAGGCTGAGGGTTTCTGCCCCTCTCAGGAAGGAGTTTCTCTCACTGTGTCTCTTGCACAGTAATACATGGCCGTGTCTGAGTCCTTCAGGCTGCTCCACTGCAGGTACATGGTGCTGATGCAGTTTTCTGTGGAGATGGTGACTTTTCCTTGGAAGGATGGGTTGTACCTGGTATCAGCATCACTAGGATAAATTATCCCTATCCATTCCAAGCCCTTTCCAGGTGTCTGCTTAATCCAGCCAATCCAGTTTCTATTAAAGCTGTACCCAGATGTCTTACAGGAGATCCTCAAAGACTCCCCAGGTCTCTTCACCTCTGCCCCAGACTGCACCAGCTGCACCTGAGCACAGACACTTGTGGAGATAGGATTGAGAGATGAGAGACTCCCTCTGCACACACATCCTCCATTCATCTCAAACCTGTGGTGATCCTGACCTGGGAGAAGAGCAATGAGGAGATCTAGGGTGGCAGACCCCATCTTGCAAGGAGGATGCAAAGGAATCACACTGAGTTCACCAGCTGGGTGATGAGAAACCTTCCCCTGTGGAGGTGGCCTGTGGGTCTAAAATGGATGTCTTCCACTTTGCATATTTCTGCCCTGCCCTACGTGTCAGACTCCTCCAGCCCTATAACCCTGGATACCCAGGTCTTGGGACTCCTGGGAGGGACAGCACTTAATCCTAGTAACATCCTGCAACACACACATGCAGAGAGAGAGAGAGAGAGAGAGAGAGAGAGAGCGGGGGCGGGGAGACAAGACTGGCACTAGCACTAGAACCTCACACACAGAGAGCTTTGAACTGTGACTCCACTTAGTGCATCTCTCATTCACACTCAGGCGAGAGTGGTTTCAAACCCAGTGTGAATCTGCAGCCCAAGGAGCCTGGGTCTCTCCTTACTGTCTGTGGGGAATGATGTCCATGATGGAAGGTACCTCTGTCTCCTTAGTGAAGACTTTGAAGAATCTCATCAACTGAATGACCCCTTCTAAATAGACTCTCAATAGACTCTCAGGTGTGTCCTAGCGCCCAGGTCTCTCCTGTACTTCCTGCTGCCTGAGAAGAGGAAACAAATCTCAGGGAATGTCAGCTTTACTCGGAGTGTCAGACAAATCTGTGCAGATTAAAGTCAAAGATGAGTGTGTCACTCTGAATACTCATGGTCAACCTGGCCCTTGTCACCGTCTCTCTGACAGGGTAGCTGTTTGTTAGAGAAGTTAAAAATCCAACATGGAGAATATCTCACCTTCATCAGTTTCACAATCTCATAAATTTCATAATCTGTCTAAACATTTCTCTGACCTACTGTGATCTAAACTAAAGAAAACCATCAGTTTGTTAACTTTTCTCTCTCTCAGGAGGAGGCCTTGGGGCTCAGGGACACAAGACCCGCTGAGATAACAGTGCACAAAGACAATGTCCTACATCTGGGCTTTGAGAGTAGTGACTGGGGACTTTAAACCACACTAGGTGCAGCTAATTCTTTCACCCTTTCCAGAGTGATGATCCTTGAAGACACAACGAAACCATTCGTCCAATGTTGTAATGAATCATGGATAGGAGTCTCCTGATCTCTATGACCAGAAGAAATAGGTGGTGCCTTGCTATCAGTACCCACTTCTTTGGAAAAGATAGCGTTAGAAGGTCTTGGGTAGAGTGGGACAAAAAGTGAAACAATACACACACACAAAAGAATAATACAAAGACTAGGCTTCCTTGTTGGGTCGATTTGTGGAAGTCCTGAGACCATGGCTTCCAGCATCGCTTCAGGTGTGGGACTGAACTCACCCCTTGGAAAAACTTCCAGTCAAATAATTGACAAGCCTACCTGGGAGCAATAATCCTGGGTAGATACAATTACCTTAAAATAATCTAAGTTCTGTGATTAAAAGGGCAACATTTATCCAGGGGAACATTCAGAATATTTGGAAAGCAAAGGTAATTGTAACAGGAGTTTGTGTGTATTACAGTCAATGAAATGAAACAAGAGTGTATGAATAGTTGAATGAGCATTAATCTTGGTAAATCTTCCCACAATCCACAAGCAAGTGTAAAGATAAAAATAAAAAATAATATTAAAACGTTTCCCTTCAGTTCTCCTCTGATGGGGAGAAAGCACCTCAGGTTTGTGCACTCGGGGTCTCCCAAGAAAAGAGCAAGGACCCAGAGAAGATGTCCTAATTCCATGCTTCATTCTCCTCCCTCTGTTCTCTGGAGTTGACGGTTATGCTAAAAACATCTAAATCTTGGTTCTCAGAGACAGGAAGAGGAATAAAAACCATAACACAGGGGAAAATTGAATAGGGAGGCCCCAAATTCAGGAAGGAAACCTGTATCTTGCTCCCCATGCACTGAGTCTTGAACTGGGTCATGTGCTGTTTGTCCCGAGACCCTATGCAATACATCCCAACCTTCCCTTCGTGGTGCTTACACTCTGGTCTCACATAGCTTCCCTGACCTACTTTTATCTGCATCACCACACACATCAAATAACTGATATGTTCCTGTTGTGGGGACCCAGGTACTTGAGACAATCTCTTGAAGAGTGAGTCATTGTTTTATAACATCCTTCCTCCTTATGACACACTGCATGTAGTAGTTTGTGCATTTAGTCTTCAATTTATCTCAGTATAGACAAGAGTGTTCTGTGAACACCATCTGTCTGGACTCAGCCCAAACCCCTGAACCTGAATGCACAATGACACTGGTGTCTGTTGAACGAGTTTCTCTTTCTCTCTGTCATCCATCTATACATATTCCTATCTCTGCTATCTTTCTATCTATTTATCTATCTATCATAAATCTATTAATTGGTCCATCAATCTGCTGAACTATTGATTTAGCTGTCAATTTTCTCTATATAGCCTGTCCATATCTTGTATCTCTCATCTATCTGTATTTCTATTAAATATCTATGTGTTTCTATTCGTTTCATGCTTCACTTTATTTCTGAAATATATTCCAGCCTAACGGGAGCAATATGTTTTGTTTTGGGTTGAGTATGCTATATATTGGTCATTGATTCTAGTTTTCTAGACCCATTTATTTGTTTGTTTACTTATTAAATTCTTGTTGTTCTCATGACTTAAATTCTTGATGTCCTCATGGCTTTTTATTTAAATGTTAAGACCAAAATTGAAAATATTGAATTGAATTACTCCACTATTTGGTGGAGTTCGGCAATTATTTATTTGTTGTAATTAAAATATTAGCCAGAATTTGTATGGTGTATTTTGAAGGAATAATGTTATATTCTCACCACCTGTCTGTTAGTTCATCATACTGTGGTGGCTTGTGTGTTGCTGTGATGCTGGAAGATATGTCACTGTTATATCAAATGCCAGCAGGATCACCCAAAATGAACAGATTTCATCAAAGCTTCCAGACTAAGACTAGACAATGCAGAAGGACCCCACTACCTTCTTCAGTGGAAGAAGCTTTGAAAATCTTATGCATACTTTTGAAGCATTGTTAAATACTGACAGCATAAGAAAAGGAATTAGGAAATTGTTGAAACTACTGTTAGAGGATGGACCCCTCATGTTCGAGGGCACTCAAAATGTGACTGAAGTAGAGCTGGTTTCTTGGAGGGGATTCAGCCATGAGGATGTAATTTGGGTAAAGGCTTTGGGAGTGGAGCTGTCAGGATCTTCCTTTGCTGCTGGGGCATGACTCAAGGTAAAGAGAAAGAGCCGCAAAAGTCTTCTAATGATCAAAATTGATAATTTGCATACTATAAATTTAGGAAGATTGGAAGGGGCAAAAGATGAAATGGGATACTTGAAGGTTAGTTGGTATTCTAGGCATTAGTGAGCTTAAAAGGACTTAAATGGTATTGCAAGTTGATCAGGAAACCATAAGATTTACTACGCAAAGAACAACACAATGAAGAGAAGGGGATGGCATTCATTGGCAGGAAGGATCTTGCTAAACACATCATGAAATACAGTACTGTTTGTGATAAGATCATGTCCGCCTTCAAGGAAATCCAACCAATTCAACTATTATCAAACAGTACTTGAAACATGCATTTGCTGTAAACACTAATATACAAATAAGTGAGGTATAACACTAAGAAATAAAAATTATATTTTATCTGCTCCTTCCCACTTTCTGCCGTTGAGATTTCAATTCCATTATTATACATCCTACCTGCAATAGTCTGATTTTAAATATTTCTTATACAATAATCTTGCATTCCTTTGTCATAAAAAAATAGATAAATTCCTTGGGGGAAACAGTGCGATGGAGAAGCATCCCCAGATCACAAGAAGAAACCAGCCCTGAAACCATGCATGGGCACCTGCCCCTGGGGTATGACCTGCGATATGTGGGTTCTGAATCCCCCCTGCAGCCCAGGTCTCTCCCAGCAGGAAGTTTGTGTCTGGGATCACACTGACTCCCTCTTCCTCTTTTCTCACAGGGTACTAGATGGTCTTGGCTTCCATTTTCTCACCTTCTCTCTGCCAATAAACTGTGTTTTTTTCATTGTGTCTGGAGGTGGTAATTCGAACCTTCATGGAGTCGGCATAGTTGTCAGTACCGAGATGTAAGTGTTTACACAGAGAGATAAGGAAAGGCTACATACCAAGGTATTTTTAACCTCCCCCCTTGAGGGGCTGATTTAATTTCACGGTATTATAATGATAATTTCACAGAAAGTAATTGTCTTTGTTTCTCATCTCTAAGTTCATAGGAGGTAAATAAAGAGAAGATTCAACTAAATATTCTGAGTCACTGCCTCAGCGAGTACAGCTGCCCTGCCCTCAGGTGTCCTGACGCTCTCGGGATGTGGATTTCTACAGCGTGTGTCTCACACAGGAAGAGGTGGCAGTGTCCTCGAGTTCAGGCTGCCAGTCTGTAGATAAACTGTGCTGAATGACGCATCCCAGGAGATGTCTTCCTGCCTTGTGTGAAGCCCGGGGCATATGTTGACTTCCCAGCGTGGGTACTGATCCAGTCCTTCCACTAAAGGCCTTTTCCTGGTACTTGTCACGCCCAATTCGTACCATAGCTGGAGAAGGTGTATCCGGAAGTCCTGTAGGACACCTTCACCTACTCTCGTGGCTTCTGCACCTCTGCCTCAGATTGCACGAACTGCATCTGGGCATAACACCTGTGAGGAGGTAAACCAGAAGGTGAGGGCTCTGGAGCTGCCACAGTGTTTTCTCCAGCCTCATCTCTGTCTTATCTTACCCAGGATGACTGCCAATAGGAAAATAAAGCTCCATAGTCACTCCTTGATGAGTGCACTTCGGTATCAGTGGTTCAAGAGCACCCTATAGGGCAATGTCCTTGCTTATTGCTGTATCGGGGGGATGGTTTCAGCTTTCAACTCTATAGGGCACTTATACATGCTCATAATTCACATTCATGAATGCAGTTCTGGTCTACATCAGGTATAAATAAGAGATAACCTCGAGAACTTGACAGAGCCACACACCAGGATAGCTCCGCTGCTCATCTCAAATGTGGTCTGGAATCCTGATGGCTAGTGGTGGGTGTATCTCATGATGTGGGTTGACAGCTGGTCATGACGGGTACAGATGTATCCATTTATACACGACCCCTATAATTTCTCTCACTTCATAGATGAGATCTGACACAATCAGCTTCTCATGGAATAATACAGATCATTCAAGGGGGCCATTCCTCTGTGTCTGTGATGAGGTATAGCGATTTTTCACTGATTCACTGTGGTGGGTGTGGGGTAAGTCTTACTCATTTTACTGTATCATCCTCAATATTACTATACATGTAATGAGTGTGTTTTCATAAATAGTCAGCTATATCTTCCATGAACTTCTATTTTTTTACTCATTTAAAATAATGTATACCAAAATGTTATTTTAATAGGCATAAAATTTTCTTATTTCCTCTCCTCACATAAAAATCAGCCTACAAAATATTTTATAAGAAAAATTGAAAAGCAATCAATTAAATAATATAAAATATGTAAAGTATTCAGAAAACATACAAAACCAAGCAATACATTCTTTAAAATATGATGAAATATTATTTTATCATGATAAGTCTGATAGAACTCCCCAAATAAATTTAATAATTTTGCAAGATGTATTAAAGACAGATTAACAAGATTAACATAAGTTGTAAATTTTAATGTAAAAATGATATCAGTGTTGTGAAAAAGATTAGTGAGAGCCCATAAGATTAGGACATATCTCTCCAAACTCAGATATTTTTGTAGTATACAGTACCTATTTTCTGGGGCGGAGGGTGTGGGAATCCTTCCTTGCTGAATAGTCCTAAAACAATTCAAGTGCTCAGGGCTCGAGGAAACTTAGTAACCATTGGATACACTTCATTTCAAGGCCAGGGAACTGGTTTCTCAGGTTTCAGCTTGAAGAACCTAGGGACTGAGAATAGGGTTGATCAAATGTAGATCAGTTTCCCAGTTCTGGGTGATGAAACATCCTATACTATCAGTCCATTCATCCCTCTATAATGTGTAGTCACGTGGAGATGACCACAACTTTCTGCCCACGTACAAACTCTAGGCCTTCTCTGGATACCTGCCACTCCATTTCTACTCTGGACCCCTGCTCTGTCTCTCTTGGACTGTCTCCTCCTCTCTGAGTCAGGCACCTGCTTCTTATTTTGCAACATGAGCCGTGGGTGCACAGATGCTAGGAGTCCGTGCATGCACCATCAGAGAACTGAAGTGAATTGGCATATCAAATGCCATCCGAAATCTAGAGGAGGTCTATTCAGATGGGAACAACTGTGTTCTGCTTACCTGAATCAGAAGCTACTAAACACATGTTTTTGATAAAACAAAAACATAAATTAAAATTTTATAAATTGCTAGAGAGAGTACTGTTTACTGAGACAGTGAGAAAGTTCTGGGGCCAGTCATTAGTGGAGCCCCGAACTTTGTGAGCTTTGAGTATAAAACCCCTCCAGATTTTCAAGTGAACATTCAAAATAAGCCCTGTGTTTCAGACACTGGAGGGAGAGACTTTTATCAACTCAAAAGATTTCTCACCAGAGAAAGGTCAAATCCATTGACTTTTCATAGCTGGAGGTAAAATATTTCCCCTATCAACCAGACACCCCTTATCCTACCCATGAGACCTACGTGCGAAGGTATCGTGAACAGATATTAAAAGTTCAAACATACAGGAGATTTTGCAATGAAGGAAAGGCGCATGGACAGGCCAAACTATAAACTACACCACAGGCATGAAGGTCAGAGCCTTACTGCCCAGCTGATATAAAAGGTTCAGACTCAATCAGAAGAACACACAGAAACTCCCTGTTCTCCCACTTCATCACCATGTAGATTCCCAGCATAACAATCCTGCATTACAATTTAGAATGGGAAGAATCTGCTCCCCTGAGGAGAAAAAAAAACAACAAAACAAAGCAAATGACATATAGCAAACACTTCTATGGTCTAACTCTTCCAGGTTATCATGAATCCCCATAAAACGTAGTTCTGAGAACAGGGTGAAAAATGTTCGTACCTCGAGGAAACACTAAGATAAATTGTCATTTATCTGAGTACATCCATCTCATTTGTAGACTGATTTTCTGTGTTGCCATATCTCAAATTTAACTCATTATTCGTATTGAAGGTTTTCAAATTTTATTTTATGTTGAAAACTGAACTGAGTATTTTTTCAATCTCTGAACCTATTAATATTCTTTGTTAAATCGCTGTAGCTTGTCCAGTAGAAGTGCGCAGGACACACGGGTCTGGAAATGGAGTGCTGTTTGAAACAGAGTCCTTCTTCCTAGGAGAGGAGACCGTGGGACAAAATTATCTGCAGAGCACATTGAAATCTGCAAACTAAGAGTGAGGAGACGACCATGATGGATGCATGGATTGTGATAAGAGTTGTACGAGCCCCCAATAAATTGATTTTTTTAAAAAGAAGAAAAGAAATGTCTAGGAAATAGTGATGATGACATACGTACAAATTATCTTGATACAATTGATGAGTGGGTACAAGAACTATAAGAGCCTTCAAAATGTTTTGTTTTCTTCAAATAGTGAGGACACTTAAGAGATGATCACATTCTAATAGAGAGTAAGTGAAGTGTAGCAATGAATACAGAAAACAGAAATGACAATTAATTAATTTCAAAATATAATGAAAGTAGTATATGAAGCCATAAGGTTCAGGAAAATCTTCCAAGTTTAAAAGGCAAAATGAAAATTATTTATGATTCCACTAAGTAGTATCATAAAGAGCAAACTTGCCATTATCCAAAACAGTTGACTAGACTAGAACTCAGATTAGGAGCACCAGGAGGAAACATGTGTTTAATATCTGTTAGGGAGAGTCCAGACTGCATCACTGATATGTTGTTTTGTATATGTATCGTCCATTTTGACTACAGGTCACCCTTTGTAGAGACTGGAACTGCCCCCATAGGGATCTCTAAACTGTAATCTTTTTGGACACAGATTGTGAGTTTAATTGTGCAAGGGGCCAGCTGGTGGGTGGTACCTGCTCACCTTTCAAATAGCATCCACGATCGTGAACTTTGTGGCACCAGGGATTGCTACATCATCACTTACAAATATGTAGAGAAACACAGTTTACAACAACTATTAATTGACATGTATAATATTTAACTGTAAGCAAGGGTTTTTCCATCTCAATCCTATCCTCCACCTAATCTGGGCTGAGAACAGTAACCTCTATCAACAGTTTCTGAGCTACGAGCCGGAATAAAGGGAGAACATGCTTTCTGTGACGTTCATAAAGATGACTTCATTATTTTCATTCCTCTTTTTATTTAGTACTGTTACACCTGTCTTACATTCCTATTCATGCTTATGCAAAATGAACCACATAGTAGATTTCAACAGATGAAAATGTTTTTCTCTATTATACTATTATTTATGAAAGTGCTTATTAAGAGAACATGTGTTCACAATCTATTTAAAAAAGAGTTGTTGGTCCTAGTTTGAAGACAAAAAAGAAATTACCTACCTTTGCCATGTTCACACTCACAATCCAACATTCATTATAAAATACATAATCAATAGAAAATGTAGACAAGAGCCTTGAATGACTTCAGGGTATGTAATAAAATTCCCAGAAAAGGATAGAGGCATCGGTCTTAAGCAGAATTGGAAGTTGTCTCACATCTGAACGTCAGTAGTTTGAGAAATACCCAACTCACCATTATCAATAGGAGAAATATATCCCAAACATCGATAGGTATGGTAAGAGGGAAAATAAAATAAAAATCTAGGTTTTCTATATAAGAATCTATCAAGAGTGTACCAGGCCTAAGAATGGCCTGCCATTTTGTCAAACTACAGTGGACACAAAAGGCCACGGAACCCATCGCCTAAATTATGCAGAGATATCAAGCCAAAAGAGGAGCCCCCACTTAAAATGAGGAGCACAAGAAATAGTCTGTCATCTCTAAAGGAGAATTTTCCAATTAGAACACCGAAATGGCAATGGTGAACCTTCCTTGAAATGCACAATGGTTAATATATTTCTGCCCAACATACTCACCCTTCTCTTTCCCTCAGGATCATAAAGCAATCTTCCAAAAGTTGTGAAAAAAAAAAGAAATCTGGTTATTTTTAATTAAATTTCTCAGTGAACTATTTGAAATCCAATTATCCTCTTTTCATAGATTGAAAGTTCTTCTCTCTTCCCTGGCATCCTCAGAATGGTATGATTCACCTTTAAAATAGAGTGCCAAGAAGTCATTTCTTGACAATATTTGAAAAAAGATTAAGATTTCCTTTTCTATCATTTTTCAGCCAGTAATTAATACAGTAATTCCTCCTGTCATCATTTAAATCCAAGGAATATATAGAGATAATAGTGTATAAGTTTATTAGCTCCAAAAATATATTGACTTAATTCTGGAAAATTATATGCTACCACTGAAAATGTTCTCTGACGGAAATCAATTTAATAATAAGGAAAAGCCACCATTCCTGGCAGGTATAGGGCAGCTATGGGAGGGTCTCAATGAATGACAGCTAATATCATTCCAGATTTCTGAACAATGCCAAGTATAAGAATTTAAAAATAATTACCAAGCAATCCTATTTAATAAGTAGCCTACTTATATCAGAGTATAAACTACTGTTCACTTTGCATGAGGCAAGGTAAATAATTTCTAACAAAAGCTGCCTCTGCAATTATTATATTAGAAATAATTAATATGAAAAAATATAAATAGGTCCTAGTAAGTGGCAAAATATTTCCAAGACAAAGTTTTATAACAAAAATAAGGGAGGGTGGGCACATTTAATATAAATACTGAACATATTGTGATGGAATTCTAATAATGCTGGCTTTTGAGAATAACATACTTTATTGAATGAGACTTTTTTTGAAAATTTGGGGTCAATTCTTCAGTTACTTAAACTGTTCTACTTGAAGACTAAAAACATGTGGTTGGATATACAAAATAGTTATCAACACAGGTAATTTTAAAGAGCAAAACATGCATCAAATGAAATTCTGAAGTTACATTCTCACTTCAGGATCGTGTGCCATATGCACCTTTTTCCAACTTTGGCTTAAAATATCTACAAGACTGTGGTCTTCGAGGCCTTGCTCCATCTGCCAGTTCTTTCTGATCCTCAGGAGACAGTAGATGATACCGCATTCCATTCATCACCATCTTAAGGCACTCAGGATTGTCTTGAATGAGGGATTCAAATGGGATGGTTTTACATAAGAAATTTTTTTGAGATAAGAGGAAATCTGATGTTAGCAAGGACATCCACCATAAAAGGCTGGCGATTCGGCGCATCATATCTCAGCCACCTGACGGTAGCATCATAAACCTCCTCCTCTGCGCTCACGGTCAGGGAGTCCTGGTTGAGCAGACTTGTTACTAGCTCAGCATCAAGGTGGAGAAACTCCTCAGTTTTGGAAACGTCAGGGAAATTATGGTCAATAAAGGCATCTGCAGTGGCTTTCAACTCAGGACAGTCTAGACGCTCTGCTAGAATGCTTAGACCGAGACAGTTTGAAGCATCCACTTGCTCTTTCAAAAAATCAACACACATGTTCTTCACAGGTTCCATCTGGTACTGGTTTGCGGCATCCAACAGAGACTGCACATTGTTGGTATTCACAGAAACCCTTGCAGTGTAAGAAAATTCCACCAGGTGTTCAATAACGTCAGGGTCTGCGTCTTTGAGTTCTACTTCAGAGGATTTTGATTCGAGCATGCCAGTTGTGAACATGACATTAAAAACTGGGCTGGCTGCAGCCAAGACCACACGATGAGCAGGGATCTCTCTTTCCTGGACCACGAGAATCACATCG
Organism: Tenrec ecaudatus; assembly: GCF_050624435.1. NCBI lineage: Eukaryota > Metazoa > Chordata > Mammalia > Afrosoricida > Tenrecidae > Tenrec > Tenrec ecaudatus. The sequence goes on from NW_027459466.1 coordinate 118,627, forward strand.
CAAAAAGTTCTCTGCTTTCGCATGCCATTCATGACTGCCATGGAGCCCACCAGAAATTTCGCTTCTTCCCAAGTGTCAGGTTTCTTCTTGGTCTTTCTCTTGCTGCTCTGTGACACCCTGGAGCCTGACATCCTCCCTGAGCTCGACTCTTGTCTGAGGTTCTCCGGGCTTGGTGCAGATTGTGGACTGCAGACTGCGTTCCGGCAGGGGTCCCTTCTGTGTGGGCCGAATGCTGAGGGCAGGCTGACTATGGAGGCGGCGGCGGCGGCTCACCCTCTGCGGAAACACCAGGCTGGGCTGTGTGGTTCCGGCAGCAGCTCCAGGGCAAGCTAGGCTGCGTCAGGGACAGAGCTGTAGCAAGGTGGTGGATGAGCCTAGGATTCCGAAAACAAGACATTTTTTGGTAGGGAAGAAAAAAAGGCTAACAAAGAGAGAAAAATAAAAATTCTTCTATCCATAAAAAAAAGATGACTTGGACACATACCAGAGGGACTCCGTAGAACCCAGTCAAGGAGAGTTGCTTAGAGGGAAATTCACCACTGCTGGAACATAGGAGGAACATCACAAAGGTAAGTAGCCACAGACCCATGGGGTTTTGAGGGCTTTTGGCACAGCTCAGTGGAAGCCTGCTGGGGCGTGACCTTGGCCCCGTCACTCTATCTGCTGGAGCAGGGACCATCTGGAGCCTGTAGTGGGGATTGGTCTCAACACAGCCACAGTATGCTTTCACCTGCCTCAGGGCTTGGACAGGACCCGTGCAGCTCCACCTGTAGGGATCAGGGTTCAGCTACACTGTTGCTTCTGCTTACATCTCTGCTCTCTGTTCCTCCACAGCCCTAGAAGGCTGTTCAGGGGCTTTTTCACAGCACAGCCACAGCTTGCCACTTCTGCGTCTGGGCAGGGACTAAACCCATACCCTGGCAGCTCCACTGGCAGGGATCAGGGTTCAGCTACATTGTTGCTTTTGTTTATATCTCTGTCTCTGTCCCCCATGGTCTTTGAGGGCTGCAGAGGGACTAAAGCCTTGCAGCTCCATGGGTGGGGAGTGGGACTCAGCTGCATAGTTGCTTTTGTTTCCCTCTCTTCCTTATATTCCCTGCACAGTCGAAACAGTCTTACTTTTAATTTTTTTCCCTCCTCTTTGTCTCTTTCTTGTTCTCTCACACTCCACTGCTGACCTCCAGAACACTCCCTTTGGCCTAGGGCATTTAAGACTGTACCACACCCAGCTAGGTGAGCTCCAACCTGTGTAGCTTGCCCGAGGCTAGGGAAAGGTCCTCTTTCCTTCCATGGGAAACTGCCCAACTTATCACTGGGGAATTCCTGCCTGTGGCCTGTGTACCTGGGGGCATAAGGCAGCTCATCCAACACTCATTAACATTCCAAGCTGTTGCAAGAACCTCTGCTCACCAAAGAAGGCAACCCACCAGCCTTCTGGGACTCTCTCATGATAGGGAAATGACAGGAGGATAAAGTGGTAGGTTAATTCCATAGTGAAATAAGCTATAGGCAGTTCGAAGAAACACTCCTACAAGTCTCCCAAAGAGAGCCAGTGCCCTCCGACTCCCTGGAAAATGGTATCTGGCTCCTCTAAAACAACACAATGCAAACAGCCATCAGCCCCAAAGACCTCAACATAAAAATGTGAGAAACAAAGGAAAATGGCAGAAGATGTCCTAAACATAATGACATGCATAGAAGAAGCAGACATGGCGCTGCCACAGAAAGAAATTTTCAGAATGCTACTTGGAGTCATATAGGATATGAGGGAAACAATACAGAAAATGGATAAAATGATGGAAGAGGTAAAAGTCATAAACCAAAGGGAAATACAGGAGTTTAGGGAGGAGACAACAGAAACCAGTAGCAGCCTCTTGGACTTTGAGAAGCGATGGAGGAATCAGAGATCCGCATCAATGACTTGGAGGACAGCCAAGAAGACTTTAACAAACACAGACAAAAATCTAATAAGATCATCAGAGAAGCTGAAGAAAACTTAAGAGTTATGTCTGATGCTATGAAGCGGAACAATATTAGAATTATTGTGTTACCAGAGGAAGACACAACAAAGAAGTCATCTGAAACAATAGTGAGATAATTCTTGGAGGAAAGCTTCCCCAGCATAATGAGTGAAAACCAGGCAACCACTCTGGAGGCGGAAATAGCACCAGCTAGACTAGATCCCAAAAAAGAAGTCACCAAGGCACATAACAGGTAAATTATCCAACTTTGAGGAAAAGGAGAAAATCAGAAAGGGGAGCAGCTAGGGAAAAAGAAGCAATCACATATAAATGTTCTCAAATAAGAATATGCTCAGACCTATCAGCAGAAACTATGAAGAAAAGGAGTGAGTGGAGTAAGATATTCCAAAAATTGAAGGAAAATAATGCAAACCCAAGAATACTCTACCCAGCCAAATTATCGATCAAGATAGATGGAGAAGTTAGAGTCTTCCCACACAAGGAAAAACTCAAAGAATACGTTAGAAGAAACCCAGCCCTACAAAAGATCCTTGCCGACGCAGTATGGACAAAAGAGCAACACTGAAAAAGCATATATAAGAGACCAACACCTAGAACAACCTCACCCAGAGGGCAACAAAGAGAAAACAGACTTCAAGATAACATTGGCTTAAGGATGGAAAGAAGTCAAGAATGATACTCACACACATGCACAACACACTAATGAGAAAGGAACGTGTGAAAACTCCCAACACAAAAGGTATAAGATGACATCACAGAATCCGCAGATGGAGATAATAAACCTGAATATCAATGGACTGAACTCAGGCATTAAAAGACTGAGACTACCAGAATGGTTTCGAAAACACAACCCATCTATCTGCTGCCCACAGGAGACACATCTCAAAGCTACAGACAAAAATCGCCTGAGAATCAAAGGCTGGAGAAGTCCTACAAAGCAATCAGCAATACAGAAAAAGCAGGGTTGCAATTCTAATCTCGGATGAAATTGACCTCCAAGTGCCAACCAAAAAAGAGATAAGGAGGGACACTATATAATGCTCAAGGGAATGGTAGGCAAAGAACCACTAAGCATTGTAAACATATATTCCCCGAATGAGAGACCCGCTGAATACGTCAACCAAACACTACGAAAAATTAAAAATGAAATTACAGACTTGACGATTATAGTGGGTGACTTCACCACACCACTCCCTGAGAAAGATAGATCACAGAGAAAGAAACTCAACAAGGAAGCTAGAGAGCTAAACTCCACAACTAGAAAATTTGACCTGATAGATATTTACAGAGCTTTTCATCCAAAAACAAAACAAAAAAATTCATGTTATTTTCAAGTTCTTATGGCACATATTCGAAGATAAACCACATGCTGGGGCATAAGGCAAATCTACATAAATTTAAGCACATTGAAATAATACATATCTCTCGCTCTGACCACTGTGTCATAAGGCTGGAAATCAACAAAAGGAAGACAAAGAAACAAGAGCAAACAATTGGAGGATGAATAACTCTCTACTGCAAATGGAGTGTGTACTGGCGCAAATTTGAGATGAAATTGGGAAATTTCAAGAAACCAACGAGAATGAGCACATTAAGTTCCAAAAGTTATGGGACACAGCAAAGGCAGTCATCAGAGGAAGTTTCATAGCAATACATGCACATCTGAGAAAGGAAGAGAGACTCAGGACTGATATGCTGGCACAAAATTTACGACTAGAGCAGAGTCAGCAGGACAATCCTACTAATAGAAAAAGAAAAGAAATTATAAAAATCAGGGCTGAGATTCAGGAGAGGGAAAATAAGAAAACTATACAAAATAAACTATAGAAAAAACGAAACCCAATCCTACACAAAATCTTCCAGAGCATATAAAAAGATGGCAAACTCCCAAATTCCTCCTATGAAGCTAGTATAAGTCTGATACCAAAACCGGGCAAGAATCCCACAAGAATCGAGAACTACAGATCAATATCCCTAATGAACATTGATGCAAAAATCCTTAACAAAATACTAGGCAACAGACTACAAAAGAATATAAAACAAACATTTCACCATGACGAAGTTGGATTCATTTTCAGGGATGCAGGGATGGTTCAACATACGAAAGACCATTAGTATTATTCATCACATTGACATGAAAAATTATAAGAATCACATGATAATATCCATAGATGCAGAAAAAGCATTCGACAACATCCAACACCAATTCCTGTTTAAGACACTAGCGAAGATAGAAATGGAAGGAAAGTTCCTGAAGACAATACAAGCTATATATGAAAAACCAACAGACAACCTGGTAGTCAATGGAGAAGACTAACACATTCCCACTGAAAAGGGGGACCAGGCAAGAATGTCCTTGTCCCCACTCTTATTTAATATTGTGCTGGAGGTATTAGCTAACAGCATAAGGCAAAGAAGAGACATCAAAGATATTCGTCTGGGGAAGGAAGAGGTGAAACTATCGTTATTTGCAGATGATATGATTTTATATATGGAAAATCCCAAAAGTTCCACAAGGGGAGTACTAGAAGCAATAGAGGAGTTTGGCAAAGTGGCAGGATACAAGATCAACAAAAGTCCATCACATCAGATAAGGCCACAGAAGGGGAGATAAAAAAAGGTGTTACCTTTCACAATAGCCAAATACAAATTGAAATATCTAGGGATATACCTGACTTAAAAAACAAAAGATCTATATGGGGAAAACTACAGAACACTATTGCAAGAAAACAATAGTGACCTCAACAAATGGAAGTGTATGCCATGCTCATGAATTAGAAGACTCAATATAGTCAAGATACCAGTTCTGCCAATGGCACTATATAAGTTTAATGCAATCCCGATACAATTACCCTCATCTTTCCTCACAGAAGTGGAAAACTAATGATGAACTTCATATGGAGAGGGAAGAAACCTAGAATTAGCAGAGAACTCCTCAAAAAAAGGGCTTGATTTACCTGACTTCAGCATATACTATACAGCCACAGTTGTCAAAACCACATGGTATAGGTACAATGACAGATACTCAGACCAATGGAAAAGAACTGAAAACCCAGAAATAAAATCATCAGCATACAGGCAACTGATCTTTGATAAGGGTCACACACATATCAAATGGGAAGCAGATTCCCTCTTTAAAAAGTGGTGCTGGCAGAGGAGGCACAAATTGAAAAATGGGATATACTGAAAATAAAACACTTGTGTACATCTAAAGAATTCACCAAGAGAGTGATAAGAGAGTCCACAGACTGGGAAAACATCGTTAGCAATGACACATCAGACAAAGGTCTTATTACTAAAATTTACAATACGCTGCTAGATTCCAAAAAGAAAAAAAACCAATAGCCCACTTGAAAGATGGGCAAAGGACTTGAACAGAAATTTTACAGGGACAGAAATTCGAATGGCCAACAAACATATGAGAAAAAGTTCCCGATCTTTAGCCATAAGAGAAATGCAAATTAAAATAACAATGAGGTACTACCTGACACCCTCAATGGTAGCCCAATTCAAAAAACCAGAAAGCAACAAGTGTTGGAGGGGCTGTGGGGAGACAGGAACTCTCATCCACTGCTGTTGCACTTGTAAGTACGTACAGCCACTATGGAAATTAATCTGGCGATACCTAAAACAGATGGAAATAGAGTTACCATATGACCCAGCAATCCCCCTACTGGGCATATACCCAGAAGAGGCAAGAAACAAACCAAGACCAGACATCTGTGCTCCAATGTTCATTGCGGCACAGTTCACAATTGCAAGGACTTGGAAGCAACCCAAATTTCCATCAACTGACGAGTGGATTAAAAAAACTGTGGTATATACATACAATGGAGTACTACGTATCGCTAAAAAGCAGTGATGAACGTATGAGGCACATAGCGGCATGGGAAGAACTGGAGGAAATCATGCTAAGCGAAGTAAGTCAGGCACAAAAGGACAAGTACAACATGAGCCCGCTGAGGTAAGAATTTAAAAATTTTTTTAAAAACCAAAGTGGCATAGGGGGAAAAGCTACTGTATACAAACATTTGTGGGGTGAAGACTGTGTAGTATGGCAGAGACCAGACCAAAACCAGGGATGCACATGGTAGACAATGGTGGAGGAGGGGGGGAAAGGAAAACAAAAGGAAGAAAAGAGTAGTGGGGGCATGGGGCACTAATCCACCCAAGGGAGGGTATTGTTTATATCTCCACAGGGAAAGTGGGACCAGACTTCAACCCAGTGCCGCAAGGTGTGAATGCAATATCCGGCGTGGTGTAGGGAACCAGTGGAGAGGTCTGGGAGGCTGGCCCCAGCACCATAAATTAAGTGGATTCCTGCCCCTCCCCCCAAAATAATTTGTTCCAAAGGATGACATTGACTCTGCAGCTCCGGGAGATGAACATATCTTATCAGAGCACACGGGAGTAGATGAAGGGGCAGGAGGAGAGAGTGCAACACAGCCTGGCCCACAAGGCCGTGAGGATGATGTTCCTGAGTAGAGCAGCCAGTCCATAGAGAGAACAACATGGCTGGCCCCACTATGAGAAATGATGCCCCTCATTGGCTAAGGGCTATACAGGGGACTGTACCGGAGACACAGTGTGGGAATTGCACCTGACCTGATCCCACCACACTGAGGCAAAGCACTGGGGGAGTGCAGCAGAACAGCAAGGGAATGGAGTGTCAAGGTCCACAGGGAATGCTGAAAGTGGACTTTGGGGCCAGGGCGTGGTGCCCTAACAGTCTAGACTGGAAAACGCTCCTAAGGGCCAGCAAATGATCCCTGAACTAACTACAAGCTTTGCTCTTGGGAAGTGTTTTGTTTTGTTCTTTGTCAGTGGTTTGTTGTTGTTTTGTTGTCAGGTTGTATACTGTTGCTTTGTTTTCCTCAGTCTTGTTTTCGTGCATGTTAGTGTCTCCACAGGTCTGTCTGAATAGGACAGGCTGGATGAACTATCTGGAGGAAAAACAATGGGACCAACAGTTCTGGGAGGACTTGAGGTGGTGGGTAGGGTGGGTAAGGAAGTGGTGTTCACAAACACAGGGACAAGGGAACAACATGGGACCCCAAATGGTAGAGAAAGGGGAGTGGCAGGTCTGGTGGTGAATGATCAAGGGTAAGGTTGCTTAGAGAAGAGGTATACTCTAGCCCAGGTGGCGACGAAGCATGGTAGTAGGGCAGGAGGAAAGTCAAGGGAGATGGAAGAAAGAGCTAGGAGTCAAAGGGCATTTATGAAGGTCTAGACAAAGACATGTACATGCAAATATATATAGGAGGATGGGAAAGTAGATCGATGTGTCTATATTTATAGGTTAAGTATTAAGGTGGCGGAAGGACCTTGGGCCTCTACTCAAACACTCCCTCAATGCATGAATACTTTCTTTAATTAAATTGGAACTCTATGATGCTCACTCTCCCGACACAACTGCTGGAGCCAAAGTGGGTGAACAAGGAAATGTGGTAAAGAAAGCTGATGGTGCCCGACTATCAAAAGAGATAGTGACTGGGGTCTTAAAGGCTTGAAGATAAACAAGCGGCCATCTAGCTCAGAAGCAACAAAGTCCACATGGAAGAACACACCAGCCTGTGTGATCGAGTGGTCCCAAAGGGATGAGTTATCAGGCATCAAAGAACAAAAAAATCCTATCATTGGCTGCACGCCTCCATGATAGGATCGCTGAAGACAAATGGGTGCATAAGCAAATGTGGTGAAGAAAGCTGATGGTGCCCGGGTATCAAAAGAGATAGTGACTAGGGTCTTAAAGGCTTGAAGGTGAACAAGCGGGCATCTAGCTCAGAAGCAAAAAAGCCCACATGGAAGAAGCACACCGGCCAGTGTGATCATGAGGTGCCAAAGGGACCAGGTATAAGGCATCATGCAAAAAAAAAAGATATATGTGTGTATACGTATATATGTGTGTGTGTATATATATATATATATATATATATATATATATATATATATATATATATATATATATATACACCATATTGAATGAAGGGGGAAGTGCAGAGTGGAGACCCAAGGCCCAAGTTCGGCCAATGGAGATCCCCTCACAGAGGGGTTCAGGAGAGGAGATGGGTCAATGAGGGTGCGAGGTAGTACCGATGAAGAACACAGCTTTCCCCCGGGTCCTGGATGCTTCCTCCCCCCAACTACCATGATCCGAATTCTACCTTGCAGGGCTGGATAGGGCAGAGGTTGTACACTGGTGCATATGGGGGCTGGAGGCACAGGGAATCCAGGGTGTATGATACCTTCAGGACCAGGGGTGTGAGGGGCGATGCTGGCAGAGCGGAGGGCGAGTGGGTTGGAAAGGGGGAACTGATTACAGGGGTCCACGTGTGACCTCATCACTGGGAAAGGAATGGAAGAGAAGTGGGGGGAGGGAGACTCCGGATAGGGCAAGATATAACAAAATAACGATGTATAAATTACCAAGGGCACATTGGGAGGGGGGAGCGGGGAGGGCGGGGGAAACAAAAAAAAAAGAGGACCTGATGCAAAGGGCTTAAGTGGAGAGTGAATGCTTTGAGAATGATTGGGCCGGGGAATGTATGGATGTGCTTTATACAATTGATGTGTGTATATGTATGGATTGTGATAAGAGTTGTGTGAGTCCATAATAAAATGTAAAAAAAAAAAAAGAATGATGAGGGCAACAAATGTATAAGGGTGCTTTGCTCAATTGATGTATGTATGGATTGTGATAAGAGATGTATGATCCCCAATCAAAATATTTATTAATTAAAAGAAAAAAAAGTGTTGCTGGAAAAATATGGATATTTACCTGCAAAAAATGAAGCAAGACACTTATCTCACTCCATGCACAAGACAGGAACTCTCATCCACTGCTGGTGGACTTTTAAGTATGTACAACCACTATGGAAATTGATCTGGTGATATGGAGAACAGATGGAAATAGAGTTACCATACGACCTAGCAATCCCCCTTCTGGACATATACACAGAAGAGGCAAGGAACAGACCAAGGCCAGACATCTGTCCTCCAACGTTCATTGTGGCACAGTTCACAATTGCAAGGACTTGGAAGCAACCCAAATTTCCATCAACTGATGATTGGATAAAAAATCTGTGGTATATACATGTAATGGAGAACTACACATTGCTAAAAAGCAGTGATTAACGTATGAAGCACATAACGGCATGGGAAGAAGTGGAGGAAAGCATGCTAAGTGAAGTAAGTCAGGCACAAAAGGACAAATACAACATGAGCCCACTGAGGTAAGCATTAAATAGAAAAACGAAAAAGGGGCATAGTGAGAAAGCTATTGTATACAAACCTTCTTGGGTTGAGGACTGTGTAATATGGCAGGGACCAGATGAAATCCGGGGATGCACATGGTAGACAACAGGGGAAGAATTGGGAAAAGGAAAAAATAAAGGATGAAAATAAGGAAGAGATGGTGGAGGGGTATGGGGCGTTGACCCGTCCAAGAGGAGGGTATTGTTTGTGTGTCCACAGGGAGAGAGGGACCTGATTCGACCCAGTGCCCCAAAGTGTGGGTGTGACACTGTGTTATGGAGTGGCGAGACAGTGGAGAGGTCTGGGGGGCTGGTCCCGGTACCAAATACTGGATGGATGCCTGCCCCTCCACCCAGAAGAATTTATGTCAAGCAACAGCATTGAGTCTGCAGCTCTGGGAGAGGGACATATCTTGTAGGCGCACACAGGGCCAGATGAAGGGGGAGTGGGAGAGAGTGGAGCATATCCTGGCCCACCAGGCCCTGAGGACGATGACCCCAATTAGAGCAGTCAGTCCACAGAGAGGGCCACATGGCCCATGGGGTCAGCACCAGAGACACAGTGTGGGAATTGCGCCCGATCTGAACCCACCACACCAAGGCAAAGCACTGAGGGCTTGAAGCGGGCAGCAAGGGAATGGAGTGGCAAGGTCCCCAGGGAATGCTGAAGCTGGACTTTGAAGTCATTGTGTGGTGCCCCAACAGACTGGACTGGAAAACACTCCGAAAGGCCAAGAAACGATCCATGAACTAATTAGAAAAATGATGATTTTATGCATAAATGATTCTAAATATATCATAAGTACTATAGTTGATAAACTCAAAAATGTTTCCGGCTACATTTCAGCACATATTAACTTTGTACATCAATCCTTACTCATTCACTGCTAATCACCATCTCCCAAACCATTAACCCTTATACGTTAACCTGCTGAGTATCCTTACAGAACACTGATAACTAGCTGAAAAGTCACGCATCCTCCAGAACTACAAACACCCTGCGCATTACCTGATGTCGCAGCAAAGTTAACATGTGCTTAACAAATCCAATGACCATACACACTAAATCTAACCTAAAGCAGTTATTCCACTTCTTTGAATGAGAGTCACAACCTGGACTATAGTCTATCAACTTAACCCTAACCTTATGACCCTACATCTCAAGTGCAGAAACTACCCCCGAAAACTCCAATGCTTAAACATTATTTCTACATCATTATCACTTAACATATATGCTCCTAATCAACTCAAAAGATAATCTGTTAGGCAGAAACTTTCTAAGTATAATGACCTTTAATCTGTCCACCAACACCTGAAACTCAAATCATCACAATTAACTCCTAATTCTATCCCTTGATTCTTGTTCTTGAAGCAGGAACATTGATTAATCTCAGGACCTGGCTTGCAATCGTTAAGTACAGACTCAGTCTTTAGCACACTAAAACCCTAAGCTAGGCACCAAACCTAACACACCGAAATAACTCACGCTGCTAATTATGTGTGTGGACCTGTCTCCTCTCCCAGATTTTACCTATATGTAAGAGACTGCAAGAGGTAGACATGCAAAATTAGGAGGCACCAACACATCCTCTGTTTTCAGTTAACGTTTACAAATGGTTCATGAAATTTGGCAAAATGAAGGAATATATAAATGTTTAAATATGACAAAAAGCATATGACCAAGAGCTAGCCCAAAACATTTGTGGTCCTCTGCTCTACTGTGTCCTACACTCAAGGAGTCTTCTCTGCTATTAGACATATGCAGGGATGTGGTACCCAATAACCAAGGTGACCAAGAGCGAAATTGTACTTGCTTACTAATTGGTAGGTCACAATGTATCCTGGTTTCTCCCTCAAAGATGTAGTGAATCCATGTTTAATGAAACAAATAAAATAATGGATATTCTACCTTTGACTCCCTCCATTCCCTCTTTCCCAGGGACCCTCATGTCAAAAGAGATGAACGTGGTATCAAATTAAAAGTGCCATGATCTCCATTTTTTGAAACCGTGATCTCCATTTTTCACAACATTGGACTTTTCCCTCAGAATTAACGGCTTTGAGGAACATGTAACACACCCTTCTAACCCTAAAATATTTGGGTTTGTAACTACTTGAGTTTCCAGAAAACCAACCACTTAACCTCACAAGACATACTTCAAGTAGGAGCTGCAGCTTCACCCTTAAGTGTAAAGATGTTATTCCCATGGACATCCTATGGGTCCAGTGCCAGGAACGACCTCTCAGCGCACACTGGGCGCTCTACTCTTGGAGAAATAAGTCCTACAAGAGTCACTCGTGATAACAACAGTGGCCAACCCCGCGCTGACTTAATCGGTTAAATCCTGACCAGGCACCCCGAGTGTGTGGATATCTAAATATACCCTGGAATGAAAGTGAGACCCGGATGTGGACAAACCAGCAACTAAGAAGTCATTAGTGGAGGTTTCAGAGTCAGCGTGTTAGCACAGGCTGAATATCTTTGAGCTCAACCCAGGGGCTTCCGGAGGCAAAAGGCTATGTTCCTCCCTGAGCCTGTCTTACATACCTACTAGCTGAGGGTACCTGGCATGTAATAGGTCCCCAAGCCTAGGTTCCAGGTACTCTTATCTTCCAGGAAGCACAAAATATCCAAGCAAGGATGATCAACACAGCACAGCCTGATCTGAAATCCAAATCCGCCTGAATTTCAGCACCTTCAATTATCTGCGTCCAGCCTCACCTGGATCCTTAGCAGGAGCTGGAAATTAAGGAGGCAACGTGAGAGACTGATTAAAGGGTAATCACCTTTAATTACACCAACATCATTATTAAATCAGTGAAATTTATACTCCAGGAGCCTTTCTCATTGGAATATCCATCCTTTGGTGAGTGCAGAAAATCAGGGGTTCTCAACCTTCCTAAGGCCACAACCCTTTCATACAGTTCATCGTGTTGTAGTCCAAACATAAAATTATTTTCATTGTTACTTCATAACTGTCATTCTGCGACTGTTATCAATCAGGTGAACCCTGTGAAAGGGTCGTTCGACTCCTAAAGGGTTTGTGACCCACAGGTTGAGAACCACTGTTCCAGATGAAGGCAGAATAAACCCGGGGTGGATTGGGTGAAGTTGCTGTAGGAGATGTTCTTAGGGAACACTTGGAGCTATAGGAACACCTTTCAAACATAGACACACAGGCACACACATGAAAATATTAGCAAATAAGAACGTCAAATGTACGCAGAGAATCCAAAAGCCAAGTGAATTAAGAGACCATGAATAACATTTAATATAAAATAAGGGCTCACCCAAAACCCAGAGCTTAGCATCATGATTTGTGTGTTTGTTGCCTTATAAAATGTAATATTTGATGACACTTTTTTCTCTTAATCTCATTTATCAAACAAGGTTTATTCATCAGTAAATTAACTCTCGTCAAACTTCATTGTGCATTGTTCACCCAGAACCACCCCTTAAATTTTATATATTATCTCTCTCTCTGTCTCTCTTTTTCACTCTCTTTCTTTCTCCTTTCTGTGTGGACTGCTTAAATTTTTTCACATTTTTAATTTATGAATGCCAAGAGGGCACTACACCATCGTCGCAAGGCATAATTGTCAATGAAAGCAAATTAATTAATTTAAAAGAATTTTTAGCTCAAATATGTCTTTTTAATTATATGTATCTTATTTGGAGATGTTAAAATAAATGGGATTAACAATGAATGGTAAAATTTTTTATCACCATTGTTTGCAAAACTCTGCTCAGAAACACAGAGAAGACTAAGGCCAACATCAGCTTGAGACATGATGTCCCCTAGCTGGAGAGTACATTGCCAGAGAACCATACGGGTGATACATGGTGTGTAATGAGCCTGGTCTGACCCTCACCTCCCTCCACAGTGGTGTGAACCAATAAGGGAACAGAGCATGTCTGCAATGGGAGCCAAGCCGAGCCATAATGCCCCTGAGTAGCTGCAAAAATAGACTTCAGACTAGAAGGAGCAGTTTCCGGAAACCCCCAGGACTGGTGGGGAGATAGTCATAAAGGTCAGCGGTCAAACCTAGGATTATATATGCTTTCATGTTTGAGGGGTTTTTTTGCCTAGCTTCCCCCCACCCCTTTTTAAATCAATATTTTCTTTTTTGTTTTGTCTACGCTTTTGTTGTTTTGCCTACCCATAGAGGCATGGGAAGTAACTGGACCAATTGTTCTGGAGGGCCTTGGGGGAGAAGGGAGTGGAGAGAGGTAGCGGTGATCAAACAATTCCATAGATAGGGGAACTACTATGGAATTAAATGAATAATGAGGAGGACTTAGACATCCTGGGGATGTTAGAGCAATAGCAATTTAGCTGAGAGGCATTACTAAGAGACAGAAAAGGGTTGAGTGTGATGGTAGGACAGGGGGAATGAAAAAAGAAATACAGAAAAGATCTAGGAAGCAAAGCTATGGATAGAGGTATAAACATATCGGTGTGCATGTGTGAATATATTAATTCACAAAATAGAGGTATTGGATTATGTACATATATTTGTATGGCCATACATTGAGGAAGTGGATGGACTTTGGATTTCAACTACACAAGAACACTTTGTTCTAACAACGTGCCAATTTTACTGCAATTTTATTTAAACTCAAGTTAATTGGGTAAAAACATAACAATGGTTGAGAGAGAAGACTTAATAACACATTCTATGAGACCAGTAATAATCTGATACTAGTATCAGATAATGATACTTCCAAAAACTGTAGACCGATATTGATAATGGAGCTACATGAAAAAAAATTTTTTGTAAATATTAGAAACCGAGTCAGACAATATTTGTTCAATACTTTCGTGATTCCCTTCTTCCCTGTCTGCTAAATCCTGTCCTTGATCTTACTTACATGATGGGTTAGCCTAGTAGGGGGTGAGTTCAGTTCCGGACATGAGAGTGACCAAAGGCCATTTCCTTGAGGGTCTCTTTTGTGAGTCTGAGTTTGGGTCCATATTTTTTTCGCACTCTCTCCAGGACTTTCTAATGGCATCCTTTTGGAGCACTTGGTAGCGGTAGCTGGGCACATCTCCTTCTGCTGATCAATCACTAACTTTAGGTGAGCAACCCAATGGGAAGTAGCTTGTATAACCGATGGAAAGTTTTGGATTCTCATTGCATGCTATAGTGGGTGGGGTGGATCTACAATGAATGAACAAACCCCTGTTTGAGAAGAGGGTATAAGTTGGTCTGCTAACTTAAGACTAGCACTTAGGAATCACCTATAACACCCCAGGAGAACGAATGAGCGTTCTACTCCAGCAAAGATTTTCATTCTTGGAAACTCACCAGGGAAGTTCTACCCTGTCCTATAGTATCTATCTGAGTCTGCATTAACTCAATGACAATAAGGTTTTTATGGCGGGGGTAGGGGAAAGGGAAATTAAAGATTTATCCATGGAAACAGAAAACTCACATGAAAGCAGGTGTGGTAGCTACATAGTTTCATTTCAACTTGGTAAATAAGTCTAGGGGTGGAGGTTAGCCTGTTAGTAAGGTCACAACCTGATGATGCCTCCTGGGGGCATAACCTTCTCATGTAGAATCTGCAAACTTCCACTCTTTTTCCCTGGAGCTGGGCTACCCTCTCTTTCTGCTTCACCTTCTTGCTATTGAGTAACTTGGAGAGCTGGAAGAGCCACATGGAAACCCACACCAGCCCTAAATGCTTCTACCACAATTTGATACACAAGATTTTTCACTCACAGGCCTATGGTCCTCCTGCATTCCTCATCATTGCATGTGCTGTGTGAATCCGAAGAGGAAATTATGGACCAGTATCAGACATAAGGGCTAATATCAGACTTATATGGTTGATCTGGATTGTGGTGTAACGTTTTCTTGTTACCTATTAGTCATTGCTGTAAATCTCTTTCTTACACATATTTGAATGACCCTGGATTTGTTTCTCTAGTCAACCCAGTCTAACACAACAGGTATTTCCAGAGAAGTCGCCCTTTAGTTGGAAAATCTAGACTGCTTCCCAAGATCTATTGATAAGATGTCTCCATCAGAACTTGAAACATAAATCAGTTTTATTCAGAAAATATTGGCTGATAAGTGACGTTTGTGGATTCCTGATAAAGTCAGGTGACAGTTTTCTGTACATTCTGTGGAACTATCTGACCATATTGGGAAATGTAACACAGTGTTACAATTCTCCTATCTCCATTTTCAGCCAGCAACTCTGGAATATGACTTGAACTTTCATAAAGAAATTCCAGTATATCAGGCATAAAAGAAGCACAATCCTTATGGATACAAGTTAGTCGGGAAATACTTCACTTTGATCTTTCCCATAAACACTTGTTCTGAGAGTCCTGGCAGCCAAGAGTTCCTTGCAGGAAACAAATTTAAATTTAAAATAACTCAACTTGGAAAAGCCTTCCCCCACGGTCCATAGACTTGACCTCTTGGACCGATTGAAACACAAGGGATTTTAAATTAAATTAGCGGAGTGCATGAATCATAATAAGCACCATAGAAGAACATAACTCTCATGTTTAACTGTCCCCAAAGCTTCATGATGAAATCAAACAAGGAGATAGTACAAATTCCAACTCTAAGGACAGGCAAGTTTAACAACCATTCTCTATTCTATGTTCTTCCATACCCTTTTCAGTGCTCCTGCTTAATTTTTATTTTTTAAATTTTGTTAAACTGACATATAACTTACCTAGATGTGCATGCTAGGTACTTCTCTTTTCCTAAAAATCAGTCACACACTACAGTGCTTTAGGTCGCAGAATAATTCGTTACCACAAGGTTTAGCAAGGGCCTTAGTTATTGCTTCACCCCCATTAACACCTTTCAGGATTGGATTGTTGGTTGTTTCCATGTAGTTAGGAGGATGCACATCCAGGGAATCTGATCACAGGCTTACACACCCAACGTACATGATTTTATTTCACCCACGTCACCCATGCACTGTGTCTGCTATGAGGGAAAGTACTGCTGCCTTGGCCTTTGTTATATGAGTCTTTGCAGCTGCAGTCTCAGCCACAGCTGTGGGCACTCTGGTGAGGACCACCTCTCCTTGGCCCCTCCCTCAGCCCCATCCCAGGCCAGCCAGGCCACACCCACCCCATCACCAGGCACCTGTGTTGCTGCCTCAGCAGAAATGGGCAGGGAAGAGTTTCCTTGAGAGGAAGTGATGGCAGAGATCCTACTCCTCCCTGTCCCCGTCAGCTCCTCCCACCCCAGGTCACACTCAGAAAGGGTCAGAAGTGGAGGTGTCTTAGCTGGAACTATATCTCAGAGCAAGAAAGCCGCTGTCCGTTCTCTGCTCGCTGTGCCAGAGAAGGGCCCATAGCCTGAGCACCCCTTTAGTGACCCTCCCAGGTGGGAGGCACTGGGCTCCGGGAAATGTATGTAGGCAGTGGCCATTTTAGTCCAGCTGACTAGGGTGCAAGCGCCCTTTCTCTCCCCCTAGGAACCCTGCCAGCACTTCTCTTGGTGAGAGGTGGGCCGGTGTCCCTGAGACCGGTCCTATTTCCCCGCTTTCAGGTTGGTTGTGGTCAATGGTGGGAGTCCCTGTTGGAGAAAAGGGATCCCACCTGGGGTTTTGGGCTTCAGGGTTCCCTGATTCTCTCTTTGTGGGTCTCCTAAGAACCCCTCCCTTGTTTCTTTCCACACAGGGACGCCTCCTCCCCTAGACTCCTTGCTCCTCCTCAGCTCAAAGGTGAGCCCCGGGGTCTTGTTCTGCTGACCTCCCTCTGGATCCGACCAGAGTCTGTTCTACGGGCAAGATCTCTTGCTGGTCTGTGACAGAAACGTCTTCGCTGGCTTTAAAATATTGATAGTGGCCTTTTTTCTTATTCCATGTTTATATATTTATCTATATTTTACTGTTTTTTTCCTTTCCACTAAAATTTGTTTCAGTTTGTTATGGTTTCTCAGTTTATGAAACACAGGAGTGGATGACTACAGATAAGAAATGATAGGAGGGTTTGTAGGGGATGTCCAGTTGGGGTGGGGGTGGGTGGTGTCTGAGTAGGGGAAGGGGAGGCGATTTGGGGAGCAAACAATGAAGGAAGGAGGGAACTGAGCACTAGAACTAATGGTGACAACAGAAGTCATTTAAAGGTGATTTAATCGTCATGGGGAAAAAGACAATGTTCAATGGATTGTTGTTCGAATTGTACAATTCTTCTTGAGATGTTTGAATTGTGGGATATGTGCAGTAAGTGCCCCAAAAGGTATTAAAAAAAAAGAAGGTCTCCATCATGAAAACTAACGAACTAAATAAACTATGCATGAGTCAAAAACCAAAGCAAAACATGCAAACCAAACACTAGGTAGTGCCAATGTGTTTGACTTCTTTCTCTGAGATGCAAACGGAAGTGACCCTGAAACGGGCCCTTGGGTTTTGAACGTTGTGAGGCTGAAGGACAATTTACTTGGAGCTAGTGTAGTGGGCAATGGCCTTGGTGCCCTCGGCCATGGCGCGCTTGTCCAGCTGTTCCAGTAGTTGCAGGTGCACAGCCGTCTGAATGTCCCAGGCGGTGGTGGTCGAGTAGTATGGAATATGGAGTTTAGATGATGTGGGTGATGTACACGAAGGTGTCATTGTTCAACAAGTTCACAATGCCCATGACCCTTGGTGCTGGAGTCCACGTGGACTTCCTTGAGCACCTTGTTCGCATACACAGAGTAGGCCTCCTTCCTCCGCTGACATTTCTTGCTGTGCTTCCACTGAGCCATAGCTGCATCCTTTTGGGGCCCCTCCATGGGGCAGGGACTTAGCGGGGTCAGCTGGGTTGTTTGACTGGGACGGTACACCTGGAAAAGTTAACGCAGGTGTCCTAAGGTGAGCTCAGGGGGGATAGAAACTCTTGTGGAGAGTCAGGGAAAAAGCTAGCTTGATCTTGATTTTCAGTATGAATACAGACCATAAAAGTGGAGCCTCATGATTCTTCTGACCTTTTGACTTTTTAGAAGGAGGTGTCAGAAAAACTCCCACAGGGATAAGTGGCATGTGTTGGCCAAGCATTCACAGGGACTGTCTGATGTATCCCACTGCCCTCTTCTTTGCTGTCTATCACCCAGGGAGGAGGCTATACGTAGATTCTTGTAATCAGTTGCCCCTTTCTACCTCACATTCCCTCCACCCTCCAGGCATTGCTACTCTCACCACTGGTCCTGAAGGAGTCATTTGTCCTGGATTTCCTGTGTTTCCAGTTGCTATTTGTATCAATGTACATCCTTTGGTCTAGCCAGATTTGTAAGGTAGAATTGGCCTCTCCAGATTTGTAAGGTAGATCATGATAGTGAGGGGGGAGAAGCATTTAAGAACTAGAGGAAAGTTATATGTTTCATCGTTGCTACCCTGCACCCTGACTGGCTCATCTCCTCCCCACAATCCTTCAGTAAGAGGGTGTCCAGTTGGCTACCGATGGGCTTTGAGCGTCCCCTCTGCACTCACCCACATTAACAATGATATGATTTTTTGTTTCTTGATGCGTGATACCTGATCCCTTCGACAGCTCCTGGTCACACAGGCTGATATGTTTCTTCCATGTGGGCTTTGTTGCTTCTGAACTAGATGGCCACTTGTCTATCTTCGAGCCTTTAAGACCCCAGATGCTATATCTTTTGATAGCCGGGCAAGATCAGCTTTCTTCACCACATTTGCTTATGCACACGTTTGTCTTCATTGATCATATCAGGAAGGTGTGAACCCACTGATAGGATTTTTAGTTCTTTGATGTCTGATAACTGGTCTCTTCTGCAACTCTTATTCAGACTGGCTAGTGTACTTCTTCCATGTGGGCTGATACATCTCAGCTAGATGGCCACTTGTTTATCTTCAAGCTTTTAAGACCCCAGATGCTATATCTTTTGATAACAAGGTACCATTAGCTTTCTTCCTCAAGGTAATATCTTTCCAGCACTGTAAAAAGGTGTTGATCCCCTGATACATCCAATGCAATGCAGCTGTTGATCTCTTGACTGTTACTATCACCATTCAGAGTGGTTTTCTTTTTTTTGGGGGGGGGGGGCAGTGTTCATAAACTAACCTTTTCTGGAAGGAGTTAAAATTACTCAAGCTTAGATTAAGAATGTTGATCAAGGAAGGATTCAGATAATGACTGGGGTCGGGAGGAGGAAGCATTTAGGAACGAGAGGAACATTGTTTTTTTCATCGTTGCTACATCGGACCCTGACTGGTTCGTCTCCTCCCCAAGACCCTTTTGTAAGGGGATGTCCAGTGGCCTACAAAAAGGCTTGCAGGTCTAGCTAGACCAGGGGATGTACACTGGTAGAGGTGGGAACTGGAAACACAGGTAATCCAGGGTGGATGATCCTCTCATGGCCAATGGTGTGATTGGCAATATTGGGAGGGCACGGGGAGGGTGAGTTGGAAAGGGGGAAGCAATTTCAAGTATCTACATGTGACTTCCTACCTCGGGGACAGACAACAGAAAAGGGTATGAAGGGAGACGTGGGACAGAGGAAGATATGACAAAATAATAATTTATAAATTATCAATGGTTTATGAGGGAGTGGGTAGTGGTGAGGGAGGGGAAAATGAGGACCTGATGTCAGGGGCTTTGGTGGAGAGCAAATTTTTTGAGAATGATGAGGGCAATGGATGTACAAATGTGCTTTACACAATGGATGGATGTACGGATTGTGATAAGAGTTGAAAGAGCCCCTAATAAAGTGATTTTTTTTAAAAAGAAAGAATGTTGATCAAGTAGGTCCAACTTTATTCTTTAACCAGCCTGCTTCAGAGCTCTGCGATTGAAACATGGACTTAAGACCTAGGGGAATGGCGAGTCCTATATTCCAGATGTTTATGGTGAATGGGCATGACAGAGTCAAAAATAAATAGTGTATTTTTCTACTAGCTTGACTTACATACTAGTTTTATAGGGGCACAAACATACACCCCTGTCAAATAACTGCCACTTCACAACTTCCTGACTAAGAAACTCACTAGGGGTTGAAAAGCGCAATGTCAAGGACATCAAACCAGCATATCCAACTAGCCACTTCAGGCTAATGTCTCCCTACTTTCTCACAGCCTCTTCCCGTCACATTCGTTTTGTGATCCTACCCTTCCATGCTCCTGGTGGAGCAAGTTTCACAAGTGCATTCCAAGATACTAGCTTTCTATCTCTCCCTAGAAGTCCAAAACTATGGGTGAGATGTGGGTGTTAGTCCGATAATCAGGAAAAGGGATTACTAAAATGAAATGTTAAGGGGAAGAAATTGTTGGTAGAAAGGTACACCGATAGTAGCACTGAAAGCATTGGTCATACCTCATAATTCTGTAAATTTTTAAAGTACATTGTAAATGTTTTTCTGTTTTTGTTTTTTTATTGAAATAATTCTTTTCTTTTTTTACATTTTATTTGGGACTCATACAACTCTTATCACAATCCATACATATACATACATCAATTGTATAAAGCACATCCATACATTCCCTGCCCCAATCATTCTCAAAGCATTTGCTCTCCACTTAAGCCCTTTGCATCAGGTCCTCTTTTCCCCCTCCCTCCCCTCTACCCCATCCCTCATGTGCCCTTGGTAATTTATACATCGTTATTTTATCATATCTTGCCCTATCCAGAGTCTCCCCTCCCCCCTTCTCTGCTGTCCCTCTCCCAGGGAAGAGGTCACATGTGGATCCTTGTAATCAGTTCGCCCTTTCCAACCCACTCACCCTCCACTCTCCCAGCATCGCCCCTCACACCCTTGGTCCTGAAGGTATCATCCACCCTGAATTCCCTGTTTCTCCAGCCCTCATATGTACCAGTGTACAGCCTCTGCCCTATCCAGCCCTGCAAGGTAGAAATCAGATCATGGTAGTTGGGGGGAGGAAGCATCCAGGATCTGGGGGAAAGCTGTGTTCTTCATCGGTACTACCGCGCACCCTAATTAACCCATCTCCTCTCCTAAACCCCTCCATAAGGGGATCTCCAGTGGCCGACACTTGGGCCTTGGGTCTCCACTCTGCACTTCCCCCTTCATTGAATACGGTATATATATATATATATATATATATATATATATATATATATATATATATATATATATATATATACTTATATATACTTATACACATACATACACACATATATCTTTTTTTTTTTTGCATGATGACTTATACCTGGTCCCTTGGCACCTCGTGATCGCACTGGCCGGTGTGCTTCTTCCATGTGGGCTTTTTTGCTTCTGAGCTAGATGGCCGCTTGTTCACCTTCAAGCCTTTAAGACCCCAGTCACTATCTCTTTTGATAGCCAGGCACCATCAGCTTTCTTTACCACATTTGCTTATGCACCCATTTGTCTTCAGCGATCCTATCATGAAGGTGTGCAGTCAATGATATGATTTTTTGTTCTTTGATGCCTGGTAACTGATCCCTTCGGGACCACTCGATCACACAGGCTGGTATGTTCTTCCATGTGGACTTTGTTGCTTCTGAGCTAGATGGCCGCTTGTTTATCTTCAAGCCTTTAAGACCCCAGTCACTATCTCTTTTGATAGCCGGGCACCATCAGCTTTCTTCACCACATTTCCTTGTTCACCCACTTTGGCTCCAGCCAATTTAATTAAAGAAAGTAATCATGCATTGAGGGAGTGTTTGAGTAGAGGCCCAAGGTCCTTCCGCCACCTTAATACTTAATCTATAAATATAGACACATAGATCTATTTCCCCATCCTCCTATATAAATATTTGCATGTACATGTCTTTGTCTAGACCTCCATAAATGCCCTTTGACTCCTAGCTCTTTCTTCCATCTCCCTTGACTTTCCTCCTGCCCTACTACCATGCTTCGTCGCCACCTGGGCTAGAGTATACCTCTTCTCTAAGCAACCTTACCCTTGATCATTCCCCACCAGACCTGCCACTCCCCCCTCTCTACCATTTGGGGTCCCATGTTTTTCCCTTGTCCCTGTGTTTGTTAACACCACTTCCTTACCCCCCTAACCCCCCACCACAAGTCTCCCCAGAACTGTCGGTCCCGTTGTTTTTCCTCCAGATAGTTCATCCAGCCTGTCCTATTCAGACAGACCTGTGGAGACACTAACATGCACGAAAACAAGACAGAGGAAAACAAAGCAACAGTATACAACCAGACAACAAAACAAAAAAAACAAACCACTGACAAAGAACAGAACAAAACAGTTCACAAGAGAAAAGCTTGTAGTTAGTTCAGGGATTGTTTGCTGGCCCTTAGGAGCGTTTTCCAGTCCAGTCTGTTGGGGCATCACGCCCTGGCCCCAAAGTCCACTTTCAGCATTCCCTGGGGACCTTGCCACTCCATTCCCTTGCTGTTCTGCTGCACTCCCCCATTGATTTTCCTCGGTGTGGTGGGATCAGATCAGGTGCAATTCCCACACTGTGTCTCTGGTACAGTCCCCTGTATCGCCCTTAACCAATGAGGGGCATCATTTCTCATAGTGGGGCCAGCCATGTTGTTCTCTCTATGGACTGGCTGCTCTACTCAGGAACATCATCCTCATGGCCTGGTGGGCCAGGTTGTGCTCCACTCTCTCCTCCTGCCCCTTCATCTGCTCCCGTGTGCTCTGATCAGATATGTTCGTCTCCCGGAGCTGCAGAGTCAATGTCATCCTTTGGAACAAATTATTTTGGGGGGAGGGGCAGGAATCCACTAAATTTATGGTGCTGAGGCCAGCCTCCCAGACCTCTCCACTGGTTCCCTACTCCACGCCGGGATATTGCATTCACACCTTGTGGCACTGGGTTGAAGTCTGGTCCCACTTTCCCTGTGGAGATATAAACAATACCCTCCCCTTGGGTGGATTAATGCCCATGCCCCTGCTCCCCTTTTCTTCCTTATATTCATCCTTTTGTTTTCCTCTCCCCCCTTCCTCCACCATTGTCTACCATGTACATCCCTGGTTTTGGTCTGGTCCCTTCCATACTACACAGTCTTCACCCCTAAAATGTTTGTATACAGTAGTTTTTTCCCCTATGCCACTTTTGCTTTTTTAAAAAAATTTTTAATTCTCACCTCAGCGGGCTCATGTTGTACTTGTGCTTTTGTGCCTGACTTACCTTGCTTAGCATGATTTCCTCCAGTTCTTCCCATGCCACTATATGCCTCATACGTTCATTACTGCTTTTTAGTGATGCGTAGTACTCCATTGTAAGTATATACCACAGTTTTTTAAACCAATCGTCAGTTGATGGAAATTTGGGTTGCTTCCAACTCCTTGCAATTGTGAACTGTGCTGCAATGAACATTGGAGCACAGATGTCTGGTCTTGGTTTGTTTCTTGCCTCTTCTGGGTATATGCCCAGTAGGGGGATTGCTGGGTCATATGGTAACTCTATTTCCATCTGTTTTAGGTATCGCCACATTGATTTCCATAGTGGCTGTACATACTTACAGTCCCACCAGCAGTGGATGAGAGTTACTGTCTCCCCACAGCCCCTCCAACACTTGTTGCTTTCTGATTTTTTGAATTGGGCTACCTTTGAGGGTGTCAGGTGGTACCTCATTGTTGTTTTAATTTGCATTTCTCTTATGGCTAAAGATCGGGAACATTTTCTCATATGTTTGTTGGCCATTCAGATTTCTGTCCCTGTAAAATTTCGGTTCAAGTCCTTTGCCCACCTTTCAAGTGGGCTATTGGTTTTTTTCTTTTTGGAATCTAGCAGAATATTATAAATTTTAGTAATAAGGCCTTTGTCTGATGTGTCATTGCTAAAGATGTTTTCCCAGTCTGTGGACTCTCTTATTACTCTCTTGGTGAATTCTTTGGATGTACACAAGTGTTTTATCTTCAGTATATCCCATTTGTCAATTTGTGCCTCCTCTGTGTTTGTGTCCTTCCCTATTTCTGATAGCCTGTGTATTCCCTGCGCCAAAGTTCTCAAGTTGGTCCCAAATCCCTCATTGATGGCCCTAATAGTTTGGGGTTTAACTTCAAGGTCTGTGATCCACCTTGAGTTTATTCTTGTGCATGGAGTGAGATAAGGGTCTTGCTTCATTTTTCTGCATGTTGATATCCATTTTTTCCAGCACCACTTGTTAAAGAGGGCATCTGCTTCCCATTTGATATTTTTGGGGCCCTTGTCAAAGATCAGCTGTGTGTATGCTGATGCTTTTATTTCTGGATTTTCAGTTCTCTTCCATTGGTCTGAGTATCTGTCATTGTACCAATACCATGCAGTTTTGAGAACTGTGGCTGCATAGTATGCGCCAAAGTCAGGTAAAGCAAGCCCTCCCATGGTGTCCTTGTTCTTGAGGAGTTCTCTGCTACTTCTGGGCTTCTTCCCTCTCCATATGAAGTTGGTAATGAGTTTTTCCATTTCTTTGAAGAAAGATGATGGTAATTGTATCGGGATAGCATTAAACTTATAGAGTGCTTTTGGCAGAACTGACATCTTAACTATATTAAGTCTCCCAATCCAAGAGCATGGAATATTCTTCCATTTGTTGAGGTCACTCTTAGTTTCTTGTAATAGTGTCCATAGTTTTCCCTATATAGATTTTTTTTTTGTCAGTCAGGTGTATCCCTAGATATTTCAATTTGTGTTTGGCTATTGTGAAGGGTACCACCTTCTTGATCTCTTCTTCTGGTCTTATCTGATGTGTATAACAGTCCGATGGACTTCTGTTTGTTGATCTTGTATCCTGCCACTCTGCCAAACTCCTCTATTGCTTCTAGTACTCCCCTTGTGGAACTTTTGGGAATTTCCATATATAAAATCATATCATCTGCAAATAACGATAGTTTCACCTCTTCCTTCCCCAGACGAATACCTTTGATGTCACTACTTTGCCTTATGCTGTTAGCTAAAACCTCCAGCACAATATTAAATAGGAGTGGAGACAAGGCATCCTTGTCTGGTCCCCTTTTTCAGTGGGATTGTGTTAGTCTTTTCTCCATTGACTATGACTTTGGCTGTTGGTTTTTCATATATAGCTTGTATTGTCTTGAGGAACTTTCCTTCCATTCCTATCTTCGCTAGTGTCTTAAACAGGAATTGGTGTTGGATGTTGTCGAATGCTTTTTCTGCGTCTATTGATATAATCATGTGATTCTTATACTTTTTCATGTCAATGTGACGAATAATACTAATGGTCTTTCGTATGTTGAACCATCCCTGCATCCCTGGTATGAATCCCACTTGGTCATGGTGAATTATTTGTTTTATATACTTTTGTATTCTGTTGGCTAGTATTTTGTTAAGGAATTTTGCAACAATGTTCATTAGGGATATCGGTCTGTAGTTCTCGATTCTTGTGGGATTCTTGCCCGGTTTGGGTATCAGAGTTATACTAGCTTCATAGAAGGAGTTTGGGAGTTTGCCGTCTTTTTCTATGTTCTGGAAAAGTTTGTGTAGGATTGGTATTAGTTCTTCCCTGAATGCTTGATAGAATTCTCCAGTGTATTCATCTGGTCCAGGGGATTTTTTTGTTGGTAATCCCTTGATAACCTTTTCTATTTCTTCTATTGCTATGGGTCTGTTGAGATTCTTGATGTCCACCGAGGATAGTCTAGGGAGGGATTGTTTTTCCAGGAATTTGTCCATGTCTTCCAAATTGTTGAATTCATTGGAGTACAATCCTTCATAGTATTGTGTAACTATCCTTTTGATTTCATTAGGGTCTGTTGTAATGACCCCTCTTTCATCCCTTATTCTTGCTATTGAGATTTGTTCCCTCCTTTCTTTGGTTAGGTTTGCCAATGGTCTATCGATCCTGTTTATCCTTTCAAAGAACCAACTTTTAGCGATATTAATTTTTTCCATAGTTTTTTTATTTTCCCTCTCCTGAATCTCAGCCCTGATTTTTATAATTTCTTTTCTTTTGCTATTAGTAGGGTTGTCCTGCTGACTCAGCTCTAGTTTTTGTAAATTTCGCATCAGTGTATCTGTCATGAGTCTCTCTTCTTTTCTTAGGTGTGCTTGTATTGCTATGAACCTTCCTCTGATGACTGCCTTCGCTGTGTCCCATAAGTTTT
This sequence comes from Tenrec ecaudatus, assembly GCF_050624435.1. Classification (NCBI taxonomy): domain Eukaryota; kingdom Metazoa; phylum Chordata; class Mammalia; order Afrosoricida; family Tenrecidae; genus Tenrec; species Tenrec ecaudatus. Next base: position 144,837 of record NW_027459466.1, read on the forward strand.
GGTATGTCGTGTGCTCATTTTCGTTGGTTTCTAGAAATTTCCTGATTTCGTCTCTGATCTGCACCAGTATGCTCTCCTTTTGCAGTAGAGTGTTATTCATCCTCCAATTATTTGCTCTTATTTTCTTTGTCTTCCTTTTGCTGATTTCCAGTCTTATGGCACGGTGGTCAGAGAGAGAGGTCTGTATTATTTCAATGTGCTTAAATTTATGTAGATTTGCCTTATGCCCCAGCATGTGGTCTATCTTCGAATAGACTTGAAAAGAATGTGAAAATTTTTTTTATTTGAATGAAAAGCTCTGTAAATATCTATTAGGTCAAATTGTCTAATTGTGGAGTTTAGTTCTCTAGTCTCCTTGTTGAGTTTCTTTCCCTGTGATCTATCTTTCTCAGTGAGTGGTGAGTTGAAGTCGCCCAGTATAATTGTTGAGTCTGTGATTTCTTTCTTAATCTTTTGGAATGTTTGGTTGACGTATTGAGCTGGTCTCTCATTCGGGGAATATATGTTTACAATGCTTAGTGGTTCATTGTCTATCATTCCCTTGAGCATTATATAGTGTCCCTCCTTATCTCTTTTTATGGTTTGCACTTTGAGGTCAATTTTATCCGAGATAAGGATTGCAACCCCTGCTTTTTTTGTATTGCTGTTTGCTTGGTAGGTCCTTCTCCAGCCTTTGATTCTCAGCCTATTTTTGTCTGTAGCCTTGAGATGTGTTTCCTGTAGGCAGCAAATTGATGGGTTGTGTTTTCTAAGCCATTATGCTAGTCCCAGTCTTTTAATGCCTGAGTTCAGGCCATTGATATTCAGGGTTATTATCTCAATGTGCGGACTCTGTGATGCCATTTTATACCTTTTGTGTTGGGAGTTTTCCTACTTTCCTTTCTCATTAGTGTGTGTGTATCATTCTTGACTTCTTTCCATCTTTAAGCCATTGCTATCTTGGGGTCTGTTTTCTCTTTGTTGTGCTCTGGGTGAGGTTGTTCTATGTGTTGGTCTCTTATTTGTGCTTGGTGAGTGTTGTTCTTCTGCCCATACCGAGTCGGCGAGGATCTTTTGTAAGGCTGCGTTTGTTGTAACGTATTTTTTGAGTTTTTCCTTGTCTGGGAAGACTTTTACTTCTCCATAGATCTTGATCGATAATTTGGCTGGGTAGAATATTCTTGGATTTGCGTTGTTTTCTTTCAATTTTTGGAATATGTTACTCCATTCTCTCCTTTTTTTCATAGTTTCTGCTGATAGGTCTGAGCATATCCTTATGTGGGAACCTTTATATGTGATTGCTTGCTTTTCCCTAGCTGCTCTCATGATTTTCTCCTTTTCCTCAAAGTTGGATAGTTTAACTATTATGTGCCTTGGTGATTTCTTCTTGGGGTCCCATCGTGCTGGTGTTCTTTCAGCCTCCTGGATGGTTGCTTGGTTTTCATTCATTAGGCTGGGGAAGTTTTCCTCCAAGAATTCTCTCGCTATTGTTTCAGATGACTTCTTTGTTGTGTCTTCCTCCGGTAGGCCAATTATTCTAATGTTGTTCCGCTTCATAGCATCAGACATAGCTCTTAGGTTTTCTTCGGCTTCTCTGATGCTCTTATTAGATTTTTGTTCACGTTTATTACAGTCTGCTTGGCTGTCCTCCACAACACTGATGCGGTTCTCTGATTCCTCCAATCGATTCTCAAGGAACACAATTCTGCTATTGTTTTTCGTTATCTGCTCCTTAAGCTCCTGTATTTCCCTTTGTTGTATGTCTTTTATCTCCTCTATCCGTTCATCCTTTTTCTGTATTATTTCCTTCATATCCTGCATGGCTCCAAGCAGCATTCTGAGAGTGTCTTTGTATGGCATCCCAATGTCTGCTTCTTCTATGTAGGTTGCTATGTTCAGGACATCTTCTGCGTTGGTCTTTTGTTTCTCCTGTTTTTTCATTGAGGTCGTTGTGGGTGATGGCTGTTTGCGTTGAGTTGTTTTTGAGGGACCAGGTGCCATTTTCTAGTCTCTCTCTGGAAGACTTATAGGAATGCTTCTTCGATTTGCCTACAGCTGATTTTGCTATGGGATTAACCTACAGCTGTTTTTGCTACGGGATTAACCTACCACTTTATCTTCCTGTGGCTTCCCTATCAGGGGAGTGCCCCAGATGTCAGGTCGAGTGCCTGCCCCAGTGATGCAGAGGCTGGGCTGAAGTTCCCGCTATTGGTTTGAATATTGATAAGTGTTGCCTGAGCTGCCTTATGTCCCCAGGTACACAGGCAGGAACTACCTGGTGAGAAGTCTGAGGAGTATCCCGTGGAGAGCAAGCAGGCCTTACCCTAGCCTTGGGATATCTATGCAGGGTGGAGCTCACCTAGCTGGGTGTGACCCAGGCGCAAATGCCCTAGGGCAATGGGAGTGCCCCGTAAGTCTGCAATGGAGTGTGAGAGAGCAGGGCAGGAACAAGGGGGGGGGGGAAGAAAAATCAAAAAGTGATACTAGACTGTGCAAGGGTACAGGGAAGCGAGATAAGCAAAAGAAACTGTGTAGCTGAGTCCCATTCCCTGCCTGTGGATCTTAAAGGGCTTACTCCCTGCCCCAAGCCCCAGCGGTAGTCTGCAGCTGAGCCCCAAGAAGGGTCGCAAGAAAACTGCTGAGCAGCCCCCAGAGAAGTGGGGGGACAGAGAGCAGAGATGTTAACAGACGCCACAGTGTAGCTGAAGCTTAATACCTGCCTATGGAGCTGTGGTGGTTTGGGTTTAGTCCCTGCTCAGACCACGCGGCGCGGCTGCGGCTGTGCCTTGAAAAAGCCCCTGCACAGCCCTCCAAGGCTGTGTGGGAATATAGAGCAGACAAGCAAACAGAAGCAACAATGTAGTTGAATCCCGATCCCTGCCAGTGGAGCCGCAAGCGTCCTGTCCCTGCCCTGAGGCAGGTAGGGGAAAACTGTGGCTGTGCTAAGACCAAGCCCTGCTACAGGCTCCAAATGGTCCCAGCTTGGGCAGATCCGGCAGCTTGACTAGGGTCGAGGCCCAGCCGGCTTCCACTGAGGTAAGCCAAAAGCCCCCAGCCCCTCAAACCCCGTGAATCTGTGCCTATTTATCTTTATGATGCACCTCCTGCGATCCAGTGGTGTTGAATTTCACTCTGAGCAACTCTCCTGGCCTGGATTCTGTGGAGTCCCTCTGGTGTGTGTCACTCCGTCGCCATCTTCCCGGAAGTCGTGTAAATATTTTTATAGCAATAAAACTAGCATAAGAATATTGTAGCAATGAGTATATTGACTTGGCTTGAAAACAGATTCTTCCTGAAAATTCACCTATTTTGATAACAAATTAAAGTGTGAAGGGTTCCTCTTCGAAGTCAACCATTCAAAACCTAGGTCAACGCTCAACTTAAGCATTGAACTCCCAAGGCTATACAGTAATCCAGGGTCATAATTGCCTTTCGGGAACACCTGGAATCCATTAATCCTCTGAGACTAGGAAATACCTGCTTCTATTACAGAAATGTCAATGAAGGGGACCTGATGAAGAGAAGAATGGACTTTATTAGCATAGCGTGGGCCCTGTCTTTACAACAAATACTTCTGTTTGGATCCTAATCTTCAGCTCAGTGGCTCAGGGTGGTCTCTCTTAGGGCAAGAAGTTCAGGCCAACACTGACATACCTAAGTGATCACTCCTCTTCAGTTTCAGGTTGCAGATTGGCCACACATAACAAAATACAGTCCAGTCTAGGGAGCCAGAAACGTGGGACTGCTGTCTTGCACACTTAAGCATCACAAGGATTTGAACTTCTGGATGGCTGTGAACCAAATCCATTCACCTGACTCCAAATTTCCTAGTGTCTCTGCTTGCTATTTAGAGAGTGCATTGATTTTTCTTCCAGGAGCTGTACTACAAAATGGTGAGTACTACAGAAACCTAGGTTATTTTCATTATACAGAGTAAGGTCAGATAAGAATCACTGAAACCCGAGGTTAGATTCAAAGGCAAAAGTGTGATGGGTGGGGGACAAGGGATGGAGCTGTATGATGCAGTCTATTGCTATCAAATGCATATGTGGTTCCAAACACTGGATAACAGTGATGATAAACTTCCTGAGTAAGTCTAGATATACAGGTCGACCGAAGGACATGCTTTCTTAGCACATTTAAAGTCACCATTGCTTCTTCACTATAGTTTTCTTTTCTCCATCAGTCAGTGAAATATTTTCTTTAGATTTTTTAGAGATGGTAGATTTGGCTCTTACACTGTTGCACATATCTTCTCATGGCCTCATCAAAAGAATGAGTCTGAATGAAATGTGTCCATTTGGTCAATAAGCCAGAATTCCTATTCTTTATATTTATGTATGGTGATTGTAAGCCCTGTAAAAACATTCCTCACTGGTAATGCCCCTTTGTACAACAGAATGAAATCCTGCCTAGGCTTGCAGGGTCTTTACCTTGCCTTACATAATTAACACCATTATTGGGCTATTATTAAAAACACAGCCACTGAAGGTGATTTTATTTTTCTTGACTGTTTTCAAAAATTAAACAATTGTGTCTCTTTCTTCAGAGGATCCCATTCATAACATGTCCCATGTATTGAGGATGATACCTCATCATCTTTGATTTTTAATAGCATTTGTCCTGTACTTATTCCTAGAGACCAAAATAAAAAAATACAAACTCACTGCCAAAAAAGTGATTCCAAAACAGAGTAGCTTTAAAATTGTGGGCAGAACTGCCCTGGAGGTTTCTTGCACTGTAACTATGTATGGGCATAGAAACTTTGACTTCCTCCAGTGAAATGACTGATACTTTCAAAGGACTGACCCAGCAGTTAGCTCACTGTACTACCATTGCTCCATTGTCCATGATAGGTTTGTTTATTCTTCTTGCTGTCTGTGGTATACTCAACATTCTGCACCAATATCATAAAATTCACATGAATTAATTTACATTTTTTCTGATTGATTGCCCATTTGAAAACATGCATATGGGGTGATGAAAATATCATGGATTGAGCCAAGCTCACCTTAGTCCTAAAATGGCACCTTTGCTTTCTGCACTTTAAGTAGGCCCTTGGCAGAAGATTGCCCAATTTAATAGGTGCTTTGAGTTCTTGATAGCTGGTTCCAAGGATAATGATGATGGATTCAGTAATATATAAATCTTGATTTCAAATCATGCTCAAACTCTGCTGGGGTTGCTGATTAATTCAATTGTGTGTGTTGTTATAGTGATGCTCAATGTTATAATCTTTGATCTTCATTAGTTATTTCTTCAGATTCTCCTCACTTTCAACCAGAAAGATCAGTTTCTACTTCACAGCTTTTTAAAATGATTTTCTCCTATCCATATGTTTAATGTTTCAGATGATTTTTTTCCCAAAAATATATTAAATATATACTGTACATTTCATGATTTTAAAATTTGAAGCATCCCATTTTTCTGTTTGAATAGCTTCCTTTTTTCCCTACTGCAACAATTACCATAAAGACAAGAAGACAGGGGAATATCGTTATGGTACTCTCTTAATCCAATCTTTTACTGGAACCATTTGATATCACCCATAATATCAGAAGTTCTAATTCCAGAAGTTATTTTCCATTTACTTGAGTGCCAAGCAGTTCTGTTGATCGAGTATTGCAGCTCTATTTTGTATTAGTTTCAGCAGAATTTTGCATGTGTATCATAAAATATTGTTTGAAAAATTTCACGTCTATTTAAATATCTCCTTTTTTTGAATGCACAACAATATGGATAACCAGCAGTCTATGGACAAACACTTGTTTCCCAAATTTGAGAGCATAGACCATTTCAAGATTTGCATGTGTTTGATTAAACATATTCATTGGTATTCAGGCAATTACTCAAGACATGTTTATCTGGAATACTTCAAAGCACATTTGAATTATATATTGAAGTCTTTCAGTTGTTAATCATATGCTATTTCATGAAGTGGTTAGTGGGAAGCAAAAAAAAAAACCCCAAAAAACTGGCAAACCCATAAGATACCAGTCTTGAAGTATTTATTAATTGTTAATATTTCAACATTCACTTATTTTATATAAATATATGTATATAGATATATATAAATAGAGAGAGATATCACTGTGGAAGGTGTTTCACCTCCTCTCCATAAATATACCCCCACCCATCTCTCATATACCCACATACCACAGAGAGAGATGGAGAGAAATAGAAAGAGAGAGATGTTATGGAATATGTTGTTTATAGTGGAGAATTGCTGAAATATTATAAACTCTTAAAGTTAGGTTGTAGCCTGGATTTGAGAAGTCCATGTGAGCAGTGATAAGCTTATTATTTTAAAAACTTGAGACTTTACACAGTGAGTATGAAAAAATGGAATTAAAGGTAATGTAAGGTTTTCATTAAAATATTGAAGGTTCTTCATATTGATAAGTCTATGGGATGAGATGAAACTTTTGGAGAAGTGAATATTTATGGCTAGAATAATGGGTAAACCCTACGGTAGACATTATAGAACCCATAACCATGTGTCAAATCACAATATAAAGAAAATTTCTCAGGATTAGATGCCTCATTTTTCTGTTCACACATATTTGACTGCTTATTCCTCAAATGAAGGAGATCCTGTGGGTTACTTTAGGATTCAGTGACTGTTGAGAATGTGGCTGTGGATTTTACCCCAGAAGAATGAGCATTGCTGGATGATTCTCAGAAGCAACTCTACAGAGATGTGATGGTGGAGACCTTCACAAACTTTGCTATAGTTGCTAAGAAAAGCTTCATTATTCCAAATAAATTCCTTATTTACCAAATATACCCAGTTGTTGTCCAGTCAATAGGAAAAGGGATAGGAGGAATACCTCGTTAAATATGACAATTCAGTTAATTTTCTCTCTGGGACAATTATATTGTAGGTTTCCCATGATCACAAATTTTTACATATTACAGTCTACCCAACAAGTATTTCAATTACTACCAGTATTACCCCCTGGTGAACAGGTATCTGTGGAACTTTAAAACTCAGCAGATTAGCAGTAATGAAGATTTTTCCCACTTCCGGAATATAAACTGACAAATGTGAATCATAATGGAGTGTTATCTAATATAGTGCCAGAAGAAGAGTCTTGATGATTAAAAGATATTCAAAGCCTCTTCTTTCTCCCGCTAAGCTGGATTGATATCAAACTGCTGATGTTGCAGTCCGCGGCGCAATGTGTACCATCTATGTCACAGGGCCGTACTGTGTTAACTAAACATTTCAGGGAAATAGTTATTTTGAAAATAATTCATGCCTGCAAATAATTCAGAGATCTTGATAATCAAAGTATTTAATCAGTGTCAGGAAAATGTTCACTAGGCTTTCTTTTTGTCTGTTATGGGTGCAATGTTGGTAAGACCTATTTCGTTCTCTCAGAGTAGTAAGAGAAATGCCGCGGGAGAGTGCAGAACAGTCATCCAGGCCCACTGTGTCCAGAAAGCATTGCACACATTCCACTGTTATGGAAGAAACTGCATTTGATACATTTGTTAGAAAAAGTCTCATTTAACTAAGAAGACAATTCTGCATGCCTGCCCTTGATTATTTGTTACTTGTAGGCATAATAAACCTATGTTCATGAAGGATTAAAGAAAAAGAAAATCCATCAAATTATTAATGTTATATCGGTCTTGTGTCTACTTCCTTTTAAATTTGATTTTCGTATTACAAGTTATGGTACATGTGATACTGCTCCTTTTAATCTTAAGGTTGAATTTACTTGCCAATTGCTTTTGGAGCATTGCCAACACATTGAAAGAACCAACGTGACAAAGCATTTCTGGTTCCACAGTTACCTGTTGCCTTTGTTTAATGCTTTTCTTTGTTTTCATGCTGTGAACGTCACCTCATTTCTGCTTCTCAAATGTACATGATTAGGAGAGGGATGATGGCGGACCAGGTGAGCCACACACTCTGAGGGCTCTTTTGAAAAAGGTGGGTTTGTTTTCCAGGTAGCCGAGTGGAAAGAGTAGGTGAGTGAAAGATCCCCCTGGTACAGAACTGTACCCCCAACCCATGCATTTGTTCTGAGCCAGGGCCTCGGTTAGTCAGCATTCCATTCTTGGGACATCTCAAGTCATCAGGGCTCCTCCACAGTGGCAGAGACCAGCTGTAGCCTCACTCCACCCCCAGAACTGGACTCCACACCTAGAATCGCTTGGCTGCTCTGCCAAGACACGCAGCTGTGGTGGGACCCCCTATAGCAGTTGCCTACTCATGGGACCCCACTAGGAGAGAAGTTTGCCTTTCCCACAGTTTCCCTCTCTCCATGTGGCAGGGATTTGCCCTTGAGCTGGGGTCCCTCCCTCCATTCACCCAAGGCCCTTAATTCACCTGCATTCTTCCAATGGCTGCCTGGACAACCTCCGCAGTGGATGATTCACCCCCATTGCTGCCTTAAACATCTCCACCAGCACCCCATTTGCCCATCCATCAACTTAACTGTCTCTCCACTCCCTGCTTGGGAAGCACTTCCCGCAGGTATGAGCCCATGGCTGGAGGCAATCTCACTTCTGCTTACTGCATTGCCTTTCCAGGGGAGCTACTTCAGGCTGGCTCCCAGCACTGCAGAGCCTTGTGCCTCTGTCCTGGAGCGCTAAGCCTGCCTCACCTCAGTGCATTCCTCCCAGTACAGTGGGCTGCCACCATAGCCCGGACCCTGTGCCAGAGCCAGCCCTTTCTGCCATGGTGCACCATGGGGTATCCAGTACCAACCCCTGGGAGTGCTAAACCTGCCCACCAAGGCGTGTTCCTCTGAGCCCGGACCCTACACTGTTCATAGTGCTGGCCAAAGTTCCTGCCTATTAGGAAGGGTAGCTACATGACTTTGTGTTCCCAGCAGAGCCGACTTTGTCCACCCCTGTGCACTGTGGGGTTTGCAGTGCCAGCAGCTGGGAACTCTGAGCCTGTCTGCTGCGGCGCTCTCCTCCCAGTGTGGAAGGTGGGCACCATTGCCCTCTGTGTCCTGTTGGAGCCACTGCTGCCCTTTCAGGCTAGCCCCACATTGCTGTGGAGCCTGTGCTGTTCACAGTGCCTGCAGCTCAAAAGACCACTGTTCCCTCCTCCTAGGGAGACTAGGACACGGTTTTGGGATCCCCACAAGAGCCATCTCTCCAATCTCAGCATTGGGGTGCCCTGTGCGGTCGCCAGTGCCAGCTTTTAAGCCTGCCCCCCCCCAGCCCTTGTAGCCAGCATAGGAGGCAGGTGTTTCAGCTGGAATCTCCCTCAGCACCCTGTGTGACCCCAGCCCTTTCATGCCTTCATAGGAGGAGGGTACTGCGGCCAGCATCTCTCTCAGAAGGGGCAGAGTAGGAATGAGGACCCAAAGCAGTAAGTCACATCTTCAATGGAAAGACACCTGCTGAAGACTGAATAGAGACTCTGGATTCTAATGTAGGCCTGCGCTTCCCACAGGCAACAGGGCCTCAGCATTTGGAGAATGACCGTGGAAACTGTTTTAAATGCCCTTTACCCAAGTGACGCTGGTACATCTGAAATGTCAGCATCCCCAAATTCAGTATCTCCATTTATGCTCTGGACACAGCACTCTAATTGCTGCTTACCCAAACTCACAGATTGAGCTTTATGGAAAATTGTTCATATTATTGACAATTAAGAAGTAGCAACTCAAAACAAGCGTTTTAAAGCTAATTTCCAACAGTGGTTCCCTTTTCATTTCTCTTTTTCATATCCTAGGTCTCAAAAATGGTCTAGAGTTAGAGTTGGTCTCCCTAACTCGTTTTCTGCTTGGTTATAACCACTGTATTATATCACAACTAACCAAATTTAAACCAAATTCACCTGGACTTCTCTGAGCCAGATGCTGTTGAGGGGAATAAGTAACTGCTTTGACAGAAAGAGCCATAGATTTTATCAATTTCCAGATACTTAAACACAGTCATATTTGTGTGTGTCATTTAGACATTGCAGGCTTGGTTCTTTTTTCACATATAGGCTGGAATGGCATCACTTGATACTGGTCTTTTCAACAAAGTGCCATCTTATGCCATCTGCTGCTGGGGGTTGTCTGACCACCTTAAATCCCAGACTATGTGTATCTGCCGACTAGTCCAGGTCACCTTCATCTCTAAATGTGATGATCATGATTGTCTCAGATAAGTTCATGACAGAGATCATGAAATCTGAAGTGTAAATCTAATGACAGTATCCCTCTGAATTGAATGTTTTTATTACGCATGCTAAAAATACTCTTTTTTTCCTAATTACATTTAATTTTTTTTATTTTAGTCATTTTATTGGGGGCTAATACAACTCTTATAGCAACCCATACATCTATCCATTGTTTCAATCACATTGTACATATGTTGCCATCATCATTCTCAAGACATTTGCTTTCTGCTTGAGCCCTTGGTATCAGCTCCTCATTTTGTTCCCCTCCCTCTCTGCTACCCCCTCCCTCATGAACCCTTAATAATTTGTAAATTATAATTATTTAGTCATATCTTACACTGTCTGATATCTCCCTATGTTAGGGTTGTTAGTCACCAGGGAGGAGGTTACATGTAGATCCTTGTAATCCTTTCCATACCACCTTCCCTCCACCCTCCCAGTATCACCTCTCAACACTGGTCCTGAAGGGATTAACTGTCCTGGATTCCCTGTGTTTGTAATTCCTATCTGTACCAGTGTATAACCTCTGGTCTAGCCAGATTTGTAAGGTAGAATTGGAATCATGATAGTGGGGGTAGGGGAGTAGGGGAAGGAAGCTTTTAGGAACTAGAGGAAAGTTGTATGTTTCATCGTTACTACACTGCACCCTGACTGGCTCATCTCCTCCCTGTGACCCTTCCATAAGGGGATGTTCAATTGCCTACGGATAGGTTTTGGGTTTCCACTCCGCTCTCCCCCTCATTCATAATGATATGATTTTTTTGTTCCGATGATGCCTGATAACTGATCCCTTCGACACCTAGTGATAACACAGGCTTGTGTGCTTCTTGTATGTGGGCTTTGTTGCTTTTGAGCTAGATGGCAGCTTGTTTACTTTCAAGCCTTTAAGAGCCTAGATTCTGTGTCTTGTGATAAATGGACACCATCATCTTTCTTCACCACTTTTGCTTATGCACCCATTTGTCTTCAGTGATCATACTGGGAAGGTAAGCACCCAGTGGTATGATTTTTTGTTCTTTGATATCTGATACCTGATCCCTTTGGCACTTCATGATCATACAGGCTGAGGTGCTTCTTACATGTGGGCTTTGTTGCTTCTGATCTTGATGGCTGATTGTTTACCTCCAAGTCTTTAAGACCCTGGATGCTATATGTTTTTATAGCCGTGCTCCATCAGCTTTCTTCACCACATTTTTTTATTCACCTGCTTTGTCTTCAGTGATCATATCAAGAAGGTGAGCATCACGGAATGCCAGTTTAACAGAACATAGTATTCTTGCAGTGAGGAAGTACTTGAGTGTAGGCCCCAATGTCCATCTGCTACCTTAATACTAAACCTATAAATATATGCACATAGATGTAATTTCCTATCCTCATATAAAAATATATTTACATATGCATGTGCCTTTATTTAGACCTCTAGAAGTGCCCTTTGCCTCCTAGCTCTTTCCTCTATTTTCTTTAACTTTCCTCCTGTCCCACTATCATGCTCAGCCTTCATTTGGGTTTCAGTAATTCCTCTCAGCCACATTACCCTTAATCATACCTTACCAGGCTTCCGACACCCTCCTCACCACCAATTTGGATCACTTTGTTGTTCCCTTTGCCCTGGATTTGTTAACCCCAATACCTTTCCCCCCACCTCCACGTCTTCCATGTCCCCCCAGAACTGTCAGTCCCATTGTTTTCTCCACCAGATTGTTCATCCTGCCTATCTTATTTAGACACACATGTGGAGATAATAACATGCACAAAAACAAGACAAAGCAAAACAAAGTAACAAAAAAACAAACAACAACAATAAAATATCCAATGACAAAACAACAACAAAGGAAAGCCTATGGTTAATTCAAGGACTGTTTGTTGGCCTTTAGGAGTATTTTCTGGTCAAGTCTGATGGGGTGCCAAGCCCTGACCCCAAACTCTGTTTTTGGTATTCCCTGGGCACTTTGTTGCTCTGTTCCCCTTGCTGTTCTGTTGCACAACCTTCTTGTTTTTTGCCTCCGTTTGTTGGGGGACCAGATTGGGTGAAATTCCCACACTGTGTCTCCAGTGTTGTCCCCTGTAGGGCTATGAGTCTGTGCGGGATGTTGTGTCTCATAATGGGGCCAGACATATGGTCTTCTCTGTGGATTGGCTGCTCTGAACGGGAATATTGTCCTCCAGTCCTGGTGGGCCAGGATGTGTTCCACTATCTCTCTTCCTCCCCCTTAATTTGCTCCTATGTTCTCTACTCAGACATGTCCTTCTTGAGCTGCAGCTTCAGTGCTGTCCACTGAAATAAATTACTCTGGGGGCTACAAATATTCTTAAAAAGCTGAAAAGTTCTCCCCGGACTATGGAAATCAACACCTTGAGCTTTACACTCAATGGCATGGATTTCTTTCCCATGCCCCAAGCCACAGGGTGATATTTGGTCAGTCATTTAATCCAGTTGCTCTCAGTACTTTCCAATTTGTAATTTGTAGAGTAATATGGGCCCAATGAAAGGGCAATCATATTTATTCCACTTTTCTACTATTGTAGAGAAATCATGAATAATTCTTTACAGCTTAAAATTATACCTGCTTGGTTATTTCATGACTGTGATTAAGACATTATGTGAAGAAGACAGTCTCATCCGTGTCCACATTCAATGTCTCCATGGGAATCTAATGGGTGAGTGAAGATGGTACTCTCATACATTCACCTCTCTTGCTACTCGAGGCTGTAGCATGAGAGCTAAGTGATAACTAAAGCCAAAAATCTTGTTCCAGCACACCTGGACCACTGCTTTTTCTCCTGAGTGTCCTCCCAATGTAGCTTCTGTGCGCCTTGAGAAAGCCAAGGAACAAAATGAAAGTTAGTTTAAATTATATACATTGTTTAAATGATATATATTTCATTTAAACTATACTACACGCACGAATTTCAGTGTTTAAATAGTTTCTCAAACTGACCTTTGTGTTCTCTGAAGTGCCAACTTGCAATAGAAGCTGATGAACTATTAAGAAATGTCACATACCAGAAGATTTCCGAAGAATTAGACTAAGTGTGTGTGCCTGTGTATATATACTCTCTATACCTTTATAATCTACTTAAAATGATAGAACTATTGACATAAGGGAAACGATTAGTTGTTGAACTATGTGACCTAAATTCACCATCTTGAGCTGTGAACATGGGAGTAATAAAAGCAGATAGTTTTATCTCCACAGGTCTATAAATTATGTAAAAAAATTGGGGACCCTATTCCTCTAAAACAAAAGTAAACCAAACAAATTATCTTCATCTTTACTTCTATGGAAATTCTCAGGAGTACAAAACAGATTTGTTAGTTCTTGAAACTTATGGTGTATTCAGTAATCTTTGCCTATACCATCATTCAAATATACATTAAGTTTTCATTGGTCTTTTAAAATTCATTGTCAAGATTTCTTTTCCATATTAGGTGATAGAGAATGACATGGCTGGGGTAAGCCATACCGTAGTCCCAACAATGACATTAAAATATTTAATGATTTTTTAAAAGAAATTTCTTTTACCTTGTATTTATTGCCTGCTTCTTATATTGATATTGATTGTGAATTTAGGTGAAATGAATTCTGTGACTGCAGTATTTTCTTGTTTTTTTCATGACATTTTTTGGAACCACTTGAGAGGACTAAATATTTCTATATAATGAATTATAAACCACATTGAAGGCTCTAATCATTTGTATCCATCAGTGAGTGCTCAATATCTCTACATATTGGTGTCATCTGTGTGTCATAGTCATTGGACTGCTAACTGAAAAACTGTCCGTGTGAATTAATCAAGTTTTTCTGTTCTCTTCCCATAAATATTTACAGTCAAAAAATTTGTAGAGCATGGCTATGAGTCAGGAGAGACTCAATGACATTTTGTTATGGGCTCTATGAAAGACACTTCTAAGAAATATAAAGCAAAAGTCATGGAAAGGGTATATTTGTAGAAACCAACTGAGATAATGGCCTTATATACAAAATATGAACCAAGTTCTTAAAACTCAATAAATAAAAGTGACAGGAGACTACTTGTTTTTAGGTACTATTTTTAATGTTGAAGCTATTTGGTTGCTGTGATGATTACCTATCATTTATAATCTTTGTAATGTTCTTGATTCCCGTAATCTCTAACAGTATGGTGCACACTTGTTTTTTCTGTTAAGGCATAAGTGCTAGGTAGATAGATGATAGATTGACAGATTGACAGAGAGATTGCTTGCGTTAGGCCTGGTTGTCTAGAGAATTCAAACCAGTCACTCAAATATGTGTAAGAAATAGCTTTATATGAAGAAGTAATTACATATTGACAGAAACATCCCAGCCCAGTCCAACTCAAGTCCATGAGTATGATACTATTCCATAGTTCTTCTTTGGACTCATGCAGCCAAATGCAATGATGCCGAATGCAGGAATATCACATGATGGTAGGTACAAACTCTTGTGGATCCAATGTCTCTACAGCATAAAGATGAAGACACAGAGTTGGGGGTGGGAGTGGGTTCCAATGTTCCTCCTTATGAGAAAACCATGCCCACAAGGAGGTACCATCAATCTGTGACCTCAGTGACAGGCTAGATTTTACCACATTATATATTTTCAATTTGACCTGAAATTGTGTAACTACCATACTGATAGTGATAGATAAATGATAGATAGATAGATATGACAGATATTGATAGGGATAAATATTCTAACAGTTTTATTAGTATGTCATCCACATGTCATACAATTCAATAATTCAATCATGTCAAGAATAGTTGTGAAGTTATCACCGTTTTCAATTTTAGAACATTTTCTTCTTCCTTGTAGTCATTATTATTCATGAATTAAGTTTTGTAATTGTAGCAAAAATATACACAACAAAACATTCTCCAATTACACAACTTCTACATGTATAATTCAGTGCCATTAATTAAAATGTTTCATGTTGTACAATGATTATTCGTATCCTTTTCCAAATTCATCCACAACCATCAAACTCAATGATCCCTAAGCAACAGTGCTTTCTCCTTCAACCACGGTAATCATTGGTCAACTTTGGCTTCTATTTGTTTGTTTTAGTAGCAATATTCTTCATACAGTATTCAAATATCACACGCTTCTATGTAGAGATAAATTGCTTTTAAAATGAGTTGCATAGACATCATCACAATCATTACAAGTGCTTCTTCCCCCTCCTGTACTTACTGTATGCTCCCCCAATTCCCTCACTGTCCCCGCCTCCCCTTCACACATCCCCCCTAAATCATTGCATTACCTATTGTTTCTATGCATCTACTCCTGTGCTTCACAGTCTGGGAAACCCAACAGAAACCAAAACAAACCGGCAAGAAGAAGAAAATAAGAATATAAAGATAAAAATAAAAATAAAGATTAATAAAGAAAATACCACCAACAATATCTTAAAAGCCCCTCCCCCCCAAAAAAAATCTTAAAAGCCAGAGAAGAAATTACTGTAGTGGATAAAGTGAGGAATACTTGAAGCTACAGCAAATTCATGTTGAGTCAAGAGAGAGGTTAACTGAAAAAGTATCATATTATACTATGGTGTGATTGAACATAATCAGGATTACAATGATCTCTGGCTGATAGTAAAGCTGTTCTAGACCCTTTCCTGTGTTTAAAGAGGATATGCCAGAGATTTACTCTCACTAGATGGTTTCCAGATGGATTTGGGGTCCCCACTGTCCTACATACTTTCCTATAAATTTTTTTGTTTTGTTTTTCACAATTAAACTTTGCTATTTTTCCCTCACCATATTTGGATTTTGTTATCTTTGCATCACACATGTGCTTCATCCATGTGGACTTAGTTGACACCTCACTTAGATTAGTGACTGTTTGAATACAAACCGTTAAGACCCCAGACACTATTCCAGTTGTTAGCGGGGCGCCATGTGCTTTCTTCACCACACTGCTGTAGCTCCCTTACCTTCAGTGATTGTTTCATTAAGGTCAGTATTGAGCAGGCCCTGTTATCAGAACTAACTGTTCTTGGATTGGGAATAGAGTTAAGTGGGAGCCTATAATCCATCTGCTCTGGTTTACTTTGGTGGTCATATTATGACAAAAAGACCACCACCACCACCACCAACAACAACAACAACAACAGCAGCAGCAACAACAAAAAGGCGTAAAACAAAGCCCCCTCAGATGTGATTGCATTGATAGCATCAATAATTTATCCAATGACATAGAATTTAAGATACTGTTGATATGAGGGGTTTATGCAAGTATATAACTTTGAGGTGCAATCCACGAGTTGTTGCTTTGTACAGAAAGATTTCTTAATTGAATGACCTCTGCTTACACTGAGCATGGTTCTTGGTGTTAGGGAAAATTTACTTTTATCAGTTATTACAAGTGCAGGTACTTGCCTATCAGATTAAAACTGTTCATATTATTGCAAGGAACGCATTGAGGTATTAAATATTTGGTGGTTCTCAGTGTCACTGCATTGGACACCCACTAAGCCAGGGATGTCCAATGACCAACATTTCCACAGTTTTTCCCTTCCCTGCCTTAAAAACAGTTCAATCCTTAATCAAGGGTACAGGTAGATTTGGTGTATTGCTCAGTGCATTCAGTAGGGCTTCTACTCTGTGTCCTCCTGATGTGGCCCTTGGCCTGTAAGGCCAACATCTACAGTCATCATAGTGTTTACTCCATAGCATAGTTCATCCAGGGTTGGGTAGAAACATATTATTAGTGTCAACCCTGGAACATAAAATCAGTTTATTGACCACTTAGGTTCCCAACAATTATTGTTTAGCATCCCTCACGAAGTGAGGTTGCTCCTCCTCATTTACCAACCAAACCCAGCAACAAAAATATCAACACCTCCTTTCAAATATAGTTGCCCCCGTCCCCTGGTCTTACTTTGATGTTCCAGTAAGGTTCTCCCTTCATTCCTGTGGGGGGGGCTGCTCATTTGTCAGAGCCTTCTCTCACTGTTGTACAGCATCAAATGGAAAGTCTTTCCCCTTTCTTGACAGAGTGACCCAGCCAATGTGAGGTCTCCTTGTTTGAGGTGATTCTTACAAAGTGCACACAAGGGAGATGATGCATGGTTCATGGTTTTTGTTGTTGTTTTTAGGAATGCATTGTTTTCCATTATGTGTACACACCATAGTTTCTTAATTCATGCTTCTACTATGGGACATTTGTCTGCTTCCAGTTTTTGCTATTGTGAATTGTGCTGCTTTGAATATGGGAAAGCATACAATTACACATATTGTGTCTCATTTCGTTGGGGTATAAACTTAATAGTAGTATTGATGGGGCATATGGAATTTCTGTTCCCAGTTGTGTATGTACTGCCATATCATTTTCCATGGTGCTTTATTTACTAGTCCACTATACTGAATACTAGTTCCAACGTCTACACATCTTCTCCAGCATTTGTTGTTTCCTGTGGGTTTTGTTTTGTTGTTGTTTAATTGGGCTAGTATTATGGGTATAAAGTGCTATCTTGTTGAGGTTTTAATTTGCATCTTCCTGATGACTAGTCATCACAACCATTTTTTATGTTTGTTAGCATCTGTACTTCATTTTGGAGAAATGTTTGCTTATGTCTTTTCCCCTCTTCTTAATTAGTTAGTTTGTCATTTTCTTATTGAGTTGTTGTAGAGTTCTGTACATTTTGAAGATTAGATCTTTGTGTGATATGTTGTTGGTAACCCCTTACCCCCATGCCAGTTTGTGGGCTCTCATTTTAATCTGCTGATAAAATATTTCACTTTGCATAAGTGATGTAATTCTAGATGTTCTAGTCATCTATCTTGTCTTCCTCTGTGTGTTCCTCTTTCATTGTACTTAGTGGTCTCTGCATGAGCTGCAATAGAATACTTATATTTGTTACAGCTTTCTCATCGATGATGTGGATAGCTTTGGGTTTTACATGCATTTATGGGTGAATTTAGTCCATTGACATTCAGTGAGATTCTTGACAGGTATATATTTGTTACCGACATTTTTCTTTACATTTGTTAATGTTTTGTGTGAGTCTTTAATGTGTATTTTCATAGTTTCATTGTTTTTCCTATATTAATTTATTTCTTTCAGTGTCGCTCTGGGTATGTTTATTTTTGTTAGGAATTGTCTTTATGTTGGTTTCAAATAAATGTGATGGTGTTATTGATGGCCATAGTATTTCACTGGATTTTGGGTTTTTTTTTTTAACAGAGTGGTGGTCTTGTTCTTGTGAATTCTTTTTAAAATCATTTTATTAGGGATTCATACAACTCTTATCACAATCTATATGTGAATTTTTGAATTTCTTCTTCTCTTACAATGCTTTTATTTCTCCATCATCTTTGAGTGATATTTTTGCTGGGTAAAATATTGTAAGTTCACAGTTTTTTCTTCCAGTGTTCTGTGTAATTCACTCTATTTTCTTCTTGCCTGCATAGTTTCCATTGAGAAATCTGAAGATATGCTATTTTGACCCATTGTATATAATTGTTCTTTTTTGTTGTTGTTGCTATCTTCACTTACATTTTCTTCCCTTACCAATTGATATTAGACATAGTGAATACGTTGTGCAGGGTAGTTTTCCATTTGGGGTTTCTCCTGATTGTAATTCTTTTAGCTTCCTGAATAATTATCATTTCATCCTTAGACATTGAGGAAATTTTTCTTAAGAGAATTCTAATACTATTCCTTGTTTGTATGTATTTTTTTCCTTCCTGTTCTGGATTCCCATTAGATATGTTGTTCCTCTTGATTGCATCCTACATTGTTCTTAAAGTTTTTCTATTTCTCTTTTGCATTTTATTTTACTTGGAGTCGACAGATTTATCTTCAAGCCCACTAACTCAGGTTTCTCTCTCTTCTCTTCTGCTTCCTTTTTAGAGTGTTTTGTAATGCTGCTATTGTATTGTTTAATTTTTTATTCTGTGGCATATAGTGAACTTACCAGCTTTTTTCTATTGTTTTACTTTTCCTCTCAGTCTCTCCCTTCATCTGTTGTATGAGTGCTATCATTATTCTTTTAATATATTTCTCTGGTAATTCCATAGCCTGTTCAGTTTCAGACATTGCATTTAGTTCTGTTTGGAATTTGGTTGTTTGTTTCTCTTTCTTGTGTGTGTGTGTGTGTGTGTGTGTGTGTGTTTAACTCTGTTAGATAGTACAGTAGAGGGGGCACTGGACAGTATGAACTGTATGAGGGAGAGTGTTAGATTAGGTTTTATTTGGGTAGATTAAAAAGTAGAAGACGAAGTGTTGGAGGAGGGAGAAACAGAAAAAGTAAGCAAAAAAAGTGAGAGATCCTGTAGTGTTATTTTGTAGGTTAAATGAAAGGAAATTAGGTCTCCCAAATGTACTTGTTGCTATGACCAGAAAATGGGTAATGCTAATAGATCAGGGGAAAAGATAATAAATTTTAAGAATAGTGTTAGATTTTATTTTCATTAGAATGAGATAGAAAGAAAATGTTGGAAGAGAATAAAAGAAGGGGACAAATAAAAGATAGGTTAAAAGGGATAAGAAATCAACCTTTAAATATTAAAGAAGGAAAGGGTAAACGTAAAGTTTTAAAAAATAATAGAAAAAATGATACTAGAGTAAGAATCGTGAGAGCTCTTTATATATGTTTGTTTTGGCTCTAAGTTTTGCCCAGGAGCATTGTCTCTGATGTGGGTGCTAACTTCTGGATTGATGATGGGTTCAAAAACTGGAAAACAAATTTAAGTGAATGCAAAAAAAGTAAATTAACATTACCCCCCCACCCCCCAGTTCTTACGTATACCAGCACATAATGAAGTCCTGATTAAGGATGAATTATAAGAAGAGTGCACAATTTGTTTTAGATATGGAGGGATTATAGGAATGATAGAACACAGAGCAACAACAATGCCAGCAAAAGAACATCTGCTGTCTAAACCTTGTCCTTGGGGAAGCTAAGGGTGTGTGGATCAGGAGTTTTTGAGCAGTTGGGGACAGTGTCTGGTAGTGTGATGATTTTATAACATGTAAGAGTAGGGTTGATATTAAGACTAGTGGAATGGTTTTGGTACCTGGTATGGCTGAGACTCCTGAATTTTTATGATTTAGGTTAAATATCTAAAGATGACAGACCTCTAGTAAACAAGGTCAGAGGAGTTGGGGTTCTCTCTTTTCTGGATGATGGACGTGACTAAATAGGACTGGAAGAACGGGTCTGTGGGGTTACCTCCCCCCCAAAAAAACCCAAAACACAACCAAAAGAAACGGGAAAAGCTCCACTGGGAAAAGTTTTTGTAATATGCACTTTTTTTTCCCCATTAGGCAAGCATTGAGTTAGTTCACCCAGTGATGTCTCCTGGGAAGATTCCTTCTGATCACAGTGAGTTTTGTCGTGAAAGCAATTTTGCTTGAACCTCGAATTTGTGATGGCCAATTTAAGAGTACAGTGTGTGGCTTTGAAATTATGTTTCCTGATCAGGATATATGAACCAGTGGAAGACACCAAAGAATGCTCATCAAGTGAAATCAAATTTGTTGTTGTTGTTTACTGTGAGGCGGATAGTGCATTTGGAGTTCATTCCAACAGGTCAGACTTTAATTACCTTTTCTATTTAGAGGTTTTGAAAAGATTGCATAACATGTGATCCCAAGGGGAAAAAAATCCTAGTTGGTAGTTGAGGAGGGCAGCGATTTGATGACATAGAAGAGGTGAAGAAAAAAATGAGGGAGGTGTATCAGAAATCCCAACGGACAAATTTGAAAAGTATTTCCAAAAATGGAATCACAGATTTGACAAATATATTAAGTGTAATGGCAAGTAGTTTGAAGGTGATAAGGTTGTTTTGTAAAAATTTTTAAAATTAAATACATAGCTTAAAAAAATCCATTTGGGGGCCTTTTATACCCTCCACCTGCTTAGCTGGTCTAGTAGGGAGGAATGAAGCAATAGCCTACTGTTTTCATCCAGGTAGACTAAAGAAACAAATTTATAGACACTCGTATGTGTATAAGAGAGAGGTTTAACCCAGTTCAGAATAAGTACATAAGTCCAACATTAGCCCATATGTCAGATACCAGTCTATAACGTCCTCTTCAGACTCGGGAAACACATGTAATGATGCCGAATGCAAGAAGATCACAGGCCAGTGGGTGTGAAATCTTGCGGGTTCAATGACATTGTGAGAATCTCTGAACTGGCACGAGTGTCCACACGGCTTCTGCAGCATAGGGCACTAGCATAGTTCCATGTATCTTGTCAGTTGCTGTTTCCCAGGGAGTGAAGAGAGAGAGAATGTCTCCCATCTTCAAAGATGAAATCCAGGAGTTCCCAGAATCCTCAGGAGAAGGCCTTGCCCACACAGAGGCCTCATTGGCTATGAAATGTTAGGCAGACTAGAATCCACCCTTCCCTCTTAATACTCTCAAGTACAAAATTGACACCAGGTTATATAACTACCACACCGAATCAAAGGGCAGGTTGTTTATCTGAGTGGCTTGGGGTGCTGACCAGGGATGGAGTTATGGGACAACTGATGAATAGCTTGGTATGTGAACAAGGAGAAGTTTCTTGGCCCTAAACCTTTTAGTCTTTGTCATATGCCCAAATTCCCTGCCCATACTTTTAAAACCCACTGTTGCAATTTCTGTTTGTATTGTGAGGACAATACCTTGTTAATCAACCAGGTGTGTATTAACTGCTATAGAAATATTTTTTTTAATCCATGCTTTTTTGGTCGGCATCTTAAGATGGGGAGGGAGGGGCAGAGCTGTATCTCCTGGAAAGAGGAATAGTTGTAACTTCCCCAGCTTCTGAGAGTTAGTCTATTCACTATCTATGACTATTGCAGGCTGCCCTGTAGAGTTATTGCCACACTTCTTGGGTATTGTGTTAGTCCGGGTTGACTAGAGAAACAAATCCAGAGGCATTCCTATGCATGTAAGAGAGAATTTTATATCAAAGAGCAATTGTACATTAAGAAAACATTCCCGCCCAGTTCAGAACATGTCCATAAGTCTGATATTAACCCATATTTTAGTACTAGTCCATAAATTCCTCTTTAGACTTATGAATCCATGCAATGTTACTGAATGCAGGAAGATCCCAGGCCAGTGGGTGGAAATTCTTGTGGATCCAGTGGTGGTGGAAGCATCTCAGCACTGGCATGGGTCTCCACGTGGCTTCTCCAGCTTCAGCGCTCTTGCTCCATCAGCATGGTTCCATATGTCTTGCTTGCAGGAAGACAAAGCAGAGAGTGTGTCTGACCTCTAGTGAGCTGTTTATCTCCATAGCCCCTCCAAATGAGGACATCAAACTGAGACATATTCGACAAGCTAAATTCCACCTCTTTCCTCTTATTAGACTACAGGTGACACCAGATTATGTAACTACACTGTTAGGTTGTGCTATCTTGGTTATTGGGGATTTAGGGCTTCTAGGGCATCCGGCTAGACCTCCATTGACTTGTGTTGAAAGCCAAGTCTACTTGTGCTTATGTTGGTCTCAAGCTAGTTCCATAGAGCTATGTTTCTGAAGCTCAGCAGTTCCACCATCCTAGCTAGCTCCTGGACTAGGAAAATTAAGTCTAGCAATTTGGGAATCTTCACACAGTTGGTTATTGTTGAGGGCCGGTGACAAAGGGGAGTCTATCAGCAAATGTTGCTGATATTTTATTAAATTTGTGTTATGTAACTTTCTGCTGAAAATCCTGCATTCTGGAAGTGTAGCATATCCCTCTCCTGGTTCTTTTCCGCTGGTCTTTGTGGAGTCCTTCCCATGTGTACTGCTTGGTCACCATCTTGTTCTTCCTCCAAGATATAGGTATTGCATACATATATATGCATATATACAAATGTAGTTAAATACATTTCTCCACTGTCTTAGATGTTTTCACTAAACAAAAAATA
This sequence comes from Tenrec ecaudatus, assembly GCF_050624435.1. Taxonomy (NCBI): domain Eukaryota; kingdom Metazoa; phylum Chordata; class Mammalia; order Afrosoricida; family Tenrecidae; genus Tenrec; species Tenrec ecaudatus. The sequence continues at coordinate 167,811 of NW_027459466.1, forward strand.
ATCAAAATGTAAAGCTATTGTTATGAACCTTCCCCCAAATATTCTATGCTCCTTGATTTACAGAACGTCAGACTGAAAATTCCACAATACTCAAGGGATGTTCTCTGACTTATGGGAAAATACAGAAATATGCGGGGGGAAGATCAGCTCTTTAATGTGGATGGTGTAAGGCAGCATTTCTCAAGCTGTGGGTCGGGATCCCTTTGGGGTTGGGCGACCTTTCATAGGGGTCAGCCGATTCATAAGAGTAGCAAAGTTATAGTTATGAAGTAAAAACGAAAATAATTTTATGGTTGGGGGATCACTACAATGTGAGGAACTATATTAAAGGGTCATGGCATTAAGAAAGTTGAGAACCACTGTTAAGGTTTCTAAACAAAATCCTCAATGGACAACCATTCTTACTCTTGAAGAATGAGCTGGTGTATTGTCATGATAGAGAGAAAAACAGATCCTTTGTGCAACATTCTAGGACATTTTCTCACTAATACCATGTTACATTTTCTTGAAGCTTATTCATAATAATACTTTTTGATTTTCTCTGTCCTATGAGAATTTCATTCCAGACTAGCCATTTAGAATCCACAAAATCACTTTCATACATTCTGAATTGACCGTTATTCTTTGAATATCAACCTAGATGATTCCTACAGATCTAACTGTTTTCATTGGATCTCTCTCTCTGGATCATTTTGATACATTCAAGAATTATCAATACTTAAGTTTCATTCCACAAAACTGGCTTCATTAACTTCAATTTCCTACAAAGCAGCTCTTCAGGAGCAATTTTTTAGCTCATCAATCCCTGTGCATTGCTTTTTGGCACCAATCAAGAAACCAAAATTGTGACTAAATAATTGAAAATGCTGAACCATGTGAAATTCCAACTTCCTTAGTTATCTCCTCAATGGCAACTCGACAGACTTCTTCCACCAGTACTTCATGTCATCCAGATTCTTCATTTGTACCAGTTGACTTTTCCCCCTCTTTGACTCACCTGTGAAGTTTTCAGTATATTCTTTATGATGCTTGATCCAATTAAAAAATGTCTAGTGTGCAGAAGAGAGAATTTCTGTTGGCCTACATTCTTTCTTTCTCTTTCTTTCTTTGTTTCCTGACTCACACAAACAGATGTATTTTAAGTCAACCCAATGAAACCAAGTTAAGTGTGTTACTGAGAAAATATGGCCAACAGACAGCCAGTGATAGCAGAAACATGTTTAAGCATGTTTTATTTGGAATAAACACATGAATGTGGAATTTATTTTACTAACACTTGTATAAACTATACCTCTTCTTGGCTACACTAAAATATGTATGAATGTGTGGACAAATACAACTGTGCATTTATTAATACAATCTATGTATTTATAAAATGTTAAGGGTTCTAGTTTGATTTGGTCAAGGTAGTGTGTCATAAGTATCATTTTCATAAATTGTCATTTATTCTCTTCAGTTGGAAAGCCAAACATTAGAGGCTATTTTCCAGCATATGGTGGGAGGTCAGATGCTCAGAGATATTCCCCCTGAAGGCAGTCTGCTCCATTGTTGGTGGGGTTCACACCCCACTGATAATGGTTTCAATAGTGAGCAAGAGAACAGGTCAAACTGGCTCAGTGATAACCAAAATTAAGCTGGTTCTCTGAATCTAAGATCCACCCATCTTGTCACATGTGTACTCCCAGTACCTCCCTGTCGTATTTTGTGGCTACCCCTAGATCGTCCCCCCGATTCATTACTGTAGTCCAATTAGTGCAATCCCTTCCTGTGACATATGTCTTTACCTGCAATTAGGAGGCTTGCATGTCCCCAAAGATATATAAGACTTGATTAGCAATAAAAAGCTCTCTCTGCTCCCCCTTCCCCTCCCCTGGTCCTCACTCCCCTGTTCCCCTTCCCCTTTTCATCCTTCCCCTCCCTTCTCTCCTTAACTCTGGTCTCTCTCTCCCTGTGGAAGACCAAGTGAGGCTGAGGTGCACATGCTATCATCGGGGGGGGGGGGAGCGGGGGGAGAAACAGTGAATCATCTGACTTTCACAGATGAAGCATCCTCCGTTGTTTGACCATTGGTTGCAGTTTTAATAAAACCAACCTGTTCCAGTCTCTGTCCTGGACACTGCTGGATCCAACTAATATAATAGTCACTGAAGGTGAATCTGGAAGTTGCACAGGAGCGTCTCAGAGATTCCCCAGGCTTTCTCAGGTCACCTCCAGATTTCACCAGCTGCACTTTACACTGGACACCTGCAATCACAAAGACAGTGTGATAAGGTCACTGCCCTGCCTACCCCATCCAATATTCTACACACAACCACACAGCATTTTCCTCAATTATTACCACGTAGAATGGCCAAAACATAAACACAACTTTGTCCAAAATTCATGATGTGTCCTCTGAGTTAGCTGAAAATGGAAATAGCTGAGGCCCAATGTACTGGGGCTTCATGCCCAGAGCTCCCAGGAAAGGAGCAGGACAGGTTTCACTGGCACACAGAGAGAGCTGTATTAGCATGTGGCCCTCCACTTAGTAGCAGAGGAGTGGACTACCTGTGTTGGGGTTCTCCTTATGACCCAAGAAACAGACACACCCTCACAGGAAAATGGAGGTTTTTATAAAGGCTGCTTATACACGTGATACAGAAGCACTGCTGCTGCTATAGTTAAAAGCTATCAATGTTTGATATAAATGTTTTAAATTTTTAAACACTGTGATACATAAAAGAGAACCTCTGTGGCATGAGAGTTCAGAATGTATCCTTCATCCTCAGTGTGGACGCACAGATGGTTACTCCTCATGTGAACATGATGATAGATAGCTCTGGTGTCTGTTTCTTGTTGGTGAACATTATTATCCTTATCATTGTCTTCCAAGATATGTCCTCCTTTATTTGACATTGATGAATTTTTTTACAGAGTTGTTCATTAAGAATGCCATCTTTAAAATGATTAGGGCAAAGACTGTACAGATGTGCTTTATACAATTGATGTATATATATGTATGGACTGTGATAAGAGTTGTATGAGCCCCTAATAAAATGTTTAAAAAAGAATGTCATCTTTAACTTTTTAGCACCCAGTCACCCATTCACTACAAAGTGACATCTCCTCTCTTATTTCTGCCATAGGGGAGTCACTTGTCCTGTGCGTTGTACACACACCTTTCTGGTACAGCCCTGCCCTATTCCTTACAGTAGTCTGTGTCTGGATACCACTGACTTCCGCTATCCCATACAGTAAAAGTGTCTTGTCTTCAGTGGTCACAGACTTTAACTATAGAGAGAAGGAGTTTGTGGGCTCACTTCTTGAGATCGAAGGTCAATTCTTCAGGAATGAAGTGAAGTTTCTTCCGACAACCAAGGTCTATTGTTAACAGTCAGTCTGACTACTTCAAAAGGTATTGGCTGGTCCAGCTCCAGTAATACTAAGTGATCGTGGTGTGTGTGGAGAAGTCGGTACAGGTTAGGGAGAGGATCTGGGAGGTTTCGCCACTCCTCAGAGGGCTTCCTGCAGCTGGAATGGAGCAGAACAACTAGGGACAGGGAAATAGTAAACAGGCAGTGAGGACAAAGAGTAGACACCCATTCGTAACAGGCTATTTTGAGAAACCCACGGGAGGCTCTAACACCAATAGACAAATGCACACAGAAAAACCCAGCCTGCTGTGTAGCATACAGATTCTAACTGTTAGATGGCTTGTCACCGTGATTGCAGCAATGAGATCGAGTATAGCAAGGACTGTGAGGATGACACAGGAATAGGCAGTGTGTTGTTCTATTGTACATGGCAACACGATGATTTAAGACCAAACCAATGAAACCTGGCAATAGTAACAATAGCATTTGTATTGAGGAAATGTGAGTCCTAATCAATAAGACTGTCATGAAAGGTTACTGGTAGGTATTTTGAAAAAAAAAAAAGAAGAAGAAGATTCAGAAATGAAGTCCTGGAGGAGCAATTGAATTGAATCACTGCTCTAGGTCAACCCTTGTTATGTGAGTGGTTACCATGACTTTCCATGAGCAATCAACAATTGTTCACTGCACCTGAGGCTAGATGGTTTCCTTTTTCTTCTAATAGCCTAAAAACTCCCTACAGACTTGGCCCTTCTTCATGGAAGGTGAGTATTAGGTTCACCCTGAATAATATTCACTAGTGGTGTTTGAAGAATTATCACATGTACTTCAACTTCAATAGAATGCTGAATTAGTTATTTTATCTAATCTTTTGGGGGAGTTCAGGTGGACCTAGTCTTTAAAGTGAGGTTCTGGCTCTTCAGTACTCTGAAGAATATTGAATATTCACCACATTTAATATATCTTTTGATCTCTTGACTGCTGCTTCCATGAGCTTTGATTGTGGATACAAGGAAGACAAAATCCATGACGAACATTTCTCCAGACGGAGTGGATGAGTGAAGAGACTTGGTGGTGGTGAAGTCAGTGGAGGTGGCAGGATTTTCTTTGGCAGGCTCCGATGGTGTTCCTCGCTCACTACAGGGGAATCTGCAAAGGAAGAGAACGTAAAGGTGGCCTCCAAGTCCAGTCTCTGGTCACTGTAGCCAAGAGAATTGAGACCAGGGCGGTAGTTCTTACCCCAAAGGGGCAGTTCTGTGCAGAAGAGACAGGGCAATGCCAGAGCAAAGAGCAGGCGGCTTTCCTGTTGCATCTTTTTTGTAGTTCCCTGGACTCTGCTCTATGATGTAACTCAATTCTGAAGTGAAGATGGAGGAGGCAGTGCAGGAAAGTCCAAGACTTCCTGGAATCTGAAGTGCTACTCAGATCATCCAAACAAGAGATAGTAAAGGAGGGAGATGGCTCTGTAAAACTGAGCCCCTGAGTTCCAAAAGATGGTGTTGTAGACTGTACAGTTCTTTCTTCAATGCCTTACTCATTGATGGAACCGAGAAGGGGTTCTTCTGAGTTTCAGTTAGTATCCACGGAGAGTATAAAGCCAACCACAGGCCAAGTGTATGAGAGTGACTCCACCAACCACTGCATGATCTTCCTTCACCTGGCTGGCCCGGATATTGGCAGTCCAGTAACAAACACATTGGCCAAGTTAACAAGGTTAAAGTCATTGGAATCAAAAACACATGGAAAGAACCAAGAGGCTGCTGCATGGGAGCAGTGCAACCTGCTGTGGCGCAGTAGGACCAGTTACAGCAGCCTAACTGGTGGCTCATCGGATGACTCATCGGATGACAATGAAGAGGATTCAGGGGGTAGTAGGCAATCACTACAATTATAACATAAGTAACTGATGTGCCCCTTGTGTTTATAAATACTGTAAGGTGACTTTAGTTACTCCAAGTTCTCCTCATTGCAATAATTTGTAACTCTTTGGACCATGCGTCCTTGAGGCAGATGTCTTTCAGAAAGAGAGCAGGGGTTCTGGGTTTTTGAAGGGAACAGTGAGAGTGAAGAAGTTATGCTACCTCACTAACGTGGTGGTAAGAGGTCATGGGAATGAACCAGCTGAGCCAGAGAGGTAGACACAGTTGTGTGCTGAGGCAACACATCTGGTCAGCAAGTACCTTCTGTCATAGCTGCTCTCCCTTTACAAGGTGTGTACCCACAGTACAACACCTGAACCCAAGTTGGCCTAATGCAGCATCTGTGTATTTTTGTTTTCTACCTTCTAAAAGTTGAAAAATAAAAGTGCAACATAATAAATCTGATGGAAAGTTTATCAGTGGCACTATGTGTTTTTCTGCATTGACATGGAATAACGACAGTGGGAGCTTCATTGGATTCCAGAAAATGCAGCATTGATGGGTGGCATCAGATCCACTGTAGTCTGATATTTCTAGTGGAAAATGTAGAGTTAGAGCCATATGCGCATGCACAACGGGAGAGAAGTCATATTGTCCTGCAAGCCCTCACCCATTACTGTGACCATCTGTGTTCTTTTTTCATTTTACAACGTTGCAATGGAATGGCACTTTGTCTCCCTTTCCAAATGCCTTGGTAGCTCTTGAGTATCACAAAAGCACGTGGTCTATAGTTTTCCTGTTTCATTCGGTGAAAATATGCTCACCGAGTGCCTGACCTGCTGAAGGCACTTTGTAGAGCGGCGATGTGGGACCCCTGATCTGGATGAGACACTCACTGCATGTACATGCTTCAGATCCTCCTGACCCGCCTGCCTGGCCTTTTGTTCCAAAAAAAACCAGTTCATTCCATACCCTTCTTTCTGCTGCCTCTTTGTTTCACTCCACTGGCATGTGTCTCACTCATCGTGTGTTTTTTTTCATCTTTGTTGGCATCTGACCTCAGCGTTCTTCGTCAACTTTTTAATTTCTCCTCCACTTTGCTTTTGCAGACCAGGCTTTTTAAAGACCACGGACCTCCAGATTTTAGCACCTCATATATCATTGTTTCACATGGACGTGATTCTAGAAGAAAACCAAAGATCCAAACCCAGAGCAACTTAGGACCTTCTGCAAATTCACTACTAGTGTACCTTTGGGCCTTCACATTTCACATTGGAGATTTATTAATTTTTATTCTTACACATTTTTGTTGGTTGATTTACTTGAGTTAAAATGCTAGACCAAGTAGAAATGTACAATTTCTAGCCTGTGTTTACCTGGGATATCGTTGGTAGGAGAATCAGGGTGGATGCCATTACTTTCTGTACTGGAGAAAAAATAAGCAATCACTGAATGAATCACACAAGCAATCAAGCAAACACACAACTTCTGCCTCAAAGTGTAAATCTACCGCCATTGGGTCAATTCAGACTCATAGCAAACCCGTAGAACTGAATATAACTGTTCTTTAGGTTTCCAGAGCTTTCCATATTTATCGGCACACAATACTTAAACTTACTCCCAAGGAGTAGCTGCTGGGTTTGAACCGCTAACCTTTTGTTTAGCAACTAATGCTTAGTCCACTCACCACCAAGTCTTCTTTATATATACATCTGCTCTGAGAACCTATGTTACATATTGTGTGATGTCACTTGAGGATCAACTGCCTCATATGCCTGTGAAAGCTAGACAATGAGTAGGAAGTTTGCAGGAAAATCGATGACCTGAAAATGATGGCTTGGGGGTAGGATATTGAAAGTACCAATGACTGCAAGTAAGGAAAGCTTACTTCACGCACTCTGCACCCCTGATATACTCCTTCAGTCTTACTTTTGTCTCCCAAATGCAAAGGACATTTAAAAGAATGTGATTTGAGTACCTCAGAAAGTGTTCGAAAAAGGAAAACACTGACTTGAGACTTACATAGACATAAATGGACACTGTCAGGAAATATTAGGTTTATAATTTGTTCTTGTTTTGTTTTTCAAACTTGAGTAATTTATTTGGGTTGAAAATTAAGACTTTATGCAGCTTAGAGTGCTGTATAGTGGACTGATAATATTCAGTGTGATAAAGAGCATTTACAATGGGCAATCCATGAGGAAAGGAAGTTTTTTACTCCTTACTTATTGTTTCATCCTGGATGACTAGGGTGCCTAGAATATTACCTGGCTCCTAATAGATTTTCAATAAATAACATTTACTTTTCAGTGGAAAAGGCAGTCTATCAATATTTTTACATCTAACCCACTGCCCTAATGTATACTCCAACTCATAGCAACCCTGTATAGGATTTTGACAGTCTATCGATCTTTATAGTAGATGGATTTCTCTGTAGATAGCCTCTCTATTTAAAATCTAAAAAAGGTGGACATTCTAGAGTACTTAGCACAGTTTATGAATTTGTTGTTGATAGGTGCCATCAAGTTGGTTCCTACTCAAAGCATCCCTAAGCACAAAAGAACAGAACACTGCCCAGTCCTGCACTGTCCTCACAACTGTTCTTACATTTGATCTCATTGTTGCAGCCATTGTTAATCCATCTCCTGGAGGGCCTTCCTCCTTGTCACTGCCCTCGTGATGGCCTTCTCCAGGGACTGGCCTCTCTGGGCAACATGTCCAAAGTATGTGAATAAAGTATCACCATCCTTGTGTCATATTAGAATGTGTGTATATATGTTTTTATATATATATATATATATATATATATATATATATATATATATATATATACTTTGTATGCGGTCTTTCACTTTTGGGTGAGTTTATTTTCTTTTTTTGAGGATCTTCTTAATAATTATTTGCTTTCAAACAACAATATTTGGATAGACAATATTTTCTAGGGCCTTCTAAGCCAAAATGATTGCATAAAACTACATTTGTGAGAGTGTGGCCAGGCGGCTCGGACCGAGCAGGGCTTTCCTTCCCAGTGGATTGCAGAGCGTACACTGCCAGTCTCTTGTCTTCTGTTCACCATGGCTTCTTCAGATATCCAGGTGAAAGAACTGGAGAAGCGGGCCTCTGGCCAGGCCTTTGAGCTGATACTCAGCCCCCGTTCAAAAGAGGCCGTCCCAGAATTCCCTCTTTCTCCTCCAAAGAAGAAGGACCTTTCCCTGGAGGAAATTCAGAAGAAATTAGAAGCTGCAGAAGAAAGACGCAAGTCCCATGAGGCGGAGGTCCTGAAGCAGCTGGCCGGGAAGCGGGAGCACGAGAAGGAGGTGCTGCAGAAAGCAATAGAGGAGAACAACAACTTCAGCAAGATGGCCGAGGAGAAGCTGACCCACAAAATGGAAGCCAACAAAGACAACCGAGAAGCACAAATGGTGGCCAAGCTGGAGCGCTTGCGAGAAAAGGACAAGCACGTGGAAGAAGTGCGGAAGAACAAGGAATGCAAAGACCCCGCTGATGAGACTGCAGCCGACTAGCTTGTCCTGAGGACTGACTTTCTCCCCTCCCTCCTCGAAATCCAAAGACCGTGCCGGCCAGTGTCATTTTACTACTATTACTATTTTCCTCCTGACAAAGACTAGAAGCCAACGTAGGACGTAAATAGGTAGATCCAGACCATGTGATGTTGTTTTAGGGGCTAAAGGGGAGAAACAAAAAGTGTTTGACTCTTTTTTTCTAAAGTGTTGGAGTGTTTCTAACGTAGCTATTTTTCTTGTTGCCTCTTTTCTACTTCGGTGCACTCAGTGCACTGGGTGAATGGCTAGCACTGTATTGGCCCCGTGGAAACATGTTTGTGAAAGAGTATGTAGTGGCTTCTCAAAACTGTTAGATGCTGAATATCTGTTTGCTTTTAAATCCCAGTTCTGTCCCGATTTTACCAGATGCTACTGTACTTGAATGGTTAATAAAACTGCACAGTGCTGCTGGTGGCAGTGAAAAAAAAAACTACATTTGTGATTATTTATTACAAGAAGGTTCAAGATAAATCTGAGGGTATAGAGACAATTTGGGACTCCACATGAGAATTTTTTTTCTACATGAAATATTTATAGCTTTGACAACAAATGGCACTAGTTGGTACCCTGAAACAGGAGTCCTCAAACTTTTTAAACAGGGGGCCAGTTCACTGTCCCTCAGACCCGTTGGAGGGCCGGACCATAGTTTAAAAAAAAAAAAGAACAAATTCCCATGCACACTGCACATATCTTATTTTGAAGTCAAAAACAAATGGGGTAAAAACACCTGGCGGGCCAGATAAATGTCCTCGGTGGGCCACATGTGGCCTGCGGGCTGTAGTTTGAGGACACCTGCCTGAACTAACTAGTTGTAAAGTGATATCTCATCAATTACTATTACTGTGAAATCTGTCTTTGGAAGATGGTGAAAGAGAGACAAAGCCCATTCCAAGGAAAATAAATCATGTTCAGAGGCATGAAGCTTCTCTTGAGTCTGTGCATGGTGTCCCTAGAGAGGTGCTGACAAGGTGGGGAAACCACAGCTTCTGAGAGGAAAGCATCACTGACCTCAGCCCTTGCATCTACTGAAACCATGGCCTGTTGCTGGGAGGTTTGTGTCTGGGCTCACACTGAATTCCCATCACTGTGCCTCTAGTACAGTAATACACGGCTGTGTTCTCAGGATTCACAGAGCTCAGTTTTAAATAAACTTTACTTTTGGAGGTGTCCCTGGTTATGCTGACTTGAGACTGGAGAGCTGGATTATAGTGTGTGCTAGCACCCCTCTGTATATCACCAACCCATTCCAGTCCCTTTCCTGAATCATGGCGGATCCAGCTGACATCGGAGCTGGTTAAAGAGAATCTGGAGACAGCACAAGTGAGAGCCAGTGCCTGTGAAGGCTTCACCAGTCCAGGGTCTGACTCTTGTCACTAGACCTGAGCCAGGACACCTGTAGATAAAAAGAGCAACAGTAGGTCATGTGTTCAGATGCTGCATCCCCAGACTTCCTGTGTGAATCCCTGAAGCACTCACCACCCAGAGTCTCCACCAGAAAAAGGAAAGTCCACACATAATTCATGTTCATGTGGATAAGATTCATGACGCCCAGAAAATTCTCTCCAGGGTGAGAAAGAATACGAATTTAAGTACATGTGCTGTGGTTTCACATGGCTGCATATTATGTATTTGCATGTGGGAGGCACATAGTTATGTAAAGTTGAAAAGGGATCAATGGAGGCCCCTGGCTCTGGGAATTACATGGTGATGGGGATGTTGTCTTTGGGAGAACATAGTCCTCTCTCTCAGGTTTTCACTTTACCAATCATATGAACATTTGTTCATATTTTATGTTTAATGTTGCTTTACATCCATTACTATCATAATTACCCAGATGCTATGGTGAAATTATAGAGAATATCCTCATTGTGATAGGTAGGTTTATTGTGCCAACATGGCCAATGAACACACGTGGGATTAATTGAAGGGCAGAGAGGTAAATGGCTTGGTGAGCCTCACCTTTCTTGTCTCTTGCTTTGTGATGATCAGATCAGTGTGTGGTTGCCATAGCTTGCTCTCTGCTTCAATTTACAAACTACACTACCTGTGGGACACCTAACCCATGGACTGTGTTGCTGTAGTTTGAGTTTCCTTCAAAACTGCTTCACCACACTACTGGAGTAATATCGCTTGAGCTTGGGACTGTTGGATCCTGTCAACTGCCTTGCTGTTTGCTGCCTGTGCCAAGATAATCTGAATTGCTCTACAGAGGACTACCCTGTGGCCCTCAAGACCTGAAGGACTGCCAGTAGGGAAGTGAGTTGCACTGAGCCATTTGCACTGCTTTATAGATTAACTGTTTATTTCTTATGTTATATAAATAGAGAGAAATTGATAGATATTGATGTATAATCATATGTTCTGGTTTGTTTGTTTTTTCATCTAGAGAACCCTTTCTAACATAATCACAACATAATGGAATCACGGCCGGGCTTTCCTGAATCTCGTCACACATCTGAGCACAAAGGGAAACACTTATCTGTCATCCCTAAAGCTCCTTTCCCCTAGGATATTGCAGAATATTTGGAAAGGAGTAAAGGGTACTTCGAAGTTTTCATCCAGAATTAGAGATTGAATTAAAACAAACAAAAAACCCTAACAACAAGGTTGTTTATGGTGTTAAAAGAAACCACAGAAATACAGTAATTTTTCCTCCCCAAAGGAAAAATTACTGTATATACTCGAATATAAGCTGACCCGAGTATAAGCCGAGGTACCTAATTATTACCTGGGAAACCAGAAAAACTGATTGACTCGAGTATAAGCCTAGGCTGGAAAATGCAGAAGCTATTGGTGAGTTTCAATAATCAAAACAAGTGAAAATAAAATTACTAAAAATTGAGACATCAGTGGGGGTAATGTATTCAAATATTTATTTTAAATAAAAAACAAATAAAAGGACAACAAGTCATTTAACATTAGTAAACCAACACAGTAAGTGGAAAATAGGTTCAACAAAAACAATAAGGTATGAACAATGATACCTTAAGGGTACTATTCCCTGAGTTCAATCAGCAACCTAGCTAAAATGTAAAGAGTAAAATCCTTCAAAACTGGATTCCTCATCATCATCCGTATCCTAATGCAGAGCTTCAGCTGGTGTGAGGTCATCATAGATGCTGTCCTCACTGAGATCTCCGTCATCACCATCACTGCTGTCATTTTCACACAAAACACAGTCTTCACTGCCATTAGCATTACTAATACTACATTTCTGGAAGGCACATCACAACATATCTTCTGGAATGTCTTCCCATGCATCTAGAAACCACTTTGCTTTTAACTCTGTCAGGCTTCATGAGATTTCCTCCTTTTGTTAGTCAGGTTTGGCCAGATGACATCCATTCATGCCACATCCTTCACACATGGTTTTTAAAAGGCTTATTCAAAGATACATCCAGAGGCTGCAGTACAGATATAAGCCCACCTGGAATAACGGCTAAAGTAACTTTAATAGATTTTGCCATTTTTTTTAATGTCATCCGACAGTTGGGCTCTGAACATATCCCAAACAAGTAGTGATGGCTTTTTCTTTAAGGCTGCTCCTGGTCATCGGTTCCAAATTTCTTACAGCCATTTTTTTTTGTTCCGTCTTCATCCATCCAGCCTTTAACATGTGCATGCACAGTAATTCTTGGTGGGAAATTGATCTTCTTAGGCAAAGTCTTCCTTTTAAAAATAATGACAGGGTGGAGCTTAGTTCCATTAGCCAAACATGATAGAACAACTGTAAAGTGTTTGTTTGTTTTTTTCATTTCCTGTGGTTTTGAGAAAAATGTCTTTTTTTTCTCCTAAACTTGCCACAGTTCTGTTGCTTGGAAGATAAAAAGTTATGGCAGTTTCATCCACATTCCCAATATCTGCCAGGTCAAAGTTATAAATCCTTCTTTGTTTTATAATAAATGACTGGAATGACATAATTTTTTCTTCAAGGTCTTGTGACAATTTCTGGGAAATCTTTGTTCTTTGTCTCAAACATAGTAGGCCAAACCTATTCATGAAGTGGGTACACCATCCTTCTGATGCAACAAATTTTTCAATGCCTGGTGCTTTATATTTGTCATCCTTAGCCATCTGTAGAACACGTATGTGGATTCCCATGCGTGTTACACAGTAACTATTTTGATGATACTCCATAATCCATTTATGCAATTCACTCTCTAGAGCCCCACAAAAAGAAATTAAACCACAATGAGCTTTTTTTAGCTTTGGAATCTGTTTCAAATCAGCCTTCATTTTCCTCTATTCCCTTACTTGCTTTTCATCAACATAGAATTCACTACTTGCAATACTGTTATTGCTCTCTTCTGCTCTTCACACAACCTTCATTTTGAAACCAGGCTCATATGACTGGCGTTTTTGTTTTGGTTGAAGAGTATCCATATCTAATAGGATAAAAAAATAAGACTTTGAAAAAGATTTTTCATGGTCTTGCCCCCCACCCCCTACATGATGCATTAGATGGTAGGAGGGGCAGGAGGGAGTCTGTGTAGATGGGGCATGCAGGATGTAAATTAGCATAGACACCAGAGGCGAGAGACAAAGCACAGCCACAGAAACATCCTTACCAGTTCAGCTGCCAGCGAAAGTGAATCAGTATGGGTGCTTCTGCCAATTGGAGCTGTCCATATCTTAGGACGGCTGTGATTGGTTAAATGTGAGTAAACAGACATTCAAAGACCTTCAGTGTCAACGCGACTTTGAATGAACAGTGGACAAACGGCAATCACCCACAAGATAACGGGCGCTCATCCCGTTACCAGGGGGTGAAGGGTGCAGCGAAATGTTACACCTCACTGGGGTACCACTGACCCATGTATATGCCGAACTCCAGGTTTTCAGCACATTTTTGTGCTGAAAATCTCAGCTTATAGACGAGTATATATGGTAGTACCCAGGTGTATGTTGGGCTCAATGTGTTCTGAGAGCCCCCTGCTGACAGCATCCCATCACACATACAGGAGAGGTATTCGATGAGCTTACACTGTCTTCCACCTTTTGGGGACCACAGAGAAACATTTTCTCTGATCCAAAGCATTCGTGCTCATTGTCAGAGGTGTTCCCTGGAGTTCTCTCAGCTGGTTTCCTGCCATGGGCAGTAGAGCTACCAAAGTGCTCAGCACAGCAGTTTTCGCTGACCAGCCACTGCAGTCCTTACCCAGGCTCCTGTCCTCACTTCTTTCTTCACTTGCTCCAGGAGGGGGTGGGTCTCTAACACCCCTGCAGGACAGCTTTCTTCTTGAGGTTAGTTTTAGGCCCGGTCTCACACTGACTCTCCCACACAGTGAAAGCTTTGTGGAGGACTGAAGGTTGCAAGCACTCTGAATTGGTTGAGTTGGTTGTAGTGGAAGGAAGTATGATCTATAGATATTGATATTTATATTAGATTTGATATGCCACAACAAAGTATTCATTAAAAAAGATATCTGACTGAAAGACATTGAACAGAGTTTAGGCTTTATTCTTTCCAAAGGTGGAGCGAAAGTTTTTGAAGCAGACTTTTATTCAAAGTAATTGAAGTATTAGATTTATAGCTATTTATTCCATGTTAAGGAGGAAATTATCAAGCCAGAATTCTTTTGTCTGGGTTTGTGTTATACGTGTGATAGGGAACTTTGCAAATATTGGTAATTGTTTAACACAATGATAATCTAATGTTACTGAATTATGCATGAGAAGAATTTTGCAAATGGCCTTTTGTTACATATATGTATCATGAAAAAATAAGTGACAGATAGTCACACATAATTATAAACTGATGGAAATTCATCCCAGTATAACAACATTCAAAAAACAAACAAACATTTAAATAATGAACAGTAAAGGAGATTTTGATATAAGCCAGGAACTTGAATTTACAAAAAACTTCTAGCAATGGAATAAATAATCTTTATTTAATTTTCCCCCTAACCATTTTATTGGGTACTAATAGAGATATCATATCATTCCACAGTTCACTCACATCAAGCAGTATTGTACAATTGCTACCACAATCAGTTTCAAAACATCATCTTCCTTCTTGAATTCCTTGACTTCAGTTCCCGTTTATGTCCTCCCATGCCACCACCCACCGAAACCCTTAATCTACTTGCTTTCTCTATATGTTTATCAATCCCAAGTTTTATCTACTGTAAAACAGAAAAACATAAAACAAAAATTCAAGAGTGTTACCTGCAACAACAAAATATACCTGAGATAAACTCCAATAGGAATTGGAAATTGGGGAAGCTGACAATCTGTTTCCTCCTTCTCTGGAGTCCATGACAGAACCAGACATGATTAGCATCAAATTGTCAGTCTGGCTACTGGGGTATGATGACCTTGCTGAATGACTGCCTTTCCAGGGCTTCTGTATTCAAAAACACTCCTTAGTGTCTGGTGTCCTACAGCCTACCCCCTCTACCTTCGGCTGAACCCATGCTAACAGTCCCCAAACTGATTGTTATGCACATTACATGGAACACACAAAACAGCAGCAACAACAAAACAAACTCACTATTTCCTGCAGATTTGAGCTCATAGCATAAACCCATTTCTTTATCTTTGCTGTTGTGGAGGGAACACAGTTCTTCAACTGCAGCACAAAAGAGGGATACTTGCAAACCCCCATCCCTGCACTGGCCCCAGGGTGAAACCACTGACTGTGGAGATTTGTGCCCACTCCTGATGAGGAGCTATCTCTATCTCTTCTCTGTGAGAGCAAACTGCTGTTGTATCCAACGCTTCTGTGTAAACTGTGTTTTGCTGGCGACTTCTCAATTGGTTCAACAGAAATATAATGTTATGATGACCTTACACTACAAAATAAGGGAATGTCCAGTTGTCTACAGATTAGACATCCCCTCACAGGTTCACAAGGAAGAGATGACCCAGTCAGGGTGCAGTATAGCTCCGATGAAACATAGAACTTTCCTCTAGTTATTTAATGCTCTCCCCTCCCACTATTATGACACCAATTCTACCTTACAAATCCTGGTAGACCGAAACATGTACACTGCTACAGATAAGAGCTCACAACACAGGGAATCCAAGACAGATAAAACCCTCAGGACCAATAATAAAGTAGGGATAAAGGAGGATAGCAGGGAGGTGGGGCGGAGAAAGAGGGAATGATCACAATGATCTACATATAATCCCCTCCCAGGGGGACGAAAAGCAGAAAAGTGGGTGAATGGAGACAGCGTTTGGTGTAAGGCATGAAAAAATATTATAAACTATCAAGTTTTCATGAGGGAGGGT
Organism: Tenrec ecaudatus; assembly: GCF_050624435.1. Lineage (NCBI taxonomy): Eukaryota > Metazoa > Chordata > Mammalia > Afrosoricida > Tenrecidae > Tenrec > Tenrec ecaudatus. The sequence goes on from NW_027459466.1 coordinate 183,825, forward strand.
GGGAGTGGGTGGGAAATGAGCTGATACCAAAGGCTCAAGTAGAAAGAATATGTTTTGAAAATGATGATGGCAATATATGGACAAAGGTGCTTGACACAATGGATATATGTATAGATTGTTATAAGAGCTGTTCAAGACCCCAATAAAATGATATATAAAAAGGAATAAATCAACTGGAAGGATAAATAAGTTTATTTGTATAAAGTTACATAGAAAATTGAAGAACAACCAATAAAATGTATATTTAAAAGGAAAACCATTAACATGTTATTAAAATATTATACATAATAGTATAAATGATGTTACAGAAAAAAGGGCATAATTAAAATAAAAACAGAATGTAATAATTTCTTTGGAGACCAGGATAATGGAAAGAATTGAGCAATTCCTGACAATAATATTAACTATGATTAGACAAAATACAGAATACACAGAAAAAAAACTAATGGAGATCAGCAACCAAAATAAGATACAAATTGAGAAACTCAATTACCATAACACACTAGCAGCAAGTGAATTCTGACTCATAGCGACCCTCTAGGACAGAATAGAGCTGCTCCTCATTTTCAGACACTGCCTTTTTTAAACTGAGAAATTGGCAAAATTTATTATGAAATATGTATTAGAAACAGCATGTTATCAATATTAAGTACATTTTTCATATGAAATATTTTAAGAAGTTATTTTCAGAAGTATACAAAATAAAAACCTTTTAAATCATTTTGTCAGCAAATAAGATCCTTAAACCTTTTCTTTTTTTTCCCCTCATTCAAACCATTTTATTAGAATCAAATCTAGACATCATACCATTCTGTCGTTCAGTCTTATCAAGCTGTGTTCACAATTGCTACCACAACCTGTTTGAAAACATTTTCTTCCTTCTTGAAATCCTTTACATTAGCTCCCTGTGTTAGACAGGGTTCTCTAGATAAACAAAACCAGGATACTTATGATTGTGTGTGTGTGTGTGTATGAATATAACAGTTAATTAGGCCACACAGCAGTGTAGAGGGCTCAGTTCAATTCATTTCCATGGGAAAAATAATATACTGGAAGGCCTTCAACTCACAACGACCACTGGGTCCAGGATCAAGGAAGCAGAGAGCTGAGTCTTCCATAGAGCAATGCAGACAGTCTGGCCACAGGCAGCAAACAGCAGGGTGGGTGAACAACAATCATCAGGATGACAAGTTCCAACAGTCCCAAGCTCAAGTGATGTCTACAACAGCAACGTGGTGAAGCTAGTCTCAAAGGAAACTCAAGCTCTAGCGACATGATCTACAGGTTGTCAGCCCCACAGGCAGTGTAGCTTAGGAGTTGAGGAAGAGAACAAGCTAAGGCAGCCACACACTGGTCTGATTATCAGAAAGCAAGAGAGATACCAGTGACCTTTCTGAGCCATTTATCTCTTTGCTCTCCAATCAAACTGCAACCTTATTAATACCACATGTTCCTATTGGCCAGGTTGGCACATAAATCTACCAATCACATTCCATTTTACCACCATTTCCCTTACTGTGGCCCCAGGAACCCTTATTCTAGTTATTATCTCTGTAGATTTCCCCATCTTGGGTTTCATAAATCAAAAAACAGAAAAAGACATAAGAGGGAATCAAAAAGGCTACCAACAATGACAAAATACAACAGGTATAAACCCCTACATGAAAAAAAATCCAGAAAGTATTAAAACCCAGAATAAGCAAAAGTGTATCAAAATGGAAATATTAAACTACGTATAGGTAAACTTAATAAGGAATGGTATATGTATCAAATGTTAAATAGTAAATATGAAAAGGTGTATTATAGTAATATTTTAGGTATTCACACTTGGCTAACAGAATTAATCTCAATTCCTGCAACTCATTATCAGGGATGTTGTTGATTACATTTGAGTAAGTTTTATGCTCCGTGCCTCCGTGTACAACAGCACAAATACATAAACTGAGAAGTCCTGAACCGTCCTCATTTGATCCTAAGTCTGAGACCATTTTTGCAGCCACCCCCGTCTGTGCATCTAATTCAGGGTATTCTTCTATTTTGCTGACACTCTACAATAGAGGATGTTCTTCTCTAGGAACTGGTTGCCCTGAAAACATATTCAAAATATGTGAGAAGTCTCATTATTCTCAATTCTAAAGAGCATTCTGAGATACTGGTCTGCCATTTCCTCTTCTTGTGACACATCTGCTATTTTATTTTGGAATCAAAGTTGTCCTTCCATTGAGTGTTCGCTTCATTATGACCCCAAAGAGCAATTTCACAAAAGTCATGTCACAAGTTTAGCATCAGAAGTCACTGCAATTATTTTCTCAGACATAAGAATATTAATCAATCAGTATCCACAGTGCACATTGCAGAGAGACACATCCAGAGATGTGTTATCCTGGGTTTTAATAGAGCAATGAGCTCAGGCCTTTTAAAATCATGCATTTTACTCATGAATCTATAAATGTCTGTATTTCATCGTCAACATACTTTGACTAACAGGGTGAGAATGACCACAATAATCTGCTTGTCAAGAAGGAAAATGAATCACATAGGATGACAATGGAGGATCATTGTCACTTTTAATATTTGTACTGCAAACAGAGAATTCTAGTTCCTCTTTCGAAGCCTGCAGTGAGAAGAACACTTAGGGGGGAAAAAAAGAGAAACCTGTTCTGGGGATGCTGAAAGCTGAGCGAGGAAGCCCTAATTCCAACAGGAAATCCTCCTTCATTCACCTCTGCCTGCTTCTCTAGGGCTGGGTGTCCATGTTCAGTGGGTCCTGCACGCCCCCTACTGCCCAGTGTCTTCCCTGCAGGGGAGTTTTGTGTTTGGGCTCACACTGACTTCACTTCACTGTGTTCCTTGTACAGTAATAAAGGGCCATGTCCTCAGCAGTCACAGAACTCAGCTGCAGGAAGAACTGATTCTTCGATGTGTCTCTGGTGATGGAGAGTCAGCTTTGGAAGGACGGGTTATATTTTGTACCACCATTATACCATAAGCTTCCCATCCACTGCAGCCCCTTCCCAGGAGTCTGGTGGATCCAGCTCGAGTCATAACTCCTACTTGTGATGGAGACACCAGAGACAGTGCAAATGAGGGACAGCTTCTGGGAGGGCTTCACCAGTCCTGGACCTGAATCCTGAAGCTGCATCTCTGATAGAACTTCTGTAAATAAAGATAATTGATCTCTGTCAGTCACTTGCAGTCACAACCATCCACATAGACTCAACACCGACATCTGAGACCCTCACCTTGGGGAACTGTCACCAGGCACAGGAGAACACATAGCAACAGCATCTTTAGCCCTCAGCTGTGCTTTCCCAAGAGATAGACAGCCCTGTCAGAAGAGAACTGATAGCTTTCAGTGCCCAAGTTGTGGGATTTTAACCGTGTGCCTGAAGAATGATTTGCATAGCAGGGAGACTTATGCTTATAAATAGAGGCTCCTTTTTTTCTTCTGAGCCATTGTAGGGTAATTCTTCTTTTGAACTCATCTGTGTGTTAGTCTGCAATGAGAGAGCACTTCACCTAAAAGGTATGTGCGAATGGACAATGGAAAGCCCAGCATTTCTGAGCCCAGTATTCTCTCCCTTCAGCCCTTCATTGCTCCTGCCCTGACTGAGGCTCTTATATATCCTGTACATTGGAGATTGGGCCGTATAGGGTTCCTTGGAACCAGCAGGTACACCCCAGAGTATCTCCCATTACCTCACACTCTCCAAAACCCAATTTTTCTTTATGCACGGATGACTTTTAATCAACCTCCTCAAAGTCCTTGGTAATTTTCCTATGTGGTAATAATATGTTTTAGTAATATTAATACCAGACCAATTCCAAGGAGTTGGGGGTTGATGATGCCTCAAATATCCAACTCTTCCATGATGTCATTCAGCACCATTTCCCACCTATTCCTTGCCTACATATATTTCCTTGTGTTTCTTGAATGTAAATTGCAACAACATCCAACAAAACCCCTTGAATGCTTGAGGAAATGCTCAAGTGTTGGTGGGTGTACTTCAGTCCATATCCCTAAGGTCAGTTGGTCATAAGCCAGATGTGGGGGTCTACAAGATGTCCTCCACTTCGGACTCTGTATTTTATTAAGGTACAGATGCCCTGAGGCTCTGGCAGGATGTCTCCAGTAGGCATTGGCCTCCTACTGATGTGAATCAGCACGGTCTTTTCCAGATTTGGGCCATGATCATCACAAACCCCACCGCTCTTACAAGCACCACTATCACTACATCCCACTACCTGATGGCTAAGGAAAACCTCAGTGTAAGAAGAAGCTGCTACCCAGAAAAGTTGAGCCCCAGAAAAGACAAGGTTGTAACTCTGTACTCTATAAGAACTGCAAGATTCTGAAGAGAAACCCTTTGTTTGGCAGAGAGCATTCCAAAGAGTGTAAAACCTGTCAAGTGCCATGACTTAAAGTAAAAAGTTACATCAGAGAAGGGAGTGGGAAATAATTGTTTAATAGGGCAAAGTAAGGATATGAGCCAAGGACAGTATTTCATATCTTGAACCAAAATATGTTGAGTTGAGACCTAAAGGCACTCTGGATTAAATGAAGTCCATACAGGTCCTCAAAATTTGTGGAATAAGCACAGACATTTTTAAATGTCCCTTACCCAGAGGACTCTGGGTCACCTGAAATTTGAGCACATACAACCAAAGTCTTCCTCTCTATTTATGCTTTACTTATGATTCCCCACAAACTGCTCAGGGATCACAACCTTGAATTTATTACCAACACTCACATATTTTCTGAATTTGGAATATTTTTCATATTATTGCCCATAAAATCACTAGCACTATCTCTAGTTATACATGTTAAAAATGTTATGCCCATTCAGATTTTGTTCTCATTGATATCAAAGATCACAAACATTTTTCTCCATTCTTAGAGTTGACACCAGTCATTTACTGTATGGTTAAACTGCATATGTCAATGGGGGAAATTCAAGCACAAGTTGGTGGTCACTTGACCTCTCTGGGCCAGAATTTGCTGAGGAGAATAAGCTTTTTCAAAAATGATTCTTGATTTTCCATATGATCCAGGAATTCAAGCACATGACAAGCTAATATGTTGCCATGGGAATTCCTTGAATTAGTTCAGTTTTGCATGCAGATGGGTATGGCATTACTTGAGCATGATCATTCCAGAACAAAGTTATCTCATTACTGGAGGTTAGCAGACCAATTTAAGTTTCACATCATGATGCAGCTGCACACTAGTCCAGCTCACCTCCATCTCTGAGTGTGAAAGCCATGATATTCCAATCCCATGACAGTGAGCGTAATGTTTGACATTATAATGCTTAATTCTAACTAGTAAGAGTGTGATTACTTCATCTCAAGACTTTTAACATGTTTCCAGATATTGTGCTTGATAATGCATAAGGATGACCTTTAACATCATAGAATGGCACAGTAACTGTAACAAAGGCCTCATACATGACAACTGTGAGGATGAAGTAAGACCTATGCTCCTTTCTGTTTTATCTAGTGTTGCTGTGATTTCAGACAGATTTAATCGGACTCAAAACAGCAAAGTGAAATGTCAATGACAAACATTTCACTCAATGGAGAGGAAACAAAAGCATTCACCTTTCAAATTGGAACCATATAAGGATACCATTTAATACCAATCTTGTTTCACATGGTGCTATAACCCTTAACTATAGCTATCAATCATATAATGTAAAATAAAGGCATTCAAAATGACAGCAAAGAAGTAAAACTCTCTATAATTGCTGACTATATTACTCTAAACATAGAAAACCCAAAAGTCCTAGTAGAAAATTATTGGAACTAATTGAAAGGTTAAGCAATTTCACAGGTTATAAGGTCAGCATAGAAAAATAAGTTTGGGAGCTGGGGAAGATGGCCGACAGGGACACCAGCATACTCTGAGAGCTCCTCCAAACAAAGCGGGATTGGCGACCAGGTAGCTGAATAGTAAGAGTCTGGTGAGTGAAATATCCCCCTGGGACAGCACCCCAGTCCTACCCCACGTATTTGTCCTGAGCAGGGGTCTAGGTGAAAGAGGACCGGACTAGTGGGACATCTTTGGCCACTAAGCTGCCGTGAGCTCACTGGCGACCGGCCTAGGCTCCATCCCCAAACCGGACGCCAGCCCAGAGCCGCTTGCCTGCCCTGCCTAGACAGGCGCAGCAGGTCACGCTACCCTACTCCAGCGGCCCACTCCCCACTCGCGGATCCCCACTGGGAGAGAAGCTTTCCTCTCCCGCAGTTCCCCTCTCCCCGCAGGGCAGCGATCTGCCCTCGGGCCCACGTCCCTCCCTCCATTCATCCAAGCTCAGGGGAGCAGACCCGCGGGTTGTCTGGTGACCCCCACGGGGGACCATCCACCCGCACCACTGCCGCGGACCCCTCCACCTGCCCTCCGTGTGCCGGCCTCCCACCCCCGCCCGCCCCCGCCCGCCCCTGTCAGCCTAGCGCCAGCTCCACTCCTGGCGGGGACCCTGCGCTGAGCACTTCCCGCCAACAGGAGCCATAGCCCAACCCGCGCCTGTCCCGGACCCTGAGCTTCCGCGGAGCGCCACGCCCCACGCTGCTGAGTCTGCCCACCAAGGGCCCCTCCCTGCGCAAGGCACAAGAGTAGGTGCCCTCCCCAGGGTGCTGCGGGGACCCCGGCAGCGGCGACTCTGAGCCTGAGCGGAGGAAGGGCGCCATTGCCCCCTGCGGTTTCGCGCCAAAAGGGCGGAGAGCGAACACCATTGTTCCCTGAAGTGTCGCGCAGCTGCCTGCGCAGCTATCCGAGGGGTCTCCCCGCGCCCGCTCACAACCCGGGCAGATCAAACATTCCACCTGCAGTGGAGCCTGGGTCTCGGCTTTGCAGTCCCTGAGTAGCCGTCAGTGAGCTCCAGCCAGCTCTCACCACCTGGGGCCCTGTTGGGTCCCCAGTGCCAGCCCTAAGCCTGCCGCAGCCCGCCCCAGCCACCCCAGGAGATGGCACAGTGGCCTGAGCCTCCACACAATAAGGTTACTCCTGTCTCCCAGAAGCATGGGGCCTGTTAAAGGATCAAGGAAAAATCAACAGACCACATCACTCCCAACAAAAAAATCAGAGAAACGAGGCACTTTAACAGACCTAACGTCACTCATAGAAGAAACAGATATAGATCAGCCACAAAAGGAAATCTTCAGAACTCTGCTTGCAGTAATACAGGAGCTAAGAGAAGCAAACCAAAATAAGGATGCAACGATAGAAGGGATGAAATGCACAATAGAGGGGATGAAGTCCACAATAGAGGGGATGAATACTATCCACCAAAAGGAACTGCAGAAACTAACAGAGGAGGTAGCAGAGGCCACACAAAAGGTCACAGAAGCTATATCTAGGCTTGAGGAGGCTGAGAACCGTATCAGTGAACTCGAGGACGCTCAAACCAAACGAAGCAAGCGAGAAAAACAATCAGATAGGAAAATTAAAGAAACAGAAGACAGCCTGAGATCAATGACAGATGCTATGAAGAGGAATAATATTTGAATAATCGTTCTACCGGAACACAACATAACACACAAATCGACCGCCAAGATAGCAAAGGAATTCCTGGAAGAAAATTTCCCCAACCTAACAAAGGAGAATCCGACTCTCATACAGGAAGCAGAGAGGACGCCGGCTAAGCTAAACACCAAGAAGAACACGCCAAGACATATAATTGTAAAATTATCCAACTTAGAGGAAAAAGAGAAAATTCTACGAGCATCAAGAGAAAGGAAGACAGTCACATACAAAGGAGCGCAGGTAAGAATATGCTCAGACTTATCAGCTGAAACCATGAAGAGATGGAGAGAATGGAGCAACATCTTCCAAAAACTGAAAGATCAAAATGCCTCCCCAGAATCCTATACCCTGCCAAGTTATCCATTAAGATAGAGGGTAAGATAAGGGTCTTCCAGGACAAGGAAGAACTCAAAAAATATACTGCAAGTCACCCGACCCTGCAGAACATACTGGCTGACTCACTATGGCCAGAAGATCAAGCTCCAACTAGAACCACCAGGAGACCACCATATAGACCATCTCCATCTAGAAGCCAACATGCCAGCAACACGTACCAGGACAACACGGTCTCAGATGGAAAAGAGGACAGGATAGAAACCCTCCACTCAAACGCAGTACACTGATATGAAGGAAGATAGGTAAAGACCCAAAACACAAAACAGAATATGGCAACCATGAAGCCAGAGATTGTAATAATCACTCTGAATACAAATGGGCTCAATTCATATGTTAAAAGAAAGAGGCTGGAGGATTGGATTAGAAAACATAACCCATCAATCTGCTGCCTGCAAGAGACACACCTTAAGCAAGCAGACAAGCATATGCTGAGAATAAAGGGCTGGCAGAAAGTTTACCAAGCAAATGGTAACTCCAAGAAGGCAGGAGTGGCTATCTTAATCTCCGACAAAATGGATCTCAAGATCCAAAACATAAAAAGAGACAAAGAGGGACATTACATAATGCTCAAGGCTCAGTAAACCAGGAAGCAATAAGCATACTGAATATTTACGCACCTAATAATGGTGCGGCAAATTTCGTCAAACAAACTATTAAAAAAATGACAGAAGAAATCACGGAAACAACAATAATAGTGGGGGACTTCAACACTCCACTATCAGAGAAAGACAGGTCACAGGGAAAGAAGCTCAGCAAAGAGGCCAGAGAGCTAAACAATGTAATTAGGCAACAGGGCCTGATAGACATCTATAGAGCCTTTCATCCAAAAGCAAAAGGTTTCACATTCTTCTCCAATCCACACGGATCTTTCTCAAGAATAGATCACATGCTGGGGCACAAGGCCAGCCTGAGTAAATTCAAACACATAGATATTATCCAGACGTCTTTCTCAGACCACCATGCCATAAAGCTGGAGATTAATAGGAGGGCACCCAGAAAAGCAAGGGCCACCAATTGGAGAATAAACAACGATCTTCTGCGACATGAATGGGTTAAGGTCCAGATCAGAGAGGATATCAGGAAATTTCTAGAAACTAATGAGAACGAGCATACAACATATCAAAACTTATGGGACACTGCAAAAGCAGTTATCAGAGGTAGCTTGATATCACTGAATGCATACATGAAAAAAGAAGAAAGGCGTATGACAGATATGTTAACACAAAACCTCCAACAACTAGAACAGAGTCAACAGAACTACCCCTCCAATAGCAAGAGAAAAGAAATAATAAAAATCAGGGCGGAGTTAAACCAGTGGGAAGACAAAAGAACAATGCAAAAGATTAACGCAACTAGAAGCTGGTTTTATGAACGAATTAATAAAATTGACACTCCCCTGGCAAAGCTTACCAAAGATAGAAAGGAGCAATCATCAATAGCCAGGATGAGGGATGAATCGGGGGCAATAACAACAGACCCCAATGAGATAAAAAGGATAATCACAAAGTACTATGAAGGTTTGTATTCTAATGAATTCAGAAACCTGGAAGACATGGATAAATATTTAAAAAAACAATCTATCCCTAGATTATCTGAGACAGAGATCAAGAACCTCAACAAACCCATAGCGAAGGAAGAAATAGAGAGTGTCATCAAAAACCTACCAAGGAAAAAGGCCCCAGGGCCAGATGGCTACACAGCAGAATTTTACCAAACATTCAGGGAAGAGCTGACACCGATCCTCCACAAAGTATTCCATAACATAGAAAAGCACGGCAAGCTCCCAAACTCATTTTACGAAGCCAGCATTACTTTGATACCCAAACAGGGAAAAGACCCCACAGGTGTAGAGAATCATAGACCAATATCTCTAATGAACATAGATGCAAAAATCCTTAACAAAATATTGGCCAATAGAATACAAAGGAACATCAAACATATCATCCACCATGACCAAGTAGGATTCATCCCAGCGATGCAGGGATGGTTTAACATCCGAAAATCCATCAATATCATACACCACATCGAGAAGAAAAAGGATAAAAACCATATGATAATATCCATAGATGCAGAAAAAGCATTTGACAACATCCAGCATCCATTCCTAATCAAAACACTCATGAAGATAGGATTGGAAGGTAAGTTCCTCAAGCTCATACAAGCTATCTATGAAAGACCAACAGCCAACATCATAGTCAATGGAGAAAAGACAAGAACAATACCACTGAAAAAGGGTACAAGACAAGGATGCCCCCTGTCCCCTCTTCTATTCAATATCGTTTTGGAGGTTCTGGCTAACAACATAAGACAGCGGAAGGACATCAAAGGGATCCAGTTGGGAGAGGAGGTGAAACGATCGTTATTTGCAGATGACATGATCCTATACATTGAAGACTCCCAAAACTCCACAGTTGGAATACTTACAGCAATAGAGGAATACGGAAGAGTAGCAGGACACAAGATCAATAAACAGAAGTCGGTAGGGTTTCTATACACATCGGACAGGGCCATGGAAGAGGCGATTAAGAGGGAAGTACCCTTCACAGTAGCCAAGAACAAACTGAAATACCTAGGAATATACTTAACAAAAAATACTAAAGACCTATATAAGCATAATTATAAAACCCTATTACAGGAAACCAAAAGTGACCTTCACAAATGGATGAAGCTCCCCTGCTCATGGTTAGGTAGGCTGAACATAGTAAAGATGACAGTTCTTCCTAAAGCACTCTACAAGTTCAATGCTATACCAATCCAATTACCATCAACCTTCTTCAAAGAATTGGAAAAACTCACCACCAACTTCATATGGAGAGGGAAGAAACCCAGAATTAGCAGAGAACTCCTCAAGAAGAAGGACACAATTGGAGGACTCGCCCTACCTGATTTTAATGCCTACTACACAGCTACAGTGGTCAAAACAGCATGGTACTGGCACAATGATAGACACTCAGACCAGTGGAAACGAATAGAAAACCCAGGAGTAAAATCATCAGCATATAGACAACTGATCTTCGACAAGGGTCCTAAAAACGTCAAGTGGGAAGCAGATGCCCTCTTTAATAAGTGGTGCTGGAAACAATGGATATCCACATGTAGAAAGTTGAAACAAGACGTCTACCTCACCCCATGCACAAGAATACACTCAAGGTGGATCACAGATCTAGAAGTCAAACCCCAAACCATCAGGACCATTAAGGAGGGAATCGGGACTAATCTCAGAGCACTGGCCCAGGGAGCACATAGGCTCACTGCAACAGGGAAGGGGACACACACAGGTGATCTGGAAATCGACAAATGGGATCTAATAAGAATAAAACACCTGTGCACCTCGAAAGACTTTGCCAAGAGGGTGACAAAGCAACCCACAGACTGGGAGAAGATTTTTAGTAATGACACGTCAGACAAAGGGCTCATTACTAAAATCTACAACACCATCATGACCTGCAAAAAGAGGAAAACAGTTAACCCCCTAAGGAAGTGGGCAAAAGAAATGAGAAGAACTTTCACTAGAGAGGAGATCAATATGGCCAATAAATATATGAGAAAGTGCTCGAAGTCCCTTGCCATAAGAGAAATGCAAATCAAAACAACCATGAGATACCACCTAACACTCCTGAGGCTAGCCCAGATCAGTAAATCAGAGAGCAACAAGTGTTGGAGGGGCTGTGGTGAAGTAGGAACCCTCCTCCACTGCTGGTGGTCGTGCAGATTTGTACAGACACTGTGGAAAGCAATCTGGCGATACCTAAAGAAAATGGAAATTGATCTACCTTACGACCCAGCCATCCCTCTACTGGGCATATACCCGGTTGAAGCAGCAAATAAGACACGACCAGTCATATGCACTCCAATGTTTATTGCGGCACAATTCACAATAGCAAAGACTTGGAAACAGCCTAAGTTTCCATCGATAGACGAGTGGATTAGCAAACTTTGGCACATACACACAATGGAGTATTATGCAGCACTGAAAAGCACCGATGAGCACATGAAACACGTTATTTCATGGAAAGAGCTGGAAGGAATTATGTTAAGCGAGGTAAGCCAGACCCAAAGGGACAGGTACAACATGAGTCCCCTGAGGTAAGTACAATCAGCATGACAGAAATGGGGCATTAATCCACCCAAGGGGAGGGTATGGTTTATATCTCCACAGGGAAAGTGGGACCAGACTTCAACCCAGTGTCGCAAGGTATGAATGCAATATCCCGGTGTGGAGGACGGAACCAGTGGAGAGGTCTGGGAGGCTGGCCCCAGCACCATAAATTAAGTGGATTCCTGCCCCTCCCCCGAAAAGAATTTGTTCCAAAGGACGACATTGACTCTGCAACTATGGGAGATGGACATATTTGATCAGAGCACACGGGAGCAGATGAAGGGGCAGGAGGAGAGAGTGGAGCACAGCCTGGCCCACCAGGCCGTGATGATGATGTTCCTGAGTAGAGCAGCCAGTCCACAGAGAACAACATGGCTGGCCCTACTATGAGACATGATGCCCCTCAGTGACTAAGGGCGAAACAGGGAACAGCACCGGAGACACAGTGTGGGAATTGCACCTGACCTGATCCCACCACACCGAGGCAAATCACAGGTGGAGTGCAGCGGAACAGCAAGGGAATGGAGTGGCAAGGTCCCCAGGGAATGCTGAAAGTGGACTTTGGGGCCAGGGCGTGGTGCCCCAACAGACTGGACTGGAAAACGCTCCTAAGGGCCAGCAAACGATCCCTGAACTAACTACAAGCTTTTCTCTTGTGAACTGTTTTGTTCTGTTCTTTTTCAGTGGTTTGTTTTTGTTGTTTTGTTGTCTGGTTGTATACTGTTGCTTTGTGTTCCTCTGTCTACTTTTCGTGCATGTTAGTGACTCCACAGGTCTGTCTGAATAGGACAGGCTGGATGAACTATCTGGAAGAAAAACAACGGGACCGACAGTTCCGGGGGGACTTGGGGGGGGGGTAGGGGGGGGTAAGGAAGTGGTGTTAACAAACACAGGGACAAGGGAAAAACATGGGACCCCAAATGGTAGAGAAGGGGGAGTGGCAGGCCTGGTGGGAAATGATCAAGGGTAAGGTTGCTTAGAGAAGAGGTATACTCTAGCCCAGGTGGCGATGAAGCATGGTAGTAGGGCAGGAGGAAGGTCAAGGGAGATGGAGGAAAGAGCTAGGAGTCAAAGGGCATTCATGGAGGTCTAGACAAAGACATGTACATGCAAATATATATAGGAGGATGGGGAAATAGATCTATGTGTCTATATTTATAGGTCAAGTATTAAGGTGGCGGAAGGACCTTGGGCCTCTACTCAAACACTCCCTCAATGCATGAATACCTTCTTTTATTAAATTGGAACTCTATGATGCTCACTCTCCCGACACAACGGCTGGAGCCAAAGTGGGTGAACAAGTAAATGTGGTGAAGAAAGCTGATGGTGCCCGGCTATCAAAAGAGATAGTGACTGGGGTCTTAAAGGCTTGAAGATAAACAAGCGGCCATCTAGCTCAGAAGCAACAAAGTCCACATGGAAGAACACACCAGCCTGTGTGATCGAGTGGTCCCAAAGGGATCAGTTACCAGGCATCAAAGAACAAAAAATCATATCATTGACTGCACACCTCCATGATAGGATCGCTGAAGACAAATGGGTGCACAAGCAAATGTGGTGAAGAAAGCTGATGGTTTCCGGCTATCAAAAGAGATAGTGTCTGGGGTCTTAAAGGCTTGAAGGTGAACAAGCGGCCATCTCGCTCAGAAGCAAAAAAGCCCACATGGAAGAAGCACACCGGCCAGTGCAATCACGCGGTGCCCAAGGGACCAGATATAAGGCATCATGCAAAAAAAAAAAGATATAAGTGTGTATATGTATATATGTATGTGTATATATATATCATATTAAATAAAGGGGGAAGTGCAGAGTGGAGACCCAAGGCCCAAGTGTCGGCCAATGGAGATCCCCTCATAGAGGGGTTTAGGAGAGGAGATGGGTTAATTAGGGTGTGAGGTAGTATCGATGAAGAACACAGCTTTCCCCCAGATCCTGGATGCTTCCTCCCCCCAACTACCATGATCCGAATTCTACCTTGCAGGGCTGGATAGGACAGAGGCTGTACACTGGTACATATGAGGGTTGGAGGTACAGGGAATCCAGGGTGGATGATACCTTCAGGACCAAGGGTGTGAGGGACGATGCTGGGAGAGTGGAGGGTGAGTGGGTTGGAAAGGGGGAACTGATTACAAGGATCCACATGTGACCTCTTCCCTGGGAGAGGGACAGCAGAGAAGGGGGGAAGGGAGACTCCGGATAGGGCAAGATATGACAAAATAACGAGGTATAAATTACCAAGGGCATATGAGGGAGGGGGGAAAGGGGAGGGAGGGGGGAAAAAAGAGGACCTGATGCAAGGGGCTTAAGTGGAGAGCAAATGCCTTGAGAATGATTGGGGCAGGGAATGTATGGATGTGCTTTATACAATTGATGTATGTGTATGTATGGATTGTGGTAAGAGTTGTTTGAGTCCCTAATAAAATGTAAAAGAAGAAAAGGGAAAAAATGATTAGGGCAAAGACTGTACAGATGTGCTTTATACAACTGATGTGTGTATATGTATGAACTGTGAAAAGAATTGTATCAGCCCCAATACATTGTTTAAAGAAAAAAGAAAAAAAAAGAAAAATAAGTTTGATTCCCACATACCTATAGAGAAAGCTCTCAAAAGGATATCAAAAATGCTACCATTTACAATAGCCAACTATAAGTAAAATAAATGGGAATAAACCTAAGCATAGAAGCAAGAATATTGTACAAATAGAACTATTTAAAAAGCAGTACTATAAGATACCAAAAGATACACACCTAATTAGAAAAAGGGGTCATGTTCATGAACAGGAATTTTTAACTTTGTGAGAGAAAAAAAACACACCCAAAGTGATCCATAATTGTGATGAAATTCTGGTTCAGATCCCAGCACCTTTCTTTAAGTACATAGTAATTACTCTCTAAGTTTTAAAATAAATTGCCCATCAAGTTTTAAAAGAAATGAAATAGACTCAGAATAAGCACAGTCAAAACTACCCCTCCATATCTTGGAGATACTGTTGTGTAGGGGATTGCACAGTACACTATTAATTGCAAGTTCTACAGTTCAAGACAACCATCTACTCCTCTGGAGACAGATGCAACTTTCTTATTCTGAAAAGTTGTATTCTCAGAAATCCAAAGGGACAGTTATGATTTGTCCTGGGTGGCTGCTATGAGTCTTAATCGACTCATCAGCAGGAAGTTGAATGTTTGAGAACGGGTGGCATGGGAGGGAAGTCCCTATAACTGCACCTGAGATCAATCTATGGGACAAAGGACAATCATCCTGAGCCATATTTTCAAGTGGATTATCTCTAGACTTTTGTCTCTGAATCCCTAAGACACTCCTCCAGATATGTCCACCAGAACAAAGACTCACTTATGTTTTAGGTTTTCTGGGTGTGAATTAGCCAGTTTCAAGAGAAGATACCAGAATGGATTTATCTATATACACAGTCAATGGTCAGACAACAGAGTCTACTTAATTAATCCAAGGTCGAAGATCTCAGAAGACAATTTCAAAAATATTGTCCCTTTGCAAATTAATGGATTGAAACTTTAGGACACAGCCAGATGGGACACTCGGCATCATCAGAAGGTAAAGGAGAAAAGAGGCAGACATTTCTGTGGCAAAGATTCCCTGATTCAGTAGGCTCTGATCCCATGATTTGGGGGCAAAAGGGGGTGTATAAGAGGTGGGGACTGCATAGCATGTTAATGGGCATGATCCACGGGTCCACAAGGAAGAGACCCCAAAGACTGTACTTGAACAAGTTTGATGACACTCAGATATCAAAGATGGGAGTGATGTGTCTGACCCACAGGTTATACATTGAATTTGTAGCCTCCCCAGAATCCAACATTTGCAATAATAAAATCACCAAGGTTAAAGTGTGCCTGCATTGTTTAATTTGAACAAATGCATCCACTAATTCACACATTAATTTATTCATTGTGAGGTCTGAGAGCTATTAACAGACCACATGTTCTTCAACACTGAGGGAAAATTAGTAAATCAAGCAATTGAGATAGAAATATGGGCAGTCTTATCCTCAAAAGTGAAACTCACTGCAAGTGCATCTACTGTGACTCACAGGACCCCTCTAAGGCTCATTAGAACTGCTCCTTAGGCTTTCTCTGACTGGAAATATTTACAGGAGTAGACAACCTCATCTGACTCAGGAGGAACCATTGCCTGGATTGAATCCCGGATCTTGTGTTGAGCAACATAATACTTTTTCCGCCACAGCATCACGTCTCTTTCTATTTCTACACCAAGAGTCGTACATGACAGGTTTTTTTAATATAACTTTGAGAACCCACATCATGATGTTTTCCATATTATTATATGAATATAAACTCTGGAATAAGAATAATAAGGGCCATAGAAAACAATGGTGGCTTTTGACTTATGGTGCTTGCAAAGAATGTTGAAAGTGCCTGGGTGGGCTGACAATAAAACACACAGATCTGTTGTGAAGGGAGTAGAGGCAGAGAGTCCCTCAGAATTAAGGACAGTGAGATCTTGTTTCCTGTACTTCGGACATGCTATCATGACACCAGTCCCTTGAGAAAGACTTCATTCACGATAAAGCAGGGGAATCAGTGACGAAGGAGGCACATCATGAGATGTATTGACTCAGTGGCTGTAATAAGGAGCTCAAAATATTAATGGTGATTATGTGGCTGAACTAGGTATTATTTAGTTCTGTTCTCCATTGAATCACCGAGAACTGAATCACTTAACACCATCAAAAATGAATAAATAACACATGGCATTCTTCCCAGGTGGAATGACAGTGCAAGGGGTTAGGGTATATGTTTTATGAGGGAAACACACCTAGCAAAAGGAAATGTATATCATAATACACTGTTTTTATCAGCGTTCTTATGTTGAAGTTCTCTGTGTCTTGGCTAATTATTGGTAGTAAAAGTCTTGTCACCTATTTATAGAGCTGTAAGCATCCAAGGTTAGGGCACAGGATGGCTGTTAGAGACTCAAAGTAATCCTGGATGTGAAATTTTAATGGCAACCCAGGGCACTGTCTGTAATACCAGAAACACCTTCCGTGGTTGTGGAAACTAAGAGTGACTCCAATAATGGCCAAACACCCTATTAGCAATATCCAAGAATTGGTTCATTTGGGTAATGGTGTTAGAGAATAATATTAAATATATCACGGGCTGCCTAAAGCACAAGCAGATCTGTCTTGGATTAAGCACATCTTGAATATTTCTTGCATTCACGTAAGACTTTATCTCACTTATTGCGGGATGTCATCATGAGGACCTGGTACCCAGAGAATGGTCTTGTGCTTGGTAAAGCAGAATGACAATGAACAAGGGAGAGACTTTCAAGGAAGTGGATTGTCACTCAGGCTGCAATGATGGGTGCAACAGAGGAATGACTGTGAGGATAGTGCACTTCTGGGCAGTATTTCATCCTGTGGTACATAGGCTCTCTGGGAGTTAAAACCAACTCAAGGGTACCAAACAATACCAACATGGGCAAGAGTATCTAGTTCTAAGTTAAGATTGTTACGTAAATGTGTATTCGTGAGCATTCCCTGGAATGATACATTGGCCAGCTATCTGATGGCTTGGAGAAAAATCTGGATTCACATGAGAATATTTTCCTGCATTAATATTTCCACAAGGATCACTGGTGATGGAGTGGTTATGCTTTGGGATGAGGGCTGCATGTCAGCAGTTAGAAACCACCAGCTGCACCACAGAAGAAAGAAGGGGCTTTTTACTCCTGTAACAGTTACAGTCTCAGAAACCCACAGAGGAATAATGAGTTTTGATATTTGGAATATTTTTAGCTTTGATAATAAATGATACTGGTTAATACAGTCAATTGAAAATAGATATCATCAAGCCATATTACTGTGCACTCTGATTTTGGATAGATGTTCAAAGATAGACAAAGCCCATTCCAATGAAGAGAAGGCATGTCCAGATATATGAAGGTTCCCTAGAATCACTGTGCATGGGGATCCCAAGAGAGGTGCTGACAAGGTGGGGAAACCACAGCTTCTGAGAGGAAAGCATCCTGAGAAAAACACTTCATTTGCCTGCATCTGCAGAAACCATGGCCTGTTGCAAGGAGGTTTGTGTCTGGGCTCACACTGACTTCCCATCACGGTGTCTCTAGCACAGTAATACATGGCTGTTTCCTCAGGATTCACGGAGCTCAGTTTTAAATAAACATGGCCTTTGGAGGTTTCCCTGATGATGCTGACTCGGGACTGGAGAGCTGGATTATAGTGTGTGCTCCCACCACTCCATATATCACCGACCCACTCCAGTCCCTTTCCTGGAGCCTGGCGGATCCAGTTCACTGCATTGCTTGTTAAGGAAAATCCAGAAACAACAGAGGTGAGAGACAGGGTCTGTGAGGGCTTCACCAGTCCAGGGCCTGACTCTTGTAGCTGCACCTGGGCCAGGACACCTGGGGATAAAGAGAATCCCAGTGAGTCATGTGTCAGATGCTGCATCCCCAGACTTCATGTATGAGTCCCTGAAGCACTCACCTTCCGGAGTTGCCACGATAAATAGGAGAACCCACACATGATTGACCTTCATGTCCATAAGATCCATGATACCCAGGGAACACGCACCAGGGTGAGAAGGAGTCAGAATTTAAGTGTGTTCATGCTGTGGTTTCATCTGGCTGCCTAAGAGGTATTTGCATGTGGGAAGTGCATTTGTACATAAAGGCCTACAGGATAAAGTGAGGTCCCTAGGCCTGCTCCTCTCACTCAAACAATGATGCTGGCAGTGCCCTTATGATAACTTCCTCTCCCTGAGCTCTTTGTTTCACCCGGATACATTCTGTTCAGGGAGCATTATGCAGCCACAGATCAA
The DNA here is from genome assembly GCF_050624435.1 of Tenrec ecaudatus. Lineage (NCBI taxonomy): Eukaryota > Metazoa > Chordata > Mammalia > Afrosoricida > Tenrecidae > Tenrec > Tenrec ecaudatus. The sequence goes on from NW_027459466.1 coordinate 202,688, forward strand.
GGACTCTTATTTCCAGTGATAGATAGATAGAGATATCCAAAGAGAGGGAGAGATAGACAAACCATGTAGGACCCACAGGAGGATAAATAGGTATATAAATAGATAATAAATTAAAATATTCACTACAAACCAGGCCATAACTCTTCTGATTCATGACACCTACATTAGTCTATATTTACACATGTGAATATACCATTGTTGTCACACAACCTCCAAATGACCAAAAATATTACTATATTTGGTAAACATGTCTTTGCCAAAAACAAATTTACTGCTAGGTATCATCATACCAAGAATAACTCAGATGATGGTATTTGGTATTTTCAATTGCTTCATATGCATATGAAAATTGAACGTTGACTAAATAGGATTTATAAACATTGCATTTGAATTGTGGTGCTGTCAAGGAATATTGGCATTACCATGGTCTGTCAAAGGAACCGACCATGTGATCTTAGCCTAATGCTTAACCAGTGCGCCTGCACCACCAGCAATGGCTCCTTAAGAGAAAGACTGGACTTTCTACTCCTATAAAGAGTTACAGTCTTGGATATCCACAGGGACCCACAGGGACTTGCTATGAGTCAGCATTAACATGATGGCAGTGAGTTTGCTTTTGATTTGGCCAAAGAAACCAATAAATCTTTCTTGGAAGAATGAATCAAGAATGCTCCTTAGAAACAAGGATGGCGATATGTTACCTCACTCCCTTTGCACATGATATCAAGAGAACCCAGTCCTTGGAAAAGGGAGTGAGATAACATATCATACTTGGCAAAGTAGAGGACAGTGATAAAAAGTAAGGCCCTCGTTGAGATGGCCTGACATAGTGGCTGTAATAATGGGGTCAAACTTAAGAATTATATTGAGGATGACACATAATTGGGCAGTGTTTTGTTCTTTTGTGTCTATGATTGTTATGAGTTGGACCTGAATGAACAGCACCTAACAGTAAAACAACAACTACAACACACATAATACCCAGGAAACAACATCTTGGAAAACTTATACTTACAAAAATCCATACAAAATTCTGGCACAGTATAATACCGTATATTCATACAAGGAATGTAGATGAATGAAAAAAAAGAATTGAAGATATATTGAGAGTATTGGGGCATCTGATGACCTTCCTTTCATGGTTTTTAATTTTATTATTTAAACGAACCTTATATGTTATATGTATATGCTAGCAGAATCATCACCCCCTTGTGTTCGCCTAAAGTCAGACTGTTAAGTATTCCCAGGCATGCAAAGGGGCTGAACTTGTAAATAAACCCATATTTCTGGTCTCTGGATTAGCATGCTAAACAGAATACCATAGACTCCAATGTCTTCAAAAGTGTCGCCAATCTGTATGGTAAGATTCATACAACAATGAGCATGTTGAATAGTATATTTCTGAATGGAGCAGGGGAGGGAGCAAGGTGTGTCCCTTTTTTTACAAAGCAGCCTTCTCATATGATCAGAGTTCATTTTCTATCATTTAAAAAAAGCCTGTCTCAGAAGCAGCACATCCGGAATTCTCATTGGAAGTTAAGATGACAAGTTTGTCACACAAACTTTGGATATATTATCAGGAGGCACTAATATTGGGAAAGGACAGGGCCATCAAGATGGATTGACTGTGATTACAACAATGCTCTCACACATGGGAAAGACTATGAGGATGGTGCTGGACAAACCGCTGTTTCAGTGTATTGTACAGAGAGACTATTATTCACAACCGATTTAATGAAAACTAACAACCAGAATATTGTTTTGCTTGAGAAAGCACGGTATCTTAATTAATAAAATGGAATGCAATATCATTGATTACAAGTTATGAAAACTCAAGGAATAAATAGGAATGGAATCACTGCTCTATGTTAATCCCCGCTATGTGAGAATAACCCTGTTTCAATGAACAATAATAGTGATCTTGCATCTGCACCCTCGGTTAGGTGGGTTCCTATACTTCAAGCATCCTAAACACCCTCCAGACTTGCCCTGTCTGCATGGGAACTTTGTGTTGGGCTCACTCTGAGTTCCACTCACAGGTTGTGTTTGAAAATTAGCAAACATCTTCAACTTCAATAGAATTCTGGGTTAATTCGATTTTCTACCCTTGTTAATGTTCTTCCTTCTGCTCAAAAGTTCACAAGTAAGAAGAGGGATCCCCCGGTGTGGCCAGCTAGGGGTGCTCATGTAGATCATCCACCCATGGGTTGTGACCTGGTCATTGCCACAGGTGGTAAGGTGAGGTAACTCCACCCTGAGCTTGGTTAATATCATTATCAGATGAAGATAATCAGGATGGGGTAAGGTTGTGGAGAGTGGTCAAACACGCATGGGGACCGTGTGTGCTGAACTGTATACATGCTTACAAAAAAATAACTCTCTGTCATCGAGTCAATTTTGTCTCATAGTGACACAATGGGACAAGGTGGAACTGCCCCTGTGAGTTTCCAAGACTGTAACACTTCATAGGAGTAGAAAGCTTATGTGTATACAGAGCTAAAATGCATTGAGCTATACAAATTCACTTGTGCACTTTAGATATGTTAATTACCAGGGAGAGCATTAAAATGACATAGAGGTGAATAATAAAAGGCATAATATCGCTTTATCAGAAAATGAATTACAGGTTCTGTGTTTTAAAAGCAGGATTAATTTCTTAGTAAGGTCATGACAGAATACCTGGGTTGACATTATTATCACTAAATACACACTGAACTCAATGCAATTGTGGTATAATGGTTTGGGTACAAAATGAGGCACAATGAGCATACGCACTCTTCCACATCTTCTCCTGAATGGAACAGTTGGAGCAATTAAATCCCTCTTGATATAGGAAAGGGGAAGTGGTAGCATGTTGTTAATCAACAGTGAAAATGTATCATAATTGGTTGAGATTTAGTTTGTTAAAAGGGATCAAGAACATAACAGCTCCTTCCCCTCCATTAAATTCCTTTTAAACTTAGTTAAAAGCCTGTTCATTATTCCAGATACTCCTAATTCAGGAAGGGGAAGCATGACCATTTAGAGGAGCAAGGAGACTGAAACCTTAGAGGGTAATGGTGTGACAGTCCCTGGAGTAATGAAGACAGAAATTGATGCTGTCGTAATCCCTTGGGGAAATGTAAATTCTTTCTGTGAACTTTGCTCCGTTTTATCCTCTGATGACTGTAAACTTGTAAACCAACCCCCACTGCAACCTGAAAGGAAGTTTGGGGTCTATAACTTGTTTGATTCTCACTGGATTTGTGAAGCAGTCCACTGGGCGTTTCCTTCTGTAAGCCCTAGCAGGAATAAACCTAGAATGTCTCAAATCAACCTGGTCTCTGCTTATGAAAGCCTGCCCCACACCCTTTCCAGTCCAACAACAATATGAGGTCCTGCACATACCTCACAGCATCTATAATAACAATAGCAATAATACTAATAAAATAATATGGACTACTGACCAAAATGTAAATAAGACTATAAAATTAGAAAATATGAATGAGTTTACACTTGGTAATGAGAGGGGTTTTTTTAGATACATCACAATGAGAACATGGACACATAATAAAAGATTGATCACGAGGGTAGATCAAGATTTAAAAAATTCTAACTGTGGCGAAAAAAGTCCCTTAAAAGAGAATGAAAAGCATGCAACATACTTGGTAAAGGTTTGCAGAATCTATGTCAATTAACTTTAATTTAATATGGCAAATTATTTTTATGTAAATACGTTTTAAAAATAAAAATAAAATATCCAGAATATCTGATCAAATATGCAAACCAAGAAGAATTTAACTAAAAATAAATACATGGGCATATTACTCAAATTCAAATAATTTCATTTTGGAAAATTCAAAATGAAACAAGAAGATGATTTTACTGACCTAATAAATAAAATGTTTTCCATCTCCAAACCTTACAAAGTCATTTTCTCGCAAGTGAGCACAGGACAAGGGATTCTGGTGACTCAATTGCTGGAATGTAAAGTGGTTCAGCTACTTTGAGAGACAATCAGACAGTTTCTTACAAAGCCTCTCATTGCTTTACCATTTTATCCTGAAACATGCTCCCAGGTGGTTGCCTCGATGAGTTGAAAATACATGTCCCCCTGAAACCGTGCACTAATGAATTATAGCAGCTCTATACACAGTGAACCCAGCTTGAAATGACCAGCGTGGCCTTCAGCATATAAATAAATAAACAGTCTGTGATACAATAAATACAAATAATGTTATTTTAAAGAGCTTTCAACCCATGGAAATGTTTAGATAAATCTTAACTTCAAGTAGACCTTAAAAAACAGAATTTATCATATGGCTTTGAAATAAAATTGTTAAAAAGAGAATCCTATACAGGTATGACAAACCGATCAGTGACTGTCAGTAATTAGGAAATATGGTGTTCAATCGGGGAGGCATAGGCACTTTTTTGCAGTACCAAAATCTTTCTACTTGTTACCAGCATAGCATAAATATGACATTTTTATTCATAAAAGCACTGAAAATTTCACAACATAATGAGTCAGCCTTAGCTTTGGAAATATAAAAATAAAAGCTTAGGGATCTTACAATAGAAATCAAATTAAAAATGATATTATTAAAAATGTATGAGACAACTCTCTGAAGTTGGCAGGGACACCATGCTAACATACATAACTCTAAGGTGACCAAAGACTGTAAACCTAAAGGCAACATAAGTGCACACAGCACCATGCTCTCTGCCTTACAAATTCCTTTTCTATGGCTATAAGGCTCAAAATATGAAATCATTGCACATGTACAATATAATTGAAAATTATATAAATGAAAACGCCCAATGAGAAATGGAATCAAATGTTCTCAATACAACAAAATGTTGGACAACTTTAACGAATAACAAAACACAACATAGTTTTGATTTATAATGTGAAGTGTAAAAATCAGTATTTCCGAGGCCTTTCATATAAGTAAATGATTGAATGAATAAAACAAATGAGGTAAAGAACACCTCCCACGCTAGAATTTCCAGTGACTTATATATGTACTCATGCAGCCACTAGAAAGCAAACCATGAAGTCCTTCAATATTTGATTTTACTGTGGCCCACAAGGAATTTAATTAGAAAGCACATTGCATTTGGTAAATCTACTGTAAAAGATATCTTTACAGTGTAAATTATAAAGATGTCACCTTTAGGAATAATGTGCACCTGACACAGCCATAGTATTTTAAATGATATACACCTGCAAAAGTCTTTGCTTGTCCTTAAATTATTAAAACTGAAAATATTTGATACCTTTGAATTATGATTATGGTGATGAATACTTAATACCTAGTAGATTCCAAGAAAAAACAATCATACTGGTGTTGGAACTAGTGCAGCCAGAATTCTCTGTAGAGGTGAGCATGGCAGGACATCATCCAATGTACCATGTATATACTCGAGTATAATCCGACCCGAATATTCATGGATACACCTAATTTTACCACAAAAACTGCATTGAAAATGTGCTGTAAAGCTTGGCTGGTACTCAAGTATATACGGTACTTTGGACATGTGATCAAGAGCGAACAGTCCCTGGAGAATGTCATATGACTGGTGAACTATACGGTGGTGAAGAAATATAAGGCCCCCAGTGGGATGAATTGACACAGTAGCTGCCACAACAGACTCAAACACAGATGGTGAAGATGGCCCAGGTCCAGGCAGTACATTGTTCTGATGCACAGACGCCACTTGATGGCATCTAACAACAATAGTACAAACTGAAACAAACAATATACCGTGCTGTTTGAACTGGAACAACTCAGAGTAGCATACAGTATTTGTGTGTGTGTGTGTATGTGTACAGATGTCTTGATAATTTGAATGTGTCTACATTGAGAGCATGAACCATAAAGTGTGTAACAAACGTAAACGAGATAACACAGCTGAACTAGAAAGAAAACCGACTAGGATAAAAAGGGATGCCAGGTCATAGTTGACTCCAGCAACGACCCATCTGTGTTCAAGGGAAGAGGGTCAGATGTGAATGTCAGTCTTTTCTGACCTCTTACAGACCCTTAACTAGACATTATTGACTCCCGCCAGTAACTCCAAGAGTGTGCTAGTTGGAGTAAAACAATGAGATCTCTACAGCGAGTCTGCTATTTCCGAAGCAGGTCAACAGAACAGTTTTCTAGCTTTCAACTAGTATTCCAGTGCTTCACTGTTTTCACCATCAAGTGCCTCCAGGTGCCCTCGATGAGTTTGGAAATGTATCCCTGATTTCCTAAGGTTCATCAAACACTGGTTCTTTGCATGGGGCAATAGTTTCTCCTGTTACAACTTTTTGCTTCATAGATATCAATGGTAGACCAGGAGCCATACAATTAGAGAAATTCCTTGGGGGAAACAGTGACATGGAGAAGTGTCCCCAGACCCCAACCGGAACCAGTCCTGAAACTGTCCATCTGCACCTGCTTCAGGGCGTATCCTGTGATCTGTGGAACCTGAGCGCCCCTGCAGCTTAACTCTTTCCCAGCAGGGAGTTTTGTGTTGGGGATCACATTGACTTCCTCTCACTCTCTTTCTCACAGAGTAATAGACAGCCATGTATTCTGTTTTGTAACTGTCCGTTTGCGGATAACTGTGTTCTTGTCACTGTCTCTGCAGATGATGATGGAAGTACTTACACACAAAGACTACATACCAAGGTAATTTAACCTCCCGTCTTGAGGGGATGATTTTATTTCACAGGAAAGTTTTATTCATTTCACAGGAAGTTATTGTCTTGGTTTCTCATCACTAAGTGCAAAACCGGTAAATAAGGATTCGGGTCAATATTCTGAGCACAGCTTTCACCCACCCCCCAGGTTTTCTGACAGTATCAGGATGTGAGTTTTCACAGCGTGTGTCGCACACAGGAATCAATGCGGTGTCCTCGGACTTCAGGCTGCCAATCTGTAGCTAAGCTGTGCTGACTGAGCCATCCAAGAAGACATAGCCCTGTGTGAAGCCCTGGACATATGTTGACTTCCCAGCGTGGGTGTTGATCCAGCCCATCCACTAAAGGCTTTATCCTGGTGCTTGTCACACCTGATTCGTACCATAGCTGGAGAAGGTGTATCCGGAAGTCCTGCAGGACACCTTCACCTACTCTCCTGGCTTCTGCACCTTGGCCTCAGACTGCACTAACTGCATCTGGGCATGCACACCTGTGAGGAAGTAAACCAGAAGGTGAGGGCTCTGGAGTTGCCACAGTCTTCTCTCCAGCCCCATGTCTGATCTTACCCAGGGCGGCTGCCAATAGGAAAATGAAGCCGCATAGTCACCCCTTGATGAGTGCACTTTGTTGTCAGTGGGTCAGGTGCAACCTATATGGCAATGTCCTTGCTTATTGCTGAATGAGGGGTGATGACTTCAGCTTTCAACTCTCTAAGACATTTATGTGTGCATGAGTATCACATTCATGAACGTAGTTCTGCTCTACATTAGGAATAAATAATAGGAAGCCTAGATAACTCTAGAGCAGGGGTTCTCAATCTGTGGGTTGCGCCCCCTTTGGGGGCCAAACGACCCTTTCACAGGGGTCACCTGATTCATAACTAGCAAAATTACAGCTATGCAGTAGCAACGAAAATCATTTTATGGTTGGGTGGGGGGTCACCACGACATGAGGAACGGAATGAAAGGTGGAAAAGCATGCTCTAATCACACGGAGAATAGTGCAGCTGCAGATCTCGAGTGTATCCTGGACTCCTGATGCCTAATGGTAGGCGCATCTCACCAAGTGAGCTGACAGCTAGTCATGGCTGGTACAGATTTACCCACTTACACATGACTCTTATAATTTCACTGACTTCATAGGTGAGGTGTGACAAAATAAACTTTTCAAGAAGTAATTTTGACCATTCAAGGGGGCTGTGTTCGTCTTGGAGAAACAAATCCTGACACTCATATGTGTGTAAGAAAGAGCTTCATATCAAAGAGCAATTATATTTTGAGAAAACATCCCAGTGCAGTCCAGATCAAATCCATATTAGCCCATAGGTTTGATCCTAGTCCATAAATTTCTTTTCAGACTTACGCAGCAAAGATGCCAAATGTAGGACGCTCACAGGCATGTTGGTGAAAAGTCTTGTGGATCCAGTAGTACTGAAGTATCTCAGGCCTGGTGCAAGTCTCCCTGTGGTTCTGCCAGCTCTCTAAGTGTGTCTCCTCAACAGGAAGGTGAAGCAGAGAGAGTGTGTGGCCTGCCACCCAGGAGAAAGAGAGGAAATTCCTGAAGCCTCATGAGAAGGTCACAACCATAAGCAAGCATCTTCAGACCATGACCTGGCTGACAGGCTAGACTCCACCCCTATGTTTATTTATCAAGTTAACATGAAATTATGTAACTGCACCAGGACCATTCCTCTTGGTTGTGATGAGGTTTAGTGATTTACTGAGGGGTGGGGGGTTGTCTTACTCATGTTACTGTATCATTCTCCCTCTTACACTAATGAGTGTGTTTTCATAAATAGCCACCTATAACTTCCAAGGCATATTCTCTTACTCGTTTAAAAGAATTGAAACAAAAACATCACTTTAAAGGCATAAAATTTGCTAATTTCTACTACTCACATAAAAACCAGTCCACAAAGCACAATGGAAAAAATTGAAAAAGCAACCAATTTTATAATATAAAAGTCTGTAAACGCTTAAAAAACATCCAAATCAAAGGAATACAATATTTAAAATATAGGAAAATATTATCTTTATCACCATAAGTGTAATAGTATTCCATACATAAATTCAATTAGTTTACAATATATATTAAAGTGGCATTAACAGGATTAACCAAAGTTGTAGACTTAAATTAAAAATAATATCAGTGCTGTAAAAGAGAGAGGGAGAGAAAGAGAGAGAGAGAGGGAGAGAGAGAGAGGGAGGGAGGGAGGGAAGGAGAGAGAGAGAGAGAGAGAGAGAGAGAGAGAGAGAGAGAGAGAGAGAGAGAGAAACCATAAGATCAGGATATATCACTGCAAATTTGGGAAAATATCAAGAGTAGAGCACACATGTTCATAAAAATACTTCTGTTTATGAATGGTCCTATAACTATCCAAGAGCTTAGGGCTCATGAGAACACACTAACCTTTGAATGTTCTTCATTTAAAAGGCCAGGACATTGGTTTTTCTGGTTTCAGCAAGAAGAATCTGGTTACAGAGCAGAAGGGGTGATAAAATATAGATCAGTTTTCTTGATGTTGGGCCATGAGGCATCCTTTGCACACATCCCCCTATAACATCTATTTACATGAAGATTACCACAACTCTGTGCCTATGTACCCATTTTGTGTCCTCTGTGAACCCTTGCAACTCCATTTCCACTGTGGATCCCTGCGCTCTCTGTCTTGACCTGTCTCATCCTCCTCTGAGTCAGGCATGAGTTCCTTATTCTGCAATGTGAGACCTGGATGCACTGGTGCTGGGAGTCCCTGCATGCACGCATCAGAGAACTGACATGGACGGACATATCAAAATGCCACCCAAAATCTAGAGAGAGGGACATTCAGAGAGGCACAGCAGAAATCTGCTTACCTGGATCAGAAACCACTGAAACCATTTATTTGAAAAATATATATGTAAATTAAAATGTGATCAATTTCTAGAGGCTGAGTATTGATTACTGTGACTGAGAAACCATTGGGGCCAGCCATTAGTGGAGCCCCATGTTCTATGGACATTAACTGTAAAACCCCTCCAGATTTTTGAGTGAACATTCAAAACAAGTTCTCTTGTTTCTGGCCCTGGAGAGGAAGACCATTCTCAAGCTGAAAGATTTCTCACCACAGGAAGGTCGTTTTTATTAACTTTTCATAACTGGAGGTGAAATATTTCCCCTATCAAACACACATCCATATCTCACATCTTACCCATGACACTTAAGTAGGGGAGGAGAGTGAGAGGCATAGTCAACAGGGATAAACAGTTCAAAGTTAAAGAATGTGGATACTGCTGATAAGGAAAGGAACATGGACCAGGGAATATATCAACTATAGCACAGGCATGAAGGTCAGAGCCCCACTACCCAGGTCCTATAAGATGTTCAGACTCAATCAGAAGATCACACAGAAAACTCCCTGTTTTCTCACTTCAACACCATGCAAATTCCCAGCATAACAAATGTGGATTATGATTTAGAAAGGGAAGAATCTGCCCCTCTGAGGAGGAAAAAAAATAGCAAACATTAATATGGTGTAACTCTTGCCAGGATAGCATAAATCCTCATAAGACTTAGCTCTGAGACCAAGGGTAATAAATGTTTCTACCTCACAGAAAGAGTAAATAAGATGAAATTCTCATTTATCTGAATACATCAATCCCATATGACCATGTCCTTTCTGAGCAGTTAGTTTTTAGTCTGTGTAGCATTGTGACATCTCAAATTTAATTTAACTTTTTGAAGGTTTTCATGTTTCATTTTATATTGAAAACTGAACTGAATATTTTTTGAGTCAGTCACACAATCAACTTTTTTTAACACATTGCTATAGATCTGCAAACAAAGAATGAGAAGACTAAAGAGATGCTCGCATTCTAATAGAAAGTAAGTCAGTGGAGCAGTGAATAAAGCAAACATAAAGAACAATTTGTTTATTTCAAAATACAATGAAAGTAATAGCTGAAGGGATATGCCTGAGTACAATCTGTCAAGTTTTAAAGGCAAAATGAAGATTACTTATGATACATAAGCAGTATCATAAAGAGCAAATGTGTCATGATCCAAAACATTTGACTAAGACTAGAATTCAGAATCCTGAGCACCTGAAAAGAGGCATGAGAGTAATATTATTTAGGGAGAATCCAGACTGCATCCTACTTGAGAATGACTGGGAAGTTCCTTGCTCTTGGACCCAACACCTCCAGGCACACCTAGGTCAGTCTCTCTAGACCTACTTTGTGAATTACTTGTTTGGCATATAGTCCATTCTGTGTAAAGTGTGAATGAAGTCACCGCCAATATTAATTCAGAACACTTCTTATTAGGTAGTTGCCATTGTCATAGTTAACTTTACTTCAAAAATTGGAGGAAACATTAACTTTAATATAGATGGTGACACATTGTTTTTGTGTATGTGGAGATCATTTTGACTCAAGGTCACTATTTACTACTGACTAGAACTGGACGCAGATAGTTCTCTAGACTGTAATCTGTGTGGACACAGCTTGTCAGTTTTTGTGTGCACAGGGACCAGGTGGTGGTGGTAATGGCTCACCTTTCAAATACCATCCATGATCTTAAAATTTGAGTCACAGGGATTGCTATTTTATAACCTGCAAATATAGGGAAAAACCAAAATTAAAAAAAATATTTTATTAACATGTAAGTATTTTTTGATGGACTGTAAGCAACTGTTTTCCCTTCTCAACCCCATCACCCTCCTAACCGGGGCTGAGAAGTGTTAACCTCATGTCTGAGCTACAATCAGTAATAAAGGATGAGCACGCTTTCTGTGACTTTCCTAAAAATTACTTCATTATTTTCAGCTTTTTTGTGCACTATACACTTGTATTACATTTATATTTATTCTTAAACAAAAGGAATGGTGTAATAGATTTCAACAGATAAGGAATGGTGTGACTATCACACAAGTAATTATGAAGGTGTTTGTTAAGAGAAAGTGTGCTCACTTTCTGTGGAAAACACAGAATTGTCCATCCTAGATTGAAGATTGCAAAATAAAGAAATAAAAATACTTATGGTATCTTCTGAGTAAAAAAAAACAACATTCATGCAAAATGCACGATAAATATAAAAGTTATCACACTTGTGAATCTCTCTAGGTGAGAAATGCCCATCAATATAACCAATAGAAGAAATATATCCTAACAATCTATGTGCATGCTAAGACAAAAAATAAGGCCACATTATCTTCATGAAAATCTATTAATAATCTGTCTGGCCTGAGAATGGCTCCCTCATTTCAGAAAACTGCAGTGTCACAAAGGGACAGGGAATCCAACTGCCAGTTTATTCATATGGTGAACATCACATTTTCTATATTTTCAAGAAATTAAGTTGAAACTAAGAAAAAACCCTGAAGATCACAAGACAGAATTTCGTAAGAACGACCACTTCCATGCAAATACCCTTTTACAGGAGTAGTTCAAGCCTGTCTGAGAAGATCACTTTGGGTCACAATCAACTGGATGGCGGTGAGAGTTTCTTGTTACAATTTAGGAGACACTAGTACACTTCCTGCGGTTGTAAATAGCGATCCCTCAGAACCTTTGAGAGCGTTGGGAACAAAAGCAACTGAAGTCAAAGCAGAAAGCTGCATCTGAGCACAGCCTTGCACCTGCTCCTGCTCCTGGGCCTGTGCTGTTAGTGCTGAGCGCCCCCTGCTGGTCCCAGCACCCAGGCTGTCCTGCAGGATAGTGTATGTGAGGGCCACCCTGACTTCCCTGTCTGTGTCCACCTGCACTGTGTAACACACGAATGTGTCCTCAGTGCCCTCAGAGGTCAGAGGTAGGGAGAACTGCTTTTTGGAAGAGTCAAGGTCACTACCTCATTAACCAATAGTAGGAGATCTCCATACACCATGGCCTCTCCTTGGGTGCTGCCTGATCCGATTCCAATTATCCTCTCTCTGACACTGACCACATGGTACAACAAGCACCTTCAGGAGAAAGATGGGAAGGAAGGAGATAGACATTTCTGAACTGAGTCGCCCTAGCTCAGCAGGTTCCAGAGTCTCCTCCTGGTAAGGCCACTTTTACCCAGGAAACTATACCAAGCATTTTCATGAGTGTAACTGACCAGTCAAAGGTTGGGACCCATGAGCACTTTGCTCATGTCAAAGCACCAGGGTTCCACCTGGAGATTTCTACAAAGCTGTTTCCCAAATCAAGTTGAATGCAGGCAGGTGAGTTAAGTAAGAAAGGAAGCAAATGAATATACACGGATATCATGGCTACTTATTGGGGAAATTTTCTAGCAATATTGGGAATGTCTTTCGTAAGAAAAAGGCCAGGAAATTTGACCTGAGGATCTTCCTATTACGACAATGCACCCGCTCATTCTTCAAGGGCAGCAAGGGCTGAACACAGAATTTCATGAAGAAAGCTAACCTAATCTGCTCTATAGCCCTGCTGTTATTCAAAAGTCAGAGTGGGCTGCTCCAGAGTGTTATTCAGAAGTCAGAGTGGGCTTGCACAGTAATACATGGCCGTGTCTGAGTCCTTCAGGCTGCCCCACTGCAGGGACATGGTGCTGATGGAGTTGTCTGTGGAGATGGTGACTTTTCCTTGGAAAGATGGGTTGTACTTGGTGTCAGCGTTATTAGGATAAATCATTCCTATCCATTCCAAGCCCTTTCCAGGTGGCTGCCTAATCCAGTGGATCCAACTTCCAGTAAAGCTGTACTCATATATCTTACAGGAGATTCTCAAAGACTCCCCAGGTCTCTTCACCTCTGCCCCAGACTGCCCCAGCTGCACCTGAGCACAGACACCTCTGGAGATAGGATTCAGAGATCAGAGATTACACACACACACACACACACACACACACACACACACACACACACCACCGCCACCACCACCACCACCTACCACCCCTGCATTCAAACCCTGTGGCAATCCTGATTTGGGAGAAGAGCAGTGAGGTGATCTAGGGGGAAAGTCCCCATCTTGCAAGGAAAATGGAAAGCAATCACACTGTGGCCCCCAGCTGGGTGATGAGGGGGCTTCCCCTGTGGAGGTGGCCTGTGGGTCTAAAATGGATGTCTTCCACTTTGCATATTTCTGCCTTGCCCTCCATGTCAGACTCCTCCAGCCTTATAACCCTGGAAACCCAAGGCAGGGGAGGTGCGGGTCTTGGCACTGCTAGGAAGGACAGAACCTGATTCTACTAACATCACACAACACACACACAACACAACACACACACTGGCAGCCACCCACGGAGAGTTTTGAACGGTGGCTCTCCACTGACAATCCACACCCGGGGAGTAATGGTTTCAAACCCATTGTGAATCTGCAGCTCAAGTAGCTTGGGGCCCTCACAGACAGTCCCTCCTTATTGTCTGTGGGAATTATGTCCAGGATAGAAATTACCTCTGTCTCCTTAGTGAAGACTTTGAAGAATCTGATCTCCCAAATGTCACCTTTTGACAGACTCTCAGGTGTGTCCTAGCGCCCAGGTCTGCCCTGCGCTTCCTGCTGCCTGAGGAGAGGAAAATCTCAGGGAATGTCAGCTTTACTCAGAGTGTCAGACAAATCTGTGCAGATTAAAGCCAAAGATGAGTGTATCACTCTGAATACTCATGGTCAACGTGGCCCTTGTTACCGCCTCACTGACATTGTAGCTCCGTTCAGAAAAAAAGTTAAAAATCTAATAAAGAGAATATTTCACCTTCAGCAGTTTCATAATTAGTCCCTAAATGTTTCTCTGAAATGCTCTGATCTAAACTAAATAAAACCATCAGTGTGTTAACTTTTCTCTCGCTGAGGAGGCTTTGAGGTTCAGGAAACACAAAGAACCGCTGCCATAACAGCCCACGAAGACAATGTCCTACATCTGGATTTTGAGAGTAGTCACTGGGGACTTTAAACCACATGAGGTGCAGCTAATTGTCTCTCCCTTTCCAGAGTGATGATCATTGAAGACACATGGAAACCATTCATCCAATGCTGTAATGAATCATGGATATGAGTCTCCTGAATTCTAAGACCAGAAGAAATAGACGATTCCTTGCTATTAGTACTCACTTGTTTGGAAAAGACAGCATTAGAAGGTCTTGGGGTAGAGTGGGATAAAAAAGTGGACACACACACACACACAAAGAAAAGAAAAATAAAAAGACTAGGCTTCCTGGTTGGGTAGACTTGTGGAAGTCCTGAGACTATGGCTGTCTATTTCAGTGTTAAGTCCATAATTGAAAATGGTGAATTGAAATACTCCACTATTTGGTTGCATTATGCTGTTACTTATTTATTGTATTTAAAATATTAGCTAGAACTTATTTTATATATTCTGAAGAAATAATGTTATATTCTCTCCACCTGTCTGGTAGCTCATCATAATGTGGTGGCCTGTGCTTTGCTGGCATGCTGGAATATACGTCAGTGTTATATGTAATGCCAGCAGGGTCATCCAAAAGGAGCAGATTTCAACAAAGCTTCCAGACTAAGAACAGACAATACAGGACCCCTCTCCCCTCTTCAGAGGAAAAAGCTGCTAAAATCTTATGCAAACCTTTGAAGCATTGTTGAATACTGACAGCCTAAGCAAAGAAAGTAGGAAATTTTTTAAACTACTCAAGTTCGAGGGCCCTAAAATGTGACCAAAGAGAGGCTGATTTCTTGGAGTGGAGATGGCCATGAGGACATGATTTGGGTAAATCCTCTGCGAGTGGAGCCCTCAGAATCTTCATTTACTGATGGAGCATGACTCGAGGTAGAGAGAAACAACTGAGAAAGTCTTCTAAGGACCAGAACTTGGAATTTGCATACTACAAATTTAGGGAATTTGGAAGTGGTCAAAAATAAATGAGATGCATGATATTGATTGGTATCCTAGGCATTAGTGAGCATAAATGGAATGACTGGTATTGGCCAATGTGAATCATAAAATCATAGGATTTACTATGCCGGGAACAGCACAGTCAAGAGAATGGCATGGCATTCATTGTCAGAAAGCATCTTACTAAACCCATCACGAAACACATTACAATCTTTGAAAGGATTATATCTGCCTTCAAGGAAATCCAATCAATACAACTATTATCAAACATTACTTGAACAATGCAATTGCCGCCAAATTTAGCATATCAATAAGTAATGCATAATACGAATAAAAAATATTTTAATTTGCTCCTCCCTCCGCACTTTCTGCTGTTGAGATCTCAATTCCATTATTATACATCCCACATGCAATAGGTTTGATTTTACATATTTCTTATATTGTATTCCTATGTCATAAAAATAGCAAAATCCCTTGGGGGAAACAGCGAGATGGAGAAGCATCCCCAGACCACAACAGGAAACCAGCCCTGAAACAGTCCCTCTGCACCTGCCCTTGAGTGTGTCCTGTGATCTGTGGGTCCTGAGCGCCCCCTGCTGCCCAGCTCTCTCCCAGCAGGGAGTTTGTGTCTGGGATCATACTGACTTCCTCTCAAGTTCTCACAGAGTAACAGAGGGTCTTGTCTTCTATTTTCTAACCTTCCATTTGCAGATGAACTGTGTTCTTGTCATTGTCTCTGGGGATGTTGAATCAGCCCTTCACAGAGTCTGCATTGTTCTTAGTGCTGCAAGGCAGTGTTTACACAGGGATATGAACAAAGGCTACATACCAAGGTACTTTTATACTCCTCTCTTGAGGGGTGATTTAATGTCACAGGAAAGTAAGGTCAATCTCAGGAAGTAATTTTCATTGTCTGTCATTTCTAAGTGCATTACTGGTAAATAAAGGATTCAGCGAAATATTCGAAGTCACTGCCTCAGTGAGCACAGCTGCCATATCCCCAGGTTTCCTGACGCTCTCAGGATGTGGGTTTCACAGCGTGTGTCTCACACAGGAATAGGTGGCAGTGTCCTTACGCTTCAGGCTGATAATCTGTAGATGAGCTGTGCTGATGGAGGCATTCAAGGAGAAGACATAGCCCTGTGTAAAGCCCTGGACATATTTTGACTCCCCAGTGTAGGTGTTGATCCAGCCCTTCCACGGAAGGCGTTCTTTTATGGGAGCTTGTCAAATTCTATTCATACTGTAGCTGGCGAAGGTGTTTCCAGAAGTCTTACAGGATAACTTTGCCAATCTCCAAACTTCCCCCCTATGCCCAGACTGCACTAACTGCATCTGGGCATGCACACCAGTGACGAAGTAAACCAGAAGGCACATGCACACCTGTGAGGAAGTAAACCAGAAGGTGAGGGCTCTGGAGCTGCCACAGTAGTCTCTCCATCCCCATATGTTATCTTACCTAAGGTGACTGTCAATAGGAAACTGAAACCCCACAGTTACTCCTTCATGAGTGCACTCTGTTATCAGTGGTTTAGGAGCAACCTAGATGGTAATGTCCTTGCTTAATGCTTCCACAGGGGAGATGGCTTCAGCTTTCAACTCCATTGGGCACTTGGTTGTAGATATAATTCACATTCATGAATGTATTTCTGGTCTACATCTGTGATAAATAATAGGAAGCCTATATAATGCTAGAGCTGTGGTTCTCAACCTGTGGGACACGACCTATTTGGGGATCAAACGACACTTTCACAGTTGTGGTCTAAGACCATTGGAAAACACATATTTCCAATGTTCTTAGGAACCAAGAGACAGCTCCTCTGTCTCCAGGCAGGACTGCCCACATGCAGATACACCCACATACCAGTACCCGGCGTGATTACATCATCATGCCAACCCTATTACATACATCATGTACAAATACAGGTGTATATGACAGTTTTGGCACCATAATGTACTTATATGGATCAGTCATACATGTATAGAGAGCAGCTACTGTGCAGAGAGCAGTTACTCTGTAGAAAGCAGCTGCTGTGTTTAAAGCAGCTACTCTGTTAAAAGCATCGCCTGTGTTGAAAGCAGCAGTATGGAAGGTAAAACAACATTTCATGAATTATAATTACTGGGTAAATGTAAAATCACCAACAACTACAAATATATACACATATGTACCATGGGAACTTAATCTAGATGCTGATCGGTCTTTTTATATTCAGCTGTGGTTGATGTGAATACTGCCCCCTTGTGATGGTAACAGGTATGTAAAGAAAACAACACAGAATCGTAATCATAGGAAACTTTAATGAACTGTATTGACTGAACTATGCCATCTATCATCTTTTGTATTATTAAAACTATTGTTATATATTATTTTCGCTAGCAAACCATTACATGACAATGGATCATGTAGAAAAGAACATTAAGAAAATATGGTAGGGATTTTTTGCAGTATGTTTTTACCTCAATCATTGCAGCAGGAATTGAGAAACCGCAATATGGTATTTGTTGTGAAGTCCTATCAGCCAAATCCATGAAGCCAAACAAACTAAAATGCCTTTTTGATAACAAGCATCGGAGCTTTGCCAGCAAGGATACCAACTATTTTATAAGCAAAGCTGATGGACTCAAGAAAGCCAGACTTGATATTGGTAGCAAGTACCACAAAGAAAAAGTAGCAGCCGTTGAATCTTCATATTTGGTGGCACTCAGAATCGCCAGAGCTATGAAACCTCACACCATTGCTGAGAATTTACTGTTGCCAGCGGCCAAAGTCATTGTTGGGTTCTGATCGGAAATGAATTTGTTACAAAATTGAGTGTAATTTCCTCACCTAATGACACTGTCCCCAGAGAATCGCTGACATGTCTGCTGATATTTTTGATCAGATAATCCAAGAAATTAAATCTGCTCCAATTCCAATATTTAGTATCCAGCTTGATGAATCTACAGACCTTGCAAACTGTTCACAGTTACTCTTTTACGTGAGGTGTATGAATGACAACTATAAAAAATGCGTTTCTTTTTTGTAAACCTCTTGAAATGACAACTGCTGCACTTGAAGTATTTGATACATTTGGTTCATTTCTGAAAGAACATACGATCTCTTGGGGAAAGGTTTGTGGTGTTTTCACAGATGGGGCTCCAGTTATGCTAGTATGTCGATCTGGATTTCAACGTTTGGTACTGAATGAGTGACCAGAATTCATCAGAACTCACTGTATGATTCATTGGCAAATATTAGCAATGAAGATGCTGCCACAAGAGTTACAAGAAGTGATGAAAAGCGTCATAATTTCTGTCAATTTTGTAATGACGAGCACTTTAAACAGTCGACTGTTTTCCCAACTGTGTAACAAGTTAGATACGCCAAGTTATGGTCTGTTATTTCCCACTGAAGTGAGATGGTAGTCAAGAGGAAGAATTTTAAAACGTGTTTTTGAGCTTCATAATGAACTCAAAGCGTTTCTCAATCAGATAGCAAGACCGTAGTTCGAAGCACCTTTCAGTGATAAAAGTGAACTGCAGATATAGCTTACTTGGTTGATGTGTTTGTCATCATGAATGAGTTCAATTGATCCCTGCAAGGACCAAATGCAACATGCCTCGAATTGTCTGAGAAGATACAATCATTCCACATGATATTTCAGCTTTGGCAAAAAAAATAATAATTGGTTGAAAATAAAATGTATGTATGGCCTACCTTATCTGCTTTCTTTGAGGAACATTACAATGAACCAGCCAAAAGGACCCCGATGATAATTTCTGTGAAAGAACACTTATACATGCATGCAGCTGCTCATGTGTTTGCTGACCCCCTTGAAGTCCCTTGCCTTAGCATCCTGCGTTCCTGCTAATGGTAGCACATTAATATCTCAGGAGGGGTTATAGGCTATGGATAGTTACAAGCAATTGCCGATTTGGAAAATAACTTAAATTACTGAATATGAAACTGATGAATAAATATGAGAGGTTTAACAGAGGTGCAGAACAGAGATAGAATTTAGCCAGGAATGTGAAGTTGAGAAAGATTTTACTGAGGCAGGGAAAGAACTCCCAGGAGGGAAGGGAGAGCAGAGAAAGGGATGGAGGCATCTTGAGCCCCTGGGAAGGTTCTGAGACCCAACATATTAGGTCAGGGAAATAGCACCTGGTAGTGAGGCAGTGGGACTTAAATAGGGTCCAAGCCAAGGACATATGCGTTGATAAAGGGAAGGGAGGTTTTAGTGCTGTAGCTGCAGGATTTGAGCCAGGATGGGGTCTGTGAGTAAATAATCTTGTTCTCAGAAAACTTGCTTCCTGGAACACTGGGGAGAAGAGGCTGTGCTCTGCCCCAGGAGGTAAGCTTTTTGAACTGCTGGAAGCAGATGCTTTCCATTTCAGCCAGGTCATTTGTCTTCTCGAGTAGCTGGTACAGGTGGCTGCCTTGGTTCGGACCCGGCCCAAACAAAATCCACACCTAAGTCACAATAAAGAATTATTTCACAACAGAATTTTAAACATTTTAAAATTATTATCTGTTCTTCTGAGACAGACTATCACTAGTCACAATCACGCCATCTTTTTGAATGAATGATCTTCATCCTTCACCCTCCCATCTCAGAAAGTCTCACCAGTGTTTGATTTTAAAATGGACTCTTATGTTCTGGAGATCAGGAAATTGTAATTAATAATATTGTTGAATTTGATGTTGTAACCAGGATATATTGCTATTTTTATTTTATTAACCAGGATGTTATCATCAATCCTGTACCCCGTAGGACTCACTCATTTTAAAGAAGAATAACATTAGTTTTACTTTCTGCTTTTGTCCATGTTGGCTTAAGCCCTAAACAAATGATAAATGAGCTTTTGCCTTTAAAGATTGACTGAAATATCCACTTAGAACTGCAATCAAAGAGTCCCTTTTAGATTCTAGCAGTCCAGTGATAACCAAATAGTCTCTTCTAAATTATCAAGGCATTATAGTGTTCATCATTTATTTGATGCCACAACACTTCTGCCAAAAGTCGCATGTCTGAAGAGCAAGTTTAAGGCTTAGTCCCCAACCCTTTCATCTCAACCCCCAAAAGAAGAGATTTTAAGGAGGGTAGAATCTCAACCCCCAAAAGAAGAGATTTTAAGGAGGGTAGACTTAAGGGAGTTCCCCTGTAGACATTTAAAGAGAGCGAGCTTAGTCCCCTGTCCTCAATTCTGACCAGATGGATGAAAATATCCACTCTTGATTACAGAGCTATTAATAAAGAGCTTTGCAGAAATGACTATATGTTTAGGTTCTCTGGTGAAAGAAAGCCACAAACAATTCGGTTTATAAATGGCTCTGCCAATATTTTTCTTTAGATTATTTCAGGCAAAGCTTTCTTGGGGTGTGAGCCTATTCCCACCTCTCTTTTCTCTACCACATATACTGAATGAAATTCTCCTTGTTCTCACTATGATAACTTTGATGGTTTTCCCCGTGAGTAACGTGTTTCAGTTCAATACTTCAATGTCTTCTTAAGTTGCTCTTTAAAATGTTCTGTTCAGCTCTTCTTCATCATTTCTTCCATTTGCTTTACCTACATTTCTACCAGTGGTAGGTATCAGTCTCCTTGATGTTCGCCTCGATCATTCTTTCTTTTCTGTCTTGGGAATGATGTTGCTTTCTTCATACATAATGCTATTGATGCCATTTTACAGCTGATCCAGTTTCCTGTTGTTCGCGTTCAATTAATCATATCTGTACGTGAGATGGTCTTGACATTCATGTGTGATGTACCAAAGGTTATATTTGTGCTCTCATGTCTTTGACTCATGTCTTCAGCTTCATGGTCCCAGCTTCATTTTGACTGAAGATAACAAGCTCCTCCAAAATCTCTATTATGTTTGGCCTTACATTTTATAATTTCACTTTGGTCAGGGTATACATAACATACAAAGTCAACAACAAAAAAACAAACTCACATCAATGAATTCCTTGAGATAATGTCACAATGAAGTAAATAATCTTGCCCTCAGGTAGAGTACATTGGAGAGTGGATTACCTCTACCCTCTATACAGTCAAGGCATTATAGAGCAGTCCCTTAGCGGATTGAGTGTGTGTCCTTGACAGATAGTACAGTACTCGAGATTGCATACACAAAAGTTGTAACCTAGCCATCTTTCCCAGACTGCCTTGTTTGGAAGGGCTAATCTTCTAAGCATGTGTTGACATTTTGCTCCTCTTTGGGCTTCTATAATCCCCCATTCTATTGTGATTAATGAACTTTCAGTTACTCATGAATTTGAAAGTCTCCTGTATTCTGTGTCTTAGTGATGTAAAAACCTGACTGTGAATATTTAATGCTCTTATGACTTTGTGCTAATAGCATTCCTCATCCACATTATGTATCTGTGGTTTTGTGTCATCTTTTTGTCCTTATGGCTGAGTAAATGCTGTCCTTAATTTATATTTGGGACTGGGGTATCTTTTGTACTCTAAAACATTTTCCACAGACGTACTTGATTTTACTTCAGTGAATTACATTGGTATAAGCCTATATGTATAGCAGCCATTTGTGGTTTTTACAAAGGTATATGTGATTTCCAAATTTCTATCAGAAGGACCCCGTTTTCCAACTGCTTTTCTTTCCTCTGTTTCCTAATCTCTCATTCCACTTACCAATAATTATCTATGCTACTTGACTGCATGGTAGGTCAATTTCATACTGAAGTGGTTGGAAGAATTCTTTAATTTCTTCATTAGTGATTGGTGGGTAAATTTGACTCTTCACTGTATTGGCAAGATTTTCTTGTATTTGCACAGATATTCCATCACAGGGAGCATTGTGGTTCAATATAGTTCTCAACATTTCCATTTGATGAGTGAACAGTCATTCCTCTTGTATTTGTCTATCCCGCGTAGTAAGCCATCTGATTATTTGATTCAATAAGCAACCACCATATTTCTGACTGTACATTTTTCTCACAGCCATCCTAATAGACCTTGGGATGCAATCATCACACACATAGGTAGCTAATGTCATTTCTTCTTTACCATGTTTCCTAACTCATAACCTCTGCTTCTGTGTTTCTGTCATTTTTAAGACATTCATGTTTGTGATGCATATGGGATTGTTTTGGATTAGGTTCATGAGGATGAAGTTATCTTTGGTATGATAATGTGGCCATTTGGAGGCCAAGATTACAGGATGCATCTGACATCAACAGCTTTACCCCAATCCACCCTTGCTAGCTTAATTTCTCTCTTCTACACAATATGAGAATAGAGGCCAGCAGACAGATAGGATTCTAGTACCCTCATATAATAACAGGCAGGAGCAAAGCGTGTTCTTGGAAACCAAGACCTCTGCCCTTGGAATCTTCTAGACCCAGTGAAACTTGGATGCCAAGATTCATGAAGATCTCCAGAAGTACAGGCACTCTTGACTGTTGAAAAGAGACCCATCATACTAGATCCATTCAAGGATGCCACATTGTGTCATGTAAAATGAAGTAAATCAAGCCCCATTTCATTTAGTCCTATTCCCCTCATTGCCATCCTGTAGAATAAATTTTAACTGCTCTCGAAGTAACTCAAGGTTATACATCATTGGTTTCTTCACTTCTTGTCCCTAGTTTGAGGCCCCTTCTTAGAAAAACAGAAAACTTACACCCTTGCTGGTAATTGAAAACTTTTGTAATAAAGCCTATAGTCCCCAATGATGTATAAAAATAGCTTATTGTCACTGTCAATGCTGATGAATGGCAACCATGTAGGACAGAGTATACTGCCCTCATGGGTTTCCAAGATTGTACTTTTTTTTGACACTTTAAGGTCTTTATTGATGCAAACCTGAGCACAGTCAGGTGGGTGGAGTCTATCAAGGAAGTGGGGTGGGCCAGGCCTGTCTCCATGATCACAAGGTTGTCTTGGGCATGCAGGATGGTCACCAACTGAGGACTCTGGGGAAGTACTTGCCAATGAGCCCCTGGTAATAGGGGTGCAGTATGTCCACATCAGGCAGGTCTGGGCATTTGATGTAGAGTTCAAACTTGTTGAACTCCTGAACCCGGGGCGGCATGTTCAGGGCTACACAACTGCCGGTAGTCACCACCGGTGTGCCACGCATAGAAGGAGTGGAACTAGAGGAAATTTGTTGAACTTCATCACTTGGTACATATACTCATCATGGCCCCAGTACATGAGGACATTCCCCAGGCTGCAGTGAGGCTGGTACATCCCAAGCTCAGAGCTGTATAGAGGATCCCTGAGGCCTGGATTGTCCTGGAAAGTTGAGTCGCAGAAGACCACAGAGGCCTGGGGCCAGCAGCCCACAGGATAGGTGTTTCTAACTACGGCCCACTGGGGCTCCTTGGCCAGGGGCAGCAACTTCCCCAGATTATGCAGCATCCCCACCAGGTACAACCAGTCCTTGTGGGGATGTGCCCTCCGGATGCCCTCCACAGTCTGGAAGGCATGGAAGGAGGTAGGGACGTCCACATCCGGATCCGACTCATCCACCAGCTGGTCCAGCAGGTCTATGGCCTCCAGGACTGTCATCTCCTTGGAGGAGCAGGTTCCGAAGTGGGCGTGCTTCCCTCTGATGAAGTCCACCACCTGGTGTGTGTGCATGAGTCTATAGCTGGCAAAGACGAGGTCCAGGAGCTGGCCACAAGTGTAGTTTCAGAAGATGGTCTTCCCCTTGCCCATTCTGGGCTCCATCTTCAGCTGGCCAACCATTGTGGGTTCCGGGAACTCTTCAAGAGTATGGAGCCAGAGAGAAACAGTGTATCCCACAACAGACCTAGTCAGTCTTATGTAATCATCCAAGACTGCAATACTTAATGGGAGTAGTAAGCCCCATCTTTCTCCCCTCTAAAAAACATTGGTATCACTTTTACACTGAATGGACATTTCCATTTTGCTTCAGTGGGCAGTATCATGTACCTTGGGAAACACTGCTGTATGTCTCTAGGGGAGCCGACTGTTATCTCTCTGAATCGCAGAAGCTGGTGGTTTTGAAGCCTCCAGCTCATGATAAATGGAGGAATAAGTCCACACTGGAGCACAGCTCCAACACTGACATCCTTACATGCCTGCCACACTACAGATAACCTCGACCCCAGCAAGTTGATACACATAATGAAGAATTACACAAAGAGAAGATGTAAGACACACCAAGTCCCTGAATAGGTATTGAGGTGTTAAAGAGATTGAGGGTAAACAGGACACCCTAATCTGGTTACTCTGTTTATATTGAGTAGAGCAACTATATCCATATGTTCATAATGCAAAATAGAGTGACCTCAATTCACAATGGCCTCAAGGAGAGCCAAGTTTAAGGACCCAGGCCTTCAACTTCTTGGCCCCTCCAAACTTAGCTTCTCAGGACCATTTAGAGCAGTGGTTCTCAATCTTCTTAATACCATGACCATTTAATACAGTTCCCCCAACCATGCAATTATTTCCATTGCTACTTTATAACTATAATTTTACTACTGTTATGAATCAGGCGACCCCTGTGAATGTGTCGTTTTACCCCCAAAGGGGTGGCAATCCACAGGGTGAGACCCACTAATGTAGACAGTTTTCATGTTACTGCATATTTCAGCTCACAGTTGCAGAGGCTGACAAGGCTCAGATTCCTGTCCTGACTCTTATCCTAGATCAAGTATATCCAGTGGCTGATGAATGCAAGATGGGAGGTAAGATGGCAGACTTCTTTCTCAAGCAAATTGAGACCGACAACTTCCAGAAACACAATTACAGGATTTTGTCTCAAGTCCCCAAACCTTCAGGTCAGATGAAGTGTCCAGGTCCAGAACAAAGCTAAAGACCATTCAGAGAATCCTTTTAAATGATAAGACCACACCCACAAGGAAGCTATCTTCCTCCTCATTGGCTGCTCACAGTAGGTCTCATCATGAAAGAGATGGCATTCTATGAACTCTTATCAACCAGGCGGATTCCATCATCATGAACCAATGCCTTAGAATCCTGACTCAGCCATGATACACAAAGTTTCAGTCATCACACCTTACTGTGATTCAAAGAATATAAAAAATTGTGAGGAATGTGTTGGAGGGTGAGAGTGAATTAAGCAATTGGTTAAGAAATGACTTTATCACCCAGATGCTCATATATGAAATCTGGTTCAGTCATTGTGGATATTTATCTGTGTAGCTCATTTTCCATAGTTCAATCTTATACCCTCTGTGCCTCTTCAAACTTATGAAAAAGAGTAGAAGTCCCACTTAGGACTTCTAAGTCCCTCTTTGGACTGGCCATCTTTCCAGGAGTGGATGACCACATCAAGCCCCACCAATCAACTGATAGGTTTGAATATGTGGTCTCTCTAGCAGAGAAAGATAAAACTCACCTCCCTTTAAAAGTTAGAGCATTGGAAGTCCTAGAGAGGTCTTCTTAGTCCCGTGTGGTAGATGTAAGTCATTAAAGAACACAAAGACGAGTGTTTAATTTCTGCTATAGATTATGAATATACTCTGACACTTATATAATGGTCCAACAGGGAAGAGCTTATGTGGTAAACCAATAATTTGTCACAAATGTAGTTGATTCTTCATAGGTGTCACTGAGTCAGTTCTAGCTCATAGCAAACCTGTGTCTAACAAAAAGGGACATGACTCAGTCCTTTGCCATTCTGACAATGTTCTCATGTTTGAGCCCATTTTTTGCAGCTCCTGCATCAGTCCATCTCATTGAGGAGATTTCTTTATCATTCACTTGCCCTAATTTCCCCAATGTGATGTCTTTCTTTAGGGACTGGTCTCTCCTGATAACATGTGCAAAGTACATAAGCAAAATATCGCCATCTTTGCCTTTAAGGAGCACTGTAGCCATGTTTCTTCAATGGCACATTTGTTTTAACTTTTGGCAGTCCATGGTACTTTTAATGTTCTTTTGCCTTTACTATATTCTAATACGTTGATTCTTCTTCAGTCTTCCTTTGTATGCATTGAAGAATGTTCAACTTTCACATTCACTTTTCACAGGCAATTGAAAATACTAAGGCTGTACATTTATTCAATTACCTTTTCTTAATTGTGTTTTAAATATATTATCCTGGGCTGAATCAATGACACTATAAACAAAATTACCTTATGCTTCAAAGAGATGATTGATAAAGTTATCTGCCATAAAATAACAAGATGTCTCTAAGGTGAACCAGAGGTGAATAGAATAAACAGAGTAAGGGATGGATGTGGAGCTCATAATTAACCCAAGCTACATTCTAAGAACAGTTAATTCTTACAAAATTCCCTTTTGAAGGAAATACAGAAGATGTAGTTGCTACAGCAAAGTGTGGTGAAGAAATTAGATGGTATCTATCAGAAACAATAGTGTCTCGAATCTTAAGTCTTGTTTTCAAACAAGCAGTGATCTAAGTGTACCATCAACTAAGCCCACATGGAAGAATAACATCAACATATATGATCCAAGGATTGTCAATAGTAACATCCAATTCTGCAGCAGAGAATGGTATCAGAGCTCATTTTTTTTCCTAATAACCATTGTCTGTGCCTCTTTTTAAAATCATTTTATTAGGGGCTCATACAACTCTTATCAAAACCCACACGTGCATCAATTGTGTAAAGCACATTTTTACATTCATTGCCCTCAGTATTCTCAAAATATTAACTCTTCACCTAAGCCCCTGGCATCAGTCCCTCATTTATCCCCTCCCTCACCACTCCCTCATGACCCCTTGATAATTTAGAAATCACTATTTTGTCATATTTTGCACGATCCAACGTCTCTCTTCACGCATGTTTCTGTTGTCCGTCCCCATAGGAGGAGGTTATATGTAGATCCTTATAATTGGTTCCCCCTTCCCAACCCACCCTGCCTCCACCCTCTCAGTATCACCACTCACACCACTGGTCCTGAAGGGAATAATCTACCCTGGATTCCCTGTGTTTCCAGTTCCTATTTGTAACAGTGTACACCCTCTGTTCTAGCCAGATTTGTAAGGTAGAATTGGGATCATGATAGAGTGTTTGGGGGTCTGGGGATCATTTAGGAACTATGCTCCATTGTTGCTGCACGACATCCTGTCTGGTTCATCTCCTCCCTGAGACAATGTAAGGGGTTGTCCAGTGACCTACAAATGGGCTTTGGGTCTCCAGTCTGCACTCCTCCCCTCCCCCCGGCATTCACAGTGATATGATTTTTTTGTTCTGATGATGCCTGATAACTGATCCCTTCAACACCTCATGATCGCACAGGTTGGTGTGCTTCTTCTATGTGGGCTTTGTTGCTTCTGAGCTAGATGGCTGCTTGTTTACCTTCAAGCTTTATGACCCCAGACACTATATCTTTTGATCGCCAGGCACCATCAGTTTTCTTTACCACATATGCTTATGCACCCATTTGTCTTCAGTGATCATATCATGGAGGTGAGCACAGAATGATATGATTTTTTATTCTTTGATGCCTGATAACTGATCCATTCGGCACCTCATGATCACGCAGACTGGTGTGCTTCTTCTATGTGGGCTTTGTTGCTTCTGAGCTAGCTGGCTGCTTATTTACCTTCAAGCCTTTAAGACCCCAGCCGCTGTATCTTTTGATAGCTGTGCACCATCAGCTTTCTTCATCACATTCACTTATTCACCCGCTTTGTGTTCAGTGATTGTGTCGAGAGGGTGAGGATCATTGAATGTTAGTTTAATAGAACAAAATATTCTTGCATTGAGGGAGTATTTGAGTGGAGACCCAATGTCCATCTGCTACCTTAATACTAAACCTATACATATATGCACAGAGATGTATTTCCCCATTATTATATATAAATGTATATATAAATATTTACATGCCTTTATTTAGACCTCTATAAATGCCCTTTGCCTCCTAGCTCTTTCCTCTATTTCCTTTGACTTTCCTCTTGTCCGACTATCATGCTCAGTCTTCATTTGGGTTTCAGTAATTCCTCTTGGTTGCATTACCCTTGACCACGCCCTAACAAGTTTTTAAACACTGATTTTAAGAAGGCTATGGATGACAGTCAAAGACCAAAACACATTTGCAGGATTTATACATGCAATAAGTCTCTGTGATTTCTGTCTGACCATAATTAAGGTATAGGAATAACCTGGCTATCAATCAGAGATGATAATAGTAGATTGAAATAAAAACTCTGACTTGAATAATTAAAAACATTATTTGATCTCCCTTTCAGTACTCTTTGATCTTAATCTTGTTTTTCTATACTTTCTGTTTTTGCTTTTTGAATTGCAGTTTGTCCTTGTTGTTGTTATAGTTAGCAGCCATCTTGACTCTTTTATATATTTTTCTATGTAGTTTTGCTATATAGAACCCAGGGTGGGTGACTCTGTAGAAACTATAACTACATTAGGGGTCCTGGAAGGCACAACATGGAATGTGGGAGCTAGTGGGGAGTTGATATCAAATAAAAGAAGGAAGAAAATGCTTGAAGCTGATTGTGATAGTCACATGATATGACAACTATTGAATGATGTGTCTGGATTATGTCCTAATAAAAGAGTTTGAGGGGGTAAACAAGAAACAGAAAATAACAAATCTCTGGCAGGTGTACCTTATGATCCTCAAGGTAACATCCTTTTATTCAACACTTTCAAGAAGTCTTATGCAGCAGATTCATCCAATCCAATGGTTCACTTGATTTCTTGACTTTTGCTTCTGTTGTGGTTTGAAATGAATGACAGCCACTATAATGTTACGATAATTTAAAAGAGTCTTTATTCGGTTATAACCGGACTGCTAGAATTTAAAAGCGATTCTTTGATTGGAGTCCCGAGTAGACATTTCAGTCCATCTATAAAGGCAAAAACTCATTTATCATTTGTCTAGGACTTATGCAAGCATGGACAGAAGCAGAAAGCAATATTAATGTTATTATTCTTTAAAGCTAGTGAGCATTACACAGTATAGCACTGATTATAACATTCTGTTTAATAACATAAAAATAGGAATCTACTGGTTACAACATTAAAAGCAAAAATATTATTAATTACAATGTTCTGATCCGGAGAACATGAGTGCATTCCAAAATTATTCTCTAGCGGGACTTTCCCAGATGAGAGGGGAACGGAGCAGGTCATCCAGCAGTCAAAAGATGGCATATCAGTGGCTAACACTAGTATGTCTCACTTCCATGAGCACTTATTGTGCATGCCAGCCAGATGAAATTATTGACAATACCAATATATTATTGATTTCTCATTATATTACTTATTAGTCCACTTATGAGGAGTTTGGTCTTCTTTATAATGAGTTGTAGTCCATGCTGAAGGCTGCAGTATTTGACCTTTATCAGCAAATGTTTCAAGCCAATCTTCAATCAAGCAAGGTTTTGTCACTTGCATATGGAAGGTTGTTAATATGATTTTTTCCCAAACCTGATGCCACGTTTTCCTTCAAAAAATTCCAGCATCTCAGATTACTTTGTCAGAATATACATTTAATAAGTATGGGGAGAGGATAAAATCCTATCACATTTGTTGGGAGCCGATAGCCATTAAGACTCTGGCCTCAGACACGTAGGAGAAACTTGGCCGCTTTCTAACAGCAAGGCTTTGTTTCCTGCCCAACTTCGCCCCCACATTCCAAACTACGTGCTCAGTAGCATGAGAAATTGCGATAACTGACCTTGTTGCCATTAGTCAAAGTACTGAGCACCCATTGAACTGCAGATATACCATATTAGGAACATCGTGATAAGTTCACCTGGTAAGCCTTGATTTGCATGCGGACGTCGCCACGGACGTCTTTGAGTACTGTTGCGCACCCTTTGTACCTTATTGGGAACATGTGGCTGATTAGTTGTTGTACAGTGTGCGGTTGTTACACAGTGTCCTTCATTGGAATATGTGCCTCCCACTTCCTTCTCTGTTGTGAATATATACCCAGAGTTTTGGCAAAATAAACGGGCTTGATCAGCACTTGTCTTGCCCCACGTCTCTGTGTCTTTTTGCCATCCAGGTTCGTTGCCTCTCCAGGTCACCGCGTGAGGGTCTCGCTGGACGAGACCCTAACACACATTGGAAAAGAACTAAAACCCGAGAAATAAAATCATCAGCATACAGACAACTGATCTTTGACAAGGACCAAAAGATATCAAATGGGAAGCAGATGCCCTCTTCAACAAGTGGTGCTGGAAAGAATGGATATCTACCTGCAGAAAGATGAAGCAAGACCCTTATCTCACTCCGCGCACAAGATTAAACTCAAGGTGGATCACAGACCTTGTGGTAAAACCCCAAACTATTAGGACAATCAATGAGGGAATTGCGACCAACCTGAGAACTTTGGTGCAGGGAATATCTAGGCTATCGGATATAGGTAAGGACACAAATACAGTTGAGTCACTAATTGGCAAGAGGGGTATACCGAAGATAAAATGCCTGTGTACATCGAATGAATTCAGCAAGAGAGTAATGAGAGTGCTGACAGACTGGGAAAATATCTTTAGTAATGACACATCAGACAAACGCCTTATTAAAATTTATAATACTCTGCTTGCTTAAAAAAAAAAAACCACCTAATTACCCACTGAGGAGATGGGCAAAGGACCTGAACAGAAATTTCACAAGGGCAGAAATCTGAATACCCAGTAAATATGAGAAAATGTTCCTGATCATTAGCCATCAGAGAAATACCAATTAGAACAACTGTGAGATACCACCTAACACCCTCAAAGATAGCCAGAATTCTATCAATTCACAAAATCAGAGAGTAACAAGTGTTGGAGTGGCTGTGGTGAGATGTGAACATTGGTCCACTGCTGGTGGACTTGTATGTATGTACAGCCATTATGGAATTAGATTTGGTGAAGTGTAAAAGAGATGGAAATCAAGCTACCATAGGACCTAGCAATTCCCCTATTTGGCATATCCTCAGAAGAGGCAATAAATGAACCACAGTCAGATATCTGTGCCCCAATGCTCATCATGGCATAGTTCACAATCGCACGAAGTTGGAAACAACCCAAATTTCCATCAACAGATGAATGGATTCAAAAACTGTGGTACATGCATACACTGGAGTACTACACATGCCTGAAAAGCAGTGATGAATGCATGAAGCACATTGCCGCATGGGAAAAATTGGAGGAAATTATGTGAAGTGAAATAAGCAAAGGGTAAAAGGAGAAGTAAACCATAAGTCCACTTAAGTAAGCTTAAAAGGCAAAAGAGATATAGGGGGAAAGTTACTATATGAATACATTCCTGGGGTGAAGTCCAGGTTAGTATGGCAGGGGCCAGACCCAATCCAGGGATACATATGACAGTCAATGAAAAAGGAGGGGAAAAGCAAGAAAAGTGGGGGGAGGCATGGGTAGTAGGGGAACAGGGCACTAATACATCCAAGGGGAGGGTATTGTTTAAATCTCCACAGGAGTGAGAGAGAGGGACCAGACCTCAACCTGGTGTGCCAAGACATGAATTCAACATACTGGCATGATGCAGCAGTCCAATAGAGAGGTCTTCAGGGGAAGCCCCAATCCCAGCTACATGTCCAGCCTCCCTGCCTGAAGAATCATCAGTCTGATGGTTCCCAGGGTGACTGATGGAGAGCACTGAAGGAAAATGGACTACAAAGGACAACACTGAAGCTACAGCTCTGGGAGAGGGGCACTTCTGAACAGAGCACATGGGAGCAAACTATGAGTGAAAGAGAGAGTAGAACACACCCCTGGTCCACCAAGCCCAAGGATGATATTCCTGCTGGGAGCA
This sequence comes from Tenrec ecaudatus, assembly GCF_050624435.1. Lineage (NCBI taxonomy): Eukaryota > Metazoa > Chordata > Mammalia > Afrosoricida > Tenrecidae > Tenrec > Tenrec ecaudatus. Next base: position 234,838 of record NW_027459466.1, read on the forward strand.
GCCAATGCACAGAGAGGACCATAGGGCTGGCCTCAGCACGAGACACGATTTCCATCAGTGACCCATAGCGCTACAGGGCATAACACCGAAGACACGGTGTGAGAATTGTCTCCAATCTGACCCTACCACACCGGGCAGAAACACTAAGGGTGTTTGACAGAGCAACAAGGGGAGTAAAGCAATGAAGTCCCTGAGGAATCCCAAAAATGGACTTTGGAGCCAGGGTGTAACATCCCATGAGACTCGACTGGCAAACACTCATAATAGTCAACAAACAAACCGGGAACTATTTATAGACTTCTTTTTTGCTGTTGGTTTGTTTTGTTGTTTTCTTTTTGTGCTTAATATTGTTCTTGCATGTCTATATAGATAAGGTAGGCGGGGTAAACAATCCTGAGGAGAAAATAACAGGACTGATGGTTCCGGAAGGGACACAGGAGATGGGGAGGCAGGGGAAAGAAAGGGGGGAGCCAACAAAAGCAGGATAGGAGAGCAACAAGTGATGTAAACTTGATGGTGAGGAAGGCGCAGGAGGCCTGATGGCGTTTGATTAAGTGCAATGTATCCACGAGGAATTACTGAAAACCAAATGAAGGTTGAAAATGATAGTGGGACAAGAGGAAAGTAAAAGGAAATAGGGAAAAGAACTAGGAGGTAAAGGACACGTAGAGAGGTCTAAATAGAGGTATGTATTTATATATAATGATCAGTAAATAGATCTATTCAAGTACTCCCTCAATGCAAAAATAGTTTGTTCTAATAACTTGCCATTCTTTGGTGCTCACCTTCCTGACTCAATCACTGAAGGCAAAATGGGCACATTAAAAAATGTGATGAAGAAAGCTGATGATGCCCAGATATCAAAAGATATAGCATCTAGGGTCAGGAAGGCTTGAAAATTTAAAAAGCGTCAATTTAGCTGAGAAGGAATAAAGACCACATGGAAGAAGCACACCAGCCTGTGTGATCATGTTGTGTCAATGGGATCAACTATCAGGCATCAAAGACCCAGAACAAAAAACCATATCACTGTGAAACCCAAGGCCATCTGTAGACAATTTGACACCCCCTCACAGAAGGGTCACAAGTAAGAGATGAGCCAGTCAGGGTGAAATATAGCACCAATGAAACATACTACTTTCCTCTAGTTATTCAGTGCTTCTTCTCCTCCTCCCCATTATCATGACCCCAATTCTAGCTTACAAATGCAGCTAGACAAGAGCATGTACACGATACAGATAAGAGCTGGAAACACAGGGATCCACGGCAGATAACCCCTTAGGACCCATAATGATGGTAGCTATACCAGGAGGGGAAGGGGAAGGTGGGAGTAGAAAGGGGAAAGCGATCACAGTGATCTACATGTAAACCTCTCCCAGGAGGAGGACCAACAGAAAAGTGGGTGAAGGGAGACAGCGGTTGGTGCAAGTCATGCAAAAAGTAATAATTTATAAATAATCAAGATTTCATGAGGGAAGGAGGGTGGGGAAAGGAGAAATGAGAAGCTGATACCAAGGGTTCCAGTAGAAAGAAAATATTTTGAAAATGAAGATGGCAGCATATGCACAAATGGGCTTGACACGATGGATGTATGTATGGATTATCTTTAAGCTGTAAGAACTGCCAATAAAGTTATTTTTAAAAATTCTTGTAACATACTTTCCTGATTTTAAACCATTCCGTATTCCCTTGTTCTGTTTGCACAGCAGCCTCTTGATCCACGGACAGGTTCCTCTTGGGTGCAATGGAGTGTTCTCTAATGCCCATTCTTCCCAAGGCCATCCAGAGTTTGTTCTAAACCACACTGCTCCTGTGTTGTAGGTAGCTGAAATTTATTGTTTCCTCACCTCCCACTGATGTGTATATCTGAAAAATTGGGTATGTCCTAGAAGTGGTGGTGGATTTCAGCTGAAATCTGCTCAACCTCAAACGGCATTCTCATTATTTGGGCCAGATGGTTTCTCTGAGATGTCTCAGATTCTCTGGAAATATCTTGGACTTGACACATTTCTTTAGGGACCTGGAAGATGAAAACTAAGACTCTAAATGTGAAATAGAGACAAGGACCTTGCCTCAGGGACAGCAAACAGATAATGCCATCCCTTACAGCCAGTCATGTAAAACTTTATCTTTCTACCCACCAAAATTGGAAGAATAGGCATTTTTTGCATGTGAAAGCATTATATATGTTGTATTTATTTCTTGAATAATGAGCATAAGTAACATTAGATATGCAAGTCTGTTTTTGCGTGAATTGAGTGTGTTCTATATTGGATTTTGAAGATATGGATTTATTGCTCTATTCAATATAAACAGGGCAAACAGATTCGGATGCATTTTCACCCTCTATCTCTTTCACATCTCAGTACCTTTTCCGGGTCCTCGGTGTGTTTTAATATCTTACTGATTTACAGAGATACATTAACTGTATCAACTTGCTGGGATCATAATTCTCAGTGGTGTGAAAGTTTTGTAATTGTGTCAATTTTGAAGTCTGGTCGAGTAGTGGGCAGAGTTTGTCTATTAATCCAGAGTTGACAGCTTCAAATTGAGTAGGTCTCTAATTGAGAAAGATAAGAAGTCTGCTCCTATAACGGCATAGTGCAGTGTTTACTGAAGTACCTGATACTGCCCCTTGAGGGGAAATGGAATGGTGCACGTGTATTTTATGGGAGAAATATGTGGTTCCCATAAGGAATTAGAAACTCAAGGGCAGTTCTACCCTGTCCTAAATAGTCACCATTAGTATGCTCAGACAAGGGGCAGTGAGATTTTTTGTAATACTTTATTCTGGATTATGGGCTATAGTAAAAACGTTTCAATAGTCAGCAAGGATGTGGGGAATTTTTTCCATTTTCCTGCTAGGGGGCATGCAAAAGGGCCACTAAGTTTGGGAGCATATGATTGACAGCACTAGTTCTAGGGAACAGTTCTAATCTGTTCATAGGTTGGCTGTGAGGGAGAATGGACACCATATTACTGGGTTTTAGTTTATTTTACATTTCTGGTATAATGTGGCCTCAGAGAATGGATCAGTTGGGATGGGATCATGTATGATCATATTCCGTGGTAAAGGGATTCAGGCTATGATAGCAAATCCTTTATCCCTTCATAATCTTTTCTGACCTAGATGTAAGGGGATTTTCCTGAGGTGTGGCTCCAGAACATTTCATCTCTGATCTGATTACAGCAAGAAAGGAGACCTGGATCAGAGCTCTGTGGACTAGCAGTCTCTATGCAGTGAACCTCCCAGATTCAAGGTAATGCTGAAGCATACATCTATGGTGCTGTCTAGGGCAGATTAAGCCCACAGACATTGCAAGCAGACAAGGACCTTGCCCAGACACAACAGAATAAGAGAGCCTTATCCTATGACTGATGGGATATGTAACAAAAGATATGAAATTCTACCCACCTAATCTATAAGAAAGTTAATTTTGAATGAAAAAAAAACAGTTAATGATGCTTCCTTCATAAACACACTTAATAACTAAGGAAATGTGCTGGAATCTTCTCCAGAGATCAATAATCTAAACACATCTGGTTTGGGATGCAGTAATGGTTACTGTACTATAGAGAGATGGAGCTCTTTTCATTAGGTATTGGGCTTTTAATACACAGTCAAGGCAGAGTTGATTAGGTATTGGGTTATTAATCCCAAGGTCAGTGCTTTGAATTTACCAGCCAATACCCAGGGCAGATATGGGGTCATATATTCCTGGAATGATTTACAATATCATAAGACCAACAGTAGCCCTCATGGCAGAGTGGTTAACAGGTGGGCTGTGTACCCCGAGGTCTACAGTTCCCAACAGTCTGCTGTCCCAAGGGTGAAAGACAATGCTATCTGAGCCTGTAAAGAATTACAGTCTCAGAATCCCACAGGCATCATTCCTCCTATGAGGTTGTGTGGCCTGAGAACTGAATGGAAAGCAGTGAGTCTGAGTCTGCTTGTTAAGTCAAAGGGGAACTTCCCCTATTTTCTATAAAGCTGCTCTGAGTAGCAATAGGCATCATGGTAGTGAATTTGTGCTAAGGGCCAGAGCCAGAGTTGACTTTTCAAAATGTCAAAACCATATGGCGTATAAGAGATCCAGTTAGATGAAGCTATTTCTGGAAGGGTTTTGCTCGTTCCTCCTTCCCTTTCACACTTTTCTGTTATTGAAATCACTTGGGTTGGTGGCACAGTGGATAATGTTTAATGGCTGCGGTTTTATGCTGACTTGGCTGGGCCAGGATTCTCAGAAGTTTAGGAATTACGAATGAGCTTAGGTGACAGTGTTCGATATAATGCCATCACTTCCATGAAGAGATTTGCTGTCAGCAGCCAAGTAGTGGGAGGTGTTATCCTGTTGGGTGTGGTTTTCCCCGTATAAATTCAAGTACATTCTATCTGCAGCTTTTGTCCAGTTCTGGGGACTTCCTAGACGTGTGGATCTCCAGATGTGAGAGAGCATCTTGACATATTTCATATATAGCTTGGATTCATCAATCTGCACAGCCATGAGGAAGGAGCCTACCATCTGACCTTCCCTTCTTATTTCATTGTGCATTCGACCTACTTGAGTCAAGAGAAGGGTCCAGACTGATATCTGAGCCTTGCCAGCCTCTACAACTGTGAATTGAAAAGGTGAGTAGTATGACTAGAAGGTTTCCTAACTATTTCTGACACAGGTGGCAGGATGGGAGAAAAACTGGACTTCCCAATCTAGTACAGTGCATAATCTTGAAACTCCACAAGAGAAATTCTCCCCTTTCCTATAGGATCTCTAGGAGTCAGCATTGACTCCAAACCTTCCAGTGAGTAAGGGTTCTGGGACGAAGGTTGTGGAGGGCTGGGCTCTCCCTGAGCTTTGAGCAGATGACTTATCATTCATAGTCCAGGATACCTTTTGGAGCAGATTGATCAGAATGAGCTCAGGGACTCACACAGTATTTTGGAGTTTTCCATGCAGAGTTTGTTGCTAAGTGAGGTTTCACCGATTGCCTCTCTGAAATAGAAATTTCCCCACCATTGTTCTTGGCAGCTGTTGCCCAGATATATCGAGAGACATTGAAAGTCATGGTGGAGAGCTGGCCCTTCATCTCGCTGCCCCTGGTTGTTCTAGTGACAATCTCACAGGACATCTTTTGCTTGTGAGAGGCAGTTGTCTTCATATTCTAAGTTTCAAGAGTATTTAGATAACATTTGATAATTGGTTGTTTTTAATTTATGGTGGCCCGTGTTTTCCGGAGAAGAACCGTGCCTCATAGTGTTTTCAGAGATTGCTTTTTCAAAAGTAAGTCACCAGGCCTCGCTCTTAAAGTGTCTCTGAGGAGAAACCAACTATCTTCTAAGTTAGCTGCTAATCATTTTATCTGTTTGAATTATTAGGAGTTCCAACTTTAAAGAATTTACCATGAATTTCACACTTATTCAAGGAGAAAAATGGCACACGGTGATGTTTTTATTTTGGAGGTTTTAAAGAATTTTTCCTAATTCTTCCATTTAAGATTTTTAGGTTGACATTCATATTTGTTTTGTTTCATTTTTTAGTAAAATTCTCCAAGCTTTTAGGAAAAAGGGGCATTGCAGTTAGTTTGCTGCTACTGGTGTTTCTGAGTTGATTACTAGGCATGGTATAAGAGTGGATCAATTAGAAATCGGGTGGAGATAACACAGGCCTAAATAAGAGACTGCGATAGGATTTTCACATTGGAATCTGGGTAGGTCTAACCCATTAAGAATTGTGCTGGGAGATTTGCTTTTCTGTGGTGAGGCTTTTAGATGCAAAATTCATAAATTCTATTTATGGATCCTAAAATGTCTGACTTTGACTGTAAGTCTTAGGCTGTTGTTGTTAAGGGCTATGGAATTGTTCCTGGCTCATACTTACCCTCAGAACTGACTCATAGTTATTCTATGTCAAAATGGAGGAAATACTGCACAATCCATGGCCATCCTCACAGTTGCTATATTGGAGATCCTTGCTGCAGTTATCATGTCAATCCTGCTCAAATAAATGTTTATACTAATCAGTGCTATAAAACCATTGATGTAATTATTCAACTTGTTATTTTCATCTTAAATATGCAATTCATTATATGAAACCCAATTCCCGGAGTCATGAAATTTGGCTATAAACTATCTCCTAGCTGTCCACACTTTTACAGTTTTGTGCTTGGGCCCTTGATGCATCTTTGTGTTGTTTCTAGGTGTCATTGAGTGTGTTCTGAAGCATAGTAACCCCAGATACAACAAGACGTAATGCTGCCCAGTCCTGTGCCAGCCTCACACTTGTTTTGCTTGATTCCATTGTTGCAGCCACTGTGTCCATCCATCTTGTTGTGTGTGCATTCCATCATGTTGGGAGCTTTTCACTTTTCTCCAGACCCTTCACTCTGCCAAATATGCTGTGCTCTCCAGAGACTATTCTCTTTTGACGACATGCCCATGTTGGCTTTGCTTGTCTCTAAAGGCATATGGGTCTTCCTACTTTCAAGACAGTGGGTGTTCTATTGGCAGTTTATGGTACTTTCAAATTCTTGGCTGGCACCACAATTCAAATGGATTGATTCTTCTATCTTCCACATTTACAGGATTAGCTTTAGAACTAGATGGGTTTCTTCTAAAATCCAGTGAAAATTACATTAAAATAATTATATAATTGTTATGTAGCACACCCCATTACAAACCTGATAAATTTGCCTCATAATGTAACTGAGAGAGCGTGGCTTCAGGCTGTACCCAGACAGGTTTTCATATCTGGATTCTAATCATTTTAGGTCCTGCAGTCGGATTGCTTTCCAGGGTGCCAACTCTAGACTGGTGAATCCCCTGAAGTCTGATTCAAGGATTTGGAACCTGCCAAATGCTGTTACTGGTAAGTTCTTTTTCTTTTTAAAAAAAATAATTTAATGTGGGCTCTTACACATATTGCAACAATCCATAAGCCAACTACATTAAGCAAAATTGTACACATGCTGCCATCATTATTTTGCAAATATGATCTCTCTACTTGATGCCTTGTATCAAGACATCTTTTATCCCTTCCTTCCCCCAGTAAGTTATTTTCCTGGGCATGATCTTTCTGTCTGACATAGGCATGACCCACTCATGACATTTACTGGACCTTCTCTCATGCCAATCCTGTGATGTTTCTTGTCTCTTCTCCAAAATATGATTTTTTGAGGGGGGTCATGATCCCTTATTTTGGTGTTATTAGAGGCTCTCAAATTGGTCTGCATAATATTGGCCCTCCTTTAGGACACACAGATATGCTATAAGGTCCTCACAGTGGTTATGCTTTAGCCTGTTGTTGCAGTCACTGTGTGGATGCGCCTCCTTTGGGTCTTATGCTTAACCTAGCAAGATGTTCTATTCAAGACTGGTCTCACTGGAAGACATATTCAGATTCTATGAAACAATGTATCCTACCACACGAAGGCTGATTGGACAAGAATACTGTCAGAATATGAAATCTAAAGCCTAAAGGTGTGAGGCTTTATTGGTGGATAGCAGGATACACTCTCTGGGATTGAAAAGTCCGCTGCGGAATCAAGATATTGCTCGATGCACAGAAATAGATTTACTTCACCGTAACTTTACCTTGTTAGTGACAGTTGCTTTCATAGTGTAAGTTTGAAGTTCTTTTTTTTAATGTATTGTGAAATATTTATTTCTAATTACAAATAAATGAAATTTTGTCTTGAAGCATGGTGTAGCATGGGTAACAGTCTTAATATAACAACAGTAAATGACATTGTTACATTTAGCGACAGTGTGCGTAAAAAGCCAACTGTAAGTGTGAAGGTTGAGATCGCTTCTCTCTCACCAGATCAGAAATTCTCAGGCAGTCTTTGCAAGAGCCCAATAAAGACCATCTTTCATAACAAGTGTACTTATGTATTTAGACTTGATAACCAACAAGCTGGAAAACCCTGTTTCACAAAGATATGATGTTGGAAATGAAAGAAGAAGGTGTAACACAGTATCAGACCGAATAGGATATGACTGCACACACATGATCCAGAATTTTATAACTGGCATTGTAGAGAAATCAGTTCTTGCTGCATCACTGTTAATAAGTTCAATGAACTCCTCTTGTGCTGTCTCAAGAGCATCTTCAACTTTGACTGTGAATGGGCTTCTGGGAAGTGTAAATGGGGTGTCAGGTAGATTTGGAAAGTACTAGAAAATTTCATCTGCAAGCATGTGCAAGTGTTCTTTCACAGAAATTATCGTAATCCTTTCATCTGGTTCAATTACATGTTCTTCAAAGAAAGCAGTTAAGGTAGGCAACGTATGAATTTTATTTTCATCCCATTTTTTTTCCAAAGCTGAAGTTTCATTTGGAATGATCAGATCTTTTCAGAAAAATTAAGGCATGTTGCATTTGGTCCTTGCAGTGATAAATTTAACTCATTCAAGATGGCAAAGATGGCAACCAAAGAAGCTATTTTCTGCAGTTCATTTTTATTGCTGAAAAGTGTTTTGAACTGCGGTCTTGGTTAAAAAATGTATTGAGTTCATCACGAAGCTCAAAAACACTTTTTAAAACTTTTCCTTTTGACAACATCTCACTTCTATGTGAAATAGCAGAGCATTATCCAGCACATCCAACTCGTTGCACAGTTGAAAAAACAGTCGACTGTTTAAAGTGCTCACCTTTAGAAAATTGACAGAATTTATGACGTTTTTCATTGCTTCTTGTAACTCTTGTGACAGCATCTTCATTGCTAATATGTGACAATGAATCATACAGTGAGTTTTGATGACTTTTTGTGGCTTCTTCAATATCAAATGATAAAGTTCAGATGGACAGCCTAGCATAACAGAGGCACCATCTTTGCAAACACTACAAACCTTTTCCCAAGAGATCATATGCTCTTTCAGAAATGAACCAACTGTATCAAATCTACCACGTGCAGTAGTTGTCATTTCAAGAGGTCTGTAAAAAAGAAAGTCAACTTTAAAGTTGCCATCCTTAACATACCTGAGGTAAACCAGTAACTGAACAGTTTGCAACGTCTGTAGATTCATCAAGCTGGATGCTAAATATTGGAAGTGGAGCAGATTTAATTTATTGGAAGATCTAATAAGAATATCAGCAGACATGACATCTATTCTGCAGACAGTGTCGTTAGATAAAGAAATTGCATGCAATTTTGTCACAAATTCGTCTCTCATCATAACTCAAACAATGTCTTTGGCTGCTAAGCAACAGTAAATGTTCAGCAATGGTGTGAGGTTGTAGAGTCCTGCCTGGTGATTCTGTGTGCCACCAAATAGGAAACTTCAATGGCTGCTATGTTTTCTTTGTGGTACTTTCCAACAGTGGCAAGTCTGGCTTTCTTGAGTCCATCAGCTTTGCTTTTAAAATAGTTGGTATCCTTGCCAGAGAAGCTCTGATGCTTGCTATCAAAATGGCGTTTTAATTTGTTTGGCTTCATAGGTTTGACTGATAGAAATTCACAACAAACAACACATTGAGGCTTCTCAATTCCTGCTGTAATTATTGAGGTAAAACAATACTGTAAAATGTCCTCCCTATATTTTCTTTTCTTAACCTTCTCTACATGATCCATTGTCAAGGGATAGTTTCCAGGGAGTTTTAATTTCTTTATTCATCTAGTAATCTCAGGCCAGTCCAGGGAAGCATGGGAGATTTAAGACATTCATTAGCAGGCATATTTTAAGAGTGCATATGGTTTGAGATTTGATAGGCAGAATCGATGTAAGTCTTTCTAGTTCCCAAGAAGTGTTTTCTTTCCCATAGCCTGTCCTTCCTCTTTGTTCAGAGGAACATAGGTATCCCAGCCTGGCTACCTGCCATCCCAGAGTTTAGAAAGCTAGTTGTTCCAGTTAGAGATTCATGTCATTGTGTTTACCAATTTGTGTTTATGGAGTGCCTCCGAGGGACTGCCTATCTTTTTTTTAAAATTTGGGCCTTGTACACCTGTTATCACAATCCACACATCCACCCATTGTGTCAAGCATATTTGTACATTTGTTGCCATCATATTCTCAAAATATTTTCTTTCTACTTGAGCCCTTGGTATCAGCTCTTCATTTTTCCCCTCCCTTCACCACTCCCCCTCCCTTATGAACCCTTGATAATTTATAAATTATAACTATTTTTCATATATTACACCAATGTCTCCCTTCACCCACTTTACTGCTGTCCATCCACCAGGGAGGAGGATATATGTAGATCCTTGTAATCTGTTCTCCCTTCTACCCCACCCTCCCTCCACCCTCCTGATATCATCACTCAGAACTGGTCCCAAAGGGATCATCTGTCCTGATTCCCTGTGTTTTCAGTTCCTATCTGTACCAGTGTAATTCCTTGGTGTAGCCGGATTTGTAAAGTAGAATTGGCATCATGATAGTGTGTGTGTGGCAGGGCGGGGGGAGGAAGTATTTAAGAACTAGAGGAAATTTGTATGTTTCATCATTGCTACACTGCACCCTGACTGGTTCATCTCTCTACAACCATTCTGTAAGGGGATGACCAGTTGCCTACAGATGGGCTTTGGGTCTCCACTCCCCACCCTACCTCAGGCACAAAGATGAGATTTTTTTGTTCTTTGATGCCTGATACTTGATCCTATGCTATGGACACTTCATGATCACACAGGCTAGTATACTTCTTCCACATGGGTTTGTTGCTTCTCATCTAGATGGCCACTTGTTTACCTTCAAGCATTTCAGACAGGGATCCTCAAACTATGGCCCGCGGGCCACATGCAGCTGGCCAAAGACATTTATCTGGCCCGCCGGGTGTTTTTGCCTGTTGTTTTTGTTTGTGTTTTTTTTTTTACTTCAAAATAAGATATGTCTGATGGGGTCAGTGCACTTGGAGCTGTCAGAGTGTGGGAGCAGGATAGGAACCTGGTAGCACTTTGTCTTTCTGAAGCTTCTCTGGGGGCGAGGTTTTCCAGAATAGCCCACTATGTGTGTGCCAAGTGCAGCTACGAGCTGTTCTCCATGGGCTCCATGTAGGAGCACTTGCTGCCGTGGCCAGCCTTCACGGAGACCATCCACAATGATAGCGTGGCCAAGCGGCCCGAGTGAGATCAGCCTGATGCCTTTAAGATGCCCTGCGGTAAATGAGGCTGGCCACGGGCTTGGCCACGAGTTGCTCAATGATGGCCCCAAGCATGGGCAATCCCGCTTCTGAATATTCAGCAGCTCCCTGAAGTACATCTCTGAAGGCAACAAATCTGCCTCCCAGAGGAAGTAAATGTGCAGCCCAACCCCCACATACCCCCAACAGCCACAGGTATTGGTCACCCTCCTTTAGAACTACAGCCTACAGACCTTCAGGCAGAGAGGGCTAGATGGGGTGGTGGGGAACGGTGTTTCCTGATGACGCTATGCCCTGTGCCAGGATGGGGCCAAGCGCTAGTTCATCTTGGCCTCCGAGGCTGGAGGCTGGGACTCTGCTTTTAGGGTGTCTGTGTCTTGAAAGATATAACACCCTTGACTTCTCTCCTCAGCCTGGAAGCCCCTCCCTGCCTGTCTGGTCTCACCCCTATGAGCCCCAATTCCCCAAGGGGCTCCAGCCCTCACCAGGGCCCATCCTGACCCCTAAGTTGTGTGAGCAGTTGCAACCACTACAAGGCCATGTCCCAGTCGGGGGCTCCATTCCAGTCACCCCATGAATCACTCTGGTCAAATCCTTCTAGGCTCACCAGGACACTGATGGTCTATGACCTGCTGGAGCATGCAGGCCCATGGCACCACCCCTGAGTTCCAGGTCTCCATCTGTGTGAGAGAGCAGCCACTGATCCATGGTCTTCCTACCAGTCCCTGGTGGGGCCTGGGAGGTCTTGTCGACAGTCTGTACCTGCCAAGCTTGCCCCAGAAGAGTATGTCCAGAGCTCCTGGTGGCAGCTTCACCCTTTCCCGCTTCACCCTCTTCAGCTTTCTGAACTGATTGGCTGGAAATTAATAAACAAGGAGACCCAGCAGGATGCCATGTCCATGACTGGGTCTGTCTCCACCCTTAAAAAAAAGTGCAGGGTGCATAGGAATTTGTTCATAATTCTTCTTCTTTTTTTTTTAAACTGTAGTCCGGTCCTCCAATGGTCTGAGGGACAGCAAACTGGCCCCCTATTTAAAAAGTTTGAGGACTCCTGCTTTAAGATCCCAGATGCTATGTCTTTTGATAGCCAAGCACTATTAACATTCAGGTTTGAAGAAGTTTAAGAGAGCACTTGCTTTTCAGTGCATCTTAATTTAGGGAGACTCTTTTTGTCTCCCTAGAAAAAGCCTCATCGAATTTTCAAGGTTTGATTTTTCTAAGGTAGGTCACCAAAGCCTGTCTCTCAAGGAAGACAAATTTTCTGTTAGGTGCTAACCATATTAACTATCTGCGTCTCTTAAGGACTTCAAGTTCAAAGAATTACTATAACCTTTACATTTATTCATAGAGGAAAATGACACATTGTGATGTTTTTATATCTTTGGGGATTATAGCACATTTACGTATTTAAATAACTTTTCTGATAATTTGGGTTTGTGTTTATTTTGTTTTACTTGGCTTTGGGTAAAATTCTTAGTTTGCTGTTTCTCTGAGAGGATTGCTAGATATGGCATAAGACCACATCAGTTAGTAAGTGGATGGAGGTGACCTGGTAATAAATGGAAGATTGTAACAGGAATTTCATGGTAGAATCAGGGTGGGACTAACCCAATGAGAATTGTGTTGGGAGATTTGCATTTCTTTTATGAGAATATTTCACTGGGATTTATAATTCATGAATTAAATTACACTTATGGATCCTAAAATGTCTTTCTTTGACAGGCTGTTGTAGGCTGTTAAAGGCCCTGGAATTGGTTCTGACTCATACTCACCCTCAGGTCTGACTCACAGTTAGTCTATATCAACATGGAATAAATTTTTGAGGTTTTTTTTTCTCTTTTAAAATAGAACATTTATTTATTTTTTGCATTCATTCTTTATTCACTTATCTCTTTTTTTAACAATTTATTGGGGCTCATACAATTCTTATCACAGTTCATACATATACATACATCAATTGTATAAAGCACATCTGTACATTCTTTGCCCTAATCATTTTCCTTTTTTTCTCCTCTTTTCTTTTTTTACATTTTATTAGGGACTCATACAACTCTTATCACAATCCATACATATACATACATCAATTGTATAAAGCACATCCATACATTCCCTGCCCCAATCATTCTCAAAGCATTTGCTCTCCACTTAAGCCCTTTGCATCAGGACCTCTCTTTTTCCCCTCCCTCCCCTCTCCCCCCACCCTCATGTGCCCTTGGTAATTTACACATCGTTATTTTGTCATATCTTGCCCTATCCGGAGTCTCCCTTCCCCCCCTTCTCTACCGTCCCTCTCCCAGGGAAGAGGTCACATGTGGATCCTTGTAATCAGTTCCCCCTTTCCAACCCACTCACCCTCCACTCTCCCAGCATCGTCCCTTACACCCTTGGTCCTGAAGGTATCATCCACCCTGGATTCCCTGTACCTCCAGCCCTCATATGTACCAGTGTACAGCCTCTCCCCTATCCAGCCCTGCAAGGTAGAATTCGGATCATGGTAGTTGGGGGGAGGAAGCATCCAGGATCTGGGGGAAAGCTGTATTCTTCATCGGTACTACCTCGTACCCTAATTAACCCATCTCCTCTCCTAAACCCCTCTATGAGGGGATCTCCATTGGCCGACACATGGGCCTTGGCTCTCCACTCTGCACTTCCCCCTTCATTTAATATGATATATATATATATACATATACATATATACATATACACACATACATATACACACATATACACATACATACACACACTTATATCTTTTTTTTTTTGCATGATGCCTTATACCTAGTCCCTTGGCACCTCGTGATCGCACTGGCCGGTGTGCTTCTTCCATGTGGGCTTTTTTGCTTCTGAGCTAGATGGCCGCTTGTTCACCTTCAAGCCTTTAAGACCCCAGACACTATCTCTTTTGATAGCCGGGCACCATCAGCTTTCTTCACTACATTTGCTTATGCACCCATTTGTCTTCAGCGATCCTATCATGGAGGTGAGCAGTCAATGATAGGATTTTTTGTTCTTTGATGCCTGGTAACTGATCCCTTCCGGACCACTCGATCACACAGGCTGGTGTGTTCTTCCATGTGGACTTTGTTGCTTCTGAGCTAGATGGCTGCTTGTTTATCTTCAAGCCTTTAAGACCCCAGTCACTATCTCTTTTGATAGCCGGGCACCATCAGCTTTCTTCACCACATTTACTTGTTCACCCAACATGGAATAAATTTTGTCCAATTCATGGTCATCCTCACAATTGTTATGTTGCAGCTGCTTCCTGCACTTACCATGACAATTCATATCAATGAACATTTTCCTATAATTTCTCTGAACCTTGTATTTACCAAGCCTGTTATTTTCCAAGGACTGATATGTTAGTCTAGTAGAGGTCAATGCCATTTCCTTGATATTTTTTCCTTCAAATAATAAAATAGTAAAACAATATAATTCCACATCAGTTACCATAACAATATAATTTCACATCAGTAACCAGTTTTTTGTTTTCTCTAAGAAAAGCTTTTAGTTTGAGTTCAGTGAAATATAGTTTGCCTCTGATTGCAAGTCATAATTAAATTTTAATTTGACTCTCTCTAATGTTCACGTTCTGAGGATAAATGCATCCACGATGCAAATTATTTGTGACATAGACATGTTTGGCTTTCTGTTTCAATTTTCTGATTCTCATGCATATGGAATCAGGAGAGGCAATGATTTTAAGCTCTTAGATGCAAAATAAAAGTCATTGGTTCAACCTCACCAGTTGTTTCTTGGAGAAACTTAGAAAGGTATGCCTAGAGAGAAATGGCACAGTCAGACTCCATAGAGTTTACAGCCTTAAAGATAATGCTCTGGTGTAGTGCTACTGTATTCTATGGGGTGTTTATTCTGTGATAGCGTTACCTTGCTTGTCTTAGTAAAATGAGGTGAGTGTATTTTTCAATGATGCAACTTAAGGGGAGTTTGAACTGTCAGGTTCTGTGTTACATATGAAGCTGTGGATCATTGACCTCCATCCCACTCAGGGCTCCTTAAGCTATGCTTTCACTTTTATAAAGAGAATTGGATATATATATATATATATATATATAATACTAAAATATCTCTAAAGGTGGTATAACTTAGGAATTGGACTAAAATTATAATATAAGACAGATTTCACAACTTCTGAATTGTTTTGTTTCACTCAATTTTTTGTTACTTTTGAGCTTATAGCAGGGGGTGTGGGGGGTGGACAGGATGAGAAAGACAGAACTGGATTAGACTGCCTATGATGGTTAATACTGAGTTTCATATCTCCTGGTCATTATTTGTAAATACTATGTACTTAAGATGCAATATCCCAAAGGCCACATAATATTAGAGAGCTTACACTACTGTCAGGTTATGTCTAACACATAAGGTTACAAAAACATCTTTCAAAGCTAATGTTTTCTGTAGTTCTACTGGTTTTTCCAAGGTTTGGCTTTTAGCTTTAATCAGGATGGCTATTGCATGTTTCTCTTTAAGTGCTTGATGAATTATCTGTTTTGTGTTGCTTAATTTTTTAAAAGATAATTCATCGTAAATTGAGTGTTGAAGTAATTCTATGTAAATTTTATTTTTCCTATTAAGTTCACTGAAATCTTCACTTTTTCTGTCCCATAGTGGAGCCCTGTGGGAGCCCCATTGGACTGCCAACCCAGCAGTTCCAGTGACCAGGTGCTCCATGGAGAAAGACAAGGCTTTTAACACTTATCAAGGGTTAGAGCCTGAGAAAAACACAAAGACATCTCCCCATGTCCTATAGGGCCGAACTGATGTCATCACTGCCATCCATAGCATTACAAATATTACAATTCTAGAAGGCACGTCACACCATGTCTTCTGGAATGTCTTCCCATGAATCTCGAATCCACTTCATGGCTCCTAAGGGCCAGCAAACAATCCCTGAACTAACTACAAGCTTTTCTCTTGTGAAGTGTTTTGTTTTGTTCTTTGTCAGTGGTTTGTTTTTGTTGTTTTGTTGTCTGGTTGTATACTGTTGCTTTGTTTTCCTCTGTCTTGTTTTCGTGCATGTTAGTGTCTCCACAGGTCTGTCTGAATAGGACAGGCTGGATGAACTATCTGGAGGAAAAACAACGGGACCGACAGTTCCGGGGGGACATAGGATGGGGGTTAGGGGGGGTAAGGAAGTGGTGTTAACAAACACAGGGACAAGGGAACAACATGGGACCCAAAATGGTAGAGAGGGTGGAGTGGCAGGCCAGGTGGAAAATGATCAAGGGTAAGGTTGCTTAGAGAAGAGGTATACTAGCCCATGGTAGTAGGGCATGGTAGTAGGGCAGGAGGAAAGTCGAGGGAGATGGAGGAAAGAGCTAGGAGTCAAAGGGCATTTGTGGAGGTGTAGAAAAAGACATGTACATGAAAATATATATAGGAGGATGGGGAAATAGATCTATGTGTCTATATTTATAGGTTAAGTATTAAGGTGGCGGAAGGACTTTGGGCCTCTACTCAAACACTCCCTCAATGCTTGAATACTTCCTTTTATTAAATTGGAACTCTATGATGCTCACTCTCCCGACACAATGGCTGGAGCCAAAGTTGGTGAACAAGTAAATGTGGTGAAGAAAGCTGATGGTGCCCGGCTATCAAAAGAGATAGTGCCTGGGGTCTTAAAGGCTTGAAGATAAACAAGCGGCCATCTAGCTCAGAAGCAACAAAGTCCACATAGAAGAACACACCAGCCTGTGTGATCGAGTGGTCTGGAAGGGATCAGTTACCAGGTATCAAAGAACAAAAAATCCTATCATTGACTGCTCACCTCCATGATAGGATCGCTGAAGACAAATGGGTGCATAAGCAAATGTGGTGAAGAAAGCTGATGGTGCCCGGCTATCAAAAGAGATAGTGTGTGGGGTCTTAAAGGTTTGAAGGTGAACAAGCGGCCATCTAGCTCAGAAGCAAAAAAGCCCACATGGAAGAAGCACACCGGCCAGTGCGATCACGAGGTGCCAAGGGACCAGGTATAAGGCATCATGCAAAAAAAAAAAAAGATATGTGTGTATGTATGTGTAGATATGTGTATGTGTATATGTATATATGTGTGTGTGTGTATATATCTATCTATCTATCTATCTATCTATCTATCTATCTATCTATCTACCATAATGAATGAAGGGGGAAGTGCAGAGTGGAGACCCAAGGCCCAAGTGTCGGCCAATGGAGATCCCCTCATAGAGGGGTTTAGGAGAGGAGATGGGTTAATTAGGGTGTGAGGTAGTACCGATGAAGAACACAGCTTTCCCCCAGATCCTGGATGCTTCCTCCCACCAACTACCATGATTCTACCTTGCAGGGCTGGATAGGGCAGAGACTGTACACTGGTACATATGAGGACTGGAGGCACAGGGAATCCAGGGTGGATGATACCTTCAGGACCAAGGGTGTGAGGGGCGATGCTGGGAGAGTGGAGGGTGAGTGGGTTGGAAAGGGGGAACTGATTGCAAGGATCCACATGTGACCTCTTCCCTGGGAGAGGGACGGTAGAGAAGGGGGGGAAGGGAGACTCCGGATAGGGCAAGATATAACGATGTGTAAATTACCAAGGGCACATGAGGGAGGGGGGAGAGGGGAGGGAGGGGGAAAAGAGAGGTCCTGATGCAAAGGGCTTAAGTGGAGAGCAAATGCTTTGAGAATGATTGGGGCAGGGAATGTGAGGATGTGCTTTATACAATTGATGTATGTATATGTATGGATTGTGATAAGAGTTGTATGAGTTCCGAATAAAATGTAAAAAAAGAAAAGAGGAGAAAAAAAGGAAAATGATTAGGGCAAAGAATGTACAGATGTGCTTTATACAATTGATGTATGTATATATATGAACTGTGATAAGAGTTGTATGAGCCCCTAATAAATTGTTTAAAAAAAAAACAAGAAAAAAATGACTCACTCTTCAAGAGATTATGTCAAGTACCTGGGTCCCCACAACAGGAATATAGCATTTATTTAATGCATGTGGTGATGCCGATAAAAGTAGGTCAGGGAAGCTATGTGAGATCAGATTGTAAACACCATGAAGGGAAGATTGGGATGCATTGCACAGGGTCTGAGGACAAACAGGCGCATGACCCAGATTCAAGACTCAGTGCATGGGGTGCAAGATACACGTTTCCTAGCAGCATTTGGCCACCCCCTACCCCATTTTCCCCTGTGTCATGGTTTTTAGTCCTCTTCCTGTCTCTGAGAACTGAGATTTAGATGTTTCTAGCATAACCATCAACTCCAGAGAGCAGAGGGAGGAGAATGAACATGGAATTAGGACATCTTCTCTGGGTCCTTGTTTTCTTCTTGGGAGACCCCGAGTGCATAAACCACAACCTGAGGTGTTCTCTCCCTATCAGAGGAGAACTGAAGGGAAACATTTTAATATTATTTTCTATTTTTATCCTTACACTTTCTTGTGGATTGCATGAAGTTGTATCGAGAAGATTAATATTCATTCAACTTTTCATACACTCTTGTTTCATTTCATTGACTGTAATACTCACAAACTCCTGTTATAATTACCTTTTCTTTCCAAACATTCTGAATTTTCCCCTGGATAAATGTTGCCCTTTTAATCGCAGAAGTTTGATTATTCTAAGGTAATTGTATCTGCCCAGGACTATTGCTCTCTGGTAGTTTTGTGGATTATTTGACTGGAAGTTTTCCCAAGGGGTGAGTTCAGTCCCACACCTGAAGGGACGCTGACAGCCATAGTCTCAGGACTTCCACAAGTCTACCCAACCAATAAGCGTAGTCTTTTTATTTTCTTTGTGTGTGTGTGTGTATGCGTGTGTGTATTGTTTCACTTTTTATCCCACTCTACCCAAGATCTTCTAATGCTATCTTTTCCAAAGAAGTGGGTACTGTTAGCAAGGCACCACCTCTTTCTTCTGGTCATAGAGTTCAGGAGACTCATATCCATGATTCATTACAGCATTGGATGAATGGTTTCCATGTGTTTTCAATGATCATCACTCTGGAAAGGGAGAAACAATTAGCTGCACCTCATGTGGCTTAAAGTCCCTAGTCACTCCTCTTAAAACCCAGATGTAGGACATTGTCTTTGTGGGCTGTTACATCAGCGGTTTTTGATGTTCCCGGAACTCTACGGCCTCCTCAGAGTGAAAGAGTTAACACACTGATGGTTTTCTTTAGTTTAGATGACAGTAGATCAGAGAAATATTTAGGACAGATTATGAAACTGATGAAGGTGAAATATTCCCCATGTTATACTTTTAACTTCTCTTCTGAACAGAGCTACACTGTCAGACAGACGGTAACAAGGGCCAGGTTGGCCATGAGTATTCAGAGAGTGACACACTCATCTTTGGCTTTAATCTGCACAGATGACACTCCGAGTAAAGTTGACAGTCCCTGAGATTTGTTTCCTCTTCTCAGGCAGCAGGAAGCACGGGGCAGAACTGGGCACTAGGACACACCTGAGAGTCTACTGAGAAAAGGACCATTTGGGAGATCAGATTTTTCACAGTCTTCACTAAGGAGAGAGAGGTATTTTCTATCCTGGACATAATTCCTCAAAGACAGTAAGGAGGGACTGTATGTGAGGGCCCAGACTCCCCAGGCTGCAGCCTCACACCAGGTTTCAAACCACTCTCCCCTGAGTGTGGACTGAGAGATGCACTGAGTGGAGAGGCACAGTTCAATACTGTCCGGGGTTAAGGTGCCAATGCCTGTGTGTTTGTGTCTTTGTGTGTGTGTTGTGTGATATTATTAGGATCAGGTTTTGTCCCACTCAACAGTCTCAAGACCCACACCTCCCCTGCATTGGGTGTCCAGGTTTAAGAGGCTGGAGGAGTCTGACATGGAGGGCAGGGCAGAAATATGCGAAGTGGAAGACATCCATTTTAGACCCACAGGTTACCTCCACAGGGGAAGCTCCCTCATCACCCAGCTGGAGACCACAGTGTGATTCCTTTCCATCCCCCTTGCAAAATGGGGTCTGCCACCCTAACTCTCCTCATTGCTCTTCTCCCAGGTCAGGATCACCACAGGGTTTGAGATGAATGGAGGGTGTGTGTGTGAAGAGGGAATCTCTGATCTCTGAATCCTACCTCCAAAGGTGTCTGTGCTCAGGTACAGCTGGTGCAATCTGGGGCAGAGGTGAAGAGACCCGGAGAATCTTTGAGGATCTCCTGTAAGACATCTGGGTTCAGCTTTACTAGCTACTATTTTCACTGGATTAGGCAGACACCTGGAATAAGCTTAGAATGGATAGGAAGGATTGTTCCTAGTGACGCTGACACCAGGTACAACTCATCCTTCCAAGGAAAAGTCACCATCTGCACAGACAACTCCATCGGCACCATGTCTCTGCAGTGGAGCAGCCTGAAGGACTCAGACACGGCCATGTATTACTGTGCAAGACACACAGTGAGAGAAACCACTTCCTGAGAGGGGCAGAAACCCTCAGCCTGATGCAGCTGCAGAGCAGGAGTCTCAGAGGTACCTCTCAGTTCAACAGAAGAGGAAAAGCTGTCGGCTGTCTCCTAGAGACTGAGAACATGAGATCATCTCACAAGCCACTGACATGAGAGGGAGGCATCTCCCCACATGGGGAGCACTGATGCCTTTTATTGGATTGGATTCCCCTGGAGCAGCCCAGTCTGTGACAGCAGTGCTGTAGAGCCGATGAGATAAAGTTTTGTTTGAAATTCTCAGAGTTCAGCATTTGCTGCCCTTGAAGAACGAGCAGGTGCATTGTCTTATAGGAAAGAAAGACCTCAGCTCATATTTCCTGGCCTTTTTCTCACCAACCATTCCCAGTATTATTAGAAATTCTTCCTGATAAGTAGCCTCAACCACCTCATGTGTTCATCTGTTTGCCTTATAACTTGATTCAAATTAATTTGGAGAGAGCTTTATAAAACTCTCCTGGTGGAGCACTGGCGCTGTGACATTAACAAACTGCTCATGGATCCCAGACCTTATATCAGTCAATTACACTCATAGGGAAATACTTGGTATAGTTTCCGGGTTAAAAATGACCTCCCCAGAAGGAGACTCGAGTCTGCTGAGTCAGGATGTACTTGGTTCAGAAATGTTTGCCTCCTTCCTTCCCCTCTTTCTCCTGAAGATGCTGGTCCTACCATGGGGTCAGTGTCAGGGAGAGAGCATTTTGAGTTGATTAGATTCAGGCAACACCCAGAGAGAGACCATGGTGTACAGGGATCTCTACTTTTGGTCAGTGCAGTGCTGACCTTGACCCTGCAAGAAACATTTCTACCTGCCCCTGACCTCTGTGAGCACTGAGGACTCATCTATTTCCGTGCAGGTGGACACAGACAGGGCAGTCAGTGTGGCCCTTACAGGACAGCTCTGGGGATGGACTGCATGGGGCTTTCCGACCAGCAAGGAGCACTCCAGACAAACAACAAGACCAGGATGCAGGAGTAGGTACATTGCTGAGCACAGGTGGGGCTTTCTGCTGTGTCTTGAGTTGGTTTTGTTCCCACCGTTCTCAAAGAGATTCAGGGGAAACTCTATTTACAATTGCAGGCGTGTACTAGTGTCTCCTAAATTGTAACAAGACTCTCTCACTGACAACAAGTTGATTTTCTACCTAAAGTGACCTTATAGGACAGGCTTGAACTACCTCTGTAAAAAGTATTTGCATAGAAGTGGCTGGTCTTCCAATCCAGGGGTACATATGGTAGCCAACTAACAAGGAGGGGTCAGGAAGAAAGGGAAAAAAAGAGATGTGTGGTGGGGGAATAGGGCACAGACCCACCCAAGGGGAGTCTATTTTTATTTCTCCACAGGGAAAGAGGGATGAGACTCAAATCCAGTGTTCTTGGATGTGAATTCACCCTGATGGCATGGAGTGGGGAGCCAGGAGAGGGCCCTGAGGGCTCTGTCCCAATACCAGCTACATGGACAACTGCATCTCCTACCCAGAAGAATTTACTTTAGAGCACGGCACTAAGGCTGCAGCTAGGGGAGAGGGACATGTCCGATCAGAGTACACGGGAGCAAATGAATGGGGAGGAAGAGAGAGTGGAGGACAACCTGGCACACCCAGCCTGGAGGATGATATCCCTGATCCAAACAGCCAATGCACAGAGTGAACCATATGGCCAGCCCTACTTTGAAACACTATGTCCCTCATGGCTCCATGGACCTACAGGGGACAACACTGGAGACTCAGTGTCAGGATTGACTTTTACTGACCCCATGACACCGAGGCTAAACACTTAAGGCATGTGGCAGAGTAATAGGGTGAGCAGATCAGGGAGCTCCCAAGGAGGTGCAAAGGATAGATTTGAGGCCAGAGCATGGCACCCCATTTGACTCAATTGAAGGAAATGCCTACATGTCAAAAATCAGATCTTGATCTATTTACAGGTTTTTCTTTCTTTTTTCTTTTTGTTTTAATTAATTTACTCTTTTTTGAGTCATTGGTTTTCTTTTTTGTTGCCATCATTCTGTTATCTTTTGTCACTTTGTCTTGCTATGCCATGTTTTTTTTTGGGTGCATATTATTATCTCTGCAGATCTATCTACGTAAGATAGGCAGGATGAACAGTCTGGAGGAGAAAACAACGGGACCTATGGTTCCAGGAGAACATGGGAGAGAGGGAAGTTGGGACAAGAAGGTGATGTTGAACAACCCAGGGACAAGGGAGCAACAAGTGATTCAAAATTGGTGACGTGGGGGTGTGAGAGGCCTGGTAAGGGGAATGTAACCAAGAGAAATTACTGAAACCAGAATGAAGACTGAGAATGATAGTGGGACAAGAGGAAAGGAAAAGGAAATAGAGGAAAGAACTAGGAGACAAAGGGTATTTATAGAAGT
Source organism: Tenrec ecaudatus (assembly GCF_050624435.1). NCBI lineage: Eukaryota > Metazoa > Chordata > Mammalia > Afrosoricida > Tenrecidae > Tenrec > Tenrec ecaudatus. Next base: position 257,731 of record NW_027459466.1, read on the forward strand.
CTAAATACAGGCATGTAAATATTTTATATATGATGGGGAAATAGCTCTATGTGCATATATTTATATGTTTAGTATTAAGGTAGCAGATGGACATTGGGCCTCCACTCAAGCACTTACTCAATGCAAGAACACTTTGTTCTATTAAATTGGCATTCCAGGATGCACACCTTCCCAACACGATCACTGAAGACAAATGTGTGCAAAAGCAAATGTTCTGAAGAAAGCTGATAGTACCCAGCTATCAGAAGATATATTATTTGAGGTCTTAAAAGCTTGAAGATAAACAAGCAGCCATCTAGTGCAGAAGCATCAAAGCCCACATGGAAGCCTGTGTGACCAGGAGGTGTTGAAGGGACGAGTTATCAGACAGCAAAGAACAAAAAATCATATCAGTGGGTGCCCACGTTCCCTATATGATCACTGAAGATTACTGTGTGCATAAACAAATGTGGTGAAGAAAGCAGATTGTGCCTGGCTATCAAAAGATACAGCATCTGAGATCTTAAAGGCTTGAAGGTAAACAAGCTGTCATCTAGCTCAGAAGCATCAAAGCCCACATAAAAGAAGCACACCAGCCTTTATGACCATGAGGTGTACAAGGAACCAGGTATCAGACATCAAACTACAAAAAATCATATCAGTGTGTGCCCACCTTCCTGATATGATCGCTGAAGACAAATGCATGCATGAGCAAATGTGGTGAAGAAAGCTGATGGTACCCAGCTATCAAAAGATATAGTGTCTGTGATTTTAAAGTTTTGAAGATAAATAAGCGGCCATCTACCTCAGAAGCACAAAGTCCAAATGGAAGAAGCACACCAGCCCACGTGACCACGAGGTGTTGAATGGCTTGGGTGTCAAGTATCAAGGAACAAAAATTCTTATCATTGTAAATAAGGGTGAGTGCAGAGTTGGAGACCCAAAGCCCATCTGTAGGGAACTGGACAACCCCTTACTGAATGGTCACGGGAAGAGATGAGTCAGTCAGGTTGCAGGGTAGAAATGATGAAACATACAACTTTACACAAAGGAAAATACAAAGATAGTCCACAAAATAAGTGATATGAAAGTGGCAAGTGTATGCCCTGTTGATAGTGGAAAATGTGTGAGTCCAGGGGCTGAGTGTGTGGGGTGATCAGGCAGTCCCACTGGGTTCCTGTTGGCACCAGAGTCATTGTATGTTATTTACTGCACAGTGTGGTGTCTATTAACAACTTTCCATCTTCTGCTGTCTGAAAATTAATGACTTTCTAAATTGCTAGTATTGTGATGAAGGTGAAACAAATTTATTTGTTTTTAACTTGACATTTAATTTCAGAAGTGTGACTATTTCTCAGAAAGTGTACTTTTGCATAAATGCTATTTGTTTCTGAAAGTTAGTGCAAATTTATATCACAAGTAGAGAATGTTTAAGAATAAAAATATATTTTATTCAAGGGAACAACAAGTGATCCAGATCGATGGTGAAGGGAGTGTAGGAGGCTTGGTAGGGTTTGATCACAGGTAACGTAATTCCGAGAGGAATTACTGAAACCCAAATGAAAGCTGAGTATTACAGTGGGACAAGAGGAAAGTAAAAGGAAATAGAGGCCGTAAATAGGAGGCAAAACACATATATAGGGGTCTAAATAAAGGCATGTACATATGTACATGTATTTTTATATGACGATGGGGAAATAGATCTATGTGTATATATTTGTAGGTTTGTTACTAAGGTAGCAGATCAACATTAGGCCTCCACTCAAATACTTCCTAAATGAAAGAATACTTTGTTCTGTTAAACTGACATTGCATGATGCTCAACTTCCTGAAACTGTTGCTGAAGACAACGCAGATGCATAAGCAAATGTGGAGGAAAAAGCTGATGGCTATCTAAAGACAAAGTTTTTAGGCTCTTAAAGACTTGAAGGTAAACAAGCGGCCATCTAGCTCAGAAGCAACAACGCCCACGTGAAAGTAACACGTTAGCTTGTGTGATCACGAGGTGCCAAAGGGATAAGTTATCAGGCGTCAAAGAACCAAAAATACCCTTTTTATTGTATGCTCACCTTCCTGATATGATCGCTGAAGGCAAATGGGTGTGTAAGAAAATGTGGTGCAGAAAGCTGATGGTGCTTGGCTAACAAAAGATATAGCATTTGGGGTCTTAAGGCATGAAGGTAAACTAGCAGCCATTTAGCTCAGAAGCAACAAAGCCCAAAATGAAGAAACACACCAACCTGTGTGATCGAAGGGATCATGCATCAGACATCAAAGAACAAAATATCATAGTATTGTGTGCTCACCTTCCTGACATGATCACTGAAGACCAATGGGTGCAAAAGCAAAATTGGTGAAGAAAGCTGATGGTGCCTGGCTAACAAAAGATATAGGATTTGGGGTCTTAAAAGTTTGGAGGTAAACAAGAGACCATCTAGCTCAGAAGCAACAAAGCCCACATGGAAGACACACCCCAGCCTGTGGGATGAGGATGTGTCAAACGTATAAGGTACCAGGCATAAAAGAACACAAAATCAATTCATTGTGAATGGGGGGGAATGCAGATTAGGGCCCCAAGAACCATCTCTAGGCAACTGGACATTCCCTTACAGAAGGGTCCCAAAGGCGAGACGAGCCTGTCAGGGTACGGTGTAGCAATGATGAAACATACAACTTTCTATTGGTTCCTAAATGCTTCCTCACCCTCCCCTGCTCCTCTCCGACTATCATGATCCCAAATATACCTCACAAATCTGGCTAGACCAGAGGATGTACACTGATACAGATAGGAACTAGAAACACAGGGAATGAAGGACAGATGATCGCTTCAGGACCATTGCTGAGAGTGGCAATACCGTGAGGGTGGAAGGAGGGTGGGGTGGAAAGGGGGAATCGATTACAAGGACCTACATATAACCTCATCCCTGGGATGGACAACCAAAAAGTGTGTGAAGGGAGACATTGGACAGTGTAAGATAGGACAAAATAAAAATTTATTAATTATCAAGGGTTTATGAGGGATGGTAGAACAGGGAGGGAGGGGAAAAATGATGAGCTGATACCAAGAGCTCCAGGAGAAAGAAAATGTTTTGAGAATGATCATGGTAACAAATGTACAAATGTGCTCAACACAATGAATGAATGTATGGATTGTGAGAAGAGCTCCCTGTGCCTCCAATAAAATGATGAAAATGTGTGTGTGTGTGTGTGTGTGTGTGTGTGTAGACTAAAAGTTTAAATTCTACTCTGTATTTTGAGCTGACTTTTTAAAGTCAGCATACTTCATGAAGACTCTAAGCACCCTCCTTCCTCCCAGCTCCTCTAACAACAAGCTGCCAGGAAGAGCATTCACTCTCTCTCCCAATAGCTAAAGTCAAAGCAAAACACATTCCAAAAATATTACATGACTGAGTCTTTTATATTGGCCTTGATATTGCCTTGGCCACTTCAGCCAATATATTAAAGATCAAGGGATTGGAATTTTCTTTTAATTTCCAGGATCCTTCTGCATTTAAACTCTGAAAATGTTCTTTGTGAATCATTACAATTATTATTGGCCATTCCTGCATTGTTTTTTTTCCCCTTCAGTAAACTCTTTAACTTTCACTGAAGCTCTCATTTGGTCTTTGGAAGGAGGACCAGAAAAGGAAATCATATGTACATTTCTTGACCATTGATGTCAACCAATTACTTCTAAATTCCTTTAAAAAAAAAGACAGAAAGGAAACAAACAGTATATGACAGTAAATTTACCATTTCTGGGGAAAAAGTTATCTTTGATAACTAATCTTCTGTGGCAAGATTATATTTGTTGTGAACATAACATAGTAGCTAAGGAGAATCAGAATACACTATAAGAACCATTATGAGCATTGGACATTCTGTTTGAGATTATTGCCCAACCTGCTTAATGTTGTGTCACAATGTAAATTCCACAGCCTATCCAAGAAAATTCCCCTTAGATATGAGATGTTTCCACAGATATTGTAGTGCCTCTTTTATTGCTCATAATTATTCCACATTTTCCTGCCTGATAACCTGTATCTGTTAAGTGAATTTATCCCAGAAAAAATTTTCTAGTACACCAAATGAGTATCAGTTTTGACTAAATCTGGCGAGGCAAACATGTCCACAAAAGACATCCCAACCTTCAGGTCACAAGTCACATGGAACAGAAGGACTTTGTTCAAGGAACCAAAAGCCACCATAGATACATCACCAGACTAAATAGAGATGTGGAATCAAGAAGTACAGGGAGCCATAATTTATTAAGAATTATAGCCCTGTCCTAATCCAGATTCATGCTAATCCCTGTGAAATGTTTCATATCCATATCCTGCACATGTACTTATTGCTATACTTTTCTAAAACTGTAAACTTGGCTCATCACTATTTTTCAGGAGCTTCCCTTGGGGAATCTTCTGGTGCAGTTCTTGCTGATCCAAGGAAAGCAGACCCCCTTCACTTTCATGCAGCCCCTGTCTTTTTCTCAGCAAGAGCCCTTTTGGCAACATGTTATATCTTTCCTTGTGCTTAGTGTGTTTTATTGTTTGTTTTTAAATCACTTTATTAAGGGCTAATACAACTCTTTTTTCCCCATCTTTTTAAAATCATTTTTTAACATTTTATTAGGGACTCATAGAACTCTTATCACAATCAATACATATTTATACATCAATTGTATGAAGCACATCTGTACATGCTTTTCCCTAATCATTTTCAAGGCATTTGCTCTCCACTTAAGCCCTTTGCATCAAGTCCTCTTTTTTCCCCTCCCTCACTGCTCCCCCCTCCTTCATGAGCCCTTGATAATTTATATATTATTGTTTTGTCATATCTTACACTGTCTGATGTCTCCCTTCCTACTTTCCAACCCACTTTTTAGCTGCTCATACAACTTTTATCAAAATCCATACATACATCAATTGTTTAAAGCACATTTGTACATTCATTGCCCTCAAAATTCTCAAAACATTTGCTCTCCACTTAAACCCCTGGCATCAGCTCATTTTCACCTCCCTCACCGCTCCCCACTCCCACATAAACCCTTGATAATTCATAAATTATTATTTTGTCATATCTTACACTGTCTGATGTCTCTCTTCACCCAATTTTCTGTTGTCCATCTCCCAAGGAGGAGGTTGTATGTAGATCCTTGTAATCGGTTCCTCCTTTCCACCCCACCCTGTCTCCACCATCCTGATATCGTCACTCTCACCACTGGTCCTAAAGGGATCATTTGCCTTGGATTCCCTGTGTTTCAGTTCCTCTCTGTACCAGTGTATATCCTCTGTTCTAGCCAGATTTGTAAGGTAAAATTGGGATCATGATGGTGGTCAGAAGAAGCATTTAGGAACTAGAGGAAAGTTTTATGTTTTATCTTTGCTACACTGCACCCTGACTGGCTTGTCTCCTCCCCGTGACCCTTCTATAAGGGGATGTCCAATTACCTACAGAAGGGCTTTGGGTCTCCACTCTGCATTTCCCCTCATTCTCAATGATATGATTTTGTTCTTATGATGCCTGATAACTGATCCCTTCTATACCTTATGATAGCACAGGCTGGTGCACTTCTTCCATGTGTGCTTTGTTGCTTCTGAGCTAGATGGTCGCTTGTTTACCTTTAAGCCTTTACGAACCCAGACGCTATATCTTTTGATAACCGGGCACCATCAGCTTTCTTCGCCACATTTCCTTATGCACCTATTTGTCTTCAGTGATCCTATCAGGTAGGTGAGCACACATTGTATGATTTTTATATTCTTTGAAGCCTGATAACTGATCCCTTCAACACCTCATGATTGCACAGGCTTATGTGCTTCTTTCATGTGGGCTTTGTTGCTTCTGAGCCAGATGGCCACTTGTCTACCTTCAAGCCTTTAAGACCCCTGACGCTGGATCTTTTGATAGCCGGGCAACATCAGCTTTCTTCACCAATTTTGCTTATTCACCCGCTTTGTCTTCAGTGATTGTGTCAGGAATCAGTGATTGTGTCGGGAAGGTGAGCATCATAGAATGCCAGTGTAATAGAACAAAGTATTGTTGTATTGAGGGAGTACTTGAGTGGAGACCCAATTTCCACTTGCTACCTTAATACTAAACCTATAATATATGCACATAGATCCATTTCCCCATCCTTATATATAAATATATTTACATGCCTTTATTTAGACCTCTATAAATGTCCTTTGCCTCCTAGCTCTTTCCTGTACTTCCTTTGACTTTATTCTTATCCCAGTATCATGCTCATTCTTCCTTTAGGTTTCAGTAATTCCTCTTGGTTACATTACCCTTTATCGTGCACCCCAGGCGTCTGTACACCCTCCTCACCACTGATTTGGATCACTTGTTGTTCCCTTGTCCCTGGGTTTGTTAAGACCCCTACATTTCCCCTCGCCTCCCCCTCTCCCATGTTCCCCTGGAACTGTCGGTCCCATTGTTTTCTGCTCCAGATTGTTCACCCAGCCTATCTCATTTAGACAGACCTGCGGAAATAATAACATGCACAAAAACAAGACAGAGCAAAACCAAGCAACAAAAAAATAAAACAACAACGACACCACCAAGAAGCCAAGGACAAAAAACAAAACACAACTACAAGAAAGAAAAGCTTGTAGGAAGTTCAAGAACTGTTTTATGGCCTTTAGGAGTGTATTCTGGTTGAGTCTGATGGGGCACCAAGCCCTAATTTTGGTATTCCCTGGGGGCTTTGTTGCTCTGTTCCCCTTACTGTTCTGTTGCATGCCCTTAGCGTTTTGCCTCAGTGTGGTAGGATCAGATCGGGTGGAATTTCCACACTGTGTCTCCAGTGTTGTCCCCTGTAGGGCTCTGGGTCAGTGAGGGATGTCGTGTATCATAGGGGCGCAGGCCATAAGGTCTTTGGTGAGGTTTAGCTGCTCTGAGCGGGAATTGGCATCCATCTTAAAGGGGCATTTTGAACCTATTTCTGAGGTGTGGTCTTGCAAGCATGCCCTCAGGGGCAATCATGGACCCAGGAAAAATGGCTGACCCCTTCTAGGAAATAGCTTCTCTATCTCTCTCTCTCACTCTCTGTCTCCCTCTGTCTCTGTCTGTCTCTCTCTATCATATATATATATATATATATATATATATATATATATATATATATATAATAGGTTACCACCTGTAGCCATAATTTCCTGTTTTAGTGTCATTTGCTTGTATACTTAGGCATTTATATCTTATGGACGAGGGGGATTATATTCTGGTAAAATCCTTATGAATCCTTATGGTTCCCATGTTCCTCTTGGTCTCTATGAGGTTTCACCAGTAACTTGTATAATAGGAAATCATATATGTTTCCAAATATTATAATTGCCCACTACTTTCCTCAGGACAGTGTATCTGCCCCTCAGTTATCATTCTAATAGGTGGATACACAAGAGGGCACATTACTCTGCTGATGAAAACCAACCTAGGACAACCCTCCACTCTAGGAGAGAGGTCACAGGCATGGGCTGCCCAGGTCCCTTCATTCACCAAACAGCTATGATTATACTCAACTAACAGTGGAGTTTGCTGGCCTGAGATTCCCTTGTTTCAATCACAGTAATGAAAACAATATGATAAACAATGGATATGAGGCTGGGTTCCTGGGCAGGATGTCTTTACGTTTGCAGATGTCTAGGGCAAAGTGCAGCTGGTAGAGTCTGAGTGAGACATGAGGCAGGCAAGGGCCTCTCTCAGACTCTGTTGACCTGTCTCCGCATTCACCACCAACAATTTTGACATGAGCGTCATTGGCCAGTGCCAGGGGAGGGCTTGCAGTGTCTCTCAGTTACTGGTACTAAATCCTATATACACTTGATGCATGGTTGAATTGCAGTCACCAGAGACAATGACAAGAACATCCTCCATATTCAAATGGTCAGGCTGAAAGTGAAGCATACACACTTGGATCAGAGTAACAAAGCAGCAGGAAAGGGCATCATTAAGCATCTGTATGCAAACCTCCCTACAGGGAGAGACTGGACTTCAGTGAGTGCTCAGGACCCTCAGCCCCAGGACTCAGTTAAAGAAGACAGAGCAGAGAGGAGTTAAAAGCTGGCTTTCTGCAGTGTCCGGGGCTTCCTCTCTATCTTACCATTTATCTTGACGACTTCTCTGGAAGTGTGGGTTTGTATCAGACATTGAATTTGAAACATTTCATTGTAATATGAGGAAATGTCCTTTAACTTCCAAAGAGCAGAAAGCCACACATGAAGGCACATCATGCAGAGGGGAAAAGGCAAACCTGAAGGATTTGTCAGCCCTGATGCAAACCCCTCCCCAGTAACTGGTATTTGGGAGGAGAGGATATAGGATGGTTAAAATTTCTCTAAAATTTACTCAGTCTAGGATAGACCAGCAAAAGCATAATGGGATCCTCAAGCCACATTTGCTCATCACAGCTGTTATATAGGTCTAAAAACTAACCTTCCTAAGTCCTGCTGCCATCCTCAGCCGGTGACTGACAGTCAGGACAGAAGAGGGGATGGGCTTCAGAGGACATATTTGTGTCTCCTGGAGTAGTGTGCTCCCGTTTTTGAAGCAAGGATAGATGCTTTTTCTTGAGTAAAACTCTTCTGTACGGTTTCCCTTGTGGTGTTGATTGAATAGCCCGCCAAGGTACTTATAATAGGTCAGGTTTTATATAGGATATTAATTTAAATAACTTTATTTTCTAATTTTATTTAAATAGAAATGAAAATCAATAAAGTTCAATGCAACTTTCACTTTATCTAATGAATTTCAGGAGACACTCAGGCACCATGTTGTGAGGAAGTTCCATCCAAAGGAGAGATCCAGGTTCTAGAATAAGGTCCTGGCCCTCAGTCCTGTATGCATTCCTAGTTTAAGCCAGGGAAGCTTGTCAGACTTAAGACAAAGCCATCTTGGAAGAAGAGACTTCATCCTGCTGGTGAGATTTTCAGTCGGACACTAGATAAGACCTGGAATGGGACCTTCTTCTCCATGCCATCTTTTAGTCATAGAGTCAGAAATTAAAAAGAAAGCAAACAATAATAAACTAGATATAATTTTAACCCACAATGTTTTATTCTTGTTTACCAATTAACAGAACACAACTTGAGAAAAATGGATTGGATTTTCCCTGGAGTCATATTTTCTATCATTTCCACATATCGGAATATTGAGGTACTTAGTTCACCTTGACTAAATGACTGACAAATCTCATCCCGTGGTTGGGACACTGGAAAACAATTTCTGTTCATCTGAGTTTAGAGCTCCAAATATTGGTCCTTCATAGTTCAGTGAGTATTCATGAGCTCATTCAGGATAAGTTTAGTAGATCTCATGGGGAAGTTATGTACAGAGGGATAATGTCAATAGATGGGACAGAATAAGTCCCAGACCAACCACAGTCATGAAGTGACCATGGCAGTCACATTCAGACAGGAAGGTGACTTGGACTCATGTGCAGCTACGTCACAGTGTGGAATTTACACTGTTCAGCTAACAAGCAGCAATAGAGGCTGTGAGTATAGAGTTGGCTGAAATGACAACGATTAGGTGATAACGGAACTAACTCAATGATCTCTAAGTGATCATGTCAGTGTCCTGTGCTTGTATACTTGGATATTGGTGAAATCTATGATTCTTTGTTGCAAAGCGGTGACTGATTCCCCTCTGAAAATTCTGGGCCAGAAAATTCCCCTCTGAAAATTCTGGGCTGTAACATTATTCTTGAATTTTCATGGTGCTTAAATATATATACCTATGTATAAATTTAAAATATTATAACCGATTTGAAGAAAATTAGTGTGGTCAATCCTAATCTAGGGGGAAATAGACTTTTCTTTGAGGGAGAGAAATGAGGAAGGAGTCTGAATGGGAATTGGGTGTTTTAACTGCGTGTTTACAGAGAGTGCTATTGCTTCCCAAGTCAATTATATAACAGTTTACAAAATGAGTGAATCTTAGAATCTAGAGAATCAATTCAAGGTTTATATCCCAGAGCAGTTATCAGAGGTCTGTGCCCAGGGTGCAAGTGAAGAGGCTGAATTGGGTTGGCAATGCTCACATTTTAGATGAACCAGATTCCCCTTTGAAAGGGGCATTGAAAACAGTGTCTATGGGGTCCAATAAATTTTAAGGACTGGTTGCCTAGATGGATCTTATTTTAACCCAGAGTTAAAATAAAGCCCAGACTTTGAAGTCACAGAGTTGAAAGTTTTCTTTCATAGAGCCCAAAGTCTCAAGTTGGAAACATCCTCCCTGACTCTATGGATCCTTGAATCTCCTTATTTATATCAAGACTGACCTCTGCTATCAGGAGCTGGGATGTGCTGTCTGTGTTATTTGTAGGAGTGCTGGAGTTGGTGATGACAATGGCCCAAAGAAAACCACTGAAGACGTTGGGGAGGTTGATAAGAAACTGCCAGGGTATAAAGAAGAAAAGGCATTTGCAGAGCGTGGAGTGATGAAGATACTCTGGTGTCCACCTGATACTTCCAACCCACTATATCCTGTCCTCTCTCTGGGGCACAGAACCTATAGGAGCCCAAGGCAGGGCAGGGGCTATGAGGGGCTGGAAGGAGAGACAGTGAGCTCAGAAAACCTGGGCTTTCCTTTGACCTTTCCCCACATACGTCCTAAGGAGAATGATCTCTCATTATAGACTAACATGCATAAGATTCAAACAAAGAGTTACCCTTCATTTGGGTCCAAGGAAAAGGGGAGTCTGTTCACTATCGTTCTCTGTTTATAAGGTCAGGGCTCCCTGACATGCAAATCGTTCACTAAGCATTAGGTTAAAATTCCACCCTTGAGCACTGAAGACTATCCGTTCTCTTCTGACAGGACTGTGGGTCTCTTGGGAAAGCACCGCTGCAGTCTAAAGATGCCATTGCTATGGGTTCTCCTGTGCCTGGTGACAGTTCCCCAAGGCGAGGGTCTGAGACATCAATGGGGAATCTATAGGGATGATTGTGACTGCGAGTGACTGAAAGAGAACAATTATCTTCATTTACAGGCCTCCTCTCCCAAGTGCAGCTTCAGGACTCAGGCCAAGGACTGGTGAAACCCTCCCAGAAGCTGTCCCCCACGTGTACTGTCTCTGGTTTCTCCATCACAAGCAGTGATTACAGCTGGAACTCGATCCGCCAGAACCTTGGGGAAGGGCTGCAGTGGATGGAAGAGATATATTACAATGGTGGTACATATTATAACCCGTCCTTCCCAAGCCGACTCTCCATCACCAGAGACACATCGAAGAACCAGTTCTCCCTGCAGCTGAGCTCCCTGACTACTGAGGACATGGCCTTGTATTACTGTGCAAGGGGCACAGTGAGGTGAAGCCAGTATGAGCCCCAAACACAAACCTCCCCTGCAGGGAAGACATTGAGCAGCAGGGGGCGCGCAGGACCCACTGAGCACAGACACACAGCCCTAGACAGGCACAGACGGATGACAGGGATTTCCTGTTGGAACTAAGGCTTCCTTTCATGTGTCTCTGACGCCCCAAGGACAGGTTATAATAATAATAATAATAATCTTCTTCTTCTTCTTCTTCTTCTTCCTCTTCCTCCTCCTCCTCCTCCTCCTTCTCCTCCTTCTCCTCCTCTAAATTTTCTCCTCGCTGCAGACTTTGAAGGAGGGACTAACATTCTCTGCTTGCAAAACAAATTAATTTGATTCTGAGCCTTCATGATCATCCTATCTGACCTGTTTCCTTCTTGAGAAACAGAGTATCACAGCATTTTCATCCTGTTACTCAAAATCTGATGACAATGAAATACAGGCAGGTACAGATTCATGCGTGTAATGCATGGTTTTAACAGTCCTGAGCTCATTGCTCTACTGCAGCCCAGGGTCAGGTGTCTCACAAGGTGTCTCTCTGCATCGCTCCCTCTGCACTGTGGGTCGTGATTGACTATTCTTCTCTGAGAAAATAATTTCGGTGACTCTGGGGCCTAAACTTGTGATATTTCCTTAGTGATGCAGCAAGCATCACCATTGGCTCCCTTGATGCAGAAACAAGGGTTCTAGGCACAGAAGGGTCCCTGACACTGGGAACAGGTGAATTGAATGACCTGCCTGGTCGGTGGAGTCATTCGTCAGGTCATTCACCGGAGTCACGATGAAGGGAACTCACAGTTGAAGGACAGCTTTGATTCCAAAAAACAGCAATTGTGTCCCAAGTGGATGAAATCACAGACTAATAGCTCAGAATGCTCTTTAGAATTGAGAACAGGGAAGATTTCACACACATTTTGCACATGTGTTCAGGAGGACCACTCTGTGTAGAGTGTCAGCAAGATGGAGAAATACCCTGAATTAGATGCGCACCCAGAGTGGCTGCAAAAAGGGTCTCAAAGTTAGGATCAAGAGGGGATGGTTCAAACATACAAGTTTATGTATTTGTTCTATAGTATACACAGCCATTATCCGCAAAACTGACTCAAAAGCACTTAACAACTTGTCTGATGAAGTGAGGTGCAGAAAATTTGAGTTTAATTTTGGTCAGCCAGTTGTAATTACCAAAAAGATATATATTATTCTAGTTTTAAAAATTCAGAAACTGTTAAAATTATAACATTTAAAATTAAATAAATATATCATTCCTAATTAATTTACAATTACATGGCTATTAAACAATCCGGGGAAAGAGTAATAAATAAATAATAAATGATATATACAAATAAAGATCATGTAAATATCCACTTTCCCAGGTAGTGTAGTGGATTTTACATTTGGTATGCTAATGGCTAGGTTGGCAGTTGAAAACCACTAGCCAGCCCAAAGGAGAAAGTTGAGACTCTAAAACAATTTACAAGTACTGGAAATCATACAATCCAAATCCATGGAGGGGAAAGTATGAGAGCTTGAATTGTGACATTCTGGTGTGCAGAAGACTGTGGCGACAGTGGAAGCTCAAAATCCACTTACAGGAGCTACACAGGGAATAAGCTTCTTGTGATTTCCCTCTAATCATACTTGAAAAATGGGAATAACCTGGTGATCAGAGTATTGTCTATAGAAGATTAAAATGATAAATCTGACTTGAATGGTTAAAAACGTATCATTTGATATCGTTTTTTGATATAATCTGTGCTTGTCTGGTTTTTAATATTTCTCTGTGTTTTTTCCATATAGAAGTTATTGTTTTATTTTGTCATTGTTGGTAGCCTTTTTGACTCCTTGTTATGTCTCTATGTTTTTCAATTTATGAAAGCATAATGGGTGAAACTACAGAGCCAATAACTAGAATAAGGGTTCCTGGGTCTATGGCATGGTAGGTGGGGAATAAAGGGGAATTGATATAAAGGAGTTCAGGAAGGCAGGAAATACTTTGAAATTGATTGTGATAGTGATTGTTCAACACTGCTTGATATGATTGAACTATAGAGTGGTATGATGAATGGATTAGGTCCTAATAAAATCTTTTAAAAATGTTAAGAGATCTTAATTCTTGAATAAATGTTTTAAAATATTTTTATTCCAATACTTTAAAATAATTTTTATAACATTATGTTGTACATGAAAAAAGAAATCTAACATTGATATATTATATTACATATTTCATAATAAAATTTTCAATTGAAAAAAGATTTACAGGGTCTTAATCTCTTAGGAGCAGTTATACTATGTCCTAGAGGGTTACTATGGCTAAGAATTCATTTGGTTTTTGTTGGTTATGAATATCGAATTTCTTAATTTGTAACCTATTTTTGGTAGTTATCTCCATTAGTTTGTTTTCTATGTAATCTGTGTTTTGTTTGATCATTTTTAATAACCTTATCAGGAACTGCTATATTTTGCCATTATCCTGGCAGCCATCGAATTTCCGATTTGTTTTTATTTTAATTATGTTATATTTTTCTGTGACATCATTTATTATATTATTTATAATATCTTTATTAACTTATTAAGGGTTTTCATTTCAGTTCAGTTCATATATGTATTTTATGGTTTGTGTTTCAATTTAAAAGGTAGATTTATAAGAATAAACTTATTATTCCTTCCAGTTGTATTTTCCCTTCTTTTGTAGTGTAAGGTCGTCCCAACAGCAAATTTCTGTTAAACCAATGTCTGAGATCACCAGCAAAAGCAAAGCTTACACACAGACATTGGATGCAGCAGCAGTTTGCTCACACAAGGAAGAACAGAGCCGGCTCATCATCAGGAGTGGGCACCGTCCCCACAACCAGCGGTTTCACTCTGGGACCTGGGCAGGGATGGTGGTTTGCACACATCAATTCTTTGTGCTGTAGTTGAGGAACTGTACTCTCTTCATCAGAGCAGGTCTTCTCTCAGCACCCATTAAGGGCAACCAGCGATATCTTGCAGTTCTTCTCTGGCACCTTGCAGGGAAGAGTTGGAAGCAACATGTGAGGAAGATCATGGCTGGTCGTCTATCGGCATCTAGCAAGGCAGATCAGAGCAGGTCTTCTGTCAGCATCGTGCAAGGCTGATGGAAGCATCTTGAAAGGAAGATCAGGGCAGGTCTTCTCGCTGCACCTGTTAATGGCAACAAGGGATATCTTGCAAGGCACACAAGAGCAGTTCTTCTCTGGTAACTTGCAGGGAAGAGCCGGAGCAACTTGCGAGCAATATCATGACTGGTCATCTATTGGTATCTTGCAAGGCAGATCAGGGAAGATCATAGTAGGCCTTCTTTGAGCACCGTTAAGATATATGAAAGACATCTTGAAAGACAGCTTAGAGCAGGTTCTCCCGGCATCTTGCAAGGAAGATTAGCGGCCTGTTACTAGGATCACCATAGTAGGTCTTCTCTCACCATCATGTATGGCGGAGTGAAAGCATCATTCAAGGAAGATGTGGCCAGGTCTTCTCCCAGCATCTCGAAAGAGAGTTCACAGGAAGTTCCCTGAGCATCTTGCACGGAAGATTAGCGACGTCTTATTAGGAGCACCATATTAGATCTTCTGTCACCATCTTGCATGGCAGATCGACTGGATTTTTTAAGGAAGATCTGGGCAGGTTTTCCTCCATCATCTTGATAGATAGATCAGCAATTTTGCAAGGCAGATCAGAGCAGGTCTTCTATCAGCATTTTGCAGGGAAGATCAGTGGCGTTTTCAAGGAAGGGTACATCACAGTGATCCCATCTCACAAGTAAGATCCTATCATCTCTGAGTTAGGGAGTGGTACAGGGAATAATTTTCAGAGAGGGTACTGTGCGTAATAGCTTTGCAGGTCATCTCATGCAGCAGCTGCTTCTAGGTCTATATTATTGGCATGTTGTGCCTACCACCGGATTATGCTCTGTCTTTTGCACCAACTGAGTTTCTGTGTATGCCTGCCGGTTAGGGCCCTGCATGGTCATCAGTCATCTGTCTTACTCAGGTTTACACAACACACACACACTCACACAGGAGTTAACATTTAGACTTGCACAGCAAGAAAATCACAAGTGTCTTTAAATAACATTCTTCAATGTAAAAATCTGATTATAAAATTAATAATGAAAGAAAATCCTGAAACGTGAGAAATGAAACAAGGCCCAGAATTATTACAGCCTAGGAGGAGGTGAATTTGTTAGCCATTGAGTAGCCTGAGGTGGTTGACAGCCAGTGCAGCTCTTATGAGCAGCTCCAATTTGAGAAACATTTGTAAATTGGCACATCAGAAGGTTCCACAGTGTTTGCCTGACCTAGGCCACTGGTTGACTCACTTCCAAGGTGTTTGGTAAATCCTACGCTACACAGAGACTCTTGTATGATGTGCTAGCACACGCACACACTCACACACACACAGACTCACAGCAGTCATCATTTGCGCACACCCAACAAGAACATCTGTCAGTATCTTTAAAATACATTATTCTGTATATAAACCCAATGTTAAAATTTAACAGTTACAAAAATCAGATAACGGATTTCAGCAATGAAAGATGGACTCATACTATCCCGCAATAAGATGAGTTGAAGTTTTTAACCAGAGAGGAGCCAAGTCTGGTCGACCGCATGCCGACCTCCTTATGAGCAGGGTGAGTTTGACAAACATGCGTATATAAGCACATGAGAAGTCACCCCAGTGTTTGCCTGGCCTAGACCACTGGTGACAGACTGTCGGGGTGTTTGGTAAAACCCATGCTACACAAGCAGCCGTATATGATGTGCAAGCACACACACACACACACACACACACACATTCAGGGCCACCCAAACATGTCTCTCTAAGGGTGTAGCATTCTGCGTATGCCAGGGTCTTGATGTACAATTATCAAATATAGATAAAAGTCCCATTTTTCCTACAAATCTTTTGAAGCAAACACAAGATGAGAAAAAAGTGTTGTGAACCCTATGCCTACCTATCCAAATTTTTCCAGAGAGGAGGAGGAAGAATTATTTCACCCACATATGCGACTCCTGATGGCTGAACTGTGTTCAGACCTTTTGAAGGCAGAGAGGGATGTGCATATATGGACGTCTCCGTCAGGTTTCCCTCAGCATCTTACAAGGATGATCAGTAGTCACATCCAAGGGAGATCAGACCAGATCTGCTATCTTGCCAAGCAGATCAGTGATGTCTTGCAAGGTTGATTGGCACAGGTCTTCTATCAGCATCTTCTATGGAGACTCTGCAATATCTTGTTAGGTAGATTAGACCAGGTCTCCTCCCAGCATCTTGCAAGGAATATCTGGCACGTCTTGGCAAGAAAGAAGAGAGAAGCTCTCCTATCAGCATCTTCCAAGGAAGATCAGCAGCATTTTGCAAGGAAGACCAGAGCAGGTCTTCTATATGGCAAACATGATGATCCACATGTGCAAGGAAGATCCGAGCACGTCTTCCATCACCATCTTGCAAGGCAGATCACGTCGTCCATCACCATCTTGCAAGGCAGACCTGTTGCAAGAAGATCGCAACAGGTCCTATCTCGGCACGATTTAAGGAAGACGGGGGATATTTTGCGTGGAATATCACACCACGTCATCTATCAGCGTGTTCCAAGGAAGATCGGCGACATCTTGCAGGGCAGGTCAGAACAGGTCTTCTGTCAGCGTCTTGCAAGGCAGATCAAAAAAAATCTTGCCAGAAAGATCAGAGCGGGTCTTCCCTCAGCACCTCGAAAGGAAGGCCAGGGGTTACTTGCAAGGAAGATCAGAGCAGTTCTTGTATCAGCATCTTGCAAGGAAGATCAGCAATATCTTGCATGGCAGATCAGAAGGCCAGGCACATCTTGCAAGGAAGATCAGAAAGATGTTGCATGACAGATCAGAAGCCCAGGCATATCTTGCAAGGAAGATCAGAGCAAGTGTTGTATCCGCCTCTTGGTAAGAAGATTGGTAAAATCTGGCATGGCAGATCAGAGCAGGTCTTCTGTCAGCATCTTGCAAGACAGGTCAACAAAATCTTGCCAGAAAGATCAGAGCGGGTTTTCCCTCAGCATCTCTAAAGGAAGTCCAGGGATAACTTGCATGGAAGATCAGAGCAGGTCTTGTCTCAGCACCTGTTAAGGGCGGCCAGAGATATCTTGCCAGGCAGTTCACAGCAGTTTTTCATGGGCAACCTGCAGGGAAGAGCTGCAGCAACTTGGGAGGAATGTCATGTCTGGTCTTCTATCAGCATCTTGCAGGGCAGATCAGGGAAGATCAGAGTAGGCCTTCTACAAGCACCCTTAAGAAATATGAAGGTCATCTTGAAAGACAATTCAGAGCAGCTTCTTCCGGCATCTTGCAAGGGAGATCATGGCAAGTCTTCTATCAGTATCTTGCAAGGCAGATCAGGGAAGATCAGAGTAGGACTTCTTTCAGCACCATTAAGAAATATGAAAGACATCTCGAAAGAGAGTTCAGAGGAAGTTCTCCCAGCATCTTGCAAGGAAGATTAGCGACCTCTTACTAGGAACACCATATTAGGTCTTTTGTCACTATCCTGCATGGCAGATCGACGGCATCTTTCAAGGAAGATCTGGGCAGGTCTTCTCCCAGCATCTTGTTAGATAGATCAGCAGTTTTGCAAGGCAGATCAGAGCAGGTCTTCTATCAGCATTTTGCAGGGAAGATCAGTGGCGTTTTCAAGGAAGGGCACATCAGATTGATCCCATCTCACAAGGAAGATCCTATCATCTGTGGGTTAGGGAGTGGTGCTGCAAACATTTTCCAGAAAGGGTACTGTGTGAAGTAGCTTTGCAGGTCATCTCATGCAGCAGCTGGTTCTAGGACTGTATTATCAGCACGTTGTGCCTACCATCAGATTTGGCTTTGTTTTTTGTTGTGTTTTTTTTTTAACCACCTGTATTTCTATGTCTGCCTGTCGGTACGGCCCTGCCTGGTCGTCAGTCATCTGTCTCACTCAGGATTACAGCATACAATCACACACACACACACACACACACCAGTTAACATTTGGAATTTCACGGCAAGATAATCGGCCAATTTCTTTAAATAACATTCTTCAACATAAAAATCTGATTTTATAATTAATAATTAAAGAAAATCCTGAGACATGTGAGATATGAAACCGACCCAGAATTATTGCACAGCAGGAGGAGGTGAATTTGTTAGCCATTGAGTAGCCTGAGTTGTTTGACAGCCTGCACTGCTCCTAGGAGCAGCACCAATTTGATAAAGACATGTAAATTGGCATACACAGAAGGTACCACAGTGTTTGCCTGACCTAGACTGACTTCCAAGGTGTTTGGTAAATCCTACGCTACACAAAGACTCTTTTGTGATGTGCAATCCCACGCACACACTCACACAAACACACACATACACACACACAGGAGTCAACATTGTGTACATCCAACAGGAACATCCAGCAGGATCTTTAAAAAACATTATTCTGCATATAAACCCGATGTTAAAATTAATAATTAAAAAATCATGAAACTTTTGAACAATGAAAGAGCACCCATAATATTCCGCAGTAAGAAGAGGTGAACTTTTTCACCAGAGAGGAGCCAGAGCAGGTCGACAGCATGCAGAACTCCTTATGAGCAGGGTGAGTTTGACAAACATATGTAAATAAGCACATGAGAATGTACCACATTGGTTGCATGACCTACACCACTGGTTGACAGACTCTTGAGGTGTTTGCTAAAACCCATGCTACGCAAACAACCCTGTATGATGTGCAAGCACACACACACATTAAGGGCCCCCCCCACACATGTCTCTCTAAGGGCGTAGCATTCTGCTTATGCCAGGGTCTTGTTGTGCAATATTGAAATATTGATAAAAGTCCTATTTTTCCCACAAACCATTTGAAGCAAACCTAAAAGAGTAAAAGGAGAAGTGAACCCTATCCATACATACCCAAAATTTTCCAGAGAGTAGGAGCGATAATTTTTCACCCACCTGTAGGCCCTCTGAAGCCTGAACTGGGCTCAGACACGTTGAAGAAGGAGATGCATGCACACTTGGGAACATCTCCCTCAGGTTGCCCTCAGCATCTTACAAGGATGATCAGTAGCCACATCCAAGGGAGATCAGAGCAGGTCTGCTATCTTGCCACGCATATCATTGATGTCTTGCAAGGTTGATTAGTGCAGGTCTTCTATCAGCATCTTCTATGGAGAAACTGCAATATCTTGGTAGGTAGATTAGACCAGGTCTCCTCCCAGCATCTTGCAAGGAATATCAGTCACATTTGGCCAGGAAGACCAGGGAAGCTCTCCTATCAGCATTTTCCAAGGAAGATCAGCAGCATTTTGCAAGCAAGGCCAGCACAGGGCTTCTATATGGCAAACATGATGATCCACATCTGCAAGGAAGATCCGAGCACGTCTTCCATCACCTTCTTGCAAGGCAGATCAGAAGCGTGTTGCAAGAAGATTGGAACAAGTCTTATCTCAGCACAATTTAAGGAAGACGAGGGATATTTTGCATGGACTATCAAACCAGGTTATCTCTCAGCATCTTCCAATGAAGATCGGCGACATCTTGAAAGGCAAGTCAGAGCAGGTCTTCTGTCAGCATCTTACAAGGCAGATCAGCAAAATCTTGCCAGAAAGATCAGAGCGGGTCTTTCCTCAGCACAACTAAAGCAAGATTATGGATTCCTTGCGAGGAAGATCAGAGCAGGTCTTGTATCAGCATCTTGCAAGGAAAATCAGCAATATCTTGCATCGCAAATCAGAAGGCCAGGCACATCTTGCAAGGAAGTTCAGCAAAATGATGCATGAAAAATCAGAATCCCAGGCATATCTTGCAAGGAAGGTCCAAGCAAGTATTGCATCAGCATCTTGGTAAGAAATCTGCAAAATGTTGCATGGCAGATATTACTAGGTTTTCTATCAGCATCTAGCAAGGCAGATATGAAGCATCCTGAAAGGAAGATCAGAGCAGGTCTTCTCTCAGCACCTGTTAAGGAAGACCAGGGATATCTTCCAAGGAAGATCAGCACAAACTTGCAAGGCAGAACAGAGCAGGTTGGTTCTGGCAACTTGCAGGGAACAGCTGCAACATTTTGCACGGTAAATCATGGCAGATCTTCTATCAGCATCTTGCAAGGCAGATCAGGGAATATCAGAATGGGCCTTCTCTCATCATCATTAAGAGATATCAGCGACATCTTGAAAAAGTGATCACAGTAGGTTCTTCCAGCATTTTGCAAAGAAGATTAGCGACCTGTTATGGAACACCATAGTAGGTCTTTTTTTACCATCTTGAGTGCCAGATTGATGACGTATTTCAAGCCAGATCTGGGCAGGTCTTCTCCCACCATCTTGATAGATAGATCTGCAAAATTTTGCAAGGCAGATCAGAGCATGTCTTCTATCAGAATTTTGCAGGGAAATCAGTGGCGTTTTCAGGGAAGGGCACATCAGATTGATCCCACTCACAAAATAGATCCTCCCCTCTGTGCATTGGGAGTCGTGCTGGGAACAATTTTCTGGAAGAGTACTGCGCGAAAAAGCTTTCCAGGTCATCTCATGCAGCAGCTGCTTCTAGGTCTATATTATTGGCATGTTGTGCCTACCACCGGATTATGCTGTTTTTTCTTTGGACCATCTGAGTTTGTGTGTCTGCCTGTCAGTTATGCCCTGCCTGGCCATGACTCCTCTGTCTAACTCAGGTTTAGACCAGACACACATACACGCACACCCACACACCCACACGGGTCAACATTTGGACTTGCACGACACGTTAATTGGCCAGTGTTTTTAAATAACATTCTTCAAAATAAAAATCTGATTTTAAAAATAATTTTAAAATTAATGATCTTTCAACAAAGATCAAAGCGGGTCTCCTCACAGCATTTTCCAAGGAATATCTTCCACATCTTTGTAAGAATGACCAGAGCAGGTCTTCTAATAGCTTCTTTGAAGAAGATCAGCAGCATCTTGCACGAAATATCATTGCAGGTCTTCTATATTGCAAAGCAGATCAGCGACATCTTGGCAAGGAAGACCAGAGCAGGTCTTCTATCAGCACCCTTTAAGGAAGACCAGCGATATCTTGTAAGGAAGATCATTGCAGGTCTCAATCAATTTCTTGCAAGGAAGTTCAGCAAAATCTTGCAAGGTAGAGCAGAACAGGTCTCCTCTCACAATTTGCAAGGAAGACCAGCAACATCTTGCCAGGAAGATCAGAGCAGTCCTCTATCAGCATCTTCCAAAAAAGATCCGTGAAGCTCAGACCAGGTCTTCTATCAGCACCTTTTAAAAAGAGTATCAGCGACATATTGTAAGACAGATAAGAGAATGTTTTCCCACCATCTTGCAAGGAAACTTAATAACATCTTGCAAGAAATACTTTTGTCAGGTCTTCTGTCACCATCTTACAAGTCAGATAATCGATATCTTTCAAGGAAGATCTGGGCAGGTTTCCCCCCTGCCTGCATCTTGTAATTAAGATCAACATCTTGCAAGGCAGATCAGAGCAGGTCTCTGTCAGCATTTTGCAAGGAAGACAATGGCCTATAAAGAATTGGGTATTTGAAGACCAAATTAACAATTTGAATGATTACATCAAAGACTTTATAGCAGTGTGTAGTATAAACACTTTCTTAGTATAACCAATTCATTAAGCTAGAGTGACATGATAACTGCAGCATTTCATTTCAACATTACAATTTTGAGGATGTCCACAGATTTTCCAGTATTTCCTCCATTTTCATATAGGCTAACTATGAGTCAGTGCTGAGGGTATGTAGGATTCTGGACCAATTCCATATCTCTTAACAACATGAACAGCCTAAAACACCTTGTCAATAACAGACATTTTATGATTCATAAATAGAATTCATGAATTATATAAAAAATTATTCTCACCACCAGAATGCAAATCTTCCTACACAATTCTTAGTATGTTAGACGCCTCTATTCTAATGTGAAAATACTATGACGGTCTCTTGTTTAGCTCTATGTTATCTCCCTGGGCTTGTAGTTGAACCACTTATGTCACACCTTGTAGTCATCTCAGCAACACCAACAACAGCATTCTAAAAGAAATGCCTTTTCCTTAAATGTCAGAGAATTTTACTAGAAAGTGAAACAAAACAAATACAAATGCAAACCCAAGAAGCTTAAAAGGAAGAATTTACCATAATTTTAAAAATTCTTTAAATCCTCCAAAATAAATACAACACAAGGTGTCAATTTCCCTCTTGAATAAATGTGAAATTAAACTTGGAACCCCCAATAACACAAAGAGTTACAATGTTTAGCAGCTAACTGAGAAGATGGTTCCTTTCTCCTCAGAGACACTTTAACAGATAGATCTGGTGACTGACTTTTGAAATAAAATAACCTTTGAATACACTATGGGGCACAATTCTCAGACAAACATGGGCCACTGTAAACTAAACACAACCAAATATCAAATGTTCTTGAACAGCTCTGGAAACTTAGAATATGAAGACTGTCTTTAACAAGCAAAAGATGTCCTGTGAGTTTGTCACTAGAACAACCAGGGGCAGCGAGATGAAGAGCCAGGACTCCACCATGACTTTCACTGTCTCCCTCTATCTCCAGGCAACAGCTGCCATGAACAACAGTGGGAAAATTCTATGGACAGCCGCTCCAGAGGGGCAATGGATGAAGCCTCATGTTGCAACATAACTCTGGATGGGAAGCTCCAAGATGCTGAGTGGGTCCCTATGCTCATTCTGACGAATCTTCTCCAAAAGGAATCCTGACCCATGAAGGGTAAGCTGCATCTGGTCAGACTTTAGGGAAGGCCAAGTGGGTGGGTGACCTCCATTCTCTGAAATCTTCGTCCCCGCACCTTTAGTCACTGACTGTTATTGAATCAGTGCTTCCCCATGAGTGTCAGAGACTGTGCCCTTTACTAAAGAAGCAAGCCTCACTTTTAATCCCATCCCGCCACCATTACACCGTGTCAGAAATGTTTAGAAAAAAATTCTAGTCACACTACTCACCTTTTCAATTCACAGTTGTAGAGGCTTTCAAGGCTCAGATATCATTCTGGACCACTCTCTTGACTCAAGTAGGTGAGTACCAGAGGAATCCAAGATGGGAACGTGGGACGGTAGGCTGCTTCCTCCCAGGCTATGCAGAAGGATGAATCCAAGTTATGTAGGAAATATGGCAAGATGCTGTCTCAAGTCTGGAGATGCACAAGTATGGTGAGGCCCTGGACCTGGCCAAATCTGCACAGCTTACAGAGAGAATCCACTTACATTTATACTGGGGGAAACCACACCCACCAGGATAGCACCTCCCACTTCTGGCTGCTGACAGAAAATCTCTTCATGGATGTGATGGCATTACTTGTCACCTAGGCTGACATTATCGTAATCGTTAACCTTCTGAGAATCCTGGCCAAGCAAGCCGATAAAGAACCTAACCCATTACAAAAAACCGACTGTTCCATAAACCCAAGTGATTTCAATAACATTGAAGAACGTGAAAGGGAAGAGGGATGGGCAATACCCTTCCAAAAATGGCATCCAACCAGATGTGTTCAGTGTTGAGCTCTGAAGAAGAGTCCAGCACATTTTCTTAGTTTTTAAGTGTGTTTTGAAGGAATCATCACTAATTGGGGGGTTTTCCGTTTAAAGTGTATTTTCTTATAAATTAGGTGGGTAGAATTCTGTGGCTTATGTTACGTAGCCTATCAGCCATAGGTTAAGCCTCTCTTATTCTGTTGCTTCTGGGGCAAGTTCCTTGTCTGCTTGTACTATCTGTGGGATTAACTTGCTTTAGATAGCACTGTGTATGTGTATGTGTGCTTCAACATTACCTTGGATCTAGGAGGTTCACTGTGTAGGGACTGCTGGTCCACAGAAGAACTCTGATCCAGGTCTCCTTTCTTGCTGTAGTCAGGTCCTACATCTCTCTTTTCAATTCTCTATAATGCTTTCAGAGATGAAAGGCTGTGCTGCTATACCTCAGGATAATCCCTTTACCTTTATCTCAGAAAGCTTATGAAGGGAGTAAAGGATTTACCAAACAGCCTGAATCCCTTTACCATGGAATGTCTTCACACATGATACCATCACAACTGATCCATCAGAGTTTCATTTTATATCATCAACATAAAATAAATCAAGCCTAGTAACACTGTGTCCATTCCCCCTCATAGCCAATCATTGGACAGACTAGAATTGCTCCCTAGTTCCCTCAATGCTGTCCATAATAGGATCCCCAAACTACTGGCCCTATTGCATGTCCTACTATCAGGAAAACAGAAAAATCACCCACATCCCTGCAGGCAACTGAAAATGTTTTCATTATATACCATAATCCAGAATAAGAGTAAAAATATTCTCACTGCCATTGCATCAGAGCAGACTAATAACTATTTAGGACAAGGTAGAACTGCCCCTGTGAGTTTTTATGACTGTAATTCTTTCTGGGATTAGAAAAACCACACATTTCTCCTATAAAGTACACGTGGACCATTCCATTTCCACTCAAGAGGAAGTATCAGGTACTTTGATAAAAACTAAAATATGTCTTTATGGGAGCAAACTTCTCACCTTTCTCAATTGGAAACTTGGTGAGTTTGAAGCCACCATCTCTTGATTAATAGACCCACTGAGCATACTACTCGACCAGACTCTAAAACTGACATCATTACGTAATTACTACACTACAAAGAATTATGACCCCAGAAAGTTGATACAGATAATGAACCTCTGCATATAATTAAGATATTTAAACACAATGAGGGCCCCGAATAGGTACTGAGCTTTAAAAGAGATAGAGAGTGAGCAGTACATACCAATCTGTTTGCCCTGTTTATATTGAATACAGCAAGTAAATCCATATCTTCAAAATTCAATATAGATTACACCCAGTTCACCCCAAAAGTAGACTTGTATGCTTTCTGTTACACATGCTCATTATGAAAGAAATAAATACAACACTTGTAAGGCTTTCACAAACAGAAAGTCATTCTCTTCCCATAGGGGTGGGTAGAAAGTTACATTTTATGTGACTGGACCAATACATAGCATAATGAGAATTTTAGAACATATTGGGATTGTCAATGATTACATCTTGCTTGCATGCACAATAAGTGCCCATGGAAGCAGAAGTCAAGAGATCAAGTGAACCATGACAGTAGATAAATCTGCTTCAAAAGACATCTTGAAAGTGTTGAAAAGCACCCCGCCCCTTCTGCCAGATGCCCCTCCCCTTGCGCCGGCCGCCCCTCCCCCAGCGCCAACTGTAACTTTCGCTCCCTTCAGCGCTGTCCTCTTGGAGCTCCGAGCTGCCCGAAGCCAGCGCAGCCACCGCCCTCTCGCCACCGTCATGATCATCTACCGGGACCTCATCAGC
Source organism: Tenrec ecaudatus (assembly GCF_050624435.1). Taxonomy (NCBI): domain Eukaryota; kingdom Metazoa; phylum Chordata; class Mammalia; order Afrosoricida; family Tenrecidae; genus Tenrec; species Tenrec ecaudatus. The sequence goes on from NW_027459466.1 coordinate 283,394, forward strand.
CGAGATGAGCTGTTCTCTGACGTGTACAAGATCTGGGAGATCACGGGCGGGCTGTGTCTGGAAGTGGAGGGCACCATGGTCCGCAGGGCCCAAGGCCACATCTATGACGCGCTCATCGGCGGTAACGCATCCGCTGAAGGCCCCGAGGGCGACGGGCCCGAGCACAAGGTGGTCACCGACGTGGACATCGTCATGAACCATCACTTGCAGGAGACCAGCTTCACCAAGGAGGCCTACAAGAGGTACATCAAGGACTACATGAAATCCCTCAAAGGCAAGCTGGAGGAGCGGAAGCCGCAACGCATGAAGCCCTTTATGACCGGGGCTGCCGAGCAGATCAAGCACATCCTCGCCAATTTCAAGAAGTACCAGTTCTTTCAGGGCGAGAACACGATTCCCGACGGCATGGTGGCCCTGCTGGACTACCGCGAGGGCGGCGGGACCCCGTACATGATCTTCTTCAAGGACGGCTTAGAGATGGAGAAGTGCTGACAGTGGGCAACGCACGACCGACCGCCCGACGGCCCCTCCTCCTAGCTGTCTGCGGTCCGCCCACACGACACCAGGACCGAGACAAACGGAACTGATGCCATCATGAGCTCTGCGTCGACTTGTGACCTTGACTTGGAGCGGTGACCTTGATTTTTTGGAGCAGAGGCTTTTTTTTTTAAAGAAAAAAACACAAAAATGTCGTGTAGGTTGTCTAAAAATAAAATGCATTTAAACAAAACTAAAATAAAGAGTTGGAAATGCAACCAAAAAAAAAGTGTTGAAAAGCAAAGATGTTACCTTGAGGATTTTAAAGTATGCCTGCAGAAGCCTTGGAATTTTCTGATTCGTTCTTTTTCCTCAAACCATTTTGAGAACTAATCCAGATATCACATCATTCAATAGTTGTATCTTGTCATGCAAATGACTATCAGTTTCAAACATTTTCTTTTGGCTTATATTTCTTTTTTGTTTGTTTTTGCTTAAATTTCTTGATAGCAACTCCTCATTATCTCCCACCAGGAACCCTTAATGTAGCTATAGAGTCACCCACACTGGGTTCTATATACCAAATATGTATAGAAAGATCCATAACAGACTCAGAAGGCTGCCAACAATAACAACAACAGTAAAGAAATAAACTCAATTTGGAAACCAAAACCAGAAAGTATTAAAAAACAAGATTAAGGTGAAAGTGTATCAATAGGGAGATCAAATAACAAGTTTTTAACTTTCAAGTCAGATTTTTTATTTCAATCTGCTATAATCATCTCTCTAATACTCTGTCTGATAACCAGGTTATTCCCATCCCTTATTTATGGTCAGAGAGAAATCACCAGAAGCTTATTCCTTGTGTAGAACCCGCAAATGTATTTGGCCTTCAAATGTCATCCACAGCCTTCTCAAAATCAGAGTTAAAAAATTAAACTCTGATACAATTCTCTCCTTAGATTTGAATGTGACTATTGGCAATCCTTTGATCAGCATGTTGGTGTTCTTCTCCATGTGGACTTAGTTGACGTTACACTGAGATGACTGCTTGTTTAAAAACAAAGCTTAAGACCCCAGACACCATTCTTTCTGAGAGCAAGATACCATCTCATTTCTTCACCACACTTTGCTGTAGCACCCACACCTGTGGTTCCTTCAAAAGGGCACATACTGATCAGGGCAAGGTCATAAGAACTAATTGTTCTTAGATTGAGCTAGGGTTAAGTGTGACCCCCACATCCACCCCTAACTCTGTGTTTTCTATTCACCTCTTCTCACCTTCCAGATTTTTTTTTCTTTAATGCAGATAACTTTATCAATCATCCCCTTGGAGCATATGATTCTTCTGCTTGTAGTGTCATTGATTTAGGGCATGTAATATATTTAAAACACAATTGAGAAAAGGAAATTAAAGAAGTGTGCAGACAGTATTTTCAATTTCCTGTGACCAAGGAATGTGAAAGTTATACATTCTTCAGTGCATAGAAAGGAAGACTGAAGAAGAATCAAAGTGTTAGAATATAGTAATGGCAGAAAACATTGACAGCACCATGGACTGCCGAAAGTGAAGACAAATCATTCTCAAGGACCAACACCTTGAGTTTCCGGGTAAGGCCATTTGTTATGAGAACTTAGTGCTTATTCTGCTCCCTCATTCCTTGTGTACTTTGAGAAAGTGCATACAAGCTTACTAACACATGTCCTAGCTAACAGATAAAATAAAAGACCGTGCAGGGCATCCATCAGGGTGACATCCAACCAGAGGTGTTAGTCCTTTACTGGATAAAGGGTTGGTATTCCAACCTACATTTGTGACATGGTTTATCACATAAGCTCACCCTGGTGGACTTATACAAATGGAAGACAATATCCATAATATATAAGAAAAATTAACACCCTTCTATTGGCTCTATATTCACTCACATCTCCCATGTACGACTGAGAAGATCTCTTCTCTAGGACTTCCAATGCGCTAAATCTCAATGGTAGCAGTCTCATCTTCTTTGCTAGAGTAATTTGGGATCACAGACCAACAAATAAGCCTTCACACAACAAGGGCTTCAAATTTACAAGGTAGCATGATTGCCAATCTACTGAGTATCACGGCCTGACCAAGCTGACACAGAGAAGACGCACCTCAGGGAAATGAGATTTGCATCAGGGAAAGCATGCCAGAGACCAACTGCAAAGGCAGTGAAGGCAAAAAGATAGAGGGTGAACAAGACCTCAGAATTATGACACCCTGATTATGGTGAGTAAGGCATGGTGAATGTGCTCTGGAATGTCATTCAAACAATGCAAAGCAGACCTGTGTTCAAGCGCTGTCTTTCTGTTTGGAGCCCAGAGTATAACTGTTGATACGACCCCACACAGACCCCTCTCATGGAGTTCATTCAGCACCCTAGGTAGCTGCCCCTTTCATGGTTTCTCAGGCTGTAAACGTATCATTGTCCTTCCCAGTGAAGTAACTGGTAGGAGTAGCACACAGACCATGTCCTTAGCTATCAAACGTTTCTGTCAAAGCACCACTAGGGCTAAATTCCCTAATCCACTGGGGTTACCAAAGAAGCATCATGATATAGCTGCCCAAGCACTGAGATGCACTGTGCAACCAGTGACACAACAATAAGGCATCACTGGTGGGAAAGATATGCAAAGCTAAGCTTCAAACATGGTGATATGGGAAATATAAAGAGGGTAACCAGTACATCCTCTCTGGATACCCATTTCTACTGAGTAGAGAAAATCTTCACAGATTCTGAATAGACATAGGAATACACTCATGCCAAATGTAGGACAACAACCAGAGATATAAATACCAGATGTGGTGCATATACATACATATATACACATATATATATATTATAAAGCTACTTAAGTATGGAAGTTTATTATTGTTGTGGCATATTACTTCAAATATAGGTAGTATGCAGGGTTGAGGGCTGTGTTGAGATCATGTGGTGCTGGATCTTTGAGTTAGAGGAGAATAACAGATAACTAAATATTGTTGAGCGGAGATGAAGAAATCTTAATAGATGAGTAGGTACAGAGAATAGGATATATTAGCACAAGGGTAGGGTTTAAGCGATGTTATAATCATAAGTGGTCTTCTGACTAAGTATAATGTTTTTTTTATAAATTAGAAAAGGGAATTTCAAGAGGTATTCTAGTACTTGATAGTTTATGTGAAAGGGTGTCACTGAGAAAATGAGGGGTGTGTCTTGAGGTAGTGGTGAATGTGGTATAGATAGAGTATATCTAGTAAGTAATCTAAAAGATTAACATATCAATTCCCTATATAGTACATGAAGAGCACAACAGATCAATGTTACTGTGTTTATAAGAAAGCGATCCCCTTTTTGGGGGGGGGGGCGACACTCTGTTTAGCAGCTTTAAGCGTCAGTGTCACATGGGACATAGTGGAGAGGCATTGGGTTTCTGTGTCACACCAAATAGCCATCATCAATGCAGGGGTCCCAGAAAGGAAATGGAGGTCCAGTAGGAATGGAGGCTTGAGGTTTTAGTGGTGGGGAAGGGGCGCTTCTAATCAGGGGGAGGTCATTAAGAGGTAAATGGCAGCACTGGTTAGTTGCCAAGTTGAAGGACTTGCTGTTATATGAAGTTCTGGGTTATCTGGGTGGGGTGGGAGATTAAAGTTTTTTAAAAAGAGAATAAAAATAATATACGTTATAGTTATATTCTGACTGAGATTGGTTGAGTTTGCTAAAAGAGTCTTTCAGGCAGCCATGTTTTCCCCTGAAATTCAATCATTTGAAAAGAGTTCTGAGTGGAGAATTTCCTCATCAAAAATATGAATTTAAACGTATGTCTTTTATCTCAGATAAATAAACTTCTTAACCTGATATTTTTGAACTAAGAGAAATGAGCAAATGTCAATAAATTACACACATACACAAAAACCTATACCTGGCATTCACCAGAACATAAAATGACTAAATGAAAAATATACAAATATCAGGAAACTCCCTGAATAAAAAAGATCTGTGATTTGTCCTTCAGGAGACTGGACCTTAATATTTTGAAAGTTTAGGTTGGAGAAACCCCAGGTGATAAAATGGCACCCTCCTCATTAAAAAATAAACGCAATTAACCATGAACTAAGTGGAAGTGAAGATACAAAAATGTTGGGCCGAGATCAGACCTAATAAATTGAAAACAAAATGAAGTCAGGATCTTGAAGGAGGAGTCAAGATTCCTGAGTATGCCCAGTTGGATAAGAAATCTTTCATTCCATTGGGGCTCCACTCAAGTTCCCCCTCAATGCAAGAGTATTTTGTTCTATTAAACTGGCATTTCATGATGCTCACCTTCCTGGCATAATCGCCAAAGACAAAGTTGGTGCATAAGCAAATGTGGTGAAGAAAGCTGAGGGTGCCTGATTATCAAAAGATATAGGGTCTGGGGTCTTAAAGGCTTGAAGGTAAAAAAGTGGCCATCTAGCTCAGAAGCAACAAAGCCTACATGGAAGGAGCACACCAGCCTGTGTGGTCCTGAGGTGTCAAAGGGATCAGGTATCAGGTATCCTCAGAACAAACAATCATATCATTGTGAATAAGGGGCTGTGCTGTGCGTAGTGGCGACCCAAAGTCCATCTGCAGGCAATTGGAGATTCCCTTACAGAAGGGCCGCAGGAATGAGATGAGCCAGTTAGGTTTCAATGTAGCAAAAATGAAACATACAACTTCCTTCTAGTTCCTAAATGCTTTCTACCCCGCAACTATCCTGATCCCAATTCTACCTTACAAATCTGGCTAGACAAAAGGATGTACACTGGTACAGTTCGGTACTGGAAACACAGGGAATCCAGGGTGGATGATACCTTCAGGACCAGTGCTACGAGCGGCAATACTGGGAGGGTGGAGGGAGGAAGGGGTGGAAAGGGAGAACCGATTGCAAGGATGGACAACAGAAAAGTGGGTGAAAGGAGACGTTGGACAGTGTAAGATATGACAAAATAATTTTTAAATTATCGAGGGTTCAAGAGGGTGGGGGGAGTGGAGGCGGGGGAGATGAACTGATGCCAGTGGCTTAAGTGGAGAAAAAATGTTTTGAGAATGATGAGGGCAATGCATGTACAGATGTGCTTTACGCGATTGATATATGTATGGGTTGTGATAAGAGTTGTATGATAAAATGATTAAAAACAAAACAAAAGAAATCTTTCATTCCAATTATCCAGTATTAGTCACTGTGATTACTGTTTGGGCATAAAAAGACTTAAACTGGTGCAAAGAAGATAAAAATTACTTTAGACATGGTAGTCAAGTGAAATATACAAGGCTGATTACTGTGACCCACTGGCTCAGAAGCACATGTCCAAGTCTGTTTTTTACCAGTAACAGTGCATTGGACATGCTATCAATCAGTAACCATGTTTTCTAGGATTAGCAGCCACATCATTTACATGGATCATGAAAAGTCATATTTTCTTCTTGGGAAAACAAAAGAAAACTCTTGTGTCCTAGATTGAGACCAGGCTGTCTGTGGGGTCTTTGACACCTTAAAGCATGTTGGACTTTGTTCTAGTTGATTGCTATAGACAAATTCATCACCTCAACATATATGGTGTTTTTGTACAGTGATTCACCTCCAGAATGCCCTTTCCTGGTACCACTAACAAAAATAGTACTTTGAGTTCATCCAGAAAGTAGCCTGTGTGATTCCAGCAGAAACTACATTGAAACACTACTAATTGGATCACAGAATTTCACAGTTACTTAAAAACGAGTTGATATTAACTTGTTATAAATACACATACCATATGACAGCTAGATCCCCACAAGTATTTATTCATATAAAAGTATATATGTTCAGAAAATAGTGGTACAGGATTATTAATATATTCTTTAATAAAATTTTAGAAAATAGTGTATAAAACATTACCAAATTCCTATATATTGATGAGGTCATAAAAATATTTGTATATAAATAAAATTAATGATCCATAAAATTTATGTTGCATCTATAGAAGTCAGCAGATGAGAAAATTGAGCGCACACACTACTAAAGAGTTATAAAGCTTTGTCATAATTCCTAATGCTTCTCTGCAATATGGGTTTTTCATATGTACAGTGAAGTTTTTGGATTCACTAAATCTGTTACTACATTCCTTACATTCCTAAATCTGTTACTATGTTCCTTACATTCATAAGTCTTCCCTTTACTTTGAGTTGTTATATGGTTAATGAGGTGTGAGTATTGAATAAATTAGTTCCTACATTCATTACTGTAATAATGTCTTCTCTCCACTATGAATTCTCATATGTTGATTGAGTTCTGAGGAATTATTAAAGGCATTTCCACATTCCTTACACTCATAAAACCTCTGCCCACTGTGAATACTCATATGTATTTTGAGGTTTGTGGATTGAGTAAATGTTCTCTTGTATTCCTTACACTCATAAGGCCTCTCCCCACTGTGAATTCTCATATGTTGTGTAAAGCTAGCAGATCTAGTAAAAGTTTTTTCTCAGTCTTTACGTTTATAAGGCCTACTTCCAGTGTAAACTTGCATATGTCTAGTATGACCTGAGGCTCTAAGAAAAGCTTTGCCACATTCCTCTGCTGTGAGTTTTCAAATGTTGAATGACACATGTGTCTTGAGTAAAAGCCTTCCCACAGTGCTTGCATTCATGAGATTGAGCTCCATTGAAAATTTCAATATCATCCGTGAGTGTTGACGGATCTCCATGGAGTTTTCTATATTATTTATTGTCACCTTTGCTTTCTTTTAGAAATTCTATTGTAATGTTCATATTGTTTTTTCCATTTTTGTTAAACTTGTCAGCATTGAACTGAGTATGAAATTGCTTGTTATGCTGTAGTGAAGGTAAATGCTTGAATGATTTTCCATCCCAAAGATGTTCCATGGGATATAAGTGTTCTGGTCTTTTTAATTCAGGAAGAATTCCAATTTGACTGGAGAGCTCATGAATAGTATTTACTTCATATATTCTAGAGGATATCAAGGGCAAATACTTTCTACTAAAACAAGCAGGTAAAAAGAAGGTTTTTACCATTTTATTATGCCCATAGATAGTAAACATACACAATTTATCTCAATTATCTAGCAAATCATAAATTTAAATATCAGATACAATCATAATGGTTGGTGAGTTAATAAAATATGGAGAAATTATATAAGTGGGCATATGAGAAATATATTTAAATATTTAAAAGTAATTCACAGGGATTAAAACTATATATCTGCAATAAATATTTTAAGTGTACTATTAAAATAAATGTTGACACTTTATATTGAGTGCCATTTCTTTAGTCATAATTTTGGTAATTGAATTAATATATGTATAGGTTATACATTTGTATATGCAACCATATTTGTAATGCATATGCTTTTATATTATATTCTAATAGATATATGGATAGAGATATAGGCTGTAATTTAGTCATTCTACTCATTGTGACGCTATAAGGTAGATAGGAATATTAATTTTTATCAGAACAATAATATCGTATTTCTCATAATGTGTGGCCGATGTGTTAGAACCACTCTCCTTTCAGTTAGCAATGAAATGCTTAATATCATGCACCACAAGCCTTATGTTTCTGTGACTGCATATGCATATATACAAACATACATTTATTTTCATCTACAATAACATGAGATGGAATTAAATGTTTTCTGGAATAATTTCTATTTTTTCATGGATTTTGGTTTGTTGATGTACCAACTATGTCTCAAAATTCACTTTGAGTGGATTATGACTCAGTTCAACACTTCAGGTGCATGTAAAAATTTACCCGTAGTTTTCTGAGATGATAGCTTTTCAATGCAGTACAAGGCCTTAGGTTTCTCCCTTGGAACAGGTGGTGGTTTAGAACTGCCAAACTTGTGGTTAGCAGGCAATATTCAAAGAGCAATTGGCAATTAAACACATCTTAGAAGTTTATCACTAACAATAATGTGTACAGTTTCTAATTAGAAGATCAAATTAAAAACTACGGGACACAATGCAGATGTAACACTAATGATGAAAAGTGACTTTTTTTTTTCCTTCACCACTACACCAGGTGAATTAGGTGTTGGCTACTAAGTCATAGTGCTGGTGAAAAGAACGTTGATCACCAACTTAATATGAGGTGATCTATATGTGTAGACGGTGTGTTGATTATGCACAGATATTTATTTTATATCATTTATATCTTTACATATTTATATATATAAACAACATATTCCTACATGTACATGTAAAGACAGGGTATTATAAGATGATAAGACAATTTTGGCTCTGAGCGGCTTATCTGTAAGTATTAAAGAAGGAGATCACCAAAGGATTGGTTCTTTAGAGGCACTGGCAGGTTCTGAATTGCCTCATTTTGCTATTAGATGAGTACTTAATCATCTACTCTACATGTACTTAAAATGTCAAAATGCTCGCTTCGGTCTCTTTCCTCATACATGTACTTAAATAACATAATATATCCTTCCAACTCAAATCTGGAGCATTGCTCTCTCTCAAATAAATTACACTCACCTCAAAAGTGGGTTCTTGTTATCTTGCTTTACACTTCCAAGAAACTTACAGATTTTTTGTAATATGGAGGTACTTGTATCATTTTTCAAGAATCTTACCATTACATTTTCAGTGGTTAGTTTTTTCTTAATCATTAACATATGAGAAGCAGAACCAATTATACATATTGAAGTTCACAGTAGGAAACAAAAAGAACAGCATTATACACAGACAAGAAGTAGCTATGAGACAAGAAATACTTTGTCGTGTAAATATTTTTTGATGTTTTAACCATGTTCAAAGAGAAATTAGCAATTAAGCATCCTTGAAGATTAACAACAACAGTAACATATGTAGTTTATAATTAGAAGAGCAAATTAAAAAGCTATGGTGCACAGGGCAGATGTAACACTAAAGATGAATGTGGTTTTCTTTTCTTTCATGAACACAGGTGTTGTAGTAATGTCTAAAATTAATGAAAACGCAAGGGCAGGCATTTGTGCAGAATGTTCTTGGGCAATTGAGACTTTTACTTACAAATTTATCAAGTAAAATTTCTTCCATAAAGAGTTGGTCAATGCTTTCGTGACACAATGATCCTGAATGAATTTTCTGCCCTCTCCCATGACATTTCTCTTACTACTCTGAGAGAACAAAATAGATTTTACCAGCATACTGCTCCTGACAGAAAAAAAAAGTCCTATTAACATTTCCCTGAAGCTGTTTCAATACTTTGATTTTTCAAGATTTCAAAAAGTATGCAGGTGTGAATAATTTGCAAAATAAATTACTTTTTCCCTTTCAAACATTTAATAAATGCACTAATACTATGGTTACATAGGTGGTACACATTGTGTGGTAACTGGAACATCAGAAATTTGATATTGACATCCTGGTCTGTGGGTGAAAAATGAGATTTTGGATATTTTTAACTGCATGGGGCTCTTCTTTGTCACTGTATCAGAGAATGTTCCATTATGAGTCGGTGTTTACCAGTGGCTTATATTCCAGAAGTGGAACACTTCTTCCTTACTACAAGTCTGCTCAGTTGGGAAGTTGCACAGTTGCACAGATACCTGTTTAGCATGGGTAATACTGCTAGTATTTGAAATACTTGTGTAGCTTCCATAATAAAATCATGGAAGTTTAATATTGTGCAAAACTGACAGAGTAGTGGCAGACTGTAATATGTAGAGATTTGTGATCATGGGAAACTTTGGATATAATCAGAACTGAGATAAAATTAACTTTATTGTCATATTTAACCAGGTATCCCTATCCCTTATCCCAGTGATGGAGGCAACAATCACCTGTATTTGGTAAATAATGCATTAATTTGAAATAAGCTATTCATACCTACTATCACTAAGTTCTTGAAGGTCTCCACCATCACATCTCTGTAGAGTTGCTTCTGAGAAACACCCAGCAGTGCCCATCCTTCAGTGGTAAAATCCACGGCCTCACCCTCACCAGTCACTGAGTCCAAAAATAGTCCACATATTCAGCTTCATCTGAGGATTAAGCATTCAAACATGTGTGAAAAGAAAGATGCAGCTTAAAGTTCTGATCAACTTTCATTTGATAAGGATTTGACAAATGGTTGTGTGTTCCATAAAGTCTACCTTTGGGTTTTGTCATTATTGTCATTCTCGAACCATCTACATTCACTTCTCCAAAGATTTCAATTCATCTCATAGACTTACCAATATGAACACCATTCAGAATTTGTGCACAAAACTTCCATTACCTTTAATTCTCTTTTCTACTAACTTTGTGACACGTCCGCCAGTTGATTACATAGCAAACATCACTGCCCATTTGGACTGTCCAATGTCCATCTGTATCCTATAGTAATAGTTTATGATAGAAACTCTCTACTATAAACACCATCGTCTACATTATATTTTTTCTGTGTGTGGGTGTGGAGCAACACCTTCCATAGCAAATAATTGAATATATAGTTTAAAAACAAGTTAATTTGGAAATATTAACTAGAGATACTGAAGACTGGAAACTTGTTTGTTTTAGGGCTTTTATCAACCATTTGAGGAGCTATCATGACATCAACAAATGAAGGAGCTGGGACTGCCCTTTCTCTCACATCCTCTCTTCAGCGATGAAAAAGGAAAGACATAACAATGGTCATGCCAAGAAAGCCACTGGCTGCAGACACACTATTTGCTGCATGAACTGTGCCTGCTGTGAGCCCAGAGACAAGGCCATGAAGAACTTTGTAATAGAGAACAATGTAGACCACAGCCTTCAAAGACATTTCCATAGCGAATGCCTTAGTGCATATATGCTTCCCAAGCTGTATGGGAAGTCATGTTATTTTGTGAGTTGTGCTACTCACAGCAAGGTTGTCAGGAACCAGTGACTTGAATCCCAGAACCTTCACATGAAGTCTAAACCTTCCCACCCCATTTTACACCTACAGGTACAGTCCGACGACCATCTCCAAAGCCTAAGCAAAGATTAGAAGCTGAAGGGAAACAAACCTGAAAAAAAAGGGAAACTGTTCTTTAAAAACAAGAGAAAGAAAGAAATAAACAAATTGCATAAAAAATTCAAATGTACTGTACAGTATTATGGATAAACAATGTTTCAATAACTGACTGAATATTAATTAATATGATTAAACAAACACATTGGGAATTGTCTATGTTCCCAAATTTGGAAAACAAGTACTTGTCTGCAGACTGGTGGATGTGCATATTAATGTGAATTCTACAAAAGAGACATTTAAATTAACTCTCAAATTTTAAAACTATTATCATTATGACACAAATATAAAATGATGCTAAAATAACTCAGAGACACCTTTAATTCCAGATCAACGGAACTGCCAGGAATCCAAGATGGATGTAGAACTTCTGAAATTTGTGGTGATATCAGATGGTTGTTATATATGATCTAGTAAGATAATACCATAAAAATGCTGGTCTGTCTTTTGGCACTTATAAGCATCCTTAATGTGAAAAATAGTGCAAGCTATTCAAACAGAATAATGGGATGTTGTTGGGTAATTTAAAATCAGTAAAGATACTATTTTTTTTAATCTGGAAAACTAGGCATAATAAAAAACATGGTATCAAGATGGAAGAAAATCAAATTAATAACATATGACAAAGAGGTATTTCTTGATTAAAGTTAATAGAATGTAAAGAGATTACTAAGGAAGATCCCAGACTATAGCCTTGAGTATTGATTCAAAAACAGAACAAAGAAAATTAAATTCTTACAACTGAACCAATAAAGAGCATTCCTAATAGTTTGAGCATAATTTTAAATCAAGATTTTTATTTATGCACAAGTGGCATAGGGGAAAAGCTAGTGTATACAAACATTCCTGGGCAAGGTCTAGGTAGTATGGCAGGGGTCAGACCAAATCTAGGGATACATATGGAAGCCAATTCAAAATGAGAGGGCAAAAGGGAAAAAAAAAGGACAACGGGGTACTAACCCACCAAAGGGGAGGGTATTGTTTATCTCCACAGGGAAAGAGGGGCCAGACTTCAGCCCGGTACTCCATGACACGAATGAAACATACTAGCATGAAGAAGGGAACCAATAGAGAGGTTTGAGGGGCGGGCCACAATCCCAACTACCTGGACAGTCTCCCCGCCCCCCCCCCCCCGCCAAGAAGAATGTACTTCAGAGGACCACACTGAAACTACAGCTCAGGGAAAGGGACATGTCTCATCAGAGCACACAGGTGCAAAGGAAGGAGGTGCAAGGGAGAGCAGGGCACATGCTGGGCCACCAAGTCCTGAGGACGATATTCCAGCTCAGAGCAGCCAATGCATAGAGAGGTCCATAGGGCTGGCCCCACTACGCGGCACAACATCCTTCACTGACCCATAGCATGATGGGGAACAACACTGGAGACACTGGGAATTGTGTCCAATCTGACCCCACCACACCGAGGCAAAACACTAAAGGTGTGTGACAGAACAACAAGGGGAGCAGAACATTGAGTCCCAAGGGAATATAAAAAATAGACTTTGGGGCCAGGAGTGGCACCTCATCACACTCCACCAGAAAACACTCCTAAAGGTCAACAAACAGACCTTGAACTATTTACAGCAGTGGTTCTCAACCTTCCTAATGCCACGACCCTCTAATACAGTTTCTCATGTTGTGGTGACCCCCCCCCCAAGCCATAGAATTATTTTTGTTGCTACTTCATAACTATAGTTTTTCTAGTGTTGTGAATTGGGCGACTCCTGTGGCAGTGTCGTTCGATCCCCCCCACCCCCCCCCCAAGGAGTCACGACCCACAAGTTGAGAACTGCTGATTTACAGGCTTTTCTTTTTGTTATTTCGTTTCTTTTGTTGCTTTGCTTTGTACTGTCTTATTTTTGTGCATATTATTATCTATGTAGGTCTATCTAGATAAGGTAGGTAGGACAAAGAATCTGGAGGAAAAAACAATGGAACTGGCAGTTCCGGGGGTATCTGGGAGAGGGGGATTTGGGGGAAAGGAAATATGTGTTAACAAATGCAGGGGCAAAGGAACCAAAATCAATGGCAAGGAGGGAATGGGAGACCAGGTAGGCCTTGACAAAGAGCAAAGTAACTAAGAGGAATTACTGAAACCCAAATGAAGTCTGAGAATGAGAGTGGGACATGAGGAAAGGAATAGAAAATAGAGCAAATAACTAGGAGGCAAAGGGCATTTAGAGATATCTAAATACAGACATGTATACATGTAAATATGTTTATATATGAAGATGTGCATATATTTATAGTTTTAGTATTAAATTAGCAGATGGACATTGGGCTTCTACTCAATGCCAGAACATTTTGTTCTGTTAAACTGGCATTCCATGATGCTCACCTTCCTGACAAGATCACTGAAGACAAAGCGGTATATAAGCAAATGTGGTAAAGAAAGCTTAAGATGACCGGGTATCAGAAGATATAACGTCTGGCATCTCAAAGGCTTGAAGATAAACAAGCTGCCATCTAGCTCAGAAGCAATAAAGCCCACATGGAAGAAGCACAACAACCTGTGTGATCACAAGTTGTCAATGGAATCAGGCATCAGAAATCAAAGGGGGAAAATCATATCATTGTGAATGAGGGGGAGTTCGGAGTGGAGACCCAAGATCCATCTGTAGGCAACTGGACATCCCCTTACAGAGGGTTGTGAGAGGAAAGCAGCCAGTCAGTATGCAGTATACCACTGAAGAAACATACAACTTTCATCTAGCTCTTTATTGTTCCTCCCCCCTACTACCATGATCCCAATTCTACCTTTGAAACCTGGCTAGACCAGAGGATGTACACTGGTACGGATAAGAACTGGAAACACAGGGAATCCAGGAGAGATAAACCCGTCAGGACAAATAATGAGAGTAGCGATACCATGAGGATAAGGGGAAGGTGGGATAGAAAGAGGGAACCAATCACAATCATATGGGTCTGGGTCTCCACTCCGAACTCCCCCTCATTCACAATGATATGATTTTTTCCCTTGGCATCAGCTGTTCATTTTCCCCTCCTTCCCTGTTCCCCCCTCCCTTATGAACACTTGATAATTTATAAATTAATATTACTTTGTTATATCTTACACAGTCCATCATCTCCCTTCACCCACTTTTCTGTTGTCCATCCCCCAGGGAGGAGGTTATATGTAGATCCTTGTGATCAGCTCCCACTTCCTACCCACTCCTCCCTCCCGGTATCACCACTCTCACCACTGATCCTGAGGGGTTCATCTGTCCTGGATTCCCTGTGTTTCCAGTTCCCATCTGCACCACTGTGCATACTGTGGTCTAACCAGGTTTTCAAGGTAGAATTGGTATCATGATAATGGGGTGGGGTGGGGGAGGAGGAAGTGTTTAAGAACTAGAAGAAAGTTGTGAGTTTAATTATTGCTACCCTGAAAAAAAGAGTTTTTATTTTATTTGGATCCATAATCTGTGGCAAAAACTGTCAATAAATCCAAAAACATATTTTATTGGAGAAAATCTTCTGCAAAGGATCCACTTAAAGTGTTGAAATCAACACGGGGAGCTTGGCTCAAACCAGACCATGGTATATTCATTACAACATATCCAATATTTTTAAAGTGGACAATGAGTAAAGCTAAAAATTAATTTATTTTAATTGTTGTGTTATTTGTGCAGAATATTGACTACACCACAGACAGGAAGAAGAATAAACAAATCTATCTTGGATGGAGCACTAATGAAACATTTGGCTGCTAACTGCTCAGTCAGTAGTTTAAAACTTCCAGCCACAGAGGAGGGGGAAGATGGCCGACAGGGACACCCGCATGCTCTGAGAGCTTCTCCAAACAAAGCGGGATTGGCGACCAGGTAGCTGAATAGTAAGAGTCTGGTGAGTGAAATATCCCCCTGGGACAGCACCCCAGTCCTACCCCACGTATTTGTCCGGAGCAGGGGTCTAGGTGAAAGAGGACCGGACTAGTGGGACATCTCTGGCCACTAAGCTGCCGTGAGCTCACTGGCGACCGGCTTAGGCTCCAACCCCAAACCCGACGCCAGCCCAGAGCCGCTTGCCTGCCCTGCCTACTCCAGCGGCCCACTCCCCACTCCCCACTCGCGGATCTCCACTGGGAGAGAAGCTTTCCTCTCCCGCAGTTCCCCTCTCCCCGCAGGGCAGCGATCTGCCCTCGGGCCCACGTCCCTCCCTCCATTCATCCAAGCTCAGGGGAGCGGACCCGCGGGTTGTCTGGCGACCCCCACGGGGGACCATCCACCCGCACCGCTGCCGCGGACCTCTCCACCTGCCCTCCGTGCGCTGGCCTCCCACCCCCGCCCGCCCCCGCCAGCCCCTGGCAGCCTAGCGCCAGCTCCACTCCTGGCGGGGACCCTGCGCTGTGCACTTCCTGCCAACAGGAGCCATAGCTCAACCCGCGCCTGTCCCGGACCCTGAGCTTCCGCGGAGCGCCGCGCCCCGCGCTGTGGAGTCTGCCCACCAAGGGCCCACCCCTGCGCAAGGCACAAGAGTAGGTGCCCTCCCCAGGGTGCTGCGGGGACCCTGGCGGCCGCGACTCTGAGCCTGAGCAGAGGAAGGGCGCCATCGCCCCCTGCGGTTTTGCGCCAAGCCTCCTTTGCCGGCGCCATTACCCCCTGCGGTTTCGCGCCAAAAGGGCGGAGAGCGAACACCATTGTTCCCTACAGTGTCCCGCAGCTGCCTGCGCAGCTATCCAAGGGGCCTCCCCGCGCCCGCTCACAGCCCGGGCAGATCAAACACTCCACCTGCAGTGGAGCCTGGGTCTCGGCTTTGCAGCCCCTGAGGAGCCATCAGTGAGCTCCAGCCAGCTCTCACCGCCTGGGGCCCTGTTGGGTCCCCAGTGCCAGCCCTAAGCCTGCCGCAGCCCGCCCCAGCCACCCCAGGAGACGGCACAGTGGCCTGAGCCTACACACAATAAGGTTACTCCTGTCTCCCAGAAGCATGGGGCCTATTAAAGGATCAAGGAAAAATCAACAGACCACATCACTCCCAACAAAAAAATCAGAAAAACGAGGCACTTTAACAGACCTAACGTCACTCATAGAAGAAACAGATATAGATCAGCCACAAAAGGAAATCTTCAGAACTCTGCTTGCAGTAATACAGGAGCTAAGAGAAGCAAACCAAAATAAGGATGCAACGATAGAAGGGATGAAATGCACAATAGAGGGGATGAAGTCCACAATAGAGGGGATGAATACTATCCACCAAAAGGAACTGCAGAAACTAACAGAGGAGGTAGCAGAGGCCACACAAAAGGTCACAGAAGCTATATCTAGGCTGGAGGAGGCTGAGAACCGTATCAGTGAACTCGAGGACGCTCAAACCAAACGAAGCAAGCGAGAAAAACAATCAGATAGGAAAATTAAAGAAACAGAAGACAGCCTGAGATCAATGACAGATGCTATGAAGAGGAATAATATTCGAATAATCGGTCTACCGGAACACAACATAACACACAAATCGACCGCCAAGATAGCAAAGGAATTCCTGGAAGAAAATTTCCCCAACCTAACAAAGGAGAATCCGACTCTCATACAGGAAGCAGAGAGGACGCCGGCTAAGCTAAACACCAAGAAGAACACGCCAAGGCATATAATTGTAAAATTATCCAACTTAGAGGAAAAAGAGAAAATTCTACGAGCATCAAGAGAAAGGAAGACAGTCACATACAAAGGAGCGCAGGTAAGGATATGCTCAGACTTATCAGCTGAAACCATGAAGAGGAGGAGAGAATGGAGCAACATCTTCCAAAAACTGAAAGATGAAAATGCCTCCCCCAGAATCCTATACCCTGCCAAGTTATCCATTAAGATAGAGGGTAAGATAAGGGTCTTCCAGGACAAGGAAGAACTCAAAAAATATACTGCAAGTCACCCGACCCTGCAGAACATACTGGCTGACTCACTATGGCCAGAAGATCAAGCTCCAACTAGAACCACCAGGAGACCACCATATAGCCCATCTCCATCTAGAAGCCAACATGCCAGCAACACGTACCAGGACAACACGGTCTCAGATGGAAAAGAGGACAGGATAGAAACCCTCCACTCAAACGCAGTACACTGATATGAAGGAAGATAGGCAAAGACCCAAAACACAAAACAGAATATGGCAGCCATGAAGCCAGAGATTGTAATAATCACTTTGAATACAAATGGGCTCAATTCATATGTTAAAAGAAAGAGGCTGGAGGATTGGATTAGAAAACATAACCCATCAATCTGCTGCCTGCAAGAGACACACCTTAAGCAAGCAGACAAGCATATGCTGAGAATAAAGGGCTGGCAGAAAGTTTACCAAGCAAATGGTAACTCCAAGAAGGCAGGGGTGGCTATCTTAATCTCCGACAAAATGGATCTCAAGATCCAAAACATAAAAAGAGACAAAGAGGGACATTACATAATGCTCAAAGGCTCAGTAAACCAGGAAGCAATAAGCATACTGAATATTTACGCACCTAATAATGGTGCGGCAAATTTCGTCAAACAAACTATTAAAAAAATGACAGAAGAAATCACGGAAACAACAATAATAGTGGGGGACTTCAACACTCCACTATCAGAGAAAGACAGGTCACAGGGAAAGAAGCTCAGCAAAGAGGCCAGAGAGCTAAACAATGTAATTAGGCAACAGGGCCTGATAGACATCTATAGAGCCTTTCATCCAAAAGCAAAAGGTTTCACATTCTTCTCCAATCCACACGGATCTTTCTCAAGAATAGATCACATGCTGGGGCACAAGGCCAGCCTGAGTAAATTCAAACACATAGATATTATCCAGACGTCTTTCTCAGACCACCATGCCATAAAGCTGGAGATTAATAGAAGGGCACCCAGAAAAGCAAGGGCCACCAATTGGAGAATAAACAACGATCTCCTGCGACATGAATGGGTTAAGGTCCAGATCAGAGAGGATATCAGGAAATTTCTAGAAACTAATGAGAACGAGCATACAACATATCAAAACTTATGGGACACTGCAAAGGCAGTTATCAGAGGTAGCTTGATATCACTGAATGCATACATGAAAAAAGAAGAAAGGCGTATGACAGATATGTTAACACAAAACCTCCAACAACTAGAACAGAGTCAACAGAACTACCCCTCCAATAGCAAGAGAAAAGAAATAATAAAAATCAGGGCGGAGTTAAACCAGTGGGAAGACAAAAGAACAATGCAAAGGATTAACGCAACTAGAAGCTGGTTTTATGAATGAATTAATAAAATTGACACTCCCCTGGCAAAGCTTACCAAAGATAGAAAGGAACAATCATCAATAGCCAGGATGAGGGATGAATCGGGGGCAATAACAACAGACCCCAATGAGATAAAAAGGATAATCACAAAGTACTATGAAGGTTTGTATTCTAATGAATTCAGAAACCTGGAAGACATGGATAAATATTTAGAAAAACAATCTATCCCTAGATTATCTGAGACAGAGATCAAGAACCTCAACAAACCCATAGCGAAGGAAGAAATAGAGAGTGTCATCAAAAACCTACCAAGGAAAAAGGCCCCAGGGCCAGATGGCTACACAGCAGAATTTTACCGAACATTCAGGGAAGAGCTGACACCGATCCTCCACAAAGTATTCCATAACATAGAAAAGCACGGCAAGCTCCCAAACTCATTTTACGAAGCCAGCATTACTTTGATACCCAAACAGGGAAAAGACCCCACAGGTGTAGAGAATTATAGACCAATATCTCTAATGAACATAGATGCAAAAATCCTTAACAAAATATTGGCCAATAGAATACAAAGGAACATCAAACATATCATTCACCACGACCAAGTAGGATTCATCCCAGCGATGCAGGGATGGTTTAACATCCGAAAATCCATCAATATCATACACCACATCGAGAAGAAAAAGGATAAAAACCATATGATAATATCCATAGATGCAGAAAAAGCATTTGACAACATCCAGCATCCATTCCTAATCAAAACACTCATGAAGATAGGATTGGAAGGTAAGTTCCTCAAGCTCATACAAGCTATCTATGAAAGACCAACAGCCAACATCATAGTCAATGGAGAAAAGACAAGAACAATACCACTGAAAAAGGGTACAAGACAAGGATGCCCCCTGTCCCCTCTTCTATTCAATATCGTTTTGGAGGTTCTGGCTAACAACATAAGACAGCGGAAGGACATCAAAGGGATCCAGTTGGGAGAGGAGGAGGTGAAACTATCGTTATTTGCAGATGACTTGATCCTATACATTGAAGACCCCCAAAAGTCCACAGTTGGAATACTTACAGCAATAGAGGAATACGGAAGAGTAGCAGGATACAAGATCAATAAACAGAAGTCGGTAGGGTTTCTTTACACATCGGACAGGGCCATGGAAGAGGCGATTAAGAGGGAAGTACCCTTCACAGTAGCCAAGAACAAACTGAAATACCTAGGAATATACTTAACAAAAAATACTAAAGACCTATATAAGCATAATTATAAAACCCTATTACAGGAAACCAAAAGTGACCTTCACAAATGGATGAAGCTCCCCTGCTCATGGTTAGGTAGGCTGAACATAGTAAAGATGACAGTTCTTCCTAAAGCACTCTACAAGTTCAATGCTATACCAATCCAATTACCATCAACCTTCTTCAAAGAATTGGAAAAACTGACCACCAACTTCATATGGAGAGGGAAGAAACCCAGAATTAGCAGAGAACTCCTCAAGAAGAAGGACACAATTGGAGGACTCGCCCTACCTGATTTTAATGCCTACTACATAGCTACAGTGGTCAAAACAGCATGGTACTGGCACAATGATAGACACTCAGACCAGTGGAAACGAATAGAAAGCCCAGGAGTAAAATCATCAGCATATAGACAACTGATCTTCGACAAGGGTCCCAAAAACGTCAAGTGGGAAGCAGATGCCCTCTTTAATAAGTGGTGCTGGAAACAATGGATATCCACATGTAGAAAGTTGAAACAAGACGTCTACCTCACCCCATGCACAAGAATACACTCAAGGTGGATCACAGATCTAGAAGTCAAACCCCAAACCATCAGGACCATTAAGGAGGGAATCGGGACTAATCTCAGAGCACTGGCCCAGGGAGCACATAGGCTCACTGCAACAGGGAAGGGGACACACACAGGTGATCTGGAAATCGACAAATGGGATCTAATAAGAATAAAACACCTGTGCACCTCGAAAGACTTTGCCAAGAGGGTGACAAGGCAACCCACAGACTGGGAGAAGATTTTTAGTAATGACACGTCAGACAAAGGGCTCATTACTAAAATCTACAACACCATCATGACCTGTAAAAGGAGGAAAACAGTTAACCCCCTAAGGAAGTGGGCAAAAGAAATGAGAAGAACTTTCACTAGAGAGGAGATCAATAGGGCCAATAAATATATGAGAAAGTGCTCGAAGTCCCTTGCCATAAGAGAAATGCAAATCAAAACAACCATGAGATACCACCTAACACCCCTCAGGCTAGCTCAGATCAGTAAATCAGAGAGCAACAAGTGTTGGAGGGGCTGTGGTGAAATAGGAACCCTCCTCCACTGCTGGTGGTCGTGCAGATTTGTACAGACACTGTGGAAAGCAATCTGGCGATACCTAAAGAAAATGGAAATTGATCTACCTTACAACCCAGCCATCCCTCTACTGGGCATATACCCGGTTGAAGCAGCAAATAAGACACGACCAGTCATATGCGCTCCAATGTTTATTGCGGCACAATTCACAATAGCAAAGACTTGGAAACAGCCTAAGTTTCCATCGATAGACGAGTGGATTAGCAAACTTTGGCACATACACACAATGGAGTATTATGCAGCACTAAAAAGCACCGATGAGCACATGAAACACGTTATTTCATGGGAAGAGCTGGAAGGAATTATGTTAAGCGAGGTAAGCCAGACCCAAAGGGACAGGTACAACATGAGTCCCCTGAGGTAAGTACAATCAGCATGACAGAAATGGGGCATTAATCCACCCAAGGGGAGGGGATGGTTTATATCTCCACAGGGAAAGTGGGACCAGACTTCAACCCAGTGTCGCAAGGTGTGAATGCAATATCCCAGCGTGGAGGACGGAACCGGTGGAGAGGTCTGGGAGGCTGGCCCCAGCACCATAAATTAAGTGGATTCCTGCCCCTCCCCCGAAAAGAACTTGTTCCAAAGGACGACATTGACCCTGCAGCTATGGGAGATGGACATATTTGATCAGAGCACACGGGAGCAGATGAAGGGGCAGGAGGAGAGAGTGGAGCACAGCCTGGCCCACCAGGCCGTGATGATGATGTTCCTGAGTAGAGCAGCCAGTCCACAGAGAGAACAACATGGCTGGCCCTACTATGAGACATGATGCCCCTCAGTGACTAAGGGCGATACAGGGGACAGCACCGGAGACACAGTGTGGGAATTGCACCTGACCTGATCCCACCACACCGAGGCAAATCACTGGGGGAGTGCAGCGGAACAGCAAGGGAATGGAGTGGCAAGGTCCCCAGGGAATGCTGAAAGTGGACTTTGGGGCCAGGGCGTGGTGCCCCAACAGACTGGACTGGAAAACGCTCCTAAGGGCCAGCAAAGATCCCTGAACTAACTACAAGCTTTTCTCTTGTGAACTGTTTTGTTCTGTTCTTTTTCAGTGGTTTGTTTTGGTTGTTTTCTTGTCTGGTTGTATACTGTTGCTTTGTGTTCCTCTGTCTAGTTTTCGTGCATGTTAGTGACTCCACAGGTCTGTCTGAATAGGACAGGCTGGATGAACTATCTGGATGAAAAACAACGGGACCGACAGTTCCGGGGGGACTTGGGGTGGGGGGTAGGGGGGGTAAGGAAGTGGTGTTAACAAACACAGGGACAAGGGAAAAACATGGGACCCCAAAGGGTAGAGAAGGGAGAGTGGCAGGCCTGATGGGAAATGATCAAGGGTAAGGTTGCTTAGAGAAGAGGTATACTCTAGCCCAGGTGGCGATGAAGCATGGTAGTAGGGCAGGAGGAAGGTCAAGGGAGATGGAGGAAAGAGCTAGGAGTCAAAGGGCATTCATGGAGGTCTAGACAAAGACATGTACATGCAAATATATATAGGAGGTTGGAGAAATAGATCTTTGTGTCGATATTTATAGGTCAAGTATTAAGGTGGCAGAAGGACCTTGGGCCTCTACTCAAACACTCCCTCTATGCATGAATACCTTCTTTTATTAAATTGGAACTCTATGATGCTCACTCTCCCGACACAACGGCTGGAGCCAAAGTGGGTGAACAAGTAAATGTGGTGAAGAAAGCTGATGGTGCCCGGCTATCAAAAGAGATAGTGACTGGGGTCTTAAAGGCTTGAAGATAAACAAGCTGCCATCTAGCTCAGAAGCAACAAAGTCCACATGGAAGAACACACCAGCCTGTGTGATCGAGTGGTCCCAAAGGGATCAGTTACCAGGCATCAAAGAACAAAAAATCATATCATAGACTACACACCTCCATGATAGGATCGCTGAAGACAAATGGGTGCATAAGCAAATGTGGTGAAGAAAGCTGATGGTGCCCGGCTATCAAAAGAGATAGTGTCTGGGGTCTTAAAGGCTTGAAGGTGAACAAGCGGCCATCTCACTCAGAAACAAATAAGCCCACATGGAAGAAGCACACCGGCCAGTGCGATCACGAGGTGCCCAAGGGACCAGATATAAGGCATCATGCAAAAAAAAAGATATAAGTGTGTGTATGTATGTGTATATATGTGTATATGTATATATGTATGTGTATATATATATTATATTAAATGAAGGGGGAAGTGCAGAGTGGAGACCCAAGGCCCAAGTGTCGGCCAATGGAGATCCCCTCATAGAGGGGCTTAGGAGAGGAGATGGGTTAATTAGGGTGTGAGGTAGTATCGATGAAGAACACAGCTTTCCCCCAGATCCTGGATGCTTCCTCCCCCCAACTACCATGATCCGAATTCTACCTTGCAGGGCTGGATAGGACAGAGGCTGTACACTGGTACATATGAGGGTTGGAGGTACAGGGAATCCAGGGTGGATGATACCTTCAGGACCAAGGGCGTGAGGGACGATGCTGGGAGAGTGGAGGGTAAGTAGGTTGGAAAGGGGGAACTGATTACAAGGAGCCACATGTGACCTCTTCCCTGGGAGAGGGACAGCAGAGAAGGGGGGAAGGGAGACCCCGAATAGGGCAAGATATGACAAAATAACGAGGTATAAATTACCAAGGGCATATGAGGGAGGGGGGAAAGGGGAGGGAGGGGGGGAAAAAAGAGGACCTGATGCAAGGGGCTTAAGTGGAGAGCAAATGCCTTGAGAATGATTGGGGCAGGGAATGTATGGATGTGCTTTATACAATTGATGTATGTATATGTATGGATTGTGGTAAGAGTTGTGGGAGTCCCTAATAAAATGTAAAAGAAGAAAAGAGAAAAAAATGATTAGGGCAAAGACTGTACAGATGTGCTTTATACAATTGATGTATGTATATGTATGAACTGTGAAAAGAATTGTATCAGCCCCAATAAATTGTTAAAAAAAAAAAAAAAAAAAACTTCCAGCCACTTCACTGGAGAAAAATAAGACTTTCTATTCCCACACATAGTTCCAGTGTAAGAAACCCATGGGGACAGCTCTACCCTCTCCTTTTAGGCTGTAATGACTTTCAGTCCTTTCTATCACAGTGAGTTTGTATTTTTGTCTCTTAGAAGAAGTTCAGGAAAAATGTCATTAAAATCAAAGATGTTGAGGTATTATTCCCTCATACATGGGACATATTACAGGAATGGAATAGTCCAGAGAAAAGAACATGGTTTTTTGTTTAAGTTTAACAAAAAATAGAACCATCTTCAATGGCTGTATTTTAACAATAGAGTGTAGTTTAACAATACAGGGGCTAATTATGTCAGGCATTGTGGAGATAGTGAAAGACAAGGCAGGATTTCCTTCTGTTGTGCAAAGTGTCATTAGGAATGAGGAGTGCGTCTACCAACCTAAGTATCACCATCCATAAAAAAAAAATTCCCACATATTGACCAACTGGATACATTGCCATCAGATTCATTCTGTTAATGAAGCCCTTATACGATTACATTTCTAAACCGTGAAAGAGCTCAAGCTCCCATTTTCAGAAATCTATAGAAAATGTTTGACTGAATGAAGTGAATAAAGAAGACTGTAGGGCTGAAGAAATGCTGACACTAGACAAACAGATAATCCATGTCCTCTGGTAGAGCTTTATATCCAGACTCTACTCAGGAAGTTCTGTTGCCCATCCCAATGGACCAAGTCCCAAACTAGGAGGTTGACGCCTTACATAACCAGTACCAAGTCATAGAAGGAAAATCATTCCAGTAATCCAGTGGATTATACCATATATCCATTTGATAGCAATAGCTATCACGAAGCTTTATGAAGCCCTGTCTTTGTTCCCCTACCCTGCCATGCTCTTACATTATAGACAACCCTCAGCTATTGGACATAGTGTTCCCCACAAGTCCTATCTAACCTTTACCTGGATAATGAAAATACCCTAGGCATCTTTAATACCATTTTGTAGCTCAAGCTTCTTGAAGTCAAATTAATGCATTCTTTACACACAAGAAGCAGAATTCTAGAAAGTTTGGAGTTGGTTGAATGAATTTGGTTCACACACCAGCCAAATGTTGATAGCTTTCCTGGTCGTGCATAAACGTGAAAGATAGTATTCCCAGGTTTTAGCTCCCTCAACTGGACGGTATTTCTCTCTGGCAAATCTGTGACCTGAAACTTAGCAGTAGATAATGTTGATTAGGGCATGTCAGTTTTTTGGCCTACACTTCTTACCCTAAGTGGTTCCTTGTGGCCTCAAAATAATGCTCCAATCTGAGTGTTTGCATTAAATACAGGACCCACTCTAAATTGAGGGTACTCTGTTTTCTTCAGCCTCCTTTGTTGGCATTCATGTCAGACAGGAGATATTTCTTCATCTCAGAGGATGAATTCATTCCAGGTCTTCCCAAAATGAAAACAGTGAATCTGAAGTCCTATATAGACTTGGGAATTTAATGCTTATGTTGAGGATTGATCTATATTGTTAAAGGTTGACCTACAGCATTAAACCACACAGATGAATTTGATATCACCTTAGGTGATTTTTCAGGCACAGCATATTATTTCAGTCCAAGTCAATGAACTCACTGTGTCAATTGTTTTTGTGCCATTAAAACACCAGTATTGTACTTAAAAAGCAATTTAGAAAAGTATGATATGTGATCAATAGTTTTGTTGCTGTTGTTATTTATTGTGGACTGTTTCTAGTAACAATTATTTCTCTTTTTAAAAACCATTTTATTGGGGGCTCATACAATTCTCAAAATCCATACATACATCCATTTGTCAAGCACATTTTTACATGTGTTGCCATCATAATTCTCAAAACATTTGCTTTCTACTTGAGCCCTTCGCATCAGTTCTTCAATTTTCCCCCTCCTTCCCACCTCCTCCCTCCCTAAAGAAATCTTGATAATTTATAAATTATAATTATTTTGTCATATCTTACACTATCTGATGTCTCCCTTCTCCCACTTTTCTGTTGTCCATCTCCCAGGGAGGAGGTTATATGTAGATCTTTATAATCCATTGCCCTTTTAGAATTATTTCTTAACATTTATGTTTAGTTTATCTTTATACTTCATTATCTGAATATAACACAAACAACCCCTTGCTTTCCAGAACTTGGAAAGATTTTTAAAGAAAATTCCCCCAATATTTTAATGATCGTTTAACTAAAGAATCAGAAATTATTTATATGTATTTTAAGTAGTAGTCACACACTTGTTCATGTTTCTTTCTTTCCCACTATCTCATCCAACTAATTCCTATACTTTTATTTGTTGATTCCAATGCAAATGTTTCTCTTACTGTGACATTCCAACAGATTCTGAGTTTTTCATCAAAGTTCATCCTGCTTCAAGCTCCTTGTATCCCATGGAAACTGTATAATATTGACAGTGTGTGAACAAATGTGTATGGTAGGTAGAGCACATTTAGAAGCCCATAGTAATAGAATGTGGTACCACAGTAGAGGGTCACAACCAGTGAAAGCTGTTTTAGAGATGGAAAACAAGAGATAAAAGGAAATAAGCAGGACATACTAGAGGGGACTTGGCTAAGGCAGAGACAACCTTAACAAGAACTCAAGCCCAGAGGGAGGTGTATTTCCTAGTCTCTACAGCTCTTGTGTTTAAGGATGCCCAATGTTAAAGCTTTTGTGAAAGATAGCACATTACCAATAAGGAATGACAAGGTGTAGGTAGACAGACGATGCTAAGAGTAAAGGTGAATGAAGGAAGAAGCTTAAAAGTACATGAGATGAAGGAAGGTAATGGCTGATGCAGTCACTCTCCTCCTGGCTGGGGAGCAGAAATAACCTAGACTGTAGGCACAAGGTGGATAGCAGCACGGGGGAACCCCAGGGTGAGGTCTTGTGACTAGCTCTCAGAGGGTCTCTGCAAGCCTGGGGTTATGACCACTTTTAGACAGCAGATGGAGCAACAGCAATCTAATTGAGAGGAATTACTAATAGGTGGAAGGAGGACAAGCATGATGGTGGGGTAAGGAGGAAGGTAAAAGGAAACAGAAGAAAGATCTAGGAAGCAAAGCTATGGATAGTGGTACAAGCATAGGTCTGTGCATATGTAAATACATTAATTCTGAAAAATAGAGGTCTTGACCTACATGCATATATTTATAAGGCAATACACTAAGATAGTAGATGGACTTTGGGACTCTGACCAAGCCCTCCCTCAATGCAAGAACACTTTGTTCTAACAACCTGACCTTCTTTGATGCTCACCATACCAGCATGATCACTGAAGACAAAATGGGTGCATAAGCAAATGTGGTGAAGAAGGAGAAAAGTGCCTGGCTATCAAAATATATACCACCTGAGGCCTTAAAGCCTTGAAGTTTAAAAGTGGGTATCTAGTAGAGAAGCAACGGGCCCACATGGAAGAAGCACACCATCCTGTGTGATCATGAGGTGTCAAAGAGATAGGGTAATAGGCTTCATAAGACCCCAAACAAGCAAGCAAAAAAACCCCCAACATATTGCTGAGTATGAGGAGGGTTGTAGTAGAGACCCCACATCTATCTGTAAACAATGGGACATCCCCTTACAGAAAGGTCACACTGAAAGGATGAGTCAACCCGGGACCAGGATAGCACTGATGAAACACAAATATTATTAGGTTCCTTGAGGCTTCCTCATATCCCACTATCATGACTCCAATTCTGCCTTTCCCTGTGGGCTAGACTGGAGCATGTGCACAGGTACAGAAAAGAGATAAGAGTTCACAACATACCGAATCCAGGAACAGGAATGGGAGTATTAATACCAGTCGGGGAAGCGAAAGGCAGGGAGGAGAGGGGAGGAAGGGGGAGCCAATCACAATGATAGACACATAATCACACACACACACACCCGGGGGAGAAACACAGAAACCATGGGGGAAGAGAGATAGCAGTCAGTGCAAGATACAAAAATAACAATAATTTAATATTTATCAAGGGGTGATGGGTGGGGGGAGAGGAAGAGAGGGGATAAAAGGAGCTGATACCAAGGTCTCAATGGAAAGTAAATGTTTAGAAATGAATGATGGAAATATATGTACAAATATTCTTGATACAATTGAAGTATAGATTGTTATGAGTCCCCAATAAAATTATCTTTTAAAAAAGTACATGAGATGGATTAAGGAAAGACATGACTTTCATCCATTCTGTCATCTTGGGCTAGAGCATGGGTTTCAAGCTCTCTAAGTAATGTTAACAGATGACAAACAACACAAAGTGGGAGAGGGCTTATTGCCTTGGGGTCTAGGATATCCCATCCATAGTCTTGGTCTTCTAGGGAGACTGGGTGCGAATCATGCTTAACCAGGAACTTGGAGGGAGGAAAACAAAATGAGTGTGGTGGCAAGAGGCTGTGCTTCGATTAGTGAGGGCAGTATTAGTCTGAATGACTAGTTGGGCATCATTGGCACAGCCCTTTTGCAACCCCCAGGGTGTTTTTGGAGGCAGAGGGGTGTGAGGTTGCAGTTATAGGATAAAGGGTGAGGGGTTGGGCCCCTCTAAAACTGATCTGCAAGTCATGCTAATAGACAAAGCCACAATTTGTTTTAGACAATCTTGTGCCCAGTTATCATGCATTTCTGGAATCTAAGTGTCATCATTCCTCTAGGTCTTAAGGACAGCCTTCCAGCTCAGGGCTCTGAGACAGGTTGGTTTCAGAGAAGGTGAGCTTCCAGGTCCCTCCTTGCTCAGTATTCTTAATCTAAGCTCGACTAAGTATTAACTTCTTCTGGAAAGATTGTTAGGTTATGGGAAATTACAAAACAACTAAAAGGTGATAATAAATTCAATAGATCAATAGATGCATTATACTGGATAAATCTGCCTAACAAGGCCCCTGAAGAGTGTTGAAAAACAATGATGTTACTTTAAGACTAGGTTCATCTTACCCAAACCATGGCATTGCCAATTACCTCATATGCATTTACAAGTTGGACATTGAATAAGAAAGAATTAAGAAGAACCAGTGTATTTGAATTGTAGTGCAGGGGCCTTCAAATGGACAAACAAATATGTCTTGGCAGAAGTAAGGTCAGGGTGCTAGATAGAGATAAGGAGGTGAGAGTTCACATGAAATTCTTTGGACATGTAAGAAGTGATCAGTCCTTGGAGAAGGATATTTTGTTTGGTAAAGTAAAGGGGTAGTGAAAAATAGGAACCCCTCAACTGAAAGGATTGATACAGTAACTTAGGTAATAGGTTCATTCTAAATTGTGAGAATGCTGCAGGGCTTGGCAGTGTTTCATTCCTTTGTGCACAGGGTCCCTGTGAGATGGAATGGACTCAATCAGAACTATCAACAAGAAGAACCTCAGAAATTACTAATCAATACCCAAGCAATGCACAAACTACTAAATATTTAGTTATGTTTACAAAAGTTATTTCCATGTTATCAAATGCCTGAAAGCTCAAGAGACATTCACTGGAATATAAGCTTATTAAAAATAAGGAATGGGTTTCTTTTGTTAAAAAATATAATAAAATAAAGGTGATGCAAAACCAAGGTGATGCAAAAATTACTGAGGAATTGCTGCTCCTCCTTATACCATTCTTCTGGAGGTTAGCTAAAGGACATTTTCTAAGATCCATACAGCATGTCATATGGCAGAGTATTTTCCAAATTGAGGATCTATTGTGAGGGCAACACACAATGATGTAGGTGTTAGTGACTATCTGTCTGGCAAGAGGAATGTAAATCATGTCGTCTTCCAAACTGAGCCAGCTGGAAGATCAGAGGGTCCAACCAGTGCATGGGATCAATGGTAGTTGAATGCATTTTAGGTTGCTTACAAGGGCTATCATCAATTGAATCAAAATAAAATTCCAGGAGAAATTTCTAGCATAATCAGACCATAGATTAAAGCTTAATACAGAGTACTGAGCTGGTATGAATAAACACCACTTAACTGTTTGTTAGTTTAAGTTCAAGTTATTGAGTGTAAATATAACAATGGTTGTGAGAGAACACTTACCAATACTTCAATACTTTCTCTTTTTAAAAAAATCATTTTATTGAGGGCTCATACAACTCTTAACACAATCCATAACATACATCCATTGTGTCAAGCACATTAGTACATCCATTGCCATCATCATTCTCAAAACATTTTCTTTCTGGTTGAACCCTTGATTATCAATACTTTGTATCAAACCAGTAAATACCCTTGACACCAATGTCAGATAATGACACTACAAGAAAACTGTAGCGCAATACTGATAATCGATCTACATGAAAAATTCTTTTAAATATTTGGAACAGATTCAGACAACATATTACAAGGATTATGTACCATGATTCATTGAAATTTGTCCCAGAGCATATTTTACATAAGAAAATAAGCACTATAGTGAACCATTGACAGAAAAGAGGGTCAATTGTCTAAGTAGGCACAGAAAACAAAGTAGGAACATTTAAAAAGTCAAAGGTATTGGGCCTCTACTCAAGTCTTTCCTCAATGCAAGAATACTTTGTTTTAATAATCTGTTATTCTGTGATTCTCATCTTCCCAACAGGATTGCTTAAGGCAAAAGGGGTGTATAAGCAAATATAGTGAAGAAAGCTGATAGTGCCTGGCTATTATAAGATATAGCATCTGGTCTCTTAAAGGCTTGAAGTTAAATAGTCGGTCATCTATCTGAGAAGCAACAACGCCCACATGGAAGAAGCACACCAGCCTGTGTGATCATGAGGTGTCTATGGGATCAGGTATGAGGAATTAGAAGACCCCAAACAATCATACAGATGGGAACAAAGGGTGTTTGATTGGAGACCCAAAGCACGTCTTTAGACATTGGACATCCCCTCACAGAGGGGTCACAAGGAAAGAATGAGCCAACCAGTGTACAATAAAGCACCAACAGAACACATACCATTCGTATAGTTCTTTAAAGCTTGCTTCACCCTACTATCATGACCCCAGTTCTACTTTTCAAATTTGGCTAGACCAGAGCATGTACACTGGTACAGATACGATCCCTCAACATAACATATGGAATCCAGGAGAGATAAACCCCTCATAACAATAATGGGAGTAATGATACCATGAAGGTAGGGGAAAGGTGGGGCCACAAGGGGGAGAAAGGGGAACAGATTGTAAAGATTATCACATAACACTCCCCCAGGGTAATGAACAACAGGAAGTGGGTGAAGGAAAATAGCAGATTGTGTAAGATATGAAAACAATAATTTAAAATTGATCAAGGGGTCACAATGATGGGAAGGTGGTGGAGGGAGGGAAACAAAGATGAGCTGATACCAAGGGCTCAAGTAGAAAAAATAAAATATTTTGAAAATGATGATGGCAATGTATGTACAAATGTGCTAGATAAAATTGATGTGTGGATTATTAAAACAGCTATAAAAGCCCCCAATAAAATAATTTAATTTAAAAAATCAAAGGCTTTTAAAGTTTGGGGGAAAAAACTACAACTGTAACATGAAGCAGGTATAGTTCAATATGCTAATATATTCAGTTAAAAAAGCACCAGCAAATATCATTCTTAGAGGAAAGAGAAAATACCCCACCCCACTTAAGAAATAGGACAGACAGTTCC
This sequence comes from Tenrec ecaudatus, assembly GCF_050624435.1. NCBI lineage: Eukaryota > Metazoa > Chordata > Mammalia > Afrosoricida > Tenrecidae > Tenrec > Tenrec ecaudatus. Next base: position 314,999 of record NW_027459466.1, read on the forward strand.
ATTTTCAATACTGTATTAAAAATTCTATAGTATTTTCTAGATAGACCAATCATAAATGGAATGCTTTTTAAAGGAAGAAAAGAGGCTTCCAAAGAGAAGAAATACTAATTCCTCTAATCATCACAATTTAATGATATTTTACATAACAGATTTCAAATATACCATAAATATTACAGGTAATAAATAGTTTAAAAGTTGTAGGCTACATTTCAACACACAAAAATAATTTTTGCCACTGAACTCTCTAACCATTAACTACAAATCTCCAAATCTGAAACCATTAACCCTTACACCTTAATATGCTAAGCGTGCTTACAACACACTAATAACCTCCTAATGCACTGACCCCCTAAGTACATGAAAAAGCCCCTTACCACCCAGAACTCTTAACACCCTGAGCATCCCCTGACACCCACAAGAAACTTGACATGCTTAACAAATCCTACCACAATACACTCTTAACCTAGGCTAATGCATTTATCCCAATGTTTAAAACCAGGTCAAAGGTTGAATATATTTTACAACCTGAAACCTAACTTCATGACCATAAACCTCAAATTCAGAAATCCAACCCAGAAAACAAGAATCCTTAAACCATAAATCTACATCTTCATACCTTAACACATAAGCCCCTAATAAACTCCAAACACAATCTGTTAGCCCCTACTGAACTCCAAACATAACCTTCAAAACATAAAACCCTTTAACATGTCCACTAACATCTGACTCATGACACTTGATTCCTATTTCTATTTCTTGGCAATTGTTCTTGAACCTGGAACACTGATTAATCCCAGGATTTAGATGCTAATCTTTAAGTACAGACTCTCATTCAAGCACACTACAAGCCTAAACAGAACCCCAAACCTAATCCATCAAAAAACTAATGTTGCTAATTATGTGTATGGAGCTGTCTTCTCTCTCAGATTTTACACAAACAAGAACTTGGGTAGGTTGGCAGGCAAACTAAGAATCACAAACACATTTTCAGTTAATTTTAAGTAATTTGCATCTGGTTCAAGGAACTTAGGAAAACAAAGAAGTGTTATATAAAGTTTAAATATGACAAATAGCATCATGGTCAAGGGCTATCACAGGTCCCTTGCTGATCTCTGATCTACTGTGTGCTGGCCTCAAGGAGTCTTTTCTGCTGTTAGACATATGCAGGGATGGTACCCAGTAAGCCAGATGCCTGAGGGTTGAATAGTATTTACGCACGAATATGTAGATCACTATTTATCCTGGTTTATCCCTGGAGGATAGAGTGAAACCCATGTTAAATAAAACAAAATACTTACTGGTTATTCTTTCATTTACCCCCTTGCTCTCCTCATTCCCAGGGGACACTCACATCACCAGAGATGGAGGAGGTAGCAAATTAAAGGTGCTTACCTTGGAATCTGTGACTCCACTTTTGAAAATTGATCTTGGCCTTTCTCTCAGACCTAGGAAAAAAGACTCAGAGGAAGAATTTGCACACCCCCTTAAATAGAGAGACCTGGCAACCCTAAAATATTTGGGTCCATGTCTCTTGGAGATTCCTGTGAGTTAACGTCTTAAGCTCACAAGACATACTTCAAGCAGGAGCTCTATTTTCACCCCAAGCGGGAAAGGTGTCAATTCCAGGGACACCTGTGTGTCCAGTACCAGGAACTGTCACTCACAGCACACTGGGGATCTCCTCTCATGAAGACACAAGTCCTCGAAGAGGTCTCAGGAGAACAACAGCGGACCAAGCTCTCTCTGATGCTGGCCTGGAAATTAATACCTTTGAGTTCAACCCCAGGGACTTCCACAGGCAAACCAGAATATTCCTTCCTGAGCCTGTCTTACATGTCTACCGGCTGAGAGTACCTGCCTTAAGATAGGGCCCCCTCCCCAGGTTCCAGGGTCTCTTACCTTTAGGACACACAAAACATCCAAGCACGGATGATCCGCTGTCTTTCCACACAGCATACCCTGATCTGAGATCCAGATCCACCCCAATCTCAGCACCTTGAATTATCTGCCTCACCTGGGTCCTGTGAGTGACCTGGGGAATAAAGCAGGGAAGGTAGAGACAAGTTAAATCACAATCACCTGTAATTACTTCAGCATGATTAGTAAATCAACAGCTGAAGGCAGATTAGACCCTAGGTAGATTGGTTTACATTGCTGTAGTGAGGCATTCTTAGCTAATGCTTGGGAGCCCCGAGAACATCTTTGTTCACACACTCACACACACACACACACACACACACACACACGCATGCACGCGCAAGCATTCATTTAAATGGTAGCAGGCAATAACATCCTAAAGAGAATGGGGAGCCTAAAGGAAAATAAGAGACAATGGATAATATTTAACATCAAATCAGAGCACAACTAAATCCCACAGCCTACCACTGTGTTCTCTATATTTGCTCCATTAGAAAATGTAATATTTGCTGACCCTTTTTCTGTTAATCTCTATTATCAGATTAGGTGTGTTCATTAGTAAATTACCTCTTTGGCAAACTTCATTCTTCAGTGATCAACCTTGATTATCCTTTATGTTTTAAATATGTTTTCTCACACTTCAGATTTGAACTGCTTAAAACTTCACATTTTTTATTTATGAGTACTCAGAGGGCATTATACCATTGTGGCAGAACATAATAACTAATGAAAACTAATTGACAGTCTTGGGTCTTAGGAACTTGAAGGTAAGCAAGTGGGCATCTAGCTCAGAAGCAACAAAGCCTAAATGGAAGAAGCACACCAGCTTTTGTGATCACAAGGTGCCAAAAGAATCAGTTATCAGGCATCAGAGAACAAAAAATCATATCATTGCATTCTCCTCTCCCCGATAGGGTCGCTTAAGACAATTGGATGCATAAGCAAATGTGGTGAAGAAAGCTGATGATACCCAGCTATCGAAAGATATAGCATCTGGTGTCTTAAAGGCTTGAAGGTAAACAAGCAGCCACCTATTTCAGAAACAACAAAGCCCACATGGAAGAAACACACCAGCTTGTGTGATCACGAGTTGTCAAAGGGATGAGATATTAGGTATCAAAGAACAAAACACTGTGTAATTGTGAATGAGGGGGGTGAGGAGTGGGGACCTTAAGCCCATATGTAGGCAACTTGGCATCCACTTATGGAAGGGTCTCAGGGAGGAGATAAGCCAATGAGGGTGCAGTGTAGCAACCATGAAACACAACTTTCCTGTCTAGTTCCTAAATGCTTCTCCCCCCACCCCCCTCCCCCACTCCCCCACTCTCATGATCCCAAGTCTACCTTACAAATCTGGCTAGACCAGAGGATGTACTTTGGTACAGATAGGAACTAGAAACACAGGGAATCCAGGATGCATGATCCCCTCAGGACCAGTGGTGAGCATGGCAATACTGGGAAGGTGGCGTGGAAAGGGAGAACAGATTACAGGGATCTACATATAACTTCCTCCCTGGGGGATGGACAACAAAAAAAAAAGTGGGTGAAGGGAGACGTCAAACAGTATAAGATATGACAAAAATTTATAAATTATCAAGGGTTCTTGACTGAGAGGGAGAGTGGGTAGGGAAGGGGAAAAAATGAGGAGCTGATGCCAGGGGCTTAAGTGGAGAGCAAATGTTTTGAGGATGAGGGCAAGGAATGTAAAAATGCGCTTTATACAATGGATATATGTATGGATTGTGATAAGAGTTGTATTAGCCCCTAATAAAATGATTAACAAATAAAAAGAAAACCAATTGACTAATTATAAATTTGTATTGGCTTAATTATATCTTTTTAGTCTGTTTCTCATTTGAGGATATTTTAATGCAGTGAATTCACAACGGATGGTGGGTTATCTTGTATTCACAGTTATTGGCAAAAAAACACCTGGTTGACAGTGTCTAGAGGCAATCTGATATATTTCGCTAGGAAAAATGAGTATATTTAACTATAACGTATAAAATAAATAAGTAATGTGTAAATATTGTGGGGTTTTCCCCTAAAAATCCAGCGAATTGCACTTTTTCAATAAAACACACATTTTCATCTGTACAGTTTCCACAGCAAAACAAGATTTTCCAAATTAGAGATAAAATATTTTAGTTGTATCAATATTATTGACATGTTCAAAGAAAGTTTTGGGTCGATGCATACCAATGCTCAGTTTAAAAATTTTTAAGATTGATTCGTGGATAATATTTTCTCAAGTTAACATTTGCTGGAATTAAGAAAATCTGTGGGAGACTCAAAGCCCATCGGTAGGCAACTGGGAACTCCCTTGATGATGGATTTTGGGGACGAGATGTGCCAGTCAGGGTGCAGGGTAGCAATGATGAAACATATAACTTTCCTCTAGTTCTTAAATGCTTCCTCCCCCCACTATCATGATTCCAATTCTACCTTAAAATTCTGGCTAGACCAGAGGATATGCATTGGTACAGATAGCAACTGGAAACACAGGTAATCCAGGACAGATGACTCCTTCAGGACCAGTGGTGAGAATGGCGATGCCTGGAGTGCGGAGGAAATGTGGGGTAGAAAGGGGAACAGATTACAAGAATCTACATAAAGCCTCCTCATTGGGGGATTGACAGCAGAAAAGAGGGTAGGTGGAGACGTCAGACAGTGTAACATGTGACATAATAATAATTTATGAATTTTGAAGGTTTTATGAGGGAGGGGGGAGTAGGGAAGGAGGGGGAAAATGAGCAGCTGATATTAAGGGTTCAAGTATAAGGCAAATGTTTTGAGAATGATGGCAACAAATGTACATATATGCTTGGCATAATGGATGTATGTATGGATTGTCATAAGGATTCTATGAGCTCCCAATAAAATGATTTTTTTTAAAAGGAAAAGAAAATCTATGGGTAACTTTTCATCCTCACTTTAGTTGGCTATAAAATATGAGTATATTTTTGCATGTACAAAGAATAAAATATTACAATGAGTAAAATAATGTTCAACTGAGGAACGCCCTTCTAGCATCCCTGTCAACAAGTTTAACCAGGTTAAACCACCACAATGACTTTCTACAATGATTCATTATCAAGTTTATGAAATTGAATGTCTCATTTATGAAAACATATTTGCATATGTTCAATTTTAGATACTGTACCTGATCTCTTCACATAGTAGCAAACAATCATAGTTCCATTGGTCTACACTCTTGATGTTGTTAGTTTATTGTGCCAACTTGGCCAATAAACACGTCAGATTAATTGAAGGGCAGAGAGATAAATGGCTCAGCGAGCCTCACCTTTCTTGTCTCTTGCTCTTTGATCATCAGATCAGTGTGTGGCTGCCTTGCTTGATCTGTGCATCAATTTGCAAGCTACACTACCAGTTGGACAACTAAGCCGTGGACTGTGTCGCTGTAATTTGAGGTTCCTTCAAGACCTGCTTTGCCACACTATTAGAATATACATTTCTTGAGCTGGGAACTGTCGGACACTGTCATCTGGCTGACTGTTGGTGACCTACCTGCCTTGCTGTTTGCTTCCTGTGACTGGATAGCCTGAATTGCTCTACAGAGGACTACCTGGTGGTCCTCAAGATTTGAAGGATCCCCAGTGTCTCAAAGACTGTCTCATGGGAGTGAGCTGCACTGAGCCATTTGTGCTGCTTTATAGATTGTTTATTTCTTATGTTATCTTTTTCTCTCTAGCATTATATTAATCAATGATAATATAATTAGCATTCTATAATTTATATATTAATTACATAATATATCATTGATAATGCTAATAATTATATAAACTATAATAATCTATAGTTATTAGCATTATGGTTTTGTTTCTCTAGAGAATACTATATAACATAATTGATAATGCACGTTCATATGCTCAATAAATTTGTAAAATATATATATATGCTCACCTCAGCCCCATGATGCAAAGACCAAGGTTTATTAAGTGCATCCACTTCATTGGGGGAAATGTGGTAAGAGAAAAAGTGCAGAGAAGATCATGGAGGCGGGAGGATCACTCAGCTAAGACGCAAATCTTACCCTGAGAGAAGGAACAAAAAATGAGGTAAGAAAAACTTCCTTAAATGTCAGTGTAACCCAGCAGATGTCCAATAATTTGATCAGCTTACCTCAATACAAAATCACTCTAGAGAACCACCTTCTTTATCACAGACAAACGTTTATGCTTTGCTATTCTTCTTCTTGACTTGGGCTCACCCTTAGAACTGTCAGGGCTACAAACCAGGCAGTAGAATTCAGAAGCGATGTTTCTGCCTTGTCTCCTTATGCTCATTGTGTTGGAAAGAATTACCTTCTTAGATTTGATTCTGCTGTTATATGTTTATATATGAAAACGTGTATGTATTTTCTAATAAGATACATTGACATGAAGGATGTCCTTTCTTTAGGATGAGATTGTAAGAAATCTTTCCTCTTAATGACATTCTCATAGGTAATAATTTCAAATTTTGTTTCCAAATAGCATCCTGCTCTTCTTTGCTTAGGACTTTCATTACATTTCCTGAAAATCATCTCACTCTTCTCTCTTTAGTTCTTTTTAAAGATAAATATTCAGTTCGTTTTTGGAGTTAGTTATCTCAGCCCATTAGATTCCCATTTGACGTTTTCCTCAAAGATATTTCAGGGACATTAATTGTATATATTCCTACCCTGTTATTATTATTTCATGCTACTCTCCACAGAAGTCAAAGACATTGACTTCCTCTATACATTCTTCTCTCCCATACTGATCGAACTCCTATGCCCTTATCATCTCATCTACTGATAGCAGAGGGAGTAGTTTAATCATATCAGCTACTATGAGGAAGGCAGTTGAAGCTGATTACTTGCTTAAAGACTTATAATCTAGAGACCATAAGGATTTCTACTCTGTCTTTCAGGGACACTATGAGCCAGAATTAACATAACAAGAGTGGGCAATTGAGTTTGTTGATTTGATTCTTATTTTATTTGCTGTTTTCTTTTTTTTTTCCCCTGTATGTCAACACAACTCTGATGGAATCTAGGGGAAACGAGTAAGCCTTGGTGATCTCCCCTTCAGGATCTGCACTCAGTTTCAGTAACAACTGTGTGTCCTATGTATGTAGTTTCCAGGGTAGGGCTTTCAGTGGGTTGCACAATTTAACCTGATGGTGGCAGAGAGAACTATGTTCCACGAAGAGTTGATTGCCCATCTCTAGAAACAGGATGAACTGAAAGTGAGGGGGTGTCAGTGTGAGTCCAGGCACACTCAGGATCCAATGAGCACAGGCACCAGCATCTGAAGTCAGTGCAGGTTGATTGTCAGGGTGAGTTTCCTGTTGTGGTTTTGAGATTCATTTCCATCTCTAACTTTTCCAGGGGAATCTCTCTCTATAATTATTCTGCATCCACCCCTGCTATCTATGAATTCAAAAGTTGTATTGAACAAGTAAATAGCCTCACTCGCAGGAAAACCAGTCCATTAACCGCATGAAAACTCAGCTTTCCTGGCATTACAGAGTGAGAGTTCTGATGAATTTCAGCGAAAACTCTGTAGAATTCTCTCTCAGACTTGAGTCAGAGAGCATGCAAGGGGCCATAAATTTAAGTGTTTGAACACCAACTTGTCAAACCAACAGAGATGCCTTCAGGAAAGACCTGTGCTTTGATTTGATTCTGAAACAACAGACTCATGGCAAAGACTGCAGTGCAATCCTCTAATTCCGAAACGCTGAGTTTTGAGTTAAAGACTAGTGAGTGGTCAGTATGTATGGTCAGTAACATATGAAAGTATAATTTGGTTCACAACCGCTGTGCTCCTTCATGCAGAAGTGGGTCAAACCCAACAATGATCTGAAGGTTTATTTGTCCTTTTCTATTTTCTTTTTTTCCTTCTTTTTTTTTCAACTTGGACAACTATTGATTCATGCTTTATCATTTATATCTACAATGGAGCATGTCCACATTATCAATCACTCTGTTAAAGAGCATGTGTTAGTTATTATCCTGCAAGATGCAGGGACCAATCAGGGAAAAATCTGTGCTGATTTTCCTGGGAAACACCTGTGTGAGAAAAAATCAAGAAGAGGCCAGGAGAGAGAAAAGGAATTCAGTCTATGAAAGGAGGACAAATGGGTTTCAAAATATTCACAGAGAAATGGAATTAAACAATAATGGATTGTTTCCAGTAACTTTGGAAGACTACTTGTGTGGTCTTGAGGGAAGAAGAGAGAGGGGGTATGCTTGGCAGAAATTGTATTAACTATTGTGCAGTTCAAGGAAAGTTCAGTATGGCCATTGGATGTTCTAATTGAAAAATCCACCTTTGAAAATGATATACAATCTCTTGTGCTGCTGGACTTTCTGTGGGGGCTCCCCTCTGGGCTTGAAACATCTGCATAATATTGACAATGGATTTCATGACCCTTTGTGACCACTGTAGTTTTCCAAAATGAAGGAGGCATCATCAGGCCTGACGGATTCTTGATCGATGTTTTTGAAGATAACCTGGTCTTATTTTTTCCTTTTAGAATACACATAGATGGTTGGATTATATTTCTTCTATTGGTTATATTGACTTGGGTATTTCTCACCCTAGAGAGATTTCTCACCCTACAGAGATAATTTCCAATCCTTTTTAAGACCAATGCTTCTATCCTCTTCTCCTGGGAATTTTATTACCTGCACTGGAGACATTAAAGCTCTGTGTCATTTAACATCTTATATTTATTGTACATTTTATCATGAATGTTGGGTTTTTACTAAGAACATACCACAAGTAATTTTATTTTTGTACAATCTTCAATCTAGATGGACTATTCTGTGTTTTCTACAGAAAGTGAACATGTTTCTCTTTACAAACAGTTTCATAATTAGCACTGTGATAGACACACCACTCTATCTGTTGAAATCTATTACATGGCTCATTTTGCTTTAGCATCAATATAAATGTAAGACAAGTGTATCAGTGCACAACGATGAAAATAATGAAGTCATTTTTAGGAAAGTTACCAAAAGCATGCTCCTTTATTCCTGCTTACAGCTCAGAAATGAGGTTAAAGCTTCTCAGCCCAGGTTAGGAGTGTGATGGGATTGAGATGGGAAAACACTCACTTACAGTCAATCCAAAAAATTTTAAACGTTCATTAAATATTTTTTAAGTTGAGTTTCTCCCTATATTTTTAGGTTATGACATAGCATTCCGTTTGACTCAATGTTCAAGTTGACAGATGCTATTTGAGAGGTGAGCCGTTAACACCCACCATCAGGTCCCTGTGCACATGAAAACTGACAAGCTGCATCCACAAAGATTACATTCTAGGGAACCATATGGGCTCAGTTCTAGTCTGTAGTAAAGAGTGACCTGGAGACAAAATGGTCAAAACATTCACAAAAATAACGTGTCACGGTATATATTAAAGTTAATGTCTCCTCCAATTTTGAAAGTACAGTTAACCATGCCATCGGCAGCTAACTAATAAGGAGAATTCTGAATTAATGTTAGCAGTGACTTAATTCACACTTTATGTGGAATAGACTAGGAAGCAAACATAAGCAATTCACAACTTAGGTCTAGAGAGACTGACTTAGATATGCCTGCAGGAATTGGGCCCAGGAGCAAGGAAACGTCTCATTATCAAGTATGATGTAGTCTGGATACTTCCTAAATAATTATTAACCTCATGTCATTTTTCTGGTACTCAGTATTCTGAATTCTAATCTTAGTCAGCTGTTTATTGACTAAGTCAACAAATTAAGGACAAATTTTCTCTTTATGATACTACTTAAGTATCATAAATAACTTTCACTTTGTTTTGAAAACTTGACAGATTTTACTCAAGCATCTTGCTTCAGGCATTACTTTCATTATGTTTTTGAAATTAATTAATTTCTATTTATGTTTGCTTTACTCACTGCTGCACCTGCTTTACTCTATTAGAATATGATCATCTCTTTAGTCTTCTCACTCTTTCTTTGCAGATTTCAATGTGCTCTGCAGAGCATTTTATCCAATGGTCTCCTCTCATATGAAAAAGGACTCTGTTTTATTCGGCACTCCATTTCCACAACCATGTGTCCTGCTCACTTCAGATGGACAATCTACAGCAATTTGTTAAGGAATGTTGATTGGTTGTGTGACTGAAAAATCACTCTGTTCAGTTTTTCAATATAAAATGAATCACGAAAACTTTCAAAAATGCTAACGAATTAAATTTGAGATGTCACAATGTGCTGCACAGACTAAAAACTAACTGCACGGAAAGGTCATGATCAAATGAGATTGATGTATTCAGATAAATGAGAATTTAATCTTAATATTTACTATTTCTGCACGGTGGAAACATGTATTTCCCTTGTTCTCAGAGCTGAGTCTTATGAGGATTTATCCTAATCTGGCAAGAGTTAGAAAATATTAATGTTCACTATACATCTATTTTTCTACTCCTCAGAGGAGCAGATTATTCCCTTTCTAAATTGTGATCCACAATTGTTATGCTGGGTATCTGGATGGTGATGAAGTGAGAGAATGGGAATGTTCTGTGTGATCATCTGATTGGGCCTTGCTCTGTTATAGGACCTTCGTAGTGGGGCTCTGACCTTAACTTCATGCCTTTTCCATACTTTATATCTTCCCTGGTCGGTGTTCCTTTCCTTCACGGCAGTATCCACATTCTTTGCCTTTAACTCTTTATCACTGTTGACTATGCCTCTCCCCCTACTTAGGTGTCATGGGTAAGATGTGGGTGTGTGATTGATAGGGGGAATATTTCACCCCCAGCTTTGCAAAATTAATAAAAATGACCTTCCTCTGGTGAGAAATCTTTCAAGTTGAGAATGGTCTTCCTCTCCAGTGCCAGAAACATGAGGACTTGTTTTAAATGTTCACTGGAGAACCTGGACGGGTTTTACAGTTAGAACATGGGCCCCACTAATAACCAGCCCCAGTGTTTTCTCACAGTCTCAGTAATCAGTACTCAACCTCTAGAAATGTATCACATTTAAATGTACATACATATTTTTATTTTTCATATATATATTATTGTGAAGATGGCATAAGAATAGAGTGTTTTATGCTGTTGTACATAAGGTAAATATGAGTTGAAACTGCTTCTGACTTGATGGCACCTAACAATAATATGCATTTTGTCTCCAATGTTCACATTTAAAATGACAGGAATTATCAATGCTACTTGATTGCAAGTTCTTGCAGAAGTTGGCAGATGTCTTCAATTTCTTCTTTTTTTACATTTTATTAGGGACTCATACAACTCTTATAACAATCCATACATATACACACATCAATTGTATAAAGCACATCCATACATTCCCTGCCCCAATCATTCTCAAAGCATTTGCTCTCCACTTAAGCCCTTTGCATCAGGTCCTCTTTTTTTCCCCTCCCTCCTCACTCCCTCCTCCCTCATGTGACCTTGGTAATTTATACATCATTATTTTGTCATATCTTGCCCTATCCGGAGTCTCCCACCCCCTTCTCTGCTGTCCCTCCCCCAGGGAGGAGGTCACATGTGGATCCTTGTAATCAGTTCCCCCTTTCCAACCCACTCACCCTCCACTCTCCCAGCATCACCCCTCACACCCTGGATTCCCTGTGCCTCCAGCCCTCGTATGTACCAGTGTGCAACCTCTGCCCTATCCAGCCCTGCAAGGTAGAATTCGGATGATGGTTGTTGGGGGGAGGAAGCATCCAGGATCTGGGGGAAAGCTGTGTTCTTCATCGGTACTACCTAATTAACCCATCTCCTCTCCTAAACCCCTCTATTACACAGGCAGAGTTGTGGTAATCTCCATGTGCAGAGATGTTATAGGGGGACTAGTGCAATGGGTGCCTCATGGCCCAAAGTCAATAAAATCTGATTAACATTTTATCACCCCTTCTGCTTTGTTTCCAGGTTCTTCTAGCCGAAACCTGGAAATCAGTGCCCTGGACTTTAAGTAAAGAGCATCCAAAGGTTAATGGTGTCTCTTGAGCTCTTAGCCCTTGAATTGTTTTAGGACCATCAGACAAGGAAATATTTTTATAAAAATGTGTACTATACTCTTCAAATTTTGCCAATTTTGTAGCGATATAACCTGATCGTATGGGATTTTGCTCTAATTTTTCTTTCACAGTGCGGATATTATGTTGTTTTTTTTGAACAATTTATTAGGGGGTCATACAACTCTTATCACAGTCCATATATATACATACATCAATTGTATAAAGCACATCTGTACATTCTTTGCCCTAAACATTTTCCATTTTTTATCCTCTTTTCTTTTTTTACATTTTACTGGGGACTCATACAACTCTTATCATAATCCATACATATACATACATCAATTATATAAAGCATATCCATACATTCCCTGCCCCAATCATTCTCAAAGCATTTGCTCTCCACTTGAGCCCTTTGCATCAGGTCCTCTTTTTATTTCCCTCTCTCCCCGCTCCCCCCTCCCTCATGTGCCCTTAGTAATTTATACATCGTTATTTTGTCATATCTTGCCCTATCCGGAGTCTCCCTTCCCCCCCTTCCCTGCCGTCCCTCTCCCAGGGAGGAGGTCACATGTGGATCCTTGTAATCAGTTCCCACTTTCCAACCCACTCGCCCTCCACTCTCCCAGCATCGCCCCTCAAACCTTGGTACTGAAGGTATCATCCACCCTGGATTCCCTGTGCTCCGGCCCTCATAGGTACCCGTGTACAACCTCTGCCCTATCCAGCCCTGTGAGTTAGAATTCGGATGATGGTAGTTGGGGGGAGGAAGCATCCAGGATCTGGGGGAAAGCTGTGTTCTTCATCGGTACTACCTCGCACCCTAATTGACCCATTTCCTCTCCTGAACCCCTCTATGAGGGGATCTCCATTGGCCGACACTTGGGCCTTGGGTCTCCACTCTGTACTTCCCACTTCATTCGATATGATATATATACACACACACTCACACACACATACATATTATACACACACACATATATACACCTATACACATACATCTTTTTTTTTTTTTTTGCATGATGCCTTATACCTGGTCCCTTTGGCACCTCGTGATCGTACTGGCCGGTGTGCTTCTTCCATGTGGGCTTTTTTGCTTCTGAGCTAGATGGCCACTTGTTCACCTTCAAGCATTTAAGACCCCAGACACTATCTCTTTTGATAGCCTGGCACCATAAGCTTTCTTCACCACATTTGCTTATGCACCCATTTGTCTTCAGCGATCCTATCATGGAGGTGTGCAGTCAATGGTATGATTTTTTTGTTCTTTGATGCCTGATAACTGATCCCTTCGGGACCACTTGATCACACAGGCTGGTGTGTTCTTCCATGTGGACTTTGTTGCTTCTGAGCTAGATGGCTACTTGTTTATCTTCAAGCCTTTAAGACCCCAGTCACTATCTCTTTCGATAGCCGGGCACCATCAGCTTTCTTCACCATATTTACTTGTTCACCCACTTTGGCTTCAGCCGTTGCGTCGGGAGAGTGAGCATCATAGAGTTCCAATTTAATAAAAGAAAGTATTCATGCATTGAGGGAGTGTTTGAGTAGAGGCTGCAGATATTATGTTTTAATTAAAATTTTCAACTTTGGTTAGTCCTTTTAAAGTATCTTAAATATATATGTTGCAAACTAATTGAATTTATTTATAGAATAATATCAGACTTATGACAATATAGATAATATTCCTTAGATTTGTTTTTCTAATCAACTTCACATAACACAAGCCCCTTGAATGTTCAACGTTAGTGTTTGAGTAGTTGATTTTGTCACATCTCCCCTACGAGATGAGTGAAATTATAGGAGATGTGTGTAAGTGGATACGTCTGTACCAGTATGACCAGCTGTGAGCTCACTTGGTGAGATACTCCCACAATTAGCCATCAGGATTCCAGAATGCACTTGAGATGCACAGCTCAGCTATCACTACCTGTGATGCTCTAGAACAGCGGTTCTCAACCTGTGGGCCACGACCGCTTTGGGGATCGAAAAACCCTTTCACAGGGGTCACCCGATTCATAAAAGTAGCAAAATTACAGTTATGAAGTAGCAATGAAAAATAACTTTGGAGGTCACTACAACACGAAGAACTGCTCTCGAGTTATTGAAGCTTCCGATTATTTAGACATGATATAGACCAGAAATACATTCATGAATGTGAAATATATACACATACAAGTGTTCTATAGAGTTGAAGGTTGAATCCATCTCTGCTGTCACAGCATCAAGCAAGGATATTGTCATATAGGTTGCATCTAAACCACTGACAACAAAGTGAACTCATGAAGGGGTGACTGTGGAGCTTCATTTCCTATTGACAGTATCCCTGGGTAAGACAGCACATGGGATGGAGAGAACACTGTGGCAGCTCCAGAGCCCTCACCTTCTGATTTATGTCCTCACAGGTGTGCATGCCCAGATGCAGTTAGTGCAGTCTGTCACCAACGTGAAAAACCTTGGAGATTGGTGACGGTGTCCTGCAGGACCTCTGGAAACACTTTCACCAGCTACAGTATAAATAGGGTTTGACAAGCACCAGGAAAAGGCTTCTGTGGATGGGCTGGATCAACACCCACGCTGGGAAATCAGCCTATGTCCAGGGATTCACACAGGGCTATGCCTTCTCCTTGGATGCCTCAGTCAGCACAATGACTCTACAGATTGTCAGCCAGAAGTCTGAGACACACGCTGTGAAACCCACATCCCGAGAGCGGCAGGAAACCTGGGGAAATGGCAGCTGTGCTCACTATGGCAGGGACTCTGGATATTTCTCTGAATCCTTTATTTACTAGGTATGCCCTTCGAGATGAAATACAAAGAAAATTACTTCCTGAAATTAGCATAACTTTCCTGTGAAATGAGGAGGAGGATAAACAATACCTTGGTATGCAGCCTTTGTTCAGCTCTCTGTGTAAATACTGCCATTGCAGCACTAGGAACAATGCAGACTCTATGAAGGGTTGATTCAACATCTCCAGAGACAATGACAAGAACACAGTTTATCTGTAAATGGAAGGTTAGAAAATGGAAGACAAGACCCTCTGTTACTCTGTGAGAACATGAGAGGAAGTCAGTGTGATCCCAGACACCAACTCCCTGCTCGGAGATAGCTGGGCAGCAGGGGACACTCAGGACCCACACATCACAGGACACACTCAGGGACAGGTGCACAGGGACAGTTTCAGGGCTGGTTTCCTGTTGTGGTCTGGGGATGCTTCTCCATCTCACGTTTCCCCCAAGGGTTTTCTCTATTTTTATGACACAGGAATGCAATGTTAATGTACAAGAAATATGTAAAATCAGACCTATTGCATGTAGGATGTATAACAATGGAATTGAAATCTCAATTTAAAAAGTGGGAGGAAGGAGCAAATAAAAAAGACAATTTTTATTTATTAGGGTTATACCTTACTTATTGGTATGCTAAACTTGGCAGCAATTGCATTCTTCAAGTAAAGCTTGATAATAGTTGTATTGATTGGATTTCCTTGAAGGCATATAATCCTATCACAGACATTATTGTATTTCATGATGGGTTTAGCAAGATCCTTTCTGACAATGACTGCCATGCCGTTCTCTTGACTGTGCTTTTCCCAACATAGTAAATCCTATGTTTTTCTGTTCAAATTGGTCAATACCAGTCAGTCGATTTATGCTCACTAATGCCTAGGTTACCAATCAATATTCTTGCACCCCATTTAATTTTTGACCACTTCCAATTTCCCTGAATTCGTAGTATGCTCTTTACAAGTTCTGGTATTAGAAGGCTTTTGTAGCTGTTTCGCTTTACCTTACTTAAGTCATGCCCCATCAGCAAAGGAAGATCCTGACGGCTCCACTCCCAAATCACGTCATGATGGCCTACTCCCCTCCAAGAAATCGGCCTCTCTTCAGTCACATTTTGAGTGCCCTCGAACCTGAGGGGCCCATCCTCTGGCAGTAGCTTCAACAATTTCCTACTTCCTTGGCTTAAGCTTTTAATATTCGACAATACTTCAAAGTTATGCATAAGGTTTTAGCAGCATCTTCCTCTTAAGAGGGCAGAGGGGTCCTTCTGCATTGTCTGTTCTTAGTCTGGAAGCTTTGCTGAAATCTGCTCCCTTTGGGTGACCCTGCTGGCATTAGATATAACACTGATATATCTTCCAGCACCTCAACAAAAAGAGCCATGACAGTATCATGAACTAACAGACAGATGGTGAGAATATAACAGCATTTCTTTACTATATATCAAGCAAGTTCTGGATAATATTTTAAATGCAATAAATAAATAACAGCATAGTGCAACCAAATAGTGGAATATTTCAGTTCAACATTCTCTATTATGAACTTAACATTGAAATAGAAATCTATAAGGACATCAAGAATCAAATAAGTAAACAAATAAACAAGTCTAGCAAACTAAAATTAATAACCAATATATAGCATACTCCACCAAGAACCAAACATATTTGCTCCCATTAAGCTGGGGTATATTTCAGAAATAAAGTTAAGCATGAAATTGGTGGAAATATAAACAGAACTATAAATAGACAGACAGATAGATAGATATAGATGACAGATACAAGATATCGACAGTATTGACAGAAAGTAGATGATAGCTAAATCGATAGTTGAGTAGATTTGTAAACCAATTAATAGATATTCAGCAGATATAGGAAAATATATAGATGGATGAGAGAGAGAGAAAGAGAACCTTGTTCAACAGACTCCATTGTCATTGTGTATTCAGGTTCAGGGTTTGGGCTAAGTCCATGCAGATGGTGTTCAGACAACACTCTTGTCTATCCTGAGATAAATTGGAGACTAATTGCACAAACCACAACATGAGGTGTTCCATCAGGAGTAAGCTGTTGTACATGGATGCTATAAAACAATGACTCACTCGTCGAGATTATCTCAAGTAACTGGGTCCTCACAAAAGAAATATACCACTTATTTGATGCATGCATGGATGGCGATACAAGTAGGTCAGGGAAGCTATGTGAGACCAGATTGTAAGCACCACGAAGGGAAGCTTGGGATGTATGGCACAGGGTCTCAGGCCAAATAGGGACATGACCCTCATTCAAGACTCAGTGCATGGGGAGGAAGATACAGATTTTCTAGCCGAATTTGGGGGCCTTCCCTACCCCATTTTCCCCTGTGTCATGGTTTTCAGTCCTCATCCTGCTTCTGAGAACCAAGATTTAGATGTTTTTAGCATAACTGTCAACCCCAGAGAACAGAGGGAGGAGAATGAAGCATGGAAGTAGGACATCTTCTCTGGGTCCTGGCTTGTGTCTTGGGATACCACAAGTGGACACACCACAATCCAAGGTGCTCTCTGCCCACCAGAGGAGACCTGAAGGGAAAGTGTTCTAATGTTATTTTCTCTTTACTTTTCCTTGTGAATTGCATGGAGGTATACTGAGGAGATTAGTGTTCATTCAACAATTCATACACTTTTGTTTCATTTCATTGTCTACAATACACACAAACTCCTGTTACAATTACCTTTTCTTGTCAAACATTCTGAATTTTCCCTGGATAAGTGATGCCCTTTTAAACTCAGAAGTTTGATTATTCTAGGGTAATTGTATCTCCCCGGGACTATTGCTCCCTTGTAGGCTTGCCGATTATTTGACTGGAAGTTTTTCCGAGGCTGTGAGTTGGGTCCCAAACCTGAAGGGATGCTGACAGCCATAGTCTCAGGACTTCCACAAGTCTACCCAACCAGGAAGCCTAGTCTTTGTATTTTTATTTTCTTTGTGTGTGTGTGCGTTGTTTCACTTATTATCCCACTCCTCCCAAGAACTTCTAATGCTATCTTTTCCAAACAAGTGGGTACTGATAGCAAGGCACCATCTATTGCTTCTGGTCTTAGAGTTCAGGATACTCATGTCCATGATTCATTACAGCATTGGACTAATAATGGTTTCCATGTGTCTTCAGTGATCATCACTCTGGAAAGGGAGAGACAATTAGCTACACTTCATGTGGTTTAAAGTCTCTAATCACTACCCTCAAAACCCAGATGTAGAACATTGTCTTTATGGGCTGTTATGTCAACGGTTCTTGGTGTTCCCTGAGCCCCAAGGCCTCCTTAGAGAGAGAAAAGTTAACCTACTGATTGTTTCCTTTCGTTCAGATCAGAGCAGATCAGAGAAATATTTAGGACAGATTATGAAACTGATGAAGATGAAATATTCTCCATGTTGTACTTTTAACTTCTCTTCTGAACTAGCTCCACTGTCAGAGAGATGGTGACAAGGGCCAGGTTGACCATGAGTATTCAGAGTGACACACTCATCTTTGGCTTTAATCTGCACAGATTTGTCTGACACTCTGAGTAAAGCTGACATTCCCTGAAATTTGTCTCCTCTCCTCAGGAAGCAGGAAGCACAGGGGAGGCTGGGCACTGGGAGACACCTGAGAGGTCTATTCAGAAGGGGCCATTCAGGCTATCAGATTTTTCAAAGTCTTCACTAAGAATACAGGGTCACTTTTTATGCTGGACATCATTCCCCACAGACAGTAAGGAGGGACCATCTGTGAGGCCCCAGGCTCCTTGGGCTGCAGATTCACACTGGGTTTAAAACCACTCCTCCCCGGTGTAGATTGAGAGATGCACTGAGTGGAGAGCCACCGTTCAAAACTCTCCATGCGTGAGGTGCTAGTGCCAGTGTTCTCTCTCTCTCTGTCTCTCTCTGTATACATGTGTGTGTTGTGGGATGTTATTAGGATCCAGTTCTTCCCTCCCTGCGGTCCCAAGACCCGCACCTCCCCCTGCCTTGGGTTTCCAGGGTTGTGAGGCTGGAGGAGTCTGACATGGAGGGCAGGACAGAAATATGCAAAGTGGAAGACATCCATTTTAGACCCACAGGCTACCTCCACAGGGGAAGCTCCCTCATCACCCAGCTGGTGACCTTAGTGTGATTGCTTTCCATCCTCCTTGCAAGATGGGTTCTGCCACCCTACCTCTCCTCATTGCTCTTTTCCCAGGTCAGGATTGCCACAGGGTTCGAGATGAATAGAGGTGTGTGTGTGTGTGTGTGTGTGTGTGTGTGTGTGTGTGTGTGTGAAGAGGAAATCTCTGAATCCTATCTCCACACGTGTGTGTGCTCAGATGCAGCTGGTGCAGTCTGAAGTGAAGAGACCTGGGGAGTCTTTGTGGATCTCCTGTAAGACATCTGGATGCAGCTTTACTGGAAGCTGGATCGGCTGGATTAGGCAGACACCTGCAAAGGGCTTGGAATGGATAGGAATTCTTGACCCTAGTGAGGCTGACACCAGGTCCAACCCATCCTTCCAAGGAAAAGTCACCATCTCCACAGACAACTCCATCAGCACCATGTCCCTGCAGTGAAGCAGCCTTAAGGACACAGACATGGCCATGTATTGCTGTGCAAGAAACACAGTGAGAGAAACTCCTTCCTGAAAGGGGCAGAAACACTCAGCCCGATGCAGCTGCAGAGCAGGAGTCTCAGAGGCATCTGTCAATCCAGCACCAGAGGACACAATGTCTGCTGTGTCCTAGAGAGTGAGAACAAGAACACAGGCCACTGACACGACAGGGAAATATCTCCCCATGTGGGGGCAGTGATGCCTCTTACTGGATCGGGGTTCTCTGGAGTGGCTCACTCTGTGGCTTCTGAATAACCACACGGCTATAGAGCAGATGAGGTCAGGTTTCTTCACGATATTTTCAGAGTTCAGCCCTTGCTGCCGTTGAGGAATGAGCAGGTGCATTGCTGTAATAGGAAAGAAATTCCTAACCTCAAATTTCCTGGCCTCTTTTCTCACCAAGGCCATTCCAATTATTACTAGAACTTCTTCCTGACAAGTAACTGAGGTATCTTATTGTCAACATGGCTGATAAACACATGTGGGGTTAATTGAAGGGCGGAGGGATAAATGGTTCAGTGAGCCTCGCCTTTGTAGTTCTCAGGTCTCTTGCCTGTGATGACCGAACCAGCGTGCAGATGCCTTAGCAGTTCCCTGCTTCAGCTTGCAAGACTGACTTCCTGCAAGACATCCCCAAGGAGAAGCCACATGAACCTACCCCGATGCAGCCCTGGGTGCTGGAGCACCCGTGTGGAGAACCCTGTGTGCGCTGAGTTGCTTACACATTCACTGACTCAGCTTTTCTCCTACAGTTGGCATCATTGTGTCCGTTTTGTGAGATGGAGGTGGACTTTGTGGATTGGTTTTGGACATATGAGTTAATGTTGGTCTTGTGGGCTTGAGAAGCACTGGGTTGGGATGTTTTCTTGATGCACACTTACCCTTTATATAAAACTCTCTTATACATTAGTTTCTATAGATTTGTTTCTCTAAAGTACCCAAACTAACACAGTAGCGATGGTCATTTTTGCGTTCTAACTGAATTCAGTTGCCTGCATTCAACTTGATTCAAGAAACAGCTTTGTAGAAACTTTAAGGTGGAGTGGTGGCATTTGCAATTAGAAAACTACTAATGGATCCCAGACCTTATACCAGCCAGTTACACTCATGGGGAAATACTTCATATAGTTTCCTGGTTAAAAGGAAGGAGGAGATTAGAACCTGCTGAGCCAGGATGGACTTGGTTCAGAAGTGTCTACATCCTTCCTCTCCCTCTTTCTCCTGAAGATACTGGTCCTACCTGAGGTCAGTGTCAGGGAAGGGTATTTTGGATTGATTAGATTCAGGTAGCACACAGGGAGAGGCCATGGTGTACAGAGACCTCTGACTATAAGTCACTGTATTAGTGACTTTGACCCTTCAAGGAAACAGTTCTCCCTAACTCCGACCTCTGTGAGCATTGAGGACACATCTGTTATTACTGTGCAGGTGGACACAGAGAGGGCAGTCAGTGTGGCCCTCACATAAACTATACTGCAGGACAGCTCTGGTACCGGACTGCACAGACCGTTCAGACCAGCAGGTGGCACTCAGGACAAACAACAAGCCCAGGATCCAGGAGCAGGTACAGAGCTGAAATAATGTGGGGCTTTCTGCAGTGTCTTGAGTTGGTTTTGTTCCCACAGCTCTCAAACAGGTTCAGTGGAAACTCTGTTTACAATCGTAGGGAGTGTACTAGTGTCTCCTTAATGGTAACAAAGAAACTCTCACTGTCATGTAGTTGATTACGATCCAAAGTGACCCGATGGGACAGGTTTAAACTACCCCTGTAAAAGGTATTTGCATATAAGTGTTTAGTCTTGCAAAATTCTCTCATGTGATCTGCAATTTTATTTTTTAGTTTCACCTTAGTTAGTTGAAAGTATATAAAATACGAGTGATTTATATAAACAAACCTGGAGTTCGCATGAAAGTACCAGCATGATAGCCAGTGAAATAGGCCCCATGGGGCAGAGATACAAAGAGGGGTGGTGATGTTGAAAGCTAAGTATCCCCAATAAATTTTTTTAAAATAGAAAGAAAGAAAGCTAAGTATTGGGCTTCTAACCACAAGGTCACTGGGTTGAAATCCAACATCCTCCCCTCAGGGACTGTACTATCGTCTCTTAAATTCCAACAAAGAGAATGTCCCTTAACAAAGGGCAGGAAGACAGTAAAAGCACTACAAGTTGGTGCCCTTTGAAAGTGAAAACTTGCCAGAAACGTAAAATGCAAACATTATCCACAAAATAAGTGATCGAAAAATGGTAAACTTATTCCCTGTCAGTGGTGGAAAATTTGTGGGCTGAGGGTGTAGGGGGTCAGGCAGCCCCACTAGGTCCCTGCTGCCATCAGAATCATTGTATGTTTATTCACTGCACAGGGTGGTGTCTATTAACAATATTTCATCCTTCACTGCCTAAAAATTGAATGACTTTCTAAATCATTAGTATTATGAGGAAGGTAAAAACAATTTATTTTGGTTTTATGTTGACATTTACTTAGAGAACTGACTCTTTTTCATTAAGTGAACTTTTGCATAAATGCTATGTTTCTGAAAGCTACTGCAACTTGATATCACAATTACAAAGTCTTTAAGAATAGAAATATGTTTTGTTGAATATGGAACTAGAAGTTAAAATTCAAGGCCAGCTCTAAGGGAAGGCTTTATGACTGTTAAAAAAATTCATTTGATTAATGATAATCTTTTCAATTAATAGTTTAAAAGTATAAAACTAGGAAAGTTAGACCTTAATCCTATTAAGAAAAAAACATACAGTAAAGTGCTTAGATGTTAAAACAAAATACAAAGGCAAAATAGTCTAGAATAAAATAATGGACTTTATATTTGTGTTTGTTTGTATGTCTTTATGACTATGAGATTTCAGATAAAACCATAAAATCATGATGCATTAATGAAAAAAATAAGTTCAATAGCATTTGGACTTTTTGCAATTTTAAATGTTATGAAAAGCTAGATATTTTAATAAACTATGTGTAACCTTGAAAAGAATGGGAATTCCAGAACATTTCATTGTGCTCATGAGGAACTTGTACATGGATCAAGAAGTAGGTGTGTGAACAGAACAAGGGTTTAAAATCAGGAAAGGTGTGTGTCAGTGTTGTAACCTCTTTTCATACTTGTCCAAGCTGTATGATGAACAAATAATCAGAAGAGCTGGCATATATGAAGAAGAATATGGCATCAGGACTGAAGAAAGGCTTATTAATAACATGTGATATGAAGATAATACATTCTTGCTTGCTCAAAGTGAGGACTTGAAACACTTGCTGATGATGATCAAGGATTGCAGAGATTATTATGTATTAGGATTCAATGTAAAGAAGACCAAATGATGAGGGCCATATTCCAATTATTCCAATTCTGCTGTTGTTTCTGATAACTGTTTATTTTGAACTGACTTTGGAAAGTCAGCATACTTCATGAAGACTACAGACACCCATCTTCCTCCCAGGTGCTCTCACAACAAGCAGCCAAGAAGAGCATTCACTCTCTCTCTCCTAATAGCTCAAGTCAAAGCAAAACAAAAAAAAGTGTTACACGACTCAGTCTTTATAAGTGGCCTTGATTCTGCCTTGTCTGCTTGAGCCAACTGTAGTAAAGTTCAAAGTATTGGAATTTTCTTTTAAGTTCCAGGATCCTACTGCATTTAAACTCTGAAAATTGTCTTACTTTGTGGAACTTTGTGAATCCTTACAATTATTATTGTGCATTCCTAGATTGTTTCATTCCTTCAATAAACCCTTTAATTTTTAACTGAAGCTCCTGTTTGGCTTTGGAATGAAGAAGAGAAAAGTAAATAATATGTTCATTTCTTGACAATAGATGTCTACCAATCACTATCAAGTTCCTAAAAAGGAAGAAAACAAACAATAAATAACAATAAACTGACCATTTTTTAGCAAAATGTAGTAAACATCAAGGGATTCAAAAAGTTATCTTCAATAACTAATTTTTGTGGCAAGATTATATTTGTTTGAATATAATAGCGAAGGAGAATCTGACTACAGTGTAAGAACAATTATGAACATTGAGCATTCTGTTTGAGGCCATGCCCTAACCTGCTTAACTTTATGTAACAATGTAAATTCCACAGCTTGTACAAAGAACCTCCCCTTAGGACACGAGATGAGGCCACAGGATGTTAGACTACCCCATTTATTGCCTATAATTATTCTGAATTTTCTTTCCCAATCCCCTGTCTCTCTTGAGCCTTTCCTCACAGGAAAATATCACATTATACCAAATGACTATCCATTTTGACCAAAAGTGGCCAGGCAAACATGTCCAGTATAGATATTCCCAACCTTCAGGTCACAGATAACTTGGAACGGAAGGACTTTGTTCAAGGAAGCAAGTCACCAAAAAGACATCATCACACCAAATAAAAAGACATTTGGAACCAAGAAGTAGAAAGAGTCCTGTCTTGTTAAGAATCATAACCCCAGGTAGGGACAGAGGGGAGAAATGAGAAGCTGATACTAGGCATCAAGTAGAAAGAATATTTTTTGAGAACGATGATGGCAACAAATGTGCAAATGTGCTTGAGACAATGGCTGGATGAATGGACTGTGCTAAGAGTTGTACAAGCCCCCAATAAAATTATTTTTTTGTAAAGAATCATAACCGTGGACATCAAGAATCTCAACAGAGCCATAGCAATAGAAGAAATAGAAAAGGGTATCAAGGGATTACCACCAAAAAATCCCCTGGACCAGATGGCTACACTGGAGAATTCTACCAAGCATTCAGGGAAGAACTAATACCAATCCTACACAAACTTTTCCAGAACATAGAAAAATATGGCAAACTCCTGGACTCCATCTATGAAGCTAGTATAACTCTGATACCCAAACCGGGCAAGGATCCCACAAGAATCGAGAACTACAGATCAATATCCCTAATGAACATTGATGCAAAAATCCTTAACAAAATACTAGCCAACAGAATACAAAAGTATATAAAACAAATAATTCACCATGACCAAGTGGGATTCATACCAGAGATGCAGGGATGGTTCAACATACGAAAGACCATTAGTATTATTCATCATATTGACATGAAAAAGTATAAGAACCACATGATAATATCAATAGACGCAGAAAAAGCATTCGACAACATCCAACACCAATTCCTGTTTAAGACACTAGCGAAGATAGGAATGGAAGGAAAGTTCCTCAAGACAATACAAGCTACATATGAAAAACCAACAACCAAAGTGGTAGTCAATGGAGAAAAGACTAAAACAATCCCACTGAAAAAGGGGAAGACAAGGATGCCCCTTGTCCCCATTCCTATTTAATATCATGCTGGAGGTTTTAGCTAACAGCATAAGGCAAAGATGTGACATCAAAGGTATTCATCTGGGGAAGGAAGAGGCAAAACAATCGTTATTTGCAGATGATATGATTTTATATATGGAAAATCCCACAAGTTCCACAAGGGGAGTACTGGAAGCAATAGAGGAGTTTGGCAGAGTGGCAGGATACAAGATCAACAAACAGAAGTCCATCGGACAGTTATACACATCAGATAAGACCACAGAAGAAGAGATCAAAAAGGTGGTACCCTTCACAATAGCCAAACACAAATTGAAATATCTAGGGATACACCTGACTGAAAAAACAAAAGATCTATATAGGGAAAACTATAGAACACTATTACAAGAAACCAAGAGCTACTTCAACAAATGGAAGAATATCCCATGCTCTTGGATTGGGAGACTTAATATAGTTAAGATGTCAGTTCTGCCAAAAGCACTATATAAGTTTAATGCCATCCCAATACAATTACCATCATCTTTCTTCAAAGAAATGGAAAAAATGATTACCAACTTCATATGGAGAAGGAAGAAGCCCAGAATTAGCAGAGAACTCCTCAAGAAGAAGGACACAGTGGGAGGGCTTGCTTTACCTGACTTTGGCACATACTATGCACAACAGTTCTCAAAACTGCATGGTATTGGTACAATGACAGATACTCAGACCAAAGGAAAAGAAACTGAAAACCCAGGAATAAAAGCATCAGCATACACACAGCTGATCTTTGATAAGGGCCCCAAAAATATCAAATGGGAAGCCGATGCCCTCTTTAACAAGTGGTGCTGGGAAAAAATGGATATCAACCTGCAGAAAAATGAAGCAAGACCCTCATCTCACTCCATGCACAAGAATAAACTCAAGGTGGATCACAGACCATGAAGTTAAACTCCAAACTATTAGGGCCATCAATGAGGGAATTGGGACCAACTTGAGAACTTTGGTGCAGGGAATACACAGGCTATCAGAAATAGGGAAGGACACAAACACAGAGGTGGCACAAATTGACAAATGGGATATACTGAAGATAAAACACTTCTGTACATCTAAAGAATTCACCAAGAGAGTAATAAGAGAGTCCACAGACTGGGAAAACATCTTTAGCAATGACACATCAGACAAAGGCCTTATTACTAAAGTCTACAATACTCTGCTAGCTTCCAAAAAGAAAAAAACAATAGCCCACTTGCAAGGTGGGCAAAGGACTTGAACAGAAATTTCACAGGGACAGAAATCCGAATGGCCCACAAACATATGAGAAAATGTTCCCTATCTTTAGCCATAAGAGAAATGCAAATTAAAACAACAATGAGGTACCACCTGGCACCCTCAAAGGTAGCCCAATTCAAAAAATCAGAAAGCAACAAGTGTTGGAGGGGTTGTGGGGAGACAGGAACTCTCATCCACTGCTGGTGGGCATGTAAGTACGTACTGCCACTATGGAAATCAATCTGACGATAGCTAAAACAGATGGAAATAGAGTTACCATATGACCCAGCAATCCCCCTACTGGGCATATACCCAGAAGAAGCAAGAAACAAACCAAGGCCAGACATCTGTGCTCCAATGTTCATTGCGGGACAGTTCACAATTGCAAGGAGCTGGAAGCAATCCAAAATTCCATCAACTGATGATTGGATTAAAAGACTGTGGTATATACATACAATGGAGTACTCCGCATCACTAAAAAGCAGTGATGAACGTATGAGGCACATAGCGGCATGGGAAGAACTGGAGGAAATCATGCTAAGTGAAGTAAGTCAGGCACAAAAGGACAAGTACAACATGAGCCCGCTGAGGTAAGTATTAAAAAATTTTTTTTAATGCAAAAGTGGCATAGGGGGAAAAGCTACTGTACACAAACATTTTGGGGGTGAAGACTGTGTAGTATGGAAGAGACCAGACCAAAACCAGGGATGCACATGGTAGACAATGGTTAAGGAGGTGGAGAAAGCAAAATAAAAGAATGAATATAAGGAACAAAAGGGGAGTGGGGGCATGGGGCACTAATCCACCCAAGGGGAGGGTATTGTTTATATCTCCACAGGGAAAGTGGGACCAGACTTCAACCCAGTGCTGCAAGGTGTGAATGCAATATCCCGGGTTGGAGTAGGGAACCAGTGGAGAGGTCTGGGAGGCTGGCCCCAGCACCATAAATTAAGTGGATTCCTGCCCCTCCCCCGAAAAGAATTTGTTCCAAAGGGCGACATTGACTCTGCAGCTCCGGAGATGGACATATCTGATCAGAGCACACGGGAGCAGATGAAGGGGCAGGAGGAGAGAGTGGAACACAGCCTGGCCCACCAGGCCGTGAGGATGATGTTCCTGAGTAGAGTAGCCAGTCCACAGAGAGAACAACATGGCTGGCCCCACTATGAGAAATGATGCCACCCAGTGACTAAGGGCGATACAGGGGACAGCACCGGAGACACAGTGTGGGAATTGCACCTGACCTGATCCCACCACATCGAGCCAAAGCACTGAGGGAGTGCAGCGGAACAGCAAGGGTATGGAGTGGCAAGGTCCCCAGGGAATGCTGAAAGTGGACTTTGGGGCCAGGGCTTGGTGCCCCAACAGACTGGACTGGAAAACGCACCTAAGGGCCAGCAAATGATCCCTGAACTAACTACAAGCTTTTCTCTTGTGAAGTGTTTTGTTTTGTTCTTTGACAGTGGTTTGTTTTTGTTGTTTTGTTGTCTGGTTGTATACTGTTGCTTTGTTTTCCTCTGTCTTGTTTTCGTGCATGTTAGTGTCTCCTCAGGTCTGTATGAATAGGACAGGCTGGATGAACTATCTGGAGGAAAAACAACAGGACCGACAGTTCCGGGGGAACTTAGGGTGGGGGAGCAGTAGGGGGTAAGGAAGTGGTGTTAACAAACACAGGGACAAGGGAACAACATGGGACCCAAAATGGTAGTGAGGGGGGAGTGGCAGGCCAGGTGGGGAATGATCAAGGGTAAGGTTGCATAGAGAAGAGGTATAGCTATACCCCAGGTGGGACAGGGCATGGTAGTGGGGCAGGAGGAAAGTCAAGAGAGATGGAGGAAGGAGCTGGGAGTCAAGGGGAATTTATGGAGGTCTAGACAAAGACATGTACATGCTAATATATATAGGAGGATGGGGAAATAGATCTATGTGTGTATATTTATAGGTTCAGTATTAAGGTGGTGGAAGGAGCTTGGGCCTCTACTCAAACACTCCCTCAATGCATGAATACTTTCTTTTATTAAATTTGCACTCTATGATGCTCACTCTCCCGACACAACTGCTGAAGCCAAAGTGGGTGAACAAGTAAATGTGGTGAAGAAAGCTTATGGTGCCCGGCTATCGAAAGAGATAGTGTCTGGGGTCTTAAAGGCTTGAAGGTGAACAAGTGGCCATCTAGCTCAGAAGCAATAAAGCCCACATGGAAGAAGCACACCAGCCAGTGCGACCACGAGGTGCCAAAGGGACCAGGTATAAGGCATCATGCAAACAAAAAAAAGAATATATATATATATATATATATATATATATATATATATATATATATATATATATATATATATATATGTGTGTGTGTGTGTGTGTGTATGTGTGTGTGTGTACATATGTATATGTGTGTGTGTGTGTGTGTGTATACCATTGAGAATGAATGGGGAAGTGCAGAGTTGAGACCCAGGGCCCAAGTTTCAGCCACTGGAGATCCTCTCATAGAGGGGTTTAGGAGAGGAAATGGGTCAGTCAGGGTGCGCTATAGTACCGATGAAGAACACAGCTTTCCCCTCGATCCTGGATGCTTCCTCCCTCCAACTACCATGATCTGAATTCTACCTTGCAGGACTGGATAGGGCAGAGGTTGTACACTGGTGCATATGGATGCTGGAGGCACAGGGAATCCAGGGTGGACGATACCTTCAGGACCAGGGGTGTGAG
This sequence comes from Tenrec ecaudatus, assembly GCF_050624435.1. Classification (NCBI taxonomy): domain Eukaryota; kingdom Metazoa; phylum Chordata; class Mammalia; order Afrosoricida; family Tenrecidae; genus Tenrec; species Tenrec ecaudatus. The sequence goes on from NW_027459466.1 coordinate 343,528, forward strand.
GGGCGATGCTGGGAGAGTGGAGGGTGAGTGGGTTGGAAAGGGGGAACTGATTATAAGGATCCACATGTGACTTCCTCCTTGGGAGATGGACGGCAGAGAAGGGAGGGAAGGGAGACTCCGGATAGGGCAAGATATGACAAAATAAATATTTGTGGATTATCAAGGGCTCCTGAAGGAGGGGGGAGTGGGAAGGGAGGGGGAAAAATAAAGAGGACCTGATGCAAAGGGCTTAAGTGGAGAGCAAATGCTTTGAGAGTGATTAGGGCAAAGAATGTACGGATGTGCTTTATACAATTGATGTATGTATATGTGTGGATTGTGATAAGAGTTGTATGAGCCCCTAATAAAATGTAAAAAAATAAAAGAAAAAAAAAGAAAATGATTAGAGCAAAGAATGTACAGATGTGCTTTATGCAATTGATGTATGTATATGAATGGATTGTGATAAGGGTTGTATGAGCCCCTAATAAAATATTTTTAAAAGAATCATAACCCCACCATAATGCATATTCATGACAATCCCCGGTCCCTGTGAAATCTGTTTCACATCCATAATCCTTTACATTTACTTGTTGGTTTACTTGGCTAAATCTGTAAACCACTTCTACCATTTATTTTCAGGAGCTTTCCTTGGGGAATCTTCTGGCTGAGTCCTTACTTGATCCAAGTAAAGCAAGGCCCTTTCACTTTCATACATCTCCTGTCTTTTTTTCTCAGCAAGAGTGGTGCTACTTAAATGTTATACATTTCGTTTAGATGAGTTTGCTTTTCCCTTATAGAGTCGCTATGATACGGAATCACTTTAATGACAGTGGGTTTGGGATTGGTGTTATCATAAAAAAGATGTGATAGGGACAGGAGGAAGGTCAAGGGAAATAAAGAGGTGGGAAGCAAAGGGCTGTTATAGAGGTCTAGATAAAGACATGTACATATGCAAATATATTTATATATGAGGATGGGGAAATAGATCTATGTGCAGATAATTATAGGTTTAGTATTAAGTTAGCAGAAGAACATTGGGCTTCCATTCAAGTACTCCCTCAATACAAGAATACTTTCCTCTATTAAAGTGGCATTCAATGATGCTCACCTTCCCTACACAACCGCTGAAGACAAAGAGGGTGAATAAGCAAATGTGGTGAAGAAAGCTGATGGTGCCCAAGTATCAAAAGATACAGCATCTGGGGTCTCAAAAGCTTGAGGGTAAACAAGGGGCCATCTAGCTCAGAACAACATAGCCCACATGGAAGAACACACAAGCCTGTGTGATCCCAAGGTGCTGAAGGGATCAATTATCAGACATCAAAGAACAAAAAATCATATCATTGGATGCACACCTCCATGATACGATCGCTGAAGACAAATGGGTGCATAAGCAAATGTGGGGAAGAAAGCTGATGGTGCCCAGCTATCAAAAGGTATAGTGTCTACATGGAAGCAGCACACCAGCCAGTGCCATCATGAGGTGTCGAATGGATAAGGCATCAGAATAGAAAACAATCTTACCATAGTGAATGAGGGGAGGAGTGCAGAGTTAAGACCCAAAACTCATTTATCAGCCACTGGAGATACCCTTGAAGAGGGGTTTAGGGGAGGAATGAGCCAGTCAAGGTAGGATGCAGCACTGATGAAAAATACAACTTTCTTCTAGTTCCTAAATGCTTCCTCCCCCCACTCCCCCACACGATCATGATTCGAATTCTACCTTGCAAGTCTGGCTAGACCAAAGGCTATACACTGGTACAGATAGGAGCTGGAAACACAGGGAATCCAGGGCAGATGATACCTTCAGGACCAGCGGTGTGAGTGGAAATACTGGGAGGGTAGAGGGAGAGTGGGTTGGAAAGAGGGAACTGATTACAATACAAGGATCTACATGTGACCTCCTCCCTTGGGGGCAGACAACAGAAAAGTGGGTGAAGGGAGACGTCAGACAGGGCAAGATATGACAAAATATTAATTGAGAATGATGAGGACAATGAATGTACAGTTGTGCTTTACACAATTGATGTATGCATGGATTGTGATAAGAGTTGTATGATATGAACCCCTAATAAAATGATTTTGAAAATAAATAATAATGAAATAATAAAGTTAATTCTCAGAGTAAAACAAAATTTTTAAATTGAAAAAAAACAAAGAAGATAATGGGGTCGGATTTCCTCTTTTCAGTTTCTGAGCAGACTGGCATCATCACTACTTCATTCCCGGGGCTTCCAAAATGCAGAATATTTTATCAATTTCCAGGTAAAATATCAAACCTACTGAAAAACATTACATCATGGACAGGGTTCTCTAGGATCCACAGACCTTGTCCATTGTCATCAATTTCCTGTGGAGATTCTTCTGCCAAGCGATAAATTGCCAGTGTCCAGCTCTGTCAGAGATAACCTGAAACAGGGTCTGAAGGTAGGGAGAGGGACTTTAAATAAAGAAGGAATAGAAGACAGAACAGAGGGGTTCAGGAGGACCGAACAGCTCAACAACCCTGGAGCTGCTGGCAATTTTATTTTTGCAAAAGCCTTCCTTATATACTAAACACAGTAACCACAACCTTGACTTCATCATCTGTTCCGGGCAGTTTGCCAGTCTGTTTATACAAAGCTTATTCATAACTAAAACAATATATTCCTCAAAAAACTTTTATATCTAGTACAGGATGAGAACACACAATCAAGGCTATCTGTTCCTCCAAGGATACTGTGAGATCAGTCAACTGGACACGTAGTCCTCTGATGTACACAGAAAGGCCAAATTTTCCAAACTGACTCAGGGGAAGATAGGGAAAGGGAAAAGAGTCCCCCCTCCAATCCCTTAAAGCCCGGAGTAATTAGGGAAAATTCCCTACTCAGTCTCAACCAAAGCCAAGGAAGTAAGTGGAGAACTTCTTAGACCGAATCCCACAGTAAATTCTCTCTGGTAGTGTCCAGATTCCCCAAATGGCTTGACATAATAAGGTTTCCATTGCTTGTCATCAGTGATTATTTTCCCTCTTCCTAGTTGTCAAAGATTTGAACCCAGGATTGATGAACCCCTCACAGATTCTCAACCTAGTTTTTGCTTTCTCTGGTGACTGCTGAATTCCAGAGCTGGATCTGCCAAAACCTGCAGAAGTGGTTGGAGTAGTTGTGAGCAATATATTCTAGTAGCAGAAAACAGCTTCCCATCACTATGGAGATGGTACTCAAGCTCCTGAAGAATACCCACAAATCAGTTATCCTGCATCTGAGCTCAATCACACTGAGGGCACAGCTGTCCACTCATGTGGGAGAGAATCTGAGAGAGAACTGAGTGCCATCCCAGACACAAATATCACTGCAATCATGGCATTGATCTACGGTGATAACATGGGGTGTGGATAGCACAGGGGCGACTATATTTCTGGGGCCTGGGCAATGTGGGAGGCCTGGGAGCAAGCAGCTTCCTGTTAGCATCTAGGGTTTCCATTCCCTCCAAAATATTTCCTCCCAGAATGCCGTCTTCTTAAATGTGTATTCCCAAACCCCACAGATATTATAATTTTCATCCATTTGTAGATTTTATGCACACACAAAATTGTATGTGTGCATGCATACCTGTTTTATACACAAATGCTGTTTGTCTCATTGAGAGCTATGGCATATATTCAATGTTTTTTATACCCTGGATGGCTGTATTGGAATGAAAAAACAATGATCACACAACATAACACTCTGTGGGACTCAACTGAAGAGAACTTAATGGTGAATTCATAGACACAGACATCTGTATAGTATAGAAATATGGCTCTGAAATTAAGTACCTCATTGCCCATCTAATGGAGCTACTAAAGATGAGCATGCCATATCACAGTTTAGCAGGGCAGGCAAGGTGGGTAGGAACTAATACATATAAAAACTCACATAAATGAAACAGAAGGCGCACAGAAAATAAACGAATTAAATGAAAAAAAGAGAAGACAAATTAAAGTGATAAAGACCCAAATTCCCTGCTCATGACAAAAAGAAAGAGGACTGGAATCTCTCAGATCAGAAACCAGAGAAGAGACACCATTCCACAGGTTTTATGGACATGTTTTATGAACAGCTTCATACACACAGTTTAAAAAAGTCACTGAATAGGGGAAATTCCTTGAAAGGCTAAAAAGAATCTAATAATGTCCCCACATAAGAAACAGATCATAGAGCTGCTCACTGTCATCATGCGTATCCATCGGTTGAGGGGAACGAGAGGGGAGGCACTGTGAGCTCTCAGATGGCAAAGGCTGTTGTGTCTGCCATATACAGCTTATAACTTGAAAGTTACTTTCTTAAAAATTAATAATGTGTAACAATCAAATCAATACTTGGTACAGAACCTGCGTAAGGGCTCTGTTTTCCTATGAGAGTGTTTGTGTTTCTCTGAGTCTGAGGGAGAACAGGTGCCCATAATCTCTACTCATCCGCTTCTAAATATCAGAGAAGATGCAAATGTAGCTCTCTGCCTGCCGATAAACCAGCCACAGCCCCTGATTTGGGAGATCTCAGAGGACAGTCCAGCCTTCGGGTCTCTGCTGTTACCATTTCATGCCCAGGAGCTAGTCCAGAGGACACATCATTAATTTTGCAGCAACGCTGGCTTTCATTTTGGCTATTTCACATGGTAATTGTGCTGTACCCTGCTCTGTGTGTGTGTGTGTGTGTGAGAGAGAGAGAGAGAGAGAGAGAGAGAGAGAGAGAGAGAGAGAGAGAGAGAGAGAGAGAGAGATGGTGAGTGATTTAGTTTATTTAGGTCATCTGAGCACAGTGTCTCCTGCTTGCAGGTGGTCAGTGTGAGGTGCAGCTGGTGGACTTTAGGGTTGATATGCGAAAGCCAGAAGGATCTCTGAAAATATCCTGTGTAAATTCTGGATTCAGCATCAATAACAATGGCATGAATTGGGTCCTCCAGACTCAAGGAAAGGGCCTTCAGTGGGTCTCAAGCATTAAGACTGGTGGTGGTACACACTACATTGACTGCGTGAAGGGTCGATTCACCATCTCCAGAGACAACTCCAAGAACACACTCTATCTTCAAATGAACAACCTGAAAGCTGAGGACAGGGCCATGTATTATTTTGCAAGAGACACCCAATGGGGGGAAATCAGTGAGAGCCCAGACACAAATCTCCCCTGCAGGAAGGACAGTGGTCTCCAGGGGGCGCTCAGAACTCACAGAGCACAGGACTCAGACACAGGAGCAGGTGCAGCTAGAGCTTCAAGGCTGTTTTCTTGTGGGGATCTGCGGATTCTGCTAAATCTCGGTTTCCCTAGGGAATCCCTCTCTAATTTAAAAATATTAATTCTGTGACTACTTCCGGTATCTGTGAATTCAAAAAGTATATTGTAACGGGAGAATATAATTTGTCTTACAGCAACAAACAGTCTGCCCCTTAAGGAAGGAAATGACTCTGTTAGGGGTCCTTGCATCAGAGTTCTCATGACGCTCCGATAAATACTTTCCAATCAGACTCAGTGGAAATAGGAGACTGGGAAAAGGTAACTATTAAGTGCCAACATTGTTGGCTGCAAAGTTCACAGTATATTCTTCCATCACTTTGTGAGGTTTCCTGACAATCACTTATTCAAAATATAGAAACATCAATACATGCACACCATAGAAAGATATACATGCCTAAAAGTACTAGAGAGACCACAAAGCACATTATGACATAGACATGAGTGAAATTACACAAACACACACGCACACGCACAAACACAAAACAATGAAACAAAAACAAAACAAAAAAAAACACCTGCAGTGGAAGCTCCACTCAAACTTGGGCACTTGTCAGATAGCAGGAATTAGGAAATGGCAAATAGTTTCTGACATTCAGCAGTGTCCCAGGGTTACTTCAATTTCATAGTCTCCTGAAATGGTGTTCTCAAAGGAACCAAATTGTTGAACTTAAAGAAGAAAATCTCCAGTGTGGGTGGCACAGGTGATTGCTATCCTAAAGTCATGTGTTTCAGAGTATGATCATATGATTTCAAACTGTAAAAACAAGATCAGAGGAGGGAATGGTATTAGAGGTGCAATTCAGGGCTATCATTGTTGGAAGTTCTCTTTGTTCTGGCTAAAGACTTCAGGCCTCTAGTGATGTGCTGTTGTTTTCCTTTCTCTCTTGGCATTGGTCTGACAAGGGGAATACAATCCTGCACTTGCCTTGTCAGCACCCTCAGGGGGATTCCAGGGTTATTATAGTTGATGATTGTAAGTTTGTCTGGAGTTCTGCTAAAGCGAAAGGTGATCAACTGATCTTCTGACTGCAGCATTCTAAGGGAAACATTGTGAACCTAGGTCTGACATGTGGCCTTACAAACATCCACGTTTCTCCCTCAAGGGAAATATGGGCCCAGGAGAAATTCCTGACCCTCTTCCAGGATAGACCTTCTTCTTTTTTACCGCATCTGTTTCCCCCTCAGTTGCTATAGCTTATCACAGGTGACCATAACGTCCTGTTTTGGAGTTTTTAGCTTGTATATCTTTGTTTTTGTGTATTATGGAAGTTAGGGGCTATATTCTGGGGGGGGATCATATGGCGTCCTCTGTTTCTATTGGTCTCTGTGTGACTTAACCACTACACGTTATTCTGCTGATGAAAACCAGACTAGCAAAAGTATTCAACTCTAGGAGAGAGGACACACCCCATAGGATGCCCAGTTCTCCCCATTCACTGGAAAGGCAGGATTATACATAAGTCACAGTGGAATTTCTGAAGGCCTAAGATTCTCTTGTTGCAATATTAAATAGGAAAAGAAAAATGTGTTGAACAAAAGAGTGAAACCATGGATGTTGGTTTCCTGATCGGATGTCTTTGTGTTTGCATGCCTTCAATGCAGCTAGAGGCTCTGGGAGACTTGAGGCAGAATAGGGCACCTCTGAGATTCCGCAGTCCAATCTGTGGACCAATCCCCAGCAGTGATGGCATGGATGTCATCAGCCAATTCTATGAAGGGCCTGAAGTGAGTAATAGTTATTCCATATCCTACCTATACACTGTGAATACCTGAATGACAGTCACCAGGGAAAAGCCAAGAACATTCTGCATCTTCAAATGGACAGCCTGAACACTGATAACACAACCTTCTATTTCAATAATGGAGACACAGAAAAGGGAATCTGTAAGGGTCTGTACACAAACCTCCCAAAAGGGAGGTATGGATTTCAGGGATTGCTCAGGACTCTCAGTCATAGGGCTCAGTTCTGGCAGACAGTATGGAGGGGAGTTAAGAACTGGCTTCATGTCAGTGTCTGGGACTTCCTCTCCATCTTACAAATTCCATTAGAGCTTCTTTCAATGTGAGGGTTTGCATCAACCACTGAATTACAAACTTTGCATTGTAAGGGGAGGAAACAGTCCCCCATTTCCAAAGAGCAGAAGGACACCTTTGGAGTCAGATACACACAGAGGGACAAGGCAAAGATGATGGATCTCTCAGCTATGATGCAAATCTGTGCCCAGTAAGGGTCTTGGGAGGAAAGGGTGGCTGGGATTTCCATAAAGTTAGCTCAATCCCGCATGAACCAGCAAGCACTTCAGTGTCCTCAAGCCATAGCTGTGCATTGGAGCTGTCCTGTGTATCTCAAACCCAGCTTGTCTTCATCCCCTTGACATCCTCAGACACTGGGTGGGAATCAGGACAAAGCAGGTGAGGAGTTCCAGAGGACACATTTAAGGGCCTGCCCTATCATACGGTTAGCTTAGACAATCATGGCATTAACATTCAGAGATGGAGGTGACCTGGACTAGTGTGCATCTACATCAAAGTGTGATCCTTAAGTTGTCCTGCCAGCCAGCAACATCAGATGTTATGAGACGAGTGTGTGCTGGAATGACCAGGTTCACGTAATGCCATACTAGTCTGTATGTGGAAACTGAATGACTCCAATGAGCTTCAACTGAAAACTATCATCATATTATTCGATTGAAATCCTGAATTTTAGTGAACCTCGTGAGTGTTCTTTTGCAAGGCATTTGCTTTTTCTCCTCAGCAAAACCGAGCTCAGAAAAGCCCAGGTGACCAGGACCTGTGCTTGGATTTCCACAATGGTAAAAAATTATTAATTTAGAGATATAGAGACAGTTTAAGCATTCAGTAAATTAGTTGTGTCAACTGTAAGACTGGAGAAAATGCTTGTCATGGTGGATATCAATGATAAAGAAATATTCATGGGAAGTGAACATTAAAAATGCATGTTTCAAGATAGTACTACTGAGTTCATGGTCAAGAATATGCAAATGATTCCAAAATCAGGCAATCTGTGACTTGGGTAATACATTCAAGGTTGAGAGTCCTGCAGTTATTAAGGGGTCAACCCTACAGCAAAAAAAGAGTCACAGACTTTGGTTGTAAATGATCAAATTTCAGGTGAGCCAGAGCCGCTGGGTAATGAATAGTTAAAACGGTCTATAATCCTTCCTAAAATTTAAGGACCTGAATGGACCTCATTTAATTTGGAGTGCCTTTGTGTCTCAAACTGGTGTATTTTGGTTAAGGATCTGAAATACTATTTTTGGATCTTATTCTTACTCTGTCCTGTCTATTAAACAACTCCTTCCCCCTAACTGCTCTGCTGTATCTCTACATGTGAAGTCATGACGCCTGACTGGTTTGCACTCTTCTGAACGTTCCTGCCAAACAAAGGTCTTTCTTCAGAATCTTGCATTTCTTAAAGGGCACAGAGTTAAAGCCTTGTCTTGTCTGGGGACCAACTTTTCTAGTTGGCAACGTCTTCCCTGAATCATGATGACACTTAACTCACTTTACTTACACTGAGGTTTTCCTTAGCCATCAGGCACTGGGATGCATTGAGGGTGTTGCTTGTAGGAGCGGTGTGGTTTGTGACGATCACGGCCAAGGTGGGAAAAGACCGGGCTGATTCTCATCAGTAGGAGGCCAATGTCTCCTGGAGACATCCTGCCAGAGGCCTCAGGGCATATGACCATTAATACCATGCAGGGACAGGAGTGAAGGACAGCCTCTGGTCCCAGCTTACCCCTGCCTGACCTTAGCAATATGGTATAAGTGAACCCATGAGCATGTGAGCCATTTCCTCAAGTATTCATGAGTTTCTGTTGGACTCTGGAACAATTCACAGAGCCCAGAAACATGAGGAAGTATACTCAAGGGAGGGGTGGGTTGAAAAGGGCACTGAATGGCATTATGGAAGAGGTGGATATTGACGCATCATCAATCCCCAACTCCTTGGGATCAGCCTGGTATTAATTCTTGTAAATCATATATTTACCACATATGAAAATAACCAAGGACTTTGAGGTTGATTAAGTGGCACCAGTGTATGAAAAAGAAATGTGTTTTGGAGAGTGTGAGATAATGGAGACACTGCAGGGTGGACCTGATGGTTTCAAGGAAATCTGTACTGTCCAGTCTCTGACACACAGGTATATCAGAGCCTCAGGGCAGGAGCAATGAAGGGTTGGAGGGAGAGATTCTGGGCTCAGAAATGCGGGGCTGTTCTTTGACTATTCACTCACACCTCCTAGGAAACTTGCTTTCTCACTGCGGACTAACACAGAGATGAGTTCAAAAGAAGAATTACCCTACAATGGCCTCAGAGGAAACAAAGGAGCATCTATTCATAAGCACAGGGCTCCCTCCTATGCAAATCATTCTTCAGGCACTAGGTTAAAATCCCAGCCTTGGGCACTGAAGGCTATCAGTTCTCTTCTGACAGAGCTGTGGGTCCCTTGGGAAAGCGCAGCTGTTGGCTAAAGATGCTATTGCTATGTGTTCTCCTGTGCCTGCTGACAGTTCCCCAAGGTGAGGGTCTCAGATATCAGTGTGGAATCTGGGGAAGGTTGTGACTGAGTGACTAACAGAGACCAATTACCTTTATTTACAGAAGTCATGTCCCAGGTGCAGCTTCAGGAGTCAGGCCCAGGATTGGTGAAGCCCTCCCAGAAGCTGTCCCTCACCTGCACTGTCTCTGGTGTCTCCATCACAAGCAGTGGTTACTACTGGCACTGGATCCGCCAGACCTCAGGAAAGGGGCTGCAGTGGATGGGCAGGATAACGTATGAAGGTAATACATATTATAACCCGTCCTTCCAAAGCCGACTCTCCATCACCAGAGACACATCGAAGAATCAGTTATCCCTGTAGCTGAGCTCAGTGACTGCGGAGGACATGGCCATGTCTTACTGTACAAGGAGCACAGTGAGGGGAAGTCAGTGTGAGCCTAGACACAAACCTCCCTTGCAGGGAAGTCATTGGGCAGCAGGGGGCGCGCAGGACCCACAGAGAACAGCCAGCCAACCCTAGACAGGCACAGATGAATGACAGGATGTCCTGTTGGAATTAAGGTTTCTCTTAGCTCTCAGCATCCCCAGGGACAATTTTGCCTCTTTATTTTTTTCTGTCTAAATTTTCTCCTTCACAATGCAGGCTTGAAAGGAGCGGCTAACAATCTTGGTTTGAAATAGAATATAAAAATCACAGGGCCCCCTGACTTGTGAGACAAGGTCAAATAGAATGGCCTGGAATGACTGGAGGACTGCTTTGTGAGATCATTCATGGAAGGGAACACTCATTGGAAGGGAACATTTGATCCCTCTAAAATGGCAAGTGTGTTACAAGAGCAGGACATTTCAAACGAGTGTCTCAGAATGCTGGTTAGAAGTGGAGAGGACGACACATCTCCCCTGGTTTGAGCATGTCGTCAGGGAGACAAGTCCCTAGGGAAGAATGTCCCTTTGCACTGCAGTGTCAGCAACAAGAGGTGCACCCTCAATCAAGTGAATAGTCAGTGGTGCCTAAATGGTCTCACACATGGGAGAAGTGTGAGGATGGTGCAGGGCCTGGGGATTATTGTTATTATTCTGTTTTTTATAAAGTCGCTAAGAGTAAGCACTGACTCAACAGCACCTACCAACGTCTCTAATGCAGTGAGGGGCAGAAAACTGAAAGTAATTTGGAAATAAATATAATTGCCTAAATTAGCAATATACTATCTTACTGCATATTATTTTATCTTTATTTAGAAGTGTTAAAATGATTTAAAATTCAATAAATCTGCCATTTCTAATTATGATAAAACCTATGGGGATAACACACCCGAGGACAAGTGTAAGAAATAAATATAAAGGCTATAATGAAATAAGGAGAAGTGGTGACACAGTGGATTTGGGTTGGGCTGCTAACTGCAAGCTCAGCAGGTAGTAGAGCACTACAGCCTCGCAACCCACAGAGCCCGTTGTGCTCTACCCTGCAGGACTGAGATGACAGAGGATGGACTCAAGGGCAGGGAGTTGGTGTTTTGGTATAAATAATAGTAAATCATCAATGATTCCCTTATTGAATCCAATAAATATTCCCATGTAACAAGGAAGAATAAATGAACTTGCATCGGAGGAAATACAAATAAATTCTTTATGCTCCTGATGAGACATTTTTGCATTCTCAAGAGAAAAACTAAGTAAACCATGGACTCAAGAGTTTGTACTATACTAAGATCACTGAATCCAAAGATAATCAGCATATTGTTTTTCTAGATATTAGGGTGGAAATATTTCCAAATGTTTCAACTTTTAAATTTTAGTTACAATTCAATCCATTATCAATCAATTTGGTAACAGAAATTTAATGAAATCATCAGAATGGTATTTAAATTTATTTGGGATCATTATAGATGAAAAATAAATATAGCTAACGTATATTCTTGACCATACTCTGAAGTACAACACCGTGTTTGATGCCTTCTGACAACTATAAATGCAGTAACATTAGATATGATCTGTCTTTGTTGCATCTACTTCTCAATTGACTGTTTTATTGTGTGTGGTTTTTTTTGTGTCCTTTCATTTCATACAGTATGTGATGGTATCTCACTGTTTAACCTTACACTCTAATGACAAGTAATGCTTATTTGTTATATATGATGCTTATGTTTCCTAAGAAAGTCAGATTATTTGTGTTTTTGTAGTCCTTCCAGGATGAGGCTTTAAAATCAAGTCCTGTTTTCAATATTTTATATCTTCCTTATTATAGATTTCCTTCTAGTTCCCAGTTTAGGTCGGTACCTTCAGTGATGATGCCTCTCTCTGTGCCTGATATAACAGATCACAGGGAAAAACTAAGAAGAGCTTCCACCCCGTGGAACACATGGTCTAGAACAGACTCAGTAAGAGATTGACAGTACAACTGGGGGATTTATTGGGGTGGGCATCTGGAGGATCCTTGAGCAAAATCCGTGAAAGGCAGGGTTCAGACTCCATGCCGCTGTCTCTCAACATCAATGAGGACTCACCTATGAAAGTGGACAGAGACATCCTTCCTGAGCAGACAGCCCCCAGCACTCCTCTCAGACACCACACCCAGGATTCTGCCCAGCAGGACAGTGAGGGTTTGCATCTCTGGGCTCCCGCTGCGTCACAGAAATCTGGGAGCTTCCACTAGCCTTTCAGCTGGCCACTTCCCAGTGTGCATCTAGTGGAACAGAGTGTGTTGGTGACTGCAGATGGATTCCATCCATTTTTGACCCCCAAAATTCAATAAATACAAATAACAATTTTAAAATAAAAGCTACATAGTCATCAGTAACCAGAAAATGTGTAACGGATAAATAATAAAGACTATATATAAATGAAATCATCACAATGCATGTGATATGATTAAAGTTAACCTTAATGATTTTAAATGATATAGAACAGCTTTTAGCAATAATCCACACCAACTTTCATTATAAGAAAGAAATAAATGACAATCTATCCAAGGAAAGAGAGGTAAAAATAAAATTGTCACCCTTTATGGTATATGATTAAAGTTTACCCTAGTGCTTCTAAATGAGACCTCAGCAGCTTTCAGCATGAAAGCCATGTTTCCTACATAACTTGGATTCATCCTTCTGAATAACCTGGGAGGAAGCAGCCTACCATCCCACGTGCCCATCTTGGATTCCTCTAGCCCTCACCTACTTGAGTCAAGAGAGTGGTCCAGACTGATATCTGAGCCTTGACAGCCCCTACAACTGTGAATTGAAAAGGTGAGAAGTGTGACTAGAATTTTTCCTAAACATTTCTGGCACGGTGTAAGGGTGGCGGGATGGGACTAAAAGTGAGGCTTTCTTCTTTAGTAAAGGGCACAGTCTCTGAAACTCACAGGGAAGCACTGATTCAATAACATTCAGTGACTAAGGGTGCTGGGGCCAAGATATCAGAGGATGGAGGTCACCCACCCAGTTGGCCCTTCCTGAGGTCTGAGCAGATGCAGCTTACCCTTCATGGGTCAGGATTCCTTTTGGAGTAGATTCGTCAGAATGAGCACAGGGACCCACTCAGCATCTTGGAGCTTCCCATCCAGAGTTATGTTGCAACATGAGGCTTCATCCATTGCCCCTCTGGAGCGGCTGTCCATAGAATTCTCCCACCGTTGTTCATGGCAGCTGTTGCCTGGAGATAGAGGGAGACAGTGAAAGTCATGGTGGAGTCCTGGCTCTTCATCTCGCTGTCCCTGGTTGTTCTAGTGACAATCTCACAGGACATCTTTTGCATGTGAAAGACAGTTGTCTTCATATTCTAAGTTTCCAGAGCTTTTCAAGAACATTTGATATTTGGTTGTTTTTATTTTACAGTGTCTCATGTTTGTCTGAAAATTTTGCCTCAGTGTTTTTAAAGGTTTTTTTTTTCAAAAGTCAGCCACCAGGCCTATCTGTTAAAGTGTCTCTGAGGAGAAATGAAACATCTTCTCAGCTGCTAAACATTGGAACTCTTTGTGTTGTTAGGGGTTCCAAGTTTAATCTCACATTTATTCAAGAGGGAAATTGACACATTGTGATGTATTTATTTTGGAGGATTTAAAGAATTTTTTAAATTATGGTAAATTCTCCCTTTTAAGCTTCTTGGGTTTGCATTTGTATTTGTTTTGTTTCACTTTCTATTAAAAATCTCTGACATTTAAGGAAAAGGCATTGCTTTTAGAATGCTGTTGTTGGTGTTGCTGAGATGACTGCAAGGTGTGACATAAGTGTGGATCAACTACAAGTCCGGGGAGATAACATAGAGCTAAATAAGAGACTGTCACAACTGTCACAGTATTTTCACATTAGAATAGAGGCGTCTAACCTACTAAGAATTGTGTAGGGAGATTTGCATTCTGGTGGTGAGAATAATTTTTTATATAATTCATGAATTCTATTTATGAATCATAAAATGTCTGTCATTGTAAAGATGTTTTAGGCTGTTCTTGTTGTTAAGAGATATGGAATTGGTCCAGAATCCTACATACCCTCAGCACTGACTCATAGTTAGCTTATATGAAAATGGAGGAAATACTGGAAAATCCAGGGACATCCTCAAAATTGTAATGTTGAAATGAAATGCTGCAGTTATCATATCACTCTAGCTTAATGAGTTGATTATACTAAGAAAGTGTTTATACTACTCACTGCTATAACATATTTGATGTAATCATTCAAATTGTTAATTTGGTCTTCAAATATCCAATTCTTTATAGGTCATTGTCTTCCTTGAAAAATGCTGACAGAGACCTGCTCTGATCTGCCTTTCAATATGTTGATCTTACTTACAAGACATGCCCACATCTTCCTTGAAAGACATCGATTATCTGACTTGTAAGATGGTGACAGAAGACCAGATAAAAGTCTTTCTTGCAAGATGTTACTAAGCTTCCTTGCAAGATGCTGGGAAAATATTCTCTTATCTGTCTTACAAGATGTCGCTGATACTCTTTAAAAGGTGCTGATAGAAGACCTGGTCTGAGCTTCACTGATCTTTTTTGGAAGATGCTGATAGAGTACTGCTCTGATCTTCCTGGCAAGATGTTGCTGTTCTTCCTTGCAAATTGCGAGAGAAGACCTGTTCTGATCTGCCTTGCAAGATTTAGCTGAACTTCCTTGCAAGAAATTGATTGAGACCTGCAATGATCTTCCTTACAAGATATCACTGGTCTTCCTTAATGGGTGCTGATGGAAGACTTGCTCTGGTCTTCCTTGCCAAGATGTTGCTGATCTGCTTTGCAATATAGAAGACCTACAATGATTTCTGTACAAGATGCTGCTGGTCTTCTTCAAAGAAGCTCTTAGAAGATCTGCTCTGGTCATTCTTTTTTTCTTCTTCTTCTTCTTTTTTTACATTTTATTAGGGGCTCATACAACTCTTATCACAATCCATACATATACACATATCAATTGTAGAGAGCACATCCGTACATTCTTTGCCCTAATCATTTTCAAAGCATTTGCTCTCCACTTAAGCCCTTTGCATCAGGTCCTCTTTTTCCCCTCCCTCCGTGCTCCCTCCTCCCTCAATTAGCCTTTGATAATTTATAGATTGTTATTTTGTCATATCTTGCCCTATCCAGAGTCTCCCTTTCCCCCCTTCTCTGCTGTCCCTGTCCCAGGGAGGAGGTCACATGTGGATCCTTATAATCAGTTCCTCCTTTCCAACCCACTCACCCTCCACTCTCCCAGCATTGCCTCTCATACCCCTGGTCCTGAAGTTATCGTCCACCCTGGATTCCCTGTGCCTCCAGCTCCCATATGCACCGGTGTACAACCTCTGCCCTATCCAGTCCTGCAAGGTAGATTTCGGATCATGGTAGTTGGGGGGAGGAAGCATCCAGGATCTCGGTGAAAGCTGTTTTCTTCACCAGTACTACCTCGCACCCTGACTGACCCATTTCCTCTCCTAAACCCCTCTATGAGGGGATCTCCAGTGGCCGACACTTGGGCCTTGGGTCTCCACTCTGCACTTCCGCTTCATTCACTATGGTATACACACACTCACACACACACACACACACACACACACACACACACACATATATACACACACATATATTCTTTTCTTTTTTCTTGCATTATGCCTTATACCTGGTCCCTTTGGCACCTCGTGATCGCACAGGCTGGTGTGTTCTTCTTTGTTGGCTTTGTTGCTTGTGAGCTAGATGGCCGCTTGTTTATCTTCAAGCCTTTAAGACCCCAGACAATATATCTTTTGATAGCCAGGCACCATCAGCTTTCTTCACCACATTTACTTGTTCACCCACTTTGGCTTCAGCAGTTGTGTCGGGAGGGTAAGCATGGTAGAGTGCCAATTTAATAAAACAAAGTAGTCATGCATTGAGGGAGTGCCTGAGTAGAGCCCCAAGGTCCTTCCGCCACCTTAATACTAAACCTATAAATATAGGCACATAGATCTATTTCCATATATATATATATATATATATATGTATATGTATATATATATATATATATATTTGCATGTACATGTCTTTGTGTAGACCTCCATAAATGCCCCTTGACTCCTAGCTCTTTCCTCCATCTCCCTTGACTTCCCTCCTGCCCTACTACCATGCTCCGTCCCCACCTAGGCTACAGCTATACCTTTTCTCTACGCAACCTTACCCTTGCTCATTCCCCACCAGGCCTGCCACTCTCCCCTCACTACCATTTTGGGTCCCATGTTGATCCCTTGTCCCTGTATTTGTTAACACCACTTCCTTACCCCTCTACCTCCCCAACTTTCCTAATAGTTTGAGCAAATTTTAAATCAAAATTTTTATTTTATGCAAAAGGGGCATAGGCGAAAAGCTCGTGTATACAAACATTCCTGTGGCGAGGTCCAGGTAGTATGGCAGGGGCCAGCCCAAATTTAGGGATACATATGGAAACGAATTCAAAATGAGGGAGCAAAAAGGAAAAAGAAAAAAAGACATGAGATGCAGGACAACAGGGTACTAACCACCCAAGGGGAGGGTATAGTTTATCTCCACAGGGAAAGAGGGGCCAGAGTTCAGCCGGTGCAACATGACATGAATGAAACATACTAGCATGAAGAAGGGAACCAATAGAGAGGTTTGAGGGGCTGACCACAATCCCAACTACGTGGATAGTCTCCCCTCCGCCCAGAAGAATGTACTTCAGAGGACCACACTGAAACTACAGCTCAGGGAGAGGGACATGTCTGATCAGAGCACACAGGTGCAAAGGAAGGGGGTGGAAGAGAGAGGGGGGCACATGCTGGGGCACATGCTGGGCCACCAAGCCCTGAGGACGATATCCCAGCTCAGAACAGTCAATACAGAGAGAGGACTATAGGGCTGGCCCCACTACAAAGCACGACATCCCTCACTGACCCATAGCACTATGGGGAACAACACTGGAGACACTGGGAATTGTGTCCAATCTGACCCCACGACACCGAGGCAAAACACTAAAGGTGTGTGACAGAACAGCAAGGGGAGCAGAGCATTGAGTCCCAAGGGAATATGAAAAATAAACTTTGGGGCCAGAGAGTGGCACCTCATCACACTCCACCAGAAAACACTCCTAAAGGTCAACAAACAGACTTTGAACTATTACAGCAGTGGTTCTCAAACTTCCTAATGCCAGGAACCTCTAATAGAGTTTCTCATGTTGTGGTGACCCCCCCAGCCATAGAATTATTTTTGTTGCTACTTCATAACTGTAATTTTGCTACTGTTATAAATCAGGCAACTCCTGTGAAAGTGTCATTCGATCCCCCCCAAAGGGGTCACGACCCACAAGTTGAGAACTGCTGATTCATAGGCTTTTCTTTTTGTTGTTGTTTTGTTTCTTTTGTTGCTTTTTTTTTTGCTGTATTATTTTTTGTGCATATTATTATCTCTGTGGGTCTATCCAGATAAGTTAGGCGGGACAAAGAATCTGGAGGAAAAACAATGGAATCGGCAGTTCCAGGATTATCTGGGAGAGGGGGAGTAGGGGAAAGGAAGTATGTGTTTACAAACCCAGGGGCATAGGAACAACAAATGATCCAAAATCAATGGCAAGGAGGGAGTGGGAGACCAGGTAGGGCTTGAAAAAGGGCAAAGTAACTAAGAGGAATTACTGAACCCCAAATGAAGGCTGAGAATGAGAGTGGGACATGAGGAAAGGAATAGGAAATAGAGGCAAGAACTAGGAGGCAAAGGGCATTTATAGACGGCTAAATACAGGCATGTATATATATAAATATATTTATATATGATGATGTGCATATATTTATAGGTTTAGTATTAAGGTAGCAGATGGACATTGGGCCTCTACTCAAGTACTCCCTCAAAGCCAGAACACTTTGTTCTATTAATCTGGCATTCCATGATGCTTGCCTTCCTGACAGGATTGCTGAAGACAAAGCGGTATATAAGCAAATGTGGTAAAGAAAGCTTAAGATGACCGGGTATCAAAAGATAAAACATCTGGGTCTCAAAGGCTTGAAGATAAACAAGCTGCCATCTAGCTCAGAAGCAATAAAGCCCACATGGAAGAAGCACACCGGCCTGTGTGAACACAAGCTTTCAGTGGAATTAGGTATCAGGAATCAAAGAGGAAAAATCATATCATTGTGAATGAGGGGGAGTTCAGAGTGGAGACCCAAGACCCATCTGTAGGCAACTGGACATCCCCTTACAGAAGGGTTATGGGGAGGAAAGCAGCCAGTCAGTGTGCAATATACCACTGAAGAAACATACAACTTTCATCCAGCTCTTTGTTCTTCCTCCCCCCTACTACCATGATCCCAAAGCTACCTTTGAAATCTGGCTAGACCAGAGGATGTACACTGGTACAGATAAGAACTGGAATCACAGGGAATCCAGGAGAGATAAACCCATCAGGACAAATAATGAGAGTAGTGATACCATAAGGATAAGGGGAAAGTGGGATAAAAAGAGGGAACCAATGACAATCATATGGGTCTGGGTCTCCACTCCTAACTCCCCATCATTCACAATGATATGATTTTTCCCCTTGGCATCAGCTGTTCATTTTTTCCCTCTCTCCCTGCTCCCCCCTCCCTCATGAGCCCTTGATAATTTATAAATTATTATTTTATCTTCTCTTACACTGCCCAGTGTCTCCCTTCACCTACTTTTCTGTTGCCCATCCCCCAGAGATAAGGTTATATGTAGATCTTTGTGATAGCTTTCCCCTTTCTACCTCCCCTTCCCTCCCGGAATTGCCATTCTCTCCATTGGTCCTGAGGGGTTCATCTGTCCTGGATTCCCTGTGTTTATAGTTCAAATCTGCACTGCTGTGCATCCTGTGGTCTAACCAGGTTTTCAAGTTAGAATTGGGATCATGATAATGGGGTGAGAGGAAGTGTTTAAGAACTAGAAGAAGGTTGTGAGTTTCATTATTGCTACAGTGAAAAAAAAGGTTTTTATTTTATTTGGATCCATAATCCGTGGCAAAAACTATCAATAAATCCAAAAACATATTTTTTGGAGAAAATCTTCTATAAAGGATCCACTTGAAGTGTTGAAATCAACATGGGGAGCTTGGCTCAAGTCAGACCATGGTATATTCATTACAACATATCAATTTTTTAAAAGTGGACAATGAGTAAAATTATATATTAATTTATTTTATTTTTTATTTGTGCAGAATATTGAATATACCACAGACAGGAAGAAGAATAAAAAAATTATCTTGGAAGGAGCACTAATGAAACATTTGGCTGCTAACTGCTCAGTCAGTAATTTGAAACTTCCAGCCACTTCACTGGAGAAAAATAAGGCTTTCTATTCCCACACATAGTTCCAGTGTAAGAAACCCACTGGGACAGCTCCACCCTCTCCTATTAGGCTGTTATGAATTTCAGTCCTCTCTATCACAGTGAGTTTGTACTTTTTTGTTTTTAGTCTCTTCGAAGAAGTTCAGGAAAAAATGTCATTAAAATCAAAGACGTTGAGGTATCATTCCCTCAGACATGAGACATATTACAGGAATGGAATAGTCCAGAGAAAAAAAACATGGTTGTTTTTTTTAAGTTTAACCAAAAAATAGAACCACATTCAATGGCTGTATTTTAACCATAGGGTGTAGTTTAACAATACAGGGGCTAATTGTGGCAGGCATTGTGGAAATAGTGAAAGACTAGGCAGGATTTCCTTCTGTTGTGCAAAGGGTCATTACGAATGAGGAGTGTGTCTACCAGTCTAAGTATCACCATCAATAAAAAGTAATTCCCACATATTGACCAACTGGATACATTGCCATCAGATTCATTCTGTTAATGAAGTCCTGAGACTATTACATTTCTAAACCGTGAAAGAGCTCAATATCCCATTTTTAGAAACCTATAGAAATGTTTCACTGCATGAAGTGAATAAAGAAAACTGTAGGGCTGAAGAAATTCTGACACTAGACAATCGGATAACCCATGTCCTCTGGTAGAGCTTTATATCCAGACTCTACACAGGAAGTTCTGATGCCCATCCCAATGAACCAAGTCCCAAACTATGAGGTTGACGCCTTACATAACCAGGCCTAAATCACATAAGGAAGATCATCCCAGTAATCCAGTGGATTATACCATATATACATTTGATAGCAATAGCTATCACGAAGCTTTATGAAGCCCCGTCTTTGTTCCCCTCCCCTGCCATGCTCTTACATTATAGACAACCCTCAGCTATTGGACATAGTGTTCCCAACAAGTCCTATCTAACCTTTATCTGGATAATGAAAATACCCTAGGCATCTTTAATACCATTTTGAAGCTCAAGCTTCTTGAAGTCAAATTGATGCATTCTTTACATGCAAGAAGCAGAAGTCTAGAAAGTTTGGAGTTGGTTGAATGAACTTGGTTCACACACCAGCCAAATGTTGAAATCTTCCCTTGTCATGCATAAACGTGAAAGATAGTATTCCCAGGTTTTAGCTCCCTCAACTGGACGATATTTCTCTCTGGCAAATCTGTGACCTGAAACTTAGCAGTAGATAATATTGAGTAGGGCAAGTCAGTGTCTTGGCCTGTACTTCTTACCCTAAGTGCTTCCTTGTGGCCTCAAAACCATGCTCCAATCTGAGTGTTTGCATTAAATAGAGGACCCCCTCTAAATTTAGGGTACTCTCCTCTTTTCTTCAGCCCCCTTAGTTGACATTCATGTCAGACAGGAGATATTTCTTTATCTCAGAGGATGAATGGATTCCAGGTCTTCCCAAAATGAAAACAGTGAATCTGAAGTACTGTATAGACTTGGGAGGTAAATGCTTAGGTTGAGTATAGATCTACATTGTTAAAGGTTGTCCTACAGCATTAAACCACACAGATGAATTTGATATTACCTTAGGTGATTTTTCAGGCACAACATATTATTTCAGTCCAAGTCAATGAACTCACTGTGTCAATTGTTTTTGTGCCATTAAAACACTAGTATTGTGCTTTAAAAATAATTTAGAAAAGTGTGATATGTGATCAATGGTTTTGTTGCTGCTGTTATTTATTGTGGACTGTTTCTAGTAACAATTATTTCTCTTTTTAAAAACCATTTTATTGGTGGCTCATACAATTCTCACAATCCATACATACATCCATTTGTCAAGCACATTTGTACATGTGTTGCCATCATAATTCTCAAAACATTTGCTTTCTACTTGAACCCTTTGCATCAGCTCTTCAGTTTTCCCCCTCCCTCCCGTTTCCTCCCTCACTAAAGAACTCTTGATAATTTCGAAATTATTATTGCTTTGTCATATCTTACACTGTCTGACGTCTCCCTTCTCCCACTTTTCTGTTGTCCATCCCCCAGGGAGGAAGTTATATGTAGAGACTTATAATCAGTTGCCCATTTAGAATTATTTCTTTCCATTTATGTTTTAGTTTATTTTTATACTTCATTATCTGAATATAACACAAACAACCCCTTGCTTTCCAGAACTTGGAAAGATTTTTTAGAGGTGAACAACAATAAATAAAATGAAATAAAGCAGGAAATACTAGGGGGACTTGGCTAAGGCAGAGACAACCTTAACAAGAACAAAAGCCCAGAGGGAGGTGTATTTTCTAGTCTCTACAGCTCTTGTGTTTAAGGATGCCCAATGTTATGGCTTTTGTGAAAGACAGCACATTACCAATAAGGAATGACAAGGTGTAGGTAGACAGATGACACTAAGAGTCAAGGTGAATGAGGGAAGAAGCTTAAAAGTACATGAGATGAAGGAAGGTAATGGCTGATGCAGTCACTCTCTTCCTGCCTGTGGAGGAGAAATGCAAAGCCCTAGACTGTAGGCGCAAGGTGCACAGCAGCACGGGGGAACTCCAGGGTGAGGTCTTGTGACTAGCTTTCAGAGGGTCTCTGCAAGCCTGGGGTTATGACCACTTTTAGACAGCAGATGAAGCAACAGCAATCTAGTTGAGAGGAATTACTAATAGGTGGAAGAAGGACAAGCATGATGGTAGGGTAAGGAGGAAGGTAAAAGGAAACAGAAGAAAGATCTAGGAAGCAAAGCTATGGATAGTGGTATAAGCATAGGTCTGTGCATATGTAAATACATTAATTCTGAAAACAGAGATCTTGACCTACATGCATATATTTATAAGGCAATACACTAAGATAGTAGATGGACTTTGGGACTCTGCTCAAGCCCTCCCTCAATGCAAGAACACTTTGTTCTAACAACCTGACCTTCTTTGATGCTCACCATACCAGCATGATCACTGAAGACAAAATGGGTACGTAAGCAAATGTGGTGAAGGAGAATAGTGCCTGGCTATCAAAATATATACTATCTGAGGTTTTAAAGGCTTGAAGTTTAAAAGAGGCTATCTAGTAGAGAAGCAATGGACCCACATGGAAGAAGCTCATCATCCTGTGTGATCATGAGGTGTCAAAGAGATAGGGTAATAGGCTTCATAAGACCACAAAGAAGCAAGCAAAACCCCCCAACACATTGCTGAGAATGAGGGGGGTTGTAGTAGAGACGCCACCTCTATCTGTAAACAATGGGACATCCCCTTACAGAAGGGTCACACTGAAAGGATGAGTCAACCTGGGGGCAGGATAACACTGATGAAACACAAATATTATTAGGTTCCTTGAGGCTTCCTCACACCCCACTATCATGACTCCAATTCTGCCTTTCCCTGTGGGCTAGACTGGAGCATGTGCACAGGTACAGAAAAGAGATAAGAGTTCACAACATACCGAATCTAGGAACAGGAATGGGAGTATTGATACCAGTCGGGGAAGCGAAAGGCAGGGAGGGGAGGGGAGGAAGGGGGAGCCAATCACAATGACAGACACATAACCACACACACACACCCCGGGGAAAAACACACAAAACATGGGGGAAGAGAGATAGCAGTCAGTGCAAGATACAAAAATAACAATAATTTAATATTTATCAAGGGGTGACAAGAGTGGGGGGAGAGGAAGAGAGGGGATAAAAGGAGCTGATACCAAGGTCTCAATGGAAAGTAAATGTTTAGAAATGAATGATGGAAATATATGTACAAATATTCTTGATACAATTGAATTGTGGATTGTTACAAGTCCCCAATAAAATTATCTTTTTAAAAAAGCACATGAAATGGATTAAGGAAAGAGATGACTTATCATCCATTCTGTCATCTTGGACTAGAGCATGGGTTTCAAGCTCTCTAAGTAATGTTGACAGAGGGAAAACGACACAAACAAGGAGACGGCTTATTGTCTTGGGTTCTAGGATATCCCATCCATAGTCTTGGTCTTCTAGGGAGACTGGATTAGCTAGTGTCTGGGCTGGAGTTTGTGAAACATGCTTAACCAGGAACTTGGAGCGAGGAAAACAAAATGAGTGTGGTGGGGAGAGGCTGTGCTTTGATAAAGGAGAGCAGCATTAGTCTGAGTGGCTAGTTGGACATCATTGGCACAGCCCTTTTGTAACCCCCAGGGTGTTTCTGAAGGCAGAGGGGTGTGAGGTTGCAGTCCTAGGATAAAGGGTAAGGTTTAGGGCCCCTCTAAAACTGATCTGCAAGTCATGGTAATAAACAGATGCACAATTTTTTAGACTCTCTTATGCCCAGTCACCATGCATTTCTGGAATCTCCACGTCATCATTCCTCTAGGTCTTAGGGACAGCCTTCCAGCTCAGGGCTCTGAGACAGGTTGGTTTCAGAGGAAGGTGGGCTTCCAGCTCCCTCCTTGATCAATATTCTTAATCTAAGCTTGACTAAGTATTAACTTCTTCTGGAAAGACTGTCAGCTTATGGAAAATTACAAAAGAACTAAAAGGTGATAATAAGTTCAATAGATCAATAGATGCATTATACTGGATAAATCTGCCTAACAAAGCCTCTTTAGAGTGTTGAAAAACAATGATGTTACTTTGAGGACTAGGTTTATCTGACCCAAACCATGGCATTGCCGATTACCGCATATGCATATATAAGTGGGACATTGAATAAGGGAGAAATAAGAAGAATGAATGTGGTTGAATTATAGTGCATGGGCATTCAAATAGGCAAACAAATCTGTTTTGGCAGAAGTAAGGTCAGGGTGCTAGTTAGAGGGTAGGAAGTGAGAGCTCACATTAAATACTTTGGACATGTTGTCAGAAGTGACCAGTCCGTGGAGAAGGATGTTTTTTTTTTTTTTGGTAAATTAGAGGGGCAGTGACAAATAGGAATCCCTCGACTACATGGATTGACACAGTGACTGAAGCAATGGGTTCATCCTAAACTGTGAGGATGCTGCAGGGGTGGGCAGAGTTTCATTCCCTTGTGCACAAGGTCCCTGTAAGATAGAATGGACACCATCAGAACTATCAACAACAAGAGCCTCAGAAATTACTAATCAACACCCAAGGCGTGCACAAAATGCTAAATAGTTATGTTTACAAAAGTTATTTCCATGCTATCAAATGCACAAAAGCTCAGGAGACATTCACTGGAATTTAAGTTCTAGTTTAAAAGAAGGAATGGGCCCTGCCCACTCACTGCGTTCTTCCCTCTGCCTTCCTTCCCCGCTGCGGGACGCCTCCTCGTACAGCCGGGAGCCCGGAGCCCGGAGCCATGGCCTCGGGCAACACCCTCTACAGCGCCATGGACGGCCCGGAGATGCCAGCCGAGATCGTGGAGCTGTGTGAGATCGAGGTGGAGACCATCCAGGTGGAAACCATCGAGACCACGGTGGTGGGCGAGGAGGACGTGGACTGGGACGATCGCGGAGGCGGGAGCGGCCATGGGCACACCGGCTACCACCACCAGCAGCAGCAGTCCATGATCGCGCTACAGCCGCCGGTCACCGTGGACCCGAGCCAGGTGCACCACCACCAGGAGGCGATCCTGGTGCAGACACGTGAGTTGGTGGTCGGCGCCGAGGAAGGCTTCGAGGGCCAGATCCCGATCCCAGTTCCAGCGCCGGCCAGCATTGGTGAAGAGGACGATGATGACTACATCGGCCTCAAGAGCAGCGGTAGCGACAGCTCTTGTGGGGCGGCGGCACCGGCAGGGGCGATGCGGGCAACAAGAAGTGGGAGCATGAGCAGGTGCAGATCAATCAAGACGCTGGAGGACCAGTTCTCTGTCACCCTATGGTCGTCAGATGAAAAAAAGGTCTTGACCATGAGACTGGCTGGGGAGCAGATCATTGGGGAGAACTCCCCTCCTGACTAATCTGAGTACATGATGGGAAAGATGCTCCCGCCCGGAGGGATCCCCGGCATCAACCTCTTGGACCCCAAACAGCTGGCAGAATTTGCCAGAATGAAGCCAAGAAAAATTCAAGAAGATGATGCTCCGAGAACAATAGCTTGCCCTCACAAAGGTTGCCCGAAGGTGCTCAGGGACAGCTCAGCCAGGAGGAGGCACCTGGACACCCACGGCCCTGCGTCCACCTCTCTGCCGAGTGCGGCAAGGCTTTTGTCGAGAGCTCAAAGCTAAACGACACCAACTGCTTCGCACTGGAGACAAGCCCTTTCAGTATAAGTTTGAAGGCTGTGGGAAGCGGTTTCCCTGGACTTCAATTTGTGCACAGACGTGCAGATCCACGCGGGAGACAGGCCCTAGGTGAACAAGAAGTTTGCTGAGTCTACTGACCTGAAATCTCACATCTTAATACACGCTAAGGCCAAAAACAAGCAGTGAGAAACCGTGAGAAGGTAGCTCCTTCTCAGCTCCAGAAGCCTTTTCCAGAAGTGACTGGCAGACAACGCGCCTCTCCTTTGTAGATTGTTTCCAGGAAAGAATTTTAAAAATGAATCCTACATACCTAAGGGACATGTTTTGATAAAGTAGTAAACATTTTAAAAACAC
This sequence comes from Tenrec ecaudatus, assembly GCF_050624435.1. Classification (NCBI taxonomy): domain Eukaryota; kingdom Metazoa; phylum Chordata; class Mammalia; order Afrosoricida; family Tenrecidae; genus Tenrec; species Tenrec ecaudatus. Next base: position 369,545 of record NW_027459466.1, read on the forward strand.
AAACTTTATTAAGATGACATTGTTAAGATACCCTATCTTGCTCCGTAATCTCGTTTCAAAAAAAAATAGTGTTTTTGTAAAGTGTACTCCCAGCAGGCGAACAGTTCATGAACTTCGCATCAAAAGACAATTCGTTATATGACAGTACTAAAAACGGAACTTCTTTTCACATTTTTATAAATATGGATCTCACCTGTTGCTTACAATTTTTTAATTTTGTATTCTCCAAGTGTGCATATTGTACACTTTTGGGGGATATGCTTAGTAATGCTGTGTGATTTTTCTGGAGGTTGATAACTTTGCTTGTAGTATATTTTCTTTAAAAGAATGGGCAGTTACATGCATACTTCAAAAGTATTTTCCTGTACAAAAAATATTATACAGGTTTTGTTTGCTATCTTAATTTTGGTTGTATTCTTTGATGTCAACACATTTTGTATAATTGTATAGCTGTATTGAATCATGTAGTAGCAAATATTAGATGTGATTTCATGGTGTTAATTTAAACCCATTTTAGTTACCTTTTTTCCTCTCCAAAAAATACTGCCAGATGCTGACGTTGCGTGTGCTCCCTTTGCTTGTTGAGTTACAGAATGTGGTGCTTGGTTGTAGAGTATACTGTACTTTGACTATCAGATGTGCATGCACACCATGTCACAGGGAGGGCGACAATTAAACGGTGGTCCTACAGACAGGAATGGCAGAACGAGCTCTGTAAGCACAGTCTTGTTGTCTTCTGTTGTCCAGAATTATCCTAATTCTTGAGCCTCCCAGAAATTGGAAGCTAAATAAAGCAAGTCAAGTTTTCCTTAAAAAAAAAAAATGGGTTTCTTTTATTTTAAAAAAAAACTAATAATACGGAGTACTGAGATGGTATGAATAAACACCGCTTTAGTGTTTTGTAGTTTAAGTTCAAGTTATTGAGTGTAGATATAACAATGGTTGTGAGAGGACACTTACCACTACTTCAATACTTTCTTTTTTAAAAATCATTGTATTGGGGGTTCGTACAACTCTTATCACAATCCATATATACATCCACTGTATCAAGCACATTAGTACAGTTGTTGCCATCATCATTCTCAAAACATTTTCTTTCTACTTGAGTCCTTGGTTACCAGTACTTTCTATCAGACCAGTAAATACTCTGACACCAATGTTAGATAATGATACTGCAAGAAAACTGTAACCCAATACTGATAATGGATATACACTAAAATTTCTTTAAAATATTTGGAACAGATTCAGACAACATATTAAAATGATTATATACCACGATGAATTGAAATTTGTCCCAGAGCCCATTTTACATGAGAAAATTAGCACTGTAATAAGCCCATTGACAGAAAAGAGGGTCAGCTGTCTAAGTAGGCACAGAAACAAAATAGGAACATTTAAAAATCAAAGGCATTGGGCCTCTTCTCAAGTCCTCCCTCAATGCAAGCTAATAACCTGGCATTCTGTGATTCTCATCTTCTCAGCAGAATTGCTTGAGTCAAAAAGGGTGTATAAGCAAATGTGAAGAAAGCTGGTGATGCCTGGCTATCAAAAGATATAGAGACTGGAATCTTAAAGGCTTGAAGTTAAACAAGAGGCCGTCTATCTGAGAAGCAGCAATGCCCACATGGAAGAAGCACACCAGTCTGTGTGACCACAAGGTGTTCATGGGATCAGGTATCGGGCATCAGAATACCCCAAACAAAAAATCATATCAATGGGAACAAAGGGTGTCAGATTGGAGACCCAAAGTCCATCTGTAAACAATTGAACATCCTCTCACAGAAGGGTCACAAGGAAAGGATGAGCCACCCAGGGTACAGTATAGCACCTATGGAACATATAACATTCCTTCCGTTTTTTAAAGCTTGCTCCACCTCACTATGATGACCCCAGTTTTACATTACAAATTTGGCTAGACCAGAGTATGTACACTGGTACAGATAAAAGCTCTCAACATAGTACATGGAATCCAGGAGAGATAAACCCCTAAGAACAATAATGGGAGTAATGATACCATGAAGGTAGGGGAAAGATGGGGCCACAAGGGGGAGAAAGGGGAACCGATTGCAAAGATCATCTTATAACATTCCCCCAGGGGAATGAACAACAGGAAGTGGGTGAAGGAAAATAGCAGATTGTGTAAGATATGAAAACAATAATAATTTAAAATTCATCAAGTGGTCACGAGGGAAGAAAGGTGGTGGAGGGAGGGAAAAAAAGAGGAGCTGATACCAAGGGCTCAAGTAGAACGAAAATATTTTGAAAATGATGATGGCAATGTATATACAATTGTACAAGTTATAATTGATGTGTGGATTGTAATAGGAGCTGTAAGAGCCCCAATAAAATAATTTAGTTTTAAAATGTCAAAGGCTTTTCATGTAAAAAAACTACAACTGTGACATGAAACAGGTATAGTTCGATGTGCTAATATATTCATTAAAAAAACACCCCACTTAAGAAGCAGGACAAACATACATTTCCACTTTCAATACCGTATTAAAAATTCTACAGTATTTTCTAGATGGACCAATCATAAAAGGAATACTTTTTAAAAGGAAGAAAAGAGGCTTCCAAAGAGAAGAAATAGTAATTCCTCGAATCATCATAAATTAATGATACTTTACGTAACAGATTCCAAATATACCATAAATGCTACAGCTATTAAATATTTTTAAAGTTGTAGGCTACATTTCAACACACAAAAATAATTTTTGGCATTGAACACTCTAACCATTAATTGCTAATCTCCAACTGCCAAACCATTAACCCTTACATATTAACATGCTGAACTTCCTTACTAACAACTTCCTAAAGCACTGACCCCCCCTAAGTACATGAAAAAGCCCCTTACCACCAGAACTTCTACTAACACCCTGAGCATATCCTGATACCCACAATAGTCGTAACATGCTTAACCAATCCGACCACCATACTCTCTTAACCTATAATGCATTTATCCAAGTTTTTAAATCAGGTAACAGGGTAAACTTTATTTTATAACCTTAAACCTAACTTAATGACCCTAAATTTCAAATTGAGAAACCCAACTCCGAAAATAAGAATCTTAAAACCTTAGCTCTACATCCTTATACCTTAACACATAAGCCTCTAATCAACTCCAAATACAATATGTTAGGCATTAAACCTTCAAAACATAAAGCCCTTTAATATGTCCACGAACATCTGACTCACGACACTTAATTCCTATTTCTATTCCTCGGCAATTGTTCTTGAACCTGGAACACTGATTAATCCCAGGATATAGGTTCTAGTCTTAAATACAGACTCTGAGTCTAATACACTTACAAGCCTAAACAGAACCCCAAATCTAATCCATCAAAAACTCATCTTGCTAATTATGTGTGTGGAGCTATTTTCTCTCTCAGATTTTACGCAAGCAATAAGAACTTGAGTAGGTTGGCAGGCAAACCTAAGAATCACAAAAATATTTTCAGTTAATTTTAAGTCATTTGAATCTGGTTCAAGGAACTTAGAAAAATAAAGAAGTTATATAGAGTTTAAATATGACAAACAACGTCATGGTCAAGGGCTATCACGGGCCCCTTGTTGATTTCTGATCTTTGCGTCTTGGTCTCAAGGAGTCTTTTCTAACATATGTAGGGATGTTACCCAATAAGCAAGATGCTGAGGGTGCAATAGCACTTATTCACTAATTTGTAGATCACCATTTAACCTGGTTTATCCCCGGAGGATAGGGTGAAACCCACATTAAATAAAACAAATTAATTACTGGTTATTCTGTCATCGACTCCCTTGTTCCCCTCATTCCCAGGGGACATGCATGTCACCAGAGATGGAGGAGGTAGCAAATTAAGGAGCTTACATTGGAATCCATGACTCCACTTTTCAAAATTGATCTTGGCCTTTCTCTCAGCCCTAGGTAAAAAGACTCAGAGGAAGAATTTGCACACCCCCTTTAATAGTGAGAGCTGGCAACTCTAAAATATTTGGGTCCATGTCTCTTTGAGAGTGTTGTCAGCTAACATCTTAAGCTCACAAGACATACTGCAAGTAGGAACTCTATCTTCACCCCCAAGCTGGAAAGGCATCAATTCCAGGGGCACCCTGTATGTCCAGTGCCAGGAACCCCCACTCACAGCACACTGGGCTCTTCACTTCTGAAGACCTAAGTCCTCGAAGAGTTACTCCTGATAACAACAGCGGCCTAAGCTCTCTCTGATGCTGGCCTGGACATTAATACCTTTGAGTTCAACCCCAGGGACTTACAGAGGCAAACGCATTGTTCCTCCCTGAGCCTGTCTTACAGGTCTACTGGCTGTGGATACCTGTCATAATATAGATCCCCCTGCTCAGGTTCCAGGGTCTCTTACCTTTAGGACACACAAAACATTCAAGCACGGATGATCCACTGGCTTTCCACACAGCACAGCCTGATCTGAGATCGATCCACCCCAATTTCAGCACCTTGAATTATCTGCCTCACTGGGTCCTGAGAGTGAGCTGGGAAATAAAGCAGTTAAATCACAATCCCCTGTAATTACTTCAGCATGATTAGTAAATCAACATAATGTAGCCATCCTTGGTTTAGTCCAGCTGAAGGCAGATTAGACCCTAGGTAGATTCCTCTAAGTTGCTGTAGGGAGGCATTCTTAGCTAATGCTTGGGAGCTCCAGGAACATCTTTGCTCACACATACACATGCACACGTGTGCACACACACACAGATGCACACAGGCAAATATTCATTTAAATGGTAGCAAGTAAGAATTTAACCTAAAGAGAATGGGGAACCCGAAGAAAAATAAGAGACAATGGGATGATATTTAACATCAAATGAGGGTACACTTACAGCCCACAGCCTGCCATTGTGTTTTCTGTATTTGCTCCATTAGAAAATGTAATACTTGATGACACTTTTTGTGTTAATCTCAATTATCAGACCAGGTTTGTTCATTAGTAAATTACTTCTTTGGCTAACTTCACTTTTCATTGATCAACCATGATCATCCTTTACGTTTTAAATATGTTTTCTCTCCAGGTTTTAACTGCTTAAAACTTCACGATTTTAATTTATGCGTACTCAGAGGGCACTATAACATTGTGGCAGAGCATAATGACCAATGAAAACCAATTGACTATATGGGTCTTAAAGGCTTGAAGATAAACAAGTGGCAATCTTGCTCAGAAGCAACAAAGCCCACATGGAAGAAGTACACTAGCTTGTGTGATCACGAGTTGTCGAAGGGATGAGGTAGCAGGCATCAAAGAACAAAATATCCTGTCATTGTGAATGAGGGGGAGTTCGGAGTGGGGACCCAAAGCCCATCTGTAGGCAACTTATGATACCCTAATGGAAGGGTCAAGGGGAGGTGACAAGCCAGTCAGGGTGCAGTGTAGCAACAATGAAACATATAACTTTCCTCTAGTTCCAAATTCTTCTCCCCCCCACACCCCCTGCGCCCAATGCACACTATCATAATCCCAATTCTACTTTACAAATCTGGCAAGAACAGAGGATGTACACTGGTAGAGATAGGAACTGGAAACACAGGGAATCCAGGGCGGATGATCCCTTCAGGACCAGTGGTGTGAGTGGTGATACTGGGAGAGGGGAGGGAATGGGGGTGGAAAGGGGGAACCGGTTCCAGGGGTCCACATATAACCTCCTCCCTAGGGGATAGACAACAGAAAAGTGGGTGAACGGAGACTTGGACAGTATAAGATATGACAAAATAATAATGGGTTCATGAGGGAGGCGGGAAGGGAGGGGAAAAATGAGGAGCTGATGCCAGGGGCTGAAGTGGAGAATATATGTTTTGAGAATGATGAGGACAAAGAATGTAAAAATATGCTTTGCACAATTGATGTATATGTGGATTGTGATTAAAAGTTGTATGAGTCCCAATAAAATGATTAAAAAAACAAATATAAAGGTATTGGTTTAATTATATCTTTTTAATGTATTACTCATTTGAGGATATTTTAATGCAATGGATTCACAACGGATGGTAAGTGATTTTGCATTCATAGTTAATGGCAAAAAAAAAACCCGATTGACAGTGTCTAGGAGTTATCTGATACATTTTGCTGGGAAAAAAATGAGTATGTTTATTTATAAGGTATAAAATAAGTAAGTAACGTGTAAATATTGTGGAGTTTTCTATATAAAAATGTAGCGAATTGCACATTTTCAGTAAAGCATACATTTTCATCTGTACAGTTTCCATGTTAGAACAAGACTTTCCAAATTAGAGATAAGTTATTTTAGTTGTATCAATATTATTGGCCTGTTCAAGAAAGTTTTGCGTCAATGCATACCAGTGCCCAGTTTGAAAATTTTGAAGAAGATTGATTTCTGGATATTTTCTCAAGCTTACATTTATTGGAATTAGGAAAATCTGTGGGTAACTTTTTATCCTCACATTCTTTGGCTACAAAATATGAGTATATTTTTGCACATACAATAAGTACAATATTACAATGAATAAAATAATATTCAACTGAGGAAAGCCCTTTGAGCATCCCTGTCAACAAGTTTAACCATGTTAAACCACCACAATGACTCTCTTCAATGATACATTATCAAGTTTATGAAATTGAATGTCTCATTTATGAAAACATCTTTGCATATGTTCAATTTTAGACACTGTACCCGATCTCTTCACATGGCAGCAAATAATGATAGGTCTATCGTCCTACACTCTTGAGGTAGTTAATTTATTGTGTCTACCTGGCCGATAAACACATGTGGGATTAATTAAAGGGCAGAGAGATAAATGGCTTGGTGAGCCTCACCTTTCTTGTTTCTTGCTCTTTGATCATTAGACCAGTGTGCGGCTGCCTTGCTTGTTCTGTGCCTTAATTTGTAATCTACACTACCTGTGGGACATCTATCCCATCGACTGTGTCGCTGTAATTTGAGGTATCTTCAAGACCTGCTCTGCCACACTATTGGAATATACAGCTCTTGAGCTGTTGGACCCTGTCATCTGGCTGTTGGTGACCTACCTGCCTTGCTGTTTGCTGCCTGTGGCCGGACAGCCTGAATTACTCTATAGGCCCTCAGGATTAGAAGTACTGCCACTGTCTCACAGCTGTCTCATGGGAGTGAGTTGCACTGAGCCATTTGTACTGCTTTATAGATTATTTATTTCTTATGTTATCGCTCTCTCTCTCTCTATATATATATATATATATTATATATATATATATATAATATATATATATATATATAATTATTAGCATTATGGTTTTGTTTCTCTGGAGAACCCTGTATAACATAATTGTTAATGCAAGTGTGTTCATATGGTCAAAAAATAAATGCTCACCTCAGCCCCATGATGCAAAGACCAAGGTTTATTAAGTGCATACACTTCATTGGGGGAAATGTTTGTAAAAGAGAAAGTGCAGAGAAGCCCATGGAGGCTGGAAGATCACTCAGCTAAGATGCAAATCTTACCCTGAGAGAAGGAAAAAAATGAGAGGTAGGAAAAACTTTCTTAAATGTCAGTGTAACCCAGCAGATGCCCAGTAAGTTGATCAGGTTACCTCAATACAAAATCACCCATTAGAGAATCACCTTCTTTCTCATAGACAAATGTTTGTGCTTTGTTCTTCTTGCACTTGGCTTGGGCTAGCCCTTAGAACTCTGTCTTATGTACAAACCTTGTGGTAGAATTCAGAAGCAATGTTTCTACCTTGTCTCATTATGCTCATTGTGTTGGAATGGAATGACCTTCTTAGATTTGATTGTGCTGTTATATGTTTATATATGAAAACATGTTCATATTTTCTAGTAAGATACATTGATTATAGGATGTTTTTTATTTATGATGAGATTGAAAGAAATGTGATATTCAGTCTCATTAGTGATATTCTCATAGGTGATAATTTCACATTTCAACCTCATTAGTGATATTCTCATAGGTGATAATTTCACATTTTGTTTCCAAACAATATCCTTCTCTTGTTTGCTTAGGACTTTCATTATATTTCCTGAAGACTGTGTCACTCTTCTCTCTTTAGTTCTTTTCAAAGATAAATTTTCAGTTTGTTTTTGGAGTTAGTTATCTCAGCACATTAGATCCCCATTTGACATTTTCCTCAAATATTTTTCAGGGACAGTAATTGTATATATACTTACCATGTTACTATTATTTCTTGCTACTCTCCACAGAGTCAAAGATGTTGACTACTGCTGTACATTCTTCTCTCGAATACGGATCCATATCCTGTGTCCTTATCAGGATATTTTTTAGAGATTGCCAGTCCAATCTAATTTTTCTCATCTCATCTACTGATAGCAGAGTGAGTTGTTAATCACATCAACTACTATGAGGAAGGCAGATGAAGCTGCTTATTTGCTTAAAGACTTACAGTCTACAAAACCAGAAGGATTTCTACTCTGTCTTGCAGGGACACTATTAACTAGAATTAACATAACAATAGGGGGTAATTGAGTTTGTTGATTTGATTCTTATTTTATTTAGTTTCATTTTCCTCCCCTATATGTAAACACAACTCTGATGGAATCTAGGGGAGGCTTGACTAAGCCTTGGTGGTCTCTGGAATTCTCCCCTTCAGGCTCTGTACTCACTTTCAGTAACAACTGGTGTGTCCAATGTGTGTCAGTTTCCAGGGGAGGGCTTTCAGTGGGTTGCACAATTTTATCTGATGGTGGCACAAAGACCTATGCTCCATGAAGAGCTGATTTGCCATCTCCAGAAGCAGGATGAACTGAAAGTACGGGGTAGTCCCTGTGAGTCCAGGCACAAACCTCCCTGCAGGGAGAGGACTGTGCTGTTGAAGGGGGCACTCAGGATCCAGTGAGCACAGGAACCAGCGTCTGATGTCAGTGCTGGTTGACTGTCAGGGTGGGTTTCCTGTTGTGGTTTTTTTGTTTTTTTTTAACTTTTCATTAGGGGCTCATACAATTCTTATCACAATCCATACATATACATACATCAATTGCATAAAGCACATCCGTACATTCTTTGCCCTAATCATTTTCAAAGCATTTGCACCCCACTTAAGACCTTTGCATCAGGTACTCTTTTTCTTTTTCCCCTCCCTCCCCGCTCACCCCTCCTTCATGAGCCCTTAATAAATTATAGATTGTTATTTTGTCATATCTTGCCCTATCCGGTGTCTCCCTTCCCCGCCTTCTCTGCCGTCCGTCTCCCAGGAAGGAGGTCACATGATGATCCTTGTAATCAGTTCCCCCTTTCCAAACCACTCACCCTCTACTCTCCCAGTATCGCCCCTCACACCCCTGGTCCTGAAGACATCATCCACCCCGGACTCCCCGTGCCTCCAGCTCCCACATGCACCAGTGCACAACCTCTGCCCCATCTAGTCCCTCAAGGTAGAATTCGGATTATTGTAATTGGGGGGGAGGAAGCATCCAGGATCTGGGGGAAAGCTGTATTCTTCATCGGTACTACATCGCACCATGAGTGACCCATCTCCTCTCCTAAACCCCTCTGTGAGGGGATCTCTAGTGGCCGACAAATGGGCTTTGGGTCCCCACTCTGTACTTCCCCCTTCATTCACTATGGTAAGATTTGTTTTGTTGATGATATCTTGTTCCTGATCAATTTGGCACCTCATGATAACACAGCCTGGTGTGCTTCTTCCATGTGAACTTTATTGCTTCTGAGCTAGATGGCCGCTTGTTCACCTTCAAGCCTTTAAGACCGCAGACACCATCTCTTTCAATAGCCGGGCACCATCAGCTTTCTTCACCACATTTGCTTATGCACCCGTTTCTCTTCGGCGATCATATCATGGAGGTGTGCAGCCAATGATATGATTTTTTGTTCTTTGATGCCTGACAACTGATCCCTCTGGGACCACGTGATCACACAGGTTGGTGTGTTCTTCCATGTGGGCTTTGTTGCTTGTGAGCTAGATGGCCGCTTGTTTATCTTCAAGCCTTTAAGACCCCACACACTATCTCTTTTGATAGCCGAGCACCATCAGCTTTCTTCACCACATTTACTTGTTCGCCCGCTTTGGTTTCAGCAGTTGTGTCAGGAGGGTGAGCATCGTAGAGTGCCAATTTAATATAAGAAACTATTCATGCATTGAGGGAGTGCTTGAGTAGAGGCCCAAGGTCCTTCCGCCACCTTAATACTAAACCTATAAGTATAGACACATAGATCTATTTCCCCATCCTCATATATATATATATTTGCATGTACATGTCTTTGTCTAGACCTCTATAAATGTCCTTTGACTCCTAGCTCTTTCCTCCTTCTCCCTTGACTTTCCTCCTGCCCTACTACCATGCTCCGTCCCCACCTGGGTTACAGCTATGCCTCTTCTTTACGTAACCTTGCCCTTGATCATTCCCTACCAGGCCTGCCACTCCCCCCTCACTACCATTTTGGGTTCCTGTTGTGATTTTGAGATTCTTTTCCATCTCTTACTTTTCCCGAGGGATCTCTCTCTATGAATTATTCTGTGTTCACCCCTACTATGTATAGATTCAAAAGTTGCATTGAATAACAAGTAAATAGCTTCACTTGCAGGAAAACTAGTCCATTAACAGAATGGAAACTGTTTTTCTGGCATCACAGATTGAGTAATCTGATGAACCGTTGAGAAAACCCAGTAGAATTTTCTATCAGACTCGAGTCAGATGAGGTGAAGGGGGGCCATAAAATCATGTGTTTGAGTACTGACTTTTCAAACCAACAAAGAGATGCCTTTAGGAAAGACCTGTGATTTGATTTGATTCTGAAATAATAGACTCATGGCAAAGACTACAGTACAATTCTCTAATTCCAAAACTCTGAGTTTTGAAGTATAGACTACTGAGTGGGTAATGTATGGACAGTGACATATAAAAGCATAATCTGGTTCACATCTGACCCTCTCCTTCCTGCAGAAGTGTGTCAAACCCAACAATGGTCTGAACCCTTATTTGTCCTTTTCTATTTTCTTTCTTTCCTTCTTTTTTTTTCAACTTGAGCAACTTATGATCCATGCGTTATCATTTATATCTCCAAAGGAGCATGGCCACAATATCAATCACTCTGTTAAAGAGCATGTGTTAATTTCAATCCTGCAAGATGCAGAAACCAAGTCAGGAGAAAATCTGTGCAGATTTTCCAGGGGAAACACCTGTGTGAGAGAAAATCCAGAAGAGGCCAGGGGAGAGAGAAGGACTGTCAATCTATAACAGGAGGCAAAGGTTTGTTTTTTTTTTTTCAAAAAGTTCATGGAGAAATGTAATTAAATGATAATGGATTTTTTTCTTTAACTTTTGGAAGACTACTTGTATGGTCTTGAGATAAGGAGAGAGAGGGAGTATGTTGGGCAGAAATTGTATTAACTATTGTTCAGTTCAAAGGAAGTTCAGTATGGCCATTGGATGTTCTAATTGAATGGGTTCCGTGATCCTTTGTGACCACTCTAGTTTTACAAAATGTAAGACGCATTCTCAGGCCTGACAGATTCTTGATAAATTTTTATGAAGATAACCTGGTGTTATTTTTTTCTCTTAGCATACACATAAAATGGTTGGATTATATTTATTCTATTGGTTATATTGACTTGGATATTTCCCAATCCAGAGAGATTCACACGTGTGATGACTTTCAATCCTGTTTAAGACTCATGCCTCTATCATTTTTCCTGGGAATTTTATTACATGCACTAGAGACATTAAAGCTCGGTGTCATTTAACATTATGTATCTGTTGTACATTTTATCATGAATGTTGGAGTTTTACTAAGAGCATACCAGAACTAATTTTATTTTTTTTCAATCTTCAATCTTGGTTGGTCAAATCTGTGTTTTCTACAGAAAGCGAACATACTTCTCTTAACAAACACTTTCTTAATTAGTAGAGTGATAGACACACCAATATCTAGCTGTTGAAATCTATTACGTGGCTTATTTTACTTAAGCATAAATATAAAAGTAAGACAAGTGTATGAGCACACAAAGTTGAAAATAATGAAGTCATTTTTATGAAAGTCACTGAAAGCATGTTTATCCTTTATTCCTTCTTACAACTCAGAAATGAGGTTGAGGCTTCTCAGCGCAGGTTAAGAGGGTGATAGGACTGAGATTGGAAAATGCTTGCTTAGTGTCAATGAAAACATTTTACACGTTCATTAAATATATTTTTTTAACTTGAGTTTCTTCCTATCTTTGTAGGTTATGACATAGCAATCCCTGTGCCTCAATGTTCAAGCTCATGGATGCCATTTGAAAGGTGAGCCATTAACACCAACCATCAGGTCCCTGTGCACACGAAAACTGACAAACTGCATCCACAAAGATTACAGTCTAGGGAACCATATGGGTTCAGTTCTAGTCTGTAGTAGACCTGGAGTCAAAATGGTCAATACATTAAAAAAAAAAATGTCACGGTATATATTAAAGTTAATGTTTCCTCCAATTTCAAAAGTAAAGTTAACTATGACATTGGCAACTAACTAATAAGGAGAGTTCTGAATTAATGTTGGCAGTGACTTAATTCACACATTATGCAGAATGGACTATAAGTCAAATATAAGCAATTCACAACTTAGATCTAGAGAGACTGACCTAGATATGCCTGTAGGAATTGGGTCCAGGAGCAAAGAAACGTCTCATTATCAAGTGTGATGCAGTCTGGATTCTCCCTAAATAATAGTAACCTCATGTCATTTTTCTGGTGCTCAGTATTCTGAATTCTAGTCTTAGTCAACTGTTTATTGACTGAGTCAACAAATTAATGGCAAATTTGCTCGTTATAATGCTACTTATGTATCATAAACACTTTTCACTTTGTTTTTAAAGCTTGACAGATTTTACTGAGACATCTGGCTTCAGGCATTACTTTCATTATGTTTTTGAAATAAATTAATTGCTATTTATGTTTGCTTTATTCACTGCTGCACCTGCTTTACTCTATTAGAATGCGATCATCTCCTAAGTCTTCTCACTCTTTGTTTGCAGATTTCAATGTGCTCTGCAGAGCATTTTGTCCCATGTTCTCCTCTCATATGAAAAAGGACTCTGTTTCATTCAGCACTCCATTTCCACAACCATGTGTCCTGTCACTTCAGTTGGACAAGCTACAGCAGTTTGTTAAAAAATGTTGATTGGTTGTGTGACTGAAAAAATCACTCTGTTCAGTTTTTCAATATAAAATGAATCATGAAAACTTTCAAAGATGCTAATGAATTAAATTTGAGATGTCACAATGTGCTACACAGACTAAAAACTAACTGCACAGAAAGGTCATAATCAAATGAGATTGATGTATTCAGATAAATGAGAATTTCATCTTATTATTTACTATTTCTGCACGGTGGAAACATTTATTGCCCTTGTTCTCATATCTGAGTCTTGTGAGGATTTATCCTAATCTGACAAGAGGTGGAAAATGTTAATGTTCACTATACATCTATATTTTTACTCCTCAGAGGAGCAGAATTTTACCTTTCTAAATTGTAATCCACAATTGTTATGCTGGGAATCTGGATGGTGATGAAGTGAGAGAATAGGAATTTTCTGTGTGATCATCTAATTGAGCCTGAATCTGTTATGGGACCTTCGTAGTGGGGCTCTGACCTTCATGCCTGTGCTGTAGTTTATATCTTCACTGGCTGGTGTTCCTTTGCTTCACGGCAGTATCCATATTCTTTACCTTTGACTGTTTATCCCTGTTGACTATTCCTCTTTTCCCCCTTACCCCCCCCCCGACTCTCAACGTAGGCATCATGGGTAAGATGTGTGGTGGGTGGTTGATAGGAGAAATATTTCACCCCCCAGCTATGGAAAGACAATACAAATGACCTTCCTCTGGTGTGAAATATTTCAAGTTGAGAATGGTCTTCTTCTCCAGGGCCAGAAACACGAGGACTTGTTTTGAATGTTCACTGGAGAACCTCAACAGGTTTTACAGTTAGATCATGAGCTCCACTAATGACCGGCCCCAGTGGTTTCTCACAGTCTCAGTAATCAGTACTCAGCCTCTAGAAATTTATCACATTTTAATTTATATATATACATATATTTTTTTTAAATACATGGTTTCAGTGGTTTCTGATCCAGGTAAGCAGATTACTGCTGTGCCTCTCTGAATGCACCTCTCTCTAGATTTTTGGAGGCATTTTGATATGTCAATCCATGTCAGTTCTCTGATGCCCGCATGTAGGGACTCCCAGCATCCGTGCATCCGTGACTCACATTGCAGAAAACGGAGCTTATGACTGACTCAGAGGAGGAGACAGGCCAAGAGAGAGAGTGCAGGGGTCCATAGCGGAAATGGAGTTGGAGGGGTCCAGAAAGGACCCAACGTGGGCACACAGGCACAGAGCTGTGGTAATCTCCATGTGAATAGATGTTATGGGGGATGAGTGCAAGCGGTGCCTCATGGCCCAACATCAAGCAAACCTGATCAACATTTTATCACCCCTTCTGCTTTGTACCCAAGTTCTTCCAGCTGAAACCTGGAAACCAGTCCCCTGGACTTTAAATGAAAACCATCCAGAGGTTAGTGGGTCTTATGAGCTCTTAGCTCTTGGATTGTTTTAGGACCATTCAGACAAGGCAGTATTTTCATAAAAATGTGTACTATACTCTTCACATTTTGCCAATTTTGTAGTAATATATCCTGATATTATGGGTTTTCTCTCTCTTTTTTCTTTCACAGTGCTGATATTATTTTTTAATTAAAATGTACAACTTTTGTTAATCCTGTTAATGTATCTTAAGTATATATTGCAAAATAATTGAACTTATTTATGGAATAATATCAGACTTACTGTGATAAAGATAATTTCCTTTATATTTTAAAAGATGTCTTGTATGATTTTTGAAGTTTACACACTTGTATATTATTCAATTGGTTGCCTTTCAATTTTTCTTCCATTGTGTTTTGTGGACCTTTTTAAAAATTTTATTCCCTGCCTTTTTTTAATCATTTCATTAGGGGTCCATACATCTCTTATCACAATCCATACATATATCAACTGTGTAAAGTACATTTGTATATTTATTGCCCTCATCATTCTCAAAACATTTGTTCTTCACTTAAGCCCCTGGAATCAGCTCGTTTTTCCCCTTCCTTCCCACTCTACCTCCCTCATGAACCCCTGATAATTTATACATTATTATTGTGTCATATCTTGCACTCTCTGAAGTCTCCCTTCCCCCACTTTTCTGTTGTCCATCCTGTAGGAAGGAGGTCACATGTAGATCCTTGTAATTGGTTTCCCCTTTCCAACCCACCCTCCCAGTGTCGCCACTCACACCAGTGGTCCTGAAGAGATCATCCACCTTATATTCCCTGCATTTCCAGTTCCTATCTGTACCAGTGTACATCCTCTGGTCTACCCAGATTTGTAAGGTAGAATTGGGATCATGATAGTGGGGGAGGAGGAAGTATTTAGCAACTAAAGGAAAGTTGTATGTTTCATAGTTGCTACATCACACCCTGACTGGCTAGTCTCCTCCCCAAGACTCTTCTGTAAGGGGATGTCCAGTGTCCTACAAACGGATTTTGGGTCTCCATTCCACACTCCCCCACCCCCATTCACTATGATTTTTTTGTTCTTGTGGACTGGTTTTTATGTGAGTAGTTGAAATAAGCATATGCCTGCTAAAATGATACATTTGTTTCAATTCTTTTCAACGAGTAAGAAAAGCTAAGTTCATGGAAGACATAGGTGGCTATTTAGGAATACACGCTCATTACATTAAAAGTGAGAGAGAGGAGGATACAGTAAAATGAGTAAGACTCTCCCAACCCCAGGAGTCGGTGAGAAATCACTGCACTTCACAGACCAGAGGAATAGCCGTGGTGGCAGTTACATAATTTCATGTTAACTTGATAAATAAGTGTAGGGGTGGAGTCTAGCCTGTCAATCAGCTCACAGCCTGAAGATGCTTACTTGTGTGTGTGGCCTTCTCATGACGATTCTGAGAATTTCCTCTCTCTTGGGAGGCGGGACACACCTTGTCTGTGCTTCATCTCCCTGTGGGGAGGCCCATGCAGAAAGCTGGAGGAACCACATGGATACACACACCAGCACCAAGAGGCTTCCACTGATATTGGATCCACAAGACTTTCCAGCCACTAGACTGTGACCTTCCTGCACTCATCATCACTGAATACTCTGTGAGTCAAGAGAAATGTACGGACTAGTATTGGACATATGGCCTAATATCAGGCTTATGGATTTGATCTGGACTGGGCTTGGATGTTTTCTCAACGTACAATTGCTATTTGATAGAAAGCTCTCTCTTAACCTCTCTGGGTTTGTTTTTCTAATCAACTTCACCTAAAACAACCCCCTTGAATGGTCAGTGTTAGTGTTTGGGAAGTTGATTTTGTCACCTCTCACCTATGAAGTGAATGAAATTATAGGAGACGTGTGTACGTGGATACGTCTGTACCAGTCATGAC
Source organism: Tenrec ecaudatus (assembly GCF_050624435.1). Classification (NCBI taxonomy): domain Eukaryota; kingdom Metazoa; phylum Chordata; class Mammalia; order Afrosoricida; family Tenrecidae; genus Tenrec; species Tenrec ecaudatus. The sequence goes on from NW_027459466.1 coordinate 385,940, forward strand.
CAGCTGTGAGTTCACTTGGTGAGATATTCCCACAATTAGCCATCAGTACTCCAGAATGCACTTGAGATGAACAGCTCAGCTATCACTATGTGTGATGCTCTAAAGCAGCAGTCTCAATGGGGTCAAAACCCCTTTGGGGGGTCGAACAAACCTTTGACAGGGGTCATCTGATTTATAAAAGCAGCAAAACTACAGTCATGGAGTATCAATGAAAAATAATTTCATGGTTGGGAGGTCACCGCAATATGAGGAAGTGTATTAAAGGGTCGTGGCATTAGGAAGGTTGAGAATTGCTGCTCTAGAGTTATCCAGGCTTCTTATTATTTATCACTGATTTAGACCAGGAATACATTCATGAATGTGAATTATATGCACATACGAGAGCTCTATAGATTTGAAGGCTGAAGCCATTCCCCTGGGGAAGCATTAAGCAAAGATATTGCCACATAGGTTATTCCTAAACCACTGACAACAAAGTGCACTCATGAAGGGGTGACTGTGGAGCTTCATTTTCCTATTGGCAGTCGCCCTGGGTAAGATAAGACATGGGAATGGAGCGAACACTGTGGCAGCTCCAGAGCCCTCACTTTCTGGTTTACGTCCTCACACACAGGTGTGCATGCCTAAATGCAGTTAGTGCAGTCTGGGGCTGAGGTGAAAAAGTTGGGAGATTCGTGAAGGTGTCTTGTAGGACTTCTGTGAGCCCCTTCACCAGTGATGGAATGAATAGGGTTTGACAAGTACCCGGAAGAGGCTTTCAGTGGATGGCTGGATCAACACCCACACTGGGAAATCAACATATATCCAGGGATTCACATAGGGCTCTGTCTTCTCCTTGGATGCCCCCATCAGCACAGCTTATCTACGGATAAGCAGCCTGAAGTCCAAGGACACTGCAACCTGACTGTGTGAGACAAGCGCTGTGAAACCCATATCCTGAGAGCGTCAGAAAACCCGGGGGAATGGCAGCTGTGCTCACTGAGGCAGGGACTCCGAATATTTCGCTGAATCCTTTCTTTACTTGTTACGCATTTCAAGATGGGAAACAAAGACAATTACTTCCTGAAAATAGCATAACGTTCCTGTGAAATGAAATCACCCCTCAAGAGAGGAGGATAAAGATACCTTGGTATGTAAGCTTTGTTCATCAATTTGTGTAAATAGTTCCGTTACAGCACTAAGAACTATGCAGACTCTGAAGGGTTGATTCAATATCTGCAGAGACAATGACATGAACACAGTTTATCTGCAAATGGACGGTAAGAAAATGAAAGACAAGACCCTCTGTTACTCTGTGAGAAAATGAGAGGAAGTGAGTGTGATCCCAGACACAAACTCCCTGCTAGGAGGGAGCTGGGCAGCAGGGGGCGCTCAGAACCCACAGATCACAGGACACACTCAGGAGCAGGTGCAGAGGGACAGTTTCAGGGCTGGTTTCCTTTTGTGGTCTGGTTATGCATCTCCATCTCGCTGTTTCCCTCAAGGGTTTTCTCTATTTTTATGACATAGGAATACAATGTAAATGTATAAAAATATTTAAAATCAGACCTATTGCATGTAGGATGTATAATAATGGAATTGAAATCTCAGCAAAAAAAGTGGGGAGTAAGAACCAAATAAAAATATAATTTTTATTTATTAGTGTTATATTGATATTCTAAACTTGGCAGCACTTGCATTGTTCAAGTAATCCTTGATAATAGTTGTATTGATTGGATTTCCTTGAAGGCAAATATAATCTTATCACAGCGAGTACTGTATTTCATGATGGGTTTAGCAAAACCTTTCTGACAATTCCATGCCATTCTCTTGACTGTGCTGTTCCCAGCATAGTAACTCCTATGATTTTCTGATCAAATTGGCCAATACTGGTCAGTGCACTTATGCTCACTAATGCCTAGGATATCAATCAATACACATGTATACCATTTAATATTTGACCACTTCCAATTTCCCAACATCCGTAGTATGCAAATTACAAGTTCTGTTCCTAAGAAGACTTCTGCAGCTGTTTCTCTTTACCTTGAGGCATGCCCCATCAGCAAATGGAGATCCTGATGGCTCAACTCCCAAATCACATCATCATGGAAATCAAGATGACTTCAAGAAATCAGCTCCTCTTCAGTAACATTTTGAGTGCCCTCAAACCTGAGTGGCCCATCTGGCAGTAGCTTCAACAATTTCCTACTTCCTTTGCCTAGGCTTTCAGTATTCAACCATGCTTCAAAGTTATGCATAAGGTTTTAGCAGCTTCTTCCTCTGAAGAGGGAGAGGGGTCCTTCTGCATTGTCTGTTCTTAGTCTGGAAGCTTTGCTGAAATCTGCTCACTTTGGGTGACCCTTCTGGCATTTGATATAAGAGTGACATATCTTCCAGCATGTCAGCAAAACACAAGCCACCACAGTATAATTAACTACCAGACAGGTGGTGAGAATATGTCATTATTTCTTCAAAATATATCAAACAACTTCTGGCTAATATTTTAATGCAATAAATAAATAACAGCATAATGCAACCAAATAATGGAGTAATTCAATTTAACATGTTCAATTATTGACTTAACATTGAAACAGAAGATCCAAAAGGACATCAAGAATCAAATAAGTAAACAAATAAATGAGTCTAGTAAACTAAAATCAATGACCTACATATAACATACTCCACCAAGAACAAAACAAATATACTCCCATTAAGCCGAGGTTTATTTCAGAAATAAAGTTAAGCATGAAATAGATGGAAATAGGAAAGGAACATAGATAGATAAATACAGATAGATGATAGATACAAGATATGGACAGTATATACAGAGAAAATAGATGATAACTTAATCAATTGTTCAGTAGATTGGTAGACCAATTAACAGATTTATGATAGATAGATAGATAGATAGATAGATAGATAGATAGATAGATAGATAGATAGATAGATAGATATAGAGCAGAGATTGGAAATGTATAGAAGGATGGAGAGGGAGATAAAGAAACTCGATCAACAAACTCCAGTGTCATTGTGTATTCAGATTCGGGGATTTGGGCTGAGTCCAGGCAGAGGGTGTTCAGATAACACTTTTTTCTATTTGAGATAAATTGAAGACTAAATGCACAAACTACAACATGAGGTGTGTCATAAGGAGTTGTACATGGATGTTATACAACAATGACTCACTCTTCAAGAGATTTTCTTAAGAAACTGGGTCTCCACAACAGGAATATATCACTTATTTGATGCGTGTGGTGATGCAGATAAAAGTAGGTAAGGAAAGTTATGTGAGACCAGATTGTAAGCACCATGAAGGGAAGGTTGGGATGCATGGCACAGGGTCTCAGGCCAACCAGGCACATGATCCTGATTCAAGACTCAGTGTGTGATGAGGAAGATACAGGTTTCCTAGCAGAATTGGAGCCTCCCCTATCTCATTTTTCCCTGTGTCGTGGTTTTTAGTCCTCTTCCTGCCTCTGAGAACCAAGATTAAGATGTTTTTAGCATGACCGTCAACTCCAGAGAACAGAGGGAGGAGAATGAGGCATGGAAGTAGGACACATTCTCTGGGTCCTTGTTTGTTTCTTGGGAGACCCCAAGTGCATAAACCACAACCTGGGGTGCTCTCTCCTCATCAGGAGAAAACTGAGGGGAAATGCTTGAATTTTATTTTCTCTTTATTTTTTTTTTTTTGTGGATTGCATGAAGGTATACTGAGAAGATTAGTGTTCATTCAAAAATGCATGCACTTTTGTTTCATTTCATTGACTGCAATGCACACAAACTCCTGTTACAATTACCTTTTCTTTCCAAACATTATGAATTTTTCCCTGGATAAATGTTGCCCTTTTAATCACAGAAGTTTGATTGTTCTAAAGTCATTGTATCTCCCCAGGACTATTGCTCCCTTGTAGGCTTGTCAGTTATTTGGCTGGAAGTTTTTCCAAGGGCTGAGTTCTGTCCCAGACCTGAAGGGAGGCTGACAACCACAGTCTCAGGACTTCCACAAGTCTACCAACCAGTAAATCTATTCTTTTTTTCTCTTTTCTTTGTGTGTGTGTGTGTGTGTGTGTATGTTTCTCTCTGTGTGTATTGTTTCACTTTTTATCCCACTCTTCCTAACACCTTCTAATGCTATCTTTTCCAAAGAAATGGGTACTGATAGTAAGGCACCATATGTTTCTTCTGGTCTGAGAGTTCAGGAGACTCGAATCTATGATTAATTACAGCATTGGACTAATGGTTTCCATCTGTCTTCAATTATCATCACTCTGGAAAGGGAGAAACAATTAGCTGCACTTCATATGTTTTAATGTCCCCAGTCACTACTCTCAAAACCCAGACGTAGGACATTGTCTTTGTGGGCTGTTATGTCAGTGGTTCTTTGTGTTCCCCGAACCCCAAGGCCTCCTCCTCAGAGAGAGAAAAAGTTAACCCACTGATTGTTTTCTTTAGTTTAGATCAGAGTAGGTCAGAGAAATGTTTAGGGACAGATTATATTTCTTCTCAGGCAGCAGGAAGCACAGGGCAGACCTGGGTACTAGGAGGTACCTGAGAGTTTACTAAGAAGGGACCATTTGGGAAATCAGATTCTGCAAAGTCTTCACTAAGGAGACAGAGGTACTCTCTATCTGGACATCATTCCCCACAGACAGTAAGGAGGGACCCTTTGTGACACCCCAGGCTCCTTGGGCTGCAGATTCACACTGGGTTTGAAACAACTCCTCCCCGGGTGTGGACTAAGAGATACACTGAGTGGAGAGCCACAGTGCAAAACTCTCCATGCGTGAGGTGTCAGTGCCGGGTGGTGGTGGTGGTTGTGGTGATGGTGTTGGTGGTGGTGGTGGTGGTGGTGGTGGTGGTGGTGGTGGTGGTGGTGGTGGTGGTGTGTGTGTGTGTGTGTGTGTGTGTTTTGCAGGATGTTACTAGGATCAGGTTCTGTCCCTCCCAGCAGTCCCAACACACGCACCTCCTCCTACCTTGGGTTTCCAGGGTTATAAGACTGGAGGAGTCTGACATGGAGAGCAGGGAAGAAATATGCAAAGTGAAGACATCCATTTTAGATCCACAGGCCACCTCCACAGGGGAAGCACCCTCATCATCCAGCTGGGGACCACAGTGTGATCCCTTTCCATCCTCCTTGCAAGATGGGCTCTGCCAGCCTAGCTCTCCTCATTGCTCTTCTCCAAGGTCAGGATCGTCACAGGATTTGAGATGAATGGGGTGGTGGGTTGGTGGTGGTGGTGGTGGTGGTGGTGGTGGTGGTGGTGTGTGTGTATAGAGGGAATATCTGATCTCTGAATCCTATCTCCACTGGTGTCTGTGCTCAGGTGACCTGGTGCAGTCTGGGGCAGAGGTGAAAAGACCTGGGGAATCTTCGAGGATCTCCTGTAAGGCATCTGAGTACAGCTTTACTGGAAGCTGGAGCCACTGGATTAGGCAGCCACCTGGAAAGGGCTTGGAATGGGTAGGAATGATTTATCCTGTTGACTCTGATACCAGGTACAACCCATCCTTCCAAGGAAAAGTCACCATCTCCACAGACAACTCCATCAGCACCACGTACCTGCAGTGGAGCAGCCTGAAGAACATGTATTACTGTGCAAGAGACACGGTGAGAGAACCCCCTTCCTGAGAGGGGCAGAAACCCTCAGCCTGATGCAGCTGCAGAGCAGGAGTCTCAGAGGCATCTCTCAGTCCAGCACCAGAGGACACAGTGTCTGTTGTCTCCTAGAGAGTGAGAATAAAAACACAGGTCACTGACATGACAGGGAGACATCTCACCACATGGGGGCACTGACGCCTCTTACTGGATTGGGTTTCTCTTAAGTGGCTCACTGTGTAACATATGATTAACCGTAGGGCTATAGAGCAGATTAAGTACAGTTTCTTCATGAAATTCTCAGAGTTCAGTCCTTGATGCCCTTGAAGAATGAGCAGGTGCATTGTCAAAATTGAAGAAAATGCTCAGCTCAAATTTTCTGGCCCTTTCTCAACACATCCATTCCCAATATTATTAGACCTTCTTTCCTTCTTTCTAATAAGTAGACATGTTATTTGCTTGCTTTCTAGCTTCATTCACTTGCCTGCATTCAACTTGATGTGGGAAACAGTTCTGGAGAAATCTCTTGGTGGAGCGGTAATGCTGTGGCATTCGCAAACTACTCATGGGTTCCAGACCTTATAACAGTCAGTTATACTCATAAGAAAATGATTGGTATAGTTTCCTGGTTAAAAGTGGCCTCCTCAGGAGGAGACTCCAAAGCCTCTTGAGATAGGACGACCTTGGTTCAGGGAGAGGGTATTTGGGATTGATTGGATTCAGGCAGCAGCCAGGGAGAGGCCATGGTGAACAGGGATCTCCTACTATAAACCTCTGTAGTATTGACCTACCCCTGACCTCTGTGAGCACTGAGGACCCATCTGTCTATTTCAGTGCAGGTGGACATAGACAGGGCAGTCAGTGTGACCCTCACAGGGCAGCTCTGGGGCTGGACTGCATGGGGCTTACTGACCAGCAGGGGGAGCTCAGGACAAACAACAAGCACAGGATCCAGGAGCAGGTTCAGAGCTGAGCACAGGTGGGCCTTTCTCCGGAGTCTTGAGTTGGTTTTGTTCCCACAGCTCTCAAACAGATTCAATGGAAACCCTGTTTACAATCGTAGAGAGTGTACTAGTGTCTTCTAAATTGTACATGGAAACTCTCACTGTCAAATAGTTGATTGTGACCCAAAGTGACTCTATCGGACAGGTTTGAACTTGTAAAAGGTATTTGCATAGAAGTGGTTGGTCTTGCAACATTCTGTCCTGTGATCGACAATTTTAATTTTTAGTTTCAACTCAGTTGAAAGTGTAGAAAATATGAGTAAAAGTCAGCATAGCTACTCCCACAACAAGCTGCCAGGAAGAGCATTCACTCTCTCTCCCAATATCTAAAGTCAAAGCAAAGCAAATAAAAATTGTTACATGACTCAGTCATTATATAGTGTCCTTGATATTGCCTTGTCCATTTGAGCCAAACGTAGTAAAGATCAAGGGATTGGAATAATCTTTTAAATTTCAGGATCCTTCTGCATTTAAACTCTGAAATTTTACTTTTACGGTGGGACTTTGTGAATCCTTACAATTATTATTGTCCATTCCTCGATTGTTTTGTTCCTTCAATAAACTCTTTAATTTTTGAGTGAAGCTCCAGTTTGATCTTTGGAAGGTGGAACAAAAAGGGAAGTAATATATACTTTTCTTGCCCATATATATCTACCAATCACTGCCAAATTCCTAAAAAAGAAAGAAAGAAAACAAACAATACATATGCAAATATATTAATGTATGAGGATGGGGAACTATATCTATGTGCACATATTTATAGGTTTAGAATTAAGGTAGCAGAAGGACATTGGGCCTCCACTCAAGTACTCCCTTAATGCAAGAATACTTTCTTCTACTAAATTGGCATTCTATGATTCTCACCTTCCTAACACAACCGCTGAAGACAAAGTGGATGAATAAGCAAGTGTGGTGAATAAAGCTGATGGTGCCCAGCTATCAAAAGATAAAGTGTCTGGGGTCTTAAAGGCTTGAAGGTAAACAAGCGGCCATCTAGCACAAATGCAACAAAGCCCACGTGGAAGAAGCACACCAGCCTGTAGGCTCACGAGGAGCCAAAGGGATCAGGTATCAGGAATCATCAGAACAAAAATTTTTACCATAGTAAATGAGGGGGGCAGTGCGGAGAGGAGACCCACAGCCCATTTTTAGGCCACTGGAGACCCCTTGCAGAGGGGTCTTGGGGAGGAGACGAGCCAGTCAGGGTGCGATGTAGCAACGGTGAAAAATACAACTTTCCTCTCGTTCCTAAATGCTTCCTCCATCCCCCCATCCCCCACATATCATGATCCGAATTCTTCCTTGCAAGTCTGGCATGACCAGAGGATGTACACTGGTACAGATAGGAACTGGAAGCACAAGGAATCCAGGGAGGATGATCCCTTCAGGACCAGTGGTATGAGTGGCGATACTGGGAGCATAGAGGGAGGGTGGGTTGGAAAGGGGGAATCGATTACAAAGATCTACATGTGACCTCCTCCCTGAGGGATGGACAACAGAAAAGTGGGTGAAGGGAGACATTGGACAGGGCAAGATATGACAAAATAATAATTTATAAATTATCAAGGGCTCATGAGGGAGGGGGTAGTGGGGAGGGAGGGGGCAAAATGAGGACCTGATGCCAGGGGCTTAATTGGAGAGTAAATATTTTGAGAATGATGAGGGCAATGAATGTACAAATGTGTTTTATACAATTGATGTATGTATGGATTGTTATAAGAGTTGTATGAACCACTAATAAAGTGATTAAAAATAACAATAGATGTACCATTTCTGGGAAAAAGTTATCATTGATAACTAATCCCTTGTGACAAGATTATATTTGTTGTGAATATAGTAGCTAAGGAGTACAGTATAAGATGAACTTTGGACATTCTCTTAGAGATTATTTCCCAAGCTGCTTAAGGTTGTGTCACAGTGTAAATTCCATAGCTTGTCCAAGGAACTTCTCCTTAAGATATGAGATGTTGCCACAGGATGTTGGAGTGCCTCATTTATTGCCTGCAATTATTCTGTATTTCCCTTCCTGATATCCTGTATCTGTTGAGCTCTTTCCTCACAAAAAAAAATATCCCACTACACCAAATGAGTATCCATTCTGGCCAGGCAAACATGTCCGCCAAGACATTCCCAACCTTCAGGTCACAGGTCACATGGAACATAAGAATTTTGGTCAAGGAACCAAAAGTCACCCAAAAGGTCAAATAAGACACTTGGAACCAAGAAGTACAAGGAGCTGTGTCTTGCCCGGCTACTGAGAGATATAGCATCTGGGGACGTAAAGGCTTGAAAGCAAATAAGCAGGCATCTAGCCCAGAAGCAACAAAGCCCACACAGAAGCAGCTCACCAACATAGGTGATCGTGAAGGGCAGAGGAGACCAGGTCCCAAACAACAAAGGTGGGGTGGTGGCGAGAATCACATCACCGTGAATGAGGGGGAGTGCATGATGGGGACCCAATGCCCATCTGTAGACAGCTGGACATCCCTTCCAGAGGGGTAGTGTGGAGGAGATGAGTCACTCAGGGTTCACTGTAGCAACAATGAAACTCAAAACCTTCCTCTAGTTCCTGAACGCTTCCTCCCTTCCCAATTACCATGACCCCAATTCTACCTTGCGGACCTGGTTATACCAGAGGATGTACAGCGGTAAAGTAGGTATCTGGAAACACAGGGAATCTAGGACAGATGAACCCCTCAATACCCGCGGTAGGAGTGGCTACACCAGGATGGAAGGGGGTGCAGAAAGGGAGAGCCAATCTTGGAGATCTATGTGTAACCTCCTCTCTGGGAAATGGGCAATGGGGAGGTGGGTGAGGGGAGACACCGGGGAGTGTAAGATAAGATATAATAATTATTTATAAACTATCAAGGGACCAGGGGGAAGGGGGGAGCAGGGAGGGAGGGGAAGGGGGAAAAATGGGAAACCGGGCTGATTCCAGGAACCCAAGTGGAAGGTGAATTTTGAGAATGACGAGTGCAAAGAATGTATAAGGGTGCTTTGCTCAATTGATGTATGTACGGATTGTGATAAGAGTTGTATGAGCCCAATAAAAAGATTTATTAATTTAAAAAAGAATCTTAACCTCACCCTAATGCATATTCGTAACCATCCCTGTGAAATATGTTTCACATCCTTAATCCTATACATTTACTTGTTGGTATATATTTCCAAACCTTTAAGCCATGCCTACCATCTTTTTCAGAGGCTTTCTTTGGGGAATCTTCTGCCTCAGTCCTTGCTTGATCCAAGGAGAGCGGGTCCCTTTCACTGTCATGCAGCCCTGTGTTTGTTTCTAGCAGGAGTCATGTTGGTAACACAGTTCCTTTCGTCGAGTGTGCTTTTCAACATGATGGAATACACTGTCATATAGAGTCTCTATGAGTCGGAATCCACTGATGGCAGTGAGTGTGGTGTTGGTGTTAGCACAAAGAAGATGATGGGGTCACACTTGCAGTTTCTGAGAAGATTGGGAACTTCTCTTCTTTATTCCTGGGCTTCTAATATGCAGAGCACTTCATCAATTTCCAGGTAAAGTCTCAAACCTAGCGAAAAACATTTCATCATAGACAGGGTTCTCTAGGATCCATAGACCTTTTCCATAGGACATCAATGTCCTGTGGAGATTCCTCTGCCTAGCTATTACTTCTCTCTAGCAGTGTCAAGATTCCAAAAATGGGCTGGATTACTGAGGCTTCCATTACTTGTCATCAGTGATTATTTTCCCTGTTCCTAGTTGTCCAAGATTTGGGTCCAAGAGTGAGAAATCATCACAGATCCTCTGCATAGGCTTTGCTGTCTCTGATGCCTAGATGCTGCTGGAGCTGGAGCTGCCAAAACCTTCAGAAAAGGTTGCAGTAGTTGTGAGCAATATATTTCAATAGCAGAAAACAACATCTCATCTTTAAGGAACTGATGATGCTCAAGCTCCAGAAAAATATACAGACTCAAATCTGTTCTCCCTGCATCTGAGCTCAATGACACTGAGGACGTGGCTGTCCATTAATGTGTGAGGGAAACAGAGGACTCACTACCATCACAAACACAAACGTCCCTGTGATGATGGTATTGGTCTATGGGGATAACTTGGGTTGTGGAAAGGACAGGGGCAAGAATTCTGAGACCATAGAAATGGGGGAGGCATGGGAACAAGGAGCATCCTATTAGCATCTAGAGTTTCAGTTCCCTCCAAAATGACCACTCTGTGAATATTTATTACAAAACCCCACAGATATTGCGCTGTTTATACATTTGTAGATTTTATGCTGTGGTAGTTACACAATTTCATGTAAACTTGATAAAAGACTGAAGGTGAAGGGGTGGATTCTAGCCCATCAATCAGATCAAAGCATGGTGATCCCTTCTTGTGCGTGTGGCCTTCTTATGAGTCTTCTCGGACGTGTTTTCTTGAATCTCCCATTAGAAGAGGTAGATCTCTCTCTCTCTCTCTCTCTCTCTCTCTCTCTCTCTCTCTCTCTCTCTCTCTCTCTCTCTCTCTCTCTCTCATTTTCATGTTGACAAGCCACGTGGAGCCACAGTGATGGCAACCAAAGCCCTGAAGATGCGTCCACTGCCATTGGATCCCCAGGACTTTCCACTTGCCTGCGATCATCCTGCATTCAGCATCATTGCATGTGCTATGTGACTTAAAAGATGAATTCAGACATATGGGCTAATATCAGACCTATGAGCTAATATTGAACTTATAAATTTTATCTGTACTGGCTGGGATGTTTTATTGATGTGTAATTACTTCTTGATATAAAGTTATCTTTTACACATATATGAGTAGCAATGGACTTGTTTCGCTAGACAACCTGGTTTAACACAGATGCAAATATGACATTGTATGTATTCATGAATACCTGTTTTATATACAAATGCTATTTGTATCATTGATAGCTAGTACATGTAGTTAATGATTTTCATAGCCTTAATGGCTGTGTTGGACTGAATTAATTAATGACTGCTGTTTCCATTTACTGGAACCAGAAAACGATGAGTATGCTATATCATAAGTTAGGAGGGCAGGGGGTGGGGGAGGAAACTAATAAATATAAGAACTCAAATGAAGTGGAAGGAACACATTAAGTAAGCCAATTAAAAGAAAAGTGACTTTTAGGAGATAAAGTTAAATAATCAATATCGAGTTTTCCTGATCATGACAAAAGAAGTAGGACCAGGGAGGAGATTTCATTCTTCATGTTTTCTGTACACATTCTATGATCAACTTCAGGCCCAAAGTTAAAGAGTATCACTGAAATGTGGAAATTCCATGGAAAGCAAAAAACAAGACAAAACAAAACAAAAAACATCTAATAAGATTCCCTTGTAATACAAGAAACAGATTATAGAGTTACCCATCATAATCATGTGTACCCATCTCTTAAAAGGGATGGGAGAGGATGCAGTATGAGCTCTTATGTCACAAAGGTTGTTGTGTCTGTAATATAAGGTTTATAAATTAGAAAGTACTTTTCAAAAATATTGATAATATACAATGATTAAAGCAATGCTTGATAAAAATCCTAACTAAGAGTTCTGTTTTCCCTTGAGAGTGCTTGTGTTTCTTTGAGTCTGAGGGAGAACTCTGGCCCATGATCTCTACTCATCTGCTTCAAATTTCAGGGGACATGCAAATGTAGCTCTCTGCCTGCTGATAAGCTGGCCACAGTCCCTGATGTGGGAGATCTCAGAGGAAAGCCCCAGTCTCTGGGGTCTCTGATATTTCCATTTGTGCCCAGGAGCTAGTCCATAGGACACACCATGAATTTTGGCCAGACTTTGGCATTCATTTTTGGCTATTTTACATGGCAATTGTGATAGACTTTGCTCTGTGTGTTTAAAATTGTGAGGGCAATTGTTTGTATGTGGGTTGTATAATCAGAGTGCCTCTGTGTTTGCAGGTGTCCAGGGTGAGGTGCAGCTAGCGGAGTCTGGAGGTGAACTAACAAAGCCTGGTGGCTCTCTGAGACTCTCCTGTGCAGACTCTGGATTCACTTTCAGTGACTCTTACATGCACTGAATCCGCCAGGCTCCAGGAAAGGGCCTGCAGTGGATCGCAGCCATTAGTGGTGATGGTACATATTCTACACCAACTTCGCGAAGGGTCCATTTACTATCTCCAGAGATAACTCCAAGAACACACTCTTATCTTCAAATGAATAATCTGAAAGTTGAGGACATGTCCATGCATTACTGTACAAGAGACACAGTGAGGGGAACTCAGTGAGAGCCCAGACACAAACTTCCCCTGTAGGGAGGAGACTGGTCTCCAGGGAGGTGCTCAGGACCCACAGAGCATAGGACTCAGCCCCAGAGCAGGAGCATCTGGAGTTTCAAGGCTTGTGGTCACATGTGGATTCTTCTAAATCTCACAGTTCCCTAGGGAATCTATCTCTAATTTAAAAATATTAATTATATGCCTACTCCTTATATCTTTGATTTCAAAAGTTATGTTGTAACACGAGAATATATTCTGTCTTACAGCAACAGTCTGTCCCTGAAGGACAAGAAATGACACTCTCAGGGGTCCCTGTGTCAGAATTCTCATGACGCTCAGATAAATACTTTTCAACTAGACTCAGGGGAAATGGAGGGATGGAGGTCTGGGTAAAGATAACCATTAAGTGTTTTTGTATTGGCTGGAAATTTAATAGTATATCCTTCCACCACACTTTGAGAAGTATTCTGACAATCATTTAGTTAATGATTTAGTTGAAATTTAAGCAGTTATCCTATGTTTTAAATTTAATTCTTCAGAATATGCAGGGTTTTGTATTTGGTTTGGTTTGGTTATTTTTCCAAACCATGGTGGCCTAGTACTTTTTTCTTTCTTTTTTGATTTTCTGTTTTGCCTTTTTAACATGCATATGAGGCCATAGAAAATGTTTGGCATGGTTAAAGCACATCTTTTTGGTCACAGGACCACTTTATCTCCAGGAGTCATGGGGCAGGCTGCAGTTGACTTCCTACCAGTATCACAGTTTCCAGCACTCCACTCCTGTCCCTGCCTCCCCATTCACAACCCTGCTATCTCTCTGTTCTACTCCAAGAACAAGGGAATCCCCCTCATCCTGGATATCCATGTTCCCCCTTCCCTAAGTTTATTCCTACTCATTCTCACCACGATGTCTTTGCACATGAAAGGAACTGGAAGTTTCCATCACAGTAACATCTTCCCTGATGGTAGGTCCTAAGATGAATGATGCAGAAAATAACAAACTGCTCATTACTGCACTGTCCTGACAGCCTCCGTCTCCTATAATTCACCAGCAACCATCTGACATAGCCTTGTCCCTGCCTTCTGCCACACCATAATGTGCCTTTTCTCTAGAGCCATGTTTTCCATGCAGATACACTGTGCAATTGCTTGTCCCAGCTCAGCCTTCTGTGACATGAAGGAATGACGTCCATAGAAAGTATCTACACCATTCAAGTGTTCCTTTGCAAATGCTCAGAAGCAAAGCCTGAGCTCCTCACAATTAAAAAGCAAGCCAACGGACAAAGAACAAAGAAACATATTTGAAATGCTTCATTATATTGTTTGTACTTTTTCTGCCATTTCTCCTAGATAATAAATTTTAAACTGCCAGGTTTCCCCCTCAAAACTTATGAATAAATTTCTCCCTCATTTGTCCTTAATTATCTGTCCCCCAGACAGCTCAAGCATAGGATCTTGAGAACGGACGGTGCAGGACCAGACAGTGTTCTGTTCTGCTGTGCTCAGGGTCCCTGTGGGTCAAAACTGACTCAATACCATCCATCCACAACAACCACATGACCCAGAACTCTAAACCCGCCTTCATTCAGAACACGATGCTTTAGTGGGAAGAAGACATGCTAACTGCCCAATAATTGGTCTATTGCCTGTAGGACCCCTGTCCTGTAGCAATTTTAAAAGGCTTCAGCATAATGACCAGGGCTCATATGAAAATGTTTTAAGAAAATGGAAAACTGCAATGATGAGAAAAAGGGCAAAGAATTTGTGCCACATTTCCTTTTTCCCTTTTAAACTCTTTAGGGCTTTGTACCTACTTATTCTTCAAGGGTAGCAAGAGCAGTCCTAAGAATTAATTTGGAAATTTTTGCTCATCCATCTTACAACACTGACCTTTTTTAAAAAAATCACTTTATTGGGAGCTTGTACAACTCTTATCAATCATAATAGATACATCCATCCATTATGTCAAGCACATTTGTACATTTGTTGTCATCATCATTCTCAAAACATTGTCTTTCTACTTGAGCCTTTGGTATCAGCTCATTTTCCTCTTCCCTCCCAACTCACCCCTCCCTCCTGAACCCTTGATAATTTATAAATTATTATTTTGTCATCTCTTACATTGTCTGATATCTACCTTCACCCACTTTTCTGTTTTATAACCAGGGAGTGGGTTACATGTAGATCATTGTGATCAGTTTCCCCCTTCCCCCCCCAACTTCACCTTCTCCCCCACCTTCCCCTTGCCTTCCTTGTATGACAACTCTTATTATTAGTCCTGAGGACAACCTCAACCTTGCCTCTTCCAAAATCTCAAGGGACATTAAGAAGGAAATGCTGTGAATCCTTCATAGATATAAAAAACATTTTTACATCTCTGTATGTAGTATTATTCCTAAAAACCAGAAATCTATCAATATAATCTTATGTATTGTGTTAGTAGAAGAATAAAATGAATTATATATGATAAAAATTTAGCATAGAACAGTAATATAATACATGTTACCAAGGATATTGTCAGCATGCCCTTTCCAACACACTTAAAACACTCATATCTGTTCTAGGAACAGAACCCTCGGATCTCAGAAGTCATGCAACTTCATTTATTGCTATGTAGTAGGAGGGAATGCAAATCCACCCCTCCCTCTGCTGATGAAAGCCAACACAGCCCCAACCCTGCAGCTCTGGAAGTGCTCCTGGATTCTCAGGAGTCCCAACCCAGTGATCAGGACTGAGCACAACACAGAAAGCCTGGCCTCTTAGTTGAAAGGGGCTTGTCCTTGTTGCTATTTTAACAGGTGATTTTGTCATGAACCAGTTTGTGTGCTTGGGTGTGAGTGGGAGACACGGTGAACATGTCTGATGGTTTTCCTGCCATGGATATCTGTGTTTGCAGAAGTCCAGAGTGAGGTGCAGCTAGTGGAGTATGGGGTTCCTTGGGGGTCTCTGAGATTCTCCAGTGCAACCTCAAGATTGCCCTTCAATAGCTATGCATGATCTGTGTCCACCAGGCTCCAGGGAAGGACCTGCAGTGGGTGTCAAGTGGTGATGGTGCATACTACAAAGACTTCTCCAAGATGTTTTTGTATCTCCAAGAACTGCTGCATCTGCATATGAACAGCCTGGAATTCGAGGACATGCCTTTTTATTTCTGTGCTACCATCACAGTGAGGAGAATTCAGACTGAACCAGGACACAAACCTCCCCTTCAGGGAGGAAACAGGCCCCCAAGGGGCGCGCAAGACCCACAGAGTCAAGCCTCAGGTCCAGGAGCAGGTGCAGATGGGGACATTCAGGACTGTTTTTCTGTTGTGATATTGGTGTTCTTCTCCATCTTGCAGTTTCCCTCAGAGAATCTCTTAATGATTATACTACCAGCTTTGCCTATCCTGTTTATACTACCAGCTTTGCCTATCCCTGATATTTCATACACTTAAAGAGCTGTATCATAACAAAGAAAATATTCTTCAGAAATATCAGCCTTTTTTCGTGTGGAGTAAAATGATTTTGCCAGGCAGTCCTCAGGATCAAGGTCCAGATGAAACTCATGGAAACTTGGTGATTTGGATCTAATGAAATTGAGGGAAGATGGAGCGACAGGGTACTGCCAGAGGTGAGCTATTTGAATTAAATCAGAAAGACTGGCTATTCAAACTTACCAAGTGATGCCTGAAGAGAAAGACTTGGTGATGTTACTTCTGAAGGGACAGACTGAGAGCAGAGGCTTCCATAGAATTTCCCGATTGTGACATTGATTTCCCGGCTATAGTTATGTAGGCAGCAAGTTAGGGAACAAACCATATGAAAACAGAATGTGGCTCCCATATGACTCTCATCTTTAGTAGGAAGTGTGCAGGTCGAACTCAGCACTGGTCCAAAGCCTCTTTGTGTCTTCTCTATTTTCTGTCTCTCTTGTTCAGCAAGATGCCATGATTCAGGAATGTTTATGCTTCCCAATGCAAGTCTGTTCACATTCTCAATATGCCATGTTCAGGGAGAAAGAGGCCCAATAAAAAGGAAATGTTAAAACTACCCAGTACTGTCACTAAGTACAATGTAATCGTGATCCAAATGCCAATTTAACCCTTTAAAGAACTGGAAAATAATTACTCACTTTATATGGAGAATCCTAGGATAATCAAGGGACCCAAAAATATTTGGATCAAGTTAGGGGGACTCACACAAACTGACCTCAAAAGTATTACACCGCCACAGCAGTAAAAACAGCCTGGTACTCATACAATGATAGATATGTTGATCAATGAAATAGAATAGAAAACTAATAAATAATCCATCCACATACAGGCAACTCTTCAACAAAGGCCATAGGAACTGTATAAGGGAGAGCGACGTTATCTTCAACAATGGGGTTGGCACAATTGACTCGTCACCCTCCGAAGAATGAAAGACAACCCAAACCTCAGCCATGTACAAAAATGAATACAAGATGGGTCAAGGACCTAATGTAAATCCCAGAGCTATAGAGACCATCTATAAGGAGGCAGGGACACACGCAAGTGCCCCACTGCAGGGCATCCATATACTATCGAACACAGCAAAGGACATACACACAAAGAAGACAACAGAGATGAGAGTGTCCTCTGAAATCATATATGTGCATTATAAGAGTAAATAGGAAAGTCAAGCAACAAATGAAAAACAAAAAGATCTTGTGATTTTAAGCTACAAGGTTTCATGTCTGTTTAGTGTACAACAATAGACAACTGGAGAAAAAATCTATTGCATTTTCCTTGAGGCCATATTTTCTATCATTTCCATATTTCAGTATTTTGAAAGATGCAGTACACCTTGATTAAGCGACCGGTCAAGCCCAACCCGAGGAGATGGGGACTACAAACAAATCCAGAAATCTGAGTCTAAAAGACCTCAATGTTTCTTCTTCAGAGTGCAGGGATCACTCGGGAGCTGAGGTTGTCAGTTTATTGTGCCAACCTGGCTAATAAAAACATTAATTGAAGTGCGGAGAGATAAATAGCTCGGAGAGCCTCGCCTCTCTTGTCTCTTGCTCTTTGATCATTGATCATCGGACCAGTGTGCAGCTACCTTACTTTTTCTTTGACTCAATTTGCAAGCTACACTACCTGTGGGACACCTAATCCATGGACTGTGTCGCTGTAATTTGAGGTTCCTTCAAGACCTGATCCTCCACACCATTGTAATCTACATCTTTTGAGCTGGGGACTGTCGGACCCTGTCATCTGGCTGACTGTTGACCTGACTTGCTGTGTGCTGCCTGTAGCCAGATAGCCTGAATTGCTCTACAGAGGACTACCCAGCAGCCCTCAAGACTTGAAGGACTGCCAGTGTCTCACAACTCTCTCATAGGAGTGAATGGCGATGAGCCATATGTACTGCTTTATAATTTAATTAACTGTTTATTTCGTATGTTATCTATCTATCTATGTAAATATGTAAGATGACATTGCCTATTCCTGTAAATAATTATAGTCAGAAGCAGCTCAATGAGTTCTAATCAGTCTTATAGGGTTCCTATGAGTCAGAATAGATTTGGTTTTGAAAGAAGAGATTGGTCATTTCTAGCTCAGTTGCTTGGTTTTCTGATTTTCCCTCAGTCAGAAGAATATCTGGCGTGTTCATAACTCTCAGACCTCACAAAGAAAAATTAATTCATGAGTTAGTGGATGCATATGTTCAAATCAAACAACACTGCTACCTTGGAACTCTGATTTTGTAATTTCAAATATTGGAATTTGGAGAGCCTACTAATTCAAGGTATGCCTGTTGGTCACATCACTCCCATCTCTGTCATCCAACTTTATTCAAGAATCATCCCTGGAGACACTTTCTTGTGGAACTGAGGTGCCTGCACCTTAGTATGCTATTCATAGCCCCAAACTCCTATAACAGCCAGGAACACTCCTAGACAAATGCCTGTTGTGGTTTCTTACTTAATGAGACCACCCCCATCACCGCCCTGCAATCAGGGGATTCCAAACCCTTCTGAGTCAGGGAGCCTTTGATACAGAAATGTCTGCCTCCTATCTTTCCTCCTCCTGATGGTGCTGGGTCTCCCATCGGGTCAGTGGCAGGGAGATGCAGTGAATGACAGCACATTCACCAACCCTAATCCTAACCCTAACCTAGGTGAAAACCTAACGCTAGGTCTGAACCTAAACAGAGATGTAACCCTTAGCCTAGGTCTAGCTCTGTATACTCCTAAACTTAAAATTAACCCTAACCTAAGGCTCACCCTAAACCAAGCACTAACGCTAACCGTATGTCTACCCTAAGGCTAAGCCTAATCCTAACCCCAAATCTGATGTGAACATGCAGTTTCTCCTACAACTAACCTTACTCCTAACCGTCATCCTTCGCCTGAACCTAAGTTAACTCTATCCCTCACCTTCAATCGATACCTCAATTTCACCGTTAATGTAAACCAATCCCTTAAACTAGACAGAGAGCTAAACTTAACCTTAATGAAAACGGATGTAACACACAAACCGTAAGCCTGACCCCAACTCTTAACTTCGCACACTGTCTAAACCTCACACAAATATTAAACCCAACCTATATCTAAACAGTCAAGTTTACCATAAGCTTAAATGAGACAATAGGTTCGCTCATCTTTCCCAGTGTACTTCTTTAAACTGCTGCAAAATGGTGGCACAGAAGATTTCGGTTTAGGTTTAACTTTAGACGGGCATAGGTACAGGCATTTGGGCATGTTTAGGGACAGAGTTAGAGTTCACGTTAGAGTTACGGCTGTGTGAGGATTCGGGTTATGGTAAGTCTGAGGATCAAATGTAGGGGCAGTGTGAGGTGGAAGGTAAGAGTAGGGTTTAGTGCTTAAGGATGAGCGAACCTATTGTCTCCTTTAGGCCTACGGCAAACTTGACCGTTTAGATATGGGTTGGGGTTAATATTTGTGTGAGGGTTAGACAGTGTGCGAGGTTAAGAGTTGGGTTCAGGCTTACGGTTTGTGTGTTACATCCGTTTGGGTTATGGTTAAGTTTAGCTCTCTGTCTAGTTTAAGGGATTGGATTACATTAACGGTGCTATGGAGGCTTCGATTGAAGGTGAGGGAGAGAGTTAAGTTAGGTTCAGGCGAAGAATGACGGTTAGGAGTAAGGTTAGTTGTAGGGGGAGCTGCATGTTCACATCAGATTTGGGGTTAGGATTAGGGTTAGACTTAGGGTAGACCCACGGTTATGGTTAGGGCTTGCTTTAGGGTGAGCCTTAGGTTAGGGTTAAGTTTCAGGTTAGGAGAATACAGTTAGACCTAGGCTTAGGGTTACATCTCTGTTTAGGTTTACACCTAGGGTTAGCTTTTCACCTAGTTTAGGGTTAGGATTAGGGTTGTTTTTAGGATAGGATTTAGGTGTGAGGTCTAATTTAAGTGTTGGATTATGGGAAGTACATCTGCTCTCACTGGTTTTCCTTCACTGTCACAATGTTTCTGAGATTCATGGTTTAAGGGAAATCTTGCTTCTTGCCGGTTTCAAGGTCCAAAGGCGCCACCGGCAGTTTGTTTTTGCGTCAAACTTACGCTCGCTCTTTGAGAATCTTGGGTCTTTGGGAAAGCCGTGAGTCCAGCAAGTTTTTCAGATTAAGTGTGCCCCAAGCAGTAGGTTCTATCTCTGAGCAATACAGCCCGTGGAATTCCTGGGAATCTGGAACCCTGCCATGAAGTTCAGCCTGGTTGTTATTTACACACGGAAGAAACTCCTTTGAGGTTCCCATGCCTCTGTACACTGATGCTTCCAGCAACGTCATGTCTCACAGGTCAATAGTGGCTCTTTAAGTTTCACTGGTCTAGGAAAAAGGGTGAAGCGCCTGGGTTCCCGTGCTTCACTACTTCATGGCCTGAAGAAGATGTTTATAGGCACATCGGCAAATCCACCGGTGGCAATTCTCTCATATTGTCATTGCGATGGGAAGATTTCTTATTCGTTAGGAAATGTTTTACCATGGAAGACGGGTCCCCACAGAGCTGTCTCTTTTGTGTTGAGACAAACTCTGCTGAATTTAGCTGCCAGCATCTGCGTGTCCTCCCTTTCCTTTAAGGTCGATGGAGACGCACGAGTGTAAGGAGAACGGCGAATGGTGGCCGTTCGTAACCCAGAGTCATCAGAAACCGCAGAGTAAATTTTAGGAACGTAGACGAAGGACACCGGAGAAAACTTCACTGAGGGACTTCAGTGAACTCTGCTTACAATGTTGAGGCCCGACACCCCTAGTGCCTGGGGGCGACCCGTCTCCTGCCCTACGTAGTTTTTTTGAGCGTGCCTCCCTCAGGTGGTGCCTTTTCTCTCCCCGCAATATTGCTCCATGAAACTGCCGATGAAAACTATTTGCCATGGGTATGTCGTTTCACAATATTGGCCTCCTCTTTGAAGAACAAATGCTTTTCTACACGGGTGCTACCTCCCTGAACTTTCCTTTGTCTTGGCTCAATCGATGCAGATTCCTGTGCTGAATGCGCCATACAGTGACACAGGTGTGTGCTTGTCAGTATTGCAGGCACACGCAGCAATTTCGTTTTTCCAAGACCCACCTGGCTTGATCAAGGTTGCTTATTCCCGTGAAAACGTTTTTCGTCCAAATTCTAGAGGAGCACCATTGTGCCTCTGGGAGCTACACCAGGACCTGCTGAACAGAGGCCTCAGCGGTTTCATTTTCGGACAGAAATCCAATACGGAATTGCATGGATCTATGGAAACCGTGAACAGTGGCCGTACCAGATTCTCACATCTTCATTGTCTAATGGAAGCTTGTTTCCCAGGCTGATCCGGCTGGCGCTTCTTTCTGGGCAATTAACATTTAATTGTGGACGTTCAGCCTTCTTCGGAATTCTCTGATACCGGCAAGTTCCCGCGCCTCACTCGGTGGAGGTTTAGGTGACTCAGGACAACTGTCTTTATTTCAGGTGTCTAGAACAAAGAGAATCCACAAAGGTTGATGATCACGGAGAAAGTAAAGTCCCGTTTCTTTATACTTCCCACTCATGGCACTTCTAGCATCTGAGGCCAAAGAGCTCGTGCAGCATGATATTCTCAGTTCAGGCACGCCGCCTGCTGTTTCTTTCTAGCAGAAAAATCTTTCCCAGTGTACTTCTTTAAACTGCTGCAAAATGGTGGCACAGAAGATTTCGGTTTAGGTTTAACTTTAGACGGGCATAGGTACAGGCATTTGGGCATGTTTAGGGACAGAGTTAGAGTTCACGTTAGAGTTACGGCTGTGTGAGGATTCGGGTTATGGTAAGTCTGAGGATCAAATGTAGGGGCAGTGTGAGGTGGAAGGTAAGAGTAGGGTTTAGTGCTTAAGGATGAGCGAACCTATTGTCTCATTTAGGCCTACGGCAAACTTGACCGTTTAGATATGGGTTGGGGTTAATATTTGTGTGAGGGTTAGACAGTGTGCGAGGTTAAGAGTTGGGTTCAGGCTTACGGTTTGTGTGTTACATCCGTTTGGGTTATGGTTAAGTTTAGCTCTCTGTCTAGTTTAAGGGATTGGATTACATTAACGGTGCTATGGAGGCTTCGATTGAAGGTGAGGGAGAGAGTTAAGTTAGGTTCAGGCGAAGAATGACGGTTAGGAGTAAGGTTAGTTGTAGGGGGAGCTGCATGTTCACATCAGATTTGG
Source organism: Tenrec ecaudatus (assembly GCF_050624435.1). NCBI lineage: Eukaryota > Metazoa > Chordata > Mammalia > Afrosoricida > Tenrecidae > Tenrec > Tenrec ecaudatus. The sequence goes on from NW_027459466.1 coordinate 408,375, forward strand.
GGTTAGGATTAGGGTTAGACTTAGGGTAGACCCACGGTTATGGTTAGGGCTTGCTTTAGGGTGAGCCTTAGGTTAGGGTTAAGTTTCAGGTTAGGAGAATACAGTTAGACCTAGGCTTAGGGTTACATCTCTGTTTAGGTTTACACCTAGGGTTAGCTTTTCACCTAGTTTAGGGTTAGGATTAGGGTTGTTTTTAGGATAGGATTTAGGTGTGAGGTCTAATTTAAGTGTTGGATTATGGGAAGTACATCTGCTCTCACTGGTTTTCCTTCACTGTCACAATGTTTCTGAGATTCATGGTTTAAGGGAAATCTTGCTTCTTGCCGGTTTCAAGGTCCAAAGGCGCCACCGGCAGTTTGTTTTTGCGTCAAACTTACGCTCGCTCTTTGAGAATCTTGGGTCTTTGGGAAAGCCGTGAGTCCAGCAAGTTTTTCAGATTAAGTGTGCCCCAAGCAGTAGGTTCTATCTCTGAGCAATACAGCCCGTGGAATTCCTGGGAATCTGGAACCCTGCCATGAAGTTCAGCCTGGTTGTTATTTACACACGGAAGAAACTCCTTTGAGGTTCCCATGCCTCTGTACACTGATGCTTCCAGCAACGTCATGTCTCACAGGTCAATAGTGGCTCTTTAAGTTTCACTGGTCTAGGAAAAAGGGTGAAGCGCCTGGGTTCCCGTGCTTCACTACTTCATGGCCTGAAGAAGATGTTTATAGGCACATCGGCAAATCCACCGGTGGCAATTCTCTCATATTGTCATTGCGATGGGAAGATTTCTTATTCGTTAGGAAATGTTTTACCATGGAAGACGGGTCCCCACAGAGCTGTCTCTTTTGTGTTGAGACAAACTCTGCTGAATTTAGCTGCCAGCATCTGCGTGTCCTCCCTTTCCTTTAAGGTCGATGGAGACGCACGAGTGTAAGGAGAACGGCGAATGGTGGCCGTTCGTAACCCAGAGTCATCAGAAACCGCAGAGTAAATTTTAGGAACGTAGACGAAGGACACCGGAGAAAACTTCACTGAGGGACTTCAGTGAACTCTGCTTACAATGTTGAGGCCCGACACCCCTAGTGCCTGGGGGCGACCCGTCTCCTGCCCTACGTAGTTTTTTTGCGCGTGCCTCCCTCAGGTGGTGCCTTTTCTCTCCCCGCAATATTGCTCCATGAAACTGCCGATGAAAACTATTTGCCATGGGTATGTCGTTTCACAATATTGGCCTCCTCTTTGAAGAACAAATGCTTTTCTACACGGGTGCTACCTCCCTGAACTTTCCTTTGTCTTGGCTCAATCGATGCAGATTCCTGTGCTGAATGCGCCATACAGTGACACAGGTGTGTGCTTGTTAGTATTGCAGGCACACGCAGCAATTTCGTTTTTCCAAGACCCACCTGGCTTGATCAAGGTTGCTTATTCCCGTGAAAACGTTTTTCGTCCAAATTCTAGAGGAGCACCATTGTGCCTCTGGGAGCTACACCAGGACCTGCTGAACAGAGGCCTCAGCGGTTTCATTTTCGGACAGAAATCCAATACGGAATTGCATGGATCTATGGAAACCGTGAACAGTGGCCGTACCAGATTCTCACATCTTCATTGTCTAATGGAAGCTTGTTTCCCAGGCTGATCCGGCTGGCGCTTCTTTCTGGGCAATTAACATTTAATTGTGGACGTTCAGCCTTCTTCGGAATTCTCTGATACCGGCAAGTTCCCGCGCCTCACTCGGTGGAGGTTTAGGTGACTCAGGACAACTGTCTTTATTTCAGGTGTCTAGAACAAAGAGAATCCACAAAGGTTGATGATCACGGAGAAAGTAAAGTCCCGTTTCTTTATACTTCCCACTCATGGCACTTCTAGCATCTGAGGCCAAAGAGCTCGTGCAGCATGATATTCTCAGTTCAGGCACGCCGCCTGCTGTTTCTTTCTAGCAGAAAAATCTTTCCCAGTGTACTTCTTTAAACTGCTGCAAAATGGTGGCACAGAAGATTTCGGTTTAGGTTTAACTTTAGACGGGCATAGGTACAGGCATTTGGGCATGTTTAGGGACAGAGTTAGAGTTCACGTTAGAGTTACGGCTGTGTGAGGATTCGGGTTATGGTAAGTCTGAGGATCAAATGTAGGGGCAGTGTGAGGTGGAAGGTAAGAGTAGGGTTTAGTGCTTAAGGATGAGCGAACCTATTGTCTCATTTAGGCCTACGGCAAACTTGACCGTTTAGATATGGGTTGGGGTTAATATTTGTGTGAGGGTTAGACAGTGTGCGAGGTTAAGAGTTGGGTTCAGGCTTACGGTTTGTGTGTTACATCCGTTTGGGTTATGGTTAAGTTTAGCTCTCTGTCTAGTTTAAGGGATTGGATTACATTAACGGTGCTATGGAGGCTTCGATTGAAGGTGAGGGAGAGAGTTAAGTTAGGTTCAGGCGAAGAATGACGGTTAGGAGTAAGGTTAGTTGTAGGGGGAGCTGCATGTTCACATCAGATTTGGGGTTAGGATTAGGGTTAGACTTAGGGTAGACCCACGGTTATGGTTAGGGCTTGCTTTAGGGTGAGCCTTAGTTTAGGGTTAAGTTTCAGGTTAGGAGAATACAGTTAGACCTAGGCTTAGGGTTACATCTCTGTTTAGGTTTACACCTAGGGTTAGCTTTTCACCTAGTTTAGGGTTAGGATTAGGGTTGTTTTTAGGATAGGATTTAGGTATGAGGTCTAATTTAAGTGTTGGATTATGGGAAGTACATCTGCTCTCACTGGTTTTCCTTCACTGTCACAATGTTTCTGAGATTCATGGTTTAAGGGAAATCTTGCTTCTTGCCGGTTTCAAGGTCCAAAGGCGCCACCGGCAGTTTGTTTTTGCGTCAAACTTACGCTCGCTCTTTGAGAATCTTGGGTCTTTGGGAAAGCCGTGAGTCCAGCAAGTTTTTCAGATTAAGTGTGCCCCAAGCAGTAGGTTCTATCTCTGAGCAATACAGCCCGTGGAATTCCTGGGAATCTGGAACCCTGCCATGAAGTTCAGCCTGGTTGTTATTTACACACGGAAGAAACTCCTTTGAGGTTCCCATGCCTCTGTACACTGATGCTTCCAGCAACGTCATGTCACACAGGTCAATAGTGGCTCTTTAAGTTTCACTGGTCTAGGAAAAAGGGTGAAGCGCCTGGGTTCCCGTGCTTCACAACTTCATGGCCTGAAGAAGATGTTTATAGGCACATCGGCAAATCCACCGGTGGCAATTCTCTCATATTGTCATTGCGATGGGAAGATTTCTTATTCGTTAGGAAATGTTTTGCCATGGAAGACGGGTCCCCACAGAGCTGTCTCTTTTGTGTTGAGACAAACTCTGCTGAATTTAGCTGCCAGCATCTGCGTGTCCTCCCTTTCCTTTAAGGTCGATGGAGACGCACGAGTGTAAGGAGAACGGCGAATGGTGGCCGTTCGTAACCCAGAGTCATCAGAAACCGCAGAGTAAATTTTAGGAACGTAGACGAAGGACACCGGAGAAAACTTCACTGAGGGACTTCAGTGAACTCTGCTTACAATGTTGAGGCCCGACAACCCTAGTGCCTGGGGGCGACCCGTCTCCTGCCCTACGTAGTTTTTTTGAGCGTGCCTCCCTAGGTGGTGCCTTTTCTCTCCCCGCAATATTGCTCCATGAAACTGCCGATGAAAACTCTTTGCCATGGGTATGTCGTTTCACAATATTGGCCTCCTCTTTGAAGAACAAATGCTTTTCTAAACGGGTGCTGCCTCCCTGAACTTTCCTTTGTGTTGGCTCAATCGATGCAGATTCCTGTGCTGAATGCGCCATAGAGTGACACAGGTGAGTGCTTGTCAGTATTGCAGGCACACGCAGCAATTTCGTTTTTCCAAGACCCACCTGGCTTGATCAAGGTTGCTTATTCCCGTGAAAACGTTTTTCGTCCAAATTCTAGAGGAGCACCATTGTGCCTCTGGGAGCTACACCAGGACCTGCTCAACAGAGGCTCCAGCGGTTTCATTTTCGGACAGAAATTCAACACGGAATTGCATGGTTCTATGGAAACCCTGAACTGTGGCCGTACCAGATTCTCACATCTTCGTTGTCTAATGGAAGCTTGTTTCCCAGGCTGATCCGGCTGGCGCTTCTTTCTGGGCAATTAACATTTAATTGTGGACGTTCAGCCTTCTTCGGAATTCTCTGATACCGGCAAGTTCCCGCACCTCACTCGGTGGAGGTTTAGGTGACTCAGGACAACTGTCTTTATTTCAGGCGTCTAGAACAAAGAGAATCCACAAAGGTTGATGATCACGGAGAAAGTAAAGTCCCGTTTCTTTATACTTCCCACTCATGGCAGTTCTAGCATCTGAGGCCAAAGAGCTCGTGCAGCATGATATTCTCAGTTCAGGCACGCCGCCTGCTGTTTCTTTCTAGCAGAAAAATCTTTCCCAGTGTACTTCTTTAAACTGCTGCAAAATGGTGGCACAGAAGATTTCGGTTTAGGTTTAACTTTAGACGGGCATAGGTACAGGCATTTGGGCATGTTTAGGGACAGAGTTAGAGTTCACGTTAGAGTTACGGCTGTGTGAGGATTCGGGTTATGGTAAGTCTGAGGATCAAATGTAGGGGCAGTGTGAGGTGGAAGGTAAGAGTAGGGTTTAGTGCTTAAGGATGAGCGAACCTATTGTCTCATTTAGGCCTACGGTAAACTTGACCGTTTAGATATGGGTTGGGGTTAATATTTGTGTGAGGGTTAGACAGTGTGCGAGGTTAAGAGTTGGGTTCAGGCTTACGGTTTGTGTGTTACATCCGTTTGGGTTATGGTTAAGTTTAGCTCTCTGTCTAGTTTAAGGGATTGGATTACATTAACGGTGCTGTGGAGGCTTCGATTGAAGGTGAGGGATAGAGTTAAGTTAGGTTCAGGCGAAGAATGACGGTTAGGAGTAAGGTTAGTTGTAGGGGGAGCTGCATGTTCACATCAGATTTGGGGTTAGGATTAGGGTTAGACTTAGGGTAGACCCACGGTTATGGTTAGGGCTTGCTTTAGGGTGAGCCTTAGGTTAGGGTTAAGTTTCAGGTTAGGAGAATACAATTAGACCTAGGCTTAGGGTTACATCTCTGTTTAGGTTTACACCTAGGGTTAGCTTTTCACCTAGTTTAGGGTTAGGATTAGGGTTGTTTTTAGGATAGGATTTAGGTATGAGGTCTAATTTAAGTGTTGGATTATGGGAAGTACATCTGCTCTCACTGGTTTTCCTTCACTGTCACAATGTTTCTGAGATTCATGGTTTAAGGGAAATCTTGCTTCTTGCCGGTTTCAAGGTCCAAAGGCGCCACCGGCAGTTTGTTTTTGCGTCAAACTTACGCTCGCTCTTTGAGAATCTTGGGTCTTTGGGAAAGCCGTGAGTCCAGCAAGTTTTTCAGATTAAGTGTGCCCCAAGCAGTAGGTTCTATCTCTGAGCAATACAGCCCGTGGAATTCCTGGGAATCTGGAACCCTGCCATGAAGTTCAGCCTGGTTGTTATTTACACACGGAAGAAACTCCTTTGAGGTTCCCATGCCTCTGTACACTGATGCTTCCAGCAACGTCATGTCACACAGGTCAATAGTGGCTCTTTAAGTTTCACTGGTCTAGGAAAGAGGGTGAAGCGCCTGGGTTCCCGTGCTTCACTACTTCATGGCCTGAAGATGTTTATAGGCACATCGGCAAATCCACCGGTGGCAATTCTCTCATATTGTCATTGCGATGGGAAGATTTCTTATTCGTTAGGAAATGTTTTGCCATGGAAGACGGGTCCCCACAGAGCTGTCTCTTTTGTGTTGAGACAAACTGCTGAATTTAGCTGCCAGCATCTGCGTGTCCTCCCTTTCCTTTAAGGTCGATGGAGACGCACGAGTGTAAGGAGAACGGCGAATGGTGGCCGTTCGTAACCCAGAGTCATCAGAAACCGCAGAGTAAATTTTAGGAACGTAGACGAAGGACACCGGAGAAAACTTCACTGAGGGACTTCAGTGAACTCTGCTTACAATGTTGAGGCCCGACAACCCTAGTGCCTGGGGGCGACCCGTCTCCTGCCCTACGTAGTTTTTTTGAGCGTGCCTCCCTAGGTGGTGCCTTTTCTCTCCCCGCAATATTGCTCCATGAAACTGCCGATGAAAACTCTTTGCCATGGGTATGTCGTTTCACAATATTGGCCTCCTCTTTGAAGAACAAATGCTTTTCTAAACGGGTGCTGCCTCCCTGAACTTTCCTTTGTGTTGGCTCAATCGATGCAGATTCCTGTGCTGAATGCGCCATAGAGTGACACAGGTGAGTGCTTGTCAGTATTGCAGGCACACGCAGCAATTTCGTTTTTCCAAGACCCACCTGGCTTGATCAAGGTTGCTTATTCCCGTGAAAACGTTTTTCGTCCAAATTCTAGAGGAGCACCATTGTGCCTCTGGGAGCTACACCAGGACCTGCTGAACAGAGGCTCCAGCGGTTTCATTTTCGGACAGAAATCCAATACGGAATTGCATGGATCTATGGAAACCGTGAACAGTGGCCGTACCAGATTCTCACATCTTCATTGTCTAATGGAAGCTTGTTTCCCAGGCTGATCCGGCTGGCGCTTCTTTCTGGGCAATTAACATTTAATTGTGGACGTTCAGCCTTCTTCGGAATTCTCTGATACCGGCAAGTTCCCGCGCCTCACTCGGTGGAGGTTTAGGTGACTCAGGACAACTGTCTTTATTTCAGGTGTCTAGAACAAAGAGAATCCACAAAGGTTGATGATCACGGAGAAAGTAAAGTCCCGTTTCTTTATACTTCCCACACATGGCACTTCTAGCATCTGAGGCCAAAGAGCTCGTGCAGCATGATATTCTCAGTTCAGGCACGCCGCCTGCTGTTTCTTTCTAGCAGAAAAATCTTTCCCAGTGTACTTCTTTAAACTGCTGCAAAATGGTGGCACAGAAGATTTCGGTTTAGGTTTAACTTTAGACGGGCATAGGTACAGGCATTTGGGCATGTTTAGGGACAGAGTTAGAGTTCACGTTAGAGTTACGGCTGTGTGAGGATTCGGGTTATGGTAAGTCTGAGGATCAAATGTAGGGGCAGTGTGAGGTGGAAGGTAAGAGTAGGGTTTAGTGCTTAAGGATGAGCGAACCTATTGTCTCATTTAGGCCTACGGTAAACTTGACCGTTTAGATATGGGTTGGGGTTAATATTTGTGTGAGGGTTAGACAGTGTGCGAGGTTAAGAGTTGGGTTCAGGCTTACGGTTTGTGTGTTACATCCGTTTGGGTTATGGTTAAGTTTAGCTCTCTGTCTAGTTTAAGGGATTGGATTACATTAACGGTGCTGTGGAGGCTTCGATTGAAGGTGAGGGAGAGAGTTAAGTTAGGTTCAGGCGAAGAATGACGGTTAGGAGTAAGGTTAGTTGTAGGGGGAGCTGCATGTTCACATCAGATTTGGGGTTAGGATTAGGGTTAGACTTAGGGTAGACCCACGGTTATGGTTAGGGCTTGCTTTAGGGTGAGCCTTAGGTTAGGGTTAAGTTTCAGGTTAGGAGAATACAGTTAGACCTAGGTTAGGGTTACATCTCTGTTTAGGTTTACACCTAGGGTTAGCTTTTCACCTAGTTTAGGGTTAGGATTAGGGTTGTTTTTAGGATAGGATTTAGGTATGAGGTCTAATTTAAGTGTTGGATTATGGGAAGTACATCTGCTCTCACTGGTTTTCCTTCACTGTCACAATGTTTCTGAGATTCATGGTTTAAGGGAAATCTTGCTTCTTGCCGGTTTCAAGGTCCAAAGGCGCCACCGGCAGTTTGTTTTTGCGTCAAACTTACGCTCGCTCTTTGAGAATCTTGGGTCTTTGGGAAAGCCGTGAGTCCAGCAAGTTTTTCAGATTAAGTGTGCCCCAAGCAGTAGGTTCTATCTCTGAGCAATACAGCCCGTGGAATTCCTGGGAATCTGGAACCCTGCCATGAAGTTCAGCCTGGTTGTTATTTACACACGGAAGAAACTCCTTTGAGGTTCCCATGCCTCTGTACACTGATGCTTCCAGCAACGTCATGTCACACAGGTCAATAGTGGCTCTTTAAGTTTCACTGGTCTAGGAAAAAGGGTGAAGCGCCTGGGTTCCCGTGCTTCACTACTTCATGGCCTGAAGATGTTTATAGGCACATCGGCAAATCCACCGGTGGTAATTCTCTCATATTGTCATTGCGATGGGAAGATTTCTTATTCGTTAGGAAATGTTTTGCCATGGAAGACGGGTCCCCACAGAGCTCTCTTTTGTGTTGAGACAAACTCTGCTGAATTTAGCTGCCAGCATCTGCGTGTCCTCCCTTTCCTTTAAGGTCGATGGAGACGCACGAGTGTAAGGAGAACGGCGAATGGTGGCCGTTCGTAACCCAGAGTTATCAGAAACCGCAGAGTAAATTTTAGGAACGTAGACGAAGGACACCGGAGAAAACTTCACTGAGGGACTTCAGTGAACTCTGCTTACAATGTTGAGGCCCGACAACCCTAGTGCCTGGGGGCGACCCGTCTCCTGCCCTACGTAGTTTTTTTGAGCGTGCCTCCCTAGGTGGTGCCTTTTCTCTCCCCGCAATATTGCTCCATGAAACTGCCGATGAAAACTATTTGCCATGGGTATGTCGTTTCACAATATTGGCCTCCTCTTTGAAGAACAAATGCTTTTCTAAACGGGTGCTGCCTCCCTGAACTTTCCTTTGTGTTGGCTCAATCGATGCAGATTCCTGTGCTGAATGCGCCATAGAGTGACACAGGTGAGTGCTTGTCAGTATTGCAGGCACACGCAGCAATTTCGTTTTTCCAAGACCCACCTGGCTTGATCAAGGTTGCTTATTCCCGTGAAAACGTTTTTCGTCCAAATTCTAGAGGAGCACCATTGTGCCTCTGGGAGCTACACCAGGACCTGCTGAACAGAGGCTCCAGCGGTTTCATTTTCGGACAGAAATTCAACACGGAATTGCATGGTTCTATGGAAACCGTGAACTGTGGCCTACCAGATTCTCACATCTTCATTGTCTAATGGAAGCTTGTTTCCCAGGCTGATCCGGCTGGCGCTTCTTTCTGGGCAATTAACATTTAATTGTGGACGTTCAGCCTTCTTCGGAATTCTCTGATACCGGCAAGTTCCCGCACCTCACTCGGTGGAGGTTTAGGTGACTCAGGACAACTGTCTTTATTTCAGGCGTCTAGAACAAAGAGAATCCACAAAGGTTGATGATCACGGAGAAAGTAAAGTCCCGTTTCTTTATACTTCCCACTCATGGCACTTCTAGCATCTGAGGCCAAAGAGCTCGTGCAGCATGATATTCTCAGTTCAGGCACGCCGCCTGCTGTTTCTTTCTAGCAGAAAAATCTTTCCCAGTGTACTTCTTTAAACTGCTGCAAAATGGTGGCACAGAAGATTTCGGTTTAGGTTTAACTTTAGACGGGCATAGGTACAGGCATTTGGGCATGTTTAGGGACAGAGTTAGAGTTCACGTTAGAGTTACGGCTGTGTGAGGATTCGGGTTATGGTAAGTCTGAGGATCAAATGTAGGGGCAGTGTGAGGTGGAAGGTAAGAGTAGGGTTTAGTGCTTAAGGATGAGCGAACCTATTGTCTCATTTAGGCCTACGGTAAACTTGACTGTTTAGATATGGGTTGGGGTTAATATTTGTGTGAGGGTTAGACAGTGTGCGAGGTTAAGAGTTGGGTTCAGGCTTACGGTTTGTGTGTTACATCCGTTTGGGTTATGGTTAAGTTTAGCTCTCTGTCTAGTTTAAGGGATTGGATTACATTAACGGTGCTGTGGAGGCTTCGATTGAAGGTGAGGGATAGAGTTAAGTTAGGTTCAGGCGAAGAATGACGGTTAGGAGTAAGGTTAGTTGTAGGGGGAGCTGCATGTTCACATCAGATTTGGGGTTAGGATTAGGGTTAGACTTAGGGTAGACCCACGGTTATGGTTAGGGCTTGCTTTAGGGTGAGCCTTAGGTTAGGGTTAAGTTTCAGGTTAGGAGAATACAATTAGACCTAGGCTTAGGGTTACATCTCTGTTTAGGTTTACACCTAGGGTTAGCTTTTCACCTAGTTTAGGGTTAGGATTAGGGTTGTTTTTAGGATAGGATTTAGGTATGAGGTCTAATTTAAGTGTTGGATTATGGGAAGTACATCTGCTCTCACTGGTTTTCCTTCACTGTCACAATGTTTCTGAGATTCATGGTTTAAGGGAAATCTTGCTTCTTGCCGGTTTCAAGGTCCAAAGGCGCCACCGGCAGTTTGTTTTTGCGTCAAACTTACGCTCGCTCTTTGAGAATCTTGGGTCTTTGGGAAAGCCGTGAGTCCAGCAAGTTTTTCAGATTAAGTGTGCCCCAAGCAGTAGGTTCTATCTCTGAGCAATACAGCCCGTGGAATTCCTGGGAATCTGGAACCCTGCCATGAAGTTCAGCCTGGTTGTTATTTACACACGGAAGAAACTCCTTTGAGGTTCCCATGCCTCTGTACACTGATGCTTCCAGCAACGTCATGTCACACAGGTCAATAGTGGCTCTTTAAGTTTCACTGGTCTAGGAAAGAGGGTGAAGCGCCTGGGTTCCCGTGCTTCACTACTTCATGGCCTGAAGATGTTTATAGGCACATCGGCAAATCCACCGGTGGCAATTCTCTCATATTGTCATTGCGATGGGAAGATTTCTTATTCGTTAGGAAATGTTTTGCCATGGAAGACGGGTCCCCACAGAGCTGTCTCTTTTGTGTTGAGACAAACTCTGCTGAATTTAGCTGCCAGCATCTGCGTGTCCTCCCTTTCCTTTAAGGTCGATGGAGACGCACGAGTGTAAGGAGAACGGCGAATGGTGGCCGTTCGTAACCCAGAGTCATCAGAAACCGCAGAGTAAATTTTAGGAACGTAGACGAAGGACACCGGAGAAAACTTCACTGAGGGACTTCAGTGAACTCTGCTTACAATGTTGAGGCCCGACAACCCTAGTGCCTGGGGGCGACCCGTCTCCTGCCCTACGTAGTTTTTTTGAGCGTGCCTCCCTAGGTGGTGCCTTTTCTCTCCCCGCAATATTGCTCCATGAAACTGCCGATGAAAACTCTTTGCCATGGGTATGTCGTTTCACAATATTGGCCTCCTCTTTGAAGAACAAATGCTTTTCTAAACGGGTGCTGCCTCCCTGAACTTTCCTTTGTGTTGGCTCAATCGATGCAGATTCCTGTGCTGAATGCGCCATAGAGTGACACAGGTGAGTGCTTGTCAGTATTGCAGGCACACGCAGCAATTTCGTTTTTCCAAGACCCACCTGGCTTGATCAAGGTTGCTTATTCCCGTGAAAACGTTTTTCGTCCAAATTCTAGAGGAGCACCATTGTGCCTCTGGGAGCTACACCAGGACCTGCTCAACAGAGGCTCCAGCGGTTTCATTTTCGGACAGAAATTCAACACGGAATTGCATGGTTCTATGGAAACCGTGAACTGTGGCCTACCAGATTCTCACATCTTCATTGTCTAATGGAAGCTTGTTTCCCAGGCTGATCCGGCTGGCGCTTCTTTCTGGGCAATTAACATTTAATTGTGGACGTTCAGCCTTCTTCGGAATTCTCTGATACCGGCAAGTTCCCGCACCTCACTCGGTGGAGGTTTAGGTGACTCAGGACAACTGTCTTTATTTCAGGCGTCTAGAACAAAGAGAATCCACAAAGGTTGATGATCACGGAGAAAGTAAAGTCCCGTTTCTTTATACTTCCCACTCATGGCACTTCTAGCATCTGAGGCCAAAGAGCTCGTGCAGCATGATATTCTCAGTTCAGGCACGCCGCCTGCTGTTTCTTTCTAGCAGAAAAATCTTTCCCAGTGTACTTCTTTAAACTGCTGCAAAATGGTGGCACAGAAGATTTCGGTTTAGGTTTAACTTTAGACGGGCATAGGTACAGGCATTTGGGCATGTTTAGGGACAGAGTTAGAGTTCACGTTAGAGTTACGGCTGTGTGAGGATTCGGGTTATGGTAAGTCTGAGGATCAAATGTAGGGGCAGTGTGAGGTGGAAGGTAAGAGTAGGGTTTAGTGCTTAAGGATGAGCGAACCTATTGTCTCATTTAGGCCTACGGTAAACTTGACCGTTTAGATATGGGTTGGGGTTAATATTTGTGTGAGGGTTAGACAGTGTGCGAGGTTAAGAGTTGGGTTCAGGCTTACGGTTTGTGTGTTACATCCGTTTGGGTTATGGTTAAGTTTAGCTCTCTGTCTAGTTTAAGGGATTGGATTACATTAACGGTGCTGTGGAGGCTTCGATTGAAGGTGAGGGAGAGAGTTAAGTTAGGTTCAGGCGAAGAATGACGGTTAGGAGTAAGGTTAGTTGTAGGGGGAGCTGCATGTTCACATCAGATTTGGGGTTAGGATTAGGGTTAGACTTAGGGTAGACCCACGGTTATGGTTAGGGCTTGCTTTAGGGTGAGCCTTAGGTTAGGGTTAAGTTTCAGGTTAGGAGAATACAGTTAGACCTAGGTTAGGGTTACATCTCTGTTTAGGTTTACACCTAGGGTTAGCTTTTCACCTAGTTTAGGGTTAGGATTAGGGTTGTTTTTAGGATAGGATTTAGGTATGAGGTCTAATTTAAGTGTTGGATTATGGGAAGTACATCTGCTCTCACTGGTTTTCCTTCACTGTCACAATGTTTCTGAGATTCATGGTTTAAGGGAAATCTTGCTTCTTGCCGGTTTCAAGGTCCAAAGGCGCCACCGGCAGTTTGTTTTTGCGTCAAACTTACGCTCGCTCTTTGAGAATCTTGGGTCTTTGGGAAAGCCGTGAGTCCAGCAAGTTTTTCAGATTAAGTGTGCCCCAAGCAGTAGGTTCTATCTCTGAGCAATACAGCCCGTGGAATTCCTGGGAATCTGGAACCCTGCCATGAAGTTCAGCCTGGTTGTTATTTACACACGGAAGAAACTCCTTTGAGGTTCCCATGCCTCTGTACACTGATGCTTCCAGCAACGTCATGTCACACAGGTCAATAGTGGCTCTTTAAGTTTCACTGGTCTAGGAAAAAGGGTGAAGCGCCTGGGTTCCCGTGCTTCACTACTTCATGGCCTGAAGATGTTTATAGGCACATCGGCAAATCCACCGGTGGTAATTCTCTCATATTGTCATTGCGATGGGAAGATTTCTTATTCGTTAGGAAATGTTTTGCCATGGAAGACGGGTCCCCACAGAGCTCTCTTTTGTGTTGAGACAAACTCTGCTGAATTTAGCTGCCAGCATCTGCGTGTCCTCCCTTTCCTTTAAGGTCGATGGAGACGCACGAGTGTAAGGAGAACGGCGAATGGTGGCCGTTCGTAACCCAGAGTTATCAGAAACCGCAGAGTAAATTTTAGGAACGTAGACGAAGGACACCGGAGAAAACTTCACTGAGGGACTTCAGTGAACTCTGCTTACAATGTTGAGGCCCGACAACCCTAGTGCCTGGGGGCGACCCGTCTCCTGCCCTACGTAGTTTTTTTGAGCGTGCCTCCCTAGGTGGTGCCTTTTCTCTCCCCGCAATATTGCTCCATGAAACTGCCGATGAAAACTATTTGCCATGGGTATGTCGTTTCACAATATTGGCCTCCTCTTTGAAGAACAAATGCTTTTCTAAACGGGTGCTGCCTCCCTGAACTTTCCTTTGTGTTGGCTCAATCGATGCAGATTCCTGTGCTGAATGCGCCATAGAGTGACACAGGTGAGTGCTTGTCAGTATTGCAGGCACACGCAGCAATTTCGTTTTTCCAAGACCCACCTGGCTTGATCAAGGTTGCTTATTCCCGTGAAAACGTTTTTCGTCCAAATTCTAGAGGAGCACCATTGTGCCTCTGGGAGCTACACCAGGACCTGCTGAACAGAGGCTCCAGCGGTTTCATTTTCGGACAGAAATTCAACACGGAATTGCATGGTTCTATGGAAACCGTGAACTGTGGCCTACCAGATTCTCACATCTTCATTGTCTAATGGAAGCTTGTTTCCCAGGCTGATCCGGCTGGCGCTTCTTTCTGGGCAATTAACATTTAATTGTGGACGTTCAGCCTTCTTCGGAATTCTCTGATACCGGCAAGTTCCCGCACCTCACTCGGTGGAGGTTTAGGTGACTCAGGACAACTGTCTTTATTTCAGGCGTCTAGAACAAAGAGAATCCACAAAGGTTGATGATCACGGAGAAAGTAAAGTCCCGTTTCTTTATACTTCCCACTCATGGCACTTCTAGCATCTGAGGCCAAAGAGCTCGTGCAGCATGATATTCTCAGTTCAGGCACGCCGCCTGCTGTTTCTTTCTAGCAGAAAAATCTTTCCCAGTGTACTTCTTTAAACTGCTGCAAAATGGTGGCACAGAAGATTTCGGTTTAGGTTTAACTTTAGACGGGCATAGGTACAGGCATTTGGGCATGTTTAGGGACAGAGTTAGAGTTCACGTTAGAGTTACGGCTGTGTGAGGATTCGGGTTATGGTAAGTCTGAGGATCAAATGTAGGGGCAGTGTGAGGTGGAAGGTAAGAGTAGGGTTTAGTGCTTAAGGATGAGCGAACCTATTGTCTCATTTAGGCCTACGGTAAACTTGACTGTTTAGATATGGGTTGGGGTTAATATTTGTGTGAGGGTTAGACAGTGTGCGAGGTTAAGAGTTGGGTTCAGGCTTACGGTTTGTGTGTTACATCCGTTTGGGTTATGGTTAAGTTTAGCTCTCTGTCTAGTTTAAGGGATTGGATTACATTAACGGTGCTGTGGAGGCTTCGATTGAAGGTGAGGGATAGAGTTAAGTTAGGTTCAGGCGAAGAATGACGGTTAGGAGTAAGGTTAGTTGTAGGGGGAGCTGCATGTTCACATCAGATTTGGGGTTAGGATTAGGGTTAGACTTAGGGTAGACCCACGGTTATGGTTAGGGCTTGCTTTAGGGTGAGCCTTAGGTTAGGGTTAAGTTTCAGGTTAGGAGAATACAATTAGACCTAGGCTTAGGGTTACATCTCTGTTTAGGTTTACACCTAGGGTTAGCTTTTCACCTAGTTTAGGGTTAGGATTAGGGTTGTTTTTAGGATAGGATTTAGGTATGAGGTCTAATTTAAGTGTTGGATTATGGGAAGTACATCTGCTCTCACTGGTTTTCCTTCACTGTCACAATGTTTCTGAGATTCATGGTTTAAGGGAAATCTTGCTTCTTGCCGGTTTCAAGGTCCAAAGGCGCCACCGGCAGTTTGTTTTTGCGTCAAACTTACGCTCGCTCTTTGAGAATCTTGGGTCTTTGGGAAAGCCGTGAGTCCAGCAAGTTTTTCAGATTAAGTGTGCCCCAAGCAGTAGGTTCTATCTCTGAGCAATACAGCCCGTGGAATTCCTGGGAATCTGGAACCCTGCCATGAAGTTCAGCCTGGTTGTTATTTACACACGGAAGAAACTCCTTTGAGGTTCCCATGCCTCTGTACACTGATGCTTCCAGCAACGTCATGTCACACAGGTCAATAGTGGCTCTTTAAGTTTCACTGGTCTAGGAAAGAGGGTGAAGCGCCTGGGTTCCCGTGCTTCACTACTTCATGGCCTGAAGATGTTTATAGGCACATCGGCAAATCCACCGGTGGCAATTCTCTCATATTGTCATTGCGATGGGAAGATTTCTTATTCGTTAGGAAATGTTTTGCCATGGAAGACGGGTCCCCACAGAGCTGTCTCTTTTGTGTTGAGACAAACTCTGCTGAATTTAGCTGCCAGCATCTGCGTGTCCTCCCTTTCCTTTAAGGTCGATGGAGACGCACGAGTGTAAGGAGAACGGCGAATGGTGGCCGTTCGTAACCCAGAGTCATCAGAAACCGCAGAGTAAATTTTAGGAACGTAGACGAAGGACACCGGAGAAAACTTCACTGAGGGACTTCAGTGAACTCTGCTTACAATGTTGAGGCCCGACAACCCTAGTGCCTGGGGGCGACCCGTCTCCTGCCCTACGTAGTTTTTTTGAGCGTGCCTCCCTAGGTGGTGCCTTTTCTCTCCCCGCAATATTGCTCCATGAAACTGCCGATGAAAACTCTTTGCCATGGGTATGTCGTTTCACAATATTGGCCTCCTCTTTGAAGAACAAATGCTTTTCTAAACGGGTGCTGCCTCCCTGAACTTTCCTTTGTGTTGGCTCAATCGATGCAGATTCCTGTGCTGAATGCGCCATAGAGTGACACAGGTGAGTGCTTGTCAGTATTGCAGGCACACGCAGCAATTTCGTTTTTCCAAGACCCACCTGGCTTGATCAAGGTTGCTTATTCCCGTGAAAACGTTTTTCGTCCAAATTCTAGAGGAGCACCATTGTGCCTCTGGGAGCTACACCAGGACCTGCTCAACAGAGGCTCCAGCGGTTTCATTTTCGGACAGAAATTCAACACGGAATTGCATGGTTCTATGGAAACCGTGAACTGTGGCCTACCAGATTCTCACATCTTCATTGTCTAATGGAAGCTTGTTTCCCAGGCTGATCCGGCTGGCGCTTCTTTCTGGGCAATTAACATTTAATTGTGGACGTTCAGCCTTCTTCGGAATTCTCTGATACCGGCAAGTTCCCGCACCTCACTCGGTGGAGGTTTAGGTGACTCAGGACAACTGTCTTTATTTCAGGCGTCTAGAACAAAGAGAATCCACAAAGGTTGATGATCACGGAGAAAGTAAAGTCCCGTTTCTTTATACTTCCCACTCATGGCACTTCTAGCATCTGAGGCCAAAGAGCTCGTGCAGCATGATATTCTCAGTTCAGGCACGCCGCCTGCTGTTTCTTTCTAGCAGAAAAATCTTTCCCAGTGTACTTCTTTAAACTGCTGCAAAATGGTGGCACAGAAGATTTCGGTTTAGGTTTAACTTTAGACGGGCATAGGTACAGGCATTTGGGCATGTTTAGGGACAGAGTTAGAGTTCACGTTAGAGTTACGGCTGTGTGAGGATTCGGGTTATGGTAAGTCTGAGGATCAAATGTAGGGGCAGTGTGAGGTGGAAGGTAAGAGTAGGGTTTAGTGCTTAAGGATGAGCGAACCTATTGTCTCATTTAGGCCTACGGTAAACTTGACTGTTTAGATATGGGTTGGGGTTAATATTTGTGTGAGGGTTAGACAGTGTGCGAGGTTAAGAGTTGGGTTCAGGCTTACGGTTTGTGTGTTACATCCGTTTGGGTTATGGTTAAGTTTAGCTCTCTGTCTAGTTTAAGGGATTGGATTACATTAACGGTGCTGTGGAGGCTTCGATTGAAGGTGAGGGATAGAGTTAAGTTAGGTTCAGGCGAAGAATGACGGTTAGGAGTAAGGTTAGTTGTAGGGGGAGCTGCATGTTCACATCAGATTTGGGGTTAGGATTAGGGTTAGACTTAGGGTAGACCCACGGTTATGGTTAGGGCTTGCTTTAGGGTGAGCCTTAGGTTAGGGTTAAGTTTCAGGTTAGGAGAATACAATTAGACCTAGGCTTAGGGTTACATCTCTGTTTAGGTTTACACCTAGGGTTAGCTTTTCACCTAGTTTAGGGTTAGGATTAGGGTTGTTTTTAGGATAGGATTTAGGTATGAGGTCTAATTTAAGTGTTGGATTATGGGAAGTACATCTGCTCTCACTGGTTTTCCTTCACTGTCACAATGTTTCTGAGATTCATGGTTTAAGGGAAATCTTGCTTCTTGCCGGTTTCAAGGTCCAAAGGCGCCACCGGCAGTTTGTTTTTGCGTCAAACTTACGCTCGCTCTTTGAGAATCTTGGGTCTTTGGGAAAGCCGTGAGTCCAGCAAGTTTTTCAGATTAAGTGTGCCCCAAGCAGTAGGTTCTATCTCTGAGCAATACAGCCCGTGGAATTCCTGGGAATCTGGAACCCTGCCATGAAGTTCAGCCTGGTTGTTATTTACACACGGAAGAAACTCCTTTGAGGTTCCCATGCCTCTGTACACTGATGCTTCCAGCAACGTCATGTCACACAGGTCAATAGTGGCTCTTTAAGTTTCACTGGTCTAGGAAAAAGGGTGAAGCGCCTGGGTTCCCGTGCTTCACTACTTCATGGCCTGAAGATGTTTATAGGCACATCGGCAAATCCACCGGTGGCAATTCTCTCATATTGTCATTGCGATGGGAAGATTTCTTATTCGTTAGGAAATGTTTTGCCATGGAAGACGGGTCCCCACAGAGCTGTCTCTTTTGTGTTGAGACAAACTCTGCTGAATTTAGCTGCCAGCATCTGCGTGTCCTCCCTTTCCTTTAAGGTCGATGGAGACGCACGAGTGTAAGGAGAACGGCGAATGGTGGCCGTTCATAACCCAGAGTCATCAGAAACCGCAGAGTAAATTTTAGGAACGTAGACGAAGGACACCGGAGAAAACTTCACTGAGGGACTTCAGTGAACTCTGCTTACAATGTTGAGGCCCGACAACCCTAGTGCCTGGGGGCGACCCGTCTCCTGCCCTACGTAGTTTTTTTGAGCGTGCCTCCCTAGGTGGTGCCTTTTCTCTCCCCGCAATATTGCTCCATGAAACTGCCGATGAAAACTCTTTGCCATGGGTATGTCGTTTCACAATATTGGCCTCCTCTTTGAAGAACAAATGCTTTTCTAAACGGGTGCTGCCTCCCTGAACTTTCCTTTGTGTTGGCTCAATCGATGCAGATTCCTGTGCTGAATGCGCCATAGAGTGACACAGGTGAGTGCTTGTCAGTATTGCAGGCACACGCAGCAATTTCGTTTTTCCAAGACCCACCTGGCTTGATCAAGGTTGCTCATTCCCGTGAAAACGTTTTTCGTCCAAATTCTAGAGGAGCACCATTGTGCCTCTGGGAGCTACACCAGGACCTGCTCAACAGAGGCCCCAGCGGTTTCATTTTCGGACAGAAATTCAACACGGAATTGCATGGTTCTATGGAAACCCTGAACTGTGGCCGTACCAGATTCTCACATCTTCATTGTCTAATGGAAGCTTGTTTCCCAGGCTGATCCGGCTGGCGCTTCTTTCTGGGCAATTAACATTTAATTGTGGACGTTCAGCCTTCTTCGGAATTCTCTGATACCGGCAAGTTCCCGCGCCTCACTCGGTGGAGGTTTAGGTGACTCAGGACAACTGTCTTTATTTCAGGCGTCTAGAACAAAGAGAATCCACAAAGGTTGATGATCACGGAGAAAGTAAAGTCCCGTTTCTTTATACTTCCCACTCATGGCACTTCTAGCATCTGAGGCCAAAGAGCTCGTGCAGCATGATATTCTCAGTTCCGGCACGCCGCCTGCTGTTTCTTTCTAGCAGAAAAATCTTTCCCAGTGTACTTCCTTAAACTGCTGCAAAATGGTGGCACAGAAGATTTCGGTTTAGGTTTAACTTTAGACGGGCATAGGTACAGGCATTTGGGCATGTTTAGGGACAGAGTTAGAGTTCACGTTAGAGTTACGGCTGTGTGAGGATTCGGGTTATGGTAAGTCTGAGGATCAAATGTAGGGGCAGTGTGAGGTGGAAGGTAAGAGTAGGGTTTAGTGCTTAAGGATGAGCGAACCTATTGTCTCATTTAGGCCTACGGTAAACTTGACCGTTTAGATATGGGTTGGGGTTAATATTTGTGTGAGGGTTAGACAGTGTGCGAGGTTAAGAGTTGGGTTCAGGCTTACGGTTTGTGTGTTACATCCGTTTGGGTTATGGTTAAGTTTAGCTCTCTGTCTAGTTTAAGGGATTGAATTACATTAACGGTGCTGTGGAGGCTTCGATTGAAGGTGAGGGATAGAGTTAAGTTAGGTTCAGGCGAAGAATGACGGTTAGGAGTAAGGTTAGTTGTAGGGGGAGCTGCATGTTCACATCAGATTTGGGGTTAGGATTAGGGTTAGACTTAGGGTAGACCCACGGTTATGGTTAGGGCTTGCTTTAGGGTGAGCCTTAGGTTAGGGTTAAGTTTCAGGTTAGGAGAATACAATTAGACCTAGGCTTAGGGTTACATCTCTGTTTAGGTTTACACCTAGGGTTAGCTTTTCACCTAGTTTAGCGTTAGGATTAGGGTTGTTTTTAGGATAGGATTTAGGTATGAGGTCTAATTTAAGTGATGGATTATGGGAAGTACATCTGCTCTCACTGGTTTTCCTTCACTGTCACAATGTTTCTGAGATTCATGGTTTAAGGGAAATCTTGCTTCTTGCCGGTTTCAAGGTCCAAAGGCGCCACCGGCAGTTTGTTTTTGCGTCAAACTTACGCTCGCTCTTTGAGAATCTTGGGTCTTTGGGAAAGCCGTGAGTCCAGCAAGTTTTTCAGATTAAGTGTGCCCCAAGCAGTAGGTTCTATCTCTGAGCAATACAGCCCGTGGAATTCCTGGGAATCTGGAACCCTGCCATGAAGTTCAGCCTGGTTGTTATTTACACACGGAAGAAACTCCTTTGAGGTTCCCATGCCTCTGTACACTGATGCTTCCAGCAACGTCATGTCACACAGGTCAATAGTGGCTCTTTAAGTTTCACTGGTCTAGGAAAAAGGGTGAAGCGCCTGGGTTCCCGTGCTTCACTACTTCATGGCCTGAAGAAGATGTTTATAGGCACATCGGCAAATCCACCGGTGGCAATTCTCTCATATTGTCATTGCGATGGGAAGATTTCTTATTCGTTAGGAAATGTTTTGCCATGGAAGACGGGTCCCCACAGAGCTGTCTCTTTTGTGTTGAGACAAACTCTGCTGAATTTAGCTGCCAGCATCTGCGTGTCCTCCCTTTCCTTTAAGGTCGATGGAGACGCACGAGTGTAAGGAGAACGGCGAATGGTGGCCGTTCGTAACCCAGAGTCATCAGAAACCGCAGAGTAAATTTTAGGAACGTAGACGAAGGACACCGGAGAAAACTTCACTGAGGGACTTCAGTGAACTCTGCTTACAATGTTGAGGCCCGATAACCCTAGTGCCTGGGGGCGACCCGTCTCCTGCCCTACGTAGTTTTTTTGAGCGTGCCTCCCTAGGTGGTGCCTTTTCTCTCCCCGCAATATTGCTCCATGAAACTGCCGATGAAAACTCTTTGCCATGGGTATGTCGTTTCACAATATGGCCTCCTCTTTGAAGAACAAATGCTTTTCTAAACGGGTGCTGCCTCCCTGAACTTTCCTTTGTGTTGGCTCAATCGATGCAGATTCCTGTGCTGAATGCGCCATAGAGTGACACAGGTGAGTGCTTGTCAGTATTGCAGGCACACGCAGCAATTTCGTTTTTCCAAGACCCACCTGGCTTGATCAAGGTTGCTCATTCCCGTGAAAACGTTTTTCGTTCAAATTCTAGAGGAGCACCATTGTGCCTCTGGGAGCTACACCAGGACCTGCTCAACAGAGGCCCCAGCGGTTTCATTTTCGGACAGAAATTCAACACGGAATTGCATGGTTCTATGGAAACCCTGAACTGTGGCCGTACCAGATTCTCACATCTTCATTGTCTAATGGAAGCTTGTTTCCCAGGCTGATCCGGCTGGCGCTTCTTTCTGGGCAATTAACATTTAATTGTGGACGTTCAGCCTTCTTCGGAATTCTCTGATACCGGCAAGTTCCCGCGCCTCACTCGGTGGAGGTTTAGGTGACTCAGGACAACTGTCTTTATTTCAGGCGTCTAGAACAAAGAGAATCCACAAAGGTTGATGATCACGGAGAAAGTAAAGTCCCGTTTCTTTATACTTCCCACTCATGGCACTTCTAGCATCTGAGGCCAAAGAGCTCGTGCAGCATGATATTCTCAGTTCCGGCACGCCGCCTGCTGTTTCTTTCTAGCAGAAAAATCTTTCCCAGTGTACTTCCTTAAACTGCTGCAAAATGGTGGCACAGAAGATTTCGGTTTAGGTTTAACTTTAGACGGGCATAGGTACAGGCATTTGGGCATGTTTAGGGACAGAGTTAGAGTTCACGTTAGAGTTACGGCTGTGTGAGGATTCGGGTTATGGTAAGTCTGAGGATCAAATGTAGGGGCAGTGTGAGGTGGAAGGTAAGAGTAGGGTTTAGTGCTTAAGGATGAGCGAACCTATTGTCTCATTTAGGCCTACGGTAAACTTGACCGTTTAGATATGGGTTGGGGTTAATATTTGTGTGAGGGTTAGACAGTGTGCGAGGTTAAGAGTTGGGTTCAGGCTTACGGTTTGTGTGTTACATCCGTTTGGGTTATGGTTAAGTTTAGCTCTCTGTCTAGTTTAAGGGATTGGATTACATTAACGGTGCTGTGGAGGCTTCGATTGAAGGTGAGGGATAGAGTTAAGTTAGGTTCAGGCGAAGAATGACGGTTAGGAGTAAGGTTAGTTGTAGGGGGAGCTGCATGTTCACATCAGATTTGGGGTTAGGATTAGGGTTAGACTTAGGGTAGACCCACGGTTATGGTTAGGGCTTGCTTTAGGGTGAGCCTTAGGTTAGGGTTAAGTTTCAGGTTAGGAGAATACAATTAGACCTAGGCTTAGGGTTACATCTCTGTTTAGGTTTACACCTAGGGTTAGCTTTTCACCTAGTTTAGCGTTAGGATTAGGGTTGTTTTTAGGATAGGATTTAGGTATGAGGTCTAATTTAAGTGATGGATTATGGGAAGTACATCTGCTCTCACTGGTTTTCCTTCACTGTCACAATGTTTCTGAGATTCATGGTTTAAGGGAAATCTTGCTTCTTGCCGGTTTCAAGGTCCAAAGGCGCCACCGGCAGTTTGTTTTTGCGTCAAACTTACGCTCGCTCTTTGAGAATCTTGGGTCTTTGGGTAAGCCGTGAGTCCAGCAAGTTTTTCAGATTAAGTGTGCCCCAAGCAGTAGGTTCTATCTCTGAGCAATACAGCCCGTGGAATTCCTGGGAATCTGGAACCCTGCCATGAAGTTCAGCCTGGTTGTTATTTACACACGGAAGAAACTCCTTTGAGGTTCCCATGCCTCTGTACACTGATGCTTCCAGCAACGTCATGTCACACAGGTCAATAGTGGCTCTTTAAGTTTCACTGGTCTAGGAAAAAGGGTGAAGCGCCTGGGTTCCCGTGCTTCACTACTTCATGGCCTGAAGAAGATGTTTATAGGCACATCGGCAAATCCACCGGTGGCAATTCTCTCATATTGTCATTGCGATGGGAAGATTTCTTATTCGTTAGGAAATGTTTTGCCATGGAAGACGGGTCCCCACAGAGCTGTCTCTTTTGTGTTGAGACAAACTCTGCTGAATTTAGCTGCCAGCATCTGCGTGTCCTCCCTTTCCTTTAATGTCGATGGAGACGCACGAGTGTAAGGAGAACGGCGAATGGTGGCCGTTCGTAACCCAGAGTCATCAGAAACCGCAGAGTAAATTTTAGGAACGTAGACGAAGGACACCGGAGAAAACTTCACTGAGGGACTTCAGTGAACTCTGCTTACAATGTTGAGGCCCGACAACCCTAGTGCCTGGGGGCGACCCGTCTCCTGCCCTACGTAGTTTTTTTGAGCGTGCCTCCCTAGGTGGTGCCTTTTCTCTCCCCGCAATATTGCTCCATGAAACTGCCGATGAAAACTCTTTGCCATGGGTATGTCGTTTCACAATATTGGCCTCCTCTTTGAAGAACAAATGCTTTTCTAAACGGGTGCTGCCTCCCTGAACTTTCCTTTGTGTTGGCTCAATCGATGCAGATTCCTGTGCTGAATGCGCCATAGAGTGACACAGGTGAGTGCTTGTCAGTATTGCAGGCACACGCAGCAATTTCGTTTTTCCAAGACCCACCTGGCTTGATCAAGGTTGCTTATTCCCGTGAAAACGTTTTTCGTCCAAATTCTAGAGGAGCACCATTGTGCCTCTGGAAGCTACACCAGGACCTGCTCAACAGAGGCTCCAGCGGTTTCATTTTCGGACAGAAATTCAACACGGAATTGCATGGATCTATGGAAACCGTGAACTGTGGCCGTACCAGATTCTCACATCTTCATTGTCTAATGGAAGCTTGTTTCCCAGGCTGATCCGGCTGGCGCTTCTTTCTGGGCAATTAACATTTAATTGTGGACGTTCAGCCTTCTTCGGAATTCTCTGATACCTGCAAGTTCCCGCACCTCACTCGGTGGAGGTTTAGGTGACTCAGGACAACTGTCTTTATTTCAGGCGTCTAGAACAAAGAGAATCCACAAAGGTTGATGATCACGGAGAAAGTAAAGTCCCGTTTCTTTATACTTCCCACTCATGGCACTTCTAGCATCTGAGGCCAAAGAGCTCGTGCAGCATGATATTCTCAGTTCCGGCACGCCGCCTGCTGTTTCTTTCTAG
This sequence comes from Tenrec ecaudatus, assembly GCF_050624435.1. Classification (NCBI taxonomy): domain Eukaryota; kingdom Metazoa; phylum Chordata; class Mammalia; order Afrosoricida; family Tenrecidae; genus Tenrec; species Tenrec ecaudatus. Next base: position 432,511 of record NW_027459466.1, read on the forward strand.
CAGAAAAATCTTTCCCAGTGTACTTCTTTAAACTGCTGCAAAATGGTGGCACAGAAGATTTCGGTTTAGGTTTAACTTTAGACGGGCATAGGTACAGGCATTTGGGCATGTTTAGGGACAGAGTTAGAGTTCACGTTAGAGTTACGGCTGTGTGAGGATTCGGGTTATGGTAAGTCTGAGGATCAAATGTAGGGGCAGTGTGAGGTGGAAGGTAAGAGTAGGGTTTAGTGCTTAAGGATGAGCGAACCTATTGTCTCATTTAGGCCTACGGTAAACTTGACCGTTTAGATATGGGTTGGGGTTAATATTTGTGTGAGGGTTAGACAGTGTGCGAGGTTAAGAGTTGGGTTCAGGCTTACGGTTTGTGTGTTACATCCGTTTGGGTTATGGTTAAGTTTAGCTCTCTGTCTAGTTTAAGGGATTGGATTACATTAACGGTGCTGTGGAGGCTTCGATTGAAGGTGAGGGATAGAGTTAAGTTAGGTTCAGGCGAAGAATGACGGTTAGGAGTAAGGTTAGTTGTAGGGGGAGCTGCATGTTCACATCAGATTTGGGGTTAGGATTAGGGTTAGACTTAGGGTAGACCCACGGTTATGGTTAGGGCTTGCTTTAGGGTGAGCCTTAGGTTAGGGTTAAGTTTCAGGTTAGGAGAATACAATTAGACCTAGGCTTAGGGTTACATCTCTGTTTAGGTTTACACCTAGGGTTAGCTTTTCACCTAGTTTAGCGTTAGGATTAGGGTTGTTTTTAGGATAGGATTTAGGTATGAGGTCTAATTTAAGTGATGGATTATGGGAAGTACATCTGCTCTCACTGGTTTTCCTTCACTGTCACAATGTTTCTGAGATTCATGGTTTAAGGGAAATCTTGCTTCTTGCCGGTTTCAAGGTCCAAAGGCGCCACCGGCAGTTTGTTTTTGCGTCAAACTTACGCTCGCTCTTTGAGAATCTTGGGTCTTTGGGTAAGCCGTGAGTCCAGCAAGTTTTTCAGATTAAGTGTGCCCCAAGCAGTAGGTTCTATCTCTGAGCAATACAGCCCGTGGAATTCCTGGGAATCTGGAACCCTGCCATGAAGTTCAGCCTGGTTGTTATTTACACACGGAAGAAACTCCTTTGAGGTTCCCATGCCTCTGTACACTGATGCTTCCAGCAACGTCATGTCACACAGGTCAATAGTGGCTCTTTAAGTTTCACTGGTCTAGGAAAAAGGGTGAAGCGCCTGGGTTCCCGTGCTTCACTACTTCATGGCCTGAAGAAGATGTTTATAGGCACATCGGCAAATCCACCAGTGGCAATTCTCTCATATTGTCATTGCGATGGGAAGATTTCTTATTCGTTAGGAAATGTTTTGCCATGGAAGACGGGTCCCCACAGAGCTGTCTCTTTTGTGTTGAGACAAACTCTGCTGAATTTAGCTGCCAGCATCTGCGTGTCCTCCCTTTCCTTTAAGGTCGATGGAGACGCACGAGTGTAAGGAGAACGGCGAATGGTGGCCGTTCGTAACCCAGAGTCATCAGAAACCGCAGAGTAAATTTTAGGAACGTAGACGAAGGACACCGGAGAAAACTTCACTGAGGGACTTCAGTGAACTCTGCTTACAATGTTGAGGCCCGACAACCCTAGTGCCTGGGGGCGACCCGTCTCCTGCCCTACGTAGTTTTTTTGAGCGTGCCTCCCTAGGTGGTGCCTTTTCTCTCCCCGCAATATTGCTCCATGAAACTGCCGATGAAAACTCTTTGCCATGGGTATGTCGTTTCACAATATTGGCCTCCTCTTTGAAGAACAAATGCTTTTCTAAACGGGTGCTGCCTCCCTGAACTTTCCTTTGTGTTGGCTCAATCGATGCAGATTCCTGTGCTGAATGCGCCATAGAGTGACACAGGTGAGTGCTTGTCAGTATTGCAGGCACACGCAGCAATTTCGTTTTTCCAAGACCCACCTGGCTTGATCAAGGTTGCTTATTCCCGTGAAAACGTTTTTCGTCCAAATTCTAGAGGAGCACCATTGTGCCTCTGGGAGCTACACCAGGACCTGCTCAACAGAGGCTCCAGCGGTTTCATTTTCGGACAGAAATTCAACACGGAATTGCATGGATCTATGGAAACCGTGAACTGTGGCCGTACCAGATTCTCACATCTTCATTGTCTAATGGAAGCTTGTTTCCCAGGCTGATCCGGCTGGCGCTTCTTTCTGGGCAATTAACATTTAATTGTGGACCTTCAGCCTTCTTCGGAATTCTCTGATACCGGCAAGTTCCCGCACCTCACTCGGTGGAGGTTTAGGTGACTCAGGACAACTGTCTTTATTTCAGGCGTCTAGAACAAAGAGAATCCACAAAGGTTGATGATCACGGAGAAAGTAAAGTCCCGTTTCTTTATACTTCCCACTCATGGCACTTCTAGCATCTGAGGCCAAAGAGCTCGTGCAGCATGATATTCTCAGTTCAGGCACGCCGCCTGCTGTTTCTTTCTAGCAGAAAAATCTTTCCCAGTGTACTTCTTTAAACTGCTGCAAAATGGTGGCACAGAAGATTTCGGTTTAGGTTTAACTTTAGACGGGCATAGGTACAGGCATTTGGGCATGTTTAGGGACAGAGTTAGAGTTCACGTTAGAGTTACGGCTGTGTGAGGATTCGGGTTATGGTAAGTCTGAGGATCAAATGTAGGGGCAGTGTGAGGTGGAAGGTAAGAGTAGGGTTTAGTGCTTAAGGATGAGCGAACCTATTGTCTCATTTAGGCCTACGGTAAACTTGACCGTTTAGATATGGGTTGGGGTTAATATTTGTGTGAGGGTTAGACAGTGTGCGAGGTTAAGAGTTGGGTTCAGGCTTACGGTTTGTGTGTTACATCCGTTTGGGTTATGGTTAAGTTTAGCTCTCTGTCTAGTTTAAGGGATTGGATTACATTAACGGTGCTGTGGAGGCTTCGATTGAAGGTGAGGGATAGAGTTAAGTTAGGTTCAGGCGAAGAATGACGGTTAGGAGTAAGGTTAGTTGTAGGGGGAGCTGCATGTTCACATCAGATTTGGGGTTAGGATTAGGGTTAGACTTAGGGTAGACCCACGGTTATGGTTAGGGCTTGCTTTAGGGTGAGCCTTAGGTTAGGGTTAAGTTTCAGGTTAGGAGAATACAATTAGACCTAGGCTTAGGGTTACATCTCTGTTTAGGTTTACACCTAGGGTTAGCTTTTCACCTAGTTTAGGGTTAGGATTAGGGTTGTTTTTAGGATAGGATTTAGGTATGAGGTCTAATTTAAGTGATGGATTATGGGAAGTACATCTGCTCTCACTGGTTTTCCTTCACTGTCACAATGTTTCTGAGATTCGTGGTTTAAGGGAAATCTTGCTTCTTGCCGGTTTCAAGGTCCAAAGGCGCCACCGGCAGTTTGTTTTTGCGTCAAACTTACGCTCGCTCTTTGAGAATCTTGGGTCTTTGGGAAAGCCGTGAGTCCAGCAAGTTTTTCAGATTAAGTGTGCGCCAAGCAGTAGGTTCTATCTCTGAGCAATACAGCCCGTGGAATTCCTGGCAATCTGGAACCCTGCCATGAAGTTCAGCCTGGTTGTTATTTACACACGGAAGAAACTCCTTTGAGGTTCCCATGCCTCTGTACACTGATGCTTCCAGCAACGTCATGTCACACAGGTCAATAGTGGCTCTTTAAGTTTCACTGGTCTAGGAAAAAGGGTGAAGCGCCTGGGTTCCCGTGCTTCACTACTTCATGGCCTGAAGAAGATGTTTATAGGCACATCGGCAAATCCACCGGTGGCAATTCTCTCATATTGTCATTGCGATGGGAAGATTTCTTATTCGTTAGGAAATGTTTTACCATGGAAGACGGGTCCCCACAGAGCTGTCTCTTTTGTGTTGAGACAAACTCTGCTGAATTTAGCTGCCAGCATCTGCGTGTCCTCCCTTTCCTTTAAGGTCGATGGAGACGCACGAGTGTAAGGAGAACGGCGAATGGTGGCCGTTCGTAACCCAGAGTCATCAGAAACCGCAGAGTAAATTTTAGGAACGTAGACGAAGGACACCGGAGAAAACTTCACTGAGGGACTTCAGTGAACTCTGCTTACAATGTTGAGGCCCGACAACCCTAGTGCCTGGGGGCGACCCGTCTCCTGCCCTACGTAGTTTTTTTGAGCGTGCCTCCCTCAGGTGGTGCCTTTTCTCTCCCCGCAATATTGCTCCATGAAACTGCCGATGAAAACTATTTGCCATGGGTATGTCGTTTCACAATATTGGCCTCCTCTTTGAAGAACAAATGCTTTTCTAAACGGGTGCTGCCTCCCTGAACTTTCCTTTGTGTTGGCTCAATCGATGCAGATTCCTGTGCTGAATGCGCCATAGAGTGACACAGGTGAGTGCTTGTCAGTATTGCAGGCACACGCAGCAATTTCGTTTTTCCAAGACCCACCTGGCTTGATCAAGGTTGCTTATTCCCGTGAAAACGTTTTTCGTCCAAATTCTAGAGGAGCACCATTGTGCCTCTGGGAGCTACACCAGGACCTGCTCAACAGAGGCTCCAGCGGTTTCATTTTCGGACAGAAATTCAACACGGAATTGCATGGATCTATGGAAACCGTGAACTGTGGCCGTACCAGATTCTCACATCTTCATTGTCTAATGGAAGCTTGTTTCCCAGGCTGATCCGGCTGGCGCTTCTTTCTGGGCAATTAACATTTAATTGTGGACGTTCAGCCTTCTTCGGAATTCTCTGATACCTGCAAGTTCCCGCACCTCACTCGGTGGAGGTTTAGGTGACTCAGGACAACTGTCTTTATTTCAGGCGTCTAGAACAAAGAGAATCCACAAAGGTTGATGATCACGGAGAAAGTAAAGTCCCGTTTCTTTATACTTCCCACTCATGGCACTTCTAGCATCTGAGGCCAAAGAGCTCGTGCAGCATGATATTCTCAGTTCCGGCACGCCGCCTGCTGTTTCTTTCTAGCAGAAAAATCTTTCCCAGTGTACTTCTTTAAACTGCTGCAAAATGGTGGCACAGAAGATTTCGGTTTAGGTTTAACTTTAGACGGGCATAGGTACAGGCATTTGGGCATGTTTAGGGACAGAGTTAGAGTTCACGTTAGAGTTACGGCTGTGTGAGGATTCGGGTTATGGTAAGTCTGAGGATCAAATGTAGGGGCAGTGTGAGGTGGAAGGTAAGAGTAGGGTTTAGTGCTTAAGGATGAGCGAACCTATTGTCTCATTTAGGCCTACGGTAAACTTGACCGTTTAGATATGGGTTGGGGTTAATATTTGTGTGAGGGTTAGACAGTGTGCGAGGTTAAGAGTTGGGTTCAGGCTTACGGTTTGTGTGTTACATCCGTTTGGGTTATGGTTAAGTTTAGCTCTCTGTCTAGTTTAAGGGATTGGATTACATTAACGGTGCTGTGGAGGCTTCGATTGAAGGTGAGGGATAGAGTTAAGTTAGGTTCAGGCGAAGAATGACGGTTAGGAGTAAGGTTAGTTGTAGGGGGAGCTGCATGTTCACATCAGATTTGGGGTTAGGATTAGGGTTAGACTTAGGGTAGACCCACGGTTATGGTTAGGGCTTGCTTTAGGGTGAGCCTTAGGTTAGGGTTAAGTTTCAGGTTAGGAGAATACAATTAGACCTAGGCTTAGGGTTACATTTCTGTTTAGGTTTACACCTAGGGTTAGCTTTTCACCTAGTTTAGCGTTAGGATTAGGGTTGTTTTTAGGATAGGATTTAGGTATGAGGTCTAATTTAAGTGATGGATTATGGGAAGTACATCTGCTCTCACTGGTTTTCCTTCACTGTCACAATGTTTCTGAGATTCATGGTTTAAGGGAAATCTTGCTTCTTGCCGGTTTCAAGGTCCAAAGGCGCCACCGGCAGTTTGTTTTTGTGTCAAACTTACGCTCGCTCTTTGAGAATCTTGGGTCTTTGGGTAAGCCGTGAGTCCAGCAAGTTTTTCAGATTAAGTGTGCCCCAAGCAGTAGGTTCTATCTCTGAGCAATACAGCCCGTGGAATTCCTGGCAATCTGGAACCCTGCCATGAAGTTCAGCCTGGTTGTTATTTACACACGGAAGAAACTCCTTTGAGGTTCCCATGCCTCTGTACACTGATGCTTCCAGCAACGTCATGTCACACAGGTCAATAGTGGCTCTTTAAGTTTCACTGGTCTAGGAAAAAGGGTGAAGCGCCTGGGTTCCCGTGCTTCACTACTTCATGGCCTGAAGAAGATGTTTATAGGCACATCGGCAAATCCACCAGTGGCAATTCTCTCATATTGTCATTGCGATGGGAAGATTTCTTATTCGTTAGGAAATGTTTTGCCATGGAAGACGGGTCCCCACAGAGCTGTCTCTTTTGTGTTGAGACAAACTCTGCTGAATTTAGCTGCCAGCATCTGCGTGTCCTCCCTTTCCTTTAAGGTCGATGGAGACGCACGAGTGTAAGGAGAACGGCGAATGGTGGCCGTTCGTAACCCAGAGTCATCAGAAACCGCAGAGTAAATTTTAGGAACGTAGACGAAGGACACCGGAGAAAACTTCACTGAGGGACTTCAGTGAACTCTGCTTACAATGTTGAGGCCCGACAACCCTAGTGCCTGGGGGCGACCCGTCTCCTGCCCTACGTAGTTTTTTTGAGCGTGCCTCCCTAGGTGGTGCCTTTTCTCTCCCCGCAATATTGCTCCATGAAACTGCCGATGAAAACTCTTTGCCATGGGTATGTCGTTTCACAATATTGGCCTCCTCTTTGAAGAACAAATGCTTTTCTAAACGGGTGCTGCCTCCCTGAACTTTCCTTTGTGTTGGCTCAATCGATGCAGATTCCTGTGCTGAATGCGCCATAGAGTGACACAGGTGAGTGCTTGTCAGTATTGCAGGCACACGCAGCAATTTCGTTTTTCCAAGACCCACCTGGCTTGATCAAGGTTGCTTATTCCCGTGAAAACGTTTTTCGTCCAAATTCTAGAGGAGCACCATTGTGCCTCTGGGAGCTACACCAGGACCTGCTCAACAGAGGCTCCAGCGGTTTCATTTTCGGACAGAAATTCAACACGGAATTGCATGGATCTATGGAAACCGTGAACTGTGGCCGTACCAGATTCTCACATCTTCATTGTCTAATGGAACCTTGTTTCCCAGGCTGATCCGGCTGGCGCTTCTTTCTGGGCAATTAACATTTAATTGTGGACGTTCAGCCTTCTTCGGAATTCTCTGATACCGGCAAGTTCCCGCACCTCACTCGGTGGAGGTTTAGGTGACTCAGGACAACTGTCTTTATTTCAGGCGTCTAGAACAAAGATAATCCACAAAGGTTGATGATCACGGAGAAAGTAAAGTCCCGTTTCTTTATACTTCCCACTCATGGCACTTCTAGCATCTGAGGCCAAAGAGCTCGTGCAGCATGATATTCTCAGTTCAGGCACGCCGCCTGCAGTTTCTTTCTAGCAGAAAAATCTTTCCCAGTGTACTTCTTTAAACTGCTGCAAAATGGTGGCACAGAAGATTTCGGTTTAGGTTTAACTTTAGACGGGCATAGGTGCAGGCATTTGGGCATGTTTAGGGACAGAGTTAGAGTTCACGTTAGAGTTACGGCTGTGTGAGGATTCGGGTTATGGTAAGTCTGAGGATCAAATGTAGGGGCAGTGTGAGGTGGAAGGTAAGAGTAGGGTTTAGTGCTTAAGGATGAGCGAACCTATTGTCTCATTTAGGCCTACGGTAAACTTGACTGTTTAGATATGGGTTGGGGTTAATATTTGTGTGAGGGTTAGACAGTGTGCGAGGTTAAGAGTTGGGTTCAGGCTTACGGTTTGTGTGTTACATCCGTTTGGGTTATGGTTAAGTTTAGCTCTCTGTCTAGTTTAAGGGATTGGATTACATTAACGGTGCTGTGGAGGCTTCGATTGAAGGTGAGGGATAGAGTTAAGTTAGGTTCAGGCGAAGAATGACGGTTAGGAGTAAGGTTAGTTGTAGGGGGAGCTGCATGTTCACATCAGATTTGGGGTTAGGATTAGGGTTAGACTTAGGGTAGACCCACGGTTATGGTTAGGGCTTGCTTTAGGGTGAGCCTTAGGTTAGGGTTAAGTTTCAGGTTAGGAGAATACAATTAGACCTAGGCTTAGGGTTACATCTCTGTTTAGGTTTACACCTAGGGTTAGCTTTTCACCTAGTTTAGGGTTAGGATTAGGGTTGTTTTTAGGATAGGATTTAGGTATGAGGTCTAATTTAAGTGATGGATTATGGGAAGTACATCTGCTCTCACTGGTTTTCCTTCACTGTCACAATGTTTCTGAGATTCGTGGTTTAAGGGAAATCTTGCTTCTTGCCGGTTTCAAGGTCCAAAGGCGCCACCGGCAGTTTGTTTTTGCGTCAAACTTACGCTCGCTCTTTGAGAATCTTGGGTCTTTGGGAAAGCCGTGAGTCCAGCAAGTTTTTCAGATTAAGTGTGCCCCAAGCAGTAGGTTCTATCTCTGAGCAATACAGCCCGTGGAATTCCTGGGAATCTGGAACCCTGCCATGAAGTTCAGCCTGGTTGTTATTTACACACGGAAGAAACTCCTTTGAGGTTCCCATGCCTCTGTACACTGATGCTTCCAGCAACGTCATGTCACACAGGTCAATAGTGGCTCTTTAAGTTTCACTGGTCTAGGAAAAAGGGTGAAGCGCCTGGGTTCCCGTGCTTCACTACTTCATGGCCTGAAGAAGATGTTTATAGGCACATCGGCAAATCCACCGGTGGCAATTCTCTCATATTGTCATTGCGATGGGAAGATTTCTTATTCGTTAGGAAATGTTTTACCATGGAAGACGGGTCCCCACAGAGCTGTCTCTTTTGTGTTGAGACAAACTCTGCTGAATTTAGCTGCCAGCATCTGCGTGTCCTCCCTTTCCTTTAAGGTCGATGGAGACGCACGAGTGTAAGGAGAACGGCGAATGGTGGCCGTTCGTAACCCAGAGTCATCAGAAACCGCAGAGTAAATTTTAGGAACGTAGACGAAGGACACCGGAGAAAACTTCACTGAGGGACTTCAGTGAACTCTGCTTACAATGTTGAGGCCCGACAACCCTAGTGCCTGGGGGCGACCCGTCTCCTGCCCTACGTAGTTTTTTTGAGCGTGCCTCCCTCAGGTGGTGCCTTTTCTCTCCCCGCAATATTGCTCCATGAAACTGCCGATGAAAACTATTTGCCATGGGTATGTCGTTTCACAATATTGGCCTCCTCTTTGAAGAACAAATGCTTTTCTAAACGGGTGCTGCCTCCCTGAACTTTCCTTTGTGTTGGCTCAATCGATGCAGATTCCTGTGCTGAATGCGCCATAGAGTGACACAGGTGAGTGCTTGTCAGTATTGCAGGCACACGCAGCAATTTCGTTTTTCCAAGACCCACCTGGCTTGATCAAGGTTGCTTATTCCCGTGAAAACGTTTTTCGTCCAAATTCTAGAGGAGCACCATTGTGCCTCTGGGAGCTACACCAGGACCTGCTGAACAGAGGCTCCAGCGGTTTCATTTTCGGACAGAAATTCAACACGGAATTGCATGGATCTATGGAAACCGTGAACTGTGGCCGTACCAGATTCTCACATCTTCATTGTCTAATGGAAGCTTGTTTCCCAGGCTGATCCGGCTGGCGCTTCTTTCTGGGCAATTAACATTTAATTGTGGACGTTCAGCCTTCTTCGGAATTCTCTGATACCGGCAAGTTCCCGCGCCTCACTCGGTGGAGGTTTAGGTGACTCAGGACAACTGTCTTTATTTCAGGCGTCTAGAACAAAGAGAATCCACAAAGGTTGATGATCACGGAGAAAGTAAAGTCCCGTTTCTTTATACTTCCCACTCATGGCACTTCTAGCATCTGAGGCCAAAGAGCTCGTGCAGCATGATATTCTCAGTTCAGGCACGCCGCCTGCAGTTTCTTTCTAGCAGAAAAATCTTTCCCAGTGTACTTCTTTAAACTGCTGCAAAATGGTGGCACAGAAGATTTCGGTTTAGGTTTAACTTTAGACGGGCATAGGTACAGGCATTTGGGCATGTTTAGGGACAGAGTTAGAGTTCACGTTAGAGTTACGGCTGTGTGAGGATTCGGGTTATGGTAAGTCTGAGGATCAAATGTAGGGGCAGTGTGAGGTGGAAGGTAAGAGTAGGGTTTAGTGCTTAAGGATGAGCGAACCTATTGTCTCATTTAGGCCTACGGTAAACTTGACCGTTTAGATATGGGTTGGGGTTAATATTTGTGTGAGGGTTAGACAGTGTGCGAGGTTAAGAGTTGGGTTCAGGCTTACGGTTTGTGTGTTACATCCGTTTGGGTTATGGTTAAGTTTAGCTCTCTGTCTAGTTTAAGGGATTGGATTACATTAACGGTGCTATGGAGGCTTCGATTGAAGGTGAGGGATAGAGTTAAGTTAGGTTCAGGCGAAGAATGACGGTTAGGAGTAAGGTTAGTTGTAGGGGGAGCTGCATGTTCACATCAGATTTGGGGTTAGGATTAGGGTTAGCCTTAGGGTAGACATACGGTTATGGTTAGGGCTTGCTTTAGGGTGAGCCTTAGGTTAGGGTTAAGTTTCAGGTTAGGAGAATACAGTTAGACCTAGGCTTAGGGTTACATCTCTGTTTAGGTTTACACCTAGGGTTAGCTTTTCACCTAGTTTAGGGTTAGGATTAGGGTTGTTTTTAGGATAGGATTTAGGTATGAGGTCTAATTTAAGTGTTGGATTATGGGAAGTACATCTGCTCTCACTGGTTTTCCTTCACTGTCACAATGTTTCTGAGATTCGTGGTTTAAGGGAAATCTTGCTTCTTGCCGGTTTCAAGGTCCAAAGGCGCCACCGGCAGTTTGTTTTTGCGTCAAACTTACGCTCGCTCTTTGAGAATCTTGGGTCTTTGGGAAAGCCGCGAGTCCAGCAAGTTTTTCAGATTAAGTGTGCCCCAAGCAGTAGGTTCTATCTCTGAGCAATACAGCCCGTGGAATTCCTGGCAATCTGGAACCCTGCCATGAAGTTCAGCCTGGTTGTTATTTACACACGGAAGAAACTCCTTTGAGGTTCCCATGCCTCTGTACACTGATGCTTCCAGCAACGTCATGTCACACAGGTCAATAGTGGCTCTTTAAGTTTCACTGGTCTAGGAAAAAGGGTGAAGCGCCTGGGTTCCCGTGCTTCACTACTTCATGGCCTGAAGAAGATGTTTATAGGCACATCGGCAAATCCACCGGTGGCAATTCTCTCATATTGTCATTGCGATGGGAAGATTTCTTATTCGTTAGGAAATGTTTTACCATGGAAGACGGGTCCCCACAGAGCTGTCTCTTTTGTGTTGAGACAAACTCTGCTGAATTTAGCTGCCAGCATCTGCGTGTCCTCCCTTTCCTTTAAGGTCGATGGAGACGCACGAGTGTAAGGAGAACGGCGAATGGTGGCCGTTCGTAACCCAGAGTCATCAGAAACCGCAGAGTAAATTTTAGGAACGTAGACGAAGGACACCGGAGAAAACTTCACTGAGGGACTTCAGTGAACTCTGCTTACAATGTTGAGGCCCGACAACCCTAGTGCCTGGGGGCGACCCGTCTCCTGCCCTACGTAGTTTTTTTGAGCGTGCCTCCCTCAGGTGGTGCCTTTTCTCTCCCCGCAATATTGCTCCATGAAACTGCCGATGAAAACTATTTGCCATGGGTATGTCGTTTCACAATATTGGCCTCCTCTTTGAAGAACAAATGCTTTTCTAAACGGGTGCTGCCTCCCTGAACTTTCCTTTGTGTTGGCTCAATCGATGCAGATTCCTGTGCTGAATGCGCCATAGAGTGACACAGGTGAGTGCTTGTCAGTATTGCAGGCACACGCAGCAATTTCGTTTTTCCAAGACCCACCTGGCTTGATCAAGGTTGCTTATTCCCGTGAAAACGTTTTTCGTCCAAATTCTAGAGGAGCACCATTGTGCCTCTGGGAGCTACACCAGGACCTGCTCAACAGAGGCTCCAGCGGTTTCATTTTCGGACAGAAATTCAACACGGAATTGCATGGATCTATGGAAACCGTGAACTGTGGCCGTACCAGATTCTCACATCTTCATTGTCTAATGGAAGCTTGTTTCCCAGGCTGATCCGGCTGGCGCTTCTTTCTGGGCAATTAACATTTAATTGTGGACGTTCAGCCTTCTTCGGAATTCTCTGATACCGGCAAGTTCCCGCGCCTCACTCGGTGGAGGTTTAGGTGACTCAGGACAACTGTCTTTATTTCAGGCGTCTAGAACAAAGAGAATCCACAAAGGTTGATGATCACGGAGAAAGTAAAGTCCCGTTTCTTTATACTTCCCACTCATGGCACTTCTAGCATCTGAGGCCAAAGAGCTCGTGCAGCATGATATTCTCAGTTCAGGCACGCCGCCTGCAGTTTCTTTCTAGCAGAAAAATCTTTCCCAGTGTACTTCTTTAAACTGCTGCAAAATGGCACAGAAGATTTCGGTTTAGGTTTAACTTTAGACGGGCATAGGTACAGGCATTTGGGCATGTTTAGGGACAGAGTTAGAGTTCACGTTAGAGTTACGGCTGTGTGAGGATTCGGGTTATGGTAAGTCTGAGGATCAAATGTAGGGGCAGTGTGAGGTGGAAGGTAAGAGTAGGGTTTAGTGCTTAAGGATGAGCGAACCTATTGTCTCATTTAGGCCTACGGTAAACTTGACCGTTTAGATATGGGTTGGGGTTAATATTTGTGTGAGGGTTAGACAGTGTGCGAGGTTAAGAGTTGGGTTCAGGCTTACGGTTTGTGTGTTACATCCGTTTGGGTTATGGTTAAGTTTAGCTCTCTGTCTAGTTTAAGGGATTGGATTACATTAACGGTGCTATGGAGGCTTCGATTGAAGGTGAGGGATAGAGTTAAGTTAGGTTCAGGCGAAGAATGACGGTTAGGAGTAAGGTTAGTTGTAGGGGGAGCTGCATGTTCACATCAGATTTGGGGTTAGGATTAGGGTTAGCCTTAGGGTAGACATACGGTTATGGTTAGGGCTTGCTTTAGGGTGAGCCTTAGGTTAGGGTTAAGTTTCAGGTTAGGAGAATACAGTTAGACCTAGGCTTAGGGTTACATCTCTGTTTAGGTTTACACCTAGGGTTAGCTTTTCACCTAGTTTAGGGTTAGGATTAGGGTTGTTTTTAGGATAGGATTTAGGTATGAGGTCTAATTTAAGTGTTGGATTATGGGAAGTACATCTGCTCTCACTGGTTTTCCTTCACTGTCACAATGTTTCTGAGATTCGTGGTTTAAGGGAAATCTTGCTTCTTGCCGGTTTCAAGGTCCAAAGGCGCCACCGGCAGTTTGTTTTTGCGTCAAACTTACGCTCGCTCTTTGAGAATCTTGGGTCTTTGGGAAAGCCGTGAGTCCAGCAAGTTTTTCAGATTAAGTGTGCCCCAAGCAGTAGGTTCTATCTCTGAGCAATACAGCCCGTGGAATTCCTGGGAATCTGGAACCCTGCCATGAAGTTCAGCCTGGTTGTTATTTACACACGGAAGAAACTCCTTTGAGGTTCCCATGCCTCTGTACACTGATGCTTCCAGCAACGTCATGTCACACAGGTCAATAGTGGCTCTTTAAGTTTCACTGGTCTAGGAAAAAGGGTGAAGCGCCTGGGTTCCCGTGCTTCACTACTTCATGGCCTGAAGAAGATGTTTATAGGCACATCGGCAAATCCACCGGTGGCAATTCTCTCATATTGTCATTGCGATGGGAAGATTTCTTATTCGTTAGGAAATGTTTTACCATGGAAGACGGGTCCCCACAGAGCTGTCTCTTTTGTGTTGAGACAAACTCTGCTGAATTTAGCTGCCAGCATCTGCGTGTCCTCCCTTTCCTTTAAGGTCGATGGAGACGCACGAGTGTAAGGAGAACGGCGAATGGTGGCCGTTCGTAACCCAGAGTCATCAGAAACCGCAGAGTAAATTTTAGGAACGTAGACGAAGGACACCGGAGAAAACTTCACTGAGGGACTTCAGTGAACTCTGCTTACAATGTTGAGGCCCGACACCCCTAGTGCCTGGGGGCGACCCGTCTCCTGCCCTACGTAGTTTTTTTGAGCGTGCCTCCCTCAGGTGGTGCCTTTTCTCTCCCCGCAATATTGCTCCATGAAACTGCCGATGAAAACTATTTGCCATGGGTATGTCGTTTCACAATATTGGCCTCCTCTTTGAAGAACAAATGCTTTTCTAAACGGGTGCTGCCTCCCTGAACTTTCCTTTGTGTTGGCTCAATCGATGCAGATTCCTGTGCTGAATGCGCCATAGAGTGACACAGGTGAGTGCTTGTCAGTATTGCAGGCACACGCAGCAATTTCGTTTTTCCAAGACCCACCTGGCTTGATCAAGGTTGCTTATTCCCGTGAAAACGTTTTTCGTCCAAATTCTAGAGGAGCACCATTGTGCCTCTGGGAGCTACACCAGGACCTGCTGAACAGAGGCTCCAGCGGTTTCATTTTCGGACAGAAATTCAACACGGAATTGCATGGATCTATGGAAACCGTGAACTGTGGCCGTACCAGATTCTCACATCTTCATTGTCTAATGGAAGCTTGTTTCCCAGGCTGATCCGGCTGGCGCTTCTTTCTGGGCAATTAACATTTAATTGTGGACGTTCAGCCTTCTTCGGAATTCTCTGATACCGGCAAGTTCCCGCGCCTCACTCGGTGGAGGTTTAGGTGACTCAGGACAACTGTCTTTATTTCAGGCGTCTAGAACAAAGAGAATCCACAAAGGTTGATGATCACGGAGAAAGTAAAGTCCCGTTTCTTTATACTTCCCACTCATGGCACTTCTAGCATCTGAGGCCAAAGAGCTCGTGCAGCATGATATTCTCAGTTCAGGCACGCCGCCTGCAGTTTCTTTCTAGCAGAAAAATCTTTCCCAGTGTACTTCTTTAAACTGCTGCAAAATGGTGGCACAGAAGATTTCGGTTTAGGTTTAACTTTAGACGGGCATAGGTACAGGCATTTGGGCATGTTTAGGGACAGAGTTAGAGTTCACGTTAGAGTTACGGCTGTGTGAGGATTCGGGTTATGGTAAGTCTGAGGATCAAATGTAGGGGCAGTGTGAGGTGGAAGGTAAGAGTAGGGTTTAGTGCTTAAGGATGAGCGAACCTATTGTCTCATTTAGGCCTACGGTAAACTTGACCGTTTAGATATGGGTTGGGGTTAATATTTGTGTGAGGGTTAGACAGTGTGCGAGGTTAAGAGTTGGGTTCAGGCTTACGGTTTGTGTGTTACATCCGTTTGGGTTATGGTTAAGTTTAGCTCTCTGTCTAGTTTAAGGGATTGGATTACATTAACGGTGCTATGGAGGCTTCGATTGAAGGTGAGGGATAGAGTTAAGTTAGGTTCAGGCGAAGAATGACGGTTAGGAGTAAGGTTAGTTGTAGGGGGAGCTGCATGTTCACATCAGATTTGGGGTTAGGATTAGGGTTAGCCTTAGGGTAGACATACGGTTATGGTTAGGGCTTGCTTTAGGGTGAGCCTTAGGTTAGGGTTAAGTTTCAGGTTAGGAGAATACAGTTAGACCTAGGCTTAGGGTTACATCTCTGTTTAGGTTTACACCTAGGGTTAGCTTTTCACCTAGTTTAGGGTTAGGATTAGGGTTGTTTTTAGGATAGGATTTAGGTATGAGGTCTAATTTAAGTGTTGGATTATGGGAAGTACATCTGCTCTCACTGGTTTTCCTTCACTGTCACAATGTTTCTGAGATTCGTGGTTTAAGGGAAATCTTGCTTCTTGCCGGTTTCAAGGTCCAATGGCGCCACCGGCAGTTTGTTTTTGCGTCAAACTTACGCTCGCTCTTTGAGAATCTTGGGTCTTTGGGAAAGCCGTGAGTCCAGCAAGTTTTTCAGATTAAGTGTGCCCCAAGCAGTAGGTTCTATCTCTGAGCAATACAGCCCGTGGAATTCCTGGCAATCTGGAACCCTGCCATGAAGTTCAGCCTGGTTGTTATTTACACACGGAAGAAACTCCTTTGAGGTTCCCATGCCTCTGTACACTGATGCTTCCAGCAACGTCATGTCACACAGGTCAATAGTGGCTCTTTAAGTTTCACTGGTCTAGGAAAAAGGGTGAAGCGCCTGGGTTCCCGTGCTTCACTACTTCATGGCCTGAAGAAGATGTTTATAGGCACATCGGCAAATCCACCGGTGGCAATTCTCTCATATTGTCATTGCGATGGGAAGATTTCTTATTCGTTAGGAAATGTTTTACCATGGAAGACGGGTCCCCACAGAGCTGTCTCTTTTGTGTTGAGACAAACTCTGCTGAATTTAGCTGCCAGCATCTGCGTGTCCTCCCTTTCCTTTAAGGTCGATGGAGACGCACGAGTGTAAGGAGAACGGCGAATGGTGGCCGTTCGTAACCCAGAGTCATCAGAAACCGCAGAGTAAATTTTAGGAACGTAGACGAAGGACACCGGAGAAAACTTCACTGAGGGACTTCAGTGAACTCTGCTTACAATGTTGAGGCCCGACAACCCTAGTGCCTGGGGGCGACCCGTCTCCTGCCCTACGTAGTTTTTTTGAGCGTGCCTCCCTCAGGTGGTGCCTTTTCTCTCCCCGCAATATTGCTCCATGAAACTGCCGATGAAAACTATTTGCCATGGGTATGTCGTTTCACAATATTGGCCTCCTCTTTGAAGAACAAATGCTTTTCTAAACGGGTGCTGCCTCCCTGAACTTTCCTTTGTGTTGGCTCAATCGATGCAGATTCCTGTGCTGAATGCGCCATAGAGTGACACAGGTGAGTGCTTGTCAGTATTGCAGGCACACGCAGCAATTTCGTTTTTCCAAGACCCACCTGGCTTGATCAAGGTTGCTTATTCCCGTGAAAACGTTTTTCGTCCAAATTCTAGAGGAGCACCATTGTGCCTCTGGGAGCTACACCAGGACCTGCTGAACAGAGGCTCCAGCGGTTTCATTTTCGGACAGAAATTCAACACGGAATTGCATGGATCTATGGAAACCGTGAACTGTGGCCGTACCAGATTCTCACATCTTCATTGTCTAATGGAAGCTTGTTTCCCAGGCTGATCCGGCTGGCGCTTCTTTCTGGGCAATTAACATTTAATTGTGGACGTTCAGCCTTCTTCGGAATTCTCTGATACCGGCAAGTTCCCGCGCCTCACTCGGTGGAGGTTTAGGTGACTCAGGACAACTGTCTTTATTTCAGGCGTCTAGAACAAAGAGAATCCACAAAGGTTGATGATCACGGAGAAAGTAAAGTCCCGTTTCTTTATACTTCCCACTCATGGCACTTCTAGCATCTGAGGCCAAAGAGCTCGTGCAGCATGATATTCTCAGTTCAGGCACGCCGCCTGCAGTTTCTTTCTAGCAGAAAAATCTTTCCCAGTGTACTTCTTTAAACTGCTGCAAAATGGTGGCACAGAAGATTTCGGTTTAGGTTTAACTTTAGACGGGCATAGGTACAGGCATTTGGGCATGTTTAGGGACAGAGTTAGAGTTCACGTTAGAGTTACGGCTGTGTGAGGATTCGGGTTATGGTAAGTCTGAGGATCAAATGTAGGGGCAGTGTGAGGTGGAAGGTAAGAGTAGGGTTTAGTGCTTAAGGATGAGCGAACCTATTGTCTCATTTAGGCCTACGGTAAACTTGACCGTTTAGATATGGGTTGGGGTTAATATTTGTGTGAGGGTTAGACAGTGTGCGAGGTTAAGAGTTGGGTTCAGGCTTACGGTTTGTGTGTTACATCCGTTTGGGTTATGGTTAAGTTTAGCTCTCTGTCTAGTTTAAGGGATTGGATTACATTAACGGTGCTATGGAGGCTTCGATTGAAGGTGAGGGATAGAGTTAAGTTAGGTTCAGGCGAAGAATGACGGTTAGGAGTAAGGTTAGTTGTAGGGGGAGCTGCATGTTCACATCAGATTTGGGGTTAGGATTAGGGTTAGCCTTAGGGTAGACATACGGTTATGGTTAGGGCTTGCTTTAGGGTGAGCCTTAGGTTAGGGTTAAGTTTCAGGTTAGGAGAATACAGTTAGACCTAGGCTTAGGGTTACATCTCTGTTTAGGTTTACACCTAGGGTTAGCTTTTCACCTAGTTTAGGGTTAGGATTAGGGTTGTTTTTAGGATAGGATTTAGGTATGAGGTCTAATTTAAGTGTTGGATTATGGGAAGTACATCTGCTCTCACTGGTTTTCCTTCACTGTCACAATGTTTCTGAGATTCGTGGTTTAAGGGAAATCTTGCTTCTTGCCGGTTTCAAGGTCCAATGGCGCCACCGGCAGTTTGTTTTTGCGTCAAACTTACGCTCGCTCTTTGAGAATCTTGGGTCTTTGGGAAAGCCGTGAGTCCAGCAAGTTTTTCAGATTAAGTGTGCCCCAAGCAGTAGGTTCTATCTCTGAGCAATACAGCCCGTGGAATTCCTGGCAATCTGGAACCCTGCCATGAAGTTCAGCCTGGTTGTTATTTACACACGGAAGAAACTCCTTTGAGGTTCCCATGCCTCTGTACACTGATGCTTCCAGCAACGTCATGTCACACAGGTCAATAGTGGCTCTTTAAGTTTCACTGGTCTAGGAAAAAGGGTGAAGCGCCTGGGTTCCCGTGCTTCACTACTTCATGGCCTGAAGAAGATGTTTATAGGCACATCGGCAAATCCACCGGTGGCAATTCTCTCATATTGTCATTGCGATGGGAAGATTTCTTATTCGTTAGGAAATGTTTTACCATGGAAGACGGGTCCCCACAGAGCTGTCTCTTTTGTGTTGAGACAAACTCTGCTGAATTTAGCTGCCAGCATCTGCGTGTCCTCCCTTTCCTTTAAGGTCGATGGAGACGCACGAGTGTAAGGAGAACGGCGAATGGTGGCCGTTCGTAACCCAGAGTCATCAGAAACCGCAGAGTAAATTTTAGGAACGTAGACGAAGGACACCGGAGAAAACTTCACTGAGGGACTTCAGTGAACTCTGCTTACAATGTTGAGGCCCGACAACCCTAGTGCCTGGGGGCGACCCGTCTCCTGCCCTACGTAGTTTTTTTGAGCGTGCCTCCCTCAGGTGGTGCCTTTTCTCTCCCCGCAATATTGCTCCATGAAACTGCCGATGGAAACTATTTGCCATGGGTATGTCGTTTCACAATATTGGCCTCCTCTTTGAAGAACAAATGCTTTTCTAAACGGGTGCTGCCTCCCTGAACTTTCCTTTGTGTTGGCTCAATCGATGCAGATTCCTGTGCTGAATGCGCCATAGAGTGACACAGGTGAGTGCTTGTCAGTATTGCAGGCACACGCAGCAATTTCGTTTTTCCAAGACCCACCTGGCTTGATCAAGGTTGCTTATTCCCGTGAAAACGTTTTTCGTCCAAATTCTAGAGGAGCACCATTGTGCCTCTGGGAGCTACACCAGGACCTGCTGAACAGAGGCTCCAGCGGTTTCATTTTCGGACAGAAATTCAACACGGAATTGCATGGATCTATGGAAACCGTGAACTGTGGCCGTACCAGATTCTCACATCTTCATTGTCTAATGGAAGCTTGTTTCCCAGGCTGATCCGGCTGGCGCTTCTTTCTGGGCAATTAACATTTAATTGTGGACGTTCAGCCTTCTTCGGAATTCTCTGATACCGGCAAGTTCCCGCGCCTCACTCGGTGGAGGTTTAGGTGACTCAGGACAACTGTCTTTATTTCAGGCGTCTAGAACAAAGAGAATCCACAAAGGTTGATGATCACGGAGAAAGTAAAGTCCCGTTTCTTTATACTTCCCACTCATGGCACTTCTAGCATCTGAGGCCAAAGAGCTCGTGCAGCATGATATTCTCAGTTCAGGCACGCCGCCTGCAGTTTCTTTCTAGCAGAAAAATCTTTCCCAGTGTACTTCTTTAAACTGCTGCAAAATGGTGGCACAGAAGATTTCGGTTTAGGTTTAACTTTAGACGGGCATAGGTACAGGCATTTGGGCATGTTTAGGGACAGAGTTAGAGTTCACGTTAGAGTTACGGCTGTGTGAGGATTCGGGTTATGGTAAGTCTGAGGATCAAATGTAGGGGCAGTGTGAGGTGGAAGGTAAGAGTAGGGTTTAGTGCTTAAGGATGAGCGAACCTATTGTCTCATTTAGGCCTACGGTAAACTTGACCGTTTAGATATGGGTTGGGGTTAATATTTGTGTGAGGGTTAGACAGTGTGCGAGGTTAAGAGTTGGGTTCAGGCTTACGGTTTGTGTGTTACATCCGTTTGGGTTATGGTTAAGTTTAGCTCTCTGTCTAGTTTAAGGGATTGGATTACATTAACGGTGCTATGGAGGCTTCGATTGAAGGTGAGGGATAGAGTTAAGTTAGGTTCAGGCGAAGAATGACGGTTAGGAGTAAGGTTAGTTGTAGGGGGAGCTGCATGTTCACATCAGATTTGGGGTTAGGATTAGGGTTAGCCTTAGGGTAGACATACGGTTATGGTTAGGGCTTGCTTTAGGGTGAGCCTTAGGTTAGGGTTAAGTTTCAGGTTAGGAGAATACAGTTAGACCTAGGCTTAGGGTTACATCTCTGTTTAGGTTTACACCTAGGGTTAGCTTTTCACCTAGTTTAGGGTTAGGATTAGGGTTGTTTTTAGGATAGGATTTAGGTATGAGGTCTAATTTAAGTGTTGGATTATGGGAAGTACATCTGCTCTCACTGGTTTTCCTTCACTGTCACAATGTTTCTGAGATTCGTGGTTTAAGGGAAATCTTGCTTCTTGCCGGTTTCAAGGTCCAAAGGCGCCACCGGCAGTTTGTTTTTGCGTCAAACTTACGCTCGCTCTTTGAGAATCTTGGGTCTTTGGGAAAGCCGCGAGTCCAGCAAGTTTTTCAGATTAAGTGTGCCCCAAGCAGTAGGTTCTATCTCTGAGCAATACAGCCCGTGGAATTCCTGGCAATCTGGAACCCTGCCATGAAGTTCAGCCTGGTTGTTATTTACACACGGAAGAAACTCCTTTGAGGTTCCCATGCCTCTGTACACTGATGCTTCCAGCAACGTCATGTCACACAGGTCAATAGTGGCTCTTTAAGTTTCACTGGTCTAGGAAAAAGGGTGAAGCGCCTGGGTTCCCGTGCTTCACTACTTCATGGCCTGAAGAAGATGTTTATAGGCACATCGGCAAATCCACCGGTGGCAATTCTCTCATATTGTCATTGCGATGGGAAGATTTCTTATTCGTTAGGAAATGTTTTACCATGGAAGACGGGTCCCCACAGAGCTGTCTCTTTTGTGTTGAGACAAACTCTGCTGAATTTAGCTGCCAGCATCTGCGTGTCCTCCCTTTCCTTTAAGGTCGATGGAGACGCACGAGTGTAAGGAGAACGGCGAATGGTGGCCGTTCGTAACCCAGAGTCATCAGAAACCGCAGAGTAAATTTTAGGAACGTAGACGTAGGATACTGGAGAAAACTTCACTGAGGGACATCAGTGAACTCTGCTTACAATGTTGAGGCACGACACCCCAGCTAACCTACATTCTCCAAGTGCCCGATAGGGAACCTACATAGTCCAAATGCCCTCTAGGTAACCTACATAGTCCAAATGCCCACTAGTTAACCTACATAGTCCAAGTGTCCGCTAGTTAACATTGATCATCCAAGTGCCCGCTAGTTAACCTAGATAGTCCGAGGGCCCGCTAGTTAACCTACGTAGTCCAAGGTCCGCTAGTTAACCTAGATAGTCCAAGTGCTCGCTAGTTAACCTACATAGTACAATGGCCCGCTAGTTGACCTAAATAGCCCAAGTTCCCGGTAGTTAACCTACATAGTCCAAGTGCCCTCTAGGTAACCTAGGTAGTCCAAATGTCCGATAGGAATCCTACATAGTCCAAGTGCCCGTTCATTAACCTAGATAGTCCAAGTGCCCGCTAGGTAACCTAGACTTTCCAAGTGCCCGCTAGGTTACCTACATAGTCCAAGTGTCCATTTGTTAACCTAGATAGTCCAAGTGCCCGCTAGGAAACCTACATAGTCCAAGGGCCCGCTAGGTAACCTAGATAGTCCAAGTGCCCGCAAGGTAACCTTGAGTCCAAGTGCTCGCTAGTTAACCTACATAGTCCAAGTGCCCGCTATGTAACCTAGATAGTCAAAGTGCCCGTTAGGTAACCTAAATAGTCCAAATGTCCGCTAGGTAACTTACATTGTCCAAGTTCCCGCTAGGTAACCTAGATACTCAAAGTGCCCGTTACCTAACCTAGATAGTCCAAGTGCCCGCGAAGCAAACTACATAGTCCAAGTGCCCGTTCGTTAACCGAGAAGTCCAAGTGCCCGCTAGGTAACCTAGACAGTCTAAGTGCCCGCTAGGTTACCTGCATATTCCAAGTGCCCGTTCGTTAACCTAGATAGTCCAAGGGCACGCTAGTTAACCTATATAGTCCAAGTGCCCGGTAAGCAACCTAGATAGTCCAAGTGCCCGCTAAGGATCCTACATAGTCCAAGTGCACGCTAGTTAACCTAGATAGTCCAAGTACCCGCTAGTAAATCTAGATAGTCCAAGTGCCTGCTAGGTAACCTACATAGTGCAAGTGTCCACTAGTTAACCTACATAATCCACGTGCCCGCTAGTTAACATAGATATTCCAAGTGCCCGCTAGGGAACGTACATAGTCCAAGTGCCCACTAGTTAACCTAGACAGTTCAAGTACCCGCGAGGTAACCTAGATCGTCCAAGGGCCCCCTAGTTAGCCTACATAGTCCAAGTGCCCGCTAGGTAACCTAGATAGTCCAAGTGCCCGTTCGGCAACCTAGATAGTCCAAGTGCCCTTTAGGGAACCTAGATAGTCCAAGGGCCCGCTAATAAACCTACATAGTCCATGGGCCCGCTAGTTAACCTACATAGTGCAAGTGTCCGCTAGTTAACCTACATATTCCAAGGGCCCGCTAGTTAACCTACATAATCTAAGTGCCCGTTAGCTAACCTAGATAGTCCAAGGGCCCGCTAGTTGACCTACATAGTCCAAGTGCCAGCTAGATAACCTAGATAGTACAAGTGCCCGCTAGGGAACCTAGATAGTCCATGTGCCTGTTAGCTAACCTAGATAGTCCAAGTGGCGACTAGGTAACCTACATAGTCCAAGTGCCCGTTCATTAACCTAGATAATTTAAGTGCCCGCTAGGTAACCTAGACAGTGCAAGTGGCCGCTAGTTAACCTACATAGTCCAAGTGCCCGATAGGTTACCTACATAATCCAAGTGCCCGCTAGGCAACCTACATAGTCCAAGTGCCCGTTAGTTAACCTAGATAGTCAAAGTGCCTACTAGGTAATCTAGATAGTCCAAGTGCCCGCTAGGTAACGTACATAGTTCAAGTGCCCGCTAGGTAACCTAAATACTCCAAATGCCCGCTAGGGAAACTACATAGTCCAAGTGCCCGCTTGTTAACCTAGATAGTCCAAGTGCCTGCTAGTAAACCTACATAATCCATGGGCCCGTTAGTAAACCTACATAGTGAAAGGGACCGCTAGTAAACCTAGATCGTGCAAGTGTCCGCTAGTTAACCTATATAGTCCAAGTGCCCGCTAGTTAAACTATATACTAAGTGCCCGCTACGTAACCTATATAGTCCAAGGACACGCTAGTTAACCTACATAGGATAAGTGCCCGCTAGGCAACCTAGATAGTCCAAGTGCCCGCTAAGGAACCTACATAGTCCAAGTGCACGCTAGTTAACCTAGATAGTCCAAGTGCCCGCTAGTTAACCTAGATAGTCCAAGTGCCTGCTAGATAACCTACATAGTGCAAGTGTCCGCTAGTTAACCTACATATTCCAAGTGCCCGGTAGGTAACCTAGATAGTGCAAGTGCCCCCTAGTTAACCTAGATAGTTCAAGTACCCGCTAGGTAACCTAGATCGTCCAAGGGCCCCCTAGTTAGCCTACATAGTCCAAGTGCCCTTTAGGTAACTTTGATAGTCCAAGTGCCTGTTCGGTAACCTAGATAGTCCAAGTGCCCTTTAGGACACCTAGATAGTCCAAGGGCCCGTTAGCTAACCTAGATAGTCCAAGGGCCCGCTAGTTGACCTACATAGTCTAAGTGCCAGCTCGGTATCCTAGATAGTACAAGTGCCCGCTAGGGAACCTAAATAGTCCAAGTGCCTGTTAGCTAACCTAGATAGTCCAAGTGGCAGCTAGGTAACCTACATAGTCCAAGTGCCCGTTCGTTAACCTAGATAATCCAAGTGCCCGCTAGGTAACCCAGAGAGTCCAAGTGCCCGCTAGTTAACCTACATAGTCCAAGTGCCCGATAGGGAACCTACATAATCCAAGTGCCCGCTAGGGAACCTACAAAGTCCAAGTGCCCGCTAGGGAACCTACATAGTCCAAGTGCCCACTAGTTAACCTACATAGTCCAGGTTCCCCCTAGGTAACCTAGATAGTCCAAGGGCCCGCTAGGTAACCTACATTGTCCTAGTGCCCCCTAGTTAACCTACGTTCTCCAAGTGCCCGATAGGGAACCTACATAGTGCAAGTGCCCGCTAGGTAACCTACATAGTCCAAATGCCCGCTAGTTAACCTACATAGTCCAAGTGCCCGATAGGGAACCTACATAATCCAAGTGCCCGCTAGGGAACCTACATAGTCCAAGTGCCCGTTAGGTAACCTAGATAATCCAAGTGCCCGCTTGGTAACCTAGATAGTCCAACAGCCCGCTAGGTAACCTACATACTCCAAGAACCCGCTAGGTAACGTAGATAGTTCAGTGCCAGCTAGGTAACCTAGAAAGTCCAACTGCCCGCTAGGTAACCTACAAATTCTAAGTGCCCGCTAGGTCATCTATATAGTCCAAATGCCCGCTAGGGAATCTACATAGTCCAAGGGTCCGCTAGTTAACGTAGATAGTCCAAGTGCCGCTAGTTAATCTACATAGTCCAAGGGCCTGCTAGTTAACCTACATAGTCCAAGTACACGCTAGTTATCCTAGATCGTCCAAGTGCCCGCTAGGTAACCTACATAGTCCAAGGACCCGCTAGGTAACCTACAAAGTCTAAATGCCCGCTAGGTAACCTACAAAGTCTAAGTGCCCGCTAGGTTATGTATATAGTCCAAATGCCCGCTAGGGAACCTACATAGTCCAAGTGCCCGCTAGGTAACCTAGATAGTCAAATTGGCCGCTAGGTAACCTACATAGTCCAAGTTCCCACTAGGGAACCTAGATAGTCCAAGTGCCCGTTACCTAACCTAGATAATCCAAGTGCCTGCTAGGTAACCTACATAGTCCCAGTGCCCGCTAGTTAACCAACATTTTCTAAGTGCCCGATACGGAACCTACATAGTCCAAGTGCCCGTTAGGTAACCTACATAGTCCAAATGCCCGCTAGTAACCAACATAGTCCAAGTGCCCGATAGGGAACTCACATAATCCAAGTCCCCGCTAGGGAACCTACATAGTCCAAGTACCCGTTAGGTTATCTAGATAATCCAAGTGTCCGCTAGTTAACCTATATCGTCCAAGTGCCCGCTAGTTCACCTAGATCGTCCAAGTGCCCGCTAGTTAACCTAGATCGTCCAAGTGCCCGCTAGTTAAACAACATAGTCAATGGGCCCGCTAGTTAACCTACATAGCGCAAGAGCCCGCTAGTTAACCTAGATCGTGCAAGTGTCCGCTAGTTAACCTACATAGTCCAAGTGCCAGTTAGCTAACCTAGATAGTCTAAGGGGCCGCTAGTTGACCTACATAGTCCAAGTGCCCGCTAGGTAACCTAGATAGTCCAAGTGCCCGCTAGTTAACCTAGATACTCCTAGTGCCCGTTAGTTAACCTAGAGTGTCCAAGTGCCCACCAGGGGAAATACTTAGTTCAAGTGCCCGTTAGCTAACCTAGATAGTCCAAGTGCCCGCTAGTTAACATTGATCATCCAAGTGCCCGCTAGTTAACCTAGATAGTTAAAGTGCATGCTAGTTAACCTAGATAGTCCAAGTGCCCTCTAGTTAACCTAGATAGTCCTAGGGGCCGCTAGTTGACCTACATAGTCCAAGTGTCCGCTAGTTAACCTAGATCGTGCAAGTGTCCGCTAGTTAACCTACATAGTCCAAGTGCCAGTTAGCTAACCTAGATAGTCCAAGGGGCCGCTAGTTGACCTACATAGTCCAAGTGCCCGCTAGGTAACCTAGATAATCCAAGTGCCCGCTAGGGAACCTTCATAGTCCAAGTGCCAGCTAGGTAACCTAGATAGTCCAAGTGCCCGCTTGTTAACCTAGATAGTCCAAGTGCCTGCTAGTAAACCTACATAATCCATGGGCCCGTTAGTAAACCTACATAGTGAAAGGGACCGCTAGTAAACCTAGATCGTGCAAGTGTCCGCTAGTTAACCTATATAGTCCAAGTGCCCGCTAGTTAAACTATATACTAAGTGCCCACTACGTAACCTATATAGTCCAAGGACACGCTAGTTAACCTACATAGGATAAGTGCCCGCTAGGCAACCTAGATAGTCCAAGTGCCCGCTAAGGAACCTACATAGTCCAAGTGCACGCTAGTTAACCTAGATAGTCCAAGTGCCCGCTAGTTAACCTAGATAGTCCAAGTGCCTGCTAGATAACCTACATAGTGCAAGTGTCCGCTAGTTAACCTACATATTCCAAGTGCCCGGTAGGTAACCTAGATAGTGCAAGTGCCCCCTAGTTAACCTAGATAGTTCAAGTACCCGCTAGGTAACCTAGATCGTCCAAGGGCCCCCTAGTTAGCCTACATAGTCCAAGTGCCCTTTAGGTAACTTTGATAGTCCAAGTGCCTGTTCGGTAACCTAGATAGTCCAAGTGCCCTTTAGGACACCTAGATAGTCCAAGGGCCCGTTAGCTAACCTAGATAGTCCAAGGGCCCGCTAGTTGACCTACATAGTCTAAGTGCCAGCTCGGTATCCTAGATAGTACAAGTGCCCGCTAGGGAACCTAAATAGTCCAAGTGCCTGTTAGCTAACCTAGATAGTCCAAGTGGCAGCTAGGTAACCTACATAGTCCAAGTGCCCGTTCGTTAACCTAGATAATCCAAGTGCCCGCTAGGTAACCCAGAGAGTCCAAGTGCCCGCTAGTTAACCTACATAGTCCAAGTGCCCGATAGGGAACCTACATAATCCAAGTGCCCGCTAGGGAACCTACAAAGTCCAAGTGCCCGCTAGGGAACCTACATAGTCCAAGTGCCCACTAGTTAACCTACATAGTCCAGGTTCCCCCTAGGTAACCTAGATAGTCCAAGGGCCCGCTAGGTAACCTACATTGTCCTAGTGCCCCCTAGTTAACCTACGTTCTCCAAGTGCCCGATAGGGAACCTACATAGTGCAAGTGCCCGCTAGGTAACCTACATAGTCCAAATGCCCGCTAGTTAACCTACATAGTCCAAGTGCCCGATAGGGAACCTACATAATCCAAGTGCCCGCTAGGGAACCTACATAGTCCAAGTGCCCGTTAGGTAACCTAGATAGTCCAAATGCCCGCTAGGGAACCCAAATAGTCCAAGTGCCCGCTAGGGATCTTACATAGTCTAAGGGCCCGCTAGGGAACCTACATAGTCCAACTGCCCGTTAGTAAGCCTAGATAGTCCAAGTGCCCGCTTGGTAACCTACAAAATCTAAGTGCCCGCTAGGTAATCTATATAGTCCAAATGACCGCTAGGGAGCCTACATAGTCCAAATGCCCGCTAGGTAACCTAGATAGTCCAAGGGCCCGCTAGGTAACATACATAGTCCTAGTGCCCCCTAGTTAACCTACATTCTCCAAGTGCCCGAAAGGGAACCTACATAGTCCAAGTGCCCGCTAGGTAACCTACATAGTCCAAATGCCCTCTAGTTAACCTACATAGTCCAAGTGTCCGATAGGGAACCTACATAATCCAAGTGCCCGCTAGGGAACCTACATAGTCCAAGTGCCCGTTAGTTAACCTAGATAATCCAAGTGCCCGCTTGGTAACCTAGATAGTCCAACAGCCCGCTAGGTAACCTACATACTCCAAGAACCCGCTAGGTAACGTAGATAGTTCAGTGCCAGCTAGGTAACCTAGAAAGTCCAACTGCCCGCTAGGTAACCTACAAATTCTAAGTGCCCGCTAGGTCATCTATATAGTCCAAATGCCCGCTAGGGAATCTACATAGTCCAAGGGTCCGCTAGTTAACGTAGATAGTCCAAGTGCCGCTAGTTAATCTACATAGTCCAAGGGCCTGCTAGTTAACCTACATAGTCCAAGTACACGCTAGTTATCCTAGATCGTCCAAGTGCCCGCTAGGTAACCTACATAGTCCAAGGACCCGCTAGGTAACCTACAAAGTCTAAGTGCCCGCTAGGTAACCTACAAAGTCTAAGTGCCCGCTAGGTTATGTATATAGTCCAAATGCCCGCTAGGGAACCTACATAGTCCAAGTGCCCGCTAGGTAACCTAGATAGTCAAATTGGCCGCTAGGTAACCTACATAGTCCAAGTTCCCACTAGGGAACCTAGATAGTCCAAGTGCCCGTTACCTAACCTAGATAATCCAAGTGCCTGCTAGGTAACCTACATAGTCCCAGTGCCCGCTAGTTAACCAACATTTTCTAAGTGCCCGATACGGAACCTACATAGTCCAAGTGCCCGTTAGGTAACCTACATAGTCCAAATGCCCGCTAGTAACCAACATAGTCCAAGTGCCCGATAGGGAACTCACATAATCCAAGTCCCCGCTAGGGAACCTACATAGTCCAAGTACCCGTTAGGTTATCTAGATAATCCAAGTGTCCGCTAGTTAACCTATATCGTCCAAGTGCCCGCTAGTTCACCTAGATCGTCCAAGTGCCCGCTAGTTAACCTAGATCGTCCAAGTGCCCGCTAGTTAAACAACATAGTCAATGGGCCCGCTAGTTAACCTACATAGCGCAAGAGCCCGCTAGTTAACCTAGATCGTGCAAGTGTCCGCTAGTTAACCTACATAGTCCAAGTGCCAGTTAGCTAACCTAGATAGTCTAAGGGGCCGCTAGTTGACCTACATAGTCCAAGTGCCCGCTAGGTAACCTAGATAGTCCAAGTGCCCGCTAGTTAACCTAGATACTCCTAGTGCCCGTTAGTTAACCTAGAGTGTCCAAGTGCCCACCAGGGGAAATACTTAGTTCAAGTGCCCGTTAGCTAACCTAGATAGTCCAAGTGCCCGCTAGTTAACATTGATCATCCAAGTGCCCGCTAGTTAACCTAGATAGTTAAAGTGCATGCTAGTTAACCTAGATAGTCCAAGTGCCCTCTAGTTAACCTAGATAGTCCTAGGGGCCGCTAGTTGACCTACATAGTCCAAGTGTCCGCTAGTTAACCTAGATCGTGCAAGTGTCCGCTAGTTAACCTACATAGTCCAAGTGCCAGTTAGCTAACCTAGATAGTCCAAGGGGCCGCTAGTTGACCTACATAGTCCAAGTGCCCGCTAGGTAACCTAGATAATCCAAGTGCCCGCTAGGGAACCTTCATAGTCCAAGTGCCAGCTAGGTAACCTAGATAGTCCAAGTGCCCGCTAGTTAACCTAGATAGTCCT
The DNA here is from genome assembly GCF_050624435.1 of Tenrec ecaudatus. NCBI lineage: Eukaryota > Metazoa > Chordata > Mammalia > Afrosoricida > Tenrecidae > Tenrec > Tenrec ecaudatus. The sequence continues at coordinate 461,918 of NW_027459466.1, forward strand.
AGTGCCCGTTAGTTAACCTAGATTGTCCAAGTGACCACCAGGGGACATACTTAGTTCAAGTGCAGGTTAGCTAACCTAGATAGTCCAAGTGCCCGCTAGTTAACATTGATCATCCAAGTGCCCGCTAGTTAACCTAGATAGTCCAAGTGCACGCTAGTTAACCTAGATAGTCCAAGTGCCCTCTAGTTAACCTAGATAGTCCAAGTGCCCGCTAGTTAACCTACATAGTCCAAGGGCCCGCTAGTTAACCTACGTAGTCCAAGGTCAGCTAGTTAACCTAGATAGTCCAAGTGCTCGCTAGTTAAACTACATAGTACAAGGGCCCGCTAGTTGACCTAGATAATCCAAGTGCTTGCTAGTTAACCTAGATAGTCCAAGTGCCCGCTAGGTAACCTAAGTAGTCCAAATGTCCGATAGGGATCCTACATAGTCCAAGTGTCCGCTAGGTAAACTATATAGTCCAATTGCCCGTTCGTTAACTTAGATAGTCCAAGTGCCCGCTAGGTAACCTAGATAATCCAAGTGCCCGCTAGGTAACCTAGAGTCCAAGTGCTCGCTAGTTAACCTACATAGTCCAAGTGCCCGCTATGTAACCTAGATAGTCAAAGTGTCCGTTAGGTAACCTAGATAGTCCAAGTGCCTGCTAGGTAACTTACATTGTCCAAGTTCCCGCTAGGTAACCTAGATACTCAAAGTGCCCGTTACCTAACCTAGATAGTCCCAGTGATCGGTAAGCAACCTACATAGTCCAAGTGCCCGTTCATTAACCTAGAAGTCCAAGTGCCCGCTAGGCAACCTAGACAGTCCAAGTGCCCGCTAGGTTACCTGAATATTCCAAGTGCCCGTTCGTTAACCTAGATAGTCCAAGTGCCCACTAGGTGACCTACATAGTCCAAGTGCCTACTAGGTAAACTGTATAGTCCAAGTGCCCGCTAGGTAACCTAGATAGTCCAAGTGCCCGTTAGCTAACGTAGATAGTCCAAGGGCCCACTAGTTGACCTACAATGTCCAAGTGCCCGCTAGGTAACCTACATAGTGCAAGGGTCCGCTCGTTAACCTAGTTTGTCCAAGTGTCCGCTAATTAACCTACATAGTCCAAGTGCCCGCTAGGCAACCAAGATAGTCAAGGTGGCCGCTAGGTAACCTCCATAGTCCAAGTTCCCACTAGGGAACCTAGATAGTCCAAGTGCCCGTTACCTAACCTAGATAGTCCAAGTGCCCGCTAGGTAACCTACATAGTCCCAGTGCCCGCTAGTTAACCAACATTGTCCAAGTGCCCGATACGGAACCTACATAGTCCAAGTGCCCGTTAGGTAACCTACATAGTCCAAATGCACGCTAGTAACCTACATAGTCCAAGTGCCCGATAGGGAACTCACAAAATCCAAGTGCCCGCTAAGCAACCTACATAGTCCAAGTGCCCGTTCGTTAACCGAGAAGTCCAAGTGCCCGCTAGGTAACCTAGACAGTCCAAGTGCCCGCTAGGTTACCTGCATATTCCAAGTGCCCGTTCGTTAACCTAGATAGTCCAAGTGCCCGCTAGGTAACCTAGATAGTCCAAGGGCCCGCTAGTTAACCTAGATTGTCCAAGTGCCCGATAGTTAATCTACATAGTCCAAAGGCCCACTAGTTAACCTAGATAGTCCAAGCGTCCTCTAGTTAACGTACATAGTCCAAGTGCCCGCTAGTTAACCTATATACCAAGTGCCCGCTACGTAACCTAGATAGTCCAAGGGCACGCTAAGGAACCTACATAGTCCAAGTGCACGCTAGTTAACCTAGATAGTCCAAGTGCCCGCTAGTAAATCTAGATAGTCCAAGTGCCTGCTAGGTAACCTACATAGTGCAAGTGTCCACTAGTTAACCTACATATTCCACGTGCCCGCTAGTTAATATAGATATTCCAAGTGCCCGCGAGGGAACGTACATAGTCCAAGTGCCCACTAGGTAACCTAGATAGTGCAAGTGCGCGCTAGTTAACCTAGGTAGTTCAAGTACCCGCTAGGTAACCTAGATCGTCCAAGGGCCCCCTAGTTAGCCTACATAGTCCAAGTGCCCGCTAGGTAACCTAGATAGTCCAAGTGCCCGTTCGGTAACCTAGATAGTCCAAGTGCCCTTTAGGGAACCTAGATAGTCCAAGGGCCCGCTAATAAACCTACATAGTCCATGGGCCCGCTAGTTAACCTACATAGTGCAAGTGTCCGCTAGTTAACCTACATATTCCAATTGCCCGCTAGTTAACCTACATAATCTAAGTGCCCGTTAGCTAACCTAGATAGTCCAAGGGCCCGCTAGTTGACCTACATAGTCCAAGTGCCAGCTAGATAACCTAGATAGTACAAGTGCCCGCTAGGGAACCTAGAGAGTCCAAGTGCCCGCTAAGGAACCTACATAGTCCAAGTGCACGCTAGTTAACCTAGATAGTCCAAGTGCCCGCTAGTTAACCTAGATAGTCCAAGTGCCTGCTAGGTAACCTACATAGTGCAAGTTTCCGCTAGTTAACCTACATATTCCAAGTGCCCGGTAGGTAACCTAGATAGTGCAAGTGCCCGCTAGTTAACCTAGATAGTTCAAGTACCCGCTAGGTAACCTAGATCGTCCAAGGGCCCCCTAGTTAGCCTACATAGTCCAAGTGCCCTTTAGGTAACATTGATAGTCCAAGTGCCCGTTCGGTAACCTAGATAGTCCTAGTGCCATTTAGGACACCTAGATAGTCCAAGGGCCCATTAGCTAACCTAGATAGTCCAAGGGCCCGCTAGTTGACCTACATAGTCCAAGTGCCAGCTAGGTATCCTAGATAGTACAAGTGCCCGCTAGGGAACCTAAATAGTCCAAGTGCCTGTTAGCTAACCTAGATAGTCCAAGTGGCAGCTAGGTAACCTACATAGTCCAAGTGCCCGTTCGTTAACCTAGATAATCCAAGTGCCCGCTAGGTAACCCAGAGAGTCCAAGTGCCCGCTAGTTAACCTACATAGTCCAAGTGCCCGATAGGGAACCTACATAATCCAAGTGCCCGCTAGGGAACCTACATAGTCCAAGTGTCCGCTAGGCAACCTACATAGTCCAAGTGCCCACTAGTTAACCTACATAGTCCAGGTTCCCCCTAGGTAACCTAGATAGTCCAAGGGCCCGCTAGGTAACCTACATTGTCCTAGTGCCCCCTAGTTAACCTACATTCTCCAAGTGCCCGATAGGGAACCTACATAGTGCAAGTGCCCGCTAGGTAACCTACATAGTCCAAATGCCCGCTAGTTAACCTACATAGTCCAAGTGCCCGATAGGGAACCTACATAATCCAAGTGCCCGCTAGGGAACCTACATAGTCCAAGTGCCCGTTAGGTAACCTAGATAGTCCAAATGCCCGCTAGGGAACCCAAATAGTCCAAGTGCCCGCTAGGGAACTTACATAGTCCAAGGGCCCGCTAGGGAACCTACATAGTCCAACTGCCCGTTAGTTAACCTAGATAGTCCAAGTGCCCACTTGGTAACCTACAAAATCTAAGTGCCCGCTAGGTAATCTATATAGTCCAAATGACCGCTAGGGAGCCTGCATAGTCCAAATGCCCGCTAGGTAACCTAGATAGTCCAAGGGCCCACTAGGTAACCTACATAGTCCTAGTGCCCCCTAGTTAACCTACATTCTCCAAGTGCCCGATAGGGAACCTACATAGTCCAAGTGCCCGTTAGGTAACCTACATAGTCCAAATGCCCGCTAGTAACCTACATAGTCCAAATGCCCAATAGGGAACTCATATAATCCAAGTGCCCGCTAGGGAACCTACATAGTCCAAGTATCCGCTAGTTAACCTAGATCGTCCAAGTGCCCGCTAGTTAAACAACATAGTCAATGGGCCCGCTAGTTAACCTACATAGTGCAAGAGCCCGGTATTTAACCTAGATCGTGCAAGTGTCCGCTAGTTAACCTACATAGTCCAAGTGCCAGTTAGCTAACCTAGATAGTCCAAGGGGCCGCTAGTTGACCTACATAGTCCAAGTGCCAGCTAGGTATCCTAGATAGTACAAGTGCCCGCTAGGGAACCTAAATAGTCCAAGTGCCTGTTAGCTAACCTAGATAGTCCAAGTGGCAGCTAGGTAACCTACATAGTCCAAGTGCCCGTTCGTTAACCTAGATAATCCAAGTGCCCGCTAGGTAACCCAGAGAGTCCAAGTGCCCGCTAGTTAACCTACATAGTCCAAGTGCCCGATAGGGAACCTACATAATCCAAGTGCCCGCTAGGGAACCTACATAGTCCAAGTGCCCGCTAGGCAACCTACATAGTCCAAGTGCCCACTAGTTAACCTACATAGTCCAGGTTCCCCCTAGGTAACCTAGATAGTCCAAGGGCCCGCTAGGTAACCTACATTGTCCTAGTGCCCCCTAGTTAACCTACATTCTCCAAGTGCCCGATAGGGAACCTACATAGTGCAAGTGCCCGCTAGGTAACCTACATAGTCCAAATGCCCGCTAGTTAACCTACATAGTCCAAGTGCCCGATAGGGAACCTACATAATCCAAGTGCCCGCTAGGGAACCTACATAGTCCAAGTGCCCGTTAGGTAACCTAGATAGTCCAAATGCCCGCTAGGGAACCCAAATAGTCCAAGTGCCCGCTAGGGAACTTACATAGTCCAAGGGCCCGCTAGGGAACCTACATAGTCCAACTGCCCGTTAGTTAACCTAGATAGTCCAAGTGCCCACTTGGTAACCTACAAAATCTAAGTGCCCGCTAGGTAATCTATATAGTCCAAATGACCGCTAGGGAGCCTGCATAGTCCAAATGCCCGCTAGGTAACCTAGATAGTCCAAGGGCCCACTAGGTAACCTACATTGTCCTAGTGCCCCCTAGTTAACCTACATTCTCCAAGTGCCCGATAGGGAACCTACATAGTGCAAGTGCCCGCTAGGTAACCTACATAGTCCAAATGCCCGCTAGTTAACCTACATAGTCCAAGTGCCCGATAGGGAACCTACATAATCCAAGTGCCTGCTAGGGAACCTACATAGTCCAAGTGCCCGTTAGGTAACCTAGATAGTCCAAATGCCCGCTAGGGAACCCAAATAGTCCAAGTGCCCGCTAGGGAACTTACATAGTCCAAGGGCCCGCTAGGGAACCTACATAGTCCAACTGCCCGTTAGTTAACCTAGATAGTCCAAGTGCCCACTTGGTAACCTACAAAATCTAAGTGCCCGCTAGGTAATCTATATAGTCCAAATGACCGCTAGGGAGCCTGCATAGTCCAAATGCCCGCTAGGTAACCTAGATAGTCCAAGGGCCCACTAGGTAACCTACATAGTCCTAGTGCCCCCTAGTTAACCTACATTCTCCAAGTGCCCGATAGGGAACCTACATAGTCTAAGTGCCCGCTAGGTAACCTACATAGTCCAAATGCCCTCTAGTTAACCTACATAGTCCAAGTGCCCGATAGGGAACCTACATAATCCAAGTGCCCGCTAGGGAACCTACATAGTCCAAGTGCCCGTTAGGTAACCTAGATAATCCAAATGCCCGCCAGTAAACCCACATAGTCCAAGTGCCCGCTAGGGAACCTACATAGTCCAAGTGCCCGTTAGTTAACCTAGATAATCCAAGTGCCCGCTTGGTAACCTAGATAGTCCAACAGCCCGCTAGGTAACCTACATACTCCAAGAACCCGCTAGGTAACGTAGATAGTTCAAGTGCCAGGTAGGTAACCTAGAAAGTCCAACTGCCCGCTAGGTAACCTACAAATTCTAAGTGCCCGCTAGGTCATCTATATAGTCCAAATGCCCGCTAGGGAATCTACATAGTCCAAGGGCCGCTAGTTAATCTACATAGTACAAGGGCCTGCTAGTTAACCTACATAGTCCAAGTACCCGCTAGTTATCCTAGATCGTCCAAGTGCCCGCTAGGTAACCTACATAGTCCAAAGGCCCGGTAGTTAACCTACATAGTCCAAGGGCCCGCTAAGTAACCTACAAAGTCTAAGTGCCCGCTAGGTTATCTATATAGTCCAAATGCCCGCTAGGGAACCTACATAGTCCAAGTGCCCGCTAGGTAACCTAGATAATCCAAGTGCCCGCTAGTTAACTTATATCGTACAAGCGCCCGCTAGTTAACCTAGATCGTCCAAGTGCCCGCTAGTTAAACAACATAGTCAATGGGCCCACTAGTTAACCTACATAGTGCAAGAGCCCGCTAGTTAACCTAGACCGTGCAAGTGTCCGCTAGTTAACCTACATAGTCCAAGTGCCAGTTAGCTAACCTAGATAGTCCAAGGGGCCGCTAGTTGACCTACATAGTCCAAGTGCCCGCTAGGTAACCTAGATAATCCAAGTACCCGCTAGGGAACCTTCATAGTCCAAGTGCCAGCTAGGTAACCTAGATAGTCCAAGTGCCCGCTAGTTAACCTAGATAGTCCTAGTGCCCGTTAGTTAACCTAGATTGTCCAAGTGCCCACCAGGGGACATACTTAGTTCAAGTGCCCGTTAGCTAACCTAGATAGTCCAAGTGCCCGCTAGTTAACATTGATCATCCAAGTGCCCGCTAGTTAACCTACATAGTCCAAGGGCCCGCTAGTTAACCTACGTAGTCCAAGGTCAGCTAGTTAACCTAGATAGTCCAAGTGCTCGCTAGTTAACCTACATAGTACAAGGGCCCGCTAGTTGACCTAGATAGTCCAAGTGCTTGCTAGTTAACCTAGATAGTCCAAGTGCCCGCTAGGTAACCTAAGTAGTCTAAATGTCCGATAGGGATCCTACATAGTCCAAGTGCCCGCTAGGTAAACTATATAGTCCAATTGCCCGTTGGTTAACCTAGATAGTCCAAGAGCCCGCTAGGTAACCTAGATAATCCAAGTGCCCGCTAGGTAACCTAGAGTCCAAGTGCTCGCTAGTTAACCTACATAGTCCAAGGGCCCGCTATGTAACCTAGATAGTCAAAGTGTCCGTTAGGTAACCTAGATAGTCCAAGTGCCTGCTAGGTAACTTACATTGTCCAAGTTCCTGCTAGGTAACCTAGATACTCAAGGTGCCCGTTACGTAACCTAGATAGTCCCAGTGCTCGGTGAGCAACCTACATAGTGCAAGTGCCCGTTCGTTAACCTAGAAGTCCAAGTGCCCGCTAGGCAACCTAGACAGTCCAAGTGCCCGCTAGGTTACCTGAATATTCCAAGTGCCCGTTCGTTAACCTAGATAGTCCAAGTGCCCGCTAGGTAACCTACATTGTCCCAGTGCCCGCTAGTTAACCAACATTGTCCAAGTGCCCGATACGGAACCTACATAGTCCAAGTGCCCGTTAGGTAACCTACATAGTCCAAATGCCCGCTAGTAACCTACGTAGTCCAAATGCCCAATAGGGAACTCATATAATCCAAGTGCCCGCTAGGGAACCTACATAGTCCAAGTATCCGCTAGTTAACCTAGATCGTCCAAGTGCCCGCTAGTTAAACAACATAGTCAATGGGCCCGCTAGTTAACCTACATAGTGCAAGAGCCCGGTATTTAACCTAGATCGTGCAAGTGTCCGCTAGTTAACCTACATAGTCCAAGTGCCAGTTAGCTAACCTAGATAGTCCAAGGGGCCGCTAGTTGACCTACATAGTCCAAGTGCCAGCTAGGTATCCTAGATAGTACAAGTGCCCGCTAGGGAACCTAAATAGTCCAAGTGCCTGTTAGCTAACCTAGATAGTCCAAGTGGCAGCTAGGTAACCTACATAGTCCAAGTGCCCGTTCGTTAACCTAGATAATCCAAGTGCCCGCTAGGTAACCCAGAGAGTCCAAGTGCCCGCTAGTTAACCTACATAGTCCAAGTGCCCGATAGGGAACCTACATAATCCAAGTGCCCGCTAGGGAACCTACATAGTCCAAGTGCCCGCTAGGCAACCTACATAGTCCAAGTGCCCACTAGTTAACCTACATAGTCCAGGTTCCCCCTAGGTAACCTAGATAGTCCAAGGGCCCGCTAGGTAACCTACATTGTCCTAGTGCCCCCTAGTTAACCTACATTCTCCAAGTGCCCGATAGGGAACCTACATAGTGCAAGTGCCCGCTAGGTAACCTACATAGTCCAAATGCCCGCTAGTTAACCTACATAGTCCAAGTGCCCGATAGGGAACCTACATAATCCAAGTGCCCGCTAGGGAACCTACATAGTCCAAGTGCCCGTTAGGTAACCTAGATAGTCCAAATGCCCGCTAGGGAACCCAAATAGTCCAAGTGCCCGCTAGGGAACTTACATAGTCCAAGGGCCCGCTAGGGAACCTACATAGTCCAACTGCCCGTTAGTTAACCTAGATAGTCCAAGTGCCCACTTGGTAACCTACAAAATCTAAGTGCCCGCTAGGTAATCTATATAGTCCAAATGACCGCTAGGGAGCCTGCATAGTCCAAATGCCCGCTAGGTAACCTAGATAGTCCAAGGGCCCACTAGGTAACCTACATAGTCCTAGTGCCCCCTAGTTAACCTACATTCTCCAAGTGCCCGATAGGGAACCTACATAGTCTAAGTGCCCGCTAGGTAACCTACATAGTCCAAATGCCCTCTAGTTAACCTACATAGTCCAAGTGCCCGATAGGGAACCTACATAATCCAAGTGCCCGCTAGGGAACCTACATAGTCCAAGTGCCCGTTAGGTAACCTAGATAATCCAAATGCCCGCCAGTAAACCCACATAGTCCAAGTGCCCGCTAGGGAACCTACATAGTCCAAGTGCCCGTTAGTTAACCTAGATAATCCAAGTGCCCGCTTGGTAACCTAGATAGTCCAACAGCCCGCTAGGTAACCTACATACTCCAAGAACCCGCTAGGTAACGTAGATAGTTCAAGTGCCAGGTAGGTAACCTAGAAAGTCCAACTGCCCGCTAGGTAACCTACAAATTCTAAGTGCCCGCTAGGTCATCTATATAGTCCAAATGCCCGCTAGGGAATCTACATAGTCCAAGGGCCGCTAGTTAATCTACATAGTACAAGGGCCTGCTAGTTAACCTACATAGTCCAAGTACCCGCTAGTTATCCTAGATCGTCCAAGTGCCCGCTAGGTAACCTACATAGTCCAAAGGCCCGGTAGTTAACCTACATAGTCCAAGGGCCCGCTAAGTAACCTACAAAGTCTAAGTGCCCGCTAGGTTATCTATATAGTCCAAATGCCCGCTAGGGAACCTACATAGTCCAAGTGCCCGCTAGGTAACCTAGATAATCCAAGTGCCCGCTAGTTAACTTATATCGTACAAGCGCCCGCTAGTTAACCTAGATCGTCCAAGTGCCCGCTAGTTAAACAACATAGTCAATGGGCCCACTAGTTAACCTACATAGTGCAAGAGCCCGCTAGTTAACCTAGACCGTGCAAGTGTCCGCTAGTTAACCTACATAGTCCAAGTGCCAGTTAGCTAACCTAGATAGTCCAAGGGGCCGCTAGTTGACCTACATAGTCCAAGTGCCCGCTAGGTAACCTAGATAATCCAAGTACCCGCTAGGGAACCTTCATAGTCCAAGTGCCAGCTAGGTAACCTAGATAGTCCAAGTGCCCGCTAGTTAACCTAGATAGTCCTAGTGCCCGTTAGTTAACCTAGATTGTCCAAGTGCCCACCAGGGGACATACTTAGTTCAAGTGCCCGTTAGCTAACCTAGATAGTCCAAGTGCCCGCTAGTTAACATTGATCATCCAAGTGCCCGCTAGTTAACCTACATAGTCCAAGGGCCCGCTAGTTAACCTACGTAGTCCAAGGTCAGCTAGTTAACCTAGATAGTCCAAGTGCTCGCTAGTTAACCTACATAGTACAAGGGCCCGCTAGTTGACCTAGATAGTCCAAGTGCTTGCTAGTTAACCTAGATAGTCCAAGTGCCCGCTAGGTAACCTAAGTAGTCTAAATGTCCGATAGGGATCCTACATAGTCCAAGTGCCCGCTAGGTAAACTATATAGTCCAATTGCCCGTTGGTTAACCTAGATAGTCCAAGAGCCCGCTAGGTAACCTAGATAATCCAAGTGCCCGCTAGGTAACCTAGAGTCCAAGTGCTCGCTAGTTAACCTACATAGTCCAAGGGCCCGCTATGTAACCTAGATAGTCAAAGTGTCCGTTAGGTAACCTAGATAGTCCAAGTGCCTGCTAGGTAACTTACATTGTCCAAGTTCCTGCTAGGTAACCTAGATACTCAAGGTGCCCGTTACGTAACCTAGATAGTCCCAGTGCTCGGTGAGCAACCTACATAGTGCAAGTGCCCGTTCGTTAACCTAGAAGTCCAAGTGCCCGCTAGGCAACCTAGACAGTCCAAGTGCCCGCTAGGTTACCTGAATATTCCAAGTGCCCGTTCGTTAACCTAGATAGTCCAAGTGCCCGCTAGGTAACCTACATTGTCCCAGTGCCCGCTAGTTAACCAACATTGTCCAAGTGCCCGATACGGAACCTACATAGTCCAAGTGCCCGTTAGGTAACCTACATAGTCCAAATGCCCGCTAGTAACCTACATAGTCCAAATGCCCAATAGGGAACTCATATAATCCAAGTGCCCGCTAGGGAACCTACATAGTCCAAGTATCCGCTAGTTAACCTAGATCGTCCAAGTGCCCGCTAGTTAAACAACATAGTCAATGGGCCCGCTAGTTAACCTACATAGTGCAAGAGCCCGGTATTTAACCTAGATCGTGCAAGTGTCCGCTAGTTAACCTACATAGTCCAAGTGCCAGTTAGCTAACCTAGATAGTCCAAGGGGCCGCTAGTTGACCTACATAGTCCAAGTGCCAGCTAGGTATCCTAGATAGTACAAGTGCCCGCTAGGGAACCTAAATAGTCCAAGTGCCTGTTAGCTAACCTAGATAGTCCAAGTGGCAGCTAGGTAACCTACATAGTCCAAGTGCCCGTTCGTTAACCTAGATAATCCAAGTGCCCGCTAGGTAACCCAGAGAGTCCAAGTGCCCGCTAGTTAACCTACATAGTCCAAGTGCCCGATAGGGAACCTACATAATCCAAGTGCCCGCTAGGGAACCTACATAGTCCAAGTGCCCGCTAGGCAACCTACATAGTCCAAGTGCCCACTAGTTAACCTACATAGTCCAGGTTCCCCCTAGGTAACCTAGATAGTCCAAGGGCCCGCTAGGTAACCTACATTGTCCTAGTGCCCCCTAGTTAACCTACATTCTCCAAGTGCCCGATAGGGAACCTACATAGTGCAAGTGCCCGCTAGGTAACCTACATAGTCCAAATGCCCGCTAGTTAACCTACATAGTCCAAGTGCCCGATAGGGAACCTACATAATCCAAGTGCCCGCTAGGGAACCTACATAGTCCAAGTGCCCGTTAGGTAACCTAGATAGTCCAAATGCCCGCTAGGGAACCCAAATAGTCCAAGTGCCCGCTAGGGAACTTACATAGTCCAAGGGCCCGCTAGGGAACCTACATAGTCCAACTGCCCGTTAGTTAACCTAGATAGTCCAAGTGCCCACTTGGTAACCTACAAAATCTAAGTGCCCGCTAGGTAATCTATATAGTCCAAATGACCGCTAGGGAGCCTGCATAGTCCAAATGCCCGCTAGGTAACCTAGATAGTCCAAGGGCCCACTAGGTAACCTACATAGTCCTAGTGCCCCCTAGTTAACCTACATTCTCCAAGTGCCCGATAGGGAACCTACATAGTGCAAGTGCCCGCTAGGTAACCTACATAGTCCAAATGCCCGCTAGTTAACCTACATAGTCCAAGTGCCCGATAGGGAACCTACATAATCCAAGTGCCTGCTAGGGAACCTACATAGTCCAAGTGCCCGTTAGGTAACCTAGATAGTCCAAATGCCCGCTAGGGAACCCAAATAGTCCAAGTGTCCGCTAGGGAACTTACATAGTCCAAGGGCCCGCTAGGGAACCTACATAGTCCAACTGCCCGTTAGTTAACCTAGATAGTCCAAGTGCCCACTTGGTAACCTACAAAATCTAAGTGCCCGCTAGGTAATCTATATAGTCCAAATGACCGCTAGGGAGCCTGCATAGTCCAAATGCCCGCTAGGTAACCTAGATAGTCCAAGGGCCCACTAGGTAACCTACATAGTCCTAGTGCCCCCTAGTTAACCTACATTCTCCAAGTGCCCGAAAGGGAACCTACATAGTCTAAGTGCCCGCTAGGTAACCTACATAGTCCAAATGCCCTCTAGTTAACCTACATAGTCCAAGTGCCCGATAGGGAACCTACATAATCCAAGTGCCCGCTAGGGAACCTACATAGTCCAAGTGCCCGTTAGGTAACCTAGATAATCCAAATGCCCGCCAGTAAACCCACATAGTCCAAGTGCCCGTTAGTTAACCTAGATAATCCAAGTGCCCGCTTGGTAACCTAGATAGTCCAACAGCCCGCTAGGTAACCTACATACTCCAAGAACCCGCTAGGTAACGTAGATAGTTCAAGTGCCAGGTAGGTAACCTAGAAAGTCCAACTGCCCGCTAGGTAACCTACAAATTCTAAGTGCCCGCTAGGTCATCTATATAGTCCAAATGCCCGCTAGGGAATCTACATAGTCCAAGGGCCGCTAGTTAATCTACATAGTACAAGGGCCTGCTAGTTAACCTACATAGTCCAAGTACCCGCTAGTTATCCTAGATCGTCCAAGTGCCCGCTAGGTAACCTACATAGTCCAAAGGCCCGGTAGTTAACCTACATAGTCCAAGGGCCCGCTAAGTAACCTACAAAGTCTAAGTGCCCGCTAGGTTATCTATATAGTCCAAATGCCCGCTAGGGAACCTACATAGTCCAAGTGCCCGCTAGGTAACCTAGATAATCCAAGTGCCCGCTAGTTAACTTATATCGTACAAGCGCCCGCTAGTTAACCTAGATCGTCCAAGTGCCCGCTAGTTAAACAACATAGTCAATGGGCCCACTAGTTAACCTACATAGTGCAAGAGCCCGCTAGTTAACCTAGACCGTGCAAGTGTCCGCTAGTTAACCTACATAGTCCAAGTGCCAGTTAGCTAACCTAGATAGTCCAAGGGGCCGCTAGTTGACCTACATAGTCCAAGTGCCCGCTAGGTAACCTAGATAATCCAAGTACCCGCTAGGGAACCTTCATAGTCCAAGTGCCAGCTAGGTAACCTAGATAGTCCAAGTGCCCGCTAGTTAACCTAGATAGTCCTAGTGCCCGTTAGTTAACCTAGATTGTCCAAGTGCCCACCAGGGGACATACTTAGTTCAAGTGCCCGTTAGCTAACCTAGATAGTCCAAGTGCCCGCTAGTTAACATTGATCATCCAAGTGCCCGCTAGTTAACCTACATAGTCCAAGGGCCCGCTAGTTAACCTACGTAGTCCAAGGTCAGCTAGTTAACCTAGATAGTCCAAGTGCTCGCTAGTTAACCTACATAGTACAAGGGCCCGCTAGTTGACCTAGATAGTCCAAGTGCTTGCTAGTTAACCTAGATAGTCCAAGTGCCCGCTAGGTAACCTAAGTAGTCTAAATGTCCGATAGGGATCCTACATAGTCCAAGTGCCCGCTAGGTAAACTATATAGTCCAATTGCCCGTTGGTTAACCTAGATAGTCCAAGAGCCCGCTAGGTAACCTAGATAATCCAAGTGCCCGCTAGGTAACCTAGAGTCCAAGTGCTCGCTAGTTAACCTACATAGTCCAAGGGCCCGCTATGTAACCTAGATAGTCAAAGTGTCCGTTAGGTAACCTAGATAGTCCAAGTGCCTGCTAGGTAACTTACATTGTCCAAGTTCCTGCTAGGTAACCTAGATACTCAAGGTGCCCGTTACGTAACCTAGATAGTCCCAGTGCTCGGTGAGCAACCTACATAGTGCAAGTGCCCGTTCGTTAACCTAGAAGTCCAAGTGCCCGCTAGGCAACCTAGACAGTCCAAGTGCCCGCTAGGTTACCTGAATATTCCAAGTGCCCGTTCGTTAACCTAGATAGTCCAAGTGCCCGCTAGGTTACCTGAATATTCCAAGTGCCCGTTCGTTAACCTAGATAGTCCAAGTGCCCGCTAGGTAACCTACATTGTCCCAGTGCCCGCTAGTTAACCAACATTGTCCAAGTGCCCGATACGGAACCTACATAGTCCAAGTGCCCGTTAGGTAACCTACATAGTCCAAATGCCCGCTAGTAACCTACATAGTCCAAATGCCCAATAGGGAACTCATATAATCCAAGTGCCCGCTAGGGAACCTACATAGTCCAAGTATCCGCTAGTTAACCTAGATCGTCCAAGTGCCCGCTAGTTAAACAACATAGTCAATGGGCCCGCTAGTTAACCTACATAGTGCAAGAGCCCGGTATTTAACCTAGATCGTGCAAGTGTCCGCTAGTTAACCTACATAGTCCAAGTGCCAGTTAGCTAACCTAGATAGTCCAAGGGGCCGCTAGTTGACCTACATAGTCCAAGTGCCAGCTAGGTATCCTAGATAGTACAAGTGCCCGCTAGGGAACCTAAATAGTCCAAGTGCCTGTTAGCTAACCTAGATAGTCCAAGTGGCAGCTAGGTAACCTACATAGTCCAAGTGCCCGTTCGTTAACCTAGATAATCCAAGTGCCCGCTAGGTAACCCAGAGAGTCCAAGTGCCCGCTAGTTAACCTACATAGTCCAAGTGCCCGATAGGGAACCTACATAATCCAAGTGCCCGCTAGGGAACCTACATAGTCCAAGTGCCCGCTAGGCAACCTACATAGTCCAAGTGCCCACTAGTTAACCTACATAGTCCAGGTTCCCCCTAGGTAACCTAGATAGTCCAAGGGCCCGCTAGGTAACCTACATTGTCCTAGTGCCCCCTAGTTAACCTACATTCTCCAAGTGCCCGATAGGGAACCTACATAGTGCAAGTGCCCGCTAGGTAACCTACATAGTCCAAATGCCCGCTAGTTAACCTACATAGTCCAAGTGCCCGATAGGGAACCTACATAATCCAAGTGCCCGCTAGGGAACCTACATAGTCCAAGTGCCCGTTAGGTAACCTAGATAGTCCAAATGCCCGCTAGGGAACCCAAATAGTCCAAGTGCCCGCTAGGGAACTTACATAGTCCAAGGGCCCGCTAGGGAACCTACATAGTCCAACTGCCCGTTAGTTAACCTAGATAGTCCAAGTGCCCACTTGGTAACCTACAAAATCTAAGTGCCCGCTAGGTAATCTATATAGTCCAAATGACCGCTAGGGAGCCTGCATAGTCCAAATGCCCGCTAGGTAACCTAGATAGTCCAAGGGCCCACTAGGTAACCTACATAGTCCTAGTGCCCCCTAGTTAACCTACATTCTCCAAGTGCCCGATAGGGAACCTACATAGTCTAAGTGCCCGCTAGGTAACCTACATAGTCCAAATGCCCTCTAGTTAACCTACATAGTCCAAGTGCCCGATAGGGAACCTACATAATCCAAGTGCCCGCTAGGGAACCTACATAGTCCAAGTGCCCGTTAGGTAACCTAGATAATCCAAATGCCCGCCAGTAAACCCACATAGTCCAAGTGCCCGCTAGGGAACCTACATAGTCCAAGTGCCCGTTAGTTAACCTAGATAATCCAAGTGCCCGCTTGGTAACCTAGATAGTCCAACAGCCCGCTAGGTAACCTACATACTCCAAGAACCCGCTAGGTAACGTAGATAGTTCAAGTGCCAGGTAGGTAACCTAGAAAGTCCAACTGCCCGCTAGGTAACCTACAAATTCTAAGTGCCCGCTAGGTCATCTATATAGTCCAAATGCCCGCTAGGGAATCTACATAGTCCAAGGGCCGCTAGTTAATCTACAT
Organism: Tenrec ecaudatus; assembly: GCF_050624435.1. Classification (NCBI taxonomy): domain Eukaryota; kingdom Metazoa; phylum Chordata; class Mammalia; order Afrosoricida; family Tenrecidae; genus Tenrec; species Tenrec ecaudatus. The sequence goes on from NW_027459466.1 coordinate 477,602, forward strand.
AGTACAAGGGCCTGCTAGTTAACCTACATAGTCCAAGTACCCGCTAGTTATCCTAGATCGTCCAAGTGCCCGCTAGGTAACCTACATAGTCCAAAGGCCCGGTAGTTAACCTACATAGTCCAAGGGCCCGCTAAGTAACCTACAAAGTCTAAGTGCCCGCTAGGTTATCTATATAGTCCAAATGCCCGCTAGGGAACCTACATAGTCCAAGTGCCCGCTAGGTAACCTAGATAATCCAAGTGCCCGCTAGTTAACTTATATCGTACAAGCGCCCGCTAGTTAACCTAGATCGTCCAAGTGCCCGCTAGTTAAACAACATAGTCAATGGGCCCACTAGTTAACCTACATAGTGCAAGAGCCCGCTAGTTAACCTAGACCGTGCAAGTGTCCGCTAGTTAACCTACATAGTCCAAGTGCCAGTTAGCTAACCTAGATAGTCCAAGGGGCCGCTAGTTGACCTACATAGTCCAAGTGCCCGCTAGGTAACCTAGATAATCCAAGTACCCGCTAGGGAACCTTCATAGTCCAAGTGCCAGCTAGGTAACCTAGATAGTCCAAGTGCCCGCTAGTTAACCTAGATAGTCCTAGTGCCCGTTAGTTAACCTAGATTGTCCAAGTGCCCACCAGGGGACATACTTAGTTCAAGTGCCCGTTAGCTAACCTAGATAGTCCAAGTGCCCGCTAGTTAACATTGATCATCCAAGTGCCCGCTAGTTAACCTACATAGTCCAAGGGCCCGCTAGTTAACCTACGTAGTCCAAGGTCAGCTAGTTAACCTAGATAGTCCAAGTGCTCGCTAGTTAACCTACATAGTACAAGGGCCCGCTAGTTGACCTAGATAGTCCAAGTGCTTGCTAGTTAACCTAGATAGTCCAAGTGCCCGCTAGGTAACCTAAGTAGTCTAAATGTCCGATAGGGATCCTACATAGTCCAAGTGCCCGCTAGGTAAACTATATAGTCCAATTGCCCGTTGGTTAACCTAGATAGTCCAAGAGCCCGCTAGGTAACCTAGATAATCCAAGTGCCCGCTAGGTAACCTAGAGTCCAAGTGCTCGCTAGTTAACCTACATAGTCCAAGGGCCCGCTATGTAACCTAGATAGTCAAAGTGTCCGTTAGGTAACCTAGATAGTCCAAGTGCCTGCTAGGTAACTTACATTGTCCAAGTTCCTGCTAGGTAACCTAGATACTCAAGGTGCCCGTTACGTAACCTAGATAGTCCCAGTGCTCGGTGAGCAACCTACATAGTGCAAGTGCCCGTTCGTTAACCTAGAAGTCCAAGTGCCCGCTAGGCAACCTAGACAGTCCAAGTGCCCGCTAGGTTACCTGAATATTCCAAGTGCCCGTTCGTTAACCTAGATAGTCCAAGTGCCCGCTAGGTAACCTACATTGTCCCAGTGCCCGCTAGTTAACCAACATTGTCCAAGTGCCCGATACGGAACCTACATAGTCCAAGTGCCCGTTAGGTAACCTACATAGTCCAAATGCCCGCTAGTAACCTACGTAGTCCAAATGCCCAATAGGGAACTCATATAATCCAAGTGCCCGCTAGGGAACCTACATAGTCCAAGTATCCGCTAGTTAACCTAGATCGTCCAAGTGCCCGCTAGTTAAACAACATAGTCAATGGGCCCGCTAGTTAACCTACATAGTGCAAGAGCCCGGTATTTAACCTAGATCGTGCAAGTGTCCGCTAGTTAACCTACATAGTCCAAGTGCCAGTTAGCTAACCTAGATAGTCCAAGGGGCCGCTAGTTGACCTACATAGTCCAAGTGCCAGCTAGGTATCCTAGATAGTACAAGTGCCCGCTAGGGAACCTAAATAGTCCAAGTGCCTGTTAGCTAACCTAGATAGTCCAAGTGGCAGCTAGGTAACCTACATAGTCCAAGTGCCCGTTCGTTAACCTAGATAATCCAAGTGCCCGCTAGGTAACCCAGAGAGTCCAAGTGCCCGCTAGTTAACCTACATAGTCCAAGTGCCCGATAGGGAACCTACATAATCCAAGTGCCCGCTAGGGAACCTACATAGTCCAAGTGCCCGCTAGGCAACCTACATAGTCCAAGTGCCCACTAGTTAACCTACATAGTCCAGGTTCCCCCTAGGTAACCTAGATAGTCCAAGGGCCCGCTAGGTAACCTACATTGTCCTAGTGCCCCCTAGTTAACCTACATTCTCCAAGTGCCCGATAGGGAACCTACATAGTGCAAGTGCCCGCTAGGTAACCTACATAGTCCAAATGCCCGCTAGTTAACCTACATAGTCCAAGTGCCCGATAGGGAACCTACATAATCCAAGTGCCCGCTAGGGAACCTACATAGTCCAAGTGCCCGTTAGGTAACCTAGATAGTCCAAATGCCCGCTAGGGAACCCAAATAGTCCAAGTGCCCGCTAGGGAACTTACATAGTCCAAGGGCCCGCTAGGGAACCTACATAGTCCAACTGCCCGTTAGTTAACCTAGATAGTCCAAGTGCCCACTTGGTAACCTACAAAATCTAAGTGCCCGCTAGGTAATCTATATAGTCCAAATGACCGCTAGGGAGCCTGCATAGTCCAAATGCCCGCTAGGTAACCTAGATAGTCCAAGGGCCCACTAGGTAACCTACATAGTCCTAGTGCCCCCTAGTTAACCTACATTCTCCAAGTGCCCGATAGGGAACCTACATAGTCTAAGTGCCCGCTAGGTAACCTACATAGTCCAAATGCCCTCTAGTTAACCTACATAGTCCAAGTGCCCGATAGGGAACCTACATAATCCAAGTGCCCGCTAGGGAACCTACATAGTCCAAGTGCCCGTTAGGTAACCTAGATAATCCAAATGCCCGCCAGTAAACCCACATAGTCCAAGTGCCCGCTAGGGAACCTACATAGTCCAAGTGCCCGTTAGTTAACCTAGATAATCCAAGTGCCCGCTTGGTAACCTAGATAGTCCAACAGCCCGCTAGGTAACCTACATACTCCAAGAACCCGCTAGGTAACGTAGATAGTTCAAGTGCCAGGTAGGTAACCTAGAAAGTCCAACTGCCCGCTAGGTAACCTACAAATTCTAAGTGCCCGCTAGGTCATCTATATAGTCCAAATGCCCGCTAGGGAATCTACATAGTCCAAGGGCCGCTAGTTAATCTACATAGTACAAGGGCCTGCTAGTTAACCTACATAGTCCAAGTACCCGCTAGTTATCCTAGATCGTCCAAGTGCCCGCTAGGTAACCTACATAGTCCAAAGGCCCGGTAGTTAACCTACATAGTCCAAGGGCCCGCTAAGTAACCTACAAAGTCTAAGTGCCCGCTAGGTTATCTATATAGTCCAAATGCCCGCTAGGGAACCTACATAGTCCAAGTGCCCGCTAGGTAACCTAGATAATCCAAGTGCCCGCTAGTTAACTTATATCGTACAAGCGCCCGCTAGTTAACCTAGATCGTCCAAGTGCCCGCTAGTTAAACAACATAGTCAATGGGCCCACTAGTTAACCTACATAGTGCAAGAGCCCGCTAGTTAACCTAGACCGTGCAAGTGTCCGCTAGTTAACCTACATAGTCCAAGTGCCAGTTAGCTAACCTAGATAGTCCAAGGGGCCGCTAGTTGACCTACATAGTCCAAGTGCCCGCTAGGTAACCTAGATAATCCAAGTACCCGCTAGGGAACCTTCATAGTCCAAGTGCCAGCTAGGTAACCTAGATAGTCCAAGTGCCCGCTAGTTAACCTAGATAGTCCTAGTGCCCGTTAGTTAACCTAGATTGTCCAAGTGCCCACCAGGGGACATACTTAGTTCAAGTGCCCGTTAGCTAACCTAGATAGTCCAAGTGCCCGCTAGTTAACATTGATCATCCAAGTGCCCGCTAGTTAACCTACATAGTCCAAGGGCCCGCTAGTTAACCTACGTAGTCCAAGGTCAGCTAGTTAACCTAGATAGTCCAAGTGCTCGCTAGTTAACCTACATAGTACAAGGGCCCGCTAGTTGACCTAGATAGTCCAAGTGCTTGCTAGTTAACCTAGATAGTCCAAGTGCCCGCTAGGTAACCTAAGTAGTCTAAATGTCCGATAGTCCTAGTGCCCGTTAGTTAACCTAGATTGTCCAAGTGCCCACCAGGGGACATACTTAGTTCAAGTGCCCGTTAGCTAACCTAGATAGTCCAAGTGCCCGCTAGTTAACATTGATCATCCAAGTGCCCGCTAGTTAACCTACATAGTCCAAGGGCCCGCTAGTTAACCTACGTAGTCCAAGGTCAGCTAGTTAACCTAGATAGTCCAAGTGCCCGCTAGGTAAACTATATAGTCCAATTGCCCGTTGGTTAACCTAGATAGTCCAAGAGCCCGCTAGGTAACCTAGATAATCCAAGTGCCCGCTAGGTAACCTAGAGTCCAAGTGCTCGCTAGTTAACCTACATAGTCCAAGGGCCCGCTATGTAACCTAGATAGTCAAAGTGTCCGTTAGGTAACCTAGATAGTCCAAGTGCCTGCTAGGTAACTTACATTGTCCAAGTTCCTGCTAGGTAACCTAGATACTCAAGGTGCCCGTTACGTAACCTAGATAGTCCCAGTGCTCGGTGAGCAACCTACATAGTGCAAGTGCCCGTTCGTTAACCTAGAAGTCCAAGTGCCCGCTAGGCAACCTAGACAGTCCAAGTGCCCGCTAGGTTACCTGAATATTCCAAGTGCCCGTTCGTTAACCTAGATAGTCCAAGTGCCCGCTAGGTAACCTACATTGTCCCAGTGCCCGCTAGTTAACCAACATTGTCCAAGTGCCCGATACGGAACCTACATAGTCCAAGTGCCCGTTAGGTAACCTACATAGTCCAAATGCCCGCTAGTAACCTACGTAGTCCAAATGCCCAATAGGGAACTCATATAATCCAAGTGCCCGCTAGGGAACCTACATAGTCCAAGTATCCGCTAGTTAACCTAGATCGTCCAAGTGCCCGCTAGTTAAACAACATAGTCAATGGGCCCGCTAGTTAACCTACATAGTGCAAGAGCCCGGTATTTAACCTAGATCGTGCAAGTGTCCGCTAGTTAACCTACATAGTCCAAGTGCCAGTTAGCTAACCTAGATAGTCCAAGGGGCCGCTAGTTGACCTACATAGTCCAAGTGCCAGCTAGGTATCCTAGATAGTACAAGTGCCCGCTAGGGAACCTAAATAGTCCAAGTGCCTGTTAGCTAACCTAGATAGTCCAAGTGGCAGCTAGGTAACCTACATAGTCCAAGTGCCCGTTCGTTAACCTAGATAATCCAAGTGCCCGCTAGGTAACCCAGAGAGTCCAAGTGCCCGCTAGTTAACCTACATAGTCCAAGTGCCCGATAGGGAACCTACATAATCCAAGTGCCCGCTAGGGAACCTACATAGTCCAAGTGCCCGCTAGGCAACCTACATAGTCCAAGTGCCCACTAGTTAACCTACATAGTCCAGGTTCCCCCTAGGTAACCTAGATAGTCCAAGGGCCCGCTAGGTAACCTACATTGTCCTAGTGCCCCCTAGTTAACCTACATTCTCCAAGTGCCCGATAGGGAACCTACATAGTGCAAGTGCCCGCTAGGTAACCTACATAGTCCAAATGCCCGCTAGTTAACCTACATAGTCCAAGTGCCCGATAGGGAACCTACATAATCCAAGTGCCCGCTAGGGAACCTACATAGTCCAAGTGCCCGTTAGGTAACCTAGATAGTCCAAATGCCCGCTAGGGAACCCAAATAGTCCAAGTGCCCGCTAGGGAACTTACATAGTCCAAGGGCCCGCTAGGGAACCTACATAGTCCAACTGCCCGTTAGTTAACCTAGATAGTCCAAGTGCCCACTTGGTAACCTACAAAATCTAAGTGCCCGCTAGGTAATCTATATAGTCCAAATGACCGCTAGGGAGCCTGCATAGTCCAAATGCCCGCTAGGTAACCTAGATAGTCCAAGGGCCCACTAGGTAACCTACATAGTCCTAGTGCCCCCTAGTTAACCTACATTCTCCAAGTGCCCGATAGGGAACCTACATAGTGCAAGTGCCCGCTAGGTAACCTACATAGTCCAAATGCCCGCTAGTTAACCTACATAGTCCAAGTGCCCGATAGGGAACCTACATAATCCAAGTGCCTGCTAGGGAACCTACATAGTCCAAGTGCCCGTTAGGTAACCTAGATAGTCCAAATGCCCGCTAGGGAACCCAAATAGTCCAAGTGTCCGCTAGGGAACTTACATAGTCCAAGGGCCCGCTAGGGAACCTACATAGTCCAACTGCCCGTTAGTTAACCTAGATAGTCCAAGTGCCCACTTGGTAACCTACAAAATCTAAGTGCCCGCTAGGTAATCTATATAGTCCAAATGACCGCTAGGGAGCCTGCATAGTCCAAATGCCCGCTAGGTAACCTAGATAGTCCAAGGGCCCACTAGGTAACCTACATAGTCCTAGTGCCCCCTAGTTAACCTACATTCTCCAAGTGCCCGAAAGGGAACCTACATAGTCTAAGTGCCCGCTAGGTAACCTACATAGTCCAAATGCCCTCTAGTTAACCTACATAGTCCAAGTGCCCGATAGGGAACCTACATAATCCAAGTGCCCGCTAGGGAACCTACATAGTCCAAGTGCCCGTTAGGTAACCTAGATAATCCAAATGCCCGCCAGTAAACCCACATAGTCCAAGTGCCCGTTAGTTAACCTAGATAATCCAAGTGCCCGCTTGGTAACCTAGATAGTCCAACAGCCCGCTAGGTAACCTACATACTCCAAGAACCCGCTAGGTAACGTAGATAGTTCAAGTGCCAGGTAGGTAACCTAGAAAGTCCAACTGCCCGCTAGGTAACCTACAAATTCTAAGTGCCCGCTAGGTCATCTATATAGTCCAAATGCCCGCTAGGGAATCTACATAGTCCAAGGGCCGCTAGTTAATCTACATAGTACAAGGGCCTGCTAGTTAACCTACATAGTCCAAGTACCCGCTAGTTATCCTAGATCGTCCAAGTGCCCGCTAGGTAACCTACATAGTCCAAAGGCCCGGTAGTTAACCTACATAGTCCAAGGGCCCGCTAAGTAACCTACAAAGTCTAAGTGCCCGCTAGGTTATCTATATAGTCCAAATGCCCGCTAGGGAACCTACATAGTCCAAGTGCCCGCTAGGTAACCTAGATAATCCAAGTGCCCGCTAGTTAACTTATATCGTACAAGCGCCCGCTAGTTAACCTAGATCGTCCAAGTGCCCGCTAGTTAAACAACATAGTCAATGGGCCCACTAGTTAACCTACATAGTGCAAGAGCCCGCTAGTTAACCTAGACCGTGCAAGTGTCCGCTAGTTAACCTACATAGTCCAAGTGCCAGTTAGCTAACCTAGATAGTCCAAGGGGCCGCTAGTTGACCTACATAGTCCAAGTGCCCGCTAGGTAACCTAGATAATCCAAGTACCCGCTAGGGAACCTTCATAGTCCAAGTGCCAGCTAGGTAACCTAGATAGTCCAAGTGCCCGCTAGTTAACCTAGATAGTCCTAGTGCCCGTTAGTTAACCTAGATTGTCCAAGTGCCCACCAGGGGACATACTTAGTTCAAGTGCCCGTTAGCTAACCTAGATAGTCCAAGTGCCCGCTAGTTAACATTGATCATCCAAGTGCCCGCTAGTTAACCTACATAGTCCAAGGGCCCGCTAGTTAACCTACGTAGTCCAAGGTCAGCTAGTTAACCTAGATAGTCCAAGTGCTCGCTAGTTAACCTACATAGTACAAGGGCCCGCTAGTTGACCTAGATAGTCCAAGTGCTTGCTAGTTAACCTAGATAGTCCAAGTGCCCGCTAGGTAACCTAAGTAGTCTAAATGTCCGATAGGGATCCTACATAGTCCAAGTGCCCGCTAGGTAAACTATATAGTCCAATTGCCCGTTGGTTAACCTAGATAGTCCAAGAGCCCGCTAGGTAACCTAGATAATCCAAGTGCCCGCTAGGTAACCTAGAGTCCAAGTGCTCGCTAGTTAACCTACATAGTCCAAGGGCCCGCTATGTAACCTAGATAGTCAAAGTGTCCGTTAGGTAACCTAGATAGTCCAAGTGCCTGCTAGGTAACTTACATTGTCCAAGTTCCTGCTAGGTAACCTAGATACTCAAGGTGCCCGTTACGTAACCTAGATAGTCCCAGTGCTCGGTGAGCAACCTACATAGTGCAAGTGCCCGTTCGTTAACCTAGAAGTCCAAGTGCCCGCTAGGCAACCTAGACAGTCCAAGTGCCCGCTAGGTTACCTGAATATTCCAAGTGCCCGTTCGTTAACCTAGATAGTCCAAGTGCCCGCTAGGTAACCTACATTGTCCCAGTGCCCGCTAGTTAACCAACATTGTCCAAGTGCCCGATACGGAACCTACATAGTCCAAGTGCCCGTTAGGTAACCTACATAGTCCAAATGCCCGCTAGTAACCTACATAGTCCAAATGCCCAATAGGGAACTCATATAATCCAAGTGCCCGCTAGGGAACCTACATAGTCCAAGTATCCGCTAGTTAACCTAGATCGTCCAAGTGCCCGCTAGTTAAACAACATAGTCAATGGGCCCGCTAGTTAACCTACATAGTGCAAGAGCCCGGTATTTAACCTAGATCGTGCAAGTGTCCGCTAGTTAACCTACATAGTCCAAGTGCCAGTTAGCTAACCTAGATAGTCCAAGGGGCCGCTAGTTGACCTACATAGTCCAAGTGCCAGCTAGGTATCCTAGATAGTACAAGTGCCCGCTAGGGAACCTAAATAGTCCAAGTGCCTGTTAGCTAACCTAGATAGTCCAAGTGGCAGCTAGGTAACCTACATAGTCCAAGTGCCCGTTCGTTAACCTAGATAATCCAAGTGCCCGCTAGGTAACCCAGAGAGTCCAGGTGCCCGCTAGTTAACCTACATAGTCCAAGTGCCCGATAGGGAACCTACATAATCCAAGTGCCCGCTAGGGAACCTACATAGTCCAAGTGCCCGCTAGGCAACCTACATAGTCCAAGTGCCCACTAGTTAACCTACATAGTCCAGGTTCCCCCTAGGTAACCTAGATAGTCCAAGGGCCCGCTAGGTAACCTACATTGTCCTAGTGCCCCCTAGTTAACCTACATTCTCCAAGTGCCCGATAGGGGACCTACATAGTGCAAGTGCCCGCTAGGTAACCTACATAGTCCAAATGCCCGCTAGTTAACCTACATAGTCCAAGTGCCCGATAGGGAACCTACATAATCCAAGTGCCCGCTAGGGAACCTACATAGTCCAAGTGCCCGTTAGGTAACCTAGATAGTCCAAATGCCCGCTAGGGAACCCAAATAGTCCAAGTGCCCGCTAGGGAACTTACATAGTCCAAGGGCCCGCTAGGGAACCTACATAGTCCAACTGCCCGTTAGTTAACCTAGATAGTCCAAGTGCCCACTTGGTAACCTACAAAATCTAAGTGCCCGCTAGGTAATCTATATAGTCCAAATGACCGCTAGGGAGCCTGCATAGTCCAAATGCCCGCTAGGTAACCTAGATAGTCCAAGGGCCCACTAGGTAACCTACATAGTCCTTGTGCCCCCTAGTTAACCTACATTCTCCAAGTGCCCGAAAGGGAACCTACATAGTGCAAGTGCCCGCTAGGTAACCTACATAGTCCAAATGCCCGCTAGTTAACCTACATAGTCCAAGTGCCCGATAGGGAACCTACATAATCCAAGTGCCCGCTAGGGAACCTACATAGTCCAAGTGCCCGTTAGGTAACCTAGATAGTCCAAATGCCCGCTAGGGAACCCAAATAGTCCAAGTGCCCGCTAGGGAACCTACATAGTCCAAGTGCCCGTTAGTTAACCTAGATAATCCAAGTGCCCGCTTGGTAACCTAGATAGTCCAACAGCCCGCTAGGTAACCTACATACTCCAAGAACCCGCTAGGTAACGTAGATAGTTCAAGTGCCAGGTAGGTAACCTAGAAAGTCCAACTGCCCGCTAGGTAACCTACAAATTCTAAGTGCCCGCTAGGTCATCTATATAGTCCAAATGCCCGCTAGGGAATCTACATAGTCCAAGGGCCGCTAGTTAATCTACATAGTACAAGGGCCTGCTAGTTAACCTACATAGTCCAAGTACCCGCTAGTTATCCTAGATCGTCCAAGTGCCCGCTAGGTAACCTACATAGTCCAAAGGCCCGGTAGTTAACCTACATAGTCCAAGGGCCCGCTAAGTAACCTACAAAGTCTAAGTGCCCGCTAGGTTATCTATATAGTCCAAATGCCCGCTAGGGAACCTACATAGTCCAAGTGCCCGCTAGGTAACCTAGATAATCCAAGTGCCCGCTAGTTAACTTATATCGTACAAGCGCCCGCTAGTTAACCTAGATCGTCCAAGTGCCCGCTAGTTAAACAACATAGTCAATGGGCCCACTAGTTAACCTACATAGTGCAAGAGCCCGCTAGTTAACCTAGACCGTGCAAGTGTCCGCTAGTTAACCTACATAGTCCAAGTGCCAGTTAGCTAACCTAGATAGTCCAAGGGGCCGCTAGTTGACCTACATAGTCCAAGTGCCCGCTAGGTAACCTAGATAATCCAAGTACCCGCTAGGGAACCTTCATAGTCCAAGTGCCAGCTAGGTAACCTAGATAGTCCAAGTGCCCGCTAGTTAACCTAGATCGTCCTAGTGCCCGTTAGTTAACCTAGATTGTCCAAGTGCCCACCAGGGGACATACTTAGTTCAAGTGCCCGTTAGCTAACCTAGATAGTCCAAGTGCCCGCTAGTTAACATTGATCATCCAAGTGCCCGCTAGTTAACCTACATAGTCCAAGGGCCCGCTAGTTAACCTACGTAGTCCAAGGTCAGCTAGTTAACCTAGATAGTCCAAGTGCTCGCTAGTTAACCTACATAGTACAAGGGCCCGCTAGTTGACCTAGATAGTCCAAGTGCTTGCTAGTTAACCTAGATAGTCCAAGTGCCCGCTAGGTAACCTAAGTAGTCTAAATGTCCGATAGGGATCCTACATAGTCCAAGTGCCCGCTAGGTAAACTATATAGTCCAATTGCCCGTTGGTTAACCTAGATAGTCCAAGAGCCCGCTAGGTAACCTAGATAATCCAAGTGCCCGCTAGGTAACCTAGAGTCCAAGTGCTCGCTAGTTAACCTACATAGTCCAAGGGCCCGCTATGTAACCTAGATAGTCAAAGTGTCCGTTAGGTAACCTAGATAGTCCAAGTGCCTGCTAGGTAACTTACATTGTCCAAGTTCCTGCTAGGTAACCTAGATACTCAAGGTGCCCGTTACGTAACCTAGATAGTCCCAGTGCTCGGTGAGCAACCTACATAGTGCAAGTGCCCGTTCGTTAACCTAGAAGTCCAAGTGCCCGCTAGGCAACCTAGACAGTCCAAGTGCCCGCTAGGTTACCTGAATATTCCAAGTGCCCGTTCGTTAACCTAGATAGTCCAAGTGCCCGCTAGGTAACCTACATTGTCCCAGTGCCCGCTAGTTAACCAACATTGTCCAAGTGCCCGATACGGAACCTACATAGTCCAAGTGCCCGTTAGGTAACCTACATAGTCCAAATGCCCGCTAGTAACCTACATAGTCCAAATGCCCAATAGGGAACTCATATAATCCAAGTGCCCGCTAGGGAACCTACATAGTCCAAGTATCCGCTAGTTAACCTAGATCGTCCAAGTGCCCGCTAGTTAAACAACATAGTCAATGGGCCCGCTAGTTAACCTACATAGTGCAAGAGCCCGGTATTTAACCTAGATCGTGCAAGTGTCCGCTAGTTAACCTACATAGTCCAAGTGCCAGTTAGCTAACCTAGATAGTCCAAGGGGCCGCTAGTTGACCTACATAGTCCAAGTGCCAGCTAGGTATCCTAGATAGTACAAGTGCCCGCTAGGGAACCTAAATAGTCCAAGTGCCTGTTAGCTAACCTAGATAGTCCAAGTGGCAGCTAGGTAACCTACATAGTCCAAGTGCCCGTTCGTTAACCTAGATAATCCAAGTGCCCGCTAGGTAACCCAGAGAGTCCAAGTGCCCGCTAGTTAACCTACATAGTCCAAGTGCCCGATAGGGAACCTACATAATCCAAGTGCCCGCTAGGGAACCTACATAGTCCAAGTGCCCGCTAGGCAACCTACATAGTCCAAGTGCCCACTAGTTAACCTACATAGTCCAGGTTCCCCCTAGGTAACCTAGATAGTCCAAGGGCCCGCTAGGTAACCTACATTGTCCTAGTGCCCCCTAGTTAACCTACATTCTCCAAGTGCCCGATAGGGAACCTACATAGTGCAAGTGCCCGCTAGGTAACCTACATAGTCCAAATGCCCGCTAGTTAACCTACATAGTCCAAGTGCCCGATAGGGAACCTAGATAATCCAAGTGCCCTCTAGGGAACCTTCATAGTCCAAGTGCCAGCTAGGTAACCTAGATAGTCCAAGTGCCCGTTAGTTAACCTAGATTGTCCAAGTGCCAACCAGGGGTCATACTTAGTTCAAGTGCCCGTTAGCTAACCTAGATAGTCCAAGTGCCCGCTAGTTAACATTGATCATCCAAGTGCCCGCTAGTTAACCTAGATAGTCCAAGTGCACGCTAGTTAACCTAGATAGTCCAAGTGCCCTCTAGTTAACCTAGATAGTCCAAGTGCCCGCTAGGTAACCTACATAGTCCAAGGGCCCGCTAGTTAACCTACGTAGTCCAAGGTCAGCTAGTTAACCTAGATAGTCCAGGTGCTCACTAGTTTACCTACATAGTACAAGGGCCCGCTAGTTGACCTAGATAATGCAAGAGCTTGCTAGTTAACCTAGATAGTCCAAGTGCCCGCTAGGTAACCTAAGTAATCCAAATGTCCGATAGGGATCCTACATAGTCCAAGTGCCCGCTAGGTAACCTAAGTAGTCCAAATGTCCGATAGGGATCCTACATAGTCCAAGTGCCCGCTAGGTAAACTATATAGTCCAATTGCCCGTTCGTTAACCTAGATAGTCCAAGTGCCCGCTAGGTAACCTAGATAATCCAAGTGCCCTCTAGGTAACCTAGAGTCCAAGTGCTCGCTAGTTAACCTACATAGTCCAAGTGCCCGCTATGTAACCTAGATAGTCAAAGTGTCCGTTATGTAACCTAGATAGTCCAAGTGCCTGCTAGGTAACTTACATTGTCCAAGTTCCTGCTAGGTAACCTAGATACGCAAGGTGCCCGTTACGTAACCTAGATAGTCCCAGTGCTCGGTAAGCAACCTACATAGTCCAAGTGCCCGTTCGTTAACCTAGAAGTCAAAGTGCCCGCTAGGCAACATAGACAGTCCAAGTGCCCGCTAGGTTACCTGAATATTCCAAGTGCCCGTTCGTTAACCTAGATAGTCCAAGTGCCCACTAGGTAACCTACATAGTCCAAGTGCCTACTAGGTAAACTATATAGTCCAAGTGCCTACTAGGTAAACTATATAGTCCAAGTGCCCGCTAGCTAACCTAGATAGTCCAAGGGCCCGCTAGTTGACCTCCATAGTCCAAGTGCCCGCTAGGTAACCTACATAGTGCAAGGGCCCACTCGTTAACCTAGTTTGTCCAAGTGTCCGCTAAATAACCTACATAGTCCAAGTGCCCGCGAGGTAACCAAGATAGTCAAAGTGGCCGCTAGGTAACCTACATAGTCCAAGTTCCCACTAGGGAACCTAGATAGTCCAAGTGCCCGTTACCTAACCTAGATAGTCCAAGTGCCCGCTAGGTAACCTACATAGTCTCAGTGCCTGCTAGTTAACCAACATTGTCCAAATGCCCGATACGGAACGTACATAGTCCAAGTGCCCGTTAGGTAACCTACATAGTCCAAATGCCCGCTAGTAACCTACATAGTCCAAGTGCCCGATAGGGAACTCACATAATCCAAGTGCACGCTAGGGAACCTACATAGTCCAAGTGCCCGCTAGGGAACTTACATAGACCAAGTGCCCGTTAGTTAACCTAGATAGTCCAAGTGCTAGCTAGTTAACCTAGATAATCCAAGTACCCGCTAGGTGACGTAGATAGTCCAAGTGCCCACTAGGGGACGTACATAGTCCAAGTGCCCGCTAAGTAACCTAGATAGTCCAAGTGCCCGCTAGGGTATGTACATAGACCAAGTGCCCGCTGGTAACCTACATAGTCCAAGTGTCCGATAGGGAACCTACATAGTTCAAGTGCCCGTTAGGGAGCCTAGATAGTCCAAGTGCCCGCTAGGGAACCTACATAGTTCAAGTGCCCGTTAGGGAGCCTAGATAATCCAAGTGCCCGCTAGTTAACCTAGATAGTCCAAGTGCCCGCTACTTAACCTTCATAGTCCAAGAACCCGCTAGTTAACCTAGATTGTCCAAGTGCCCGCTAGGTAACCTACAGGGTCCTAGTGCCCGCTAGGTAACTTAGATTGTCCAAGTTCCTGTTAGCTAACCTAGATAGTCCAAGTGCCCGTTAGGTAACCTAGATAGTCCTAGTGCTCGCTATGTAACCTACATAATCCAAGTTCCTGCTAGGTAACCTACATAGTACAAGTGCCCGTTACCTATCCTAGATCGTCCAAGTGCCTGCTAGGCAACCTATATAGTCCAAGTGCCCGTTCGTTAACCTAGAAGTCCAAGTGCCCGCTAGGTAACCTGCATAGCCCAAGTGGCCGTTAGTTAACATAGATAGTCAAAGTGCCGGTTAGGTAACCTCGATAGTCAAAGTGCCCGTTAGGTAACCTAGATAGTCCAAGTGCCCACTAGGTAACCTACATTGTCCAAGTTCCCGCTAGGTAACCTAGATAGTCCAAGTGCCCATTACCTAACCTAGATAGTCCAAGTGCTCGCTAGGCAACCTACATAGTCCAAGTGCCCATTCGTTAACCTAGAAGTCTAAGTGCCCGCTATGTAACCTAGACAGTCCAAGTGCCGGCTAGGTTACCTGCCTAGTCCAAGTGCCCGTTCGTTAACCTAGATAGTCCAAGTGCCCGCTAGGGAACCTATATAGTCCAAGTGCTATCTAGGTAACCTAGATAGTCCAAGGGCCCGCTAGTTAACCTACATAGTCCAAGGGCTCGCTTGTTAACTTTGATAGTCCAAGTGCCCGCTGGTTAACCTAGATCGTCCAAGTGCCCGCTAGTTAACCTCGATCGTCCAATTGTCTGCTAGTTAACATACATAGTCCAAGTGCCCTATAGGAACCTAGATAGTCCAAGTGCCCGCTAGGTAACCTACATAGTCGAAGTGCCCGCTAGTTAACATAGATAGTCCAAGTGCCCGCTAGGGAAGGTACATAGTCCAAGTTCCCGCTAGGTAACCTAGAGAATGCAAGTGCCCGCTAGTTAACCTACATAGTCCAAGTTCCTGCTAGGTAACCTAGATAGTCCAAGGGCCTGCTAGTTAACCTACATAGTCCAAGTGCCCGCTAGGTAACCTAGACAGTCCAAGTGCCCGCTGGGTTACCTGAATATTCCAAGTGCCCGTTCGTTAACCTAGATAGTCCAAGTGCCCACTAGGTAACCTACATAGTCCAAGTGCCTACTAGGTAAACTATATAGTCCAAGTGCCCGCTAGGTAACCTAGATAGTCCAAGTGCCCGTTAGCTAACCTAGATAGTCCAAGGGCCCGCTAGTTGACCTATAGTCCAAGTGCCTGCTAGGTAACCTACATAGTGCAAGGGCCCGCTCGTTATCCTAGTTCGTCCAAGTGTCCGCTTATTAACCTACATAGTCCAAGTGCCCACTAGGTAACCAAATAGTCAAAGTGGCCGCAAAGTAACCTACATTGTCCAAGTTCCCACTAGGGAACCTAGATAGTCCAAGTGCCCGTTACCTAACCTAGATAGTAGAAGTGCCCGCTAGGTAACCTACATAGTCCCAGTGCCCGCTAGTTAACCAACATTGTCCAAGTGCCCGATACGGAACCTACATAGTCCAAGTGACCGTTAGGCAACCTACATAGTCCAAATGCCTGCTAGTAACCTACATAGTCCAAGTGCCAGATAGGGAACTCACATAATCCAAGTGCCCGCTGGGGAACCTACATAGTCCAAGTACCCGTTAGGTAACCTAGATAATCCAAGTGCCCGCTAGTTAACCTATATTGTCCAAGTGCCTGCTAGTTAACCTAGATCGTCCAAGTGCCCGCTAGTTAAACAATATAGTCAATGGGCCCGCTAGTTAACCTACATAGTGCAAGAGCCCGCTAGTTAACCTCGATCGTGCAAGTGTCCGCTAGTTAACCTACATAGTCCAAGTGCCAGTTAGCTAACCTAGATAGTCCAAGGGGCCGCTAGTTGGCCTACATAGTCCAAGTGCCCGCTAGGTAACCTAGATAATCCAAGTGCCCGCTACGGAACCTTCATAGTCCAAGTGCCAGCTAGATAACCTAGATAGTCCAAGTGCCCGCTAGTTAACCTAGATACTCCTAGTGCCCGTTAGTTAACCTAGAGTGTCCAAGTGCCCACCAGGTGACATACTTAGTTCAAGTGCCCGTTAGCTAACCTAGATAGTCCAAGTGCCCGCTAGTTAACATTGATCATCCAAGTGCCCGCTAGTTAACCTAGATAGTCCAAGTGCACGCTAGTTAACCTAGATAGTCCAAGTGCCCTCTAGTTAACCTAGATAGTCCAAGTGCCCGCTAGTTAACCTACATAGTCCAAGGGCCCGCTAGTTAACCTACGTAGTCCAAGGTCAGCTAGTTAACCTAGATAGTCCAAGTGCTCGCTAGTTAACCTATATAGTACAAGGGCCCGCTAGTTGACCTAGATAGTCCAAGTGCCTGCTAGTTAACCTAGATAGTCCAAGTGCCCGCTAGGTAACCTAAGTAGTCCAAATGTCCGATAGGGATCCTACATAGTCCAAGTGCCCGCTAGGTAAACTATATAGTCCAAATGCCCGTTCGTTAACTTAGATAGTCCAAGTGCCCGCTAGGTAACCTAGATAATCCAAGTGCCCGCTAGGTAACCTAGAGTCCAAGTGCTCGCTAGTTAACCTACATAGTCCAAGTGCCCGCTATGTAACCTAGATAGTCAAAGTGTCCGTTAGGTAACCTAGATAGTCCAAGTGCCTGCTAGGTAACTTACATTGTCCAAGTTCCCGCTAGGTAACCTAGATACTCAAAGTGCCCGTTAGGTAACCTACATAGTCCAAATGCCCGCAAGTAACCTACATAGTCCAATTGCCCGATAGGGAACTTACATAATCCAAGTGCCCGCTAGGGAACCTACATAGTCCAAGTACCCGTTAGGTAACCTAGATAATCCAAGTGCACGCTAGTTAACTTATATCGTCCAAGTGCCCGCTAGGTAACCTAGATCGTCCAAGTGCCCGCTAGTTAAACAACATAGTCAATGGGCCCGCTAGTTAACCTACATAGTCCAAGAGCCCGCTAGTTAACCTAGATCGTGCAAGTGTCCGCTAGTTAACCTACATAGTCCAAGTGCCAGTTAGCTAACCTAGATAGTCCAAGAGGCCGCTAGTTGACCTACAGAATCCAAGTGCCCGCTATGTAACCTAGATAGTCAAAGTGTCCGTTAGGTAACTTAGATAGTCCAAGTGCCTGCTAGGTAACTTACATTGTCCAAGTTCCCGCTAGGTAACCTAGATACTCAAAGTGCCCGTTACCTAACCTAGATCGTCCCAGTGCTCGGTAAGCAACCTACATAGTCCAAGTGCCCGTTCGTTAACCTAGAAGTCCAAGTGCCCGCTAGGCAACCTAGACAGTCCAAGTGCCCGCTAGGTTACCTGAATATTCCAAGTGCCCGTTCATTAACCTAGATAGTCCAAGTGCCCACTAGGTAACCTACATAGTCCAAGTGCCCGCTAGGTAACCTACATAGTGCAAGGGCCCGCTCGTTAACCTAGTTCGTCGAAGTGTCCGCTAATTAACCTACATAGTCCAAGTGTCCGCTAGGTAACCAAGATAGTCAAAGTGGCCGCTAGGTAACCTACATAGTCCAAGTTCCCACTAGGGAACCTAGATAGTCCAAGTGCCCGTTACCTAATCTAGATAGTCCAAGTGCCCGCTAGGTAACCTACATAGTCCAAGTGCCTGCTAGGTAACCAAGATAGTCAAAGTGGCCGCTAGGTAACCTACATAGTCCCAGTGCCCGCTAGTTAACCAACATTGTCCAAGTGCCCGTTAGGTAACCTAGATAGTCCAAATGCCCGCTAGGGAACCCACATAGTCCAAGTGCCGATAGTCCGATACTGAACCTACATAGTCCAAGTGCCCGTTAGGTAACCTACATAGTCCAAATGCCCGCTAGTAACCTACATAGTCCAAGTGCCTGATAGGGAACTTACATAATCCAAGTGCCTGCTAGGGAACCTACACAGTCCAAGTACCCGTTAGGTAACCTAGATAGTCCAAATGCCCGCTAGGGAACCCACATAGTCCAAGGGCCCGCTAGGGAACTTACATAGTCCAAGTGCCCGTTAGTTAACCTAGATAGTCCAAGTGCTAGCTAGTTAACCTAGATAATCCAAGTACCCGCTAGGTAACGTAGATAGTCCAAGTGCCCACTAGGGGACGTACATAGTCCAAGTGCCCGCTAAGTAACCTAGATAGTCCAAGTGCCCGCTAGGGTATGTACATAGACCAAGTGCCCGCTGGTAACCTACATAGTCCAAGTGCCCGATAGGGAACCTACATAGTTCAAGTGCCCGTTAGGGAGCCTAGATAGTCCAAGTGCCCGCTAGGGAACCTACATAGTTCAAGTGCCCATTAGGTAGCCTAGATAATCCAAGTACCCGCCAGTTAACCTAGATAGTCCAAGTGCCCGCTACTTAACCTTCATAGTCCAAGAACCCGCTAGTTAACCTAGATTGTCCAAGTGCCCGCTAGGTAACCTACAGGGTCCTAGTGCCCGCTAGGTAACCTAGATAGTCCAAGTTCCTGTTAGCTAACCTAGATAGTCCAAGTGCCCGTTAGGTAACCTAGATAGTCCTAGTGCTCGCTATGTAACCTACATAATCCAAGTTCCTGCTAGGTAACCTAGATAGTACAAGTGCCCGTTACCTATCCTAGATCGTCCAAGTGCCCGCTAGGCAACCTACATAATCCAAGTGCCCGTTCATTAAACTAGAAGTCCAAGTGCCCGCTAGGTAACCTGCATAGTCCAAGTGGCCGTTAGGTAACCTAGATAGTCAAAGTGCCGGTTAGGTAACCAAGATAGTCAAAGTGCCCGTTAGGTAACCTAGATAGTCCAAGTGCCCACTAGGTAACCTACATTGTCCAAGTTCCCGCTAGGTAACCTAGATAGTCCAAGTGCCCGTTACCTAACCTAAATAGTCTAAGTGCTCGCTAGGCAACCTACATAGTCCAAGTGGCCATTCGTTAACCTAGAAGTCTAAGTGCCCGCTATGTAACCTAGACAGTCCAAGTGCCGGCTAGGTTACCTGCCTAGTCCAAGTGCCCGTTCGATAACCTAGATAGTCCAAGTGCCCGCTAGGGTACCTATATAGTCCAAGTGCTATCTAGGTAACCTAGATAGTCTAAGGGCCCGCTAGTTAACCTACATAGTCCAAGGGCTCGCTTGTTAACTTTGATAGTCCAAGTGCCCGCTGGTTAACCTAGATCGTCCAAGTGCCCGCTAGTTAACCTAGATCGTCCAAGTGCCGGCTAGTTAACCTACATAGTCCAAGGGCCTACTTGTTAACCTAGATCGTCCAAGTGTCCTCTAGTTAACCTACATAGTCCAAGTGCCCGCTAGGTAACCTACATAGTGCAAGTGTCCGCTAGGTAACCTACATAGTCCAAGTGCCCGCTAGTTAACATAGATAGTCCAAGTGCCCGCTAGGGGAGTTACATAGTCCAAGTGCCCGCTAGGTAACCTAGAGAGTGCAAATGCCCGCTAGTTAACCTACATAGTCCAAGTGCCTGCTAGGTAATCTAGATAGTCCAAGGGCCTGCTAGTTAACCTACACAGTCCAAGTGCCCGCGAGGTAACCTACATAGTGCAAGTGTCCGCTAGTTAACCTACATAGTCCAAGTGCACGCTAGTTAACCTAGATAGTCCAAGTACCCGCTAGGGGAGGTACATAGTCCAAGTGCCCGCTAGGTAACCTAGATAGTCCAAGGGCCTGCTAGTTTTCCTACATAGTCCAAGAGCCCGCTAGGTAACCTACATAGTGCAAGTGTCCGTTAGTTAAACTACATAGTCCAAGTGCCCGCTAGGTAACCTACATAGTGCAAGTGTCCGCTAGTTAACCTACGTAGTCCAAGGGACCCCTAGTCAATCTAGATAGTCTAAGTACCCGCTAGTTAACCTAGATCATCCAATTGTCCGCTAGTTAACCTACATAGTCCAAGTGCCCTTTAGGGAACCTAGATAGTCCAAGTGCCCGCTAGGGAACCTACATAGTCCAATTGTCCGCTCTGGAACATACATAGTCCAAGTGCCTGTTAGTTAACCTAGATAATCCAAGTGCCCGCTAGTTAACCTACATAGTCCAAGTGCCCGCTAGGTAACCTACATAATCCAAGTGCCCGCTAGGTAACCTATATAGTCCAAATGATCGCTAGGGAACCTACATAGTCCAACGGCCCGCTACTTAACCTAGATAGTCCAAGTGCCCGCTAGTTTACCTAGATAGTCCAAGTGCCCGCTAGTTAACCTACATAGACGAAGTGCCCGCTAGGTAATCTAGACAGTCCAAGTGACCACTAGGTTACCTACATAGTCCAAGTGCCCGTTCGTTAACCTACATAGTCCAAGTGTCCGCTAGGTAACGTAGATAGCCCAAGTGACCACTAGGGAAAGTACATAGTCCAATTGCCCGCTAGGTAACCTAGAGAGTCCAAGTGCCCGCTAGTTAACCTACATAGTCCAAGTGCCTGCTAGGTAAACGACTAAGTCCAAGTGCACACTAGGTAATCTAGACAGTCGAATTGCCCGCAAGTTAACCTAGACAGTCCAAGTACCTGCTAAGGAACCTATATAATCCAAGCTCCCGCTAGGGAACCTACATAGTCCAAGTGCTCGCTAGGCAACCTACATAGTCCAAGTTCCCATTAGTTAACCTAGATTGTCAAAGTGCCTGCTAGGTAACCTAGATAGTCCAAGTGCCCGCTAGGTAACCTACATAGTCCAAGTGCCCGTTAGGTAACCTTGATAGTCCAATTGCCCGTTAGCTAACCAAGATAGTCCAAGTGTCCGCTAGTTAACCTACATAGTCCAAGTGCCCATTCGTTAACTTACATTGTCCAAGTGCCCGTTAGTTAACCTAGATAGTCCAAGTGCCCGCTAGTAAACCTAGATAGTCCAAGGGCCTGCTAGTTAACCTAGATAGTCCAAGTGCCCGCTAGTTAACCTAAATCGTCCAAGTGTCTGCTAGGTAACCTAGATAGTCCAAGTGCCTGATAGCTAACCTACAAAGTCCAAGTGTCCGTTCGTTAACCTAGATAGTCCAAGTGCCCATTGGGTAACCTACATAGTCCAAGTGCCCGCTTGGTAACCGGGATAGTCCAAGTGCCCGCTAGTTAACCTACATAGTCCAAGTGCCATCTAGGGAGCCTACATAGTCCACGTGACCGCTAGGGAACCTACATAGTCCAAGTGCCCGCTAAGTAACCTACATAGTCCAAATGCCCACAAGGAAACCTACATAGTCTATATGTCCGCTAGGCAACCTACATAATCCAAGTGCCCTCTCTGGAACATACATAGTCCAAGTGCCCGTTAGCTAACCTAGATAGTCCAAGGGCCCGCAAGTTGACCTACATAGTCAAAGTGCCAGCTAGGTAACCTAGATAGTACAAGTGCCCGCTAGGGAACCTAGATAGTCCAAGTGCCTTTTAGCTAACCTAGATAGTCCAAGTGGCGGCTAGGTAACCTACATAGTCCAAGTGCACGTTCGTTAACCTAGATAATCCAAGTGCCCGTTAGGTAACCTAGACAGTCCAAGTGCCCGCTAGTTACCCTACATAGTCCAAGTGCCCGTTAGTTAACGTAGATAGTCAAAGTGCCTGCTAGGTATCCTAGATAGTCCAAGTGCCCGCTAGGTAACCAAAATTGTCCAAATGCCCGCTAGGAAAACTACATCGTCCAAGTGCCCGCTAGTTAACCTAGATAGTCCAAGTGTCCCCTAGTAAACCTACATAATCCATGGGCCCGCTATTTAACCTACATAGTGCAAGGGACCGCTAGTTAACCTGGATCGTGCAAGTGTCCGCTAGTTAACCTACATAGTCCAAGTGCCAGCTAGGTAACCTAGATAGTCCAATTGCTAGCTAGGGATCCTTCATAATGCAAGTGCCTGCTAGGTAACTTAGATAGTCCAAGTGCCCGCTAGGGAAGGTACATAGTCCAAGTGTCCGCTAGGTAACCTAGAGAGTATAAGTGCCCGCTAGTAAACCTAGATAGTCCAAGGGCCTGCTAGTTAACCTACATAGTCCAAGTGCCCGCTAGTTAACCTAGATAGTTCAAGTGCCCGCTAGTAAACCTAGATAGTCCAAGGGCCTGCTAGTTAACCTAGATAGTCCAAGTGCCCGCTAGTTAACCTAAATCGTCCAAGTGTCCGCTAGGTAACCTACATAGTCCAAATGCCTTCTAGGTAACCTAGATAGTCCAAGTGCCTGATAGCTAACCTACTTGGTCCAAGTGTCCGTTCGTTAACCTATATAGTCCAAGTGCCCATTGGGTACCCTACATAGTCCAAGTGCCCGCTTGGTAACGTGGTTAGTCCAAGTGCCCGCTAGTTAACCTACATAGTCCAAGTGCCTTCTAGGGAGCCTACATAGTCCACGTGACCGCTAGGGAGCCTACATAGTCCAAGTGCCCGTTAGGGAACCTACATAGTCCACGTGCCGCTAGGTAACCTACATAGTCCAAATGCCCGCAAGGAAACCTACATAGTCTAAATGTCCGCTAGGCAACCTACATAATCCAAGTGCCCACTCTGGAACATACATAGTCCAAGTGCGCGTTAGCTAACCTAGATAGTCCAAGGGCCCGCTAGTTGACCTATATAGTCCAAGTTCCAGCTAGGTAACCTAGATAGTACAAGTGCCCGCTACGGAAGCTAGATAGTCCAAGTGCCTGTTAGCTAACCTAGATAGTCCAAGTGGTGGCTAGGTAACCTACATAGTCCAAGCGCCCGTTCGTTAACCTAGATAATCCAAGTGCCCGTTAGGTAACCTAGACAGGCCAAGTGCCCGCTAATTACCCTACATAGTCCAAGTGCCCGTTAGTTAACCTAGATAGTCAAAGTGCCTGCTAGGTAACCTAGATAGTCCAAGTGCTCGCTAGATAACCTACATAGTCCAAGTGCCCGCTAGGTAAACTAAATAGTCCTAATGCCCGCTTGGGAAACTACATAGTCCAAGTGCCCAGTAGTTAACCTAGATAGTCCAAGTGCCCCCTAGTAAACCTACAAAATCCATGGGCCCGCTAGTTAACCTACATAGTGCAAGGGCCCACTAGTTAACCTAGATCGTGCAAGTGTCTGCTAGTTAACCTACATAGTCCAAGTGACAGCTAGGTAACCTAGATAGTCCAATTGCCCGCTAGGGATCCTTCATAATCCAAGTGCCTGGTAGGTAACCTAGATAGTCCAAGTGCCCGCTAGTTAACCTAGATTGTCCAAGTGCCCTTAGTTAACCTACATAGTCCAAGTGCCCGTTAGGTAACCTACATGGTGCAAGTGTCCGCTAGGTAACCTACATAGTCCAAGTGCCCGCTAGTTAACCCAAATAGTCCAAGTGCCTGCTAGGTACCCTAGGTAGTCCAAGGGCCTGCTAGTTAACCTAGATAGTCCAAGTGCCCACTAGTTAACCTAGATCATCCAATTGTCCGCTAGTTAACCTACATAGTCCAAGTGCCCTTTAGGGAACCTAGATAGTCCAAGTGCTCGCTAGGGAACCTACATAGTCCAATTGTCCGCTCTGGAACATACATAGTCCAAGTGCCTGTTAGTTAACCTAGATAATCCAAGTGCCCGCTAGTTAACCTACATAGTCCAAGTGCCCGCTAGGTAACCTACATAATCCAAGTGCCCGCTAGGTAACCTATATAGTCCAAATGCCCGCTAGGGAACCTACATAGTCCAAGTGCCCGCTAATTAACCTAGATAGTCCAAGTGTCCGCTAGGTAACCTAGACAGTCCAAGTGACCACTAGGTTATCTACATAGTCCAAGTGCCCGTTCGTTAACCTACATAGTCCAAGTGCCCGCTAGGTAACGTAGATAGCCCAAGTGCCCGCTAGGGAACGTACATAGTCCAAGTGCCCGCTAGGTAACCTAGATAGTCCAAGTGCCCACTAGCTAACCTACATAGTCCAAGTGCCTGCTAGGTAAACTACATAGTCGAAGTGCCCACTAGGTAACCTAGACAGTCCAATTGCCCGCTTGTTAACCTTGACAGTCCAAGTACCCGCAAGTGAACCTACATAGTCCATGCGCGCGCTAGGGAACCTACATAGTGCAAGTGCTCGCTTGGCAACCTACATAGTTCAAGTGCCCCGTAGTTAACCAAGATAGTCAGAGTGCCTGCTAGGTAACCTAGATAGTCCAAGTGCCCGCTAGGTAACCTACATAGTCCAAGTGCCCGTTAGGTAACCTTGATAGTCCAATTGCCCGTTAGCTAATCTAGATAGCCCAAGTGTCCGCTAGTTAACCTACATAGTCCAAGTGCCCGTTCGTTAACCTAGATAGTCCAAGTGCCCGCTAGGTAACCTAGACAGTCCAAGTGCCCGCTAAGTTACCTACATAGCCCAAGTGCACTTTCGTTTACCTAGATAGTCCAAGTGCCCGCTGGTAACCTACATAGTCCAAGAGCCCGCTAGGTAACCTTGATAGTCCAAGTGCCTTCTAGTTAACCTACATAGTCCAAGTGCACGCTAGGTAACCTAGATAGTCCAAGTGCCCGCTAGGTAACCTAGATAGTCCATGTGCCCGCTAGTTAACCTACATAGTCCAAGTGCCCGTTAGGTAACCTACATAGTCAAAGTGCCCGCTAGGTTACCTGCATAGTCCAAGTGCCCATTAAGTAACCTACATAGTCAAAGTGCCCGCTAGGTAACCTAGATAGTGCAAGTTCCTGTTAGCTAACCTAGATATTCCTAGTGCCCGCTAGGTAACCTACATAGTCCAAGGGCCCGCTTGTTAACCTAGTTCGTCCAAGTGTCCGCTAGGTAACCAAGATAGTCAAAGTGTCCGCTACGTAACGTACATAGTCCAAGTTCTCACTAGGTAACCTAGATAGTCCAAGTGCCTGTTACCTAACCTAGATAGTCGAAGTGCCCGCTAGGTAACCTACATCGTCCTAGTGCCCGCTAGTTAACCAACATTGTCCAAGTGCCCGATACGGAACCTACATAGTCCAAGTGCCTGTTAGGTAACCTACATAGTCCAAGAGCCCGCTAGGTAACCTTGATAGTCCAAGTGCCTTCTAGTTAACCTACATAGTCCAAGTGCCCGCTAGGTAACCTAGATAGTCCAAGTGCCCGCTAGGTAACCTAGATAGTCCATGTGCCCGCTAGTTAACCTACATAGTCCAAGTGCCCGATAGAAACCTATATAGTCCAAGTGCCCTTTAGGGAACCTACATAGTCCAATTGCCCGTTAGGGAACCAATAGTCTTAGTGCTGGCTAGGGAACCTGTATCATCCAAGTGCCCGCTAGGTAACCTAGATAGTCCAAGTGCCCGCTAGGTAGCTTACAAAGTCCAAGTGCCCGCTAGGTAATCTATATAGTCCAAATGCCCGCTAGGGAACCTACATAGTCCAAGTACCCGCTAATTAACCTACATAGTACAAGTGTCCGTTAGCTAGCCTAGATAGTCTAAGGGCCCACTAGTTAACCTACATAGTTCAAGTGCCCGCTAGGTAACTTAGATAATCCAAGTGCCCGCTAGTTAACCTACATAGTCCAAAGGCCCGCTAGTTAACCTACATAAACCAAATGCCCGTTAGCTAACCTAGATAGTCCAAGGGCCCGCCAGTTGACCTATATAGTCCAAGTGCCCGCTAGGTAACCTAGATAGTCCTATTGCCCGTTAGTTAACCTAGATAGTCCAAGTGCCCACTAGGGGACGTACATATTCCAAGTGCCCGCTAGGTAACCCAGATAGCCCAAGTGCCCGCTAGGGTATGTACATAGACCAAGTGCCCGCTAGGTAACCTAGATAGTCCAAGTGCCCGCTAGTTAACCTACATAGTCGAAGGGCCCTTAGTTAACCTAGATAGTCCACGTGCCCGCTAGTTAACCTAGATTGTCCAAGTGTCCGCTAGTTAACCTACATAGTCCAAGTGCCCTTAGGTAACCTACATAGTCCAAGTTCCCGCTAGGTAACCTAGATAGTCAAGGGCCGGTTACCTATCTTAGATCGCCCAATTGCCCGCTGGGCAACCTACATAGTCCGAGTCCCCGTTGGTTAACATAGAAGTCCAAGTGCCCGCTAGGTAACCTAGACAGTCCAAATGCCCGCTAGGTTACCTGCATAGTCCAAGTGCCCGTTAGGTAACCTACATAGTCCAAGTGCCCGCTAGGTAACCTAGATAGTCCAAGTACCCGTTAGCTAACCTCGATAGTCCAAGGGCCCGCTAGGTAACCTACATAGTCAAAGTGCCCGCTAGGTAACCTAGATACTCCAAGTTCCTGTTAGCTAACCTAGATATTCCTAGTGCCCGCTAGGTAACCTACATAGTCCAAGGGCCCGCTCATTAACCTAGTTCGTCCAAGTGTCCGCTAGGTAACAAAGATAGTCAAAGTGTACGCTACGTAACGTACATAGTCCAAGTTCCCACTAGGTAACCTAGATAGTCCAAGTGCCTGTTACCTAACCTAGATAGTCCACGTGCCCGCTAGGTAACCTACATCGTCTTAGTGCCCGCTAGTTAACCAACATTGTCCAAGTGCCCGATACGGAACCTACATAGTCCAAGTGCCTGTTAGGTAACCTACATAGTCCAAGTACCCGCTAGTTAACCTAGATCATCCAATTGTCCGCTAGTTAACCTACATAGTCCAAGTGCCCTTTAGGGAACCTAAATAGTCCAAGTGCCCGCTAGGGAAGCTGTATCGTGCAAGTGCCTTCTAGGTAACCAAGATAATCCAAGTGCCCGCTAGTTAACCTAGATAGTCCAAGTGTCTGCTAGTTAACCTAGAACCTCCAAGTGTCCGCTAGTTAACCTACATAGTCCAAGGGCCCGCTAGTTAACCTACATAGTCCACGAACCCGCTAGTTAACCTAGATAGTCCAAGTGCCCGCTAGGTTACCTACATAATCCTAGTGCCCGCTAGGTAACCTACATAGTCCAAGTTCCTGTTAGCTAACCTAGATAGTCCAAGTGCCCGCTAGGTAACCCAGATAGTCAAAGTGCCCGCTAGGCAACCTACATTGTCCAAGTTCCCGTGAGGTAACCTAGATAGTCCAAGTGCCCGTTACCTAACCTAGATAGTCCAAGTGCTCGCTAGGCAACCTACATTGACCAAGTGCCCATTCGTTAACCTAGAAGTCCAAGTGCCCGCTATGTAACCTAGACAGTCCAAGTGCCGGCTAGGTTACCTACATAGTCCAAGTGTTCGTTCGTTAACCTAGATAGTCCAAGTGCCCGCTAGGGAACCTATATAGTCCAAGTGCTATCTAGGTAACCTAGATAGTCCAAGGGCCTGCTAGTTAACCTACATAGTCCAAGGGCTCGCTTGTTAACTTTGATAGTCCAAGTGCCCGCTAGTTAACCTAGATCATCCAAGTGCCGGGTATTTAATCTACATAGTCCAAGGGCCCACTTGTTAACCTAGATCGTCCAAGTGTTCTCTAGTTAATCTACATAGTCCAAGTGCCCGCTAGTTAACATAGATAGTCCAAGTGCCCGCTAGGTAAGGTACTTAGTCCAAGTGCCCGATAGGTAACCTACATAGTGCAAGTGTCCGCTAGTTAACCTACATAGTCCAAGTGCCCGCTAGTTAACCTACATAGTCCAAGTGCCCGCTAGGTAACCTACATAGTGCAAGTGTCCGCTAGTTAACCTACATAGTCCAAGTGCCCGCTAGTTAACCTAGATAGTCCAAGTACCCGCTGGTTAACCTAGATCGTCCAATTGTCCGCTAGTTAACCTACATAGTCCAAGTGCCCTTTAGGAAACTTAGATAGTCCAAGTGCCTGCTAGGGAACCTACATAGTCCAATTGCCCGCTCTGGAACATACATAGTCCAAATGCCTGTTAGTTAACCTAGATAATCCAAGTGCCCGCTAGTTAACCTACATAGTCCAATTGCCTGCTAGGTAACCTACATAGTCCAAGTGCCCGCTAGGTAACCTATATAGTCCAAATGCCCGCTAGGGAACCTACATAGTCCAAGTTCCCGCTAGGTAATCTAGATAGTCCAAGTGCACGCTAGTTAACCTAGATAGTCCAAGTGGCCGCTAGTTAACCAGGATCGTCCAAGTGCCCTCCAGTTAACTTACATAGTCCAAGGTCCTGCTAGTTAACCTACATAGTCCAAGTGCCCGCTAGTTAACCTACATAGTCCAAGTGCCCGCTAGGTAACCTAGACAGTCCAAGTGACCACTAGGTTACCTACATAGTCCAAGTGCCCGCTAGGAAACCTACATAGTCCAAGTACCCGCTAGGTAACCTAGACAGTGCAATTGTCCGCTAGTTAACCTAGACAGTCCAAGTACCTGCTAGGGAACCTACATAGTCCAAGTGCTCGCTAAGCAACCTACATAGTCCAAGTGCCCGTTAGTTAACCTAGATAGTCAAAGTGCCTGCTAGGTAACCTAGATAGTCCAAGTGCCCGCTAGGTAACCTACAGAGGCCAAGTGCGCGCTAGGTAACCTAGATAGTCGAATTGCCCGTTAGCTAACCTAGATAGTCGAAATGTCCGCTAGTTAACCTACATAGTCCAAGTGCCCGTTCATTAACCTAGATAGTCCAAGTGCCCGCTAGGTAACCTAGACA
The DNA here is from genome assembly GCF_050624435.1 of Tenrec ecaudatus. Lineage (NCBI taxonomy): Eukaryota > Metazoa > Chordata > Mammalia > Afrosoricida > Tenrecidae > Tenrec > Tenrec ecaudatus. The sequence continues at coordinate 506,395 of NW_027459466.1, forward strand.
GTCCAAATGCCTGCTAGGTCACCTACATAGTCTAAGTGCACGTTCGTTAACCTAGATAGTCCAAGTGCCTGCTGGTAACCTACATAGTCCAAGAGCCCGCTAGGTATCCTTGATAGTCCAAGTGCCTTCTAGTTAACCTACATAGTCCAAGTGCCCGCTAGGTAACCTAGATAGCCCAAGTGCCCGCTAGGTAACCTACATAGTCCAAGTGCCCGCTAGGTAACCTAAATAATCCAAATGCCCGCTAGGGAAACTACATAGTCCAAGGGCCCGCTAGTTAACATAGATAGTCCAAGTGCCCGCTAGTAAACCTAGATAGTCCAAGGGCCCGCTAGGGAAACTACATAGTCCAAGTGCCCACTAGTTAACCTAGATAGTCCAAGTGCCCGCTAGTAAACCAAGATAGTCCAAGGGCCCGCTAGTTAACCTAGATAGTCCATGTGCCTGCTAGTTAACCTACATAGTCCAAGTGCTCAATAGAAAACTATATAGTCCAAGTGCCCGATAGGGAACCTACATAGTCCAAGTGCCCGTTAGGGAACCAATAGTCTTAGTGCTGTCTAGGGAACCTGTATCATCCAAGTGCTCGCTAGGTAAACTAGATAGTCCAAGTGCCCGCTAGGTAACTTACAAAGTCCAAGTGCCCGCTAGGTAATCTATATAGTCCAAATGCTCGCTAGGGAACCTACATAGTCCAAGTACCCGCTAATTAACCTACATAGTCCAAGTGACCGTTAGCTAGCCTAGATAGTCTAAGGGCCCACTAGTTAACCTACATAGTTCAAGTGCCCGCTAGGTAACTTAGATAATCCAAGTGCCCGCTAGTTAACCTACATAGTCCAAAGGCCCGCTAGTTAACCTACATAGTGCAAGGGCCCGCTAGTTAACCTAGATCGTCCAAGTGTCCGCTAGTTAACCTACATAATCCAAATGCCCGTTAGCTAACCTAGTTAGTCCAATGGCCCGCTAGTTGACCTACATAGTCCAAGTGCCCGCTAGGTAACCTAGATAGTCCTATTGCCCGTTAGTTAACCTCGATAGTCCAAGTGCCCACTAGGGGACGTACATATTCCAAGTGCCCGCTAGGTAACCCAGATAGTCCAAGTGCCCGCTAGGGTATGTACATAGACCAAGTGCCCGCTAGGTAACCTAGATAGTCCAAGTGCCCGCTAGTTAACCTACATTGTCGAAGGGCCCCTTAGTTAACCTAGATAGTCCACGTGCCCGCTAGTTAACCTAGATTGTCCAAGTGTCCGCTAGTTAACCTACATAGTCCAAGTGCCCGCTATGTAACCTAGACAGTCCAAATGCCGGCTAGGTCACCTACATAGTCCAAGTGTCCGTTCGTTAACCTAGAGAGTCCAAGTGCCCGCTAGGGAACCTATATAGTCCAAGTGCTATCTAGGTAACCTAGATAGTCCAAGGGCCTGCTACTTAACCTACATAGTCCAAGGGCTCGCTTGTTAACTTTGATAGTCCAAGTGCCCGCTAGTTAACCTAGATCATCCAAGTGCCGGGTATTTAATCTACATAGTCCAAGGGCCCACTTGTTAACCTAGATCGTCCAAGTGTTCTCTAGTTAATCTACATAGTCCAAGTGCCCGCTAGTTAACATAGATAGTCCAAGTGCCCGCTAGGTAAGGTACTTAGTCCAAGTGCCCGATAGGTAACCTACATAGTGCAAGTGTCCGCTAGTTAACCTACATAGTCCAAGTGCCCGCTAGTTAACCTACATAGTCCAAGTGCCCGCTAGGTAACCTTCATAGTGCAAGTGTCCGCTAGTTAACCTACATAGTCCAAGTGCCCGCTAGTTAACCTAGATAGTCCAAGTACCCGCTAGTTAACCTAGATCGTCCAATTGTCCGCTAGTTAACCTACATAGTCCAAGTGCCCTTTAGGAAACCTAGATAGTCCAAGTGCCCGCTAGGGAACCTACATAGTCCAATTGCCCGCTCTGGAACATACATAGTCCAAATGCCTGTTAGTTAACCTAGATAATCCAAGTGCCCGCTAGTTAACCTACATAGTCCAAGTGCCTGCTAGGTAACCTACATAGTCCAATTGCCCGCTAGGTAACCTATATAGTCCAAATGCCCGCTAGGGAACCTACATAGTCCAAGTTCCCGCTAGGTAATCTAGATAGTCCAAGTGCACGCTAGTTAACCTAGATACTCCAAGTGGCCGCTAGTTAACCTACATAGTCCAAGTGCCCGCTAGGAAACCTACACAGTCCAAGTTCCCGCTAGGTAACCTAGACAGTCAATGGCCCGTTACCTATCCTAGATCGTCCAATTGCCCGCTAGGCAACCTACATAGTCCGATTGCCCGTTCCTTAACCTAGAAGTCCAAGTGCCCGCTAGGTAACCTAGATAGTCCAAGTGCCCGCTAGGTTACCTGCATAGTCCAAGTGCCCGTTAGGTAACCTACATAGTCAAAGTGCCCGCTAGGTAACCTAGATAGTCCAAGTTCCTGTTAGCTAACCTAGATAGTCCTAGTGCCCGTTAGGTAACCTACATAGTGCAAGGGCCCGCTCGTTAACCTAGTTCGTCCAAGTGTCCGCTAGGTAACCAAGATAGTCAAAGTGTCCGCCACGTAATCTACATAGTCCAAGTTCTCACTAGGTCACCTAGATAGTCCAAGTGTCCGTTACCTAACCTAGATAGTCCAAGTGCCCTCTAGGTAACCTACATCGTCCTAGTGCCCGCTAGTTAACCAACATTGTCCAAGTGCCCGATACAGAACCTACATAGTCCAAGTGCCTGTTAGGTAACATACATAGTCCAAGTACCCGCTAGTTAACCTAGATCATCCAATTGTCCTCTAGTTAACCTACATAGTCCAAGTGCCCTTTAGGGAACCTAGATAGTCCACGTGCCCGCTAGGGAACCTACATAGTCCAACTGTCCGCTCTGGAACATATATAGTCCAAGTGCCTGTTAGTTAACCTAGATAGTCCAAGTGCCGGCTATGTAACTTAGACAGTCCAAATGCCCGCTAGGTTACCTACATAGTCCAAGTGTCCGTTCGTTAACCTAGATAGTCCAAGTGCCCGTTTGGTAACCTACATAGTCCAAGTGCCTGCTTCGTAACCTGGATAGTCTAAGTGCCCGCTTGATAACCAACATAGTCTAAGTGCGCTATAGGTAACCTACATAGTCCAAGTGCCTTCTAGGGAGCCTACATAGTCCACGTGACCGCTAGGGAACCTACATAGTCCAATTGCCCGCTCTGGAACATACATAGTCCAAATGCCTGTTAGTTAACCTAGATAATCCAAGTGCCCGCTAGTTAACCTACATAGTCCAAGTGCCTGCTAGGTAACCTACATAGTCCAAGTGCCCGCTAGGTAACCTAGATCATCCAAGTGCCGGGTATTTAATCTACATAGTCCAAGGGCCCACTTGTTAACCTAGATCGTCCAAGTGTTCTCTAGTTAATCTACATAGTCCAAGTGCCCGCTAGTTAACATAGATAGTCCAAGTGCCCGCTAGGTAAGGTACTTAGTCCAAGTGCCCGATAGGTAACCTACATAGTGCAAGTGTCCGCTAGTTAACCTACATAGTCCAAGTGCCCGCTAGTTAACCTACATAGTCCAAGTGCCCGCTAGGTAACCTTCATAGTGCAAGTGTCCGCTAGTTAACCTACATAGTCCAAGTGCCCGCTAGTTAACCTAGATAGTCCAAGTACCCGCTAGTTAACCTAGATCGTCCAATTGTCCGCTAGTTAACCTACATAGTCCAAGTGCCCTTTAGGAAACCTAGATAGTCCAAGTGCCCGCTAGGGAACCTACATAGTCCAATTGCCCGCTCTGGAACATACATAGTCCAAATGCCTGTTAGTTAACCTAGATAATCCAAGTGCCCGCTAGTTAACCTACATAGTCCAAGTGCCTGCTAGGTAACCTACATAGTCCAAGTGCCCGCTAGGTAACCTATATAGTCCAAATGCCCGCTAGGGAACCTACATAGTCCAAGTTTCCGCTAGGTAATCTAGATAGTCCAAGTGCACGCTAGTTAACCTAGATAGTCCAAGTGGCCACTAGTTAACCAGGATCGTCCAAGTGCCCTCCAGTTAACTTACATAGTCCAAGGTCCTGCTAGTTAACCTACATAGACCAAGTGCCCGCTAGTTAACCTACATAGTCCAAGTGCCCGCTAGGTAACCTAGACAGTCCAAGTGACCACTAGGTTACCTACATAGTCCAAGTGCCCGCTAGGAAACCTACATAGTCCAAGTACCCGCTAGGTAACCTAGACAGTGCAATTGCCCGCTAGTTAACCTAGACAGTCCAAGTACTCGCTAGGGAACCGACATAGTCCAAGTGCCCGCTAGGGAACCTACATAGTCCAAGTGCTCGCTAAGCAACCTACATAGTCCAAGTGCCCGTTAGTTAACCTAGATAGTCAAAGTGCCTGCTAGGTAACCTAGATAGTCCAAGTGCCCGCTAGGTAACCTACAGAGTCCAAGTGCGCGCTAGGTAACCTAGATAGTCGAATTGCCCGTTAGCTAACCTAGATAGTCGAAGTGTCCGCTAGTTAACCTACATAGTCCAAGTGCCCGTTCATTAACCTAGATAGTCCAAGTGCCCGCTAGGTAACCTAGACAGTCCAAATGCCTGCTAGGTCACCTACATAGTCTAAGTGCTCGTTCGTTAACCTAGATAGTCCAAGTGCCTGCTGGTAACCTACATAGTCCAAGAGCCCGCTAGGTATCCTTGATAGTCCAAGTGCCTTCTAGTTAACCTACATAGTCCAAGTGCCCGCTAGGTAACCTAGATAGCCCAAGTGCCCGCTAGGTAACCTACATAGTCCAAGTGCCCGCTAGGTAACCTAAATAATCCAAATGCCCGCTAGGGAAACTACATAGTCCAAGGGCCCGCTAGTTAACATAGATAGTCCAAGTGCCCGCTAGTAAACCTAGATAGTCCAAGGGCCCGCTAGGGAAACTACATAGTCCAAGTGCCCACTAGTTAACCTAGATAGTCCAAGTGCCCGCTAGTAAACCAAGATAGTCCAAGGGCCCGCTAGTTAACCTAGATAGTCCATGTGCCTGCTAGTTAACCTACATAGTCCAAGTGCCCAATAGAAACCTATATAGTCCAAGTGCCCGATAGGGAACCTACATAGTCCAAGTGCCCTCTATGGAACCTACATAGTCCAAGTGCCCGTTAGGGAACCAATAGTCTTAGTGCTGTCTAGGGAACCTGTATCATCCAAGTGCCCGCTAGGTAACCTAGATAGTCCAAGTGCCCGCTAGGTAACTTACAAAGTCCAAGTGCCCGCTAGGTAATCTATATAGTCCAAATGCCCGCTAGGGAACCTACATAGTCCAAGTACCCGCTAATTAACCTACATAGTCCAAGTGACCGTTAGCTAGCCTAGATAGTCTAAGGGCCCACTAGGTAACCTACATAGTTCAAGTGCCCGCTAGGTAACTTAGATAATCCAAGTGCCCGCTAGTTAACCTACATAGTCCAAAGGCCCGCTAGTTAACCTACATAGTGCAGGGGCCCGCTAGTTAACCTAGATCGTCCAAGTGTCCGCTAGTTAACCTACATAATCCAAATGCCCGTTAGCTAACCTAGTTAGTCCAATGGCCCGCTAGTTGACCTACATAGTCCAAGTGCCCGCTAGGTAACCTAGATAGTCCTATTGCCCGTTAGTTAACCTCGATAGTCCAAGTGCCCACTAGGGGACGTACATATTCCAAGTGCCCACTAGGTAACCCAGATAGTCCAAGTGCCCGCTAGGGTATGTACATAGACCAAGTGCCCGCTAGGTAACCTAGATAGTCCAAGTGCCCGCTAGTTAACCTACATTGTCGAAGGGCCCCTTAGTTAACCTAGATAGTCCACGTGCCCGCTAGTTAACCTAGATTGTCCAAGTGTCCGCTAGTTAACCTACATAGTCCAAGTGCCCTGAGGTAACCTACATAGTCCAAGTGCCCGCTAGGAAACCTACACAGTCCAAGTTCCCGCTAGGTAACCTAGACAGTCAATGGCCCGTTACCCATCCTAGATCGTCCAATTGCCTGCTAGGCAACCTACATAGTCCGATTGCCCGTTCCTTAACCTAGAAGTCCAAGTGCCCGCTAGGTAACCTAGATAGTCCAAGTGCCCGCTAGGTTACCTGCATAGTCCAAGTGCCCGTTAGGTAACCTACATAGTCAAAGTGCCCGCTAGGTAACCTAGATAGTCCAAGTTCCTGTTAGCTAACCTAGATAGTCCTAGTGCCCGTTAGGTAACCTACATAGTGCAAGGGCCCGCTCGTTAACCTAGTTCGTCCAAGTGTCCGCTAGGTAACCAAGATAGTCAAAGTGTCCGCTACGTAATCTACATAGTCCAAGTTCCCACTAGGTCACCTAGATAGTCCAAGTGCCCGTTACCTAACCTAGATAGTCCAAGTGCTCGCTAGGTAACCTACATCGTCCTAGTGCCCGCTAGTTAACCAACATTGTCCAAGTGCCCGATCCAGAACCTACATAGTCCAAGTGCCTGTTAGGTAACATACATAGTCCAAGTACCCGCTAGTTAACCTAGATCATCCAATTGTCCTCTAGTTAACCTACATAGTCCAAGTGCCCTTTAGGGAACCTAGATAGTCCACGTGCCCGCTAGGGAACCTACATAGTCCAACTGTCCGCTCTGGACATACATACTCCAAGTGCCTGTTAGTTAACCTAGATAGTCCAAGTGCCGGCTATGTAACTTAGACAGTCCAAATGCCCGCTAGGTTACCTACATAGTCCAAGTGTCCGTTCGTTAACCTAGATAGTCCAAGTGCCCGTTTGGTAACCTACATAGTCCAAGTGCCTGCTTCGTAACCTGGATAGTCTAAGTGCCCGCTAGATAACCAACATAGTCTAAGTGCGCTATAGGTAACCTACATAGTCCAAGTGCCTTCTAGGGAGCCTACATAGTCCACGTGACCGCTAGGGAACCTACATAGTCCAAGTGCCCGTTAGGGAACCTACATAGTCCAAATGCCCGCTAGTAACCTACATAGTCCAAGTGCCCGCTAGGTAACCTAGATAGTCCTATTGCCCGTTAGTTAACCTAGATAGTCCAAGTGCCCACTAGGGGACGTACATATTCCAAGTGCCCGCTAGGTAACCCAGATAGCCCAAGTGCCCGCTAGGGTATGTACATAGACCAAGTGCCCGCTAGGTAACCTAGATAGTCCAAGTGCCCGCTAGTTAACCTACATAGTCGAAGGGCCCCTTACTTAGTTAACCTAGATAGTCCACGTGCCCGCTAGTTAACCTAGATTGTCCAAGTGTCCGCTAGTTAACCTACATAGTCCAAGTGCCCTTAGGTAACCTACATAGTCCAAGTTCCCGCTAGGTAACCTAGATAGTCAAGGGCCGGTTACCTATCTTAGATCGCCCAATTGCCCGCTGGGCAACCTACATAGTCCGGTGCCCGTTGGTTAACATAGAAGTCCAAGTGCCCGCTAGGTAACCTAGACAGTCCAAATGCCCGCTAGGTTACCTGCATAGTCCAAGTGCCCGTTAGGTAACCTACATAGTCCAAGTGCCCGCTAGGGAACCCACATAGTCCAAGTGCCCGCTAGGGAACTTACATAGTCCAAGTGCCCGTTAGTTAACCTAGATAGTCCAAGTGCTAGCTAGTTAACCTAGATAATCCAAGTACCCGCTAGGTAACGTAGATAGTCCAAGTGCCCACTAGGGGACGTATTTAGTCCAAGTGCCCGCTAAGTAACATAGATAGTCCAAGTGCCCGCTAGGGTATGTACATAGACCAAGTGCCCGCTGGTAACCTACATAGTCCAAGTGCCCAATAGGGAACCTACATAGTTCAAGTGCCCGTTAGGGAGCCTAGATAGTCCAAGTGCCCGCTAGGGAACCTGCATCGTGCAAGTGCCTGCTAGGTAACCTAGATAATCCAAGTGCCCGCTAGTTAACCTAGATAGTCCAAGTGCCCGCTAGTTAACCTAGAACCTCCAAGTGTCCGCTAGTTAACCAACATAGTCCAAGGGCCCGCTACTTAACCTTCATAGTCCAAGAACCCGCTAGTTAACCTAGATTGTCCAAGTCCCCGCTAGGTAACCTACAGGGTCCTAGTGCCCGCTAGGTAACCTAGATAGTCCAAGTTCCTGTTAGCTAACCTAGATAGTCCAAGTGCCCGTTAGGTAACCGAGATAGTCCTAGTGCTCGCTAGGTAACCTAGATAGTACAAGTGCCCGTTACCTAACCTAGATCGTCCAAGTGCCCGCTAGGCAACCTACATAGTCCAAGTGCCCGTTCGTTAACCTAGAAGTCCAAGTGCCCGCTAGGTAACCTGCATAGTCCAAGTGGCCGTTAGGTAACCTACAAAGTCCAAGTGCCCGCTAGGGAACCTACATAGTCCAATTCCCCGCTCTGGAACATACAAAGTCCAAGTGCCCGCTAGGGAACCTACATAGTCCAAGTTCCCGCTAGGTAACCTAGACAGTCAATGGCCCGTTACCTATCCTAGATCGTCCAATTGCCCGCTAGGCAACCTACATAGTCCGAGTGCCCGTTCCTTAACCTAGAAGTCCAAGTGCCCGCTAGGTAACCTAGACAGTCCAAGTGCCCACTAGGTTACCTGCATAGTCCAAGTGCCCGTTAGGTAACCTACATAGTCAAAGTGCCCGCTAGGTAACCTAGATAGTCCAAGTTCCTGTTAGCTAACCTAGATAGTCCTAGTGCCCGTTAGGTAACCTACGTAGTGCAAGGGCCCGCTCGTTAACCTAGTTCGTCCAAGTGTCCGCTAGGTAACCAAGATAGTCAAAGTGTCCGCTACGTAATCTACATAGTCCAAGTTCCCACTAGGTCACCTAGATAGTCCAAGTGCCCGTTACCTAACTTAGATAGTCCAAGTGCCCCCTAGGTAACCTACATCGTCCTAGTGCCCGCTAGTTAACCAACATTGTCCAAGTGCCCGATACGGAACCTACATAGTCCAAGTGCCTGTTAGGTAACATACATAGTCCAAGTACCCGCTAGTTAACCTAGATCATCCAATTGTCCGCTAGTTAACCTACATAGTCCAAGTGCCCGTTAGGGAACCTAGATAGTCCAAGTGCCCGCTAGGGAACCTACATAGTCCAATTGTCCGCTCTGGAACATACATAGTCCAAGTGCCTGTTAGTTAACCTAGATAGTCCAAGTACCCGCTATGTAACTTAGACAGTCCAAGTGCCCGCTAGGTTACCTACATAGTCCAAGTGTCCGTTCGTTAACCTAGATAGTCCAAGTGCCCGTTTGGTAACCTACATATTCCAAGTGCCTGCTTCGTAACCTGGATAGTCTAAGTGCCCGCTAGATAACCAACATAGTCAAAGTGCGCGACAGGTAACCTACATACTCCAAGTGCCCGCTTGGTAACCTGGTGAGTCCAAGTGCCCGCTAGTTAACCTACATAGTCCAAGTTCCTTCTAGGGAGCCTACATAGTCCACGTGACCGCTAGGGAACCTACATAGTCCAAGTGCCCGTTAGGGAACCTACATAGTCCAAGTGCCCGCTAGGTAACCTACATAGTCCAAATGCCCGCAAGGAAACCTACATAGTCTAAATGTCCGCTAGGCAACCTACATAATCCAAGTGCCCACTCTGGAACATACATAGTCCAAGTGCGCGTTAGCTAACCTAGATAGTCCAAGGTCCCGCGAGTTGACCTACAAAATCCAAGTGCCAGCTAGGTAACCTAGATAGTCCAAGTGCCCGCTAGGGAACCTAGATATTCCAAGTGCCTGTTAGCTAACCTAGATAGTCCAAGTGGTGGCTAGGTAACCTACATAGTCCAAGTGCCCGTTCGTTAACCTAGATAATCCAAGTGCCCGTTAGGTAACCTAGACAGTCCAAGTGCCCGCTAGTTACCCTACATAGTCCAAGTGCCCGTTAGTTAACCTAGATAGTCAAAATGCCTGCTAGGTAACCTAGATAGTCCAAGGGCCCGCTAGATAACCTACATAGTCCAAGTGCCCGCTAGGTAACCTAAATAGTCCAAATGCCCGCTAGGGAAACTACATAGTCCAAGTGCCCACTAGTTAACCTAGATAGTCCAAGTGCCCCCTAGCAAACCTACATAATCCATGGACCCGCTAGCTAACCTACATAGTGCAAGGGCCCACTAGTTAACCTAGATCGTGCAAGTGTCCGCTAGTTAACCTACATAGTCCAAGTGACAGCTAGGTAACCTAGATAGTCCAATTGTCCGCTAGGGATCCTTCATAATCCAAGTGCCTGCTAGGTAACCTAGATAGTCCAAGTGCCCGCTAGTTAACCTAGATTGTCCAAGTGCCCTTAGTTAACCTACATAGTCCAAGTGCCCGCTAGGTAACCTACATAGTGCAGTGTCCGCTAGGTAACCTACATAGTCCAAGTGCCCGCTAGTTAACCCAAATAGTCCAAGTGCCTGCTGGGTAACCTAGGTAGTCCAAGGGCCTGCTAGTTAACCTAGATAGTCCAAGTGCCCACTAGTTAACCTAGATCATCCAATTGTCCGCTATTAACCTACATAGTCCAAGTGCCCATTAGGGAACCTAGATAGTCCAAGTGCTCGCTCGGGAACATACATAGTTCAATTGTCCGCTCTGGAACATACATAGTCCAAGTGCCCGTTAGGTAACCTACATAGTCCAAATGCCCGCTAGTAACCTACATAGTCCAAGTGCCCGATAGGGAACTCACATAATCCAAGTGCCCGCTAGGGAACCTACATAGTCCAAGTACTCGTTAGGTAACCTAGATAGTCCAAATGCCCGCTAGGGAACCCACATAGTCCAAGTGCCCGCTAGGGAACTTACATATTCCAAGTGCCTGTTAGTTAACCTAGATAGTCCAAGTGCTAGCTAGTTAACCTAGATAATCCAAGTACCCGCTAGGTAACGTAGATAGTCCAAGTGCCCACTAGGGGACGTACATAGTCCACGTGCCCGCTAAGTAACCTAGATAGTCCAAGTGCCCGCGAGGGTATGTACATAGACCAAGTGCCCGCTGGTAACCTACAAAGTCCAAGTGCCCAATAGGGAACCTACATAGTCCAAGTGCCCGCTAGGGAACCTGCATCGTGCAAGTAGCTGCTAGGTAACCTAGATAATCCAAGTGCCCGCTAGTTAACCTAGATAGTCCAAGTGCCCGCTAGTTAACCTAGAACTTCCAAGTGTCCGCTAGTTAAGCAACATAGTCCAAGGGCCCGCTACTTAACCTTCATAGTCCAAGAACCCGCTAGTTAACCTAGATTGTCCAAGTCCCCGCTAGGTAACCTACAGGGTCCTAGTGCCCGCTAGGTAACCTAGATAGTCCAAGTTCCTGTTAGCTAACCTAGATAGTCCAAGTGCCCGTTAGGTAACCTAGATAGTCCTAGTGCTCGCTTGTATCCTACATAATCCAAGTTCCTGCTAGGTAACCTAGATAGTACAAGTGCCCGTTACCTAACCTAGATCGTCCAAGTGCCCGCTAGGCAACCTACATAGTCCAAGTGCCCGTTCGTTAACCTAGAAGTCCAAGTGCCCGCTAGGTAACCAGCATAGTCCAAGTGGCCGTTAGGTAACCTACAAAGTCCAAGTGCCCGCTAGGGAACCTACATAGTCCAATTCCCCGCTCTGGAACATACATAGTCCAAGTGCCTGTTACTTAACCTAGATAATCCAAGTGCCCTCTAGTTAACCTACATGGTCCAAGTGCCCACTAGGTAACCTATATAGTCCAAATGCCCGCTAGGGAACCTACATAGTCCAAGTGCCTGCTAGGTAAACTACATAGTTCAAGTGCCCACTAGGTAACTTAGACAGTCCAATTGCACGCTAGTTAACTTAGACAGTCCAAGTAACCTCTAGGGAACCTACATAGTCCAAGTGCCCGCTAGGGAACCTACATATTCCAAGTGCTCGCTAGGCAACCTACATAGTCCAAGTGCCCGCTAGTTAACCTAGATAGTCCAAGTGCCCGCTAGTTAACCACGATTGTCCTAATGCCCTCTAGTTAACTTAAAAAGTCCAAGGGCCTGCTAGTTAACCTACATAGACCAAGGGCCCGCTATTTAACCTAGATAGTCCAAGTGCCCGCTAGGTAACCTAGACAGGCAAGTGACCACTAGGTTACCTACATAGTCCACGTGCCCGCTAGGTAACGTACATAGTCCAAGTGCCTGCTAGGGAATGTACATAGTCCAAGTGCCCGCTAGTTAACCTACATAGTCCAAGTGCCTGCTAGGTAACCTAGACAGTCCAATTGCCCGCTAGTTAACCTAGATAGTCCAAGTGCCCGCTGGGTATCCTACATAGTGCAAGTGTCCGCTAGTTAACCTACATAGTCCAAGGGCCCGCTAGTTAACCTAGATTGTCCAATTGTCCGCTAGTTAACCTACATAGTCCAAGTGGCTGTTAGTTAACCTAGATAATCCAAGTGCCCGCTAGTTAACCTAGATAGTCCAAGTACCCGCTAGTTAACCTAGATTGTCCAATTGTCCGCTAGTAAACCTACATAGTCGAAGTGCCCTTTAGGGAACCTAGATAGTCCAAGTGTCCGCTAGGGAACCTACATAGTCCAATTGCCTGCTCTGGAACATACATAGTCCAAGTGCCTGTTAGTTAACCTAGATAATCCAAGTGCCCGCTAGTTAACCTACATAGTCCAAGTGCCCGCTAGGTAACCTACATAGTCCAAGTGCCCGCTAGGCAACCTATATTGTCCAAATGCCCGCTAGAGAACCTACATAGTCCAAGTTCCCACTAGGTAACCTAGAGAGTCCAAGTGCACGCTAATTAACCTAGATAGTCCAAGTGGCCGCTTGTTAACCAGGATCGTCCAAGTGACCTCTAGTTAACTTACATAGTCCAAGGGCCTGCTAGTTAACCTACATAGTCCAAGTGCCCGCTAGGTAACCTAGATAGTCCAAGTGACCACTAGGTTACCTACATAGTCCAAGTGCCAGCTAGGGAACCTACATAGTCCAAGTGCCCGCTAGGTAACCTAGATAGTCCAAGTGCACGCTAGTTAACCTAAACATTCCAAGTGCCTGCTAGGTAAACTACATAGTCCAAGTGCCAACTAGATAACCTAGACAGTGCAATTGCCCGCTAGTTAACCTAGACAATCCAAGTACCCGCTAGGGAACCTACATAGTCCAAGTGCCCGATAGGACCTACATAGTCCAAGTGCTCGGTAAGCAATCTACATAGTGCAAGTGCCCGTTAGTTAACCTAGATAGTCAAAGTGCCTGCTAGGTAACCTAGATAGTCCAAGTGCCCGCTAGGTAACCTAAATAGTCCAAGTGCGCGCTAGGTAACCTAGATAGTCCAATTGCCCGTTAGCTAACCTAGATAGTCGAAGTGTCCGCTAGTTAACCTACATAGTCCAAGTGCCCGTTCGTTAACCTAGATAGTCCAAGTGCCCGCTAGGTAACCTAGACAGTCCAAGTGCCCGCTAGGTTACCTACATAGTCCAAGTGCACGTTCGTTAACCTAGATAGTTCAAGTGCCCGCTGGTAACCTACATAGTCCAAGAGCCCGCTAGGTATCCTTGATAGTCCAAGTGCCTTCTAGTTAACCTACATAGTCCAAGTGCCTGCTAGGTAACCTAGATAGCCCAAGTGCCCGCTAGGTAACCTACATAGTCCAAGTGCCCGCTAGGTAACCTAAATAATCCAAATACCCGCTAGGGAAACTACATAGTCCAAGTGTCAGCTAGTTAACCTAGATAGTTCAAGTGCCCGCTAGTTAACCTAGATCGTCCAAGTGTCCGATAGGTAACCTACACATTCCAAGTGCCTGCTAGGTAACCTAGATAGTCCAAGTGCCTGTTAGCTAACCTACATAGTCCAAATGCCCGTTAGTTAACCTAGATAGTCCAAGTGCCCGCTATGTAACCTAGACAGTCCAAGTGCCCGCTAGGTTACCTACATAGTCAAGTGCACGTTCGTTAACCTAGATAGTCCAAGTGCCCGCCTCGTAACCTGGATAGTCCAAGTGCCAGCTAGTTAACCTTGATAGTCCAAGTGCCTTCTAGTTAACCTACATAGTCCAAGTGCCCGCTAGGGAACCTACATAGTCCAAGTGCCCTTTAGTTAACCTAGATAGTCAAAGTGCCTGCTAGGTAACCTAGATAGTCCAAGTGCCCGCTAGGTAACCTCCATAGTCCAAGTGCCCGTTAGGTAACCTTGATAGTGCAATTGCCCGTTAGCTAAGCTAGATAGTCCAAGTGTCCGCTAGTTAACCTACATAGTCCAATTGCCCGTTCGTTAACCTAGATAGTCCAAGTGCCCGCTAGGTAACCTAGACAGTCCAAGTGCCCGCTAGGTTACCTACATAGTCCAAGTGCACGTTCGTTAACCTAGATAGTCCAAGTGCCCGCCTCGTAACCTGGATAGTCCAAGTGCCAGCTAGTTAACCTTGATAGTCCAAGTGCCTTCTAGTTAACCTACAGAGTCCAAGTGCCCGCTAGGTAACCTAGATAGCCCAAGTGCCCGCTAGGCAACCTACATAGTCCAAGTGCCCGCTAGGTAACCTAAATAATCCAAATGCCCGCTAGGGAAACTACATAGTCCAAGTGCCCCTAGTTAACCTAGATAGTCCAAGTGCCCGCTATTAAACCTAGATAGTCCAAGGGCCCGCTAGTTAACCTAGATAGTCCATGTGCCTGCTAGTTAACCTACATAGTCCAAGTGCCCAATAGAAACCTATATAGTCCAAGTGCCCGATAGGGAACTTACATAGTCCAAGTGCCCTCTATGGAACCTACATAGTCCAAGTGCCCGTTAGGGAACCAATAGTCTTAGTGCTGTCTAGGGAACCTGCATCATCCAAGTGCCCGCTAAGTAACCTAGATAGTCCAAGTGCCCGCTAGGTAACTTACAAAGTCCAAGTGCCCGCTAATTAACCTACATAGTCCAAGTGACCGTTAGCTAGCCTAGATAGTCTACGGGCCCACTAGTTAACCTACATAGTTCAAGTGCCCGCTAGGTAACTTAGATAATCCAAGTGCCCGCTAGTTAACCTACATAGTCCAAAGGCCCGCTAGTTAACCTACATAGTGCAAGGGCCCGATAGTTAACCTCGATCGTCCAAGTGTCCGCTAGTTAACCTACATAATCCAAATGCCCGTTAGCTAACCTAGTTAGTCCAATGTCCCGCTAGTTGACCTACATAGTCTAAGTGCCCGCTAGGTAACCTAGATAGTCCTATTGCCCGTTAGTTAACCTCGATAGTCCAGGTGCCCACTAGGGGACGTACATATTCTAAGTGCCCGCTAGGTAACCCAGATAGTCCAAGTGCCCGCTAGGGTATATACATAGACCAAGTGCCCGCTAGGTAACCTAGATTTTCCAAGTGCCCGCTAGTTAACCTACATTGTAGAAGGGCCCCTTAGTTAACCTAGATAGTCCACGTGCCCGCTAGTTAACCTAGATTGTCCAAGTGTCCGCTAGTTAACCTACATAGTCCAAGTGCCCTTAGGTAACCTACATAGTCCAAGTGCCCGCTAGGGAACCTACATAGTCCAAGTTCCCGCTAGGTAACCTAGATAGTCAAGGGCCCGTTACCTATCCTAGATTGTCCAATTGCCCGCTAGGCAACCTACATAGTCCGAGTGCCCGTTCGTTAACCTAGAAGCCCAAGTGCCCGCTAGGTAACCTAGACAGTCCAAGTGCCCGCTAGGTTACCTGCATTGTCCAAGTGCCCGTTAGGTAACCTACATAGTCAAAGTGCCCGCTAGGTAACTTAGATAGTCCAAGTTCCTGTTAGCTAACCTAGATAGTCCTAGTGCCCGTTAGGTAACCTACATAGTGCAAGGGCTCGCTCGTTAACCTAGTTCGTCCAAGTGTCCGCTAGGTAACCAAGATAGTCAAAGTGTCCGCTACGTAACCTACATAGTCCAAGTTCCCACTAGGTCACCTAGATAGTCCAAGTGCCCGTTACCTAACCTAGATAGTCAAAGTGCCCGCTAGTTAACCAACATTGTCCAAGTGCCCGATACGGAACCTACATAGTCCCAGTGCCTGTTAGGTAACATACATAGTCCAAGTACCCGCTAGTTAACCTAGATCATCCAATTGTCTGCTAGTTAACCTACATAGTCCAAGTGCCCTTTAGGGAACCTAGATAGTCCAAGTGCCCGCTAGGGAACCTACATAGTCCAATTGACCGCTCTGGAACATACATAGTCCAAGTGCCTGTTAGTTAACCTAGATAGTCCAAGTACCCGCTATGTAACTTAGACAGTCCAAGTGCCCGCTAGGTTACCTACATAGTCCAAGTGTCCGTTCGTTAACCTAGATAGTCCAAGTGCCCGTTTGGTAACCTACATAGTCCAAGTGCCTGCTTCGTAACCTGGATAGTCTAAGTGCCCGCTAGATAACCAACATAGTCAAAGTGCCCGCTAGGTAACCTACATAGTCCAAGTGCGCGCTAGGTAACCTAGATAGTCCAATTGCCCGTTAGCTAACCTAGATAGTCGAAGTGTCCGCTAGTTAACCTACATAGTCCAAGTGTCCGTTCGTTAACCTAGATAGTCCAAGTGCCCGTTTGGTAACCTACATAGTCCAAGTGCCTGCTTCGTAACCTGGATAGTCTAAGTGCCCGCTAGATAACCAACATAGTCAAAGTGCGCGATAGGTAACCTACATAGTCCAAGTGCCTTCTAGGGAGCCTATATAGTCCAAGTGCCTTCTAGGGAGCCTATATAGTCCATGTGACCGCTAGGGAACCTACATAGTCCAAGTGCCCGTTAGGGAACCTACATAGTCCAAGTGCTCCCTAGGTAACCTACATAGTCCAAATGCCCGCAAGGAAACCTACATAATCCAAGTGCCGTTAGGTAACCTAGATTGTCCAAGGGCCCGCTAGTTGACCTACATAGTCCAAGTGCCCGCTTGTTAACCTAGTTCGTCCAAGTGTCCGCTAATTAACCTACATACTCCAAGTGCCCGCTAGGTAACCAAGATAGTCAAAGTGGCCGCTAGGGAACTTACATAGTCCAAGTGCCCGTTAGGGAACCTACATAGTCCAAGTGCTCGCTAGGTAACCTACATAGTCAAAAATGCCCGCAAGGAAACCTACATAGTCTAAGTGCCCGCTAGGGAACCTACATAATCTAGTGCCGTTAGGTAACCTAGATAGTCCAAGGGCCCGCTAGTTGACCTACATAGTCCAAGTGCCCGCTTGTTAACCTAGTTCGTCCAAGTGTCCGCTAATTAACCTACATACTCCAAGTGCCTGCTAGGTAACCAAGATAGGCAAAGTGGCTGCTAGGGAACTTACATAGTCCAGGTGCCCGCTAGGGAACCTACATAATCCAAGTGCTGTTAGGTAACCTAGATAGTCCAAGTGCCCCTTAGCTAACCTAGATAGTCCAAGGGCCCGCTAGTTGACCTACATAGTCCAAGTGCCCGCTTGTTAACCTAGTTCGTCCCAGTGTCCGCTAATTAACCTACATAGTCCAAGTGCCCGCTAGGTAAAAAAGATAGTCAAAGTGGCCGCTAGGTAACCTACATAGTCCAAGTTCCCACTAGGTAACCTAGATAGTCCAAGTGCACGCTACTTAACCTAGATAGTCCAAGTGGCCGCTAGTTAACCAAGATCGTCCAAGTTACCTCTAGTTAACTTACATAGTCCAAGGGCCTGCTAGTTAACCTACATAGTCCAAGTGCCCGCTAGGTAACCTAGATAGTCCAAGTGACCACTAGGTTACCTACATAGTCCAAGTGCCCGCTGGGTAACCTAGATAGTCCAAGTGCATGCTAGTAAACCTAAATATTCCAAGTGCCTGTTAGGTAAACTACATAGTCCAAGTGCCCACTAGGTAACCTAGACAGTGCAATTGCCCGCTAGTTAACCTAGACAATCCAAGTACCCGCTAGGGAACCTACATAGTCCAAGTGCCCGATAGGACCTACATAGTCCAAGTGCTCGGTAAGCAACCTACATAGTGCAAGTGCCCGTTAGTTAACCTAGATAGTCAAAGTGCCTGCTAGGTAACCTAGATAGTCCAAGTGCCCGCTAGGTAACCTACATAGTCCAAGTGTGCGCTAGGTAACCTAGATAGTCCAATTGCCCGTTAGCTAACCTAGATAGTCGAAGTGTCCGCTAGTTAACCTACATAGTCCAAGTGCCCGTTCGTTAACCTAGATAGTCCAAGTGCCCGCTAGGTAACCTAGACAGTCCAAGTGCCCGCTAGGTTACCTACATAGTCCAAGTGCACGTTCGTTAACCTAGATAGTCCAAGTGCCCGCTGGTAACCTACATAGTCCAAGAGCCCGCTAGGTATCCTTGATAGTCCAAGAGCCTTCTAGTTAACCTACATAGTCCAAGTGACCGCTAGGTAACCTAGATAGCCCAAGTGCCCGCTAGGTAACCTACATAGTCCAAGTGCCCTCTAGGTAACCTAAATAATCCAAATGCCCGCTAAGGAAACTACATAGTCCAAGTGCCCCTAGTTAACCTAGATAGTTCAAGTGCCCGCTAGTTAACCTAGATCGTTCAAGTGTCCGATAGGTAACCTACACAGTCCAAGTGCCTGCTAGGTAACCTAGATAGTCCAAGTGCCTGTTAGCTAACCTACATAGTCCAAATGCCCGTTAGTTAACCTAGATAGTCCAAGTGCCCGCTATGTAACCTAGACAGTCCAAGTGCCCGCTAGGTTACCTACATAGTCAAGTGCACGTTCGTTAACCTAGATAGTCCAAGTGCCCGCCTCGTAACCTGGATAGTCCAAGTGCCAGCTAGTTAACCTTGATAGTCCAAGTGCCTTCTAGTTAACCTACATAGTCCAAGTGCCCGCTAGGGAACCTACATAGTCCAAGTGCCCTTTAGTTAACCTAGATAGTCAAAGTGCCTGCTAGGTAACCTAGATAGTCCAAGTGCCCGCTAGGTAACCTCCATAGTCCAAGTGCCCGTTAGGTAACCTTGATAGTGCAATTGCCCGTTAGCTAAGCTAGATAGTCCAAGTGTCCGCTAGTTAACCTACATAGTCCAATTGCCCGTTCGTTAACCTAGATAGTCCAAGTGCCCGCTAGGTAACCTAGACAGTCCAAGTGCCCGCTAGGTTACCTACATAGTCCAAGTGCACGTTCGTTAACCTAGATAGTCCAAGTGCCCGCCTCGTAACCTGGATAGTCCAAGTGCCAGCTAGTTAACCTTGATAGTCCAAGTGCCTTCTAGTTAACCTACAGAGTCCAAGTGCCCGCTAGGTAACCTAGATAGCCCAAGTGCCCGCTAGGCAACCTACATAGTCCAAGTGCCCGCTAGGTAACCTAAATAATCCAAATGCCCGCTAGGGAAACTACATAGTCCAAGTGCCCCTAGTTAACCTAGATAGTCCAAGTGCCCGCTATTAAACCTAGATAGTCCAAGGGCCCGCTAGTTAACCTAGATAGTCCATGTGCCTGCTAGTTAACCTACATAGTCCAAGTGCCCAATAGAAACCTATATAGTCCAAGTGCCCGATAGGGAACTTACATAGTCCAAGTGCCCTCTATGGAACCTACATAGTCCAAGTGCCCGTTAGGGAACCAATAGTCTTAGTGCTGTCTAGGGAACCTGCATCATCCAAGTGCCCGCTAAGTAACCTAGATAGTCCAAGTGCCCGCTAGGTAACTTACAAAGTCCAAGTGCCCGCTAATTAACCTACATAGTCCAAGTGACCGTTAGCTAGCCTAGATAGTCTACGGGCCCACTAGTTAACCTACATAGTTCAAGTGCCCGCTAGGTAACTTAGATAATCCAAGTGCCCGCTAGTTAACCTACATAGTCCAAAGGCCCGCTAGTTAACCTACATAGTGCAAGGGCCCGATAGTTAACCTCGATCGTCCAAGTGTCCGCTAGTTAACCTACATAATCCAAATGCCCGTTAGCTAACCTAGTTAGTCCAATGTCCCGCTAGTTGACCTACATAGTCTAAGTGCCCGCTAGGTAACCTAGATAGTCCTATTGCCCGTTAGTTAACCTCGATAGTCCAGGTGCCCACTAGGGGACGTACATATTCTAAGTGCCCGCTAGGTAACCCAGATAGTCCAAGTGCCCGCTAGGGTATATACATAGACCAAGTGCCCGCTAGGTAACCTAGATTTTCCAAGTGCCCGCTAGTTAACCTACATTGTAGAAGGGCCCCTTAGTTAACCTAGATAGTCCACGTGCCCGCTAGTTAACCTAGATTGTCCAAGTGTCCGCTAGTTAACCTACATAGTCCAAGTGCCCTTAGGTAACCTACATAGTCCAAGTGCCCGCTAGGGAACCTACATAGTCCAAGTTCCCGCTAGGTAACCTAGATAGTCAAGGGCCCGTTACCTATCCTAGATTGTCCAATTGCCCGCTAGGCAACCTACATAGTCCGAGTGCCCGTTCGTTAACCTAGAAGCCCAAGTGCCCGCTAGGTAACCTAGACAGTCCAAGTGCCCGCTAGGTTACCTGCATTGTCCAAGTGCCCGTTAGGTAACCTACATAGTCAAAGTGCCCGCTAGGTAACTTAGATAGTCCAAGTTCCTGTTAGCTAACCTAGATAGTCCTAGTGCCCGTTAGGTAACCTACATAGTGCAAGGGCTCGCTCGTTAACCTAGTTCGTCCAAGTGTCCGCTAGGTAACCAAGATAGTCAAAGTGTCCGCTACGTAACCTACATAGTCCAAGTTCCCACTAGGTCACCTAGATAGTCCAAGTGCCCGTTACCTAACCTAGATAGTCAAAGTGCCCGCTAGTTAACCAACATTGTCCAAGTGCCCGATACGGAACCTACATAGTCCCAGTGCCTGTTAGGTAACATACATAGTCCAAGTACCCGCTAGTTAACCTAGATCATCCAATTGTCTGCTAGTTAACCTACATAGTCCAAGTGCCCTTTAGGGAACCTAGATAGTCCAAGTGCCCGCTAGGGAACCTACATAGTCCAATTGACCGCTCTGGAACATACATAGTCCAAGTGCCTGTTAGTTAACCTAGATAGTCCAAGTACCCGCTATGTAACTTAGACAGTCCAAGTGCCCGCTAGGTTACCTACATAGTCCAAGTGTCCGTTCGTTAACCTAGATAGTCCAAGTGCCCGTTTGGTAACCTACATAGTCCAAGTGCCTGCTTCGTAACCTGGATAGTCTAAGTGCCCGCTAGATAACCAACATAGTCAAAGTGCCCGCTAGGTAACCTACATAGTCCAAGTGCGCGCTAGGTAACCTAGATAGTCCAATTGCCCGTTAGCTAACCTAGATAGTCGAAGTGTCCGCTAGTTAACCTACATAGTCCAAGTGTCCGTTCGTTAACCTAGATAGTCCAAGTGCCCGTTTGGTAACCTACATAGTCCAAGTGCCTGCTTCGTAACCTGGATAGTCTAAGTGCCCGCTAGATAACCAACATAGTCAAAGTGCGCGATAGGTAACCTACATAGTCCAAGTGCCTTCTAGGGAGCCTATATAGTCCAAGTGCCTTCTAGGGAGCCTATATAGTCCATGTGACCGCTAGGGAACCTACATAGTCCAAGTGCCCGTTAGGGAACCTACATAGTCCAAGTGCTCCCTAGGTAACCTACATAGTCCAAATGCCCGCAAGGAAACCTACATAATCCAAGTGCCGTTAGGTAACCTAGATTGTCCAAGGGCCCGCTAGTTGACCTACATAGTCCAAGTGCCCGCTTGTTAACCTAGTTCGTCCAAGTGTCCGCTAATTAACCTACATACTCCAAGTGCCCGCTAGGTAACCAAGATAGTCAAAGTGGCCGCTAGGGAACTTACATAGTCCAAGTGCCCGTTAGGGAACCTACATAGTCCAAGTGCTCGCTAGGTAACCTACATAGTCAAAAATGCCCGCAAGGAAACCTACATAGTCTAAGTGCCCGCTAGGGAACCTACATAATCTAGTGCCGTTAGGTAACCTAGATAGTCCAAGGGCCCGCTAGTTGACCTACATAGTCCAAGTGCCCGCTTGTTAACCTAGTTCGTCCAAGTGTCCGCTAATTAACCTACATACTCCAAGTGCCTGCTAGGTAACCAAGATAGGCAAAGTGGCCGCTAGGGAACTTACATAGTCCAGGTGCCCGCTAGGGAACCTACATAATCCAAGTGCTGTTAGGTAACCTAGATAGTCCAAGTGCCCCTTAGCTAACCTAGATAGTCCAAGGGCCCGCTAGTTGACCTACATAGTCCAAGTGCCCGCTTGTTAACCTAGTTCGTCCCAGTGTCCGCTAATTAACCTACATAGTCCAAGTGCCCGCTAGGTAAAAAAGATAGTCAAAGTGGCCGCTAGGTAACCTACATAGTCCAAGTTCCCACTAGGTAACCTAGATAGTCCAAGTGCACGCTACTTAACCTAGATAGTCCAAGTGGCCGCTAGTTAACCAAGATCGTCCAAGTTACCTCTAGTTAACTTACATAGTCCAAGGGCCTGCTAGTTAACCTACATAGTCCAAGTGCCCGCTAGGTAACCTAGATAGTCCAAGTGACCACTAGGTTACCTACATAGTCCAAGTGCCCGCTGGGTAACCTAGATAGTCCAAGTGCATGCTAGTAAACCTAAATATTCCAAGTGCCTGTTAGGTAAACTACATAGTCCAAGTGCCCACTAGGTAACCTAGACAGTGCAATTGCCCGCTAGTTAACCTAGACAATCCAAGTACCCGCTAGGGAACCTACATAGTCCAAGTGCCCGATAGGACCTACATAGTCCAAGTGCTCGGTAAGCAACCTACATAGTGCAAGTGCCCGTTAGTTAACCTAGATAGTCAAAGTGCCTGCTAGGTAACCTAGATAGTCCAAGTGCCCGCTAGGTAACCTACATAGTCCAAGTGTGCGCTAGGTAACCTAGATAGTCCAATTGCCCGTTAGCTAACCTAGATAGTCGAAGTGTCCGCTAGTTAACCTACATAGTCCAAGTGCCCGTTCGTTAACCTAGATAGTCCAAGTGCCCGCTAGGTAACCTAGACAGTCCAAGTGCCCGCTAGGTTACCTACATAGTCCAAGTGCACGTTCGTTAACCTAGATAGTCCAAGTGCCCGCTGGTAACCTACATAGTCCAAGAGCCCGCTAGGTATCCTTGATAGTCCAAGAGCCTTCTAGTTAACCTACATAGTCCAAGTGACCGCTAGGTAACCTAGATAGCCCAAGTGCCCGCTAGGTAACCTACATAGTCCAAGTGCCCTCTAGGTAACCTAAATAATCCAAATGCCCGCTAAGGAAACTACATAGTCCAAGTGCCCCTAGTTAACCTAGATAGTTCAAGTGCCCGCTAGTTAACCTAGATCGTTCAAGTGTCCGATAGGTAACCTACACAGTCCAAGTGCCTGCTAGGTAACCTAGATAGTCCAAGTGCCTGTTAGCTAACCTACATAGTCCAAATGCCCGTTAGTTAACCTAGATAGTCCAAGTGCCCGCTATGTAACCTAGACAGTCCAAGTGCCCGCTAGGTTACCTACATAGTCAAGTGCACGTTCGTTAACCTAGATAGTCCAAGTGCCCGCCTCGTAACCTGGATAGTCCAAGTGCCAGCTAGTTAACCTTGATAGTCCAAGTGCCTTCTAGTTAACCTACATAGTCCAAGTGCCCGCTAGGGAACCTACATAGTCCAAGTGCCCTTTAGTTAACCTAGATAGTCAAAGTGCCTGCTAGGTAACCTAGATAGTCCAAGTGCCCGCTAGGTAACCTCCATAGTCCAAGTGCCCGTTAGGTAACCTTGATAGTGCAATTGCCCGTTAGCTAAGCTAGATAGTCCAAGTGTCCGCTAGTTAACCTACATAGTCCAATTGCCCGTTTGTTAACCTAGATAGTCCAAGTGCCCGCTAGGTAACCTAGACAGTCCAAGTGCCCGCTAGGTTACCTACATAGTCCAAGTGCACGTTCGTTAACCTAGATAGTCCAAGTGCCCGCCTCGTAACCTGGATAGTCCAAGTGCCAGCTAGTTAACCTTGATAGTCCAAGTGCCTTCTAGTTAACCTACAGAGTCCAAGTGCCCGCTAGGTAACCTAGATAGCCCAAGTGCCCGCTAGGCAACCTACATAGTACAAGTGCCCGCTAGGTAACCTAAATAATCCAAATGCCCGCTAGGGAAACTACATAGTCCAAGTGCCCCTAGTTAACCTAGATAGTCCAAGTGCCCGCTATTAAACCTAGATAGTCCAAGGGCCCGCTAGTTAACCCAGATAGTCCATGTGCCTGCTAGTTAACCTACATAGTCCAAGTGCCCAATAGAAACCTATATAGTCCAAGTGCCCGATAGGGAACCTACATAGTCCAAGTGCCCTCTATGGAACCTACATAGTCCAAGTGCCCGTTAGGGAACCAATAGTCTTAGTGCTGTCTAGGGAACCTGCGTCATCCAAGTGCCCGCTAGGTAACCTAGATAGTCCAAGTTCCTGTTAGCTAACCTAGATAGTCCTAGTGCCCGTTAGGTAACCTACATAGTGCAAGGGCCCGCTCGTTAACCTAGTTCGTCCAAGTGTCCGCTAGGTAACCAAGATAGTCAAAGTGTCCGCTACGTAACCTACATAGTCCAAGTTCCCACTAGGTCACCTAGATAGTCCAAGTGCCCGTTACCTAACCTAGATAGTCAAAGTGCCCGCTAGTTAACCAACATTGTCCAAGTGCCCGATACGAAACCTACATAGTCCAAGTGCCTGTTAGGTAACATACATAGTCCAAGTACCCGCTAGTTAACCTAGATCATCCAATTGTCTGCTAGTTAACCTACATAGTCCAAGTGCCCTTTAGGGAACCTAGATACCAAGTGCCCGCTAGGGAACCTACATAGTCCAATTGTCCGCTCTGGAACATACATAGTCCAAGTGCCTGTTAGTTAACCTAGATAGTCCAAGTGCCCGCTATGTAACTTAGACAGTCCAAGTGCCCGCTAGGTTACCTACATGGTCTAAGTGTCCGTTCGTTAACCTAGATAGTCCAAGTGCCCGTTTGGTAACCTACATAGTCCAAGTGCCTGCTTCGTAACCTGGATAGTCTAAGTGCCCGCTAGATAACCAACATAGTCTAAGTGCGCGATAGGTAACCTACATAGTCCAAGTGCCTTCTAGGGAGCCTACATAGTCCACGTGACCGCTAGGGAACCTACATAGTCCAAGTGCCCGTTAGGGAACCTACATAGTCCAAGTGCTCGCTAGGTAACCTACATAGTCCAAATGCCCGCAAGGAAACCTACATAGTCTAAGTGCCCGCTAGGGAACCTACATAATCCAAGTGCCGTTAGGTAACCTAGATAGTCCAAGTGCCCGTTAGCTAACCTAGATAGTCAAAGGGCCCGCTAGTTGACCTACATAGTCCAAGTGCCCGCTTGTTAACCTAGTTCGTCCAAGTGTCCGCTAATTAACCTACATACTCCAAGTGCCCGCTAGGTAACCAAGATAGACAAAGTGGCCGCTAGGGAGCCTACATAGTCCAAGTGCCCGTTAGGGAACCTACATAGTCCAAGTGCTCGCTAGGTAACCTACATAGTCCAAATGCCCGCAAGGAAACCTACATAGTCTAAGTGCCCGCTAGGGAACCTACATAGTCCAAGTGCCCGATAGGACCTACATAGTCCAAGTGCTCGGTAAGCAACCTACATAGTGCAAGTGCCCGTTAGTTAACCTAGATAGTCAAAGTGCCTGCTAGGTAACCTAGATAGTCCAAGTGCCCGCTAGGTAACCTACATAGTCCAAGTGTGCGCTAGGTAACCTAGATAGTCCAATTGCCCGTTAGCTAACCTAGATAGTCGAAGTGTCCGCTAGTTAACCTACATAGTCCAAGTGCCCGTTCGTTAACCTAGATAGTCCAAGTGCCCGCTAGGTAACCTAGACAGTCCAAGTGCCCGCTAGGTTACCTACATAGTCCAAGTGCACGTTCGTTAACCTAGATAGTCCAAGTGCCCGCTGGTAACCTACATAGTCCAAGAGCCCGCTAGGTATCCTTGATAGTCCAAGAGCCTTCTAGTTAACCTACATAGTCCAAGTGACCGCTAGGTAACCTAGATAGCCCAAGTGCCCGCTAGGTAACCTACATAGTCCAAGTGCCCTCTAGGTAACCTAAATAATCCAAATGCCCGCTAAGGAAACTACATAGTCCAAGTGCCCCTAGTTAACCTAGATAGTTCAAGTGCCCGCTAGTTAACCTAGATCGTTCAAGTGTCCGATAGGTAACCTACACAGTCCAAGTGCCTGCTAGGTAACCTAGATAGTCCAAGTGCCTGTTAGCTAACCTACATAGTCCAAATGCCCGTTAGTTAACCTAGATAGTCCAAGTGCCCGCTATGTAACCTAGACAGTCCAAGTGCCCGCTAGGTTACCTACATAGTCAAGTGCACGTTCGTTAACCTAGATAGTCCAAGTGCCCGCCTCGTAACCTGGATAGTCCAAGTGCCAGCTAGTTAACCTTGATAGTCCAAGTGCCTTCTAGTTAACCTACATAGTCCAAGTGCCCGCTAGGGAACCTACATAGTCCAAGTGCCCTTTAGTTAACCTAGATAGTCAAAGTGCCTGCTAGGTAACCTAGATAGTCCAAGTGCCCGCTAGGTAACCTCCATAGTCCAAGTGCCCGTTAGGTAACCTTGATAGTGCAATTGCCCGTTAGCTAAGCTAGATAGTCCAAGTGTCCGCTAGTTAACCTACATAGTCCAATTGCCCGTTCGTTAACCTAGATAGTCCAAGTGCCCGCTAGGTAACCTAGACAGTCCAAGTGCCCGCTAGGTTACCTACATAGTCCAAGTGCACGTTCGTTAACCTAGATAGTCCAAGTGCCCGCCTCGTAACCTGGATAGTCCAAGTGCCAGCTAGTTAACCTTGATAGTCCAAGTGCCTTCTAGTTAACCTACAGAGTCCAAGTGCCCGCTAGGTAACCTAGATAGCCCAAGTGCCCGCTAGGCAACCTACATAGTACAAGTGCCCGCTAGGTAACCTAAATAATCCAAATGCCCGCTAGGGAAACTACATAGTCCAAGTGCCCCTAGTTAACCTAGATAGTCCAAGTGCCCGCTATTAAACCTAGATAGTCCAAGGGCCCGCTAGTTAACCCAGATAGTCCATGTGCCTGCTAGTTAACCTACATAGTCCAAGTGCCCAATAGAAACCTATATAGTCCAAGTGCCCGATAGGGAACCTACATAGTCCAAGTGCCCTCTATGGAACCTACATAGTCCAAGTGCCCGTTAGGGAACCAATAGTCTTAGTGCTGTCTAGGGAACCTGCGTCATCCAAGTGCCCGCTAGGTAACCTAGATAGTCCAAGTTCCTGTTAGCTAACCTAGATAGTCCTAGTGCCCGTTAGGTAACCTACATAGTGCAAGGGCCCGCTCGTTAACCTAGTTCGTCCAAGTGTCCGCTAGGTAACCAAGATAGTCAAAGTGTCCGCTACGTAACCTACATAGTCCAAGTTCCCACTAGGTCACCTAGATAGTCCAAGTGCCCGTTACCTAACCTAGATAGTCAAAGTGCCCGCTAGTTAACCAACATTGTCCAAGTGCCCGATACGGAACCTACATAGTCCAAGTGCCTGTTAGGTAACATACATAGTCCAAGTACCCGCTAGTTAACCTAGATCATCCAATTGTCTGCTAGTTAACCTACATAGTCCAAGTGCCCTTTAGGGAACCTAGATACCAAGTGCCCGCTAGGGAACCTACATAGTCCAATTGTCCGCTCTGGAACATACATAGTCCAAGTGCCTGTTAGTTAACCTAGATAGTCCAAGTGCCCGCTATGTAACTTAGACAGTCCAAGTGCCCGCTAGGTTACCTACATGGTCTAAGTGTCCGTTCGTTAACCTAGATAGTCCAAGTGCCCGTTTGGTAACCTACATAGTCCAAGTGCCTGCTTCGTAACCTGGATAGTCTAAGTGCCCGCTAGATAACCAACATAGTCTAAGTGCGCGATAGGTAACCTACATAGTCCAAGTGCCTTCTAGGGAGCCTACATAGTCCACGTGACCGCTAGGGAACCTACATAGTCCAAGTGCCCGTTAGGGAACCTACATAGTCCAAGTGCTCGCTAGGTAACCTACATAGTCCAAATGCCCGCAAGGAAACCTACATAGTCTAAGTGCCCGCTAGGGAACCTACATAATCCAAGTGCCGTTAGGTAACCTAGATAGTCCAAGTGCCCGTTAGCTAACCTAGATAGTCAAAGGGCCCGCTAGTTGACCTACATAGTCCAAGTGCCCGCTTGTTAACCTAGTTCGTCCAAGTGTCCGCTAATTAACCTACATACTCCAAGTGCCCGCTAGGTAACCAAGATAGACAAAGTGGCCGCTAGGGAACCTACATAGTCCAAGTGCCCGTTAGGGAACCTACATAGTCCAAGTGCTCGCTAGGTAACCTACATAGTCCAAATGCCCGCAAGGAAACCTACATAGTCTAAGTGCCCGCTAGGGAACCTACATAATCCAAGTGCCGTTAGGTAACCTAGATAGTCCAAGTGCCCGTTAGCTAACCTAGATAGTCCAAGGGCCCGCAAGTTGACCTACATAGTCCAAGTGCCCGCTTGTTAACCTAGTTCGTCCCAGTGTCCGCTAATTAACCTACATAGTCCAAGTGCCCGCTAGGTAACCAAGATAGTCAAAGTGGCCGCTAGGTAACCTACATAGTCCAAGTTCCCACTAGGTAACCTAGATAGTCCAAGTGCACGCTACTTAACCTAGATAGTCCAAGTGGCCGCTAGTTAACCAGGATCGTCCAAGTGACCTCTAGTTAACTTACATAGTCCAAGGGCCTGCTAGTTAACCTACATAGTCCAAGTGCCCGCTAGGTAACCTAGATAGTCCAAGTGACCACTAGGTTACCTACATAGTCCAGGTGCCAGCTAGGGAACCTACATAGTCCAAGTGCCCGCTAGTTAACCTAGATAGTCCAAGTGCATGCTAGTAAACCTAAATATTCCAAGTGCCTGCTAGGTAAACTACATAGTCCAAGTGCCCACTAGGTAACCTAGACAGTGCAATTGCCCGCTAGTTAACCTAGACAATCCAAGTACCCGCTAGGGAACCTACATAGTCCAAGTGCCCGATAGGACCTACATAGTCCAAGTGCTCGGTAAGCAACCTACATAGTGCAAGTGCCCGTTAGTTAACCAAGATAGTCAAAGTGCCTGCTAGGTAACCTAGATAGTCCAAGTGCCCGCTAGGTAACCTACATAGTCCAAGTGCGCGCTAGGTAACCTAGATAGTCCAATTGCCCGTTAGCTAACCTAGATAGTCGAAGTGTCCGCTAGTTAACCTACATAGTCCAAGTGTCCGTTCATTAACCTAGATAGTCCAAGTGCCCGTTTGGTAACCTACATAGTCCAAGTGCCTGCTTCGTAACGTGGATAGTCTAAGTGCCCGCTAGATAACCAACATAGTCAAAGTGCGCGATAGGTAACCTACATAGTCCAAGTGCCTTCTAGGGAGCCTACATAGTCCACGTGACCGCTAGGGAACCTACATAGTCCAAGTGCCCGTTAGGGAACCTACATAGTCCAAGTGCTCGCTAGGTAACCTACATAGTCCAAATGCCCGCAAGGAAACCTAAATAGTCTAAGTGCCCGCTAGGGAACCTACATAATCCAAGTGCCGTTAGGTAACCTAGATAGTCCAAGTGCCCGTTAGCTCACCTAGTTAGTCCAAGGGCCCGCTAATTGACCTACATAGTCCAAGTGCCCGCTTGTTAACCTAGTTCGTCCAAGTGTCCACTAATTAAAATACATAGTCCAAGTGCCCGCTAGGTAACCAAGATAATCAAAGTGGCCACTAGGGAACCTACATAGTCCAAGTGCCCGTTAGGGAACCTACATAGTCCAAGTGCTCGCTAGGTAACCTACATAGTCCAAATGCTCGCAAGGAAACCTACATAGTCTAAGTGCCCGCTAGGGAACCTACATAATCCAAGTGCCGTTAGGTAACCTAGATAGTCCAAGTGCCCGTTAGCTAACCTAGATAGTCCAAGGGCCCGCTAGTTGACCTACATAGTCCAAGTGCCTGCTTGTTAACCTAGTTCGTCCAAGTGTCCGCTAATTAACCTACATAGTCCACGTGCCCGCTAGGTAACCAAGATAGTCAAAGTGGCCGCTAGGTAACCTACATAGTCCAAGTTCCCACTAGGTAACCTAGATAGTCCAAGTGCCCGTTACCTAACCTAGAAAGTCCAAGTGCCCGCTAGGTAACCTACATAGTCCTAGTGCCCGCTAGTTAACCAACATTGTCCAATTGCCCGATACGGAACCTACATAGTCCAAGTGCCCGTTAGGTAACCTACATAGTCCAAATGCCCGCTAGTAACCTACATAGTCCAAGTGCCCGATAGGGAACTCACATAATCCATGTGCCCGCTAGGGAACCTACATAGTCCAAGTACCCGTTAGGTAACCTAGATAGTCCAAATGCCCGCTAGGGAACCCACATAGTCCAAGTGCCCGCTAGGGAACTTACATAGTCCAAGTGCCCGTTAGTTAACCTAGATAGTCCAAGTGCTAGCTAGTTAACCTAGATAATCCAAGTACCCGCTAGGTAACGTAGATAGTCCAAGTGCCCTCTAGGGGACGTACATAGTCCAAGTGTCCACTAAGTAACCTAAATAGTCCAAGTGCCCGCTAGGGTATGTACATAGACCAAGTGCCCGCTGGTACCCTACATAGTCCCAGTGCCCGATAGGGAACCTACATAGTTCAAGAGCCCTTTAGGGAGCCTAGATAGTCCAAATGCCTGCTAGGGAAAATGCATCGTGCAAGTGCCTGCTAGGTAACCTAGATAATCCAAGTGCCCGCTAGTTAACCTAGATAGTCCAAGTGCCCGCTAGTTAACCTAGAACCTCCAAGTGTCCGCTAGTTAACCAACATAGTCGTAGGGCCCACTATTTAACCTTCATAGTCCAAGAACCCGCTAGTTTACCTAGATTGTCCAAGTGCCCGCTAGGTAACCTACAGGGTCCTAGTGCCCGCTAGGTAACCTAGATAGTCCAAGTTCCTGTTAGCTAACCTAGATAGTCCAAGTGCCCTTTAGGTAACCTAGATAGTCCTAGTGCCCGCTATGTAACCTACATAGTCCAAGTTCCCGCTAGGTAACCTAGATAGTCCAAGTGCCCGTTACCTAACCTAGATCGTCCAAGTGCCCGCTAGGCAACCCACATAGTACAAGTGCCCACTAGGTAACCTAGACAGTCCAATTGCACGCTAGTTAACCTAGACAGTCCAAGTAACCTCTAGGGAACCTACATTGTCCAAGTGCCCGCTAGGGAACCTACGTATTCCAAGTGTTCGCTAGGCAACCTACATAGTCCAAGTGCCCGCTAGTTAACCTAGATAGTCCAAGTGCCCGCTAGTTAACCAGGATTGTCCTAGTGCCCTCTAGTTAACTTACATAGTCCAGGGGCCTGCTAGTTAACCTACATAGACCAAGGGCCCGCTAGTTAACCTAGATAGTCCAAGTGCCCGCTTGTTAACCTACATAGTCCAAGTGCCTGCTAGGTAACCTAGAGAGGCCAAGTGACCACTAGGTTACCTACATAGTCCAAGTGCCCGTTCGTTAACCTACATAGTCCAAGTGCCCGCTAGGTAACGTACATAGTCCAAGTGCCCGCTAGGGAACGTACATAGTCCAAGTGCCCGCTAGGTAACCTAGATAGGCCAATTGCCCGCTAGTTAACCTACATAGTCCAAGTGCGTGGTAGGTAAACTACATAGTCCAAGTGCCCACTAGGTAACCTAGACAGTCCAATTGCCCGCTAGTTAACCTAGATAGTCCAAGTTCCCGCTGGGTAACCTACATAGTGCAAGTGTCCGCTAGTTAACCTACATAGTCCAAGTGCCCGCTAGCTAACCTAGATAGTCCAAGTACCCGCTATTTAACCTAGATTGTCCAATTGTCCGCTAGTTAACCTACATAGTCCAAGCGCCCTTTAGGGAACGTAGATAGTCCAAGTGCCCGCTAGGGAACCTACGTAGTCCAATTGCCCGCTCTGGAACATACATAGTCCAAGTGCCTGTTAGTTAACCTAGATAATCCAAGTGCCCGCTAGTTAACCTACATAGTCCAAGTGCCCCCTGGGTAACCTACGTAGTGCAAGTGTCCGCTAGTTAACCTACATAGTCCAAGTGCCCGCTAGTTAACCTAGATTGTCCAATTGTCCGCTAGTTAACCTACATAGTCCAAGTGCCCGCTAGGTAATCTACATAGTCCAAGTGCCCGCTAGGTAACCTATATAGTCCAAATGCCCGCTAGAGAACCTACATAGTCCAAGTTCCCTCTAGGTAACCTAGATAGTCCAAGTGCACGCTACTTAACCTAGATAGTCCAAGTGCCCGCTAGTTAACCAGGATCGTCCAAGTGCCCTCTATTTAACTTACATAGTCCAAGAGCCTGCTAGTTAACCTACATAGTCCAAGTGCCCGCAAGGTAACCTAGATAGTCCAAATGACCACTAGGTTACCTACATAGTCCAAGTGCCAGCTAGGGAACCAACATTGTCCAAGTGCCCGCTAGGTAACCTAGATAGTCCAAGTGCACGCTAGATAACCTACATATTCCAAGTGCCTGCTAGGTAAACTACATAGTCCAAGTGCCCACTAGGCAACCTAGACAGTGCAATTGCCCGCTAGTTAATCTAGACAATCCAAGTACCCGCTAGGGAACCTACATAGTCCAAGTGCCCGATAGGACCTACATAGTCCAAGTGCTCGCTAAGCAACCTACATAGTGTAAGTGCCCATTAGTTAACCTAGATAGTCAAAGTGCCTGCTAGGTAACCTAGATAGTCCAAGTGCCCGCTAGGTAACCTACATAGTCCAAGTGCGCGCTAGGTAACTTAGATAGTCCAATTGCCCGTTAGCTAACCTAGATAGTCGAAGTGTCTGCTAGTTAACCTACATAGTCCAAGTGCCCGTTCGTTAACCTAGATAGTCCAAGTGCCCGCTAGGTAACCTAGACAGTCCAAGTGCCCGCTAGGTTACCTACATAGTCAAGTGCACGTTCGTTAACCTAGATAGTCCAAGTGCCCACCTCGTAACTTGGATAGTCCAAGTGCCACCTAGTTAACCTTGATAGTCCAAGTGCCTTCTAGTTAACCTATATAGTCCAAGTGCCCGCTAGGGAACCTACATAGTCCAAGTGCCCTTTAGTTAACCTAGATAGTCAAAGTGCCTGCTAGGTAACCCAGATAGTCCAAGTGCCCGCTAGGTAACCTCCATAGTCCAAGTGCCCGTTAGGTAACCTTGATAGTCCAATTGCCCGTTAGCTAAGCTAGATAGTCCAAGTATCCGCTAGTTAACCTACATAGTCCAATTGCCCGTTCGTTAACCTAGATAGTCCAAGTGCCCGCTAGGTAACCTAGACAGTCCAAGTGCCCGCTAGGTTACCTACATAGTCCAAGTGCACGTTCGTTAACCTAGATAGTCCATGTGCCCGCCTCGTAACCTGGATAGTCCAAGTCCCAGCTAGTTAACCTTGATAGTCCAAGTGCCTTTTAGTTAACCTACATAGTCCATGTGCCCGCTAGGTAACCTAGATAGTCCAAGTGCCCGCTAGGTAACCTACATAGTCCATGTGCCCGCTAGGTAACCTACATAGTCCAAGTGCCCGATAGTTAACCTAGATAGTCCAAGTGCCCGCTAGTAAACCTAGATAGTCCAAGGGCCCGCTAGTTAACCTAGATAGTCCAAGTGCCCGCGAGTTAATCTAAATCGTCCAAGTGTCTGCTAGGTAACCTACATAGTCCAAGTGCCTGCTAGGTAACCTACATAGTCCAAGTGCCTGTTAGCTAACCTACATAGTCCAAGTGCCCGTTCGTTAACCTAGATAGTCCACGTGCCCGCTATGTAACCTAGACAGTCCAAGTGCCCGCTAGGTTACCTACATAGTCCAAGTGTCCGTTCGTTAACCTAGATAGTCCAAGTGCCCGTTTGGTAACCTACATAGTCCAAATGCCCGCTTCGTAACCTGCATAGTCTAAGTGCCCGCTAGATAACCAACATAGTCAAAGTGAGCGATAGGTAACCTACATAGTCCAAGTGCCTTCTAGGGAGCCTACATTGTCCACGTGACCGCTAGGGAACCTACATAGTCCAAGTGCCCGTTAGGGAACCTACATAGTCCAAATGCCCGCATGGAAACCTACATAGTCTAAGTGCCCGCTAGGTAACCTACATAATCCAAGTGCCCGTTAGGTAACCTAGACCGTCCAAGTGCCCGTTAGCTAACCTAGATAGTTCAAGTGCCCGTTAGCTAACCTAGATAGTCCAAGGGCCCGCTAGTTGACCTACATAGTCCAAGTGCCAGCTAGGTAACCTAGATAGTACAAGTGCCCGCTTGGGAACCTAGATAGTCCAAGTGCCTGTTAGCTAACCTAGATAGTCCAAGTGGCGGCTATGTAACCTACATAGTCCAAGTGCCCGTTCATTAACCTAGATAATCCAAGTGCCTGCTAGGTAACCTAGACAGTCAAAGTGCCCGCTAGTTAACCTACATAGTCCAAGTGCCCGTTAGTTAACCTACATAATCCAAGTGCCCGTTAGCTAACCTAGATAGTCCAAGGGCCCGCTACATGACCTACATAGTCCAAGTGCCCGCTATGTAACCTAGATAGACCTAGTGCCCGCTAGTTAAACAAGATAGTCCTAGTGCCTTTTAGTTAACCTAGATAGTTCAAGTGCCCTCTAGGGGACATACATAGTCCAAGTGCCCGCTAGTTTATGTACATAGACCAAGTGCCCGCTAGGCAACCTAGAGAGTCCATGTGCCCGCTAGTTAACCTACATAGTCCAAGTGCCCGATAAAAACCTATATAGTCCAAGTGCCCGATGGGGAACCTACATAGTCCAAATGCCCGCTATGGAACCTACATAGTCCAAGAACCCGTTAGGAAACCAATAGTCTTAGTGCTGGCTAGGGAACATGTATCATCCAAGTGCCCGCTAGGTAACCTAGATAGTCCAAGTGCCCGCTAGGTAACCTACAAAGTCCAAGTGCCCGCTAGGTAATCTATAGAGTCCAAATGCCCCCTAGGGAACCTACATAGTCCAAGAACCCGCTAATTAACCTACATAGTCCAAATGACCGTTAGCTAACCTAGATAGTCTAAGGGCCCACTAGTTAACCTACATAGTTCAAGTGCCCGCTAGGTAACTTAGATAATCCAAGTGCCCGCTAGTTAACCTACATAGTCCAAAGGCCCGCTAGTTAACCTACATAGTGCAAGGGCCCGCTAGTCCACCTAGATCGTCCACGTGTCCACTAGTTAACCTACATAATCCAAATGCCTGTTAGCTAACCTAGATAGTCCAAGGGCCCGCTAGTTGACCTACATAGTCCAAATGCCCGCTAGGTAACCTAGATAGACCAAGTGCCCGCTTGTTAACCTAGATAATCCTAGTGCCCGTTAGTTAACCTAGATAGTCCAAGTGCCCACTAGGGGACGTACATATTCCAAGTGCCCGCTAGGTAACCCAGATAGTCCATGTGCCGGCTAGGGTATGTACATAGACAAAGTGCCCGTTAGGTAACCTAGATAGTTCAAGTGCCCGCTAGTTAACCTACATAGTCGAAGGGCCCCTTAGTTAACCTAGATATTCCAAGTGCCAGCTAGTTAACCTAGATTGTCCAAGTGTCCGCTAGTTAACCTACATAGTACAAGTGCCCGTTAGGTAACGTATATAGTCCAAGTGCCCGCTAGGTAACCTACATAGTCCAAGTTCCCGCTAGGTAACCTAGATAGTCAAGGGCCCGTTACCTAACCTAGATCGTCCAAGTGCCCGTTAAGCAACCTACACAGTCCGAGTGCCCGTTCGTTAACCTAGAAATCCAAGTGCCCGCTAGGTAACCTAGACAGTCCAAGTGCCCGCTAGGTAACCTAGATAGTCCAAGTGCCCGCTAGGTAACCTACATAGTCAAAGTGCCCGCTAGGTAACCTAGATAGTCCAAGTTCCTGTTAGCTAACCTAGATAGTCAAAGTGCCCGCTAGGTAACCTACATAGTCCAAGGGCCCGCTTGTTAACCTAGTTTGTCCAAGTGTCCGCTAATTAACCTACATAGTCCAAGTGCCCGCTAGGTAAACAAGATAGTCAAAGTGTCCGCTAGGTAACCTACATATTCCAAGTTCCCACAAGGAAACCTAGATAGTCCAAGTGCCCGTTACCTAACCTAGATAGTCCAAGTGCCCGCTAGGTAACCTACATAGTCCTAGTGCCCGCTAGTTAACCAACATTGTCCAATTGCCCGATACGGAACCTACATAGTCCAAGTGCCCGTTAGGTAACCTACATAGTCCAAATGCCCGCTAGTAACCTACATAGTCCAAGGGCCCTCTAGGGAACCTGCATCGTACAAGTGCCCGCTAGTTAACCTACATAGTCCAAGTGCCCGCTAGTTAACCTACATAATCCAAGGGCCCTCTACTTAACTTAGATAGTTCAATTGCCCGCTAGGGGACGTACATACTCCAAGTGCCCGCTGGTAACCTAGATAGTCCAAGGGCCCTCTGGTTAACCTACATAATCCAATGGCCCTCTAGTTAACTTAGATAGTCCAAGTGCCCGATAGGGAAACTACATAGTCCAAGTGCCCGCTGAGGATCCTACATAGTCCAAGTGCCCGATAGAGAACCTACATAGTCCAAGTGCCCGTTAGGGAACCTAGATAGTCCAAGAGCCCATAGGGAACCTATATAGTCCAAGTGCCCGCTAGGGAACCTACATAGTCAAAGTGCCCGCTAGGGAACCTGCATTGTCCAAGTGCCCGCTAGTTAACCTAGATAGTCCAAGTGTCCGCTAGTTAACCTACATAGTCCAAGTTCCCGTTAGGTAACCTAGATAGTCCAAGTGCCCGTAAGGTAACCTACATAGTCCAAGTGCCCGTTAGGTAACCTAGATATTCCAAGTTCCTGTTAACTAACCTAGATAGTCCAAGTGCCCGCTAGGTAACCTACATAGTCCAAGTGCCCTTCGTTAACCTAGATAGTCCAAGTGAATGCTAAGTAACCTAGACTGTTCAAGTGCCCGCTAGGTTACCTAAATTTTCCAAGTGCACGTTCGTTAACCTAGATAGTCCAAGTGCCCGCTAGGTAACCTACATAGTCCAAGGGCCCGCTAGGTAACCTATATAGTCCAAGTGCCCGCTAGTTAACCTAGATAGTCCAAGTTCCTGTTGGCTAACATACATAGTCGAAGTGCCCGTTAGGTAACCTAGACAGTCCAAGTGCCCGCTAGGTAACCTCCATAGTCCAAGTGCCCGCTAATTAACCTATATAGTCCAAGTGCCCGCTAGGGAACCTGCATCTTCCAAGTGCCCGCTAGTTAATCTAGAAAGTCCAAGTGCCCGCTAGTAAAACTAGATAGTCCAAGTGCCCGCTTGTTAACCTAGATCGTCCAAGTGCCCGCTAGTTAACCTACATAGTCCAAGGTCCGCTAGTTAACCTAGATATTCCAAGTGCCCGCTAGTTAACCTACATAGTCCAAGGGCCCTCTAGTTAACCTAGATAGTCCAAGTGCCCGCTAGGGGACGTACATAGTCCAAGTGCCCGCTAGGTAAGGGAGATAGTCTAAGGGCCCGCTAGTTAAACTACATAGTCCAACTGCCCGATAGTGAACCTACATAGTCCAAGTGCCCGCTAATTAACATATATAATCCAAGTGCCCGCTAGGGAACCTACATCGTCCAAGTGCCCGCTAGTTAATCCAGATAGTCCACGTGCCCGCTAGTTAACCTAGATAGTCCAAGTGAATGCTAAGTAACCTAGACTGTTCAAGTGCCCGCTAGGTTACCTAAATTTTCCAAGTGCACGTTCGTTAACCTAGATAGTCCAAGTGCCCGCTAGGTAACCTACATAGTCCAAGGGCCCGCTAGGTAACCTATATAGTCCAAGTGCCCGCTAGTTAACCTAGATAGTCCAAGTTCCTGTTAGCTAACATACATAGTCGAAGTGCCCGTTAGGTAACCTAGACAGTCCAAGTGCCCGCTAGGTAACTTCCATAGTCCAAGTGCCCGCTAATTAACCTATATAGTCCAAGTGCCCGCTAGGGAACCTGCATCTTCCAAGTGCCCGCTAGTTAATGTAGAAAGTCCAAGTGCCCGCTAGTAAAACTAGATAGTCCAAGTGCCCGCTTGTTAACTTAGATCGTCCAAGTGCCCGCTAGTTAACCTACATAGCCCAAGGTCCGCTAGTTAACCTAGATATTCCAAGTGCCCGCTAGTTAACCTACATAGTCCAAGGGCCCTCTAGTTAACCTAGATAGTCCAAGTGCCCGCTAGGGGACGTACAAAGTCCAAGTGCCCGCTAGGTAACCGAGATAGTCTAAGGGCCCGCTAGTTAAACTACATAGTCCAACTGCCCGATAGTGAACCTACATAGTCCAAGTGCCCGCTAATTAACATATATAGTCCAAGTGCCCGCTAGGGAACCTACATCGTCCAAGTGCCCGCTAGTTAATCCAGATAGTCCACGTGCCCGCTAGTTAACCTAGATAGTCCAAGTGCCCGCTAGGTAACCTAGATCGTCCAAGTGCCCGCTAGTTAACCTACATAGTCCAAGGTCCGCTAGTTAACCTAGATTTTCCAAGTGCCCGCTAGTTAACCTACATAGTCCAAGGGCCCTCTAGTTAACCTAGATAGTCAAAGTGCCCGCTAGGGGACGTACATAGTCCAAGTGCCCGCTAGGTAACCTAGATAGTCTAAGGGCCCACTAGTTAACCTACATAGTCCAACTGCCCGTTAGGGAACCTACATAGTCCAAGTGCCCGCTAAGGGACCTACATAGTCCAAGTGCCCGCTAGGGAACCTACACAGTCCAAGTGCCCGTTAGGGAACCTAGATAGTCCAAGTGCCCTCTAGAGGACCTACATCGTCCAAGTGCCCGCTAGTTAACATACTTAGTCCAAGTGCCCGCTAGTTAACCTAGATCATCCAAGTGCCCGCTAGTTAACCTACATAGTCCAAGGGCCCTCTAGTTAACCTCGATTGTCCAAGTGCCTGATAGGGGACGTACATAGTCCAAGTGCCTGCTAGGTAACTTAGATAGTCCAAGTGCCCGCTAGTTAACCTATATAGTCCAAGTGCCCGCTGAGGAACCTACATAGTCCAAGTGTCCGAAAGGTAACCTACGTATTCCAAGTGCCCGTTAGGGCACCTAGATAGTCCAAGTGCCCATAGGGAACCTATATAGTCCAAGTGCCCTCTAGGGAACCTACATAGTCAGTGCCCGCTAGGGAACCTGCATTGTACAAGTGCCCGCTAGTTAACCTAGAGAATCCAAGTGCCCGCTAGGTAACCTAGATAGTCCAAGGGCCCGCTAGTTAACCTACATAGTCCATGTGCCCGCTAGGGAACCTACATCGTCCAAGTGCCCGCTAGTTAATCCAGATAGTCCAAGTGCCCGCTAGTTAACCTAGATAGTCCAAGTGCCCGCTAGTTAACCTATATCGTCCAAGTGCCCGCTAGTTAACCTACATAGTCCAAGGTCCGCTAGTTAACCTAGATTTTCCAAGTGCCCGCTAGTTAACCTACATAGTCCAAGGGCCCTCTAGTTAACCTAGATAGTCCAAGTGCCCGCTAGGGGACGTACATAGTCCAAGTGCCTGCTAGGTAACCTAGATAGTCTAAGGGCCCACTAGTTAACCTGCATAGTCCAACTGCCCGTTAGGGAACCTACATAGTCCAAGTGCCCGCTAAGGGACCTACATAGTCCAAGTGCCCGCTAGGGAACCTACACAGTCCAAGTGCCCGTTAGGGAACCTAGATAGTCCAAGTGCCCTCTAGGGGACCTACATCGTCCAAGTGCCCGCTAGTTAACATAGTTAGTCCAAGTGCCCGCTAGTTAACCTAGATCATCCAAGTGCCCGCTAGTTAACCTACATAGTCCAAGGGCCCTCTAGTTAACCTCGATTGTCCAAGTGCCTGCTAGGGGACGTACATAGTCCAAGTGCCTGCTAGGTAACTTAGATAGTCCAAGTGCCCGCTAGTTAACCTACATAGTCCAAGTGCCCGCTGAGGAACCTACATAGTCCAAGTGTCCGAAAGGGAACCTACGTATTCCAAGTGCCCATTAGGGCACCTAGATAGTCCAAGTGCCCATAGGGAACCTATATATTCCAAGTGCCCTCTAGGGAACCTACAAAGTCAGTGCCCGCTAGGGAACCTGCATTGTACAAGTGCCCGCTAGTTAACCTAGATAGTCCAAGTGCCCGCTAGGTAACCTAGATAGTCCAAGGGCCCGCTAGTTAACCTACATAGTCCATGTGCCCGTTAGGAAACCTACATAGTCCAAGTGCCCAATGAGGAACCTACATAGTCCAAGTGCCCGATAGGGAATCTTCATATTCCAAGTGCCCGTTAGGCAACCCAGATAGTCCAAGTGCCCATAGGGAACCTATATAGTCCAAGTGCCCTCTAGGGAAGCTACATATTCATAGTGCCCGCTAGGGAACCTGCATTGTCCAAGTGCCCGCTAGTTAACCTAGATCGTGCAAGTGTCCGCTAGTAAACCTACATAGTCCAAGTTCCCGTTAGGTAACCTAGATAGTCCAAGTGCCCGCTAGTTAACCTACATAGTCCAAGTGCCCGCTGAAGAACCTATATAGTCCAAGTGTCCGAAAGGGAACCTATGTATGCCAAGTGCCCGTTAGGGCACCAAGATAATCCAAGTGCCCATAGGGAACCTATATAGTCCAAGTGCCCTCTAGGGAACCTACATAGTCAAAGTGCCCGCTAGGGAACCTGCATTGTACAAGTGACCGCAGTTAACCTAGATAATCCAAGTGCCCGCTAGGTAACCTAGATAGTCCAAAGGCCCGCTAGTTAACCTACATAGTCCAAGTGCCCGATAGGGAAGCTACATAGTCCAAGTGCCCAATGAGGAACCTACATAGTCCAAGTGCCCGATAGGGAATCTTCAAATTCCAAGTGCCCGTTAGGGAACCCAGATAGTCCAAGTACACATAGGGAACCTATATAGTCCAAGTGCCCTCTAGGGAAGCTACATATTCATAGTGCCCGCTAGGGAACCTGCATTGTCCAAGTGCCCGCTAGTTAACCTAGATCGTCCAAGTGTCCGCTAGTAAACCTACATTGTCCAAGTTCCCGTTAGGTAACCTAGATAGGCCAAGTGCCCGCTAGGTAACCTAGATATTCCAAGTTCCGGTTTACTAACTTAGATAGTGCAAATGCCCGCTAGGTAACCTACATAGTCCAAGTGCCCATTCGTTAACCTAGATAGTCCAAGTGCCCGCTAGGTAACCTATACTGTCCAAGTGCCCGCTAGGTTACCTACATAGTCCAAGTGCACGTTCGTTAACTTAGATAGTCCAAGTCGCGCTAGGTAACCTACATAGTCCAAGGGCCCGCTAGGTAACCTATAGTCCGAGTGCCCGCTAGGTAACCTACATATTCCAAGTTCCCGCTAGGTAACCTAGATAGTCCAAGTGCCCGTTACCTAAACTAGATAGTCCAAGTGCCCGTTAGGTTACCTACATAGTCCAAGTGCCCGCTAGGCAACTTAGATAGTCTAAGTGCCCGCTAGTTAACCTACATAGTCCAAGTGCCCGCCAAGGAACCTACATAGTCCAAGTGTCCGTTCGGGAACCTAGATAGTCCAAGTGCCCTCTAGGGAACCTGCATCGTCCAAGTGCCCGCTAGTTAACATAGATAGTCCAAGTTCCCGCTAGTTAACCTAGATCGTCCAAGTGCCCGCTAGTTAACCTACATAGTCCAAGGTCCGTTAGTTAACCTAGATATTCCAAGTGCCCGCTAGTTAACCTACATAGTCCAAGGGCCCTCTAGTTAACCTCGATAGTCTAAGTGCCCGCTAGGGGACGTACATAGTCCAAGTGCCCGCTAGGTAACTTAGATAGTCCAAGTGCCCGCTAGTTAACCTACATAGTCCAAGTGCCCGCTGAGGAACCTACATAGTCCAAGTGTCCGAAAGGGAACCTACGTATTCCAAGTGCCCGTTAGGGAACCTAGATAGTCCAAGTGCCCATAGGGAACCTATATAGTCCACGTGCCCTCTAGGGAACCTACATAGTCAAAGTGCCTGCTAGGGAACCTGCATTGTACAAGTGCCCGCTAGTTAACCTAGATAGTCCAAGTGCCCGCTAGGTAACCTAGATAGTCCAAGGGCCCGCTAGTTAACCTACATAGTCCAAGTGCCCGATAGGGAATCTTCATATTCCAAGTGCCCGTTAGGGACCCCAGATAGTCCAAGTGCCGCAAGTTAACCTAGATCGTGCAAGTGTCCGCTAGTAAACCTACATAGTCCAAGTTCCCGTTAGGTAACCTAGATAGTCCAAGTGCCCGCTAGTTAACCTACATAGTCCATGTGCCCGCTGAGGAACCTACATAGTCCAAGTGTCCGAAAGGGAACCTATGTATTCCAAGTGCCCGTTAGAGCACATAGATAGTCCAAGTGCCCACAGGGAACCTATATAGTCCAAGTGCCCTCTAGGGAACCTACATAGTCAAAATGCCCGCTAGGGAACCTGCATTGTACAAGTGCCCGCAGTTAACCTAGATAGTCCAAGTGCCCGCTAGGTAACCTAGATAGTCCAAAGGCCCGCTAGTTAACCTACATAGTCCAAGTGCCCGATAGGGAACCTACATAGTCCAAGTGCCCAATGAGGAACCTACATAGTCCAAGTGCCCGATAGGGAATCTTCATATTCCAAGTGCCCATTAGGGAACCCAGATAGTCCAAGTACCCATAGGGAACCTATATAGTCCAAGTGCCCTCTAGGGAAGCTACATATTCATAGTGCTCGCTAGGGAACCTGCATTGTCCAAGTGCCCGCTAGTTAACCTAGATCGTCCAAGTGTCCGCTAGTAAACCTACATTGTCCAAGTTCCCGTTAGGTAACCTAGATAGGCCAAGTGCCCGCTAGGTAACCTAGATATTCCAAGTTCCGGTTTACTAACTTAGATAGTGCAAGTGCCCGCTAGGTAACCTACATAGTCCAAGTGCCCATTCGTTAACCTAGATAGTCCAAGTGCCCGCTAGGTAACCTATACTGTCCAAGTGCCCGCTAGGTTACCTACATAGTCCAAGTGCACGTTCGTTAACTTAGATAGTCCAAGTCGCGCTACGTAACCTACATAGTCCAAGGGCCCGCTAGGTAACCTATATAGTCCAAGTGCCCTCTAGTTAACCTATAGTCCGAGTGCCCGCTAGGTAACCTACATATTCCAAGTTCCCGCTACGTAACCTAGATAGTCCAAGTGCCCGTTACCTAACCTAGATAGTCCAAGTGCCCGTTAGGTTACCTACATAGTCCAAGTGCCCGCTAGGCAACTTAGATAGTCTAAGTGCCCGCTAGTTAACCTACATAGTCCAAGTGCCCGCCAAGGGACCTACATAGTCCAAGTGCCCGTTCGGGAACCTAGATAGTCCAAGTGCCCTCTAGGGAACCTGCATCGTCCAAGTGCCCGCTAGTTAACATAGATAGTCCAAGTTCCCGCTAGTTAACCTAGATCGTCCAAGTGCCCGCTAGTTAACCTACATAGTCCAAGGTCCGTTAGTTAACCTAGATATTCCAAGTGCCCGCTAGTTAACCTACATAGTCCAAGGGCCCTCTAGTTAACCTCGATAGTCTAAGTGCCCGCTAGGGGACGTACATAGTCCAAGTGCACGCTAGGTAACTTAGATAGTCCAAGTGCCCGCT
The DNA here is from genome assembly GCF_050624435.1 of Tenrec ecaudatus. Classification (NCBI taxonomy): domain Eukaryota; kingdom Metazoa; phylum Chordata; class Mammalia; order Afrosoricida; family Tenrecidae; genus Tenrec; species Tenrec ecaudatus. The sequence continues at coordinate 549,929 of NW_027459466.1, forward strand.
AGTTAACCTACATAGTCCAAGTGCCCGCTGAGGAACCTACATAGTCCAAGTGTCCGAAAGGGAACCTACGTATTCCAAGTGCCCGTTAGGGAACCTAGATAGTCCAAGTGCCCATAGGGAACCTATATAGTCCACGTGCCCTCTAGGGAACCTACATAGTCAAAGTGCCTGCTAGGGAACCTGCATTGTACAAGTGCCCGCTAGTTAACCTAGATAGTCCAAGTGCCCGCTAGGTAACCTAGATAGTCCAAGGGCCCGCTAGTTAACCTACATAGTCCAAGTGCCCGATAGGGAATCTTCATATTCCAAGTGCCCTTTAGGGACCCCAGATAGTCCAAGTGCCGCAAGTTAACCTAGATCGTGCAAGTGTCCGCTAGTAAACCTACATAGTCCAAGTTCCCGTTAGGTAACCTAGATAGTCCAAGTGCCCGCTAGTTAACCTACATAGTCCATGTGCCCGCTGAGGAACCTACATAGTCCAAGTGTCCGAAAGGGAACCTATGTATTCCAAGTGCCCGTTAGAGCACATAGATAGTCCAAGTGCCCACAGGGAACCTATATAGTCCAAGTGCCCTCTAGGGAACCTACATAGTCAAAATGCCCGCTAGGGAACCTGCATTGTACAAGTGCCCGCAGTTAACCTAGATAGTCCAAGTGCCCGCTAGGTAACCTAGATAGTCCAAAGGCCCGCTAGTTAACCTACATAGTCCAAGTGCCCGATAGGGAACCTACATAGTCCAAGTGCCCAATGAGGAACCTACATAGTCCAAGTGCCCGATAGGGAATCTTCATATTCCAAGTGCCCATTAGGGAACCCAGATAGTCCAAGTACCCATAGGGAACCTATATAGTCCAAGTGCCCTCTAGGGAAGCTACATATTCATAGTGCTCGCTAGGGAACCTGCATTGTCCAAGTGCCCGCTAGTTAACCTAGATCGTCCAAGTGTCCGCTAGTAAACCTACATTGTCCAAGTTCCCGTTAGGTAACCTAGATAGGCCAAGTGCCCGCTAGGTAACCTAGATATTCCAAGTTCCGGTTTACTAACTTAGATAGTGCAAGTGCCCGCTAGGTAACCTACATAGTCCAAGTGCCCATTCGTTAACCTAGATAGTCCAAGTGCCCGCTAGGTAACCTATACTGTCCAAGTGCCCGCTAGGTTACCTACATAGTCCAAGTGCACGTTCGTTAACTTAGATAGTCCAAGTCGCGCTACGTAACCTACATAGTCCAAGGGCCCGCTAGGTAACCTATATAGTCCAAGTGCCCTCTAGTTAACCTATAGTCCGAGTGCCCGCTAGGTAACCTACATATTCCAAGTTCCCGCTACGTAACCTAGATAGTCCAAGTGCCCGTTACCTAACCTAGATAGTCCAAGTGCCCGTTAGGTTACCTACATAGTCCAAGTGCCCGCTAGGCAACTTAGATAGTCTAAGTGCCCGCTAGTTAACCTACATAGTCCAAGTGCCCGCCAAGGGACCTACATAGTCCAAGTGCCCGTTCGGGAACCTAGATAGTCCAAGTGCCCTCTAGGGAACCTGCATCGTCCAAGTGCCCGCTAGTTAACATAGATAGTCCAAGTTCCCGCTAGTTAACCTAGATCGTCCAAGTGCCCGCTAGTTAACCTACATAGTCCAAGGTCCGTTAGTTAACCTAGATATTCCAAGTGCCCGCTAGTTAACCTACATAGTCCAAGGGCCCTCTAGTTAACCTCGATAGTCTAAGTGCCCGCTAGGGGACGTACATAGTCCAAGTGCCCGCTAGGTAACTTAGATAGTCCAAGTGCCCGCTAGTTAACCTACATAGTCCAAGTGCCCGCTGAGGAACCTACATAGTCCAAGTGTCCGAAAGGGAACCTACGTATTCCAAGTGCCCGTTAGGGAACCTAGATAGTCCAAGTGCCCATAGGGAACCTATATAGTCCACGTGCCCTCTAGGGAACCTACATAGTCAAAGTGCCTGCTAGGGAACCTGCATTGTACAAGTGCCCGCTAGTTAACCTAGATAGTCCAAGTGCCCGCTAGGTAACCTAGATAGTCCAAGGGCCCGCTAGTTAACCTACATAGTCCAAGTGCCCGATAGGGAATCTTCATATTCCAAGTGCCCTTTAGGGACCCCAGATAGTCCAAGTGCCGCAAGTTAACCTAGATCGTGCAAGTGTCCGCTAGTAAACCTACATAGTCCAAGTTCCCGTTAGGTAACCTAGATAGTCCAAGTGCCCGCTAGTTAACCTACATAGTCCATGTGCCCGCTGAGGAACCTACATAGTCCAAGTGTCCGAAAGGGAACCTATGTATTCCAAGTGCCCGTTAGAGCACATAGATAGTCCAAGTGCCCACAGGGAACCTATATAGTCCAAGTGCCCTCTAGGGAACCTACATAGTCAAAATGCCCGCTAGGGAACCTGCATTGTACAAGTGCCCGCAGTTAACCTAGATAGTCCAAGTGCCCGCTAGGTAACCTAGATAGTCCAAAGGCCCGCTAGTTAACCTACATAGTCCAAGTGCCCGATAGGGAACCTACATAGTCCAAGTGCCCAATGAGGAACCTACATAGTCCAAGTGCCCGATAGGGAATCTTCATATTCCAAGTGCCCATTAGGGAACCCAGATAGTCCAAGTACCCATAGGGAACCTATATAGTCCAAGTGCCCTCTAGGGAAGCTACATATTCATAGTGCTCGCTAGGGAACCTGCATTGTCCAAGTGCCCGCTAGTTAACCTAGATCGTCCAAGTGTCCGCTAGTAAACCTACATTGTCCAAGTTCCCGTTAGGTAACCCAGATAGGCCAAGTGCCCGCATGGTAACCTACATAGTCCAAGTGCCCGCTAGGTAACCTAGATATTCCAAGTTCCGGTTTACTAACCTAGATAGTCCAAGTGCCCGCTAGGTACCCTACATAGTACAAGTGCCCATTCGTTAACCTACATAGTCCAAGGGCCCTCTAGTTAACCTCGATTGTCCAAGTGCCCGCTAGGGGACGTACATAGTCCAAGTGTCCGCTAGGTAACTTAGATAGTCCAAGTGCCCGCTAGTTAACCTACATAGTCCAAGTGCCCGCTTAGGAACCTACATAGTCCAAGTGTCCGAAAGGGAACCTACGTATTCCAAGTGCCCGTTAGGGCACCTAGATAGTCCAAGTGCCCATAGGGAACCTATATAGTCCAAGTGCCCTCTAGAGAACCTACATAGTCAAAGTGCCCGCTAGGGAACCTGCATTGTACAAGTGCCCGCTAGTTAACCTAGATAGTGCAAGTGCCCGCTAGGTAACCTAGATAGTCCAAGGGCCCGCTTGTTAACCTACATAGTCCATGTGCCCGATAGGGAACCTACATAGTCCAAGTGCCCAATGAGGAACCTACATAGTCCAAGTGCCCGATAGGGAATCTTCATATTCCAAGTGCCCATTAGGGAACCCAGATAGTCCAAGTGCCCATAGGGAACCTGTATAGTCCAAGTGTCCGCTAGTAAACCTACATAGTCCAAGTTCCCGTTAGGTAACCTAGATAGTCCAAGTGCCCGCTAGTTAACCTACATAGTCCAAGTGCCCGCTGAGGAACCTACATAGTCCAAGTGTCCGAAAGGGAACCTACGTATTCCAAGTGCCCGTTAGGGCACCTAGATAGTCCAAGTGCCCATAGGGAACCTATATAGTCCAAGTGCCCTCTAGGGAACCTACATAATCAAAGTGCCCGCTAGGGAACCTGCATTGTACAAGTGCCCGCAGTTAACCTAGATAGTCCAAGTGCCCGCTAGGTAACCTAGATAGTCCAAAGGCCCGCTAGTTAACCTACATAGTCCAAGTGCCCGATAGGGAACCTACATAGTCCAAGTGCCCAATGAGGAACCTACATAGTCCAAGTGCCCGATAGGGAATCTTCAAATTCCAAGTGCCCGTTAGGGAACAGAGATAGTCCAAGTACCCATAGGGAACCTTTATAGTCCAAGTGCCCTCCTGGGAAGCTACATATTCATAGTGCCCGCTAGGGAACCTGCATTGTCTAAGTGCCCGCTAGTTAACCTAGATCGTCCAAGTGTCCGCTAGTAAAACTACATTGTCCAAGTTTCCGTTAGGTAACCAAATAGGCCAAGTGCCCGCTAGGTAACCTAGATATTCCAAGTTCCGGTTTACTAACTTAGATAGTCCAAGTGCCCACTAGGTAACCGACATAGTCCAAGTGCCCATTCGTTAACCTAGATAGTCCAAGTGCCCGCTAGGTAACCTATACTGTCCAAGTGCCCGCTAGGTTACCTACATAGTCCAAGTGCACGTTCGTTAACTTAGATAGTCCAAGTCGCCCTAGGTAACCTACATAGTCCAAGGGCCCGCTAGGTAACCTATATAGTCCAAGTGCCCTCTAGTTAACCTATAGTCCGAGTGCCCGCTAGGTAACCTACATATTCCAAATTCCCGCTAGGTAACCTAGATAGTCCAAGTGCCCGTTACCTAACCTAGATAGTCCAAGTGCCCGTTAGGTTACCTACATAGTCCAAGTGCCCGCTAGGCAACCTAGATAGTCTAAGTGCCCGCTAGTTAACCTACATAGTCCAAGTGCCCGCGAAGGGACCTACATAGTCCAAGTGCCCGTTCGGGAACCTAGATAGTCCAAGTGCCCTCTAGGGAACCTGCATCGTCCAAGTGCCCGCTAGTTAACATAGATAGTCCAAGTCCCGCTAGTTAACCTAGATCGTCCAAGTGCCCGCTAGTTAACCTACATAGTCCAAGGTCCGTTAGTTAACCTAGATATTCCAAGTGCCCGCTAGTTAACCTACATAGTCCAAGGGCCCTCTAGATAACCTCGATAGTCTAAGTGCCCGCTAGGGGACGTACATAGTCCAAGTGCCCGCTAGGTAACTTAGATAGTCCAAGTGCCCGCTAGTTAACCTACATAGTCCAAGTGCCCGCTGAGGAACCTACATAGTCCAAGTGTCCGAAAGGGAACCTACGTATTCCAAGTGCCCGTTAGGGAACCTAGATAGTCCAAGTGCCCATAGGGAACCTATATAGTCCACGTGCCCTCTAGGGAACCTACATAGTCAAAGTGCCCGCTAGGGAACCTGCATTGTACAAGTGCCCGCTAGTTAACCTAGATAGTCCAAGGACCCGCTAGTTAAGCTACATAGTCCAAGTGCCTGATAGGGAATCTTCATATTCCAAGTGCCCGTTAGGGACCCCAGGTAGTCCAAGTGCCGCAAGTTAACCTAGATCGTGCAAGTGTCCGCTAGTAAACCTACATAGTCCAAGTTCCCGTTAGGTAACCTAGATAGTCCAAGTGCCCGCTAGTTAACCTACATAGTCCATGTGCCCGCTGAGGAACCTACATAGTCCAAGTGTCCGAAAGGGAACCTATGTATTCCAAGTGCCCGTTAGAGCACATAGATAGTCCAAGTGCCCATAGGGAACCTATATAATCCAAGTGCCCTCTAGGGAACCTACATAGTCAAAATGCCCGCTAGGGAACCTGCATTGTACAAGTGCCCGCAGTTAACCTAGATAGTCCAAGTGCCCGCTAGGTAACCTAGATAGTCCAAAGGCCCGCTAGTTAACCTACATAGTCCAAGTGCCCGATAGGGAACCTACATAGTCCAAGTGCCCAATGAGGAACCTACATAGTCCAAGTGCCCGATAGGGAATCTTCATATTCCAAGTGCCCATTAGGGAACCCAGATAGCCCAAGTACCCATAGGGAACCTATATAGTCCAAGTGCCCTCTAGGGAAGCTACATATTCATAGTGCCCGCTAGGGAACCTGCATTGTCCAAGTGCCCGCTAGTTAACCTAGATCGTCCAAGTGTCCGCTAGGAAACCTACATTGTCCAAGTTCCCGTTAGGTAACCCAGATAGGCCAAGTGCCCGCAAGGTAACCTACATAGTCCAAGTGCCCGCTAGGTAACCTAGATATTCCAAGTTCAGGTTTACTATCCTAGATAGTCTAAGTGCCCGCTAGGTACCCTACATAGTACAAGTGCCCATTCGTTAACCTACATAGTCCAAGGGCCCTCTAGTTAACCTCGATTGTCCAAGTGCCCGCTAGGGGACGTACATAGTCTAAGTGTCCGCTAGGTAACTTAGATAGTCCAAGTGCCCGCTAGTTAACCTACATAGTCCAAGTGCCCGCTGAGGAACCTACTTAGTCCAAGTGTCCGAAAGGGAACCTACGTATTCCAAGTGCCCGTTAGGGCACCTAGATAGTCCAAGAGCCCATAGGGAACCTATATAGTCCAAGTGCCCTCTAGGGAACCTACATAGTCAAAGTGCCCGCTAGGGAACCTGCATTGTACAAGTGCCCGCTAGTTAACCTAGATAGTGCAAGTGCCCGCTAGGTAACCTAGATAGTCCAAGGGCCCGCTAGTTAACCTACATAGTCCAAGTGCCCGATAGGGAACCTACATAGTCCAAGTGCCCAATGAGGAACCTACATAGTCCAAGTGCCCGATAGGGAATCTTCATATTCCAAGTGCCCATTAGGGAACCCAGATAGTCCAAGTACCCATAGGGAACCTATATAGTCCAAGTGCCCTCTAGGGAAGCTACATATTCATAGTGCCCGCTAGGGAACCTGCATTGTCCAAGTGCCCGCTAGTTAACCTAGATCGTCCAAGTGTCCGCTAGTAAACCTACATTGTCCAAGTTCCCGTTAGGTAACCCAGATAGGCCAAGTGCCCGCAAGGTAACCTACATAGTCCAAGTGCCCGCTAGGTAACCTAGATATTCCAAGTTCAGGTTTACTATCCTAGATAGTCTAAGTGCCCGCTAGGTACCCTACATAGTACAAGTGCCCATTCGTTAACCTACATAGTCCAGGGCCCTCTAGTTAACCTCGATTGTCCAAGTGCCCGCTAGGGGACGTACATAGTCTAAGTGTCCGCTAGGTAACTTAGATAGTCCAAGTGCCCGCTAGTTAACCTACATAGTCCAAGTGCCCGCTGAGGAACATACTTAGTCCAAGTGTCCGAAAGGGAACCTACGTATTCCAAGTGCCCGTTAGGGCACCGAGATAGTCCAAGAGCCCATAGGGAACCTATATAGTCCAAGTGCCCTCTAGGGAACCTACATAGTCAAAGTGCCCGCTAGGGAACCTGCATTGTACAAGTGCCCGCTAGTTAACCTAGATAGTGCAAGTGCCCGCTAGGTAACCTAGATAGTCCAAGGGCCCGCTAGTTAACCTACATAGTCCATGTGCCCGATAGGGAACCTACATAGTCCAAGTGCCCAATGAGGAACCTACATAGTCCAAGTGCCCGATAGGGAATCTTCATATTCCAAGTGCCCGTTAGGGAACCCAGATAGTCCAAGTGCCCATAGGGAACCTGTATAGTCCAAGTGCCCTCTAGGGAAGCTAAATATTCATAGTGCCCGCTAGGGAACCTGCATTGTCCAAGTGCCCGCTAGTTAACCTAGATCGTCCAAGTGTCCGCTAGTAAACCTACATAGTCCAAGTTCCCGTTAGGTAACCTAGATAGTCCAAGTGCCCGCTAGTTAACCTACATAGTCCAAGTGCCCGCTGAGGAACCTACACAGTCCAAGTGTCCGAAAGGGAACCTACGTATTCCAAGTGCCCGTTAGGGCACCTAGATAGTCCAAGTGCCCATAGGGAACCTATATTGTCCAAGTGCCCTCTAGGGAACCTACATAGTCAAAGTGCCCGCTAGGGAACCTGCATTGTACAAGTGCCCGCAGTTAACCTAGATAGTCCAAGTGCCCGCTAGGTAACCTAGATAGTCCAAAGGCCCGCTAGTTAACCTACATAGTCCAAGTGCCCGATAGGGGACCTACATAGTCCAAGTGCCCAATGAGGAACCTACATAGTCCAAGTGCCCGATAGGGATTCTTCAAATTCCAAGTGCCCGTTAGGGAACCCAGATAGTCCAAGTACCCATAGGGAACCTATATAGTCCAAGTGCCCTCTAGGGAAGCTACATATTCATAGTGCCCGATGGGAACCTGCATTGTCCAAGTGCCCGCTAGTTAACCTAGATCGTCCAAGTGTCCGCTAGTAAACCTACATTGTCCAAGTTCCCGTTAGGTAACCTAGATAGGCCAAGTGCCCGCAAGGTAACCTACATAGTCCAAATGCCCGCTAGGTAACCTAGATATTCCAAGTTCCGGTTTACTAACCTAGATAGTCCAAGTGCCCGCTAAGTAACCTACATAGTCCAAGTGCCCATTCGTTAACCTAGATAGTCCAAGTGCCCGCTAGGTAACCTATACTGTCCAAGTGCCCGCTAGGTTACCTACATAGTCCAAGTGCACGTTCGTTAACTTAGATAGTCCAAGTCGCGCTAGGTAATCTACATAGTCCAAGGGCCCGCTAGGTAACCTATATAGTCCAAGTGCCCGCTAGTTAACCTATAGTCCGAGTGCCTGCTAGGTAACCTACATATTCTAAGTTTCCGCTAGGTAACCTAGATAGTCCAATTGCCCGTTACCTAACCTAGATAGTCCAAGTGCCCGTTAGGTTACCTACATATTCCAAGTGCCCGCTAGGCAACCTAGATAGTCTAAGTGCCCGCTAGGCAACCTAGATAGTCTAAGTGCCCGCTAGTTAACCTACATAGTCCAAGTGCCCGCCAAGGGACCTACATAGTCCAAGTGCCCGTTCGGGAACCTTGATAGTCCAAGTGCCCTCTAGGGAACCTGCATCGTCCAAGTGCCCGCTAGTTAACATAGATAGTCCAAATTCCCGCTAGTTACCCTAGATCGTCCAAGTGCCCGCTAGTTAACCTACATAGTCCAAGGTCCGTTAGTTAACCTAGATATTCCAAGTGCCCGCTAGTTAACCTACATAGTCCAAGGTCCCTCTAGTTAACCTCGATAGTCTAAGTGCCCCTTAGGGGACGTACATAGTCCAAGTGCCCGCTAGGTAACTTAGATAGTCCAAGTGCCCGCTAGTTAACCTACATAGTCCAAGTGCCCGCTGAGGAACCTACATAGTCCAAGTGTCCGAAAGGGAAGCCACGTATTCCAAGTGCCCGTTAGGGAACCTAGATAGTCCAAGTGCCCATAGGGAACCTATATAGTCCACGTGCCCTCTAGGGAACCTACTTAGTCAAAGTGCCCGCTAGGGAACCTGCAATGTACAAGTGCCCGCTAGTTAACCTAGATAGTCCAAGTGCCCGCTAGGTAACCTAGATAGTCCAAGGGCCCGCTAGTTAACCTACATAGTCCAAGTGCCCGATAGGGAATCTTCATATTCCAAGTGCCCGTTAGGGAACCCAGATAGTCCAAGTGCCTGCAAGTTAACCTGGATCGTGCAAGTGTCCGCTAGTAAACCTACATAGTCCAAGTTCCCGTTAGGTAACCTAGATAGTCCAAGTGCCCGCTAGTTAACCTACATAGTCCAAGTGCCCGCTGAGGAACCTACATAGTCCAAGTGTCCGAAAGGGAACCTATGTATTCCAAGTGCCCGTTAGGGGACATAGATAGTCCAAGTGCCCACAGGGAACCTATATAGTCCAAGTGCCCTCTAGGGAACCTACATAGTCAAAATGCCCGCTAGGGAACCTGCATTGTACAAGTGCCCGCAGTTAACCTAGATAGTCCAAGTGCCCGCTAGGTAACCTAGATAGTACAAAGGCCCGCTAGTTAACCTACATAGTCCAAGTGCCCGATAGGGAACCTACATAGTCCAAGTGCCCAATGAGGAACCTACATAGTCCAAGTGCCCGATAGGGAATCTTCATATTCCAAGTGCCCATTAGGGAACCCAGAGAGTCCAAGTACCCATAGGGAACCTATATAGTCCAAGTGCCCTCTAGGGAAGCTACATATTCATAGTGCCCGCTAGGGAACCTGCATTGTCCAAGTGCCCGCTAGTTAACCTAGATCGTCCAAGTGTCCGCTAGTAAACCTACATTGTCCAAGTTCCCGTTAGGTAACCCAGATAGGCCAAGTGAACGCAAGGTAACCTACATAGTCCAAGTGCCCGCTAGGTAACCTAGATATTCCAAGTTCCGGTTTACTAACCTAGATAGTCCAAGTGCCCGCTAGGAACCCTACATAGTACAAGTGCCCATTCGTTAACCTACATAGTCCAAGGGCCCTCTAGTTAACCTCGATTGTCCAAGTGCCCGCTAGGGGACGTACATAGTCCAAGTGTCCGCTAGGTAACTTAGATAGTCCAAGTGCCCGCTAGTTAACCTACATAGTCTTAGTGCCCGCTGAGGAACCTACATAGTCCAAGTGTCCGAAAGGGAACCTACGTATTCCAAGTGCCCGTTAGGGCACCTAGATAGTCCAAGTGCCCATAGGGAACCTATATAGTCCAAGTGCCCTCTAGGGAACCTACATAGTCAAAGTGCCAGCTAGGGAACCTGCATTGTACAAGTGCCCGCTAGTTAACCTAGATAGTGCAAGTGCCCGCTAGGTAACCTAGATAGTCCAAAGGCCCGCTAGTTAACCTACATAGTCCATGTGCCCGATAGGGAACATACATAGTCCAAGTGCCCAATGAGGAACCTACATAGTCCAAGTGCCCGATAGGGAATCTTCATATTCCAAGTGCCCGTTAGGGAACCCAGATAGTCCAAGTGCCCATAGGGAACCTGTATAGTCCAAGTGCCCTCTAGGGAAGCTACATATTCATAGTGCCCGCTAGGGAACCTGCATTGTCCCAGTGCCCGCTAGTTAACCTAGATCGTCTAAGTGTCCGCTAGTAAACCTACATAGTCCAAGTTCCCGTTAGGTAACCTAGATAGTCCAAGTGCCCGCTAGTTAACCTACATAGTCCAAGTGCCCGCTGAGGAACCTACACAGTCCAAGTGTCCGAAAGGGAACCTACGTATTCCAAGTGCCCGTTAGGGCACCTAGATAGTCCAAGTGCCCATAGGGAACCTATATAGTCGAAGTGCCCTCTAGGGAACCTACATAGTCAAAGTGCCCGCTAGGGAACCTGCATTGTACAAGTGCCCGCAGTTAACCTAGATAGTCCAAGTGCCCGCTAGGTAACCTAGATAGTCCAAAGGCCCGCTAGTTAACCTACATAGTCCAAGTGCCCGATAGGGAACCTACATAGTCCAAGTGCCCAATGAGGAACCTACATAGTCCAAGTGCCCGATAGGGAATCTTCAAATTCCAAGTGCCCGTTAGGGAACCCAGATAGTCCAAGTACCCATAGGGAACCTTTATAGTCCAAGTGCCCTCTAGGGAAGCTACATATTCATAGTGCCCGCTAGGGAACCTGCATTGTCCAAGTGCCCGCTAGTCAACCTAGATCGTCCAAGTGTCCGCTAGTAAACCTACATTGTCCAAGTTCCCGTTAGGTAACCTAGATAGGCCAAGTGCCCGCTAGGTAACCTAGATATTCCAAGTTCCGGTTTACTAACTTAGATAGTCCAAGTGCCCGCTAGGTAACCTACATAGTCCAAGTGCCCAATCGTTAACCTAGATATTCCAAGTGCCCGCTAGGTAACCTATACTGTCCAAATGCCCGCTAGGTTACCTACATAGTCCAAGTGCACGTTCGTTAACTTAGATAGTCCAAGTCGCGCTAGGTAACCTACATAGTCCAAGTGCCCTCTAGTTAACCTATAGTCCGGGTGCCCGCTAGGTAACCTACATATTCCAAGTTCCCGCTAGGTAACCTAGATAGTCCAAGTGCCCGTTAGGTTACCTACATAGTCTAAGTGCCCGCTAGGCAACCTAGATAGTCTAAGTGCCCGCTAGTTAACCTACATAGTCCAAGTGCCCGCCAAGGGACCTACATAGTCCAAGTGCCCGTTCGGGAACCTAGATAGTCCAAGTGCCCTCTAGGGAACATGCATCGTCCAAGTGCCCGCTAGTTAACATAGATAGTCCAAGTTCCCGCTAGTTAACCTAGATCGTCCAACTGCCCGCTAGTTAACCTACATTGTCCAAGTTCCCGTTAGGTAACCTAGATAGGCCAAGTGCCCGCTAGGTAACCTAGATATTCCAAGTTCTGGTTTACTAACTTAGATAGTCCAAGTGGCCGCTAGGTATCCTACATAGTCCAAGTGCCCATTCGTTAACCTAGATAGTCCAAGTGCCCGCTAGGTAACCTATACTGTCCAAGTGCCCGCTAGGTTACCTACATAGTCCAAGTGCACGTTCGTTAACTTAGATAGTCCAAGTCGCGCTAGGTAACCTACATAGTCCAAGGGCCCGCTAGGTAACCTATATAGTCCAAGTGCCCTCTAGTTAACCTATAGTCCGAATGCCCGCTAGGTAACCTACATATTCCAAGTTCCCGCTAGGTAACCTAGATATTCCAAGTGCCCGTTACCTAACCTAGATAGTCCAAGTGCCCGTTAGGTTACCTACATAGTCCAAGTGCCCGCTAGGCAACTTAGATAGTCTAAGTGCCCGCTAGTTAACCAACATAGTCCAAGTGCCCGCCAAGGGACCTACATAGTCCAAGTGCCCGTTCGGGAACCTAGATAGTCCAAGTGCCCTCTAGGGACCCTGCATCGTCCAAGTGCCCGCTAGTTAACATAGATAGTCCAAGTTCCCGCTAGTTAACCTAGATCGTCCAAGTGCCCGCTGGTTAACCTACATAGTCCAAGGTCCGTTAGTTAACCTAGATATTCCAAGTGCCCGCTAGTTAACCTACATAGTCCAAGGGCCCTCTAGTTAACCTCGATAGTCTTAGTGCCCGCTAGGGGACGTACATAGTCCAAGTGCCCGCTAGGTAACTTAGATAGTCCAAGTGACCGCTAGTTAACCTACATAGTCCAAGTGCCCGCTGAGGAACCTACATAGTCCAAGTGTCCGAAAGGAAACCTACGTATTCCAAGTGCCCGTTAGGGAACCTAGATAGTCCAAGTGCCCATAGGGAACCTATATAGTCCACGTGCCCTCTAGGGAACCTACATAGTCAAAGTGCCCGCTAGGGAACCTGCATTGTACAAGTGCCCGCTAGTTAACCTAGATAGTCCAAGTGCCCGCTAGGTAACCTAGAGAGTCCAAGGACCCGCTAGTTAACCTACATAGTTCAAGTGCCCGATAGGGAATCTTCATATTCCAAGTGCCCGTTAGGGACCCCAGATAGTCCAAGTGCCGCAAGTTAACCTAGATCGTGCAAGTGTCCGCTAGTAAACCTACATAGTCCAAGTTCCCGTTAGGTAACCTAGATAGTCCAAGTGCCCGCTAGTTAACCTACATAGTCCATGTGCCCGCTGTGGAACCTACATAGTCCAAGTGTCCGAAAGGGAACCTATGTCTTCCAAGTGCCCGTTAGAGCACATAGATAGTCCAAGTGCCCACAGGGAACCTATATAGTCCAAGTGCCCTCTAGGGAACCTACATAGTCAAAATGCCCGCTAGGGAACCTGCATTGTACAAGTGCCCGCAGTTAACCTAGATAGTCCAAGTGCCCGCTAGGTAACCTAGATAGTCCAAAGGCCCGCTAGTTAACCTACATAGTCCAAGTGCCCGATAGGGAACCTACATAGTCCAAGTGCCCAATGAGGAACCTACATAGTCCAAGTGCCCGATAGGGAATCTTCATATTCCAAGTGCCCATTAGGGAACCCAGATAGTCCAAGTACCCATAGGGAACCTATATAGTCCAAGTGCCCTCTAGGGAAGCTACATATTCATAGTGCCCGCTAGGGAACCTGCATTGTCCAAGTGCCTGCTAGTTAACCTAGATCGTCCAAGTGTCCGCTAGTAAACCTACATTGTCCAAGTTCCCGTTAGGTAACCCAGATAGGCCAAGTGCCCGCAAGGTCACCTACATAGTCCAAGTGCCCGCTAGGTAACCTAGATATTCCAAGTTCCGGTTTACTAACCTAGATAGTCCAAGTGCCCGCTAGGTACCCTACATAGTACAAGTGCCCATTCGTTAACCTACATAGTCCAAGGGCCCTCTAGTTAACCTCGATTGTCCAAGTGCCCGCTAGGGGACGTACATAGTCCAAGTGTCCGCTAGGTAACTTAGATAGTCCAAGTGCCCGCTAGTTAACCTACATAGTCCAAGTGCCCGCTGAGGAACCTACTTAGTCCAATTGTCCGAAAGGGAACCTACGTATTCCAAGTGCCCGTTAGGGCACCTAGATAGTCCAAGTGCCCATAGGGAACCTATATAGTCCAAGTGCCCTCTAGGGAACCTACATAGTCAAAGTGCCCGCTTGGGAACCTGCATTGTACAAGTGCCCGCAGTTAACCTAGATAGTCCAAGTGCCCGCTAGGTAACCTAGATAGTCCAAAGGCCCGCTAGTTAACCTACATAGTCCATGTGCCCGATAGGGAACCTACATAGTCCAAGTGCCCAATGAGGAACCTACATAGTCCAAGTGCCCGATAGGGAATCTTCAAATTCCAAGTGCCCGTTAGGGAACCCAGATAGTCCAAGTGCCCATAGGGAACCTGTATAGTCCAAGTGCCCTCTAGGGAAGCTACATATTCATAGTGCCCGCTAGGGAACCTGCATTGTCCAAGTGCCCGCTAGTTAACCTAGATCGTCCAAGTGTCCGCTAGTAAACCTACATAGTCCAAGTTCCCGTTAGGTAACCTAGATAGTCCAAGTGCCCGCTAGTTAACCTACATAGTCCAAGTGCCCGCTGAGGAACCTACATAGTCCAAGTGTCCGAAAAAGAACCTACGTATTCCAAGTGCCCGTTAGGGCACCTAGATAGTCCAAGTGCCCATAGGGAACCTATATAGTCCAAGTGCCCTCTAGGGAACCTACATAGTCAAAGTGCCCGCTAGAGAACCTGCATTGTACAAGTGCCCGCAGTTAACCTAGATAGTCCAAGTGCCCGCTAGGTAACCTAGATAGTCCAAAGGCCCGCTAGTTAACCTACATAGTCCAAGTGCCCGATAGGGAACCTACATAGTCCAAGTGCCCAATGAGGAACCTACATAGTCCAAGTGCCCGATAGGGAATCTTCAAATTCCAAGTGCCCGTTAGGGAACCCAGATAGTCCAAGTACCCATAGGGAACCTATATAGTCCAAGTGCCCTCTAGGGAAGCTACATATTCATAGTGCCCGATGGGAACCTGCATTGTCAAAGTGCCCGCTAGTTAACCTAGATCGTGCAAGTGTCCGCTAGTAAACCTACATAGTCCAAGTTCCCGTTAGGTAACCTAGATAGTCCAAGTGCCCGCTAGTTAATCTACGTAGTCCAAGTGCCCGCTGAGGAAGCTACATAGTCCAAGTGTCCGAAAGGGAACTTACGTATTCCAAGTGCCCGTTAGGGCACCTAGATAGTCCAAGTGCCCATAGGGATCCTATATAGTCCAAGTGCCCTCTAGGGAACCTACATAGTCAAAGTGCCCGCTAGGGAACCTGCATTGTACAAGTGCCCGCAGTTAACCTACATAGTCCAAGTGCCCGATAGGGAATCTTCATATTCCAAGTGCCCGTTAGGGAACCCAGATAGTCCAAGTGCCCATAGGGAACCTGTATAGTCCAAGTGCCCTCTAGGGAAGCTACATATTCATAGTGCCCGCTAGGGAACCTGCATTGTCCAAGTGCCCGCTAGTTAACCTAGAACGTCCAAGTGTCCGCTAGTAAACCTACATTGTCCAAGTTCCCGTTAGGTAACCTAGATAGTCCAAGTGCCAGCTAGTTAACCTACATAGTCCAAGTGCCCGCTGAGGAACCTACATAGTCCAAGTGTCCGAAAGGGAACCTACGTATTCCAAGTGCCCGTTAGGGCACCTAGATAGTCCAAGTGCCCATAGGGAACCTATATAGTCCAAGTGCCCTCTAGGGAACCTACATAGTCAAAGTGCCCGCTAGGGAACCTGCATTGTACAAGTGCCCGCAGTTAACCTAGATAGTCCAAGTGCCCGCTAGGTAACCTAGATAGTCCAAAGGCCTGCTAGTTAACCTACATAGTCCAAGTGCCCGATAGGGAATCTTCATATTCCAAGTGCCCGTAAGGGAACCCAGATAGTCCAAGTACCCATAGGGAACCTATATAGTCCAAGTGCCCTCTAGGGAAGCTACATATTCATAGTGCCCGATGGGAACCTGCATTGTCCAAGTGCCCGCTAGTTAACCTAGATCGTCCAAGTTTCCGCTAGTAAACCTACATTGTCCATGTTCCCGTTAGGTAACCTAGATAGGCCAAGTGCCCGCAAGGTAACCTACATAGTCCAAATGCCCGCTAGGTAACCTAGATATTCCAAGTTCCGGTTTACTAACCTAGATAGTCCAAGTGCCCGCTAGGTAACCTACATAGTCCAAGTGCCCATTCGTTAACCTAGATAGTCCAAGTGCCCGCTAGGTTACCTACATAGTCCAAGTGCACGTTCGTTAACTTAGATAGTCCAAGTCGCGCTAGTTAATCTACATAGTCCAAGGGCCCGCTAGGTAACCTATATAGTCCAAGTGCCCGCTAGTTAACCTACAGTCCGAGTGCCTGCTAGGTAACCTACATATTCTAAGTTCCCGCTAGGTAACCTAGATAGTCCAAGTGCCCGTTACTTAACCTAGATAGTCCAAGTGCCCGTTAGGTTACCTACATAGTCCAAGTGCCCGCTAGGCAACCTAGATAGTCTAAGTGCCCGCTAGGCAACCTAGATAGTCTAAGTGCCCGCTAGTTAACTTACATAGTCCAAGTGCCCGCCAAGGGACCTACATAGTCCAAGTGCCCGTTCGGGAACCTAGATAGTCCAAGTGCCCTCTAGGGACCCTGCATCGTCCAAGTGCCCGCTAGTTAACATAGATAGTCCAAGTTCCCGCTAGTTAACCTAGATCGTCCAAGTGCCCGCTAGTTAACCTACATAGTCCAAGGTCCGTTAGTTAACCTATATATTCCAAGTGCCCGCTAGTTAACCTACATAGTCCAAGGGCCCTCTAGTTAACCTCGATAGTCTAAGTGCCCGCTAGGGGACGTACATAGTCCAAGTGCCCGCTAGGTAACTTAGATAGTCCAAGTGCCCGCTAGTTAACCTACATATTCCATGTGCCCGCTGAGGAACCTACATAGTCCAAGTGTCCGAAAGGGAACCTACGTATTCCAAGTGCCCGTTAGGGAACCTAGATAGTCCAAGTGCCCATAGGGAACCTATATAGTCCACGTGCCCTCTAGGGAACCTACATAGTCAAAGTGCCCGCTAGGGAACCTGCATTGTACAAGTGCCCGCTAGTTAACCTAGATAGTCCAAGTGCCCACTAGGTAACCTAGATAGTCCAAGGACCCGCTAGTTAACCTACATAGTCCAAGTGCCCGATATGGAATCTTCATATTCCAAGTGCCCGTTAGGGACCCCAGATAGTCCAAGTGCCGCAAGTTAACCTAGATCGTGCAAGTGTCCGCTAGTAAACCTACATAGTCCAAGTTCCCGTTAGGTAACCTAGATAGTCCAAGTGCCCGCTAGTTAACCTAGGTAGTCCAAAGGCCCGTTAGTTAACCTACATAGTCCAATTGCCCGATAGGGAACCTACATAGTCCAAGTGCCCAATGAGGAACCTACATGGTCCAAGTGCCCGATAGGGAATCTTCATATTCCAAGTGCCTGTTAGGTAACCCAGATAGTCCAAGTACCCATAGCTAACCTATATAGTCCAAGTGCCCTCTAGGGAAGCTACATATTCATAGTGCCCGCTAGGTAACCTACATAGTCCAAGGGCCTGCTAGGTAACCTATATAATCCAAGTGCCCGCTAGTTAACCTATAGCCCGAATGCCTGCTAGGTAACCTACATATTCCAAGTTCCCGCTAGGTAACCTAGATAGTCCAAGTGCCCGTTACCTAACCTAGATAGTCCAAGTGCCCGTTAGGTTACCTACATAGTCCCAGTGCCCGCTAGGCAACCTAGATAGTCTAAGTGCCCGCTAGTTAACCTACATAGTCCAAGTGCCCGCCAAGGGACCTACATAGTCCATGTGCCTGCTAGGGAACCTACATAGTCCAAGTGCCCGTTCGGGAACCTAGATAGTCCAAGTGCCCTCTAGGGAACCTGCATCGTCCAAGTGCCCGCTAGTTAACATAGATAGTCCAAGTTCCCGCTAGTTAACCTAGATCGTCCAAGTGCCCGCTAGTTAACCTACATAGTCCAAGGTCCGTTAGTTAACCTAGATATTCCAAGTGCCCGCTAGTTAACCTACATAGTCCAAGGGCCGTCTAGTTAACCTCGATAGTCTAAGTGCCCGCTAGGGGACGTACATAGTCCAAGTGCCCGCTAGGTAACTTAGATAGTCCAAGTGCCCGCTAGTTAACCTACATAGTCCAAGTGCCCCCTGAGGAACCTACATAGTCCAAGTGTCCAAAAGGGAACCTACGTATTCCAAGTGCCCTTTAGGGCACCTAGATAGTCCAAGTGCCCATAGGGAACCTATATAATCCAAGTGCCCTCTAGGGAATCTACATAGTCAAAGTGCCCGCAAGGGAACCTGCATTGTATAAGTGCCCGCTAGTTAACCTAGATAGTCCAAGTGCCCGCTAGGTAACCTAGATAGTCCAAGGGCCCGCTAGTTAACTACATAGTCCAAGTGCCCGATAGGGAATCTTTATATTCCAAGTGCCCGTTAGGGAACCCAGATAGTCCAAGTGCCCGCTAGTTAACCTAGATCGTCCAAGTGTCCGCTAGTAAACCTACATAGTCCATGTTCCCGTTAGGTAACCTAGATAGTCCAAGTGCCCGCTAGTTAACCTACATAGTCCAAGTGCCCGCTGAGGAACCTACATAGTTCAAGTGTCCGAAAGGGAACCTACGTATTCCAAGTGCCCGTTAGGGCACCTAGATAGTCCAAGTGCCCATAGGGAACCTATATAGTCCAAGTGCCCTCTAGGGAACCTACATAGTCAAAGTGCCCGCTAGGGAACCTGCATTGTACAAGTGCCCGCAGTTAACCAAGATAGTCCAAGTGCCCGCTAGGTAACCTAGATAGTCCAAAGGCCCGCTAGTTAACCTACATAGTCCAAGTGCCCGATAGGGAACCTACATAGTCCAAGTGCCCAATGAGGAAGTTACATAGTCCAAGTGCCCGATAGGGAATCTTCATATTCCAAGTGCCCGTTAGGGAACCCAGATAGTCCAAGTACCCATAGGGAACCTATATAGTCCAAGTGCCCTCCAGGGAAGCTACATATTCATAGTGCGCGCTAGGGAACCTGCATTGTCCAAGTGCCCGCTAGTTAACCTTGATCGTCCAAGTGTCCGCTAGTAAACCTACATTGTCCAATTTCCCGTTAGGTAACCTAGATAGGCCAAGTGCCCGCAAGGTAACCTACATAGTCCAAGTGCCCGCTATGTAACCTAGATATTCCAAGTTCCGGTTTACTAACCTAGATAGTCCAAGTGCCCGCTAGGTACCCTACATAGTCCAAGTGCCTATTGGTTAACCTAGATAGTCCAAGTGCCCGCTAGGTAACCTATACTGTCCAAGTGCCCGCTAGGTTACCTACATAGTCCAAGTGCACGTTCGTTAACTTAGATAGTCCAAGTCACGCTAGGTAACCTACATAGTCCAAGGGCCCGCTAAGTAACCTATATAGTCCAAGTGCCCGCTAGGTAACCTGTAGTCCGAGTGCCCGCTAGGTAACCTACATATTCCAAGTTCCCGCTAGGTAACCTAGATAGTCCAAGTGACCGTTACCTAACCAAGATAGTCCAAGTGCCCGTTAGGTTACCTACATAGTCCATGTGCCCGTTTGTTAACCTAGATAGTCCAAGTGCCCACTAGGTAAGTTACATAGTCCAAGTGCCCGCCAAGGGACCTACATAGTCCAAGTGCCCGTTAGGGAACCTAGACAATCCAAGTGCCCACTAGGTAACCTCCATAGTCCAAGTGCCCGCTAATTAACCTATATAGTCCAAGTGCCCGCTAGGGAACTTGCATCGTCCAAGTGCCCGCGAGTTAATCTAGATAGTCCAAGTGCCCGCTAGTTAACCTAGATAGCCCATGTGCCCGCTAGTTAACCTAGATCGTCCACGTGTCCGCTAGTAAACCTACATAGTCCAAGTGCCCATTAGGGCACCTAGATAGTCCAAGTGCCCTCTAGGGAACCTACATAGTCAAAGTGCCCGCTAGGGAACCTGCATTGTACAAGTGCCCGCTAGTTAACCTAGATAGTCCAAGTGCCCGCTAGGTAACCTAGATAGTCCAAGGGCCCGCTAGTTAACCTACATAGTCCATGTGACCGATAGGGAACCTACATAGTCCAAGTTCCCGCTAGGGAACCTACATAGTCCAAGTGCCCGTTACCTAACCTAGATAGTCCAAGTACCCGTTAGGTTACCTACATAGTCCAAGTGCCCGCTAGGTAATCTAGATAGTCTAAGGCCCCGCTAGGGAACCTACATACTCCAAGTGCCCGTTCGGGAACCTAGATAGTCCAAGTGCCCTCTAGGGAACCTGCATCGTCCAAGTGCCCGCTAGTTAACATAGATAGTCCAAGTTCCGGCTAGTTAACCTAGATCGTCCAAGTGCCCGCTAGTGAACCTACATAGTCCAACGTCCGTTAGTTAACCTAGATAGTCCAAGTGCCCGATAGTTAACCTACATAGTCCATAGTCCAAGGGCCCTCTAGTTAACCTCGATAGTCCAAGTGCCCGCTAGGGGACGTACATAGTCCAAGTGTCCGCTAGGTAACTTAGATAGTCCAAGTGCCCTCTAGTTAACCTACATAGTCCAAGTGCCCGCTGAGGAACCTACATAGTCCAAGTGTCCGAAAGGGAACCTACGTATTCCAAGTGCCAGTTAGGGCACCTAGATAGTCCAAGTGCCCATAGGGAACCTATATAGTCCAAGTGCCCTCTAGGGAATCTACATAGTCAAAGTGCCCGCAAGGGAACCTGCATTGTACAAGTGCCCGCTAGTTAACCTAGATAGTCCAAGTGCCCGCTAGGTTACCTAGATAGTCCAAGGGCCCGCTAGTTAACCTAAATAGTCCAAGTGCCCGATAGGGAATCTTTATATTCCAAGTGCCCGTTAGGGAACCCAGATAGTCCAAGTGCCCGCTAGTTAACCTAGATCGTCCAAGTGTCCGCTAGTAAACCTACATAGTCCAAGTTCCCGTTAGGTAACCTAGATAGTCCAAGTGCCTGCTAGTTAACCTACATAGTCCAAGTGCCCGCTGAGGAACCTACATAGTCCAAGTGTCCGAAAGGGAACCTACGTATTCCAAGTGCCCGTTAGAGCACATAGATAGTCCAAGTGCCCACAGGGAACCTATATAGTCCAAGTGCCCTCTAGGGAACCTACATAGTCAAAATGCCCGCTAGGGAACCTGCATTGTACAAGTGCCCGCAGTTAACCTAGATAGTCCAAGTGCCCGCTAGGTAACCTAGATAGTCCAAAGGCCCGCTAGTTAACCTACATAGTCCAAGTGCCCGATAGGGAACCTACATAGTCCAAGTGCCCAATGAGGAACCTACATAGTCCAAGTGCCCGATAGGGAATCTTCATATTCCAAGTGCCCATTAGGGAACCCAGATAGTCCAAGTACCCATAGGGAACCTATATAGTCCAAGTGCCCTCTAGGGAAGCTACATATTCATAGTGCTCGCTAGGGAACCTGCATTGTCCAAGTGCCCGCTAGTTAACCTAGATCGTCCAAGTGTCCGCTAGTAAACCTACATTGTCCAAGTTCCCGTTAGGTAACCCAGATAGGCCAAGTGCCCGCATGGTAACCTACATAGTCCAAGTGCCCGCTAGGTAACCTAGATATTCCAAGTTCCGGTTTACTAACCTAGATAGTCCAAGTGCCCGCTAGGTACCCTGCATAGTACAAGTGCCCATTCGTTAACCTACATAGTACAAGGGCACTCTAGTTAACCTCGATTGTCCAAGTGCCCGCTAGGGGACGTACATAGTCCAAGTGTCCGCTAGGTAACTTAGATAGTCCAAGTGCCCGCTAGTTAACCTACATAGTCCAAGTGCCCGCTGAGGAACCTACATAGTCCAAGTGTCCGAAAGGGAACCTACGTATTCCAAGTGCCCGTTAGGGCACCTAGATAGTCCAAGTGCCCATAGGGAACCTATATAGTCCAAGTGCCCTCTAGGGAACCTACATAGTCAAAGTGCCCGCTAGGGAACCTGCATTGTACAAGTGCCCGCTAGTTAACCTAGATAGTGCAAGTGCCCGCTAGGTAACCTAGATAGTCCAAGGGCCCGCTAGTTAACCTACATAGTCCATGTGCCCGATAGGGAACCTACATAGTCCAAGTGCCCAATGAGGAACCTACATAGTCCAAGTGCCCGATAGGGAATCTTCATATTCCAAGTGCCCATTAGGGAACCCAGATAGTCCAAGTGCCCATAGGGAACCTGTATAGTCCAAGTGTCCGCTAGTAAACCTACATAGTCCAAGTTCCCGTTAGGTAACCTAGATTGTCCAAGTGCCCGCTAGTTAACCTACATAGTCCAAGTGCCCGCTGAGGAACCTACATAGTCCAAGTGTCCGAAAGGGAACCTACGTATTCCAAGTGCCCGTTAGGGCACCTAGATAGTCCAAGTGCCCATAGGGAACCTATATAGTCCAAGTGCCCTCTAGGGAATCTACATAGTCAAAGTGCCCGCAAGGGAACCTGCATTGTACAAGTGCCCGCTAGTTAACCTAGATAGTCCAAGTGCCCGCTAGGTTACCTAGATAGTCCAAGGGCCCGCTAGTTAACCTAAATAGTCCAAGTGCCCGATAGGGAATCTTTATATTCCAAGTGCCCGTTAGGGAACCCAGATAGTCCAAGTGCCCGCTAGTTAACCTAGATCGTCCAAGTGTCCGCTAGTAAACCTACATAGTCCAAGTTCCCGTTAGGTAACCTAGATAGTCCAAGTGCCTGCTAGTTAACCTACATAGTCCAAGTGCCCGCTGAGGAACCTACATAGTCCAAGTGTCCGTAAGGGAACCTACGTATTCCAAGTGCCCGTTAGAGCACATAGATAGTCCAAGTGCCCACAGGGAACCTATATAGTCCAAGTGCCCTCTAGGGAACCTACATAGTCAAAATGCCCGCTAGGGAACCTGCATTGTACAAGTGCCCGCAGTTAACCTAGATAGTCCAAGTGCCCGCTAGGTAACCTAGATAGTCCAAAGGCCCGCTAGTTAACCTACATAGTCCAAGTGCCCGATAGGGAACCTACATAGTCCAAGTGCCCAATGAGGAACCTACATAGTCCAAGTGCCCGATAGGGAATCTTCATATTCCAAGTGCCCATTAGGGAACCCAGATAGTCCAAGTACCCATAGGGAACCTATATAGTCCAAGTGCCCTCTAGGGAAGCTACATATTCATAGTGCTCGCTAGGGAACCTGCATTGTCCAAGTGCCCGCTAGTTAACCTAGATCGTCCAAGTGTCCGCTAGTAAACCTACATTGTCCAAGTTCCCGTTAGGTAACCCAGATAGGCCAAGTGCCCGCATGGTAACCTACATAGTCCAAGTGCCCGCTAGGTAACCTAGATATTCCAAGTTCCGGTTTACTAACCTAGATAGTCCAAGTGCCCGCTAGGTACCCTGCATAGTACAAGTGCCCATTCGTTAACCTACATAGTACAAGGGCCCTCTAGTTAACCTCGATTGTCCAAGTGCCCGCTAGGGGACGTACATAGTCCAAGTGTCCGCTAGGTAACTTAGATAGTCCAAGTGCCCGCTAGTTAACCTACATAGTCCAAGTGCCCGCTGAGGAACCTACATAGTCCAAGTGTCCGAAAGGGAACCTACGTATTCCAAGTGCCCGTTAGGGCACCTAGATAGTCCAAGTGCCCATAGGGAACCTATATAGTCCAAGTGCCCTCTAGGGAACCTACATAGTCAAAGTGCCCGCTAGGGAACCTGCATTGTACAAGTGCCCGCTAGTTAACCTAGATAGTGCAAGTGCCCGCTAGGTAACCTAGATAGTCCAAGGGCCCGCTAGTTAACCTACATAGTCCATGTGCCCGATAGGGAACCTACATAGTCCAAGTGCCCAATGAGGAACCTACATAGTCCAAGTGCCCGATAGGGAATCTTCATATTCCAAGTGCCCATTAGGGAACCCAGATAGTCCAAGTGCCCATAGGGAACCTGTATAGTCCAAGTGTCCGCTAGTAAACCTACATAGTCCAAGTTCCCGTTAGGTAACCTAGATAGTCCAAGTGCCCGCTAGTTAACCTACATAGTCCAAGTGCCCGCTGAGGAACCTACATAGTCCAAGTGTCCGAAAGGGAACCTACGTATTCCAAGTGCCCGTTAGGGCACCTAGATAGTCCAAGTGCCCATAGGGAACCTATATAGTCCAAGTGCCCTCTAGGGAACCTACATAATCAAAGTGCCCGCTAGGGAACCTGCATTGTACAAGTGCCCGCAGTTAACCTAGATAGTCCAAGTGCCCGCTAGGTAACCTAGATAGTCCAAAGGCCCGCTAGTTAACCTACATAGTCCAAGTGCCCGATAGGGAACCTACATAGTCCAAGTGCCCAATGAGGAACCTACATAGTCCAAGTGCCCGATAGGGAATCTTCAAATTCCAAGTGCCCGTTAGGGAACCCAGATAATCCAGGTACCCATAGGGAACCTTTATAGTCCAAGTGCCCTCCTGGGAGGCTACATATTCATAGTGCCCGCTAGGGAACCTGCATTGTCCAAGTGCCCGCTAGTTAACCTAGATCGTCCAAGTGTCCGCTAGTAAACCTACATTGTCCAAGTTCCCGTTAGGTAACCTAGATAGACCAAGTGCCCGCTAGGTAACCTAGATATTCCAAGTTCCGGTTTACTAACTTAGATAGTCCAAGTGCCCACTAGGTAACCTACATAGTCCAAGTGCCCATTCGTTAACCTAGATAGTCCAAGTGCCCGCTAGGTAACCTATACTGTCCAAGTGCCCGCTAGGTTACCTACATAGTCCAAGTGCACGTTCGTTAACTTAGATAGTCCAAGTCGCCCTAGGTAACCTACATAGTCCAAGGGCCCGCTAGGTAACCTATATAGTCCAAGTGCCCTCTAGTTAACCTATAGTCCGAGTGCCCGCTAGGTAACCTACATATTCCAAATTCCCGCTAGGTAACCTAGATAGTCCAAGTGCCCGTTACCTAACCTAGATAGTCCAAGTGCCCGTTAGGTTACCTACATAGTCCAAGTGCCCGCTAGGCAACCTAGATAGTCTAAGTGCCCGCTAGTTAACCTACATAGTCCAAGTGCCCGCGAAGGGACCTACATAGTCCAAGTGCCCGTTCGGGAACCTAGATAGTCCAAGTGCCCTCTAGGGAACCTGCATCGTCCAAGTGCCCGCTAGTTAACATAGATAGTCCAAGTCCCGCTAGTTAACCTAGATCGTCCAAGTGCCCGCTAGTTAACCTACATAGTCCAAGGTCCGTTAGTTAACCTAGATATTCCAAGTGCCCGCTAGTTAACCTACATAGTCCAAGGGCCCTCTAGTTAACCTCGATAGTCTAAGTGCCCGCTAGGGGACGTACATAGTCCAAGTGCCCGCTAGGTAACTTAGATAGTCCAAGTGCCCGCTAGTTAACCTACATAGTCCAAGTGCCCGCTGAGGAACCTACATAGTCCAAGTGTCCGAAAGGGAACCTACGTATTCCAAGTGCCCGTTAGGGAACCTAGATAGTCCAAGTGCCCATAGGGAACCTATATAGTCCACGTGCCCTCTAGGGAACCTACATAGTCAAAGTGCCCGCTAGGGAACCTGCATTGTACAAGTGCCCGCTAGTTAACCTAGATAGTCCAAGTGCCCGCTAGGTAACCTAGATAGTCCAAGGACCCGCTAGTTAACCTACATAGTCCAAGTGCCCGATAGGGAATCTTCATATTCCAAGTGCCCGTTAGGGACCCCAGATAGTCCAAGTGCCGCAAGTTAACCTAGATCGTGCAAGTGTCCGCTAGTAAACCTACATAGTCCAAGTTCCCGTTAGGTAACCTAGATAGTCCAAGTGCGCGCTAGTTAACCTAGGTAGTCCAAAGGCCCGTTAGTTAACCTACATAGTCCATTTGCCCGATAGGGAACCTACATAGTCCAAGTGCCCAATGAGGAACCTACATGGTCCAAGTGCCCGATAGGGAATCTTCATATTCCAAGTGCCTGTTAGGTAACCCAGATAGTCCAAGTACCCATAGCTAACCTATATAGTCCAAGTGCCCTCTAGGGAAGCTACATATTCATTGTGCCCGCTAGGTAACCTACATAGTCCAAGGGCCTGCTAGGTAACCTATATAGTCCAAGTGCCCGCTAGTTAACCTATAGCCCGAATGCCTGCTAGGTAACCTACATATTCCAAGTTCCCGCTAGGTAACCTAGATAGTCCAAGTGCCCGTTACCTAACCTAGATAGTCCAAGTGCCCGTTAGGTTACCTACATAGTCCCAGTGCCCGCTAGGCAACCTAGATAGTCTAAGTGCCCGCTAGTTAACCTACATAGTCCAAGTGCCCGCCAAGGGACCTACATAGTCCATGTGCCTGCTAGGGAACCTACATAGTCCAAGTGCCCGTTCGGGAACCTAGATAGTCCAAGTGCCCTCTAGGGACCCTGCATCGTCCAAGTGCCCGCTAGTTAACCTAGATCGTCCAAGTGCCCGCTAGTTAACCTACATAGTCCAAGGTCCGTTAGTTAACCTAGATATTCCAAGTGCCCGCTAGTTAACCTACATAGTCCAAGGGCCGTCTAGTTAACCTCGATAGTCTAAGTGCCCGCTAGGGGACGTACATAGTCCAAGTGCCCGCTAGTTAACCTACATAGTCCAAGTGCCCGCTGAGGAACCTACATAGTCCAAGTGTCCAAAAGGGAACCTACGTATTCCAAGTGCCCTTTAGGGCACCTAGATAGTCCAAGTGCCCATAGGGAACCTATATAATCCAAGTGCCCTCTAGGGAATCTACATAGTCAAAGTGCCCGCAAGGGAACCTGCATTGTATAAGTGCCCGCTAGTTAACCTAGATAGTCCAAGTGCCCGCTAGGTAACCTAGATAGTCCAAGGGCCCGCTAGTTAACTACATAGTCCCAGTGCCCGATAGGGAATCTTCATATTCCAAGTGCCCGTTAGGGAACCCAGATAGTCCAAGTGCCCGCTAGTTAACCTAGATCGTCCAAGTGTCCGCTAGTAAACCTACATAGTCCAAGTTCCCGTTAGGTAACCTAGATAGTCCAAGTGCCCGCTAGTTAACCTACATAGTCCAAGTGCCCGCTGAGGAACCTACATAGTCCAAGTGTCCGAAAGGGAACCTACGTATTCCAAGTGCCCGTTAGGGCACCTAGATAGTCCAAGTGCCCATAGGGAACCTATATAGTCCAAGTGCCCTCTAGGGAACCTACATAGTCAAAGTGCCCGCTAGGGAACCTGCATTGTACAAGTGCCCGCAGTTAACCAAGATAGTCCAAGTGCCCGCTAGGTAACCTAGATAGTCCAAAGGCCCGCTAGTTAACCTACATAGTACAAGTGCCCGATAGGGAACCTACATAGTCCAAGTGCCCAATGAGGAAGTTACATAGTCCAAGTGCCCGATAGGGAATCTTCATATTCCAAGTGCCCGTTAGGCAACCCAGATAGTCCAAGTACCCATAGCTAACCTATATAGTCCAAGTGCCCTCTAGGGAAGCTACATATTCATAGTGCCCGCTAGGTAACCTACATAGTCCAAGGGCCCGCTAGGTAACCTATATAGTCCAAGTGCCCGCTAGTTAACCTATAGCCCGAATGCCTGCTAGGTAACCTACATATTCCAAGTTCCCGCTAGGTAACCTAGATAGTCCAAGTGCCCGTTACCTAACCTAGATAGTCCAAGTGCCCGTTAGGTTACCTACATAGTCCCAGTGCCCGCTAGGCAACCTAGATAGTCTAAGTGCCCGCTAGTTAACCTACATAGTCCAAGTGCCCGCCAAGGGACCTACATAGTCCATGTGCCTGCTAGGGATCGTACATAGTCCAAGTGCCCGTTCGGGAACCTAGATAGTCCAAGTGCCCTCTAGGGAACCTGCATCGTCCAAGTGCCCGCTAGTTAACCTAGATAGTCCAAGTTCCCGCTAGTTAACCTAGATCGTCCAAGTGCCCGCTAGTTAACCTACATAGTCCAAGGTCCATTAGTTAACCTAGATATTCCAAGTGCCCGCTAGTTAACCTACATAGTCCAAGGGCCGTCTAGTTAACCTCGATAGTCTAAGTGCCCGCTAGGGGACGTACATAGTCCAAGTGCCCGCTAGGTAACTTAGATAGTCCAAGTGCCCGCTAGTTAACCTACATAGTCCAAGTGCCCGCTGAGGAACCTACATAGTCCAAGTGTCCAAAAGGGAACCTACGTATTCCAAGTGCCCGTTAGGGCCCCTAGATAGTCCAAGTGCCCATAGGGAACCTATATAATCCAAGTGCCCTCTAGGGAATCTACATAGTCAAAGTGCCCGCAAGGGAACCTGCATTGTATAAGTGCCCGCTAGTTAACCTAGATAGTCCAAGTTCCTGCTAGGTAGCCTAGATAGTCCAAGGGCCCGCTAGTTAACTACATAGTCCAAGTGCCCGATAGGGAATCTTTATATTCCAAGTGCCCGTTAGGGAACCCAGATAGTCCAAGTGCCCGCTAGTTAACCTAGATCGTCCAAGTGTCCGCTAGTAAACCTACATAGTCCATGTTCCCGTTAGGTAACCTAGATAGTCCAAGTGCCCGCTAGTTAACCTACATAGTCCAAGTGCCCGCTGAGGAACCTACATAGTTCAAGTGTCCGAAAGGTAACCTACGTATTCCAAGTGCCCGTTAGGGCACCTAGATAGTCCAAGTGCCCATAGGGAACCTATATAGTCCAAGTGCCCTCTAGGGAAACTACATAGTCAAAGTGCCCGCTAGGGAACCTGCATTGTACAAGTGCCCGCAGTTAACCAAGATAGTCCAAGTGCCCGCTAGGTAACCTAGATAGTCCAAAGGCCCGCTAGTTAACCTACATAGTCCAAGTGCCCGATAGGGAACCTACATAGTCCAAGTGCCCAATGAGGAAGTTACATAGTCCAAGTTCCCGATAGGGAATCTTCATATTCCAAGTGCCCGTTAGGGAACCCAGATAGTCCAAGTACCCATAGGGAACCTATATAGTCCAAGTGCCCTCCAGGGAAGCTACATATTCATAGTGCGCGCTAGGGAACCTGCATTGTCCAAGTGCCCGCTAGTTAACCTTGATCGTCCAAGTGTCCGCTAGTAAACCTACATTGTCCAATTTCCCGTTAGGTAACCTAGATAGGCCAAGTGCCCGCAAGGTAACCTACATAGTCCAAGTGCCCGCTAGGTAACCTAGATATTCCAAGTTCCGGTTTACTAACCTAGATAGTCCAAGTGCCCGCTAGGTACCCTACATAGTCCAAGTGCCTATTGGTTAACCTAGATAGTCCAAGTGCCCGCTAGGTAACCTATACTGTCCAAGTGCCCGCTAGGTTACCTACATAGTCCAAGTGCACGTTCGTTAACTTAGATAGTCCAAGTCACGCTAGGTAACCTACATAGTCCAAGGGCCCGCTAAGTAACCTATATAGTCCAAGTGCCCGCTAGGTAACCTATAGTCCGAGTGCCCGCTAGGTAACCTACATATTCCAAGTTCCCGCTAGGTAACCTAGATAGTCCAAGTGACCGTTACCTAACCAAGATAGTCCATGTGCCCGTTAGGTTACCTACATAGTCCATGTGCCCGTTTGTTAACCTAGATAGTCCAAGTGCCCACTAGGTAAGTTACATAGTCCAAGTGCCCGCCAAGGGACCTACATAGTCCAAGTGCCCGTTAGGGAACCTAGACAATCCAAGTGCCCACTAGGTAACCTCCATAGTCCAAGTGCCCGCTAATTAACCTATATAGTCCAAGTGCCCGCTAGGGAACTTGCATCGTCCAAGTGCCCGCGAGTTAATCTGGATAGTCCAAGTGCCCGCTAGTTAACCTAGATAGTCCATGTGCCCGCTAGTTAACCTAGATCGTCCACGTGTCCGCTAGTAAACCTACATAGTCCAAGTGCCCATTAGGGCACCTAGATAGTCCAAGTGCCCTCTAGGGAACCTACATAGTCAAAGTGCCCGCTAGGGAACCTGCATTGTACAAGTGCCCGCTAGTTAACCTAGATAGTCCAAGTGCCCGCTAGGTAACCTAGATAGTCCAAGGGCCCGCTAGTTAACCTACATAGTCCATGTGACCGATAGGGAACCTACATAGTCCAAGTTCCCGCTAGGGAACCTACATAGTCCAAGTGCCCGTTACCTAACCTAGATAGTCCAAGTACCCGTTAGGTTACCTACATAGTCCAAGTGCCCGCTAGGTAATCTAGATAGTCTAAGGCCCCGCTAGGGAACCTACATACTCCAAGTGCCCGTTCGGGAGCCTAGATAGTCCGAGTGCCCTCTAGGGAACCTGCATCGTCCAAGTGCCCGCTAGTTAACATAGATAGTCCAAGTTCCGGCTAGTTAACCTAGATCGTCCAAGTGCCCGCTAGTTAACCTACATAGTCCAACGTCCGTTAGTTAACCTAGATAGTCCAAGTGCCTGATAGTTAACCTACATAGTCCATAGACCAAGGGCCCTCTAGTTAACCTCGATAGTCCAAGTGCCCGCTAGGGGACGTACATAGTCCAAGTGCCCGCTAGGTAACTTAGATAGTCCAAGTGCCCTCTAGTTAACCTACATAGTCCAAGTGCCCGCTGAGGAACCTACATAGTCCAAGTGTCCGAAAGGGAACCTACGTATTCCAAGTGCCCGTTAGGGCACCTAGATAGTCCAAGTGCCCATAGGGAACCTATATAGTCCAAGTGCCCTCTAGGGAATCTACATAGTCAAAGTGCCCGCAAGGGAACCTGCATTGTACAAGTGCCCGCTAGTTAACCTAGATAGTCCAAGTGCCCGCTAGGTTACCTAGATAGTCCAAGGGCCCGCTAGTTAACCTAAATAGTCCAAGTGCCCGATAGGGAATCTTTATATTCCAAGTGCCCGTTAGGGAACCCAGATAGTCCAAGTGCCCGCTAGTTAACCTAGATCGTCCAAGTGTCCGCTAGTAAACCTACATAGTCCAAGTTCCCGTTAGGTAACCTAGATAGTCCAAGTGCCTGCTAGTTAACCTACATAGTCCAAGTGCCCGCTGAGGAACCTACATAGTCCAAGTGTCTGTAAGGGAACCTACGTATTCCAAGTGCCCGTTAGGGCACCTAGATAGTCCAAGAGACCATAGGGAACCTATATAGTCCAAGTGCCCTCTAGGGAACCTACATAGTCAAAGTGCCCACTAGGGAACCTGCATTGTACAAGTGCCCGCTAGTTAACCTAGATAGTGCAAGTGCCCGCTAGGTAACCTAGATAGTCCAAGGGCCCGCTAGTTAACCTACATTGTCCATGTGCCCGATAGGGAACCTACATAGTCCAAGTGCCCAATGAGGAACCTACATAGGCCAAGTGCCCGATAGGGAATCTTCATATTCCAAGTGCCCGTTAGGGAACCCAGATAGTCCAAGTGCCCATAGGGAACCTGTATAGTCCAAGTGCCCTCTAGGGAAGCTACATATTCATAGTGCCCGCTAGGGAACCTGCATTGTCCAAGTGCCCGCTAGTTAACCTAGATCGTCCAAGTGTCCGCTAGTAAACCTACATTGTCCAAGTTCCCGTTAGGTAACCCAGATAGGCCAAGTGCCCGAAAGGTAACCTACATAGTCCAAGTGCCCGCTAGGTAACCTAGATATTCCAAGTTCCGGTTTACTAACCTAGATAGTCCAAGTGCCCGCTAGGTACCCTACATAGTACAAGTGCCCGTTCGTTAACCTACCTAGTCCAAGGGCCCTCTAGTTAACCTCGATTGTCCAAGTGCCCGCTAGGGAAGCTACATATTCATAGTTGGCGCTAGGGAACCTGCATTGTCCAAGTGCCCGCTAGTTAACCTAGATCGTCCAAGTGTCCGCTAGTAAACCTACATAGTCCAATTCCCGTTAGGTAACCTAGATAGTCCAAGTGCCCGCTAGTTAACCTACATAGTCAAAGTGCCCGCTGAGGAACCTACATAGTCCAAGTGTCCGAAAGGGAACCTACGTATTCCAAGTGCCCGTTAGGGCACCTAGATAGTCCAAGTGCCCATAGGGAACCTATATAGTCCAAGTGCCCTCTAGGGAACCTACATAGTCAAAGTGCACGCTAGGGAACCTGCATTGTACAAGTGCCCGCAGTTAACCTAGATAGTCCAAGTGCCCGCTAGGTAACCTAGATAGTCCAAAGGCCCGCTCGTTAACCTACATAGTCCAAGTGCCCGATAGGGAACCTACATAGTCCAAGTGCCCAATGAGGAACCTACATAGTCCAAGTGCCTGATAGGGAATCTTCAAATTCCAAGTGCCCGTTAGGGAACCCAGATAGTCCAAGTACCCATAGGGAACCTATATAGTCCAAGTGCCCTCTAGGGAAGCTACATATTCATAGTGCCCGATGGGAACCTGCATTGTCCAAGTGCCCGCTAGTTAACCTAGATCGTCCAAGTGTCCGCTAGTAAACCTACATTGTCCATGTTCCCGTTAGGTAACCTAGATAGGCCAAGTGCCCGCAAGGTAACCTACATAGTCCAAATGCCCGCTAGGTAACCTAGATATTCCAAGTTCCGGTTTACTAACCTAGATAGTCCAAGTGCCCGCTAGGTAACCTACATAGTCCAAGTGCCCATTCGTTAACCTAGATAGTCGAAGTGCCCGCTAGGTAACCTATACTGTCCAAGTGCCCGCTAGGTTACCTACATAGTCCAAGTGCACGTTCGTTAACTTAGATAGTCCAAGTCGCGCTAGGTAATCTACATAGTCCAAGGGCCCGCTAGGTAACCTATATAGTCCAAGAGCCCGCTAGTTAACCTACAGTCCGAGTGCCTGCTAGGTAACCTACATATTCTAAGTTCCCGCTAGGTAACCTAGATAGTCCAATTGCCCGTTACCTAACCTAGATAGTCCAAGTGCCCGTTAAGTTACCTACATAGTCCAAGTGCCCGCTAGGCAACCTAGATAGTCTAAGTGCCCGCTAGGCAACCTAGATAGTCTTAGTGCCCGCTAGTTAACCTACATAGTCCAAGTGCCCGCCAAGGGACCTACATAGTCCAAGTGCCCGTTCGGGAACCTAGATAGTCCAAGTGCCCTCTAGGGAACCTGCATCGTCCAAGTGCCCGCTAGTTAACATAGATAGTCCAAGTTCCCGCTAGTTAACCTAGATCGTCCAAGTGCCCGCTAGTTAACCTACATAGTCCAAGGTCCGTTAGTTAACCTAGATATTCCAAGTGCCCGCTAGTTAACCTACATAATCCAAGGGCCCTCTAGTTAACCTCGATAGTCTAAGTGCCCGTGAGGGGACGTACATAGTCCAAGTGCCCGCTAGGTAACTTAGATAGTCCAAGTGCCCGCTAGTTAACCTACATAGTCCAAGTGCCCGCTGAGGAACCTACATAGTCCAAATGTCCGAAAGGGAACCTACGTATTCCAAGTGCCCGTTAGGGAACCTAGATACTCCAAGTGCCCATATGGAACCTATATAGTCCACGTGCCCTCTAGGGAACCTACATAGTCAAAGTGCCCGCTAGGGAACCTGCATTGTACAAGTGCCCGCTAGTTAACCTAGATAGTCCAAGTGTCCTCTAGATAACCTAGATAGTCCAAGGACCCGCTAGTTAACCTACATAGTCCAAGTGCCCGATAGGGAATCTTCATATTCCAAGTGCTGTTAGGGACCCCAGATAGTCCAAGTGCCGCAAGTTAACCTAGATCGTGCAAGTGTCCGCTAGTAAACCTACATAGTCCAATTTCCCGTTAGGTAACCTAGATAGTCCAAGTGCCCGCTAGTTAACCTAGATAGTACAAAGGCCCGCTAGTTAACCTACATAGTCCAATTGCCCGATAGGGAACCTACATAGTCCAAGTGCCCAATGAGGAACCTACATGGTCCAAGTGCCCGATAGGGAATCTTCATATTCCAAGTGCCCGTTAGGGAACCCAGATAGTCCAAGTACCCATAGCTAACCTATATAGTCCAAGTGCCCTCTAGGGAAGCTACATATTCATAGTGCCCGCTAGGTAACCTACATAGACCAAGGGCCCGCTAGGTAACCTATATAGTCCAAGTGCCCGCTAGTTAACCTATAGCACGAATGCCTGCTAGGTAACCTACATATTCCAAGTTCCCGCTAGGTAACCTAGATAGTCCAAGTGCCCGTTACCTAACCTAGATAGTCCAAGTGCCCGTTAGGTTACCTACATAGTCCCAGTGCCCGCTAGGCAACCTAGATAGTCTAAGTGCCCGCTAGTTAACCTACATAGTCCAAGTGCCCGTCAAGGGACCTACATAGTCCATGTGCCTGCTAGGGAACCTACATAGTCCAAGTGCCCGTTCGGGAACCTAGATAGTCCAAGTGCCCTCTAGGGAACTTGCATCGTCCAAGTGCCCGCTAGTTAACAGAGATAGTCCAAGTTCCCGCTAGTTAACCTAGATCGTCCAAGTGCCCGCTAGTTAACCTACATAGTCCAAGGTCCGTTAGTTAACTTAGATATTCCAAGTGCCCGCTAGTTAACCTACATAGTCCAAGGGCCGTCTAGTTAACCTCGATAGTCTAAGTGCCCGCTAGGGGACGTACATAGTCCAAGTGCCCGCGAGGTAACTTAGATAGTCCAAGTGCCCGCTAGTTAACCTACATAGTCCAAGTGCCCGCTGAGGAACCTACATAGTCCAAGTGTCCAAAAGGGAACCTACGTATTCCAAGTGCCCGTTAGGGCCCCTAGATAGTCCAAGTGCCCATAGGGAACCTATATAATCCAAGTGCCCTCTAGGGAATCTACATAGTCAAAGTGCCCGCAAGGGAACCTGCATTGTATAAGTGCCCGCTAGTTAACCTAGATAGTCCAAGTTCCCGCTAGGTAACCTAGATAGTCCAAGGGCCCGCTAGTTAACCTACATAGTCCAAGTGCCCGATAGGGAATCTTCATATTCCAAGTGCCCGTTAGGGAACCCAGATAGTCCAAGTGCCCGCTAGTTAACCTAGATCGTCCAAGTGTCCGCTAGTAAACCTACATAGTCCAAGTTCCCATTAGGTAACCTAGATAGTCCAAGTGCCCGCTAGTTAACCTACATAGTCCAAGTGCCCGCTGAGGAACCTACATAGTCCAAGTGTCCGAAAGGGAACCTACGTATTCCAAGTGCCCGTTAGGGCACCTAGATAGTCCAAGTGCCCATAGGGAACCTATATAGTCCAAGTGCCCTCTAGGGAACCTACATAGTCAAAGTGCCCGCTAGGGAACCTGCATTGTACAAGTGCCCGCAGTTAACCTAGATAGTCCAAGTGCCCGCTAGGTAACCTAGATAGTCCAAAGGCCCGCTAGTTAACCTACATAGTCCAAGTGCCCGATAGGGAACCTACATAGTCCAAGTGCCCAATGAGGAAGTTACATAGTCCAAGTGCCCGATAGGGAATCTTCATATTCCAAGTGCCCGTTAAGGAACCCAGATAGTCCAAGTGCCCATAGGGAACCTATATAATCCAAGTGCCCTGTAGGGAATCTACATAGTCAAAGTGCCCGCAAGGGAACCTGCATTGTATAAGTGCCCGCTAGTTAACCTAGATAGTCCAAGTTCCCGCTAGGTAACCTAGATAGTCCAAGGGCCCGTTACCTAACCTAGATAGTCCAAGTGCCCGTTAGGTTACCTACATAGTCCCAGTGCCCGCTAGGCAACCTAGATAGTCTAAGTGCCCG
The DNA here is from genome assembly GCF_050624435.1 of Tenrec ecaudatus. NCBI lineage: Eukaryota > Metazoa > Chordata > Mammalia > Afrosoricida > Tenrecidae > Tenrec > Tenrec ecaudatus. The sequence continues at coordinate 585,477 of NW_027459466.1, forward strand.
CTAGTTAACCTACATAGTCCAAGTGCCCGTCAAGGGACCTACATAGTCCATGTGCCTGCTAGGGAACCTACATAGTCCAAGTGCCCGTTCGGGAACCTAGATAGTCCAAGTGCCCTCTAGGGAACTTGCATCGTCCAAGTGCCCGCTAGTTAACAGAGATAGTCCAAGTTCCCGCTAGTTAACCTAGATCGTCCAAGTGCCCGCTAGTTAACCTACATAGTCCAAGGTCCGTTAGTTAACTTAGATATTCCAAGTGCCCGCTAGTTAACCTACATAGTCCAAGGGCCGTCTAGTTAACCTCGGTAGTCTAAGTGCCCGCTAGGGGACGTACATAGTCCAAGTGCCCGCGAGGTAACTTAGATAGTCCAAGTGCCCGCTAGTTAACCTACATAGTCCAAGTGCCCGCTGAGGAACCTACATAGTCCAAGTGTCCAAAAGGGAACCTACGTATTCCAAGTGCCCGTTAGGGCCCCTAGATAGTCCAAGTGCCCATAGGGAACCTATATAATCCAAGTGCCCTCTAGGGAATCTACATAGTCAAAGTGCCCGCAAGGGAACCTGCATTGTATAAGTGCCCGCTAGTTAACCTAGATAGTCCAAGTTCCCGCTAGGTAACCTAGATAGTCCAAGGGCCCGCTAGTTAACCTACATAGTCCAAGTGCCCGATAGGGAATCTTCATATTCCAAGTGCCCGTTAGGGAACCCAGATAGTCCAAGTGCCCGCTAGTTAACCTAGATCGTCCAAGTGTCCGCTAGTAAACCTACATAGTCCAAGTTCCCATTAGGTAACCTAGATAGTCCAAGTGCCCGCTAGTTAACCTACATAGTCCAAGTGCCCGCTGAGGAACCTACATAGTCCAAGTGTCCGAAAGGGAACCTACGTATTCCAAGTGCCCGTTAGGGCACCTAGATAGTCCAAGTGCCCATAGGGAACCTATATAGTCCAAGTGCCCTCTAGGGAACCTACATAGTCAAAGTGCCCGCTAGGGAACCTGCATTGTACAAGTGCCCGCAGTTAACCTAGATAGTCCAAGTGCCCGCTAGGTAACCTAGATAGTCCAAAGGCCCGCTAGTTAACCTACATAGTCCAAGTGCCCGATAGGGAACCTACATAGTCCAAGTGCCCAATGAGGAAGTTACATAGTCCAAGTGCCCGATAGGGAATCTTCATATTCCAAGTGCCCGTTAAGGAACGCAGATAGTCCAAGTGCCCATAGGGAACCTATATAATCCAAGTGCCCTGTAGGGAATCTACATAGTCAAAGTGCCCGCAAGGGAACCTGCATTGTATAAGTGCCCGCTAGTTAACCTAGATAGTCCAAGTTCCCGCTAGGTAACCTAGATAGTCCAAGGGCCCGCTAGTTAACTACATAGTCCAAGTGCCCGATAGGGAATCTTCATATTCCAAGTGCCCGTTAGGGAACCCAGATAGTCCAAGTGCCCGCTAGTTAACCTAGATCGTCCAAGTGTCCGCTAGTAAACCTACATAGTCCAAGTTCCCGTTAGGTAACCTACATAGTCCAAGTGCCCGCTGAGGAACCTACATAGTTCAAGTGTCCGAAAGGGAACCTACACATTCCAAGTGCCCGTTAGGGCACCTAGATAGTCCAAGTGCCCATAGGGAACCTATATAGTCCAAGTGCCCTCCAGGGAACCTACATAGTCAAAGTGCCCGCTAGGGAACCTGCATTGTACAAGTGCCCGCAGTTAACCAAGATAGTCCAAGTGCCCGCTAGGTAACCTAGATTGTCCAAAGGCCCGCTAGTTAACCTACATAGTCCAAGTGCCCGATAGGGAACCTACATAGTCCAAGTGCCCAATGAGGAAGTTACATAGTCCAAGTGCCCGATAGGGAATCTTCATATTCCAAGTGCCCGTTAGGGAACCCAGATAGTCCAAGTACCCATAGGGAACCTATATAGTCCAAGTGCCCTCCAGGGAAGCTACATATTCATAGTGCGCGCTAGGGAACCTGCATTGTCCAAGTGCCCGCTAGTTAACCTAGATCGTCCAAGTGTCCGCTAGTAAACCTACATTGTCCAAGTTCCCGTTAGGTAACCTAGATAGGCCAAGTGCCCGCAAGGTAACCTACATAGTCCAATTGCCCGCTAGGTAACCTAGATATTCCAAGTTCCGGTTTACTAACCTAGATAGTCCATGTGCCCGCTAGGTACCCTACATAGTCCAAGTGCCCATTGGTTAACCTAGATAGTCCAAGTGCCCGCTAGGTAACTTATACTGTCCAAGTGCCCGCTAGGTTACCTACATAGTCCAAGTGCACGTTCGTTAACTTAGATAGTCCAAGTCGCGCTAGGTAACCTACATAGTCCAAGGGCCCGCTAGGTAACCTATATAGTCCAAGTGCCCGCTAGGTAACCTATAGTCCGAGTGCCCGCTAGGTAACCTACATATTCCAAGTTCCCGCTAGGTAACCTAGATAGTCCAAGTGCCCGTTACCTAACCAAGATAGTCCAAGTGCCCGTTAGGTTACCTACATAGTCCACGTGCCCGTTTGTTAACCTAGATAGTCCAAGTGCCCACTAGGTAACTTACATAGTCCATGTGCCCGCCAAGGGACCTACATAGTCCAAATGCCCGTTAGGTAACCTAGACAATCCAAGTGCCCACTAGGTAACCTCCATAGTCCAAGTGCCCGCTAATTAACCTATATAGTCCAAGTGCCCGCTAGGGAACCTGCATCGTCCAAGTGCCCGCGAGTTAATCTAGATAGTCCAAGTGCCCGCTAGTTACCCTAGATAGTCCATGTGCCCGCTAGTTAACCTAGATCGTCCAAGTGCCCGCTAGTTAACCTAGATCGTCCACGTGCCCGCTAGTTAACCTACATAGTCCAAGGTCCGTTAGTTAACCTAGATATTCCAAGTGCCCGCTAGTTAACCTACATAGTCCAAGGGCCGTCTTGTTAACCTCGATAGTCTAAGTGCCCGCTAGGGGACGTACATAGTCCAAGTGCCCGCTAGGTAACTTAGATAGTCCAAGTGCCCGCTAGTTAACCTACATAGTCCAAGTGCCCGCTGAGGAACCTACATAGTCCAAGTGTCCAAAAGGGAACCTACGTATTCCAAGTGCCCGTTAGGGCACCTAGATAGTCCAAGTGCCCATAGGGAACCTATATAGTCCAAGTGCCCTCTAGGGAATCTACATAGTCAAAGTGCCCGCAAGGTAACCTGCATTGTATAAGTGCCCGCTAGTTAACCTAGATAGTCCAAGTTCCCGCTAGGTAACCTAGATAGTCCAAGGGCCCGCTAGTTAACCTACATAGTCCAAGTGCCCGATAGGGAATCTTCATATTCCAAGTGCCCGTTAGGGAACCCAGATAGTCCAAGTGCCCGCTAGTTAACCTAGATCGTCCAAGTGTCCGCTAGTAAACCTACATAGTCCAAGTTCCCGTTAGGTAACCTAGATAGTCTAAGTGCCCGCTAGTTAACCTACATAGTCCAAGTGCCCGCTGAGGAACCTACATAGTCCAAGTGTCCGAAAGGGAACCTACGTATTCCAAGTGCCCGTTAGGGCACCTAGATAGTCCAAGTGCCCATAGGGAACCTATATAGTCCAAGTGCCCTCTAGGGAACCTACATAGTCAAAGTGCCCGCTAGGGAACCTGCATTGTACAAGTGCCCGCAGTTAACCTAGATAGTCCAAGTGCCCGCTAGGTAACCTAGATAGTCCAAAGGCCCGCTAGTTAACCTACATAGTCCAAGTGCCCGATAGGGAACCTACATAGTCCAAGTGCCCAATGAGGAAGTTACATAGTCCAAGTGCCCGATAGGGAATCTTCATATTCCAAGTGCCCGTTAGGGAACCCAGATAGTCCAAGTACCCATAGGGAACCTATATAGTCCAAGTGCCCTCTAGGGAAGCTACATATTCATAGTGCCTGCTAGGTAACCTACATAGTCCAAGGGCCCGCTAGGTAACCTATATAGTCCAAGTGCCCGCTAGTTAACCTATAGCCCGAATGCCTGCTAGGTAACCTACATATTCCAAGTTCCCGCTAGGTAACCTAGATAGTCCAAGTGCCCGTTACCTAACCTAGATAGTCCAAGTGCCCGTTAGGTTACCTACATAGTCCCAGTGCCCGCTAGGCAACCTAGATAGTCTAAGTGCCCGCTAGTTAACCTACATAGTCCAAGTGCCCGCCAAGGGACCTACATAGTCCATGTGCCTGCTAGGGAACCTACATAGTCCAAGTGCCCGTTCGGGAACCTAGATAGTCCAAGTGCCCTCTAGGGAACCTGCATCGTCCAAGTGCCCGCTAGTTAACATAGATAGTCCAAGTTCCCGCTAGTTAACCTAGATCGTCCAAGTGCCCGCTAGTTAACCTACATAGTCCAAGGTCCGTTAGTTAACCTAGATATTCCAAGTGCCCACTAGTTAACCTACATAGTCCAAGGGCCGTCTAGTTAACCTCGATAGTCTAAGTGCCCGCTAGGGGACGTACATAGTCCAAGTGCCCGCTAGGTAACTTAGATAGTCCAAGTGCCCGCTAGTTAACCTACATAGTTCAAGTGCCCGCTGAGGAACCTACATAGTCCAAGTGTCCAAAAGGGAACCTACGTATTCCAAGTGCCCGTTAGGGCCCCTAGATAGTCCAAGTGCCCATAGGGAACCTATATAATCCAAGTGCCCTCTAGGGAATCTACATAGTCAAAGTGCCCGCAAGGGAACCTGCATTGTATAAGTGCCCGCTAGTTAACCTAGATAGTCCAAGTTCCCGCTAGGTAACCTAGATAGTCCAAGGGCCCGCTAGTTAACTACATAGTCCAAGTGCCCGATAGGGAATCTTCATATTCCAAGTGCCCGTTAGGGAACCCAGATAGTCCAAGTGCCCGCTAGTTAACCTAGATCGTCCAAGTGTCCGCTAGTAAACCTACATAGTCCAAGTTCCCGTTAGGTAACCTAGATAGTCCAAGTGCCCGCTAGTTAACCTACATAGTCCAAGTGCCCGCTGAGGAACCTACATAGTCCAAGTGTCCGAAAGGGAACCTACGCATTCCAAGTGCCCGTTAGGGCACCTAGATAGTCCAAGTGCCCATAGGGAACCTATATAGTCCAAGTGCCCTCTAGGGAACCTACATAGTCAAAGTGCCCGCTAGGGAACCTGCATTGTACAAGTGCCCGCACTTAACCTAGATAGTCCAAGTGCCCGCTAGGTAACCTAGATAGTCCAAAGGCCCGCTAGTTAACCTACATAGTCCAAGTGCCCGATAGGGAACCTACATAGTCCAAGTGCCCAATGAGGAAGTTACATAGTCCAAGTGCCCGATAGGGAATCTTCATATTCCAAGTGCCCGTGAGGGAACCCAGATAGTCCAAGTACCCATAGGGAACCTATATAGTCCAAGTGCCCTCCAGGGAAGCTACATATTCATAGTGCGCGCTAGGGAACCTGCATTGTCCAAGTGCCCGCTAGTTAACCTAGATCGTCCAAGTGTCCGCTAGTAAACCTACATTGTCCAAGTTCCCGTTAGGTAACCTAGATAGGCCAAGTGCCCGCAAGGTAACCTACATAGTCCAAGTGCCCGCTAGGTAACCTAGATATTCCAAGTTCCGGTTTACTAACCTAGATACTCCATGTGCCCGCTAGGTACCCTACATAGTCCAAGTACCCATTGGTTACTCTAGATAGTCCAAGTGCCCGCTAGGTAACATATACTGTCCAAGTGCCCGCTAGGTTACCTACATAGTCCAAGTGCACGTTCGTTAACTTAGATAGTCCAAGTCACGCTAGGTAACCTACATAGTCCAAGTGCCCGCTAGGTTACCTACATAGTCCAAGTGCACGTTCGTTAACTTAGATAGTCCAAGTCACGCTAGGTAACCTACATATTCCAAGTTCCCGCTAGGTAACCTATATAGTCCAAGTGCCCGCTAGGTAACCTATAGTCCGAGTGCCCGCTAGGTAACCTACATATTCCAAGTTCCCGCTAGGTAACCTAGATAGTCCAAGTGCCCGTTACCTAACCAAGATAGTCCAAGTGCCCGTTAGGTTACCTACATAGTCCACGTGCCCGTTTGTTAACCTAGATAGTCCACGTGCCCACTAGGTAACTTACATAGTCCAAGTGCCCGCCAAGGGACCTACATAGTCCAAATGCCCGTTAGGTAACCTAGACAATCCAAGTGCCCACTAGGTAACCTCCATAGTCCAAGTGCCCGCTAATTAACCTATATAGTCCAAGTGCCCGCTAGGAAACCTGCATCGTCCAAGTGCCCGCGAGTTAATCTAGATAGTCCAAGTGCCTGCTAGTTAACCTAGATAGTCCATGTGCCCGCTAGTTAACCTAGATCGTCCAAGTGCCCGCTAGTTAACCTAGATCGTCCACGTGTCCGCTAGTAAACCTACATAGTCCAAGTGTCCGAAAGGGAACCTACGTATTCCAAGTGCCCGTTAGGGCACCTAGATAGTCCAAGTGCCCTCTAGGGAACCTACATAGTCAAAGTGCCCGCTAGGGAACCTGCATTGTACAAGTGCCCGCTAGTTAACCTAGATAGTCCAAGTGCCCGCTAGGTAACCTAGATAGTCCAAGGGCCCGCTAGTTAACCTACATAGTCCATGTGACCGATAGGGAACCTACATAGTCCAAGTTCCCGCTAGGGAACCTACATAGTCCAAGTGCCCGTTACCTAACCTAGATAATCCAAGTACCCGTTAGGTTACCTACATAGTCCAAGTGCCCGCTAGGTAATCTAGATAGTCTAAGGGCCCGCTAGGGTACCTACATACTCCAAGTGCCCGTTCGGGAACCTAGATAGTCCAAGTGCCCTCTAGGGAACCTGCATTGTCCAAGTGCCCGCTAGTTAACATAGATAGTCCAAGTTCCCGCTAGTTAACCTAGATTGTCCAAGTGCCCGCTAGTTAACCTACATAGTCCAAGGTCCGTTAGTTAACCTAGATATTCCAAGTGCCCGCTAGTTAACCTACATAGTCCAAGGGCAGTCTAGTTAACCTCGATAGTCTAAGTGCCCGCTAGGGGACGTACATTGTCCAAGTGCCCGCTAGGTAACTTAGATAGTCCAAGTGCCCGCTAGTTAACCTACATAGTCCAAGTGCCCGCTGAGGAACCTACATAGTCCAAGTGTCCAAAAGGGAACCTACGTATTCCAAGTGCCCTTTAGGGCCCCTAGATAGTCCAAGTGCCCATAGGGAACCTATATAGTCCAAGTGCCCTCTAGGGAACCTACATAGTCAAAGTGCCCGCTAGGGAACCTGCATTGTACAAGTGCCCGCAGTTAACCAAGATAGTCCAAGTGCCCGCTAGGTAACCTAGATTGTCCAAAGGCCCGCTAGTTAACCTACATAGTCCAAGTGCCCGATAGGGAACCTACATAGTCCAAGTGCCCAATGAGGAAGTTACATAGTCCAAGTGCCCGATAGGGAATCTTCATATTCCAAGTGCCCGTTAAGGAACGCAGATAGTCCAAGTGCCCATAGGGAACCTATATAATCCAAGTGCCCTGTAGGGAATCTACATAGTCAAAGTGCCCGCAAGGGAACCTGCATTGTATAAGTGCCCGCTAGTTAACCTAGATAGTCCAAGTGCCCGCTAGGTAACCTAGATAGTCCAAGGGCCCGCTAGTTAACTACATAGTCCAAGTGCCCGGTAGGGAATCTTCATATTCCAAGTGCCCGTTAGGGAACCCAGATAGTCCAAGTGCCCGCTAGTTAACCTAGATCGTCCAAGTGTCCGCTAGTAAACCTACATAGTCCAAGTTCCCGTTAGGTAACCTACATAGTCCAAGTGCCCGCTGAGGAACCTACATAGTTCAAGTGTCCGAAAGGGAACCTACACATTCCAAGTGCCCGTTAGGGCACCTAGATAGTCCAAGTGCCCATAGGGAACCTATATAGTCCAAGTGCCCTCTAGGGAACCTACATAGTCAAAGTGCCCGCTAGGGAACCTGCATTGTACAAGTGCCCGCAGTTAACCAAGATAGTCCAAGTGCCCGCTAGGTAACCTAGATTGTCCAAAGGCCCGCTAGTTAACCTACATAGTCCAAGTGCCCGATAGGGAACCTACATAGTCCAAGTGCCCAATGAGGAAGTTACATAGTCCAAGTGCCCGATAGGGAATCTTCATATTCCAAGTGCCCGTGAGGGAACCCAGATAGTCCAAGTACCCATAGGGAACCTATATAGTCCAAGTGCCCTCCAGGGAAGCTACATATTCATAGTGCGCGCTAGGGAACCTGCATTGTCCAAGTGCCCGCTAGTTAACCTAGATCGTCCAAGTGTCCGCTAGTAAACCTACATTGTCCAAGTTCCCGTTAGGTAACCTAGATAGGCCAAGTGCCCGCAAGGTAACCTACATAGTCCAATTGCCCGCTAGGTAACCTAGATATTCCAAGTTCCGGTTTACTAACCTAGATAGTCCATGTGCCCGCTAGGTACCCTACATAGTCCAAGTGCCCATTGGTTAACCTAGATAGTCCAAGTGCCCGCTAGGTAACTTATACTGTCCAAGTGCCCGCTAGGTTACCTACATAGTCCAAGTGCACGTTCGTTAACTTAGATAGTCCAAGTCGCGCTAGGTAACCTACATAGTCCAAGGGCCCGCTAGGTAACCTATATAGTCCAAGTGCCCGCTAGGTAACCTATAGTCCGAGTGCCCGCTAGGTAACCTACATATTCCAAGTTCCCGCTAGGTAACCTAGATAGTCCAAGTGCCCGTTACCTAACCAAGATAGTCCAAGTGCCCGTTAGGTTACCTACATAGTCCACGTGCCCGTTTGTTAACCTAGATAGTCCAAGTGCCCACTAGGTAACTTACATAGTCCATGTGCCCGCCAAGGGACCTACATAGTCCAAATGCCCGTTAGGTAACCTAGACAATCCAAGTGCCCACTAGGTAACCTCCATAGTCCAAGTGCCCGCTAATTAACCTATATAGTCCAAGTGCCCGCTAGGGAACCTGCATCGTCCAAGTGCCCGCGAGTTAATCTAGATAGTCCAAGTGCCCGCTAGTTACCCTAGATAGTCCATGTGCCCGCTAGTTAACCGAGATCGTCCAAGTGCCCGCTAGTTAACCTAGATCGTCCACGTGCCCGCTAGTTAACCTACATAGTCCAAGGTCCGTTAGTTAACCTAGATATTCCAAGTGCCCGCTAGTTAACCTACATAGTCCAAGGGCCGTCTTGTTAACCTCGATAGTCTAAGTGCCCGCTAGGGGACGTACATAGTCCAAGTGCCCGCTAGGTAACTTAGATAGTCCAAGTGCCCGCTAGTTAACCTACATAGTCCAAGTGCCCGCTGAGGAACCTACATAGTCCAAGTGTCCAAAAGGGAACCTACGTATTCCAAGTGCCCGTTAGGGCACCTAGATAGTCCAAGTGCCCATAGGGAACCTATATAGTCCAAGTGCCCTCTAGGGAATCTACATAGTCAAAGTGCCCGCAAGGTAACCTGCATTGTATAAGTGCCCGCTAGTTAACCTAGATAGTCCAAGTTCCCGCTAGGTAACCTAGATAGTCCAAGGGCCCGCTAGTTAACCTACATAGTCCAAGTGCCCGATAGGGAATCTTCATATTCCAAGTGCCCGTTAGGGAACCCAGATAGTCCAAGTGCCCGCTAGTTAACCTAGATCGTCCAAGTGTCCGCTAGTAAACCTACATAGTCCAAGTTCCCGTTAGGTAACCTAGATAGTCTAAGTGCCCGCTAGTTAACCTACATAGTCCAAGTGCCCGCTGAGGAACCTACATAGTCCAAGTGTCCGAAAGGGAACCTACGTATTCCAAGTGCCCGTTAGGGCACCTAGATAGTCCAAGTGCCCATAGGGAACCTATATAGTCCAAGTGCCCTCTAGGGAACCTACATAGTCAAAGTGCCCGCTAGGGAACCTGCATTGTACAAGTGCCCGCAGTTAACCTAGATAGTCCAAGTGCCCGCTAGGTAACCTAGATAGTCCAAAGGCCCGCTAGTTAACCTACATAGTCCAAGTGCCCGATAGGGAACCTACATAGTCCAAGTGCCCAATGAGGAAGTTACATAGTCCAAGTGCCCGATAGGGAATCTTCATATTCCAAGTGCCCGTTAGGGAACCCAGATAGTCCAAGTACCCATAGGGAACCTATATAGTCCAAGTGCCCTCTAGGGAAGCTACATATTCATAGTGCCTGCTAGGTAACCTACATAGTCCAAGGGCCCGCTAGGTAACCTATATAGTCCAAGTGCCCGCTAGTTAACCTATAGCCCGAATGCCTGCTAGGTAACCTACATATTCCAAGTTCCCGCTAGGTAACCTAGATAGTCCAAGTGCCCGTTACCTAACCTAGATAGTCCAAGTGCCCGTTAGGTTACCTACATAGTCCCAGTGCCCGCTAGGCAACCTAGATAGTCTAAGTGCCCGCTAGTTAACCTACATAGTCCAAGTGCCCGCCAAGGGACCTACATAGTCCATGTGCCTGCTAGGGAACCTACATAGTCCAAGTGCCCGTTCGGGAACCTAGATAGTCCAAGTGCCCTCTAGGGAACCTGCATCGTCCAAGTGCCCGCTAGTTAACATAGATAGTCCAAGTTCCCGCTAGTTAACCTAGATCGTCCAAGTGCCCGCTAGTTAACCTACATAGTCCAAGGTCCGTTAGTTAACCTAGATATTCCAAGTGCCCACTAGTTAACCTACATAGTCCAAGGGCCGTCTAGTTAACCTCGATAGTCTAAGTGCCCGCTAGGGGACGTACATAGTCCAAGTGCCCGCTAGGTAACTTAGATAGTCCAAGTGCCCGCTAGTTAACCTACATAGTTCAAGTGCCCGCTGAGGAACCTACATAGTCCAAGTGTCCAAAAGGGAACCTACGTATTCCAAGTGCCCGTTAGGGCCCCTAGATAGTCCAAGTGCCCATAGGGAACCTATATAATCCAAGTGCCCTCTAGGGAATCTACATAGTCAAAGTGCCCGCAAGGGAACCTGCATTGTATAAGTGCCCGCTAGTTAACCTAGATAGTCCAAGTTCCCGCTAGGTAACCTAGATAGTCCAAGGGCCCGCTAGTTAACTACATAGTCCAAGTGCCCGATAGGGAATCTTCATATTCCAAGTGCCCGTTAGGGAACCCAGATAGTCCAAGTGCCCGCTAGTTAACCTAGATCGTCCAAGTGTCCGCTAGTAAACCTACATAGTCCAAGTTCCCGTTAGGTAACCTAGATAGTCCAAGTGCCCGCTAGTTAACCTACATAGTCCAAGTGCCCGCTGAGGAACCTACATAGTCCAAGTGTCCGAAAGGGAACCTACGCATTCCAAGTGCCCGTTAGGGCACCTAGATAGTCCAAGTGCCCATAGGGAACCTATATAGTCCAAGTGCCCTCTAGGGAAACTACATAGTCAAAGTGCCCGCTAGGGAACCTGCATTGTACAAGTGCCCGCAGTTAACCTAGATAGTCCAAGTGCCCGCTAGGTAACCTAGATAGTCCAAAGGCCCGCTAGTTAACCTACATAGTCCAAGTGCCCGATAGGGAACCTACATAGTCCAAGTGCCCAATGAGGAAGTTACATAGTCCAAGTGCCCGATAGGGAATCTTCATATTCCAAGTGCCCGTGAGGGAACCCAGATAGTCCAAGTACCCATAGGGAACCTATATAGTCCAAGTGCCCTCCAGGGAAGCTACATATTCATAGTGCGCGCTAGGGAACCTGCATTGTCCAAGTGCCCGCTAGTTAACCTAGATCGTCCAAGTGTCCGCTAGTAAACCTACATTGTCCAAGTTCCCGTTAGGTAACCTAGATAGGCCAAGTGCCCGCAAGGTAACCTACATAGTCCAAGTGCCCGCTAGGTAACCTAGATATTCCAAGTTCCGGTTTACTAACCTAGATACTCCATGTGCCCGCTAGGTACCCTACATAGTCCAAGTACCCATTGGTTACTCTAGATAGTCCAAGTGCCCGCTAGGTAACATATACTGTCCAAGTGCCCGCTAGGTTACCTACATAGTCCAAGTGCACGTTCGTTAACTTAGATAGTCCAAGTCACGCTAGGTAACCTACATAGTCCAAGTGCCCGCTAGGTTACCTACATAGTCCAAGTGCACGTTCGTTAACTTAGATAGTCCAAGTCACGCTAGGTAACCTACATATTCCAAGTTCCCGCTAGGTAACCTATATAGTCCAAGTGCCCGCTAGGTAACCTATAGTCCGAGTGCCCGCTAGGTAACCTACATATTCCAAGTTCCCGCTAGGTAACCTAGATAGTCCAAGTGCCCGTTACCTAACCAAGATAGTCCAAGTGCCCGTTAGGTTACCTACATAGTCCACGTGCCCGTTTGTTAACCTAGATAGTCCACGTGCCCACTAGGTAACTTACATAGTCCAAGTGCCCGCCAAGGGACCTACATAGTCCAAATGCCCGTTAGGTAACCTAGACAATCCAAGTGCCCACTAGGTAACCTCCATAGTCCAAGTGCCCGCTAATTAACCTATATAGTCCAAGTGCCCGCTAGGAAACCTGCATCGTCCAAGTGCCCGCGAGTTAATCTAGATAGTCCCAGTGCCTGCTAGTTAACCTAGATAGTCCATGTGCCCGCTAGTTAACCTAGATCGTCCAAGTGCCCGCTAGTTAACCTAGATCGTCCACGTGTCCGCTAGTAAACCTACATAGTCCAAGTGTCCGAAAGGGAACCTACGTATTCCAAGTGCCCGTTAGGGCACCTAGATAGTCCAAGTGCCCTCTAGGGAACCTACATAGTCAAAGTGCCCGCTAGGGAACCTGCATTGTACAAGTGCCCGCTAGTTAACCTAGATAGTCCAAGTGCCCGCTAGGTAACCTAGATAGTCCAAGGGCCCGCTAGTTAACCTACATAGTCCATGTGACCGATAGGGAACCTACATAGTCCAAGTTCCCGCTAGGGAACCTACATAGTCCAAGTGCCCGTTACCTAACCTAGATAATCCAAGTACCCGTTAGGTTACCTACATAGTCCAAGTGCCCGCTAGGTAATCTAGATAGTCTAAGGGCCCGCTAGGGTACCTACATACTCCAAGTGCCCGTTCGGGAACCTAGATAGTCCAAGTGCCCTCTAGGGAACCTGCATTGTCCAAGTGCCCGCTAGTTAACATAGATAGTCCAAGTTCCCGCTAGTTAACCTAGATCGTCCAAGTGCCCGCTAGTTAACCTACATAGTCCAAGGTCCGTTAGTTAACCTAGATATTCCAAGTGCCCGCTAGTTAACCTACATAGTCCAAGGGCAGTCTAGTTAACCTCGATAGTCTAAGTGCCCGCTAGGGGACGTACATTGTCCAAGTGCCCGCTAGGTAACTTAGATAGTCCAAGTGCCCGCTAGTTAACCTACATAGTCCAAGTGCCCGCTGAGGAACCTACATAGTCCAAGTGTCCAAAAGGGAACCTACGTATTCCAAGTGCCCTTTAGGGCCCCTAGATAGTCCAAGTGCCCATAGGGAACCTATATAATCCAAGTGCCCTCTAGGGAATCTACATAGTCAAAGTGCCCGCAAGGGAACCTGCATTGTATAAGTGCCCGCTAGTTAACCTAGATAGTCCAAGTGCCCGCTAGGTAACCTAGATAGTCCAAGGGCCCGCTAGTTAACTACATAGTCCAAGTGCCCGATAGGGAATCTTCATATTCCAAGTGCCCGTTAGGGAACCCAGATAGTCCAAGTGCCCGCTAGTTAACCTAGATCGTCCAAGTGTCCGCTAGTAAACCTACATAGTCCAAGTGCCCGCTAGGTAACTTAGATAGTCCAAGTGCCCTCTAGTTAACCTACATAGTCCAAGTGCCCGCTGAGGAACCTACATAGTCCAAGTGTCCGAAAGGGAACCTACGTATTCCAAGTGCCCGTTAGGGCACCTAGATAGTCCAAGTGCCCATAGGGAACCTATATAGTCCAAGTGCCCTCTAGGGAACCTACATAGTCAAAGTGCCCGCTAGGGAACCTGCATTGTACAAGTGCCCGCAGTTAACCAAGATAGTCCAAGTGCCCGCTAGGTAACCTAGATTGTCCAAAGGCCCGCTAGTTAACCTACATAGTCCAAGTGCCCGATAGGGAACCTACATAGTCCAAGTGCCCAATGAGGAAGTTACATAGTCCAAGTGCCCGATAGGGAATCTTCATATTCCAAGTGCCCGTTAGGGAACCCAGATAGTCCAAGTACCCATAGGGAACCTATATAGTCCAAGTGCCCTCCAGGGAAGCTACATATTCATAGTGCGCGCTAGGGAACCTGCATTGTCCAAGTGCCCGCTAGTTAATCTAGATCGTCCAAGTGTCCGCTAGTAAACCTACATTGTCCAAGTTCCCGTTAGGTATCCTAGATAGGCCAAGTGCCCGCAAGGTAACCTACATAGTCCAATTGCCCGCTAGGTAACCTAGATATTCCAAGTTCCGGTTTACTAACCTAGATAGTCCATGTGCCCGCTAGGTACCCTACATAGTCCAAGTGCCCATTGGTTAACCTAGATAGTCCAAGTGCCCGCTAGGTAACTTATACTGTCCAAGTGCCCGCTAGGTTACCTACATAGTCCAAGTGCACGTTCGTTAACTTAGATAGTCCAAGTCGCGCTAGGTAACCTACATAGTCCAAGGGCCCGCTAGGTAACCTATATAGTCCAAGTGCCCGCTAGGTAACCTATAGTCCGAGTGCCCGCTAGGTAACCTACATATTCCAAGTTCCCGCTAGGTAACCTAGATAGTCCAAGTGCCCGTTACCTAACCAAGATAGTCCAAGTGCCCGTTAGGTTACCTACATAGTCCACGTGCCCGTTTGTTAACCTAGATAGTCCAAGTGCCCACTAGGTAACTTACATAGTCCATGTGCCCGCCAAGGGACCTACATAGTCCAAATGCCCGTTAGGTAACCTAGACAATCCAAGTGCCCACTAGGTAACCTCCATAGTCCAAGTGCCCGCTAATTAACCTATATAGTCCAAGTGCCCGCTAGGGAACCTGCATCGTCCAAGTGCCCGCGAGTTAATCTAGATAGTCCAAGTGCCCGCTAGTTAACCTAGATAGTCCATGTGCCCGCTAGTTAACCTAGATCGTCCAAGTGCCCGCTAGTTAACCTAGATCGTCCACGTGCCCGCTAGTTAACCTACATAGTCCAAGGTCCGTTAGTTAACCTAGATATTCCAAGTGCCCGCTAGTTAACCTACATAGTCCAAGGGCCGTCTTGTTAACCTCGATAGTCTAAGTGCCCGCTAGGGGACGTACATAGTCCAAGTGCCCGCTAGGTAACTTAGATAGTCCAAGTGCCCGCTAGTTAACCTACATAGTCCAAGTGCCCGCTGAGGAACCTACATAGTCCAAGTGTCCAAAAGGGAACCTACGTATTCCAAGTGCCCGTTAGGGCACCTAGATAGTCCAAGTGCCCATAGGGAACCTATATAGTCCAAGTGCCCTCTAGGGAATCTACATAGTCAAAGTGCCCGCAAGGGAACCTGCATTGTATAAGTGCCCGCTAGTTAACCTAGATAGTCCAAGGGCCCGCTAGTTAACCTAAATAGTCCAAGTGCCCGATAGGGAATCTTCATATTCCAAGTGTCCGTTAGGGAACCCAGATAGTCCAAGTGCCCGCTAGTTAACCTAGATCGTCCAAGTGTCCGCTAGTAAACCTACATAGTCCAAGTTCCCGTTAGGTAACCTAGATAGTCCAAGTGCCCGCTAGTTAACCTACATAGTCCAAGTGCCCGCTGAGGAACCTACATAGTCCAAGTGTCCGAAAGGGAACCTACGTATTCCAAGTGCCCGTTAGGGCACCTAGATAGTCCAAGTGCCCATAGGGAACCTATATAGTCGAAGTGCCCTCTAGGGAACCTACATAGTCAAAGTGCCCGCTAGGGAACCTGCATTGTACAAGTGCCCGCAGTTAACCTAGATAGTCCAAGTGCCCGCTAGGTAACCTAGATAGTCCAAAGGCCCGCTAGTTAACCTACATAGTCCAAGTGCCCGATAGGGAACCTACATAGTCCAAGTGCCCAATGAGGAAGTTACATAGTCCAAGTGCCCGATAGGGAATCTTCATATTCCAAGTGCCCGTTAGGGAACCCAGATAGTCCAAGTACCCATAGGGAACCTATATAGTCCAAGTGCCCTCCAGGGAAGCTACATATTCATAGTGCGCGCTAGGGAACCTGCATTGTCCAAGTGCCCGCTAGTTAATCTAGATCGTCCAAGTGTCCGCTAGTAAACCTACATTGTCCAAGTTCCCGTTAGGTAACCTAGATAGGCCAAGTGCCCGCAAGGTAACCTACATAGTCCAAGTGCCCGCTAGGTAACCTAGATATTCCAAGTTCCGGTTTACTAACCTAGATAGTCCATGTGCCCGCTAGGTACCCTACATAGTCCAAGTACCCATTGGTTACTCTAGATAGTCCAAGTGCCCGCTAGGTAACATATACTGTCCAAGTGCCCGCTAGGTTACCTACATAGTCCAAGTGCACGTTCGTTAACTTAGATAGTCCAAGTCACGCTAGGTAACCTACATAGTCCAAGTGCCCGCTAGGTTACCTACATAGTCCAAGTGCACGTTCGTTAACTTAGATAGTCCAAGTCACGCTAGGTAACCTACATATTCCAAGTTCCCGCTAGGTAACCTATATAGTCCAAGTGCCCGCTAGGTAACCTATAGTCCGAGTGCCCGCTAGGTAACCTACATATTCCAAGTTCCCGCTAGGTAACCTAGATAGTCCAAGTGCCCGTTACCTAACCAAGATAGTCCAAGTGCCCGTTAGGTTACCTACATAGTCCACGTGCCCGTTTGTTAACCTAGATAGTCCACGTGCCCACTAGGTAACTTACATAGTCCAAGTGCCCGCCAAGGGACCTACATAGTCCAAATGCCCGTTAGGTAACCTAGACAATCCAAGTGCCCACTAGGTAACCTCCATAGTCCAAGTGCCCGCTAATTAACCTATATAGTCCAAGTGCCCGCTAGGAAACCTGCATCGTCCAAGTGCCCGCGAGTTAATCTAGATAGTCCAAGTGCCTGCTAGTTAACCTAGATAGTCCATGTGCCCGCTAGTTAACCTAGATCGTCCAAGTGCCCGCTAGTTAACCTAGATCGTCCACGTGTCCGCTAGTAAACCTACATAGTCCAAGTGTCCGAAAGGGAACCTACGTATTCCAAGTGCCCGTTAGGGCACCTAGATAGTCCAAGTGCCCTCTAGGGAACCTACATAGTCAAAGTGCCCGCTAGGGAACCTGCATTGTACAAGTGCCCGCTAGTTAACCTAGATAGTCCAAGTGCCCGCTAGGTAACCTAGATAGTCCAAGGGCCCGCTAGTTAACCTACATAGTCCATGTGACCGATAGGGAACCTACATAGTCCAAGTTCCCGCTAGGGAACCTACATAGTCCAAGTGCCCGTTACCTAACCTAGATAATCCAAGTACCCGTTAGGTTACCTACATAGTCCAAGTGCCCGCTAGGTAATCTAGATAGTCTAAGGGCCCGCTAGGGTACCTACATACTCCAAGTGCCCGTTCGGGAACCTAGATAGTCCAAGTGCCCTCTAGGGAACCTGCATTGTCCAAGTGCCCGCTAGTTAACATAGATAGTCCAAGTTCCCGCTAGTTAACCTAGATCGTCCAAGTGCCCGCTAGTTAACCTACATAGTCCAAGGTCCGTTAGTTAACCTAGATATTCCAAGTGCCCGCTAGTTAACCTACATAGTCCAAGGGCAGTCTAGTTAACCTCGATAGTCTAAGTGCCCGCTAGGGGACGTACATTGTCCAAGTGCCCGCTAGGTAACTTAGATAGTCCAAGTGCCCGCTAGTTAACCTACATAGTCCAAGTGCCCGCTGAGGAACCTACATAGTCCAAGTGTCCAAAAGGGAACCTACGTATTCCAAGTGCCCTTTAGGGCCCCTAGATAGTCCAAGTGCCCATAGGGAACCTATATAATCCAAGTGCCCTCTAGGGAATCTACATAGTCAAAGTGCCCGCAAGGGAACCTGCATTGTATAAGTGCCCGCTAGTTAACCTAGATAGTCCAAGTGCCCGCTAGGTAACCTAGATAGTCCAAGGGCCCGCTAGTTAACTACATAGTCCAAGTGCCCGATAGGGAATCTTCATATTCCAAGTGCCCGTTAGGGAACCCAGATAGTCCAAGTGCCCGCTAGTTAACCTAGATCGTCCAAGTGTCCGCTAGTAAACCTACATAGTCCAAGTGCCCGCTAGGTAACTTAGATAGTCCAAGTGCCCTCTAGTTAACCTACATAGTCCAAGTGCCCGCTGAGGAACCTACATAGTCCAAGTGTCCGAAAGGGAACCTACGTATTCCAAGTGCCCGTTAGGGCACCTAGATAGTCCAAGTGCCCATAGGGAACCTATATAGTCCAAGTGCCCTCTAGGGAACCTACATAGTCAAAGTGCCCGCTAGGGAACCTGCATTGTACAAGTGCCCGCAGTTAACCAAGATAGTCCAAGTGCCCGCTAGGTAACCTAGATTGTCCAAAGGCCCGCTAGTTAACCTACATAGTCCAAGTGCCCGATAGGGAACCTACATAGTCCAAGTGCCCAATGAGGAAGTTACATAGTCCAAGTGCCCGATAGGGAATCTTCATATTCCAAGTGCCCGTTAGGGAACCCAGATAGTCCAAGTACCCATAGGGAACCTATATAGTCCAAGTGCCCTCCAGGGAAGCTACATATTCATAGTGCGCGCTAGGGAACCTGCATTGTCCAAGTGCCCGCTAGTTAATCTAGATCGTCCAAGTGTCCGCTAGTAAACCTACATTGTCCAAGTTCCCGTTAGGTATCCTAGATAGGCCAAGTGCCCGCAAGGTAACCTACATAGTCCAATTGCCCGCTAGGTAACCTAGATATTCCAAGTTCCGGTTTACTAACCAAGATAGTCCATGTGCCCGCTAGGTACCCTACATAGTCCAAGTGCCCATTGGTTAACCTAGATAGTCCAAGTGCCCGCTAGGTAACTTATACTGTCCAAGTGCCCGCTAGGTTACCTACATAGTCCAAGTGCACGTTCGTTAACTTAGATAGTCCAAGTCGCGCTAGGTAACCTACATAGTCCAAGGGCCCGCTAGGTAACCTATATAGTCCAAGTGCCCGCTAGGTAACCTATAGTCCGAGTGCCCGCTAGGTAACCTACATATTCCAAGTTCCCGCTAGGTAACCTAGATAGTCCAAGTGCCCGTTACCTAACCAAGATAGTCCAAGTGCCCGTTAGGTTACCTACATAGTCCACGTGCCCGTTTGTTAACCTAGATAGTCCAAGTGCCCACTAGGTAACTTACATAGTCCATGTGCCCGCCAAGGGACCTACATAGTCCAAATGCCCGTTAGGTAACCTAGACAATCCAAGTGCCCACTAGGTAACCTCCATAGTCCAAGTGCCCGCTAATTAACCTATATAGTCCAAGTGCCCGCTAGGGAACCTGCATCGTCCAAGTGCCCGCGAGTTAATCTAGATAGTCCAAGTGCCCGCTAGTTAACCTAGATAGTCCATGTGCCCGCTAGTTAACCTAGATCGTCCAAGTGCCCGCTAGTTAACCTAGATCGTCCACGTGCCCGCTAGTTAACCTACATAGTCCAAGGTCCGTTAGTTAACCTAGATATTCCAAGTGCCCGCTAGTTAACCTACATAGTCCAAGGGCCGTCTTGTTAACCTCGATAGTCTAAGTGCCCGCTAGGGGACGTACATAGTCCAAGTGCCCGCTAGGTAACTTAGATAGTCCAAGTGCCCGCTAGTTAACCTACATAGTCCAAGTGCCCGCTGAGGAACCTACATAGTCCAAGTGTCCAAAAGGGAACCTACGTATTCCAAGTGCCCGTTAGGGCACCTAGATAGTCCAAGTGCCCATAGGGAACCTATATAGTCCAAGTGCCCTCTAGGGAATCTACATAGTCAAAGTGCCCGCAAGGGAACCTGCATTGTATAAGTGCCCGCTAGTTAACCTAGATAGTCCAAGGGCCCGCTAGTTAACCTAAATAGTCCAAGTGCCCGATAGGGAATCTTCATATTCCAAGTGTCCGTTAGGGAACCCAGATAGTCCAAGTGCCCGCTAGTTAACCTAGATCGTCCAAGTGTCCGCTAGTAAACCTACATAGTCCAAGTTCCCGTTAGGTAACCTAGATAGTCCAAGTGCCCGCTAGTTAACCTACATAGTCCAAGTGCCCGCTGAGGAACCTACATAGTCCAAGTGTCCGAAAGGGAACCTACGTATTCCAAGTGCCCGTTAGGGCACCTAGATAGTCCAAGTGCCCATAGGGAACCTATATAGTCCAAGTGCCCTCTAGGGAACCTACATAGTCAAAGTGCCCGCTAGGGAACCTGCATTGTACAAGTGCCCGCAGTTAACCTAGATAGTCCAAGTGCCCGCTAGGTAACCTAGATAGTCCAAAGGCCCGCTAGTTAACCTACATAGTCCAAGTGCCCGATAGGGAACCTACATAGTCCAAGTGCCCAATGAGGAAGTTACATAGTCCAAGTGCCCGATAGGGAATCTTCATATTCCAAGTGCCCGTTAGGGAACCCAGATAGTCCAAGTACCCATAGGGAACCTATATAGTCCAAGTGCCCTCCAGGGAAGCTACATATTCATAGTGCGCGCTAGGGAACCTGCATTGTCCAAGTGCCCGCTAGTTAATCTAGATCGTCCAAGTGTCCGCTAGTAAACCTACATTGTCCAAGTTCCCGTTAGGTATCCTAGATAGGCCAAGTGCCCGCAAGGTAACCTACATAGTCCAATTGCCCGCTAGGTAACCTAGATATTCCAAGTTCCGGTTTACTAACCTAGATAGTCCATGTGCCCGCTAGGTACCCTACATAGTCCAAGTGCCCATTGGTTAACCTAGATAGTCCAAGTGCCCGCTAGGTAACTTATACTGTCCAAGTGCCCGCTAGGTTACCTACATAGTCCAAGTGCACGTTCGTTAACTTAGATAGTCCAAGTCGCGCTAGGTAACCTACATAGTCCAAGGGCCCGCTAGGTAACCTATATAGTCCAAGTGCCCGCTAGGTAACCTATAGTCCGAGTGCCCGCTAGGTAACCTACATATTCCAAGTTCCCGCTAGGTAACCTAGATAGTCCAAGTGCCCGTTACCTAACCAAGATAGTCCAAGTGCCCGTTAGGTTACCTACATAGTCCACGTGCCCGTTTGTTAACCTAGATAGTCCAAGTGCCCACTAGGTAACTTACATAGTCCATGTGCCCGCCAAGGGACCTACATAGTCCAAATGCCCGTTAGGTAACCTAGACAATCCAAGTGCCCACTAGGTAACCTCCATAGTCCAAGTGCCCGCTAATTAACCTATATAGTCCAAGTGCCCGCTAGGGAACCTGCATCGTCCAAGTGCCCGCGAGTTAATCTAGATAGTCCAAGTGCCCGCTAGTTAACCTAGATAGTCCATGTGCCCGCTAGTTAACCTAGATCGTCCAAGTGCCCGCTAGTTAACCTAGATCGTCCACGTGCCCGCTAGTTAACCTACATAGTCCAAGGTCCGTTAGTTAACCTAGATATTCCAAGTGCCCGCTAGTTAACCTACATAGTCCAAGGGCCGTCTTGTTAACCTCGATAGTCTAAGTGCCCGCTAGGGGACGTACATAGTCCAAGTGCCCGCTAGGTAACTTAGATAGTCCAAGTGCCCGCTAGTTAACCTACATAGTCCAAGTGCCCGCTGAGGAACCTACATAGTCCAAGTGTCCAAAAGGGAACCTACGTATTCCAAGTGCCCGTTAGGGCACCTAGATAGTCCAAGTGCCCATAGGGAACCTATATAGTCCAAGTGCCCTCTAGGGAATCTACATAGTCAAAGTGCCCGCAAGGGAACCTGCATTGTATAAGTGCCCGCTAGTTAACCTAGATAGTCCAAGGGCCCGCTAGTTAACCTAAATAGTCCAAGTGCCCGATAGGGAATCTTCATATTCCAAGTGTCCGTTAGGGAACCCAGATAGTCCAAGTGCCCGCTAGTTAACCTAGATCGTCCAAGTGTCCGCTAGTAAACCTACATAGTCCAAGTTCCCGTTAGGTAACCTAGATAGTCCAAGTGCCCGCTAGTTAACCTACATAGTCCAAGTGCCCGCTGAGGAACCTACATAGTCCAAGTGTCCGAAAGGGAACCTACGTATTCCAAGTGCCCGTTAGGGCACCTAGATAGTCCAAGTGCCCATAGGGAACCTATATAGTCCAAGTGCCCTCTAGGGAACCTACATAGTCAAAGTGCCCGCTAGGGAACCTGCATTGTACAAGTGCCCGCAGTTAACCTAGATAGTCCAAGTGCCCGCTAGGTAACCTAGATAGTCCAAAGGCCCGCTAGTTAACCTACATAGTCCAAGTGCCCGATAGGGAACCTACATAGTCCAAGTGCCCAATGAGGAAGTTACATAGTCCAAGTGCCCGATAGGGAGTCTTCATATTCCAAGTGCCCGTTAGGGAACCCAGATAGCCAAGTACCCATAGGGAACCTATATAGTCCAAGTGCCCTCTAGGGAAGCTACATATTCATAGTGCCTGCTAGGTAACCTACATAGTCCAAGGGCCCGCTAGGTAACCTATATAGTCCAAGTGCCCGCTAGTTAACCTATAGCCCGAATGCCTGCTAGGTAACCTACATATTCCAAGTTCCCGCTAGGTAACCTAGATAGTCCAAGTGCCCGTTACCTAACCTAGATAGTCCAAGTGCCCGTTAGGTTACCTACATAGTCCCAGTGCCCGCTAGGCAACCTAGATAGTCTAAGTGCCCGCTAGTTAACCTACATAGTCCAAGTGCCCGCCAAGGGACCTACATAGTCCATGTGCCTGCTAGGGAACCTACATAGTCCAAGTGCCCGTTCGGGAACCTAGATAGTCCAAGTGCCCTCTAGGGAACCTGCATCGTCCAAGTGCCCGCTAGTTAACATAGATAGTCCAAGTTCCCGCTAGTTAACCTAGATCGTCCAAGTGCCCGCTAGTTAACCTACATAGTCCAAGGTCCGTTAGTTAACCTAGATATTCCAAGTGCCCGCTAGTTAACCTACATAGTCCAAGGGCCGTCTAGTTAACCTCGATAGTCTAAGTGCCCGCTAGGGGACGTACATAGTCCAAGTGCCCGCTAGGTAACTTAGATAGTCCAAGTGCCCGCTAGTTAACCTACATAGTCCAAGTGCCCGCTGAGGAACCTACATAGTCCAAGTGTCCAAAAGGGAACCTACGTATTCCAAGTGCCCGTTAGGGCCCCTAGATAGTCCAAGTGCCCATAGGGAACCTATATAATCCAAGTGCCCTCTAGGGAATCTACATAGTCAAAGTGCCCGCAAGGGAACCTGCATTGTATAAGTGCCCGCTAGTTAACCTAGATAGTCCAAGTTCCCGCTAGGTAACCTAGATAGTCCAAGGGCCCGCTAGTTAACTACATAGTCCAAGTGCCCGATAGGGAATCTTCATATTCCAAGTGCCCGTTAGGGAACCCAGATAGTCCAAGTGCCCGCTAGTTAACCTAGATCGTCCAAGTGTCCGCTAGTAAACCTACATAGTCCAAGTTCCCGTTAGGTAACCTAGATAGTCCAAGTGCCCGCTAGTTAACCTACATAGTCCAAGTGCCCGCTGAGGAACCTACATAGTCCAAGTGTCCGAAAGGGAACCTACGTATTCCAAGTGCCCGTTAGGGCACCTAGATAGTCCAAGTGCCCATAGGGAACCTATATAGTCCAAGTGCCCTCTAGGGAACCTACATAGTCAAAGTGCCCGCTAGGGAACCTGCATTGTACAAGTGCCCGCAGTTAACCAAGATAGTCCAAGTGCCCGCTAGGTAACCTAGATAGTCCAAAGGCCCGCTAGTTAACCTACATAGTCCAAGTGCCCGATAGGGAACCTACATAGTCCAAGTGCCCAATGAGGAAGTTACATAGTCCAAGTGCCCGATAGGGAATCTTCATATTCCAAGTGCCCGTTAGGGAACCCAGATAGTCCAAGTACCCATAGGGAACCTATATAGTCCAAGTGCCCTCCAGGGAAGATACATATTCATAGTGCGCGCTAGGGAACCTGCATTGTCCAAGTGCCCGCTAGTTAACCTAGATCGTCCAAGTGTCCGCTAGTAAACCTACATTGTCCAAGTTCCCGTTAGGTAACCTAGATAGGCCAAGTGCCCGCAAGGTAACCTACATAGTCCAAGTGCCCGCTAGGTAACCTAGATATTCCAAGTTCCGGTTTACTAACCTAGATAGTCCATGTGCCCGCTAGGTACCCTACATAGTCCAAGTACCCATTGGTTACTCTAGATAGTCCAAGTGCCCGCTAGGTAACATATACTGTCCAAGTGCCCGCTAGGTTACCTACATAGTCCAAGTGCACGTTCGTTAACTTAGATAGTCCAAGTCGCGCTAGGTAACCTACATATTCCAAGTTCCCGCTAGGGAACCTAGATAGTCCAAGTGCCCGTTACCTAACCAAGATAGTCCAAGTGCCCGTTAGGTTACCTACATAGTCCACGTGCCCGTTTGTTAACCTCGATAGTCCACGTGCCCACTAGGTAACTTACATAGTCCAAGTGCCCGCCAAGGGACCTACATAGTCCAAATGCCCGTTAGGTAACCTAGACAATCCAAGTGCCCACTAGGTAACCTCCATAGTCCAAGTGCCCGCTAATTAACCTATATAGTCCAAGTGCCCGCTAGGAAACCTGCATCGTCCAAGTGCCCGCGAGTTAATCTAGATAGTCCAAGTGCCTGCTAGTTAACCTAGATAGTCCATGTGCCCGCTAGTTAACCTAGATCGTCCAAGTGCCCGCTAGTTAACCTAGATCGTCCACGTGTCCGCTAGTAAACCTACATAGTCCAAGTTCCCGTTAGGTAACCTAGATAGTCCAAGTGCCCGCTAGTTAACCTACATAGTCCATGTGCCCGCTGAGGAACCTACATCGTCCAAGTGTCCGAAAGGGAACCTACGTATTACAAGTGCCCGTTAGGGCACCTAGATAGTCCAAGTGCCCTCTAGGGAACCTACATAGTCAAAGTGCCCGCTAGGGAACCTGCATTGTACAAGTGCCCGCTAGTTAACCTAGATAGTCCAAGTGCCCGCTAGGTAACCTAGATAGTCCAAGGGCCCGCTAGTTAACCTACATAGTCCATGTGACCGATACGGAACCTACATAGTCCAAGTGCCCGCTAGGGAACCTACATAGTCCAAGTGCCCGTTACCTAACCTAGATAGTCCAAGTACCCGTTAGGTTACCTACATAGTCCAAGTGCCCGCTAGGTAATCTAGATAGTCTAAGGGCCCGCTAGGGAACCTACATACTCCAAGTGCCCGTTCGGGAACCTAGATAGTCCAAGTGCCCTCTAGGGAACCTGCATCGTCCAAGTGCCCGCTAGTTAACATAGATAGTCCAAGTTCCCGCTAGTTAACCTAGATCGTCCAAGTTCCCGCTAGTTAACCTACATAGTCCAACGTCCGTTAGTTAACCTAGATAGTTCAAGTGCCCTCTAGTTAACCTACATAGTCCAAGGGCCCTCTAGTTAACCTCGATAGTCCAAGAGCCCGCTAGGGGACGTACATAGTCCAAGTTCCCGCTAGGTAACTTAGATAGTCCAAGTGGCCTCTAGTTAACCTACATAGTCCAAGTGCCCGCTGAGGAACCTACATAGTCCAAGTGTCCGAAAGGGAACCTACGTATTCCAAGTGCCCGTTAGGGCACCTAGATAGTCCAAGTGCCCATAGGGAACCTATATAGTCCAAGTGCCCTCTAGGGAATCTACATAGTCAAAGTGCCCGCAAGGGAACCTGCATTGTACAAGTGCCCGCTAGTTAACCTAGATAGTCCAAGTGCCCGCTAGGTAACCTAGAGAGTCCAAGGGCCCGCTAGTTAACCTACATAGTCCAAGTGCCCGATAGGGAACCTACATAGTCCAAGTGCACAATGAGGAAGTTACATAGTCCAAGTGCCCGATAGGGAATCTTCATATTCCAAGTGCCCGTTAGGGAACCCAGATAGTCTAAGTGCCTGCTAGTTAACCTAGATCGTCCAAGTGACCGCTAGTAAACCTACATAGTCCAAGTTCCCGTTAGGTAACCTAGATAGTCCAAGTGCCCGCTAGTTAACCTACATAGTCCAAGTGCCCGCTGAGGAACCTACATCGTCCAAGTGTCCGAAAGGGAACCTACGTATTCCAAGTGCCCGTTAGGGCACCTAGATAGTCCAAGTGCCCATAGGGAACCTATATAGTCCAAGTGCCGTCTAGGGAACCTACATAGTCAAAGTGCCCGCTAGGGAACCTGCATTGTACAAGTGCCCGCAGTTAACCAAGATAGTCCAAGTGCCCGCTAGGTAACCTAGATTGTCCAAAGGCCCGCTAGTTAACCTACATAGTCCAAGTGCCCGATAGGGAACCTACATAGTCCAAGTGCCCAATGAGGAAGTTACATAGTCCAAGTGCCCGATAGGGAATCTTCATATTCCAAGTGCCCGTTAGGGAACCCAGATAGTCCAAGTACCCATAGGGAACCTATATAGTCCAAGTGCCCTCCAGGGAAGCTACATATTCATAGTGCGCGCTAGGGAACCTGCATTGTCCAAGTGCCCGCTAGTTAACCTAGATCGTCCAATTGTCCGCTAGTAAACCTACATTGTCCAAGTTCCCGTTAGGTAACCTAGATAAGCCAAGTGCCCGCAAGGTAACCTACATAGTCCAAGTGCCCGCTAGGTAACCTAGATATTCCAAGTTCCGGTTTACTAACCTAGATAGTCCAAGTGCCCGCTAGGTAACCTACATAGTCCAAGTGCCCTTTGGTTAACCTAGATAGTCCAAGTGCCCGCTAGGTAACCTATACTGTCCAAGTGCCCGCTAGGTTACCTACATAGTCCAAGTGCACGTTCGTTAACTTAGATAGTCCAAGTCGCGCTAGGTAACCTACATAGTCCAAGGGCCCGCTATGTAACCTATATAGTCCAAGTGCCCGCTAGTTAAACTATAGTCCGAGTGCCCGCTAAGTAACCTACATATTCCAAGTTCTCGCTACGTAACCTAGATAGTCCAAGTGCCCGTTTCCTAACCTAGATAATCCAAGTGCCCGTTAGGTTGCCTACATAGTCCACGTGCCCGTTCGTTAACCTAGATAGTCCAAGTGCCCACTAGGTAATCTACATAGTCCAAGTGCCCGCCAAGGGACCTACATAGTCCAAGTGCCCGTTAGGTAACCTAGACAGTCCAAGTGCCCGCTAGGTAACCTCCATAGTCCAAGTGCCCGCTAATTAACCTATAAAGTCCAAGTGCCCGCTAGGGAACCTGCATCGTCCAATTGCCCGCTAGTTAATCTAGATAGTCCAAGTGCCCGCTAGTTAACCTAGATAGTCCATGTGCCCACTAGTTAACCTAGATCGTCCAAGTGCCCGCTAGTTAACCTACATAGTCCACGGTGCGCTAGTTAACCTAGATATTCCAAGTGCCCGCTAGTTAACCTACATAGTCCAAGGGCCCTCTAGTTAACCTAGATAATGCAAGTGCCCACTAGGGGATGTACATAGTCCAAATGCCCGTTAGGTAACCTAGGTAGTCTAAGGGCCCACTAGTTAACCTAAATAGTCCATCTGCGCGATAGGGAACCTACATAGTCCAAGTTCCCGCTAAGGGACCTACATAGTCCAATTGCCCGCTAGGGAACCTACATAGTCCAAGTGCCCGTTAGGGAACCTAGATAGTCCAAGTGCCCTCTAGGGAACCTGCATCGTCCAAGTGCCCGCTAGTTAACATAGATAGTCCAAGTTCCCGCTAGTTAACCTAGATAGTCCAAGTGCCCGCTAGTTAACATAGATAGTCTAAGTGCCCACTAGGGAACGTACATAGTCCAAGTGCCCGCTAGGGAACGTACATAGTCAAAGTGCCCGCTAGGTAACTTATATAGTGCAAGTGCCCGCTAGTTAACCTAGATAGTTCTAGTACCCGCTAGGTAACCTAGATCGTCCAAGGGCCCCCTAGTTAGCCTACATAGTCCAAGTGCCCCTAGGTAACCTAGATAGTCCAAGTGCCCGTTCTGTAACCTAGATAGACCAAGTGCCCTTTAGGGGACCTAGATAGTCCAAAGGCCCGCTAGTCAACTTACATAGTCCATGGGCCCGCTAGTTAACCTACATAGTGCAAGTGTCCGCTTGTTAACCTACATATTCCCAGTGACCCCTAGTTAACCTACATAATCTAAGTGCCCGTTAGCTAACCTAGGTAGTACAAGGGCCCGCTAGTTGACCTACATAGTCCAAGTGCCAGCTAGGTAACCTAGATAGTCCCAGTGCCCGCTAGGTAACCTACATAGTCCAAGTTCCCGCTTGGTAACCTAAATAGTCCAAATGCCCGCTAGGGAAACTACATAGTCCAAGTACCCGCTAGTTAACCTAGATAGTCCAAGTGCCTGCTAGTAAACTTACATAATCCATGGGCCCGCTAGTTAACCTACATAGCGCAAGGGCCCGCTAGTTAACCTAGATCGTGCAAGTGTCCGCTAGTTAATCTACATCGTCCAAGTGCCCGCTAGTTAACCTAGATAGTCCAAGTGCCCGCTAGGGATCCTTCATAATCCAAGTGCCTGCTAGGTAACCTAGATAGTCCAAGTGCACGCTAGTTAACCTAGATAGTCCTAGTGCCTGTTAGTTAACCTAGATAGTCCATGTGCCCACTAGGGGACGTACATAGTCCAAGTGCCCGCTAGGTAACCTAGATAGTCCAAGTGCGCGCTAGGGTATGTACATAGTCCAAGTGCCTGCTAGGAAACCTAGATAGTCCAAGTGCCCGCTAGTTAACCTACATAGTCCAAGGGCCCGTAGTTAACCTACATTGTCCAAGGTTTGCTAGTTAACCTAGACAGTCAAAGTGCCCGCTATGTAACCTATACAGTCCAAGTGCCCGATAGGTTACCTATATACTCCAAGTGCCCGTTCCTTAACCTAGATAGTCCAAGTGCCCGCTAGGTAACCTACATAGTCCAAGGGCCCACTAGGTAACCTACATAGTCCAAGTGCCCGCTAGGTAACCTAGATAGTCCAAGTGCCCGCTAGTTAACCTACATAGTCCAAGTGCCCGCTAGGTAACCTAGATAGTCAAAGTGCCCGTGAGGTAACCTAGATAGTCCAAGTGCCTGCTAGGTAACCTACATTGTGCAAGTTCCCGTTAGGTAACCTAGATAGTCCAAGTGCCCGTTACCTAACCTAGATAGTCCAAGTACCCGCTTAGCAACATACATAGTCCAAGTGCCCGTTCGTTAACCTAGAAGGCCAAGTGCGCGCTATGTAACCTAGACAGTCCAAGTGCCCGCTAGTTTACGTGCATAGTCCAAGTGCCCGTTCGTTAACCTAGATAGTCCAAGGGCACGCTAGTTAACATAAATAGTCCAAGTGCCCGCTAGGGAAGGTACATAGTCCAAGTGCCCGCTAGGTAACCTAGAGAGTGCAAGTGCCCGCTAGTTAACCTACATAGTCCAAGTGCCTGCTAGGTAACCTAGATAGTCCAAGGGCCTGCTAGTTAAACTACATAGTCCAAGTGCCCGCTAGGTAACCTACACAGTGCAAGTATCCGCTAGTTAACTTAGATCGTCCAATTGTCCGCTAGTTAACCTACATAGTCCAAGTGCCCGCTAGTTAACCTAGATAGTCCAAGTGCCCGCGAGTTAACCTAGATAGTACAAGTGCCCGTAGGTAACCTAGATAGTCCAAGTGCCCGCTACTTAACCTACATAGTCCAAGTGCCTGCTAGGTAAACTACATAGTCCAAGTGCCCGTTCGTTAACCTACATAGTCCAAGTGCCTTCTAGGTAACGTAGACAGCCCAAGTGCCCGCTAGGGAACGAACAGAGTCAAGTGCCCACTAGGTAACCTAGACAGTCCAATTGCCCGCTAGTTATCCTAGACAGTGCAAGTACCCGATAGGGAACCTACATAGTCCAAGTGCCCGCTAGGTAACCTACATAGTCCAAGTGCCCGCTAGGTAACCTATATAGTCCAAATGACCGCTAGGGAACCTACATAGGCCAAGTGCCCGCTAGTTAACCTAGATAGTCCAAGTGTCCGCGAGTTAACCTAGATAGTCCAAGTACCCGTAGGTAACCTAGATAGTCCAAGTGCCCGCTAGTTAACCTACATAGTCCAAGTGCCTGCTAGGTAAACTACATAGTCCTAGTGCCCGTTCGTTAACCTACATAGTCCAAGTGCCCGCTAGGTAACGTAGACAGCCCAAGTGCCCGCTAGGGAACGAACAGAGTCAAGTGCCCACTAGGTAACCTAGACAGTCCAATTGCCCGCTAGTTATCCTAGACAGTGCAAGTACCCGATAGGGAACCTACATAGTCCAAGTGCCCGCTAGGGAACCTACATAGTCCAAGTGCTCGCTAGGCAACCTACATAGTCCAAGTGCCCGTTAGTTAACCTAGATAGTCAAAGTGTCTGGTAAGTAACCTAAATAGTCCAAGTGCCCGAAGGGGAACTACATAGTCCAAGTGCCCGCTAGGTAACCTAGATTGTCCAATTGCCCGTTATCTAACCTAGATAGTCAAAGTGTCCGCTAGTTAACCTACATAGTCCAAGTGCCCGCTAGGTAACCTATATAGTCCAAATGACCGCTAGGGAACCTACATAGGCCAAGTGCCCGCTAGTTAACCTAGATAGTCCAAGTGTCCGCGAGTTAACCTAGATAGTCCAAGTACCCGTAGGTAACCTAGATAGTCCAAGTGCCCGCTAGTTAACCTACATAGTCCAAGTGCCTGCTAGGTAAACTACATAGTCCTAGTGCCCGTTCGTTAACCTACATAGTCCAAGTGCCCGCTAGGTAACGTAGACAGCCCAAGTGCCCGCTAGGGAACGAACAGAGTCAAGTGCCCACTAGGTAACCTAGACAGTCCAATTGCCCGCTAGTTATCCTAGACAGTGCAAGTACCCGATAGGGAACCTACATAGTCCAAGTGCCCGCTAGGGAACCTACATAGTCCAAGTGCTCGCTAGGCAACCTACATAGTCCAAGTGCCCGTTAGTTAACCTAGATAGTCAAAGTGTCTGGTAAGTAACCTAAATAGTCCAAGTGCCCGAAGGGGAACTACATAGTCCAAGTGCCCGCTAGGTAACCTAGATTGTCCAATTGCCCGTTATCTAACCTAGATAGTCAAAGTGTCCGCTAGTTAACCTACATAGTCCAAGTGCCCGTTCGTTAACCTAGATAGTGCAAGTGCCCGCTAGGTAACCTAGACCGTCCAAGTGCCCGCTAGGTTACCTACATAGTCCAAGTGCACGTTCGTTAACCTAGATAGTCCAAGTGCCCGCTGGTAACCTACATAGTCCAAGGGCCCGCTAGGCAACCTTGATAGTCCAAGTGCCTTCTCGTTAACCTACGTAGTCCAAGTGCCTGCTAGGTAACCTACGTAGTCCAAGTGCCCACTAGGTAACCTAAATAATCCAAATGCCCGCTAGGGAAACTACATAGTCCAAGTGCCCGCTGGTTAACATAGATAGTCCAAGTGCCCGCTAGTAAACCTAGATATTCCAAGGGCCCGCTAGTTAACCTAGATAGTCCAAGTGCCCACTAGTTAACCTAAATCGTCCAAGTGAATGCTAGGTAACCTACATAGTCCAAGTGCCTGCTAGGTAACCTAGAGAGTCCAAGTGCCTGATAGCTAACCTACATAGTCCAAGTGTCCATTCGTTAACCTAGATAGTCCAAGTGCCCATTGGGTAACCTACATAGTCCAAGTGCCCGCTTGGTAACCTGGATAGTCCAAGTGCCCGCTAGTTAACCTACATAATCCAAGTGCCTTCTAGGGAGCCTACATAGTCCACGTGACCGCTATGGAACCTACATAGTCCAAGTGCCCATTAGGGAACCTACATAGTCCAAGTGCCCGCTAGGTAACCTACATAGTCCAAATGCCCGCAAGGAAACCTACATAGTCTAAATGTCCGCTAGGCAACCTACATAATCCAAGTGCCCGCTCTGGAACATACATAGTCCAAGTGCCCGTTAGCTAACCTGGATAGTCCAAGGGCCCACTAGTTGACCTACATAGTCCAAGTGCCAGCTAGGTAACCTAGAGAGTCCAAGTGCCCCCTAGTAAACCTACATAATCCATGGGACCGCTAGTTAACCTACATAGTGTAAGGGCCCACTAGTTAACCTAGATCGTGCAAGTGTCCGCTAGTTAACCTACATAGTCCAAGTGCCCACTAGGTAACCTAGATAGTCCAAGTGCCCGCTAGGGATCCTTCATTATCCAAGTGACTGCTAGGTAGCCTAGGTAGTCCAAGTGCCCGTTAGTTAACCTAGATAGTCCAAGTGCCCACTAGGGGACGTACATAGTCCAAGTACTCGCAAGGTAACCTAGAGAGTCCAAGTGCGCGCTAGGGTATATACATAGTCCAAGTGCCTGCTAGGAAACTTAGATAGTCCCAGTCCCCGCTAGTTAACCTACATAGTCCAAGGGCCCACTAGTTAACCTACATAGTCCAACGTCCGCTAGTTAACATAGATAGTCCAAGTGCCCGCTAGTTAACCTACATAGTACAATGGCCCGTTAGTTGACCTAGATATTCCAAGTGCCCGCTAGTTAACCTAGATAGTGAAAGTGCCCACTAGTTAACGTAAGTAGTACAAATGTCCGATAGGGATCCTACATAGTCCAAGTGCCCGCTAGGTAACCTACATAATCCAAGTGCCCGTTCGTTAACATAGATAGTCAAAGTGCCCGTTAGGTAACCTAGATAGTCCTAGTGCCCGCTAGGTAACCTACGTTGTCCAAGTTCCCGCTAGGTAACCTAGATAGTCTAAGTGCCTGCTAGGTAACCTAGATAGTCCAAGTGCCTGATAGCTAATCTACATAGTCCAAGTGTCCATTCGTTAACCTAGAAAGTCCAAGTGCCCATTGGGTAACCTACATTGTCCAAGTGCCCGCTTGGTAACCTGGATAGTCCAAGTGCCCGCTAGTTAACCTACATAATCCAAGTGCCTTCTAGGGAGCCTACATAGTCCACGTGACCGCTAGGGAACCTACATAGTCCAAGTGCCCGTTAGGGAACCTACATAGTCCAAGTGCCCGCTAGGTAACCCACATAGTCCAAATGCCCGCAAGGAAACCTACATAGTCTAAATGTCCGCTAAGCAACCTACATAATCCAAGTGCCTGCTCTGGAACATACATAGTCCAAGTGCCCGTTAGCTAACCTGGATAGTCCAAGGGCCCACTAGTTGACCTACATAGTCCAAGTGCCAGCTAGGTAACCTAGAGAGTCCAAGTGCCCCCTAGTAAACCTACATAATCCATGGGACCGCTAGTTAACCTACATAGTGCAAGGGCCCACTAGTTAACCTAGATCGTGCAAGTGTCCGCTAGTTAACCTACATAGTCCAAGTGCCCGCTAGGTAACCTAGATAGTCCACGTGCACGCTAGGGATCCTTCATTATCCAAGTGACTGCTAGGTAGCCTAGATAGTCCAAGTGCCCGTTAGTTAACCTAGATACCCCAAGTGCCCACTAGGGGACGTACATAGTCCAAGTACTCGCTAGGTAACCTAGAGAGTCCAAGTGCGTGCTAGGGTATATACATAGTCCAAGTGCCTGCTAGGAAACTTAGATAGTCCAAGTGCCCGCTAGTTAACCTACATAGTCCAAGGGCCCACTAGTTAACCTACATAGTCCAACATCCACTAGTTAACATAGATAGTACAAGTGCCCGCTAGTTAACCTACATAGTACAATGGCCCGCTAGTTGACCTAGATATTCCAAGTGCCCGCTAGTTAACCTAGATAGTCAAAGTGCCCGCTAGTTAACCTAAGTAGTACAAATGTCCGATAGGGATCCTACATAGTCCAAGTGCCCGCTAGGTAACCTACATAGTCCAAGTGCCCGTTCGTTAACATAGATAGTCAAAGTGCCCGTTAGCTAACCTAGATAGTCCAAGGGCCCGCTAGTTGACCTATATAGTCCAAGTGCCAGCTAGGTAACCTAGAGAGTCCAAGTGCCCCCTAGTAAACCTACATAATCCATGGGACCGCTAGTTAACCTACATAGTCCAAGTGCCCGCTAGGTATCCTAGATAGTCCAAGTGCCCGCTAGGTATCATTCATTATCCAAGTGACTGATAGGTATCCTAGATAGTCCAAGTGCCCGTTAGTTAACCCACATAGTCCAAGTGCCCACTAGAGGACGTACATAGTCCAAGTACTCGCTAGGTAACCTAGAGAGTCCAAGTGCGAGCTAGGGTATATGCATAGTCCAAGTGCCTGCTAGGTAAGTTACATAGTGCAAGTATCCGCTAGTTAACCTAGATCGTCCAATTGTCCGCTAGTTAACCTACATAGTCCAAGTGCCCGCTAGGTAACCTAGATAGTCCAAGTGCCCGTTCGGTAACCTAGATAGTACAAGGGCCCTTTAGGGAACCTAGATAGTCCAAGTGCCCGCTAGGGAACCTACATAGTCCAATTGTCCGCTCTGGAACATACATAGTCCAAGTGCCCGTTAGTTAACCTAGATAATCCAAGTGCCCGCTAGGTAACCTACATAGTCCAAGTGCCCGCTAGGTAACCTATATAGTCCAAATGACCGCTAGGGAACCTACATAGTCCAAGTGTCCGCGAGTTAACCTAGATAGTCCAAGTACCCGTAGGTAACCTAGATAGTCCAAGTGCCCGCTAGTTAACCTACATAGTCCAAGTGCCTGCTAGGTAAACTACATAGTCCTGATGCCCGTTCGTTAACCTACATAGTCCAAGTGCCCGCTAGGTAACGTAGATAGCCCAAGTGCCCACTAGGGAACGTACAGAGTCAAGTGCCCACTAGGTAACCTAGACAGTCCAATTGCCCGCTAGTTAACCTAGACAGTCCAAGTAACCAATAGGGAACCTACATAGTACAAGTGCCGCTAGGGAACCTACATAGTCCAAGTGCCCGTTAGTTAACCTAGATAGTCAAAGTGTATGGTAGGTAACCTAAATAGTCCAAGTGCCCGCTAGGGGACCTACATAGTCCAAGTGCCCACTAAGTAACCTAGATAATCCAATTGCCCGTTAGCTAACCTAGATAGTCGAAGTGTGCGCTAGTTAAACTACATAGTCCAAGTGCCCGTTCGTTAACCTAGATAGTGCAAGTGCCCGCTAGGTAACCTAGACAGTCCAAGTGCCCGCTAGGTTACCTACATAGTCCAAGTGCACGTTCGTTAACCTAGATAGTCCAAGTGCCCGCTGGTAACCTACATAGTCCAAGGGCCAGCTAGGCAACCTTGATAGTCCAAGTGCCTTCTAGTTAACCTACGTTGTCCAAGTGCCTGCTAGGTAACCTACGTAGTCCAAGTGCCCACAAGGTAACCTAAGTAATCCAAATGCCCGCTAGGGAAACTACATAGTCCAAGTGCCCGCTAGGTAACCTAGATAGTCCAAGTGCCCCCTAGTAAACCTACATAATCTATTGGACCGCAGGTTAACCTACATAGTGCAAGGGCCCACTAGTTAACCTAGATCGTGCAATTGTCCGCTAGTTAACCTACATAATCCAAGTGCCCGCTAGGTAACCTAGAGAGTCCAAGTGCCCACTAGTTAACCTAAACCGTCCAAGTGTCCGCTAGTTAACCTAAATCGTCCAAGTGTCTGCTAGGTAACCTAGATAGTCCAAGTACCTGATAGCTAACCTACATAGTCTAAGTGTCCATTCGTTAACCTAGATAGTCCAAGTGCCCATTGGGTAACCTACATTGTCCAAGTGCCCGCTTGGTAACCTGGATAGTCCAAGTGCCCGCTAGTTAACCTATATAGTCCAAGTGCCTTCTTGGGAGCCTACATAGTCCACGTGACCGCTAGGTAAGCTACATAGTCCAAATGCCCGCAAGGAAACCTACATAGTCTAAATGCCCGCTAGGCAACCTACATAATCCAATTGCCCGCTCTGGAACATACATAGTCCAAGTGCCCATTAGCTAACCTAGATAGTCCAAGGGCCCGCTAGTTGACCTACATAGTCCAAGTGCCAGCTAGGTAACCTAGATAGTGCAAGTGCCCCCTAGTAAACCTATATAATCCATTGGACCGCAGGTTAACCTACATAGTGCAAGGGCCCACTAGTTAACCTAGATCGTGCAATTGTCCGCTAGTTAACCTACATAATCCAAGTGCCCGCTAGGTAACCTAGATAATCCAAGTGCCCACTAGCGATCCTTCATTATCCAAGTGACTGCTAGGTAACCTAGATAGTCCAAGTGCCCGCTAGTTAACCTAGATAGTCCTCGTGCCCGTTAGTTAACGTAGATAGTCCAAGTGCCCGCTAGTTAACCTACATATTCCAAGGGCCCACTAGTTAACCTACATAGTCCAACGTCCGCTAGTTAACATAGATAGTCCAAGTGCCCGCTAGTTAACCTACATAGTACAATGGCCCGCTAGTTGACCTAGATATTCCATGTGCCCGCTAGTTAACCTAGATAGTCAAAGTGCACGCTCGTTAACCTAAGTAGTACAAATGTCCGATAGGGATCCTACATAGTCCAAGTGCCCGCTAGGTAACCTACATAGTCCAAGTGCCCGTTCGTTAACATAGATAGTAAAAGTGCCCGTTAGGTAACCTAGATAGTCCAAGTGCCCGCTAGGTAAGCTACGTTGTCCAAGTTCCCGCTAGGTAACCTAGATAGTCCAAGTGCCCGCTAGGCAACCTACATAGTCCAAGTGCCCGTTCGTTAAGCTAGAAGTCCAATGCCCGCTATGTAACCTAGACAGTCCAAGTGCCGGCTAGGTTACCTGCATAGTCCAAGTGCCCGTTCGTTAACCTAGATAGTCCAAGTGCCCGCTAGGAAACCTATATAGTCCAAGTGCTATCTAGGTAACCTAGACAGTCCAAGGGCCCGCTAGTTAACCTACATAGTCCAAGGGCTCGCTTTTTAACTTTGATAGTGTAAGTGCCCGCTGGTTACCCAGATCGTCCAAGTGCCCGCTAGTTAACCTAGACGTTCAAGTGCCGGCTCGTTAACCTACATTGTCCAAGGGCCCACTTGTTAACCTAGATCGAGCAAGTGTCCTAGTTAACATAGATAGTCCAAGTGCCCGCTAGGTAACCTAGAGAGTGCAAGTGCCCGCTAGTTAACCTACATAGTCCAAGTGCGCGTTCGTTAATCTACATAGTCCAAGTGCCCGCTAGGTAACGTAGATAGCCCAAGTGCCCGCTAGGGAACGTACATAGTCCAAGTGCCCGCTACGTAACCTAGATAGTCCAAGTGCCCGCTAGTTAACCTACATACTCCAAGTGACTG
This sequence comes from Tenrec ecaudatus, assembly GCF_050624435.1. NCBI lineage: Eukaryota > Metazoa > Chordata > Mammalia > Afrosoricida > Tenrecidae > Tenrec > Tenrec ecaudatus. The sequence continues at coordinate 622,629 of NW_027459466.1, forward strand.
CTAGGTAAACTACATAATCCAAGTGCCCACTAGGTAACCTAGACAGTCCAATTGCCCGCTAGTTAACCTAGACAGTCCAAGTACCCGATAGAGAACCTATATAGTCCAAGTGCCCGCTAGGTAACCTAGAGGGTGCAAGTGCCCGCTAGTTAACCTACATAGTCCAAGTGCCTGCTAGGTAACCTAGATAGTCCAAGGGCCTGCTAGTTAAACTACATAGTCCAAGTGCCCGCTAGGAAACCTACATAGTGCAAGTGTCCGCTAGTTAACCTACATAGTCAAAGTGCCCGCTAGTTAACCTAGATAGTCCAAGTTCCCGCTAGGTAACCTACATAGTGCAAGTATCCGCTAGTTAACCTAGATCGTCCAATTGTCCGCTAGTTAACCTACATAGTCCAAGTGCCCGCTAGGTAAGCTAGATAGTCCAAGTGCCCTTTCGGTAACCTAGATAGTCCAAGGGCCCTTTAGGGAACCTAGATAGTCAAAGTGCCCGCTAGGGAACCTACATATTTCAATTGCCCGCTCTGGAACATACATAGTCCAAGTGCCCGTTAGATAACCTAGATAATCCAAGTGCCCGCTAGGTAACCTACATAATCCAAGTGTCCGCTAGGTAACCTATATAGTCCAAATGCCCACTAGGGAACCTACATAGGCCAAGTGCCTGCTAGTTAACTTAGATAGTCCAAGTGCCCGCGAGTTAACCTAGATAGTCCAAGTGCCCGTAGGTAACCTAGATAGTCCAAATGCCCGCTAGTTAACCTACATAGTCCATGTGCCTGCTAGGTAAACTACATAGTCCAAGTGCCCGTTCATTAACCTACATAGTCCAAGTGCCCGCTAGGTAACGTAGATAGCCCAAGTGCCCGCTAGGGAACGTACAGAGTCAAGTGCCCACTAGTTAACCTAGACAGTCCAAGTAACCAATAGGGAATCTACATAATCCAAGTGCCCGCTAGGGAACCTACATAGTCCAAGTGCTAGCTAGGCAACCTACATAGTCCAAGTGCCCGTTAGTTAACCTAGATAGTCAAAGTGTATGGTAGGTAACCTAAATAGTCCAAGTGCCCGCTAGGGGACCTACATAGTCCAAGTGCCCGCTAGGTAACCTAGATAGTCCAATTGCCCGTTAGCTAACCTAGATAGTCGAAGTGTCCGCTAGTTAAACTACATAGTCCAAGTGCCCGTTCGTTAACCTAGATAGTGCAAGTGCCCGCTAGGTAACCTAGACAGTCCAAGTGCCCGATAGGTTACCTACATAGTCCAAGTGCACGTTCGTTAACCTAGATAGTCCAAGTGCCCGCTGGTAACCTACATAGTCCAAGGGCCCGCTAGGTAACCTTGATAGTCCAAGTGCCTTCTAGTTAACCTACGTAGTCCAAGTGCCCGCTAGGTAACCTACGTAGTCCAAGTGCCCACTAGGTAACCTAAATAATCCAAATGCCCGCTAGGGAAACTACATAGTCCAAGTGCCCGCTAGTTAACATAGATAGTCCAAGTGCCTGCTAGTAAACCTAGATATTCTAAGGGCCCGCTAGTTAACCTAAATCGTCCAAGTGTCCGCTAGGTAACCTACATAGTCCAAGTGCCTGCTAGGTAACCAGGATAGTCGAAGTGCATGATAGCTAACCTACATAGTCCAAGTGTCCATTCGTTAACGTAGATAGTCCAAGTGCCCATTGGGTAACCTACATTGTCCAAGTGCCCGCTTGGTAACCCTGATAGTCCAAGTGCCCGCTAGTTAACCTACATAATCCAAGTGCTTTCTAGGGAGCCTACATAGTCCACATGACCACTAGGGAACCTACATAGTCCAAGTGCCCATTAGGGAACTTACATAGTACAAGTGCCCGCTAGGTAACCTACATAGTCCAAATGCCCGCAAGGAAACCTACATAGTCTAAATGTCCGCTAGGCAACCTACATAATCCAAGTGCCCGCTCTGGAACATACATAGTCCAAGTGCCCGTTAGCTAACCTGGATAGTCCAAGGGCCCACTAGTTGACCTACATAGTCCAAGTGCCAGCTAGGTAACCTAGAGAGTCCAAGTGCCCCCTAGTAAACCTACATAATCCATGGGACCGCTAGTTAACCTACATAGTGCAAGGGCCCACTAGTTAACCTAGATCGTGCAAGTGTCCGCTAGTTAACCTACATAGTCCAAGTGCCCGCTAGGTAACCTAGATAGTCCAAGTGCCCGCTAGTTAACCTACATAGTCCAAGTGCCTGCTAGGTAAACTACATAGTCCTGATGCCCGTTCGTTAACCTACATAGTCCAAGTGCCCGCTAGGTAACGTAGATAGCCCAAGTGCCCACTAGGGAACGTACAGAGTCAAGTGCCCACTAGGTAACCTAGACAGTCCAATTGCCCGCTAGTTAACCTAGACAGTCCAAGTAACCAATAGGGAACCTACATAGTACAAGTGCCGCTAGGGAACCTACATAGTCCAAGTGCCCGTTAGTTAACCTAGATAGTCAAAGTGTATGGTAGGTAACCTAAATAGTCCAAGTGCCCGCTAGGGGACCTACATAGTCCAAGTGCCCACTAAGTAACCTAGATAATCCAATTGCCCGTTAGCTAACCTAGATAGTCGAAGTGTGCGCTAGTTAAACTACATAGTCCAAGTGCCCGTTCGTTAACCTAGATAGTGCAAGTGCCCGCTAGGTAACCTAGACAGTCCAAGTGCCCGCTAGGTTACCTACATAGTCCAAGTGCACGTTCGTTAACCTAGATAGTCCAAGTGCCCGCTGGTAACCTACATAGTCCAAGGGCCAGCTAGGCAACCTTGATAGTCCAAGTGCCTTCTAGTTAACCTACGTTGTCCAAGTGCCTGCTAGGTAACCTACGTAGTCCAAGTGCCCACAAGGTAACCTAAGTAATCCAAATGCCCGCTAGGGAAACTACATAGTCCAAGTGCCCGCTAGGTAACCTAGATAGTCCAAGTGCCCCCTAGTAAACCTACATAATCTATTGGACCGCAGGTTAACCTACATAGTGCAAGGGCCCACTAGTTAACCTAGATCGTGCAATTGTCCGCTAGTTAACCTACATAATCCAAGTGCCCGCTAGGTAACCTAGAGAGTCCAAGTGCCCACTAGTTAACCTAAACCGTCCAAGTGTCCGCTAGTTAACCTAAATCGTCCAAGTGTCTGCTAGGTAACCTAGATAGTCCAAGTACCTGATAGCTAACCTACATAGTCTAAGTGTCCATTCGTTAACCTAGATAGTCCAAGTGCCCATTGGGTAACCTACATTGTCCAAGTGCCCGCTTGGTAACCTGGATAGTCCAAGTGCCCGCTAGTTAACCTATATAGTCCAAGTGCCTTCTTGGGAGCCTACATAGTCCACGTGACCGCTAGGTAAGCTACATAGTCCAAATGCCCGCAAGGAAACCTACATAGTCTAAATGCCCGCTAGGCAACCTACATAATCCAATTGCCCGCTCTGGAACATACATAGTCCAAGTGCCCATTAGCTAACCTAGATAGTCCAAGGGCCCGCTAGTTGACCTACATAGTCCAAGTGCCAGCTAGGTAACCTAGATAGTGCAAGTGCCCCCTAGTAAACCTATATAATCCATTGGACCGCAGGTTAACCTACATAGTGCAAGGGCCCACTAGTTAACCTAGATCGTGCAATTGTCCGCTAGTTAACCTACATAATCCAAGTGCCCGCTAGGTAACCTAGATAATCCAAGTGCCCACTAGCGATCCTTCATTATCCAAGTGACTGCTAGGTAACCTAGATAGTCCAAGTGCCCGCTAGTTAACCTAGATAGTCCTCGTGCCCGTTAGTTAACGTAGATAGTCCAAGTGCCCGCTAGTTAACCTACATATTCCAAGGGCCCACTAGTTAACCTACATAGTCCAACGTCCGCTAGTTAACATAGATAGTCCAAGTGCCCGCTAGTTAACCTACATAGTACAATGGCCCGCTAGTTGACCTAGATATTCCATGTGCCCGCTAGTTAACCTAGATAGTCAAAGTGCACGCTCGTTAACCTAAGTAGTACAAATGTCCGATAGGGATCCTACATAGTCCAAGTGCCCGCTAGGTAACCTACATAGTCCAAGTGCCCGTTCGTTAACATAGATAGTAAAAGTGCCCGTTAGGTAACCTAGATAGTCCAAGTGCCCGCTAGGTAAGCTACGTTGTCCAAGTTCCCGCTAGGTAACCTAGATAGTCCAAGTGCCCGCTAGGCAACCTACATAGTCCAAGTGCCCGTTCGTTAAGCTAGAAGTCCAATGCCCGCTATGTAACCTAGACAGTCCAAGTGCCGGCTAGGTTACCTGCATAGTCCAAGTGCCCGTTCGTTAACCTAGATAGTCCAAGTGCCCGCTAGGAAACCTATATAGTCCAAGTGCTATCTAGGTAACCTAGACAGTCCAAGGGCCCGCTAGTTAACCTACATAGTCCAAGGGCTCGCTTTTTAACTTTGATAGTGTAAGTGCCCGCTGGTTACCCAGATCGTCCAAGTGCCCGCTAGTTAACCTAGACGTTCAAGTGCCGGCTCGTTAACCTACATTGTCCAAGGGCCCACTTGTTAACCTAGATCGAGCAAGTGTCCTAGTTAACATAGATAGTCCAAGTGCCCGCTAGGTAACCTAGAGAGTGCAAGTGCCCGCTAGTTAACCTACATAGTCCAAGTGCGCGTTCGTTAATCTACATAGTCCAAGTGCCCGCTAGGTAACGTAGATAGCCCAAGTGCCCGCTAGGGAACGTACATAGTCCAAGTGCCCGCTACGTAACCTAGATAGTCCAAGTGCCCGCTAGTTAACCTACATACTCCAAGTGACTGCTAGGTAAACTACATAATCCAAGTGCCCACTAGGTAACCTAGACAGTCCAATTGCCCGCTAGTTAACCTAGACAGTCCAAGTACCCGATAGAGAACCTATATAGTCCAAGTGCCCGCTAGGTAACCTAGAGGGTGCAAGTGCCCGCTAGTTAACCTACATAGTCCAAGTGCCTGCTAGGTAACCTAGATAGTCCAAGGGCCTGCTAGTTAAACTACATAGTCCAAGTGCCCGCTAGGAAACCTACATAGTGCAAGTGTCCGCTAGTTAACCTACATAGTCAAAGTGCCCGCTAGTTAACCTAGATAGTCCAAGTTCCCGCTAGGTAACCTACATAGTGCAAGTATCCGCTAGTTAACCTAGATCGTCCAATTGTCCGCTAGTTAACCTACATAGTCCAAGTGCCCGCTAGGTAAGCTAGATAGTCCAAGTGCCCTTTCGGTAACCTAGATAGTCCAAGGGCCCTTTAGGGAACCTAGATAGTCAAAGTGCCCGCTAGGGAACCTACATATTTCAATTGCCCGCTCTGGAACATACATAGTCCAAGTGCCCGTTAGATAACCTAGATAATCCAAGTGCCCGCTAGGTAACCTACATAATCCAAGTGTCCGCTAGGTAACCTATATAGTCCAAATGCCCACTAGGGAACCTACATAGGCCAAGTGCCTGCTAGTTAACTTAGATAGTCCAAGTGCCCGCGAGTTAACCTAGATAGTCCAAGTGCCCGTAGGTAACCTAGATAGTCCAAATGCCCGCTAGTTAACCTACATAGTCCATGTGCCTGCTAGGTAAACTACATAGTCCAAGTGCCCGTTCATTAACCTACATAGTCCAAGTGCCCGCTAGGTAACGTAGATAGCCCAAGTGCCCGCTAGGGAACGTACAGAGTCAAGTGCCCACTAGTTAACCTAGACAGTCCAAGTAACCAATAGGGAATCTACATAATCCAAGTGCCCGCTAGGGAACCTACATAGTCCAAGTGCTAGCTAGGCAACCTACATAGTCCAAGTGCCCGTTAGTTAACCTAGATAGTCAAAGTGTATGGTAGGTAACCTAAATAGTCCAAGTGCCCGCTAGGGGACCTACATAGTCCAAGTGCCCGCTAGGTAACCTAGATAGTCCAATTGCCCGTTAGCTAACCTAGATAGTCGAAGTGTCCGCTAGTTAAACTACATAGTCCAAGTGCCCGTTCGTTAACCTAGATAGTGCAAGTGCCCGCTAGGTAACCTAGACAGTCCAAGTGCCCGATAGGTTACCTACATAGTCCAAGTGCACGTTCGTTAACCTAGATAGTCCAAGTGCCCGCTGGTAACCTACATAGTCCAAGGGCCCGCTAGGTAACCTTGATAGTCCAAGTGCCTTCTAGTTAACCTACGTAGTCCAAGTGCCCGCTAGGTAACCTACGTAGTCCAAGTGCCCACTAGGTAACCTAAATAATCCAAATGCCCGCTAGGGAAACTACATAGTCCAAGTGCCCGCTAGTTAACATAGATAGTCCAAGTGCCTGCTAGTAAACCTAGATATTCTAAGGGCCCGCTAGTTAACCTAAATCGTCCAAGTGTCCGCTAGGTAACCTACATAGTCCAAGTGCCTGCTAGGTAACCAGGATAGTCGAAGTGCATGATAGCTAACCTACATAGTCCAAGTATCCATTCGTTAACGTAGATAGTCCAAGTGCCCATTGGGTAACCTACATTGTCCAAGTGCCCGCTTGGTAACCCTGATAGTCCAAGTGCCCGCTAGTTAACCTACATAATCCAAGTGCTTTCTAGGGAGCCTACATAGTCCACATGACCGCTAGGGAACCTACATAGTCCAAGTGCCCATTAGGGAACTTACATAGTACAAGTGCCCGCTAGGTAACCTACATAGTCCAAATGCCCGCAAGGAAACCTACATAGTCTAAATGTCCGCTAGGCAACCTACATAATCCAAGTGCCCGCTCTGGAACATACATAGTCCAAGTGCCCGTTAGCTAACCTGGATAGTCCAAGGGCCCACTAGTTGACCTACATAGTCCAAGTGCCAGCTAGGTAACCTAGAGAGTCCAAGTGCCCCCTAGTAAACCTACATAATCCATGGGACCGCTAGTTAACCTACATAGTGCAAGGGCCCACTAGTTAACCTAGATCGTGCAAGTGTCCGCTAGTTAACCTACATAGTCCAAGTGCCCGCTAGGTAACCTAGATAGTCCACGTGCACGCTAGGGATCCTTCATTATCCAAGTGACTGCTAGGTAGCCTAGATAGTCCAAGTGCCCGTTAGTTAACCTAGATAGTCCAAGTGCCCACTAGGGGACGTACATAGTCCAAGTACTCGCTAGGTAACCTAGAGAGTCCAAGTGCGCGCTAGGGTATATACATAGTCCAAGTGCCTACTAGGAAACTTAGATAGTCCAAGTGCCCGCTAGTTAACCTACATAGTCCAAGGGCCCACTAGTTAACCTACATAGTCCAACGTCCACTAGTTAACATAGATAGTCCAAGTGCCCGCTAGTTAACCTACATAGTACAATGGCCCGCTAGTTCACCTAGATATTCCAAGTGCCCGCTAGTTAACCTAGATAGGCAAAGTGCCCGCTAGTTAACCTAAGTAGTACAAATGTCCGATAGGGATCCTACATAGTCCAAGTGCCCGCTAGGTAACCTACATACTCCAAGTGCCCGTTCGTTAACATAGATAGTCAAAGTGCCCGTTAGGTAACCTAGATAGTGCATGTGCCCGCTAGGTAACCTACGTTGTCCAAGTTCCCGCTAGGTAACCTAGATAGTCCAAGTGCCTGCTAGGTAACCTAGATAGTCCAAGTGCCTGATAGCTAACCTACATAGTCCAAGTGTCCATTCGTTAACCTAGAAAGTCCAAGTGCCCATTGGGTAACCTACATAGTCCAAGTGCCCGCTTGGTAACCTGGATAGTCCAAGTGCCCGCTAGTTAACCTACATAATCCAAGTGCCTTCTAGGGAGCCTACATAGTCCACGTGACCGCTAGGGGACCTACATAGTCCAAGTGCCCGTTAGGGAACCTACATAGTCCAAGTGCCCGCTAGGTAACCCACATAGTCCAAATGCCCGCAAGGAAGCCTACATAGTCTAAATGTCCGCTAAGCAACCTACACAATCCAAGTGCCCGCTCTGGAACATACATAGTCCAAGTGCCCGTTAGCTAACCTAGATAGTCCAAGGGCCCGCTAGTTGACCTACATAGTCCAAGTGCCAGCTAGGTAACCTAGAGAGTCCAAGTGCCCCCTAGTATACCTACATAATCCATGGGACCGCTAGGTAACCTACATAGTGCAAGGGCCCACTAGTTAACCTAGATCGTGCAAGTGTCCGCTAGTTAACCTACATAGTCCAAGTGCCCGCTAGGTAACCTAGATAGTCCAAGTGCCCGCTAGGTATCATTCATTATCCAAGTGACTGCTAGGTAACCTAGATAGTCCAAGTGCCCGTTAGTTAACCTAGATAGTACAAGTGTCCGCTAGTTAACCTAGATAGTCCTAGTGCCCGTTAGTTAACGTAGATAGTCCAAGTGCCCACTAGGGGACGTACATAGTCCAAGTACTCGCTAGGTAACCTAGAGAGTCCAAGTGCGCGCTAGGGTATATACATAGTCCAAATGCCTGCTAGGAAACTTAGATAGTCCAAGTGCCCGCTAGTTAACCTACATAGTCCAAGGGCCCTCTAGTTAACCTACATAGTCCAACGTCCGCTAGTTAACATAGATAGTCCAAGTGCCCGCTAGTTAACCTACATAGTACAATGGCCCACAAGTTGACCTAGATATTCCATGTGCCCGCTAGTTAAACTAGATAGTCAAAGTGCCCGCTCATTAACCTAAGTAGTACAAATGTCCGATAGGGATCCTACATAGTCCAAGTGCCCGCTAGGTAACCTACATAGTCCAAGTGCCCGCTAGGTAACCTACGTTGTCCATGTTCCCGCTAGGTAACCTAGATAGTCCAAGTGCCCGCTAGGCAACCTACATAGTCCAAGTGCCCGTTCGTTAAGCTAGAAGTCCAATGCCCGCTATGTAACCTAGAAAGTCCAAGTGCCGGCTAGGTTACCTGCATAGTCCAAGTGCCCGTTCGTTAACCTAGATAGTCCAAGTGTCCGCTAGGGAACCTATATAGTCCAAGTGCTATCTAGGTAACCTAGATAGTCCAAGGGCCCGCTAGTTAACCTACATAGTCCAAGGGCTCGCTTTTTAACTTTGATAGTCTAAGTGCCCGCTGGTTACCCAGATCGTCCAAGTGCCCGCTAGTTAACCTAGATCGTCCAAGTGCCGGCTAGTTAACCTACATCGTCCTTGGGCCCACTTGTTAACCTAGATCGAGTAAGTGTCCTCTAGTTAACATAGATAGTCCAAGTGCCCGCTAGGTAACCTAGAGAGTGCAAGTGCCCGCTAGTTAACCTACATAGTCCAAGTGCCCGTTCGTTAATCTACATAGTCCAAGTGCCCGCTAGGTAACGTAGATAGCCCAAGTGCCCGCTAGGGAACGTACATAGTCCAAGTGCCCGCTAGGTAACCTAGATAGTCCAAGTGCCCGCTAGTTAACCTGCATACTCCAAGTGACTGCTAGGTAAACTACATAGTCCAAGTGCCCACTAGGCAACCTAGACAGTCCAATTGCCCGCTAGTTAACCTAGACAGTCCAAGTACCCGATAGGGAACCTATATAGTCCAAGTGCCCGCTAGGTAACCTAGAGGGTGCAAGTGCCCGCTAGTTAACCTACATAGTCCAAGTGCCTGCTAGGTAACCTAGATAGTCCAAGGGCCTGCTAGTTAAACTACATAGTCCAAGTGCCCGCTAGGAAACCTACATAGTGCAAGTGTCCGCTAGTTAACCTACATAGTCAAAGTGCCCGCTAGTTAACCTAGATAGTCCAAGTTCCCGCTAGGTAACCTACATAGTGCAAGTATCCGCTAGTTAACCTAGATCGTCCAATTGTCCGCTATTAACCTACATACTCCAAGTGCCCGCTAGGTAACCTAGATAGTCCAAGTGCCCTTTCGGTAACCTAGATAGTCCAAGGGCCCTTTAGGGAACCTAGATAGTCCAAGTGCCCGCTAGGGAACCTACATATTCCAAATGCCCGCTCTGGAACATACATAGTCCAAGTGCCCGTTAGTTAACCTAGATAATCCAAGTGCCCGCTAGGTAACCTACATAATCCAAGTGCCCGCTAGGGAACCTACATAGGCCAAGTGCCTGCTAGTTAACCTAGATAGTCCAAGTGCCCGCGAGTTAACCTAGATAGTCCAAGTGCCCATAGGTAACCTAGATAGTCCAAATGCCCACTAGTTAACCTACATAGTCCAAGTGCCTGCTAGGTAAACTACATAGTCCAAGTGCCCGTTCATTAACCTACATAGTCCAAGTGCCCGCTAGGTAACGTAGATAGCCCAAGTGCCTGCTAGGGAACGTACAGAGTCAAGTGCCCACTAGTTAACCTAGACAGTCCAAGTAACCAATAGGGAATCTACATAGTCCAAGTGCCCGCTAGGGAACCTACATAGTCCAAGTGCTCGCTAGGCAACCTACATAGTCCAAGTGCCCGTTAGTTAACCTAGATAGTCAAAGTGTATGGTAGGTAACCTAAATAGTCCAAGTGCCCGCTAGGGGACCTACATAGTCCAAGTGCCCGCTTGGTAACCTAGATAGTCCAATTGCCAGTTAGCTAACCTAGATAGTCGAAGTGTCCGCTAGTTAAACTACATAGTCCAAGTGCCCGTTCGTTAACCTAGATAGTCCAAGTGCCCGCTAGGTAACCTAGACAGTCCAAGTGCCCGCTAGTTTACCTACATAGTCCAAGTGCACGTTCGTTAACCTAGGTAGTACAAGTGCCCGCTGGTAACCTACATAGTCCAAGGGCACGCTAGGTAACCTTGATAGTCCAAGTGCCTTCTAGTTAACCTACGTAGTCCCAGTGCCCGCTAGGTAATCTACGTAGTCCAAGTGCCCACAAGGTAACCTAAATAATCCAAATGCCCGCTAGGGAAACTACATAGTCCAAGTGCCCGCTAGTTAACATAGATAGTCAATGTGCCCGCTAGTAAACCTAGATATTCCAAGGGCCCGCTAGTTAACCTAGATAGTCCAAGTGCCCACTAGTTAACCTAAATGGTCCAAGTGTCCGCTAGGTAACCTACATAGTCCAAATGCCTGCTAGGTAACCTAGATAGTCCAAGTGCCTGATAGCTAACCTACATAGTCCAAGTGTCCATTCGTTAACCTAGATAGTCCAAGTGCCCATTGGGTAACCTACATAGTCCAAGTGCCCGCTTGGTAACCTGGATAGTCCAAGTGCCCGCTAGTTAACCTACATAATCCAAGTGCCTTCTAGGGAGCCTACATAGTCCACGTGACCGCTAGGGAACCTACATAGTCCAAGTGCCCATTAGGGAACCTACATAGTCCAAGTGCCCGCAAGGAAACCTACATAGTCTAAATGTCCGCTAGGCAACCTACATAATCCAAGTGCCCGCTCTGGAACATACATAGTCCAAGTGCCCGTTAGCTAACCTGGATAGTCCAAGGGCCCACTAGTTGACCTACATAGTCCAAGTGCCAGCTAGGTAACCTAGAGAGTCCAAGTGCCCCCTAGTAAACCTACATAATCCATGGGACCGCTAGTTAACCTACATAGTGCAAGGGCCCACTAGTTAACCTAGATCGTGCAAGTGTCCGCTAGTTAACCTACATAGTCCAAGTGCCCGCTAGGTAACCTAGATAGTCCAAGTGCCCGCTAGGGATCCTTCATTATCCAAGTGACTGCTAGGTAGCCTAGATAGTCCAAGTGCCAGTTAGTTAACCTAGATAGTCCAAGTGCCCACTAGGGGACGTACATAGTCCAAGTACTCGCTAGGTAACCTAGAGAGTCCAAGTGCGCGCTAGGGTATATACATAGTCCAAGTGCCTGCTAGGAAACTTAGATAGTCCAAGTGCCCGCTAGTTAACCTACATAGTCCAAGGGCCCACTAGTTAACCTACATAGTCCAACGTCCGCTAGTTAACATAGATAGTCCAAGTGCCCGCTAGTTAACCTACATAGTACAATGGCCCGTTAGTTGACCTAGATATTCCAAGTGCCCGCTAGTTAACCTAGATAGTGAAAGTGCCCACTAGTTAACGTAAGTAGTACAAATGTCCGATAGGGATCCTACATAGTCCAAGTGCCCGCTAGGTAACCTACATAGTCCAAGTGCCCGTTCGTTAACATAGATAGTCAAAGTGCCCGTTAGGTAACCTAGATAGTGCAAGTGCCCGCTAGGTAACCTACGTTGTCCAAGTTCCCGCTAGGTAACCTAGATAGTCCAAGTGCCTGCTAGGTAACCTAGATAGTCCAAGTGCCTGATAGCTAACCTACATAGTCCAAGTGTCCATTCGTTAACCTAGAAAGTCCAAGTGCCCATTGGGTAACCTACATAGTCCAAGTGCCCGCTTGGTAACCTGGATAGTCCAAGTGCCCGCTAGTTAACCTACATAATCCAAGTGCCTTCTAGGGAGCCTACATAGTCCACGTGACCGCTAGGGGACCTACATAGTCCAAGTGCCCGTTAGGGAACCTACATAGTCCAAGTGCCTGCTAGGTAACCCACATAGTCCAAATGCCCGCAAGGAAACCTACATAGTCTAAATGTCCGCTAAGCAACCTACATAATCCAAGTGCCCGCTCTGGAACATACATAGTCCAAGTGCCCGTTAGCTAACCTAGATAGTCCAAGGGCCCGCTAGTTGACCTACATAGTCCAAGTGCCAGCTAGGTAACCTAGAGAGTCCAAGTGCCCCCTAGTAAACCTACATAATCCATGGGACCGCTAGGTAACCTACATAGTGCAAGGGCCCACTAGTTAACCTAGACCGTGCAAGTGTCCGCTAGTTAACCTACATAGTCCAAGTGCCCGCTAGGTAACTTAGATAGTCCAAGTGCCCGCTAGGTATCATTCATTATCCAAGTGACTGCTAGGTAACCTAGATAGTCGAAGTGCCCGTTAGTTAACCTACATAGTCCAAGTGCCCACTAGGGGACGTACATAGTCCAAGTACTCGCTAGGTAACCTAGAGAGTCCAAGTGCGAGCTAGGGTATATGCATAGTCCAAGTGCCTGCTAGGTAACTTACATAGTGCAAGTATCCGCTAGTTAACCTAGATCGTCCAATTGTCCGCTAGTTAACCTACATAGTCCAAGTGCCCGCTAGGTAACCTAGATAGTCCAAGTGCCCGTTCGGTAACCTAGATAGTCCAAGGGCCCTTTAGGGAACCTAGATAGTCCAAGTGCCCGCTAGGGAACCTACATAGTCCAATTGCCCGCTCTGGAACATACATAGTCCAAGTGCCCGTTAGTTAACCTAGATAATCCAAGTGCCCGCTAGGTAACCTACATAGTCCAAGTGCCCGCTAGGTAACCTATATAGTCCTAATGCCCACTAGGGAACCTACATAGGCCAAGTGCCCGCTAGTTAACCTAGATAGTCCAAGTGCCCGCGAGTTAACCTAGATAGTCCAAGTGCCCGCTAGTTAACCTACATAGACCAAGTGCCTGCTAGGTAAACTACATAGTCCTAGTGCCCGTTTGTTAACCTACATAGTCCAAGTGCCCTCTAGGTAATGTAGATAGCCCAAGTGCCCGCTAGGGAACGTACAGAGTCAAGTGCCCACTAGGTAACCTAGACAGTCCAATTGCCCGCTAGTTAACCTAGACAGTCCAAGTAACCAATAGGGAACCTACATAGTCCAAGTGCTCGCTAGGCAACCTACATAGTCCAAGTGCCCGTTAGTTAACCTAGATAGTCAAAGTGTATGGTAGGTAACCTAAATAGTCCAAGTGCCCGCTAGGGGACCTACATAGTCCAAGTGCCCGCTCGGTAACCTAGATAATCCAATTGCCCGTTAGCTAACCTAGATAGTCGAAGTGTCCGCTAGTTAAACTACATAGTCCAAGTGCCCTTTCGTTAACCTAGATAGTGCAAGTGCCTGCTAGGTAACCTAGACAGTCCAAGTGCCCGCTAGGTTACCTACATAGTCCAAGTGCACGTTCGTTAACCTAGATAGTCCAAGTGCCCGCTGGTAACCTACATAGTCCAAGGGCCCGCTAGGTAACCTTGATAGTCCAAGTGCCTTCTAGTTAACCTACGTAGTCCAAGTTCCCGCTAGGTAACCTACGTAGTCCAAGTGCCCACTAGGTAACCTAAACAATCCAAAAGCCCGCTAGGGAAACTACATAGTCCAAGTGCCCGCTAGTTAACCTAGATAGTCCAAGTGCCCACTAGTTAACCTAAATCGTCCAAGTGTCTGCTAGTTAACCTAAATCGTCCAAGTGTCTGCTAGGTAACCTAGATAGTCCAAGTGACTGATAGCTAACCTACATAGTCTAAGTGTCCATTCGTTAACCTAGATAGTCCATGTGCCCATTGGGTAACCTACATTGTCCAAGTGCTCGATTGATAACCTGGATAGTCCAAGTGCCCGCTAGTTAACCTACATAGTCCAAGTGCCTTCTAGGGAGCCTACATAGTCCACGTGACCGCTAGGTAACCTACATAGTCCAAATGCCCGCAAGGAAACCTACATAGTCTAAATGCCCCCTAGGCAACCTACATAATCCAATTGCCCGCTCTGGAATATACATAGTCCAAGTGCCCGTTAGCTAACCTAGATAGTCCAAGGGCCCGCTAGTTGACCTACATAGTCCAAGTGCCAGCTAGGTAACCTAGATAGTCCAAGTGCCCCCTAGTAAACCTACATAATCCATTGGACCGCAGGTTAACCTACATAGTGCAAGGACCCACTAGTTAACCTAGATCGTGCAATTGTCCGCTAGTTAACCTACATAATCCAAGTGCCCGCTAGGTAACCTAGATAGTCCAAGTGCCCACTAGCGATCCTTCATTATCCAAGTGACTGCTAGGTAACCTAGATAGTCCAAGTGCCCGCTAGATAACCTAGATAGTCCTAGTGCCCGTTAGTTAACGTAGATAGTCCAAGTGCCCGCTAGTTAACCTACATAGTCCAAGGGCACACTAGTTAACCTACATAGTCCAACGTCCGCTAGTTAACATAGATAGTCCAAGTGCCGGCTAGTTAACCTACATAGTACAATGGCCCGCTAGTTGACCTAGATATTCCATGTGCCCGCTAGTTAACCTAGATAGTCAAAGTGCCCGCTCGTTAACCTAAGTAGTACAAATGTCCGATAGGGATCCTACATAGTCCAAGTGCCCGCTAGGTAACCTACATAGTCCAAGTGCCCGTTCGTTAACATAGATAGTAAAAGTGCCCGTTAGGTAACCTAGATAGTCCAAGTGCCCGCTAGGTAACCTACGTTGTCCAAGTTCCCGCTAGGTAACCTAGATAGTCCAAGTGCCCGCTAGGCAACCTACATAGTCCAAGTGCCTGTTCGTTAAGCTAGAAGTCCAATGCCCGCTATGTAACCTAGACAGTCCAAGTGCCGGCTAGGTTACCTGCATAGTCCAAGTGCCCGTTCGTTAACCTAGATAGTCCAAGTGCCCGCTAGGAAACCTATATAGTCCAAGTGCTATCTAGGTAACCTAGACAGTCCAAGGGCCCGCTAGTTAACCTACATAGTCCAAGGGCTCGCTTTTTAACTTTGATAGTGTAAGTGCCCGCTGGTTACCCAGATCGTCCAAGTGCCCGCTAGTTAACCTAGATCGTCCAAGTGCCGGCTAGTTAACCTACATCGTCCAAGGGCCCACTTGTTAACCTAGATCGAGCAAGTGTCCTCTAGTTAACATAGATAGTCCAAGTGCCCGCTAGGTAACCTAGAGAGTGCAAGTGCCCGCTAGTTAACCTACATAGTCCAAGTGCCCGTTCGTTAATCTACATAGTCCAAGTGCCCGCTAGGTAACGTAGATAGCCCAAGTGCCCGCTAGGGAACGTACATAGTTCAAGTGCCCGCTAGGTAACCTAGATAGTCCAAGTGCCCACTAGGTACCATTCATTATCCAAGTGACTGCTAGGTAAACTACATAGTCCAAGTGCCCACTAGGTAACCTAGACAGTCCAATTGCCCGCTAGTTAACCTAGACAGTCCAAGTACCCGATAGGGAACCTATATAGTCCAAGTGCCCGCTAGGTAACCTAGAGGGTGCAAGTGTCCGCTAGTTAACCTACATAGTCCAAGTGCCCGCTAGGTAACCTAGATAGTCCAAGTGCCCTTTCGGTAACCTAAATAGTCCAAGGGCCCTTTAGGGAACCTAGATAGTCCAAGTGCCCGCTAGGGAACCTACATATTTCAATTGCCCGCTCTGGAACATACATAGTCCAAGTGCCCGTTAGTTAACCTAGATAATCCAAGTGCCCGCTAGGTAACCTACATAATCCAAGTGCCCGCTAGGTAACCTATATAGTCCAAATGCCCGCTAGGGAACCTACATAGGCCAAGTGCCTGCTAGTTAACTTAGATAGTCCAAGTGCCCGCGAGTTAACCTAGATAGTCCAAGTGCCCGTAGGTAACCTAGATAGTCCAAATGCCCGCTAGTTAACCTACATAGTCCCTGTGCCTGCTAGGTAAACTACATAGTCCAAGTGCCCGTTCATTAACCTACATAGTCCAAGTGCCCGCTAGGTAACGTAGACAGACCAAGTGCCCGCTAGGGAACGTACAGAGTCAATTGCCCACTAGTTAACCTAGACAGTCCAAGTAACCAATAGGGAATCTACATAGTCCAGTGCCCGCTAGGGAACCTACATAATACAAGTGCTAGCTAGGCAACCTACATAGTCCAAGTGCCCGCTAGTTAACCTAGATAGTCAAAGTGTATGGTAGGTAACCTAAATAGTCCAAGTGCCCGCTAGGGGACCTACATAGTCCAAGTGCCCGCTAGGTAACCTAGATAGTCCAATTGCCCGTTTGCTAACCTAGATAGTCGAAGTGTCCGCTAGTTAAACTACATAGTCCAAGTGCCCGTTCGTTAACCTAGATAGTCCAAGTGCCCGCTAGGTAACCTAGACAGTCCAAGTGCCCGCTAGTTTACCTACATAGTCCAAGTGCACGTTCGTTAACCTAGGTAGTCCAAGTGCCCCCTGGTAACCTACATAGTCCAAGGGCCCGCTAGGTAACCTTGATAGTCCAAGTGCCTTCTAGTTAACCTACGTAGTCCAATTGCCCGCTAGGTAACCTACGTAGTTCAAGTGCCCACTAGGTAACCTAAATAATCCAAATGCCCGCTAGGGAAACTACATAGTCCAAGTGCCCGCTAGTTAACATAGATAGTCCAAGTGCCTGCTAGTAAACCTAGATATTCTAAGGGCCCGCTAGTTAACCTAGATAGTCCAAGTGCCCACTAGTTAACCTAAATCGTCCAAGTGTCCGCTAGGTACCCTACATAGTCCAAGTGCCTGCTAGGTAACCAAGATAGTCCAAGTGCCTGATAGCTAACCTACATAGTCCAAGTGTCCATTCGTTAACCTAGATAGTCCAAGTGCCCATTGGGTAACCTACATAGTCCAAGTGCCCGCTTGGTAACCTGGATAGTCCAAGTGCCCGCTAGTTAACCTACATAATCCAAGTGCCTTCTAGGGAGCCTACATAGTCCACGTGACCGCTAGGGAACCTACATAGTCCAAGTGCCCGTTAGGGAACCTACATAGTCCAAGTGCCCGCTAGGTAACCCACATAGTCCAAATGCCCGCAAGGAAACCTACATAGTCTAAATGTCCGCTAGGCAACCTACATAATCCAAGTGCCCGCTCTGGAACATACATAGTCCAAGTGCCCGTTAGCTAACCTGGATAGTCCAAGGGCCCACTAGTTGACCTACATAGTCCAAGTGCCAGCTAGGTAACCTAGAGAGTCCAAGTGCCCCCTAGTAAACCTACATAATCCATGGGACCGCTAGTTAACCTACATAGTGCAAGGGCCCACTAGTTAACCTAGATCGTGCAAGTGTCCGCTAGTTAACCTACATAGTCCAAGTGCCCGCTAGGTAACCTAGATAGTCCACGTGCACGCTAGGGATCCTTCATTATCCAAGTGACTGCTAGGTAGCCTAGATAGTCCAAGTGCCCGTTAGTTAACCTAGATAGTCCAAGTGCCCACTAGGGGACGTACATAGTCCAAGTACTCGCTAGGTAACCTAGAGAGTCCAAGTGCGCGCTAGGGTATATACATAGTCCAAGTGCCTGCTAGGAAACTTAGATAGTCCAAGTGCCCGCTAGTTAACCTACATAGTCCAAGGGCCCACTAGTTAACCTACATAGTCCAACGTCCGCTAGTTAACATAGATAGTCCAAGTGCCCGCTAGTTAACCTACATAGTACAATGGCCCGCTAGTTGACCTAGATATTCCAAGTGCCCGCTAGTTAACCTAGATAGTCAAAGTGCCCGCTAGTTAACCTAAGTAGTACAAATGTCCGATAGGGATCCTACATAGTCCAAGTGCCCGCTAGGTAACCTACATAGTCCAAGTGCCCGTTCGTTAACATAGATAGTAAAAGTGCCCGTTAGGTAACCTAGATTGTGCAAGTGCCCGCTAGGTAACCTACGTTGTCCAAGTTCCCGCTAGGTAACCTAGATAGTCCAAGTGCCTGCTAGGTAACCTAGATAGTCCACGTGCCTGATAGCTAACCTACATAGTCCAAGTGTCCATTCGTTAACCTAGAAAGTCCAAGTGCCCATTGGGTAACCTACATAGTCCAAGTGCCCGCTTGGTAACCTGGATAGTCCAAGTGCCCGCTAGTTAACCTACATAATCCAAGTGCCTTCTAGGGAGCCTACATAGTCCACGTCACCACTAGGGGACCTACATAGTCCAAGTGCCCGTTAGGGAACCTACATAGTCCAAGTGCCCGCTAGGTAACCCACATAGTCCAAATGCCCGCAAGGAAACCTACATAGTCTAAATGTCCGCTAAGCAACCTACATAATCCAAGTGCCCGCTCTGGAACATACATAGTCCAAGTGCCCATTAGCTAACCTAGATAGTCCAAGGGCCCGCTAGTTGACCTACATAGTCCAAGTGCCAGCTAGGTAACCTAGAGAGTCCAAGTGCCCCCTAGTAAACCTACATAATCCATGGGACCGCTAGTTAACCTACATAGTGCAAGGGCCCACTAGTTAACCTAGATCGTGCAAGTGTCCGCTAGTTAACCTATATAGTCCAAGTGCCCGCTAGGTAACCTAGATAGTCCAAGTGCCCACTAGGTATCATTCATTATCCAAGTGACTGCTAGGTAACCTAGATAGTCCAAGTGCCCGTTAGTTAACCTAGATAGTCCAAGTGCCCGCTAGTTAACCTAGATAGTCCTAGTGCCCGTTAGTTAACCTAGATAGTCCAAGTGCCCACTAGGGGACGTACATAGTCCAAGTACTCGCTAGGTAACCTAGAGAGTCCAAGTGCGCGCTAGGGTATATACATAGTCCAAATGCCTGATAAGAAACTTAGATAGTCCAAGTGCCCGCTAGTTAACCTACATAGTCCAAGGGCCCACTAGTTAACCTACATAGTCCAACGTCCGCTAGTTAACATAGATAGTCCAAGTGCCCGCTAGTTAACCTACATAGTACAATGGCCAGCTAGTTGACCTAGATATTCCATGTGCCCGCTAGTTAACCTAGATAGTCAAAGTGCCCGCTCGTTAACCTAAGTAGTACAAATGTCCGATAGGGATCCTACATAGTCCAAGTGCCCGCTAGGTAACCTACATAGTCCAAGTGCCCGTTCGTTAACATAGATAGTCAAAGTGCCCGTTAGGTAACCTAGATAGTCCAAGTGCCCGCTAGGTAACCTACGTTGTCCAAGTTCCCACTAGGCAACCTAGATAGTCCAAGTGCCCGCTAGGCAACCTACATAGTCCAAGTGCCCGTTCGTTAAGCTAGAAGTCCAATGCCCGCTATGTAACCTAGAAAGTCCAAGTGCCGGCTAGGTTACCTGCATAGTCCAAGTGCCCGTTCGGTAACCTAGATAGTCCAAGTGTCCGCTAGGGAACCTATATAGTCCAAGTGCTATCTAGGTAACCTAGATAGTCCAAGGGCCCGCTAGTTAACCTACATAGTCCAAGGGCTCGCTTTTTAACTTTGATAGTCTAAGTGCCCGCTGGTTACCCAGATCGTCCAAGTGCCCGCTAGTTAACCTAGATCGTCCAAGTGCCGGCTAGTTAACCTACATCGTCCTTGGGCCCACTTGTTAACCTAGATCGAGTAAGTGTCCTCTAGTTAACATAGATAGTCCAAGTACCCGCTAGGTAACCTAGAGAGTGCAAGTGCCCGCTAGTTAACCTACATAGTCCAAGTGCCCGTTCGTTAATCTACATAGTCCAAGTGCCTGCTAGGTAACGTAGATAGTCCAAGTGCCCGCTAGGTAACCTAGATAGTCCAAGTGCCCGCTAGTTAACCTACATACTCCAAGTGACTGCTAGGTAAACTACATAGTCCAAGTGCCCACTAGGTAACCTAGACAGTCCAATTGCCCGCTAGTTAACCTAGACAGTCCAAGTACCCGATAGGGAACCTATATAGTCCAAGTGCCCGCTAGGTAACCTAGAGGGTGCAAGTGCCCGCTAGTTAACCTACATAGTGCAAGTGCCTGCTAGGTAACCTAGATAGTCCAAGGGCCTGCTAGTTAAACTACATAGTCCAAGTGCCCGCTAGGAAACCTACATAGTGCAAGTGTCCGCTAGTTAACCTACATAGTCAAAGTGCCCGCTAGTTAACCTAGATAGCCCAAGTTCCCGCTAGGTAACCTACATAGTGCAAGTATCCGCTAGTTAACCTAGATCGTCCAATTGTCCGCTAGTTAACCTACATAGTCCAAGTGCCCTTTCGGTAACCTAGATAGTCCAAGGGCCCTTTAGGGAACCTAGATAATCCAAGTGCCCGCTAGGGAACCTACATATTTCAATTGCCCGCTCTGGAACATACATAGTCCAAGTGCCCGTTAGTTAACCTAGATAATCCAAGTGCCCACTAGGTAACCTACATAATCCAAGTGCCCGCTAGGTAACCTATATAGTCCAAATGCCCGCTAGGGAACCTACATAGGCCAAGTGCCTGCTAGTTAACTTAGATAGTCCAAGTGCCCGCGAGTTAACCTAGATAGTCCAAGTGCCCGTAGGTAACCTAGATAGTCCAAATGCCCGCTAGTTAACCTACATAGTCCCTGTGCCTGCTAGGTAAACTACATAGTCCAAGTGCCCGTTCATTAACCTACATAGTCCAAGTGCCCGCTAGGTAACGTAGATAGCCCAAGTGCCCGCTAGGGAACGTACAGAGTCAAGTGCCCACTAGTTAACCTAGACAGTCCAAGTAACCAATAGGGAATCTACATAGTCCATGTGCCCGCTAGGGAACCTACATAGTCCAAGTGCTCGCTAGGCAACCTACATAGTCCACGTGTCCGTTAGTTAACCTAGATAGTCAAAGTGTATGGTAGGTAACCTAAATAGTCCAAGTGCCCGCTAGGGGACCTACATAGTCCAAGTGCCCGCTAGGTAACCTAGATAGTCCAATTGCCCGTTAGCTAACCTAGATAGTCGAAGTGTCCGCTAGTTAAACTACATAGTCCAAGTGCCCGTTCGTTAACCTAGATAGTCCAAGTGCCCGCTAGGTAACCTAGACAGTCCAAGTGCCCGCTAGTTTACCTACATAGTCCAAGTGCACGTTCGTTAACCTAGGTAGTCCAAGTGCCCCCTGGTAACCTACATAGTCCAAGGGCCCGCTAGGTAACCTTGATAGTCCAAGTGCCTTCTAGTTAACCTACGTAGTCCAAGTGCCCGCTAGGTAACCTACATAGTCCAAGTGCCCGCTAGGTAACCCACATAGTCCAAATGCCCGCAAGGAAACCTACATAGTCTAAATGTCCGCTAGGCAACCTACATAATCCAAGTGCCCGCTCTGGAACATACATAGTCCAAGTGCCCGTTAGCTAACCTGGATAGTCCAAGGGCCCACTAGTTGACCTACATAGTCCAAGTGCCAGCTAGGTAACCTAGAGAGTCCAAGTGCCCCCTAGTAAACCTACATAATCCATGGGACCGCTAGTTAACCTACATAGTGCAAGGGCCCACTAGTTAACCTAGATCGTGCAAGTGTCCGCTAGTTAACCTACATAGTCCAAGTGCCCGCTAGGTAACCTAGATAGTCCACGTGCACGCTAGGGATCCTTCATTATCCAAGTGACTGCTAGGTAGCCTAGATAGTCCAAGTGCCCGTTAGTTAACCTAGATAGTCCAAGTGCCCACTAGGGGACGTACATAGTCCAAGTACTCGCTAGGTAACCTAGAGAGTCCAAGTGCGCCCTAGGGTATATACATAGTCCAAGTGCCTGCTAGGAAACTTAGATAGTCCAAGTGCCCGCTAGTTAACCTACATAGTCCAAGGGCCCACTAGTTAACCTACATAGTCCAACGTCCGCTAGTTAACATAGATAGTCCAAGTGCCCGCTAGTTAACCTACATAGTACAATGGCCCGCTAGTTGACCTAGATATTCCAAGTGCCCGCTAGTTAACCTAGATAGTCAAAGTGCCCGCTAGTTAACCTAAGTAGTACAAATGTCCGATAGGGATCCTACATAGTCCAAGTGCCCGCTAGGTAACCTACATAGTCCAAGTGCCCGTTCGTTAACATAGATAGTCAAAGTGCCCGTTAGGTAACCTAGATTGTGCAAGTGCCCGCTAGGTAACCTACGTTGTCCAAGTTCCCGCTAGGTAACCTAGATAGTCCAAGTGCCTGCTAGGTAACCTAGATAGTCCACGTGCCTGATAGCTAACCTACATAGTCCAAGTGTCCATTCGTTAACCTAGAAAGTCCAAGTGCCCATTGGGTAACCTACATAGTCCAAGTGCCCGCTTGGTAACCTGGATAGTCCAAGTGCCCGCTAGTTAACCTACATAATCCAAGTGCCTTCTAGGGAGCCTACATAGTCCACGTCACCACTAGGGGACCTACATAGTCCAAGTGCCCGTTAGGGAACCTACATAGTCCAAGTGCCCGCTAGGTAACCCACATAGTCCAAATGCCCGCAAGGAAACCTACATAGTGTAAATGTCCGCTAAGCAACCTACATAATCCAAGTGCCCGCTCTGGAACATACATAGTCCAAGTGCCCGTTAGCTAACCTAGATAGTCCAAGGGCCCGCTAGTTGACCTACATAGTCCAAGTGCCAGCTAGGTAACCTAGAGAGTCCAAGTGCCCCCTAGTAAACCTACATAATCCATGGGACCGCTAGTTAACCTACATAGTGCAAGGGCCCACTAGTTAACCTAGATCGTGCAAGTGTCCGCTAGTTAACCTATATAGTCCAAGTGCCCGCTAGGTAACCTAGATAGTCCAAGTGCCCACTAGGTATCATTCATTATCCAAGTGACTGCTAGGTAACCTAGATAGTCCAAGTGCCCGTTAGTTAACCTAGATAGTCCAAGTGCCCGCTAGTTAACCTAGATAGTCCTAGTGCCCGTTAGTTAACCTAGATAGTCCAAGTGCCCACTAGGGGACGTACATAGTCCAAGTACTCGCTAGGTAACCTAGAGAGTCCAAGTGCGCGCTAGGGTATATACATAGTCCAAATGCCTGCTAGGAAACTTAGATAGTCCAAGTGCCCGCTAGTTAACCTACATAGTCCAAGGGCCCTCTAGTTAACCTACATAGTCCAACGTCCGCTAGTTAACATAGATAGTCCAAGTGCCCGCTAGTTAACCTACATAGTACAATGGCCAGCTAGTTGACCTAGATATTCCATGTGCCCGCTAGTTAACCTAGATAGTCAAAGTGCCCGCTCGTTAACCTAAGTAGTACAAATGTCCGATAGGGATCCTACATAGTCCAAGTGCCCGCTAGGTAACCTACATAGTCCAAGTGCCCGTTCGTTAACATAGATAGTCAAAGTGCCCGTTAGGTAACCTAGATAGTCCAAGTGCCCGCTAGGTAACCTACGTTGTCCAAGTTCCCACTAGGCAACCTAGATAGTCCAAGTGCCCGCTAGGCAACCTACATAGTCCAAGTGCCCGTTCGTTAAGCTAGAAGTCCAATGCCCGCTATGTAACCTAGAAAGTCCAAGTGCCGGCTAGGTTACCTGCATAGTCCAAGTGCCCGTTCGGTAACCTAGATAGTCCAAGTGTCCGCTAGGGAACCTATATAGTCCAAGTGCTATCTAGGTAACCTAGATAGTCCAAGGGCCCGCTAGTTAACCTACATAGTCCAAGGGCTCGCTTTTTAACTTTGATAGTCTAAGTGCCCGCTGGTTACCCAGATCGTCCAAGTGCCCGCTAGTTAACCTAGATCGTCCAAGTGCCGGCTAGTTAACCTACATCGTCCTTGGGCCCACTTGTTAACCTAGATCGAGTAAGTGTCCTCTAGTTAACATAGATAGTCCAAGTACCCGCTAGGTAACCTAGAGAGTGCAAGTGCCCGCTAGTTAACCTACATAGTCCAAGTGCCCGTTCGTTAATCTACATAGTCCAAGTGCCTGCTAGGTAACGTAGATAGTCCAAGTGCCCGCTAGGTAACCTAGATAGTCCAAGTGCCCGCTAGTTAACCTACATACTCCAAGTGACTGCTAGGTAAACTACATAGTCCAAGTGCCCACTAGGTAACCTAGACAGTCCAATTGCCCGCTAGTTAACCTAGACAGTCCAAGTACCCGATAGGGAACCTATATAGTCCAAGTGCCCGCTAGGTAACCTAGAGGGTGCAAGTGCCCGCTAGTTAACCTACATAGTCCAAGTGCCTGCTAGGTAACCTAGATAGTCCAAGGGCCTGCTAGTTAAACTACATAGTCCAAGTGCCCGCTAGGAAACCTACATAGTGCAAGTTTCCGCTAGTTAACCTACATAGTCAAAGTGCCCGCTAGTTAACCTACATAGTCCAAGTGCCCTTTCGGTAACCTAGATAGTCCAAGGGCCCTTTAGGGAACCTAGATAGTCCAAGTGCCTGCTAGGGAACCTACATATTTCAATTGCCCGCTCTGGAACATACATAGTCCAAGTGCCCGTTAGTTAACCTAGATAATCCAAGTGCCCACTAGGTAACCTACATAATCCAAGTGCCCGCTAGGTAACCTATATAGTCCAAATGCCCGCTAGGGAACCTACATAGGCCAAGTGCCTGCTAGTTAACTTAGATAGTCCAAGTGCCCGCGAGTTAACCTAGATAGTCCAAGTGCCCGTAGGTAACCTAGATAGTCCAAATGCCCGCTAGTTAACCTACATAGTCCCTGTGCCTGCTAGGTAAACTACATAGTCCAAGTGCCCGTTCATTAACCTACATAGTCCAAGTGCCCGCTAGGTAACGTAGATAGCCCAAGTGCCTGCTAGGGAACGTACAGAGTCAAGTGCCCACTAGTTAACCTAGACAGTCCAAGTAACCAATAGGGAATATACATAGTCCATGTGCCCGCTAGGGAACCTACATAGTCCAAGTGCTCGCTAGGCAACCTACATAGTCCACGTGCCCGTTAGTTAACCTAGATAGTCAAAGTGTATGGTAGGTAACCTAAATAGTCCAAGTGCCCGCTAGGGGACCTACATAGTCCAAGTGCCCGCTAGGTAACCTAGATAGTCCAATTGCCCGTTAGCTAACCTAGATAGTCGAAGTGTCCGCTAGTTAAACTACATAGTCCAAGTGCCCGTTCGTTAACCTAGATAGTCCAAGTGCCCGCTAGGTAACCTAGACAGTCCAAGTGCCCGCTAGTTTACCTACATAGTCCAAGTGCACGTTCGTTAACCTAGGTAGTCCAAGTGCCCCCTGGTAACCTACATAGTCCAAGGGCCCGCTAGGTAACCTTGATAGTCCAAGTGCCTTCTAGTTAACCTACGTAGTCCAATTGCCCGCTAGGTAACCTACGTAGTTCAAGTGCCCACTAGGTAACCTAAATAATCCAAATGCCCGCTAGGGAAACTACATAGTCCAAGTGCCCGCTAGTTAACATAGATAGTCCAAGTGCCTGCTAGTAAACCTAGATATTCTAAGGGCCCGCTAGTTAACCTAGATAGTCCAAGTGCCCACTAGTTAACCTAAATCGTCCAAGTGTCCGCTAGGTACCCTACATAGTCCAAGTGCCTGCTAGGTAACCAAGATAGTCCAAGTGCCTGATAGCTAACCTACATAGTCCAAGTGTCCATTCGTTAACCTAGATAGTCCAAGTGCCCATTGGGTAACCTACATAGTCCAAGTGCCCGCTTGGTAACCTGGATAGTCCAAGTGCCCGCTAGTTAACCTACATAGTCCCAGTGCCCGTTCGTTAATCTACATAGTCCAAGTGCCCGCTAGGTAACGTAGATAGTCCAAGTGCCCGCTAGGTAACCTAGATAGTCCAAGTGCCCGCTAGTTAACCTACATACTCCAAGTGACTGCTAGGTAAACTACATAGTCCAAGTGCCCACTAGGTAACCTAGACAGTCCAATTGCCCGCTAGTTAACCTAGACAGTCCAAGTACCCGATAGGGAACCTAGACAGTCCAAGTGCCCGCTAGGTAACCTAGAGGGTGCAAGTGCCCGCTAGTTAACCTACATAGTCCAAGTGCCTGCTAGGTAACCTAGATAGTCCAAGGGCCTGCTAGTTAAACTACATAGTCCAAGTGCCCGCTAGGAAACCTACATAGTGCAAGTGTCCGCTAGTTAACCTACATAGTCAAAGTGCCCGCTAGTTAACCTAGATAGCCTAAGTTCCCGCTAGGTAACCTACATAGTGCAAGTATCCGCTAGTTAACCTAGATCGTCCAATTGTCCGCTAGTTAACCTACATAGTCCAAGTGCCCTTTCGGTAACCTAGATAGTCCAAGGGCCCTTTAGGGAACCTAGATAGTCCAAGTGCCCGCTAGGGAACCTACATATTTCAATTGCCCGCTCTGGAACATACATAGTCCAAGTGCCCGTTAGTTAACCTAGATAATCCAAGTGCCCACTAGGTAACCTACATAATCCAAGTGCCCGCTAGGTAACCTATATAGTCCAAATGCCCGCTAGGGAACCTACATAGGCCAAGTGCCTGCTAGTTAACTTAGATAGTCCAAGTGCCCGCGAGTTAACCTAGATAGTCCAAGTGCCCGTAGGTAACCTAGATAGTCCAAATGCCCGCTAGTTACCCTACATAGTCCCTGTGCCTGCTAGGTAAACTACATAGTCCAAGTGCCCGTTCATTAACCTACATAGTCCAAGTGCCCGCTAGGTAACGTAGATAGCCCAAGTGCCCGCTAGGGAACGTACAGAGTCAAGTGCCCACTAGTTAACCTAGACAGTCCAAGTAACCAATAGGGAATCTACATAGTCCATGTGCCCGCTAGGGAACCTACATAGTCCAAGTGCTCGCTAGGCAACCTACATAGTCCACGTGCCCGTTAGTTAACCTAGATAGTCAAAGTGTATGGTAGGTAACCTAAATAGTCCAAGTGCCCGCTAGGGGACCTACATAGTCCAAGTGCCCGCTAGGTAACCTAGATAGTCCAATTGCCCGTTAGCTAACCTAGATAGTCGAAGTGTCCGCTAGTTAAACTACATAGTCCAAGTGCCCGTTCGTTAACCTAGATAATCCAAGTGCCTGCTAGGTAACCTAGACAGTCCAAGTGCCCGCTAGGTTACCTACATAGTCCAAGTGCACGTTCGTTAACCTAGGTAGTCCAAGTGCCCGCTGGTAACCTACATAGTCCAAGGGCCCGCTAGGTAACCTTGATAGTCCAAGTGCCTTCTAGTTAACCTACGTAGTCCAAGTGCCCGCTAGGTAACCTACGTAGTCCAAGTGCCCACTAGGTAACCTAAATAATCCAAATGCCCGCTAGGGAAACTACATAGTCCAAGTGCCCGCTAGTTAACATAGATAGTCCAAGTGCCCGCTAGTAAACCTAGATATTCCAAGGGCCCGCTAGTTAACCTAGATAGTCCAAGTGCCCACTAGTTAACCTAAATCGTCCAAGTGTCCGCTAGTTAACCTACATAGTCCAAATGCCTGCTAGGTAACCTAGATAGTCCAAGTGCCTGATAGCTAACCTACATAGTCCAAGTGTCCATTCGTTAACCTAGATAGTCCAAGTGCCCATTGGGTAACCTACATAGTCCAAGTGCCCGCTTGGTAACCTGGATAGTCCAAGTGCCCGCTAGTTAACCTACATAATCCAAGTGCCTTCTAGGGAGCCTACATAGTCCACGTGACCGCTAGGGAACCTACATAGTCCAAGTGCCCGTTAGGGAACCTACATAGTCCAAGTGCCCGCTAGGTAACCCACATAGTCCAAATGCCCGCAAGGAAACCTACATAGTCTAAATGTCCGCTAAGCAACCTACATAATCCAAGTGCCCGCTCTGCAACATACATAGTCCAAGTGCCCGTTAGCTAACCTAGATCGTCCAAGGGCCCGCTAGTTGACCTACATAGTCCAAGTGCCAGCTAGGTAACCTAGAGAGTCCAAGTGCCCCCTAGTAAACCTACATAATCCATGGGACCGCTAGTTAACCTACATAGTGCAAGGGCCCACTAGTTAACCTAGATCGTGCAAGTGTCCGCTAGTTAACCTACATAGTCCAAGTGCCCGCTAGGTAACCTAGATAGTCCAAGTGCCCGTTCGGTAACCTAGATAGTCCAAGGGCCCTTTAGGGAACCTAGATAGTCCAAGTGCCCACTAGGGAACCTACATAGTCCAACTGCCCGCTCTGGAACATACATAGTCCAAGTGCCCGTTAGTTAACCTAGATAATCCAAGTGCCCGCTAGGTAACCTACATAGTCCAAGTGCCCGCTAGGTAACCTATATAGTCCAAATGCCCGCTAGGGAACCTACATAGGCCAAGTGCCCGCTAGTTAACCTAGATAGTCCAAGTGCCCGCGAGTTAACGTAGATAGTCCAAGTGCCCGTAGGTAACCTAGATAGTCCAAGTGCCCGCTAGTTAACCTACATAGTCCAAGTGCCTGCTAGGTAAACTACATAGTCCTAGTGCCCGTTCGTTAACCTACATAGTCCAAGTGCCCGCTAGGTAACGTAGATAGCGCAAGTGCCCGCTAGGGAACGTACAGAGTCAAGTGACCACTAGGTAACCTAGACAGTCCAATTGCCCGCTAGTTAACCTAGACAGTCCATGTAACCAATAGGGAACCTACATAGTCCAAGTGCCGCTAGGGAACCTACATAGTCCAAGTGCTCGCTAGGCAACCTACATAGTCCAAGTGCCCGTTAGTTAACCTAGATAGTCAAAGTGTATGGTAGGTAACCTAAATAGTCCAAGTGCCCGCTAGGGGACCTACATAGTCCAAGTGCCCGCTAGGTAACCTAGATAATCCAATTGCCTGTTAGCTAACCTAGATAGTCGAAGTGTCCGCTAGTTAAACTACATAGTCCAAGTGCCCGTTCGTTAACCTAGATAGTGCAAGTGCCCGCTAGGTAACCTAGACAGTCCAAGTGCCCGCTAGGTTACCTACATAGTCCAAGTGCACGTCCGTTAACCTAGATAGTCCAAGTGCCCGCTGGTAACCTACATAGTCCAAGGGCCCGCTAGGTAACCTTGATAGTCCAAGTGCCTTCTAGTTAACCTACGTAGTCCAAGTGCCCGCTAGGTAACCTACGTAGTCCAAGTGCCCACTAGGTAACCTAAATAATCCAAATGCCCGCTAGGGAAACTACATAGTCCAAGTGCCCGCTAGTTAACCTAGATAGTCCAAGTGCCCACTAGTTAACCTAAATCGTCCAAGTGTCCGCAAGTTAACCTAAATCGTCCAAGTGTCCGCTAGGTAACCTAGATAGTCCAAGTGCCTGATAGCTAACCTACATAGTCTAAGTTTCCCTTCGTTAACCTAGATAGTCCAAGTGCCCATTGGGTAACCTACATAGTCCAAGTGCCCGCTTGGTAACCTGGATAGTCCAAGTGCCCGCTAGTTAACCTACATAGTCCAAGTGCCTTCTAGGGAGCCTACATAATCCACGTGACCGCTCGGTAAACTACATAGTCCAAATGCCCGCAAGGAAACCTACATAGTCTAAATGCCCGCTAGGCAACCTACATAATCCAATTGCCCGCTCTGGAACATACATAGTCCAAGTGCCCGTTAGCTAACCTAGATAGTCCAAGGGCCCGCTAGTTGACCTACATAGTCCAAGTGCCAGCTAGGTAACCTAGAGAGTCCAAGTGCCCCCTAGTAAACCTACATAATCCATTGGACCGCAGGTTAACCTACATAGTGCAATGGCCCACTAGTTAACCTAGATCGTGCAATTGTCCGCTAGTTAACCTACATAATCCAAGTGCCCGCTAGGTAACCTAGATAGTCCAAGTGCCCACTAGCGATCCTTCATTATCCAAGTGACTGCTAGGTAACCTAGATAGTCCAAGTGCCCGCTAGTTAACCTAGATAGTCCTAGTGCCCGTTAGTTAACGTAGATAGTCCAAGTGCCCGCTAGTTAACCTACATAGTCCAAGGGCCCACTAGTTAACCTACATAATCCAACGTCCGCTAGTTAACATAGATAGTCCAAGTGCCCGCTAGTTAACCTACATAGTACAATGGCCCGCTAGTTGACCTAGATATTCCATGTGCCCGCTAGTTAACCTAGATAGTCAAAGTGCCCGCTCGTTAACCTAAGTAGTACAAATGTCCGATAGGGATCCTACATAGTCCAAGTGCCCGCTAGGTAACCCACATAGTCCAAATGCCCGCAAGGAAACCTACATAGTCTAAATGTCCGCTAAGCAACCTACATAATCCAAGTGCCCGCTCTGCAACATACATAGTCCAAGTGCCCGTTAGCTAACCTAGATCGTCCAAGGGCCCGCTAGTTGACCTACATAGTCCAAGTGCCAGCTAGGTAACCTAGAGAGTCCAAGTGCCCCCTAGTAAACCTACATAATCCATGGGACCGCTAGTTAACCTACATAGTGCAAGGGCCCACTAGTTAACCTAGATCGTGCAAGTGTCCGCTAGTTAACCTACATAGTCCAAGTGCCCGCTAGGTAACCTAGATAGTCCAAGTGCCCGTTCGGTAACCTAGATAGTCCAAGGGCCCTTTAGGGAACCTAGATAGTCCAAGTGCCCACTAGGGAACCTACATAGTCCAACTGCCCGCTCTGGAACATACATAGTCCAAGTGCCCGTTAGTTAACCTAGATAATCCAAGTGCCCGCTAGGTAACCTACATAGTCCAAGTGCCCGCTAGGTAACCTATATAGTCCAAATGCCCGCTAGGGAACCTACATAGGCCAAGTGCCCGCTAGTTAACCTAGATAGTCCAAGTGCCCGCGAGTTAACGTAGATAGTCCAAGTGCCCGTAGGTAACCTAGATAGTCCAAGTGCCCGCTAGTTAACCTACATAGTCCAAGTGCCTGCTAGGTAAACTACATAGTCCTAGTGCCCGTTCGTTAACCTACATAGTCCAAGTGCCCGCTAGGTAACGTAGATAGCGCAAGTGCCCGCTAGGGAACGTACAGAGTCAAGTGACCACTAGGTAACCTAGACAGTCCAATTGCCCGCTAGTTAACCTAGACAGTCCATGTAACCAATAGGGAACCTACATAGTCCAAGTGCCGCTAGGGAACCTACATAGTCCAAGTGCTCGCTAGGCAACCTACATAGTCCAAGTGCCCGTTAGTTAACCTAGATAGTCAAAGTGTATGGTAGGTAACCTAAATAGTCCAAGTGCCCGCTAGGGGACCTACATAGTCCAAGTGCCCGCTAGGTAACCTAGATAATCCAATTGCCTGTTAGCTAACCTAGATAGTCGAAGTGTCCGCTAGTTAAACTACATAGTCCAAGTGCCCGTTCGTTAACCTAGATAGTGCAAGTGCCCGCTAGGTAACCTAGACAGTCCAAGTGCCCGCTAGGTTACCTACATAGTCCAAGTGCACGTCCGTTAACCTAGATAGTCCAAGTGCCCGCTGGTAACCTACATAGTCCAAGGACCCGCTAGGTAACCTTGATAGTCCAAGTGCCTTCTAGTTAACCTACGTAGTCCAAGTGCCCGCTAGGTAACCTACATAGTCCAAGTGCCTTCTAGGGAGCCTACATAATCCACGTGACCGCTCGGTAAACTACATAGTCCAAATGCCCGCAAGGAAACCTACATAGTCTAAATGCCCGCTAGGCAACCTACATAATCCAATTGCCCGCTCTGGAACATACATAGTCCAAGTGCCCGTTAGCTAACCTAGATAGTCCAAGGGCCCGCTAGTTGACCTACATAGTCCAAGTGCCAGCTAGGTAACCTAGAGAGTCCAAGTGCCCCCTAGTAAACCTACATAATCCATTGGACCGCAGGTTAACCTACATAGTGCAATGGCCCACTAGTTAACCTAGATCGTGCAATTGTCCGCTAGTTAACCTACATAATCCAAGTGCCCGCTAGGTAACCTAGATAGTCCAAGTGCCCACTAGCGATCCTTCATTATCCAAGTGACTGCTAGGTAACCTAGATAGTCCAAGTGCCCGCTAGTTAACCTAGATAGTCCTAGTGCCCGTTAGTTAACGTAGATAGTCCAAGTGCCCGCTAGTTAACCTACATAGTCCAAGGGCCCACTAGTTAACCTACATAATCCAACGTCCGCTAGTTAACATAGATAGTCCAAGTGCCCGCTAGTTAACCTACATAGTACAATGGCCCGCTAGTTGACCTAGATATTCCATGTGCCCGCTAGTTAACCTAGATAGTCAAAGTGCCCGCTCGTTAACCTAAGTAGTACAAATGTCCGATAGGGATCCTACATAGTCCAAGTGCCCGCTAGGTAACCTACATAGTCCAAGTGCCCGTTCGTTAACATAGATAGTAAAAGTGCCCGTTAGGTAACCTAGATAGTCCAAGTGCCCGCTAGGTAACCTACGTTGTCCAAGTTCCCGCTAGGTAACCTAGATAGTCCAAGTGCCTGCTAGGTAACCTAGATAGTCCAAGTGCCTGATAGCTAATCTACATAGTCCAAGTGTCCATTCGTTAACCTAGAAAGTCCAAGTGCCCATTGGGTAACCTACATAGTCCAAGTGCCCGCTTGGTAACCTGGATAGTCCAAGTGCCCGCTAGTTACCCTACATAATCCAAATGCCTTCTAGGGAGCCTACATAGTCCACGTGACCGCTAGGGAACCTACATATTCCAAGTGCCCGTTAGGGAACCTACATAGTCCAAGTGCCCGCTAGGTAACCCACATAGTCCAAATGCCCGCAAGGAAACCTACATAGTCTAAATGTCCGCTAAGCAACCTACATAATCCAAGTGCCCGCTCTGGAACATACATAGTCCAAGGGCCCGTTAGCTAACCTAGATCGTCCAAGGGCCCGCTAGTTGACCTACATAGTCCAAGTGCCAGCTAGGTAAACTAGAGAGTCCAAGTGCCCCCTAGTAAACCTACATAATCCATGGGACCGCTAGTTAACCTACATAGTGCAAGGGCCCACTAGTTAACCTAGATCGTGCAAGTGTCCACTAGTTAACCTACATAGTCCAAGTGCCCGTTAGGGAACCTACATAGTCCAAGTGCCCGCTAGGTAACCCACATAGTCCAAATGCCCGCAAGGAAACCTACATAGTCTAAATGTCCGCTAAGCAACCTACATAATCCAAGTGCCCGCTCTGGAACATACATAGTCCAAGTGCCCGTTAGCTAACCTAGATCGTCCAAGGGCCCGCTAGTTGACCTACATAGTCCAAGTGCCAGCTAGGTAACCTAGAGAGTCCAAGTGCCCCCTAGTAAACCTACATAATCCATGGGACCGCTAATTAACCGACATAGTGCAAGGGCACACTAGTTAACCTAGATCGTGCAAGTGTCCGCTAGTTAACCTACATAGTCCAAGTGCCCGCTAGGTAACCTAGATAGTCCAAGTGCCCACTAGGTATCATTCATTATCCAAGTGACTGCTAGGTAACCTAGATAGTCGAAGTGCCCGTTAGTTAACCTACATAGTCCAAGTGCCCACTAGGGGACGTACATAGTCCACGTACTCGCTAGGTAACCTAGAGAGTCCAAGTGCGAGATAGGGTATATGCATAGTCCAAATGCCTGCTAGGTAACTTACATAGTGCATGTATCCGCTAGTTAACCTAAATCGTCCAATTGTCCGCTAGTTAACCTACATAGTCCAAGTGCCCGCTAGGTAACCTAGATAGTCCAAGTGCCCGTTCGGTAACCTAGATAGTCCAAGGGCCCTTTAGGGAACCTAGATAGTCAAAGTGCCCGCTAGGGAACCTACATAGTCCAACTGCCCGCTCTGGAACATACATAGTCCAAGTGCCCGTTAGTTAACCTAGATAATCCAAGTGCCCGCTAGGTAACCTACATAGTCCAAGTGCCCGCTAGGTAACCAATATAGTCCAAATGCTCGCTAGGGAACCTACATAGGCCAAGTGCCCGCTAGTTAACCTAGATAGTCCAAGTGCCCGCGAGTTAACGTAGATAGTCCAAGTGCCCGTAGGTAACCTAGATAGTCCAAGTGCCCGCTAGTTAACCTACATAGTCCAAGTGCCTGCTAGGTAAACTACATAGTCCTAGTGCCCTTTCGTTAACCTACATAGTCCAAGTGCCCGCTAGGGAACGTACAGAGTCAAGTGCCCACTAGGTAACCTAGACAGTCCAATTGCCAGCTAGTTAACCTAGACAGTCCAAGTAACCAATAGGGAACCTACATAGTCCAAGTGCCGCTAGGGAACCTACATAGTCCAAGTGCCCGTTAGTTAACCTAGATAGTCAAAGTGTATGGTAGGTAACCTAAATAGTCCAAGTGCCCGCTAGGGGACCTACATAGTCCAAGTGCCCGCTAGGTAACCTAGATAATCCAATTGCCCGTTAGCTAACCTAGATAGTCGAAGTGTCCGCTAGTTAAACTACATAGTCCAAGTGCCCGTTCGTTAACCTAGATAGTGCAAGTGCCCGCTAGGTAACCTAGACAGTCCAAGTGCCCGCTAGGTTACCTACATAGTCCAAGTGCACGTTCGTTAACCTAGATAGTCCAAGTGCCCGCTGGTAACCTACATAGTCCAAGGGCCCGCTAGGTAACCTTGATAGTCCAAGTGCCTTCTAGTTAACCTACGTAGTCCAAGTGCCCGCTAGGTAACCTACGTAGTCCAAGTGCCCACTAGGTAACCTAAATAATCCAAATGCCCGCTAGGGAAACTACATAGTCCAAGTGCCCGCTAGTTAACCTAGATAGTCCAAGTGCCCACTAGTTAACCTAAATCGTCCAAGTGTCCGCAAGTTAACCTAAATCATTCAAGTGTCTGCTAGGTAACCTAGATAGTCCAAGTGCCTGATAGCTAACCTACATAGTCTAAGGGTCCATTCGTTAACCTAGATAGTCCAAGTGCCCATTGGGTAACCTACATAGTCCAAGTGCCCGCTTGGTAACCTGGATAGTCCAAGTGCCCGCTAGTTAACCTACATAGTCCAAGTGCCTTCTAGGGAGCCTACATAATCCACGTGACCGCTAGGTAACCTACATAGTCCAAATGCCCGCAAGGAAACCTACATAGTCTAAATGCCCGCTAGGCAACCTACATAATCCAATTGCCCGCTGTGGAACATACATAGTCCAAGTGCCCGTTAGCTAACCTAGATAGTCCAAGGGCCCGCTAGTTGACCTACATAGTCCAAGTGCCAGCTAGGTAACCTAGATAGTCCAAGTGCCCCCTAGTAAACCTACATAATCCATTGGACCGCAGGTTAACCTACATAGTGCAATGGCCACTAGTTAACCTAGATCGTGCAATTGTCCGCTAGTTAACCTACATAATCCAAGTGCCCGCTAGGTAACCTAGATAGTCCAAGTGCCCACTAGCGATCCTTCATTATCCAAGTGACTGCTAGGTAACCTAGATAGTCCAAGTGCCCGCTAGTTAACCTAGATAGTCCTAGTGCCCGTTAGTTAACGTAGATAGTCCAAGTGCCCGCTAGTTAACCTACATAGTACAATGGCCCGCTAGTTGACCTAGATATTCCATGTGCCCGCTAGTTAACCTAGATAGTCAAAGTGCCCGCTCATTAACCTAAGTAGTACAAATGTCCGATAGGGATCCTACATAGTCCAAGTGCCCGCTAGGTAACCTACATAGTCCAAGTGCCCGTTCGTTAACATAGATAGTAAAAGTGCCCGTTAGGTAACCTAGATAGTCCAAGTGCCTGCTAGGTAACCTACGTTGTCCAAGTGCCCGCTAGGTAACCTAGATAGTCCAAGTGCCCGCTAGGCAACCTACATAGTCCAAGTGCCCGTTCGTTAAGCTAGAAGTCCAATGCCCGCTATGTAACCTAGAAAGTCCAAGTGCCGGCTAGGTTACCTGCATAGTCCAAGTGCCCGTTCGTTAACCTAGATAGTCCAAGTGCCCGCTAGGAAACCTATATAGTCCAAGTGCTATCTAGGTAACCTAGACAGTCCAAGGGCCCGCTAGTTAACCTACATAGTCCAAGGGCTCGCTTTTTAACTTTGATAGTCTAAGTGCCCGCTGGTTACCCAGATCGTCCAAGTGCCCGCTAGTTAACCTAGATCGTCCAAGTGCCGGCTAGTTAACCTACATCGTCCAAGGGCCCACTTGTTAACCTAGATCGAGCAAGTGTCCTCTAGTTAACATAGATAGTCCAAGTGCCTGCTAGGTAACCTAGAGAGTGCAAGAGCCCGCTAGTTAAGCTACATAGTCCAAGTGCCCGTTCGTTAATCTACATAGTCCAAGTGCCCGCTAGGTAACGTAGATAGCCCAAGTGCCCGCTAGGGAACGTACATAGTTCAAGTGCCCGCTAGGTAACCTAGATAGTCCAAGTGCCCGCTAGTTAACCTACATACTCCAAGTGACTGCTAGGTAAACTACATAGTCCAAGTGCCCACTAGGTAACCTAGACAGTCCAATTGCCCGCTAGTTAACCTAGACAGTCCAAGTACCCGATAGGGAACCTATATAGTCCAAGTGCCCGCTAGGTAACCTAGAGGGTGCAAGTGCCCGCTAGTTAACCTACATAGTCCAAGGGCTCGCTTGTTAACTTTGATAGTCCAAGTGCCCGCTGGTTAACCTAGATCGTTCAAGTGCCCGCTAGTTAACCTAGATCGTCCAAGTGCCAGCTAGTTAACCTACATAGTCCAAGGGCCCACTTGTTAACCTAGATCGTCCAAGTGTCCTCTAGTTAACCTACATAATCAAAGTGCCCGCTAGGTAACATAGATATCCAAGTGCCCGCTAGGGAAGGTACATAGTCGAAGTGCCCGCTAGGTAACCTAGAGAGTGCACGTGCCCGCTAGTTAAAATACATAGTCCAAGTGCCGGCTAGGTAACCTAGATAGTCCAAGGGCCTGCTAGTTTACCTAGATATTCCAAGTACCCGCTAGGTAACGTAGAGAGTTCAAGTGCCCGCCAGTTATCCTAGATTGTCCTAGTGCCCGTTAGTTAACCTAGATATTCCAAGTGCCTACTAGGGGACGTACATAGTCCAAGTGCCCGCTAGATAACCCAGATAGTCCAAGTGCCCGCTAGGGTTTGTACATAGACCAAGTGCCCGCTAGTTAACCTAGATAGTCCAAGTGCCCGCTAGTTAACCTACATAGTCCAAGTGCCCGATAGAAACCTACATAGTCCAAGGGCCCGATAGGGAACCTACATAGTCAAAGTGCCCGCTATGGAACCTACATAGTCCAAGTGCCCGCTAGGGAACCTAGATAGTCCATGTGCTATCTAGGTAACCTAGATAGTCCAAGGGCCCGTTAGTTAACCTACATAGTCCAAGGGCTCGCTTGTTAACTTTGATAGTCCAAGTGCCCGCTCGTTAACCTAGATCGTCCAAGTGCCCGCTAGTTAACCTAGATCGTCCAAGTGCCAGCTAGTTAACCTACATAGTCCAAGGGCCCACTTGTTAACCTTGATCGTCCAAGTGTCCTCTAGTTAAACTACATAGTCAAAGTGCCCGCTAGGTAACCTACATAGTGCAAGTGTCCGCTTGGTAACCTACATAGTCCAAGTGCCCGCTAGTTAACATAGATATCCAAGTGCCCGCTAGGGAAGGTACATAGTCTAAGTGCCCGCTAGGTAACCTAGAGAGTGCAAGTGCCCGCTAGTAAACATACATAGTCCAAGTGCCGGCTAGGTAACCTAGATTGTCCAAGGGCCTGCTAGTTAACCTACATAGTGCAAGTGTCCGCTAGTTAACCTACATAGTCCAAGTGCCCTTTAGGGAACCTAGATAGTCCAGTGCACGCCAGGGAACCTACATAGTCCAATTGCCCCCTCTGGAACATACATAGTCCAAGTGCCTGTTAGTTAACCTAGATAATCCAAGTGCCCGCTAGTTAACCTACATAGTCCAAGTGCCCGCTAGTTAACCTAGATAGTCCAAGTGCCCGATAGTTAACCTAGATAGTCCAAGTGCCCGCTAATTAACCAGGATCGTCCAAGTGCCCTCTAGTTAACTTACATAGTCCAAGGGCCTGCTAGTTAACCTACATAGATCAAGGGCCCGCTAGTAAACCTAGATAGTCCAAGTGTCCGCTAGTTAATCTACATAGTCCAAGTGCCCGCTAGGTGACCTACACCGTCCAAGTGACCACTAGGTTACCTACATAGTCCAAGTGCCCGTTCGTTAACCTACATAGTCCAAGTGCCCGCTAGGTAACGTAGATAGCCCAAGTGCCCGCTAGGGAACGTACAGAGTCAAGTGCCCACTAGTTAACCTAGACAGTCCAAGTAACCAATAGGGAATCTACATAGTCCATGTGCCCGCTAGGGAACCTACATAGTCCAAGTGCTCGCTAGGCAACCTACATAGTCCACGTGCCCGTTAGTTAACCTAGATAGTCAAAGTGTATGGTAGGTAACCTAAATAGTCCAAGTGCCCGCTAGGGGACCTACATAGTCCAAGTGCCCGCTAGGTAACCTAGATAGTCCAATTGCCCGTTAGCTAACCTAGATAGTCGAAGTGTCCGCTAGTTAAACTACATAGTCCAAGTGCCCGTTCGTTAACCTAGATAATCCAAGTGCCTGCTAGGTAACCTAGACAGTCCAAGTGCCCGCTAGGTTACCTACATAGTCCAAGTGCACGTTCGTTAACCTAGGTAGTCCAAGTGCCCGCTGGTAACCTACATAGTCCAAGGGCCCGCTAGGTAACCTTGATAGTCCAAGTGCCTTCTAGTTAACCTACGTAGTCCAAGTGCCCGCTAGGTAACCTACGTAGTCCAAGTGCCCACTAGGTAACCTAAATAATCCAAATGCCCGCTAGGGAAACTACATAGTCCAAGTGCCCGCTAGTTAACATAGATAGTCCAAGTGCCCGCTAGTAAACCTAGATATTCCAAGGGCCCGCTAGTTAACCTAGATAGTCCAAGTGCCCACTAGTTAACCTAAATCGTCCAAGTGTCCGCTAGGTAACCTACATAGTCCAAATGCCTGCTAGGTAACCTAGATAGTCCAAGTGCCTGATAGCTAACCTACATAGTCCAAGTGTCCATTCGTTAACCTAGATAGTCCAAGTGCCCATTGGGTAACCTACATAGTCCAAGTGCCCGCTTGGTAACCTGGATAGTCCAAGTGCCCGCTAGTTAACCTACATAATCCAAGTGCCTTCTAGGGAGCCTACATAGTCCACGTGACCGCTAGGGAACCTACATAGTCCAAGTGCCTGTTAGGGAACCTACATAGTCCAAGTGCCCGCTAGGTAACCCACATAGTCCAAATGCCCGCAAGGAAACCTACATAGTCTAAATGTCCGCTAAGCAACCTACATAATCCAAGTGCCCGCTCTGCAACATACATAGTCCAAGTGCCCGTTAGCTAACCTAGATCGTCCAAGGGCCCGCTAGTTGACCTACATAGTCCAAGTGCCAGCTAGGTAACCTAGAGAGTCCAAGTGCCCCCTAGTAAACCTACATAATCCATGGGACCGCTAGTTAACCTACATAGTGCAAGGGCCCACTAGTTAACCTAGATCGTGCAAGTGTCCGCTAGTTAACCTACATAGTCCAAGTGCCCGCTAGGTAACCTAGATAGTCCAAGTGCCCGTTCGGTAACCTAGATAGTCCAAGGGCCCTTTAGGGAACCTAGATAGTCCAAGTGCCCGCTAGGGAACCTACATAGTCCAACTGCCCGCTCTGGAACATACATAGTCCAAGTGCCCGTTAGTTAACCTAGATCGTCCAAGGGCCCGCTAGTTGACCTACATAGTCCAAGTGCCAGCTAGGTAACCTAGAGAGTCCAAGTGCCCCCTAGTAAACCTACATAATCCATGGGACCGCTAGTTAACCTACATAGTGCAAGGGCCCACTAGTTAACCTAGATCGTGCAAGTGTCCGCTAGTTAACCTACATAGTCCAAGTGCCCGCTAGGTAACCTAGATAGTCCAAGTGCCCGTTCGGTAACCTAGATAGTCCAAGGGCCCTTTAGGGAACCTAGATAGTCCAAGTGCCCGCTAGGGAACCTACATAGTCCAACTGCCCGCTCTGGAACATACATAGTCCAAGTGCCCGTTAGTTAACCTAGATAATCCAAGTGCCCGCTAGGTAACCTACATAGTCCAAGTGCCCGCTAGGTAACCTATATAGTCCAAATGCCCGCTAGGGAACCTACATAGGCCAAGTGCCCGCTAGTTAACCTAGATAGTCCAAGTGCCCGCGAGTTAACCTAGATAGTCCAAGTGCCCGTAGGTAACCTAGATAGTCCAAGTGCCCGCTAGTTAACCTACATAGTCCAAGTGCCTGCTAGGTAAACTACATAGTCCTAGTGCCCGTTCGTTAACCTACATAGTCCAAGTGCCCGCTAGGTAACGTAGATAGCGCAAGTGCCCGCTAGGGAACGTACAGAGTCAAGTGACCACTAGGTAACCTAGACAGTCCAATTGCCCGCTAGTTAACCTAGACAGTCCATGTAACCAATAGGGAACCTACATAGTCCAAGTGCCGCTAGGGAACCTACATAGTCCAAGTGCTCGCTAGGCAACCTACATAGTCCAAGTGCCCGTTAGTTAACCTAGATAGTCAAAGTGTATGGTAGGTAACCTAAATAGTCCAAGTGCCCGCTAGGGGACCTACATAGTCCAAGTGCCCGCTAGGTAACCTAGATAATCCAATTGCCTGTTAGCTAACCTAGATAGTCGAAGTGTCCGCTAGTTAAACTACATAGTCCAAGTGCCCGTTCGTTAACCTAGATAGTGCAAGTGCCCGCTAGGTAACCTAGACAGTCCAAGTGCCCGCTAGGTTACCTACATAGTCCAAGTGCACGTTCGTTAACCTAGATAGTCCAAGTGCCCGCTGGTAACCTACATAGTCCAAGGGCCCGCTAGGTAACCTTGATAGTCCAAGTGCCTTCTAGTTAACCTACGTAGTCCAAGTGCCCGCTAGGTAACCTACGTAGTCCAAGTGCCCACTAGGTAACCTAAATAATCCAAATGCCCGCTAGGGAAACTACATAGTCCAAGTGCCCGCTAGTTAACCTAGATAGTCCAAGTGCCCACTAGTTAACCTAAATCGTCCAAGTGTCCGCAAGTTAACCTAAATCGTCCAAGTGTCCGCTAGGTAACCTAGATAGTCCAAGTGCCTGATAGCTAACCTACATAGTCTAAGTGTCCCTTCGTTAACCTAGATAGTCCAAGTGCCCATTGGGTAACCTACATAGTCCAAGTGCCCGCTTGGTAACCTGGATAGTCCAAGTGCCCGCTAGTTAACCTACATAGTCCAAGTGCCTTCTAGGGAGCCTACATAATCCACGTGACCGCTCGGTAAACTACATAGTCCAAATGCCCGCAAGGAAACCTACATAGTCTAAATGCCCGCTAGGCAACCTACATAATCCAATTGCCCGCTCTGGAACATACATAGTCCAAGTGCCCGTTAGCTAACCTAGATAGTCCAAGGGCCCGCTAGTTGACCTACATAGTCCAAGTGCCCCCTAGTAAACCTACATAATCCATTGGACCGCAGGTTAACCTACATAGTGCAATGGCCCACTAGTTAACCTAGATCGTGCAATTGTCCGCTAGTTAACCTAGATCGTGCAATTGTCCGCTAGTTAACCTACATAATCCAAGTGCCCGCTAGGTAACCTAGATAGTCCAAGTGCCCACTAGCGATCCTTCATTATCCAAGTGACTGCTAGGTAACCTAGATAGTCCAAGTGCCCGCTAGTTAACCTAGATAGTCCTAGTGCCCGTTAGTTAACGTAGATAGTCCAAGTGCCCGCTAGTTATCCTACATAGTCCAAGGGCCCACTAGTTAACCTACATAATCCAATGTCCGCTAGTTAACATAGATAGTCCAAGTGCCCGCTAGTTAACCTACATAGTACAATGGCCCGCTAGTTGACCTAGATATTTCATGTGCCCGCTAGTTAACCTAGATAGTCAAAGTGCCCGCTCGTTAACCTAAGTAGTACAAATGTCCGATAGGGATCCTACATAGTCCAAGTGCCCGCTAGGTAACCTACATAGTCCAAGTGCCCGTTCGTTAACATAGATAGTAAAAGTGCCCGTTAGGTAACCTAGATAGTCCAAGTGCCCGCTAGGTAACCTACGTTGTCCAAGTTCCCGCTAGGTAACCTAGATAGTCCAAGTGCCTGCTAGGTAACCTAGATAGTCCAAGTGCCTGATAGCTAATCTACATAGTCCAAGTGTCCATTCGTTAACCTAGAAAGTCCAAGTGCCCATTGGGTAACCTACATAGTCCAAGTGCCCGCTTGGTAACCTGGATAGTCCAAGTGCCCGCTAGTTAACCTACATAATCCAAATGCCTTCTAGGGAGCCTACATAGTCCACGTGACCGCTAGGGAACCTACATATTCCAAGTGCCCGTTAGGGAACCTACATAGTCCAAGTGCCCGCTAGGTAACCCACATAGTCCAAATGCCCGCAAGGAAACCTACATAGTCTAAATGTCCGCTAAGCAACCTACATAATCCAAGTGCCCGCTCTGGAACATACATAGTCCAAGGGCCCGTTAGCTAACCTAGATCGTCCAAGGGCCCGCTAGTTGACCTACATAGTCCAAGTGCCAGCTAGGTAAACTAGAGAGTCCAAGTGCCCCCTAGTAAACCTACATAATCCATGGGACCGCTAGTTAACCTACATAGTGCAAGGGCCCACTAGTTAACCTAGATCGTGCAAGTGTCCGCTAGTTAACCTACATAGTCCAAGTGCCCGTTAGGGAACCTACATAGTCCAAGTGCCCGCTAGGTAACCCACATAGTCCAAATGCCCGCAAGGAAACCTACATAGTCTAAATGTCCGCTAAGCAACCTACATAATCCAAGTGCCCGCTCTGGAACATACATAGTCCAAGTGCCCGTTAGCTAACCTAGATCGTCCAAGGGCCCGCTAGTTGACCTACATAGTCCAAGTGCCAGCTAGGTAACCTAGAGAGTCCAAGTGCCCCCTAGTAAACCTACATAATCCATGGGACCGCTAGTTAACCGACATAGTGCAAGGGCACACTAGTTAACCTAGATCGTGCAAGTGTCCGCTAGTTAACCTACATAGTCCAAGTGCCCGCTAGGTAACCTAGATAGTCCAAGTGCCCACTAGGTATCATTCATTATCCAAGTGACTGCTAGGTAACCTAGATAGTCGAAGTGCCCGTTAGTTAACCTACATAGTCCAAGTGCCCACTAGGGGACGTACATAGTCCACGTACTCGCTAGGTAACCTAGAGAGTCCAAGTGCGAGATAGGGTATATGCATAGTCCAAATGCCTGCTAGGTAACTTACATAGTGCATGTATCCGCTAGTTAACCTAAATCGTCCAATTGTCCGCTAGTTAACCTACATAGTCCAAGTGCCCGCTAGGTAACCTAGATAGTCCAAGTGCCCGTTCGGTAACCTAGATAGTCCAAGGGCCCTTTAGGGAACCTAGATAGTCCAAGTGCCCGCTAGGGAACCTACATAGTCCAACTGCCCGCTCTGGAACATACATAGTCCAAGTGCCCGTTAGTTAACCTAGATAATCCAAGTGCCCGCTAGGTAACCTACATAGTCCAAGTGCCCGCTAGGTAACCTATATAGTCCAAATGCTCGCTAGGGAACCTACATAGGCCAAGTGCCCGCTAGTTAACCTAGATAGTCCAAGTGCCCGCGAGTTAACGTAGATAGTCCAAGTGCCCGTAGGTAACCTAGATAGTCCAAGTGCCCGCTAGTTAACCTACATAGTCCAAGTGCCTGCTAGGTAAACTACATAGTCCTAGTGCCCTTTCGTTAACCTACATAGTCCAAGTGCCCGCTAGGGAACGTACAGAGTCAAGTGCCCACTAGGTAACCTAGACAGTCCAATTGCCAGCTAGTTAACCTAGACAGTCCAAGTAACCAATAGGGAACCTACATAGTCCAAGTGCCGCTAGGGAACCTACATAGTCCAAGTGCCCGTTAGTTAACCTAGATAGTCAAAGTGTATGGTAGGTAACCTAAATAGTCCAAGTGCCCGCTAGGGGACCTACATAGTCCAAGTGCCCGCTAGGTAACCTAGATAATCCAATTGCCCGTTAGCTAACCTAGATAGTCGAAGTGTCCGCTAGTTAAACTACATAGTCCAAGTGCCCGTTCGTTAACCTAGATAGTGCAAGTGCCCGCTAGGTAACCTAGACAGTCCAAGTGCCCGCTAGGTTACCTATATAGTCCAAGTGCACGTTCGTTAACCTAGATAGTCCAAGTGCCCGCTGGTAACCTACATAGGCCAAGGGCCCGCTAGGTAACCTTGATAGTCCAAGTGCCTTCTAGTTAACCTACGTAGTCCAAGTGCCCGCTAGGTAACCTACGTAGTCCAAGTGCCCACTAGGTAACCTAAATAATCCAAATGCCCGCTAGGGAAACTACATAGTCCAAGTGCCCGCTAGTTAACCTAGATAGTCCAAGTGCCCACTAGTTAACCTAAATCGTCCAAGTGTCCGCAAGTTAACCTAAATCATTCAAGTGTCTGCTAGGTAACCTAGATAGTCCAAGTGCCTGATAGCTAA
Organism: Tenrec ecaudatus; assembly: GCF_050624435.1. Classification (NCBI taxonomy): domain Eukaryota; kingdom Metazoa; phylum Chordata; class Mammalia; order Afrosoricida; family Tenrecidae; genus Tenrec; species Tenrec ecaudatus. The sequence goes on from NW_027459466.1 coordinate 667,238, forward strand.
CCTACATAGTCTAAGTGTCCATTCGTTAACCTAGATAGTACAAGTGCCCATTGGGTAACCTACATAGTCCAAGTGCCCGCTTGGTAACCTGGATAGTCCAAGTGCCCGCTAGTTAACCTACATAGTCCAAGTGCCTTCTAGGGAGCCTACATAATCCACGTGACCGCTAGGTAACCTACATAGTCCAAATGCCCGCAAGGAAACCTACATAGTCTAAATGCCCGCTAGGCAACCTACATAATCCAATTGCCCGCTGTGGAACATACATAGTCCAAGTGCCCGTTAGCTAACCTAGATAGTCCAAGGGCCCGCTAGTTGACCTACATAGTCCAAGTGCCAGCTAGGTAACCTAGATAGTCCAAGTGCCCCCTAGTAAACCTACATAATCCATTGGACCGCAGGTTAACCTACATAGTGCAATGGCCACTAGTTAACCTAGATCGTGCAATTGTCCGCTAGTTAACCTACATAATCCAAGTGCCCGCTAGGTAACCTAGATAGTCCAAGTGCCCACTAGCGATCCTTCATTATCCAAGTGACTGCTAGGTAACCTAGATAGTCCAAGTGCCCGCTAGTTAACCTAGATAGTCCTAGTGCCTGTTAGTTAACGTAGATAGTCCAAGTGCCCGCTAGTTAACCTACATAGTACAATGGCCCGCTAGTTGACCTAGATATTCCATGTGCCCGCTAGTTAACCTAGATAGTCAAAGTGCCCGCTCATTAACCTAAGTAGTACAAATGTCCGATAGGGATCCTACATAGTCCAAGTGCCCGCTAGGTAACCTACATAGTCCAAGTGCCCGTTCGTTAACATAGATAGTAAAAGTGCCCGTTAGGTAACCTAGATAGTCCAAGTGCCTGCTAGGTAACCTACGTTGTCCAAGTGCCCGCTAGGTAACCTAGATAGTCCAAGTGCCCGCTAGGCAACCTACATAGTCCAAGTGCCCGTTCGTTAAGCTAGAAGTCCAATGCCCGCTATGTAACCTAGAAAGTCCAAGTGCCGGCTAGGTTACCTGCATAGTCCAAGTGCCCGTTCGTTAACCTAGATAGTCCAAGTGCCCGCTAGGAAACCTATATAGTCCAAGTGCTATCTAGGTAACCTAGACAGTCCAAGGGCCCGCTAGTTAACCTACATAGTCCAAGGGCTCGCTTTTTAACTTTGATAGTCTAAGTGCCCGCTGGTTACCCAGATCGTCCAAGTGCCCGCTAGTTAACCTAGATCGTCCAAGTGCCGGCTAGTTAACCTACATCGTCCAAGGGCCCACTTGTTAACCTAGATCGAGCAAGTGTCCTCTAGTTAACATAGATAGTCCAAGTGCCTGCTAGGTAACCTAGAGAGTGCAAGAGCCCGCTAGTTAACCTACATAGTCCAAGTGCCCGTTCGTTAATCTACATAGTCCAAGTGCCCGCTAGGTAACGTAGATAGCCCAAGTGCCCGCTAGGGAACGTACATAGTTCAAGTGCCCGCTAGGTAACCTAGATAGTCCAAGTGCCCGCTAGTTAACCTACATACTCCAAGTGACTGCTAGGTAAACTACATAGTCCAAGTGCCCACTAGGTAACCTAGACAGTCCAATTGCCCGCTAGTTAACCTAGACAGTCCAAGTACCCGATAGCGAACCTATATAGTCCAAGTGCCCGCTAGGTAACCTAGAGGGTGCAAGTGCCCGCTAGTTAACCTACATAGTCCAAGGGCTCGCTTGTTAACTTTGATAGTCCAAGTGCCCGCTGGTTAACCTAGATCATTCAAGTGCCCGCTAGTTAACCTAGATCGTCCAAGTGCCAGCTAGTTAACCTACATAGTCCAAGGGCCCACTTGTTAACCTAGATCGTCCAAGTGTCCTCTAGTTAACCTACATAATCAAAGTGCCCGCTAGGTAACATAGATATCCAAGTGCCCGCTAGGGAAGGTACATAGTCGAAGTGCCCGCTAGGTAACCTAGAGAGTGCACGTGCCCGCTAGTTAAAATACATAGTCCAAGTGCCGGCTAGGTAACCTAGATAGTCCAAGGGCCTGCTAGTTTACCTAGATATTCCAAGTACCCGCTAGGTAACGTAGAGAGTTCAAGTGCCCGCTAGTTATCCTAGATTGTCCTAGTGCCTGTTAGTTAACCTAGATATTCCAAGTGCCTACTAGGGGACGTACATAGTCCAAGTGCCCGCTAGATAACCCAGATAGTCCAAGTGCCCGCTAGGGTTTGTACATAGACCAAGTGCCCGCTAGTTAACCTAGATAGTCCAAGTGCCCGCTAGTTAACCTACATAGTCCAAGTGCCCGATAGAAACCTACATAGTCCAAGGGCCCGATAGGGAACCTACATAGTCAAAGTGCCCGCTATGGAACCTACATAGTCCAAGTGCCCGCTAGGGAACCTAGATAGTCCATGTGCTATCTAGGTAACCTAGATAGTCCAAGGGCCCGTTAGTTAACCTACATAGTCCAAGGGCTCACTTGTTAACTTTGATAGTCCAAGTGCCCGCTCGTTAACCTAGATCGTCCAAGTGCCCGCTAGTTAACCTAGATCGTCCAAGTGCCAGCTAGTTAACCTACATAGTCCAAGGGCCCACTTGTTAACCTTGATCGTCCAAGTGTCCTCTAGTTAAACTACATAGTCATAATGCCCGCTAGGTAACCTACATAGTGCAAGTGTCCGCTTGGTAACCTACATAGTCCAAGTGCCCGCTAGTTAACATAGATATCCAAGTGCCCGCTAGGGAAGGTACATAGTCTAAGTGCCCGCTAGGTAACCTAGAGAGTGCAAGTGCCCGCTAGTAAACATACATAGTCCAAGTGCCGGCTAGGTAACCTAGATTGTCCAAGGGCCTGCTAGTTAACCTACATAGTGCAAGTGTCCGCTAGTTAACCTACATAGTCCAAGTGCCCTTTAGGGAACCTAGATAGTCCAGTGCACGCCAGGGAACCTACATAGTCCAATTGCCCCCTCTGGAACATACATAGTCCAAGTGCCTGTTAGTTAACCTAGATAATCCAAGTGCCCGCTAGTTAACCTACATAGTCCAAGTGCCCGCTAGTTAACCTAGATAGTCCAAGTGCCCGATAGTTAACCTAGATAGTCCAAGTGCCCGCTAATTAACCAGGATCGTCCAAGTGCCCTCTAGTTAACTTACATAGTCCAAGGGCCTGCTAGTTAACCTACATAGATCAAGGGCCCGCTAGTAAACCTAGATAGTCCAAGTGCCCGCTAGTTAATCTACATAGTCCAAGTGCCCGCTAGGTGACCTACACCGTCCAAGTGACCACTAGGTTACCTACATAGTCCAAGTGCCCGTTCGTTAACCTACATAGTCCAAGTGCCCGCTAGGTAACGTAGATAGCCCAAGTGCCCGCTAGGGAACGTACAGAGTCAAGTGCCCACTAGTTAACCTAGACAGTCCAAGTAACCAATAGGGAATCTACATAGTCCATGTGCCCGCTAGGGAACCTACATAGTCCAAGTGCTCGCTAGGCAACCTACATAGTCCACGTGCCCGTTAGTTAACCTAGATAGTCAAAGTGTATGGTAGGTAACCTAAATAGTCCAAGTGCCCGCTAGGGGACCTACATAGTCCAAGTGCCCGCTAGGTAACCTAGATAGTCCAATTGCCCGTTAGCTAACCTAGATAGTCGAAGTGTCCGCTAGTTAAACTACATAGTCCAAGTGCCCGTTCGTTAACCTAGATAATGCAAGTGCCTGCTAGGTAACCAAGACAGTCCAAGTGCCCGCTAGGTTACCTACATAGTCCAAGTGCACGTTCGTTAACCTAGGTAGTCCAAGTGCCCGCTGGTAACCTACATAGTCCAAGGGCCCGCTAGGTAACCTTGATAGTCCAAGTGCCTTCTAGTTAACCTACGTAGTCCAAGTGCCCGCTAGGTAACCTACGTAGTCCAAGTGCCCACTAGGTAACCTAAATAATCCAAATGCCCGCTAGGGAAACTACATAGTCCAAGTGCCCGCTAGTTAACATAGATAGTCCAAGTGCCCGCTAGTAAACCTAGATATTCCAAGGGCCCGCTAGTTAACCTAGATAGTCCAAGTGCCCACTAGTTAACCTAAATCGTCCAAGTGTCCGCTAGGTAACCTACATAGTCCAAATGCCTGCTAGGTAACCTAGATAGTCCAAGTGCCTGATAGCTAACCTACATAGTCCAAGTGTCCATTCGTTAACCTAGATAGTCCAAGTGCCCATTGGGTAACCTACATAGTCCAAGTGCCCGCTTGGTAACCTGGATAGTCCAAGTGCCCGCTAGTTAACCTACATAATCCAAGTGCCTTCTAGGGAGCCTACATAGTCCACGTGACCGCTAGGGAACCTACATAGTCCAAGTGCCTGTTAGGGAACCTACATAGTCCAAGTGCCCGCTAGGTAACCCACATAGTCCAAATGCCCGCAAGGAAACCTACATAGTCTAAATGTCCGCTAAGCAACCTACATAATCCAAGTGCCCGCTCTGCAACATACATAGTCCAAGTGCCCGTTAGCTAACCTAGATCGTCCAAGGGCCCGCTAGTTGACCTACATAGTCCAAGTGCCAGCTAGGTAACCTAGAGAGTCCAAGTGCCCCCTAGTAAACCTACATAATCCATGGGACCGCTAGTTAACCTACATAGTGCAAGGGCCCACTAGTTAACCTAGATCGTGCAAGTGTCCGCTAGTTAACCTACATAGTCCAAGTGCCCGCTAGGTAACCTAGATAGTCCAAGTGCCCGTTCGGTAAACTAGATAGTCCAAGGGCCCTTTAGGGAACCTAGATAGTCCAAGTGCCCGCTAGGGAACCTACATAGTCCAACTGCCCGCTCTGGAACATACATAGTCCAAGTGCCCGTTAGTTAACCTAGATCGTCCAAGGGCCCGCTAGTTGACCTACATAGTCCAAGTGCCAGCTAGGTAACCTAGAGAGTCCAAGTGCCCCCTAGTAAACCTACATAATCCATGGGACCGCTAGTTAACCTACATAGTGCAAGGGCCCACTAGTTAACCTAGATCGTGCAAGTGTCCGCTAGTTAACCTACATACTCCAAGTGCCCGCTAGGTAACCTAGATAGTCCAAGTGCCCGTTCGGTAACCTAGATAGTCCAAGGGCCCTTTAGGGAACCTAGATAGTCCAAGTGCCCGCTAGGGAACCTACATAGTCCAACTGCCCGCTCTGGAACATACATAGTCCAAGTGCCCGTTAGTTAACCTAGATAATCCAAGTGCCCGCTAGGTAACCTACATAGTCCAAGTGCCCGCTAGGTAACCTATATAGTCCAAATGCCCGCTAGGGAACCTACATAGGCCAAGTGCCCGCTAGTTAACCTAGATAGTCCAAGTGCCCGCGAGTTAACCTAGATAGTCCAAGTGCCCGTAGGTAACCTAGATAGTCCAAGTGCCCGCTAGTTAACCTACATAGTCCAAGTGCCTGCTAGGTAAACTACATAGTCCTAGTGCCCGTTCGTTAACCTACATAGTCCAAGTGCCCGCTAGGTAACGTAGATAGCGCAAGTGCCCGCTAGGGAACGTACAGAGTCAAGTGACCACTAGGTAACCTAGACAGTCCAATTGCCCGCTAGTTAACCTAGACAGTCCATGTAACCAATAGGGAACCTACATAGTCCAAGTGCCGCTAGGGAACCTACATAGTCCAAGTGCTCGCTAGGCAACCTACATAGTCCAAGTGCCCGTTAGTTAACCTAGATAGTCAAAGTGTATGGTAGGTAACCTAAATAGTCCAAGTGCCCGCTAGGGGACCTACATAGTCCAAGTGCCCGCTAGGTAACCTAGATAATCCAATTGCCTGTTAGCTAACCTAGATAGTCGAAGTGTCCGCTAGTTAAACTACATAGTCCAAGTGCCCGTTCGTTAACCTAGATAGTGCAAGTGCCCGCTAGGTAACCTAGACAGTCCAAGTGCCCGCTAGGTTACCTACATAGTCCAAGTGCACGTTCGTTAACCTAGATAGTCCAAGTGCCCATTGGGTAACCTACATAGTCCAAGTGCCCGCTTGGTAACCTGGATAGTCCAAGTGCCCGCTAGTTAACCTACATAGTCCAAGTGCCTTCTAGGGAGCCTACATAATCCACGTGACCGCTCGGTAAACTACATAGTCCAAATGCCCGCAAGGAAACCTACATAGTCTAAATGCCCGCTAGGCAACCTACATAATCCAATTGCCCGCTCTGGAACATACATAGTCCAAGTGCCCGTTAGCTAACCTAGATAGTCCAAGGGCCCGCTAGTTGACCTACAAAGTCCAAGTGCCAGCTAGGTAACCTAGATAGTCCAAGTGCCCCCTAGTAAACCTACATAATCCATTGGACCGCAGGTTAACCTACATAGTGCAATGGCCCACTAGTTAACCTAGATCGTGCAATTGTCCGCTAGTTAACCTACATAATCCAAGTGCCCGCTAGGTAACCTAGATAGTCCAAGTGCCCACTAGCGATCCTTCATTATCCAAGTGACTGCTAGGTAACCTAGATAGTCCAAGTGCCCGCTAGTTAACCTAGATAGTCCTAGTGCCCGTTAGTTAACGTAGATAGTCCAAGTGCCCGCTAGTTATCCTACATAGTCCAAGGGCCCACTAGTTAACCTACATAATCCAACGTCCGCTAGTTAACATAGATAGTCCAAGTGCCCGCTAGTTAACCTACATAGTACAATGGCCCGCTAGTTGACCTAGATATTCCATGTGCCCGCTAGTTAACCTAGATAGTCAAAGTGCCCGCTCGTTAACCTAAGTAGTACAAATGTCCGATAGGGATCCTACATAGTCCAAGTGCCCGCTAGGTAACCTACATAGTCCAAGTGCCCGTTCGTTAACATAGATAGTAAAAGTGCCCGTTAGGTAACCTAGATAGTCCAAGTGCCCGCTAGGTAACCTACGTTGTCCAAGTTCCCGCTAGGTAACCTAGATAGTCCAAGTGCCTGCTAGGTAACCTAGATAGTCCAAGTGCCTGATAGCTAATCTACATAGTCCAAGTGTCCATTCGTTAACCTAGAAAGTCCAAGTGCCCATTGGGTAACCTACATAGTCCAAGTGCCCGCTTGGTAACCTGGATTGTCCAAGTGCCCGCTAGTTAACCTACATAATCCAAATGCCTTCTAGGGAGCCTACATAGTCCACGTGACCGCTAGGGAACCTACATATTCCAAGTGCCCGTTAGGGAACCTACATAGTCCAAGTGCCCGCTAGGTAACCCACATAGTCCAAATGCCCGCAAGGAAACCTACATAGTCTAAATGTCCGCTAAGCAACCTACATAATCCAAGTGCCCGCTCTGGAACATACATAGTCCAAGGGCCCGTTAGCTAACCTAGATCGTCCAAGGGCCCGCTAGTTGACCTACATAGTCCAAGTGCCAGCTAGGTAAACTAGAGAGTCCAAGTGCCCCCTAGTAAACCTACATAATCCATGGGACCGCTAGTTAACCTACATAGTGCAAGGGCCCACTAGTTAACCTAGATCGTGCAAGTGTCCGCTAGTTAACCTACATAGTCCAAGTGCCCGTTAGGGAACCTACATAGTCCAAGTGCCCGCTAGGTAACCCACATAGTCCAAATGCCCGCAAGGAAACCTACATAGTCTAAATGTCCGCTAAGCAACCTACATAATCCAAGTGCCCGCTCTGGAACATACATAGTCCAAGTGCCCGTTAGCTAACCTAGATCGTCCAAGGGCCCGCTAGTTGACCTACATAGTCCAAGTGCCAGCTAGGTAACCTAGAGAGTCCAAGTGCCCCCTAGTAAACCTACATAATCCATGGGACCGCTAGTTAACCGACAGTGCAAGGGCACACTAGTTAACCTAGATCGTGCAAGTGTCCGCTAGTTAACCTACATAGTCCAAGTGCCCGCTAGGTAACCTAGATAGTCCAAGTGCCCACTAGGTATCATTCATTATCCAAGTGACTGCTAGGTAACCTAGATAGTCGAAGTGCCCGTTAGTTAACCTACATAGTCCAAGTGCCCACTAGGGGACGTACATAGTCCACGTACTCGCTAGGTAACCTAGAGAGTCCAAGTGCGAGATAGGGTATATGCATAGTCCAAATGCCTGCTAGGTAACTTACATAGTGCATGTATCCGCTAGTTAACCTAAATCGTCCAATTGTCCGCTAGTTAACCTACATAGTCCAAGTGCCCGCTAGGTAACCTAGATAGTCCAAGTGCCCGTTCGGTAACCTAGATAGTCCAAGGGCCCTTTAGGGAACCTAGATAGTCCAAGTGCCCGCTAGGGAACCTACATAGTGCAACTGCCCGCTCTGGAACATACATAGTCCAAGTGCCCGTTAGTTAACCTAGATAATCCAAGTGCCCGCTAGGTAACCTACATAGTCCAAGTGCCCGCTAGGTAACCTATATAGTCCAAATGCTCGCTAGGGAACCTACATAGGCCAAGTGCCCGCTAGTTAACCTAGATAGTCCAAGTGCCCGCGAGTTAACGTAGATAGTCCAAGTGCCCGTAGGTAACCTAGATAGTCCAAGTGCCCGCTAGTTAACCTACATAGTCCAAGTGCCTGCTAGGTAAACTACATAGTCCTAGTGCCCGTTCGTTAACCTACATAGTCCAAGTGCCCCCTAGGTAACGTAGATAGCCCAAGTGCCCGCTAGGGAACGTACAGAGTCAAGTGCCCACTAGGTAACCTAGACAGTCCAATTGCCAGCTAGTTAACCTAGACAGTCCAAGTAACCAATAGGGAACCTACATAGTCCAAGTGCCGCTAGGGAACCTACATAGTCCAAGTGCCCGTTAGTTAACCTAGATAGTCAAAGTGTATGGTAGGTAACCTAAATAGTCCAAGTGCCCGCTAGGGGACCTACGTAATCCAAGTGCCCGCTAGGTAACCTAGATAATCCAATTGCCCGTTAGCTAACCTAGATAGTCGAAGTGTCCGCTAGTTAAACTACATAGTCCAAGTGCCCGTTCGTTAACCTAGATAGTGCAAGTGCCCGCTAGGTAACCTAGACAGTCCAAGTGCCCGCTAGGTTACCTACATAGTCCAAGTGCACGTTCGTTAACCTAGATAGTCCAAGTGCCCGCTGGTAACCTACATAGTCCAAGGGCCCGCTAGGTAACCTTGATAGTCCAAGTGCCTTCTAGTTAACCTACGTAGTCCAAGTGCCCGCTAGGTAACCTACGTAGTCCAAGTGCCCACTAGGTAACCTAAATAATCCAAATGCCCGCTAGGGAAACTACATAGTCCAAGTGCCCGCTAGTTAACCTAAATCGTCCAAGTGTCCGCAAGTTAACCTAAATCATTCAAGTGTCTGCTAGGTAACCTAGATAGTCCAAGTGCCTGATAGCTAACCTACATAGTCTAAGTGTCCATTCGTTAACCTAGATAGTCCAAGTGCCCATTGGGTAACCTACATAGTCCAAGTGCCCGCTTGGTAACCTGGATAGTCCAAGTGCCCGCTAGTTAACCTACATAGTCCAAGTGCCTTCTAGGGAGCCTACATAATCCATGTGACCGCTAGGTAACCTACATAGTCCAAATGCCCGCAAGGAAACCTACATAGTCTAAATGCCCGCTAGGCAACCTACATAATCCAATTGCCCGCTGTGGAACATACATAGTCCAAGTGCCCGTTAGCTAACCTAGATAGTCCAAGGGCCCGCTAGTTGACCTACATAGTCCAAGTGCCAGCTAGGTAACCTAGATAGTCCAAGTGCCCCCTAGTAAACCTACATAATCCATTGGACCGCAGGTTAACCTACATAGTGCAATGGCCACTAGTTAACCTAGATCGTGCAATTGTCCGCTAGTTAACCTACATAATCCAAGTGCCCGCTAGGTAACCTAGATAGTCCAAGTGCCCACTAGCGATCCTTCATTATCCAAGTGACTGCTAGGTAACCTAGATAGTCCAAGTGCCCGCTAGTTAACCTAGATAGTCCTAGTGCCTGTTAGTTAACGTAGATAGTCCAAGTGCCCGCTAGTTAACCTACATAGTACAATGGCCCGCTAGTTGACCTAGATATTCCATGTGCCCGCTAGTTAACCTAGATAGTCAAAGTGCCCGCTCATTAACCTAAGTAGTACAAATGTCCGATAGGGATCCTACATAGTCCAAGTGCCCGCTAGGTAACCTACATAGTCCAAGTGCCCGTTCGTTAACATAGATAGTAAAAGTGCCCGTTAGGTAACCTAGATAGTCCAAGTGCCTGCTAGGTAACCTACGTTGTCCAAGTGCCCGCTAGGTAACCTAGATAGTCCAAGTGCCCGCTAGGCAACCTACATAGTCCAAGTGCCCGTTCGTTAAGCTAGAATTCCAATGCCCGCTATGTAACCTAGAAAGTCCAAGTGCCGGCTAGGTTACCTGCATAGTCCAAGTGCCCGTTCGTTAACCTAGATAGTCCAAGTGCCCGCTAGGAAACCTATATAGTCCAAGTGCTATCTAGGTAACCTAGACAGTCCAAGGGCCCGCTAGTTAACCTACATAGTCCAAGGGCTCGCTTTTTAACTTTGATAGTCTAAGTGCCCGCTGGTTACCCAGATCGTCCAAGTGCCCGCTAGTTAACCTAGATCGTCCAAGTGCCGGCTAGTTAACCTACATCGTCCAAGGGCCCACTTGTTAACCTAGATCGAGCAAGTGTCCTCTAGTTAACATAGATAGTCCAAGTGCCTGCTAGGTAACCTAGAGAGTGCAAGAGCCCGCTAGTTAACCTACATAGTCCAAGTGCCCGTTCGTTAATCTACATAGTCCAAGTGCCCGCTAGGTAACGTAGATAGCCCAAGTGCCCGCTAGGGAACGTACATAGTTCAAGTGCCCGCTAGGTAACCTAGATAGTCCAAGTGCCCGCTAGTTAACCTACATACTCCAAGTGACTGCTAGGTAAACTACATAGTCCAAGTGCCCACTAGGTAACCTAGACAGTCCAATTGCCCACTAGTTAACCTAGACAGTCCAAGTACCCGATAGGGAACCTATATAGTCCAAGTGCCCGCTAGGTAACCTAGAGGGTGCAAGTGCCCGCTAGTTAACCTACATAGTCCAAGGGCTCGCTTGTTAACTTTGATAGTCCAAGTGCCCGCTGGTTAACCTAGATCGTTCAAGTGCCCGCTAGTTAACCTAGATCGTCCAAGTGCCAGCTAGTTAACCTACATAGTCCAAGGGCCCACTTGTTAACCTAGATCGTCCAAGTGTCCTCTAGTTAACCTACATAATGAAAGTGCCCGCTAGGTAACATAGATATCCAAGTGCCCGCTAGGGAAGGTACATAGTCGAAGTGCCCGCTAGGTAACCTAGAGAGTGCACGTGCCCGCTAGTTAAAATACATAGTCCAAGTGCCGCCTAGGTAACCTAGATAGTCCAAGGGCCTGCTAGTTTACCTAGATATTCCAAGTACCCGCTAGGTAACGTAGAGAGTTCAAGTGCCCGCTAGTTATCCTAGATTGTCCGAGTGCCCGTTAGTTAACCTAGATATTCCAAGTGCCTACTAGGGGACGTACATAGTCCAAGTGCCCACTAGATAACCCAGATAGTCCAAGTGCCCGCTAAGGTTTGTACATAGACCAAGTGCCCGCTAGTTAACCTTGATAGTCCAAGTGCCGCTAGTTAACCTACATAGTCCAAGTGCCCGATAGAAACCTACATAGTCCAAGGGCCCGATAGGGAACCTACATAGTCAAAGTGCCCGCTATGGAACCTACATAGTCCAAGTGCCCGCTAGGGAACCTAGATAGTCCATGTGCTATCTAGGTAACCTAGATAGTCCAAGGGCCCGTTAGTTAACCTACATAGTCCAAGGGCTCGCTTGTTAACTTTGATAGTCCAAGTGCCCGCTCGTTAACTTAGATCGTCCAAGTGCCCGCTAGTTAACCTAGATCGTCCAAGTGCCAGCTAGTTAACCTACATAGTCCAAGGGCCCACTTGTTAACCTTGATCGTCCAAGTGTCCTCTAGTTAAACTACATAGTCAAAGTGCCCGCTAGGTAACCTACATAGTGCAAGTGTCCGCTTGGTAACCTACATAGTCCAAGTGCCCGCTAGTTAACATAGATATCCAAGTGCCCGCTAGGGAAGGTACATAGTCTAAGTGCCCGCTAGGTAACCTAGAGAGTGCAAGTGCCCGCTAGTAAACATACATAGTCCAAGTGCCGGCTAGGTAACCTAGATTGTCCAAGGGCCTGCTAGTTAACCTACATAGTGCAAGTGTCCGCTAGTTAACCTACATAGTCCAAGTGCCCTTTAGGGAACCTAGATAGTCTAGTGCACGCCAGGGAACCTACATAGTCCAATTGCCCCCTCTGGAACATACATAGTCCAAGTGCCTGTTAGTTAACTTAGATAATCCAAGTGCCCGCTAGTTAACCTACATAGTCCAAGTGCCCGCTAGTTAACCTAGATAGTCCAAGTGCCCGATAGTTAACCTAGATAGTCCAAGTGCCCGCTAATTAACCAGGATCGTCCAAGTGCCCTCTAGTTAACTTACATAGTCCAAGGGCCTGCTAGTTAACCTACATAGATCAAGGGCCCGCTAGTAAACCTAGATAGTCCAAGTGCCCGCTAGTTAATCTACATAGTCCAAGTGCCCGCTAGGTGACCTACGCCGTCCAAGTGACCACTAGGTTACCTACATAGTCCAAGTGCCCGTTCGTTAACCTACATAGTCCAAGTGCCCGCTAGGTAACGTAGATAGCCCAAGTGCCCGCTAGGGAACATACAGAGTCCAAGTGCCCGCTAGGTAACCTATATAGTCCAAGTGCCCGCTAGTTAACCTACATAGTCCAAGTGCCTGCTAGGTAAACTACATAGTCCAAGTGCCCACTAGGTAACCTAGACAGTCCAATTGCCCGCTAGTTAACCTAGACAGTCCAAGTACCCAATAGGGAACCTACATATTCCAAGCGCCTGCTAGGAAACCTACATAGTCCAAGTGCTCGCTAGGCAACCTACATAGTCCAAGTGCCCGTTAGTTAACTTAGATAGTCAAAGTGCCTGCTAGGTAACCTACATAGTCCAAGTGCCCATTAGGTAACTTTGATAGTCCAATTGCCCGTTAGCTAACCTAGATAGTCCAAGTGTCCGCTAGTTAACCTACATAGTCCAAGTGCCCGTTCGTTAACCTAGATAGTCCAAGTGCCCGCTAGGTAACCTAGACAGTCCAAGTGCCTGCTAGGTTACCTACATAGTCCAAGTGCACGTTCGTTAGCCTAGATAGTCCAAGTGCCCGCTGGTAAGCTACATAGTCCAAGAGCCGCTAGGTAACCTTGATAGTCCAATGCCTTCTAGTTAACCTACTTAGTCCAAGTGCCCTCTAGGTAACCTACATAGTCCAAGTGCCCGCTAGGTATCCTACATAGTCCATGTGCCCGCTAGGTAACCTACATAGTCCAAGCGTCCGCTAGGTAACCTAGATAGTACAAGTGCCCGCTAGGTAACAAACAAAGTCCAAGTGCCCGCTAGGTAATCTATATAGTCCAAATGCCCGCTAGTGAACCTACATAATCCAAGTACCCGCTAATTAACCTACAAAGTCCATGTGCCCGTTAGCTCACCTAGATAGTCTAAGGGCCCACAAGTTAACCTACATAGTTCAAGTTCCCGCTAACTAACCTAGATAATCCAAGTGCCCGCTAGTTAACCTAGATAGTCCAAGTGCCCGCTAGTTAACCTAGATTGTCCTAGTGCCCGTTAGTTAACCTAGATAGTCCAAGTGCCTACTAGGGGACGTACATAGTCGAAGTGCCCGCTAGATAAACCAATTAGTCCAAGTGCCCGCTAGGGTTTGTACATAGACCTAGTGCCCGCTAGTTAACCAAGATAGTCCAAGTGCCCGCTAGTTAACCTACATCGTCCAAGTAGCAGTTAGGGAGCCTAGATCGTCCAAGTGCCCGCTAGTTAACCTATATCGTCCAAGTGCCAGCTAGTTAACCTACATAGTCCAAGGGCCCACTTGTTAACCTAGATCGTCCAAGTGTCCTCTAGTTAACCTACATAGTCCAAGTGCCCGCTAGGTCACCTACATAGTGCAAGTGTCCGCTAGGTAACCTACATAGTCCAAGTGCCCGCTAGTTAACATAGATATCCAAGTGCCCGCTAGGGAAGGTACATAGTCCAAGTGCCCGCTAGGTAACCTAGAGAGTGCCAGTGCCCGCTAGTTAACATACATAGTCCAAGTGCCGGCTAGGTAACCTAGATAGTCCAAGGGCCTGCTAGTTAACCTACATAGTCCAAGTGCCCGCTAGGTAACCTACATAGTGCAAGTGTCCGCTAGTTAACCTACATAGTCCAAGTGCACGCTAGTTAACCTAGACAGTCCAAGTGCCCTCTAGGTAACCTACATAGTGCAAGTGTCCGCTAGTTAACCTACGTAGTCCAAGGGACCACTAGTTAACCTAGATAGTCCAAGTACCCGCTAGTTAACCTAGATCGTCCAATTGTCCGCTAGTTAACCTACATAGTCCAAGTGCCCTCTAGGGAATCTAGATAGTCCAGTGCCCGCTAGGGAACCTACATAGTCCAATTGCCCCCTCTGGAACATACATAGTCCAAGTGCCTGTTAGTTAACCTAGATAATCCAAGTGCCCGCTAGTTAACCTACATAGTCCAAGTGCCCGCTAGTTAACCTAGATAGTCCAAGTGCCCGCTAGTTAACCTAGATAGTCCAAGTGCCCGCTAATTAACCAGGATCGTCCAAGTGCCCTCTTGTTAACTTACATAGTCCAAGGGCCTGCTAGTTAACCTACATAGATCAAGGGCCTGCTGGTTAACCTAGATAGTCCAAGTGCCCGTAGTTAACCTACATAGTCCAAGTGCCCGCTAGGTGACCTAGACAGTCCAAGTGACCACTAGGTTACCTACATAGTCCAAGTGCCCGTTCGTTAACCTACATAGTCCAAGTGCCCGCTAGGTAACGTAGATAGCCCAAGTGCCCGCTAGGGAACATACATAGTCCAAGGGCCCTCTAGGTACCTAGATAGTCCAAGTGCCCGCTAGTTAACCTACATAGTCCAAGGGCCTGCTAGGTAAACTACATAGTCCAAGTGCCCACTAGGTAACCTAGACAGTCCAATTGCCTGCTAGTTAACCTAGACAGTCCAAGTACCCGATAGGGAACCTATATAGTCCAAGCGCACGCTAGGGAACCTACATAGTCCAAGTGCTCGCTAGACAACCTACATAGTCCAAGTGCCCGCTAGTTAACCTAGATAGTACAAGTGCCCGCTAGTTAACCTAGATAGTCCAAGTGCCCGCTAATTAACCAGGATCATCCAAGTGCCCTCTAGTTAACTTACATAGTTCAAGGGCCTGCTAGTTAACCTACATAGATCAAGGGCCCGCTAGGTAACCTTGATAGTCCAAGTGCCTTCTAGTTAACCTACATAGTCCAAGTGCCCTCTAGGTAACCTAGATAGTCCAAGTGCCCGCTAGGTATCCTACATAGTCCATGTGCCCGCTAGGTAACCTAGATAGTCCAAGTGCCCGCTAGTAAACCTAGATAGTCCAAGTGCCCGCTAGTTAACCTAGATCGTCCAAGTGTCCTCTAGGTAACCTACATAGTCCAAGTGCCTGCTAGGTAACCTAGATAGTCAAAGTGCCTGTTAGCTAACCTACATAGTCCAAGTGCCCGTTCGTTAACCTAGATAGTCCAAGTGCCCGCTATGTTACCTAGACAGTCCAAGTGCCAGCTAGGTTACCTACATAGTCAAAGTGTCCGTTCATTAACCTAGAAAATCCAAGTGCCCGTTTGTTAACCTACATAGTCCAAGTGTCCGCTTCGTAACCTGGATAGTCCAAGTGTCCGCTAGTTAACCTACATAGTCAAAGTGCCCGATAGGTAACTTACATAGGCCAAGTGCCTTCTAGGGAGCCAACATAGTCCACGTGACCGCTAGGGAAACTACATAGTCCAAGTGCCCGTTAGGGAACCTACATAGTCCATGTGTTCGCTAGGTAACCTACATAGTCCTTGTGCCCGCTAGGTAACCTACATACTCTAAGTGCCCGCTAGGTAACCTAGATAGTCCGAGTGCCCGCTAGGTAACCTAAATAATCCAAATGCCCGCTAGGGAAACTACATAGTCCAAGGGCCTGCTAGTTAACCTAGATAGTCCAAGTGCCCTCTAGTTAACTTAGATCGTCCAAGTGTCCGCTAGGTAACCTACATAGTCCAAGTGCCTGCTAGGTAACCTAGATAGTCCAAGTGCCTGTTAGCTAACCTACATAGTCCAAGTGTCCGTTCGTTAAACTAGATAGTCCAAGTGCCCGTTTGGTAACCTACATTGTCCAAGTGCCCGCTTGGTAACCTGGATAGTCCAAGTGCCCGCTAGTTAACCTACATAGTCAAAATGCCCGATAGGTAACCTACATAGTCCAAATGCCTTCTAGGGAGCCTACATAGTCCACGTGACCGCTAGGGAACCTACATAGTCCAAGTGCCCGTTAGAGAACATACAAGGTCCAAGTGCTCGCTAGGTAACCTACATAGTCCAAATGCCCGCAAGGAAATCTCCATAGTCTAAGTGCCCGCTAGGGAACCTACATAATCCAAGTGCCCGTTGGTAACCTAGATAGTCCAAGTGCCCTTTAGCTAACCTAGATAGTCCAAGGGCCCGCTAGTTGACCTACATTGTCCAAGTGCCAGCTAAGTAACCTAGATAGTACAAGTGCCTGCTAGGGAAACTAGATAGTCCAAGTGCCTGTTAGGCAACCTAGATAGTCCAAGTGGCGGCTAGGTAACCTACATAATCCAAGTGCCTGTTCGTTATCCTAGATATTCCAAGTGCCCGCTAGGTAACCTAGACAGTCCAAGTGCCCGCTAGTTAACCTACATAGTCCAAGTGCCCGCTAGTTAACCTACATAATCCAAGTGCCCGTTAGCAAACCTAGATAGTCCAAGGGCCCGCTAGTTGACCTATATTGTCCAAATGCCCGCTAGGTAACCTAGATAGACCAAGTGCCCGCTAGTTAAACTAGATAGTCCTAGTGCCCTTTAGTTAACCTAGATACTCCAAGTGCCCTCTAGGGAACATACATAGTCCAAGTGCCTGCTAGGTAACCTAGATAGTTCAAGTGCCCGCTAGGGTATGTACATAGACCAAGTGCCCGCTAGGAAACCTAGATAGTCCATGTGCCCGCTATTTAACCTACATTGTCCAAGTGCCCGATAGAAACCTATATAGTCCAAGTGCCCGGTAGGGACCCTACATAGTCCAAGTGCCCGCTACGGAACCTACATGGATCAAGTGCCCGTTAGGGAACCAATAGTCTTAGTGCTGGCTAGGGAACCTGCATCATCCAAGTGCCCGCTAGGTAACCTAGATAGTACAAGGGCCCGCTAGTTAACCTACATGGTCCAAGTGCCCGATAGGGAACCTACATCTTCCAAGTGCCCGCTGAGGAACCTACAGAGTCCAAGTGCCCGCTAGGGAACCTACATACTCCAAGTGCCCGTTAGGGAGCGTACATAGTCCAAGTGCCCGCTAGGTAACATATATTGTCCAAGTGCCCGCAACTTAACCTACGTAGTCCAAGTGCCCGCTAGGTAACCTACATAGTCAAAGTGCCCGCTAGTTAACCTAGATCGTCCAAGTGTCCGCTAGGTAACCTACATAGTCCAAATGCCCTCAAGGAAACCTACATAGTTAAAGTGCCCGCTAGGGAACCTACATAATCCAAGTGCCCGCTCTGGAACATACATAGTCCAAGTGACCGTTAGCTAACCTAGATAGTCCGAGGGCCCGCTAGTTGACCTACAAAGACCAAGTGCCAGCTAGGTAACCAAGATAGTCCAAGTGCTCGCTAGTGTACCTAGATAGTACAAGTGCCTGTTAGCTAACCTAGATAGTCAAAGTGGCGGATAGGTAACCTACATAGTCCAAGTGCCCTTTCGTTAACCTAGATAATCCAATTGCCCGCTAGGTAACATAGACAGTCCAAGTATCCGCAAGTTAACCTACATAGTCCAAGTGCCCGCTAGGGATCCTACATAGTCAAAGTGCCCGCTAGGCAACCTACATAGTCCAAGTGCCCGTTAGTTAACCTAGATAGTCAAAGTGCCTGCTAGGTAACCTACATAGTCCAAGTGCCCGCTAGGTAACCTAAATAGTCCAAATGTCCGCTAGGGAAACTACATAGTCCAAGTGACCGCTAGTTAACCTAGATAGTCCTAGTGCCCCCTAGTAAACCTACATAATCCATGGGCCCGCTAGTTAACCTACACAGTGCAAGGGCCCGCTAGTTAACCTAGATCGTGCAAGTGTCCGCTAGTTAACCTACATAGTCCAAGTGCCCGCTAAGTAACCTAGATAGTCCAAGTGCCCGCTAGGGATTCTTCATAATCCAAGTGCCTGCTAGGTAACCTAGATAATCCAACTGCCCGTTAGTTAACCTAGATAGTCCAAGTGCCCACTAGGGGACGTACGTAGTCCAAGTGCCCGCTGGGTAACCTAGATAGTCCTAGTGCACGCTAGGGTTTGTACATAGTCCAAGTGCCTGCTAGGAAACCTAGATAGTCCAAGTGCCCGCTAGTTAACCTACATAGTCCAAGGGCCCGCTAGTTAACCTACATAGACCAAGGTCCGCTAGTTAACCTAGATAGTCCAAGTGCCCGCTAGTAACCTACATAGTACAAGGGCCCGCGAGTTGACCTAGATAATCCAAGTGCCCGCTAGTTAACCTAGATAGTCAAAGTGCCTGCTAGTTAACCTAAGTAGTACAAATGTCCCATAGGGATCCTACTTAATCCAAGTGCCCGTTCGTTAAGCTAGATAGTCCAAGTGCCCGCTAGGGAACCTAGATAGTCCAAGTGCTATCGAGGTAACCTATATAGTCCAAGGGCCCGCTAGTTAACCTACATGGTCCAAGGGCTCGCTTGTTAACTTTGATAGTCCAAGTGCCCGCTGGTTAACCAAGATCTTCCAAGTACCCGCTAGTTAACCTAGATCGTCCAAGTGCCGGCTAGTTAACCTACATAGTCCAAGGGCCCACTTGTTAACCAAGATCATCCAAGTGTCCTCTAGGTAACCTACATAGTCCAAGTGCCCGCTAGGTAACCTACATAGTAAAAGTGTCCGTTGGGTAACCTACATTGTCCAAGTGCCCGCTAGTTAACATAGATAGTCCAAGTGCCTGCTAGGGAAGGTACATAGTCCAAGTGCCCGCTAGGTAACCTAGAGAGTGGAAGTGCCCGCTAGTTAACCTACATTGTCCAAGTGCCTGCTAGGTTACCTAGATAGTCCAAGGGCCTGCTAGTTATCCTACATAGTCCAAGTGCCTGCTAGGTAACATACATAGTGCAAGTGTCCGCTAGTTTACTTACGTAGTCCAAGTGCCCGCTAGTTAACCTAGATAGTCCAAGTGCCCGCTAGGTAACCTACATAGTGCAAGTGTCCGCTAGTTAACCTACGTAGTCCAAGGGACCGCTAGTTAACCTAGATAGTCCAAGTACCCGCTAGTTAACCTAGATCGTCCAATTGTTCGCTAGTTAACCTACATAGTCCAAGTGCCCTTTAGGGAACTTAGATAGTCCAAGTACCCGCTAGTTAACCTAGATCGTCCAATTGTCCGCTAGTTAACCTACATAGTCCAAGTGCCCTTTAGGGAACCTAGATAGTCCAAGTACCCGCTAGGGAACCTACATAGTCCAATTGTCCGCTCTGGAACATACATAGTCCAAGTGCCTGTTAGTTAACCTAGATAATCCAAGTGCCCGCTAGTTAACCTAGATAGTCCAAGTGACCGTTAGGTAACCTACATAGTCCAAGTGCTCGTTAGGTAACCTATATAGTCCAAATGCCCGCTAGGGAACCTACATAGTCCAAGTGCCCGCTAGTTAACCTAGAAAGTCCAAGTGCCCGCTAGTAAACCTAGATAGTCCAAGTGCCCGCTAGTTGACCAGGATCGTCCAAGTGCCCTCTAGTTAACTTACATAGTCCAAGGGCCTGCTAGTTAACCTACATAGAACAAGGGCCCGCTAGTTAAACTAGATAGTCCAAGTGCCCACTAGTTAACCTACATAGTCCAAGTGCCCGCTAGGTAACCTAGACAGTCCAAGTGACCACTACGTTACCTACATAGTCCAAGTGCCCGTTCGTTAACCTACATAGTCCAAGTGCCCGCTAGGTAACCTAGACATTCCAAGTACCCGCTAGGGAACCTACATAGTCCAAGTGCCTGCTAGTTAACCTAGATAGTCCAACTGCCCGCTAGTTAACCTAGATAGTCCTATTGCCCGTTAGTTAACCTAGATAGTCCAAGTGCCCACTAGGGGACGTACGTAGTCCAAGTGCCCGCTAGGTAACCTAGATAGTCCTATTGCACGCTAGGGTATGTACATAGTCCAAGTGCCTGCTAGGAAACCTAGATAGTCCAACTGCCCGCTAGGAAACCTACATAGTCAAAGGGCCCGCTAGTTAACCTACATAGTCCAAGGTCCGCTAGTTAACCTAGATTGTCCAAGTGCCGCTAGTAACCTACATAGTACAAGGGCCCGCGAGTTGACCTAGATAGTCCAAGTGCCCGCTAGTTAACGTAGATAATCAAAGTGCCCGCTAGTTAACCTAAGTAGTACAAATGTCCCATAGGGATCCAACTTAATCCAAGTGCCCGTTCGTTAACCTAGATAGTCCAAGTGCCCTCTAGGGAACCTAGATAGTCCAAGTGCTCGCTAGTGTACATAGATAGTACAAGTGCCTGTTAGCTAACCTAGATAGTCCAAGTGGAGGATAGGTAACCTACATAGTCCAAGTGCCCTTTCGTTAACCTAGATAATCCAATTGCCCGCTAGGTAACATAGACAGTGCAAGTGTCCGCAAGTTAACCTACATAGTCCAAGTGCCTGCTAGGTAACCTACATAGTAAAAGTGTCCGTTGGGTAACCTACATAGTCCAAGTGCCCGCTAGTTAACATAGATAGTCCAAGTGCCTGCTAGGGAAGGTACATATTCCAAGTGCCCGCTAGGTAACCTAGAGAGTGCAAGTGCCCGCTAGTTAACCTACATAGTCCAAGTGCCTGCTAGGTAACCTAGATAGTCCAAGTGCCCGCTAGTTAACCTACATAGTCCAAGTGCCTGCTAGGTAAACTACATAGTCCAAGTGCCCACTAGGTAACTTACATAGTCCAAGTGCCCGCTAGTTAACCTAGATAGTCCAAGTGCCCGCTAGGTAACCTATATAGTGCAAGTGTCCGCTAGTTAACCTATGTAGTCCAAGGGACCGCTAGTTAACCTAGATAGTCCAAGTACCCACTAGTTAACCTAGATCGTCCAATTGTCCGCTAGTTAACCTACATAGTCCAAGTGCCCTTTAGGGAACCTAGATAGTCCAAGTACCCGCTAGGGAACCTACATAGTCCAATTGTCCGCTCTGGAACATACATAGTCCAAGTGCCTGTTAGTTAACCTAGATAATCCAAGTGCCCGCTAGTTAACCTAGATAGTCCAAGTGACCGTTAGGTAACCTACATAGTCCAAGTGCTCGTTAGGTAACCTATATAGTCCAAATGCCCGCTAGGGAACCTACATAGTCCAAGTGCCCGCTAGTTAACCTAGAAAGTCCAAGTGCCCGCTAGTAAACCTAGATAGTCCAAGTGCCCGCTAGTTGACCAGGATCGTCCAAGTGCCCTCTAGTTAACTTACATAGTCCAAGGGCCTGCTAGTTAACCTACATAGAACAAGGGCCCGCTAGTTAAACTAGATAGTCCAAGTGCCCACTAGTTAACCTACATAGTCCAAGTGCCCGCTAGGTAACCTAGACAGTCCAAGTGACCACTACGTTACCTACATAGTCCAAGTGCCCGTTCGTTAACCTACATAGTCTAAGTGCCCGCTAGGTAACCTAGATATTCCAAGTACCCGCTAGGGAACCTACATAGTCCAAGTGCCTGCTAGGTAACCTAGATAGTCCAACTGCCCGCTAGTTAACCTAGATAGTCCTATTGCCCGTTAGTTAACCTAGATAGTCCAAGTGCCCACTAGGGGACGTACGTAGTCCAAGTGCCCGCTAGGTAACCTAGATAGTCCTAGTGCACGCTAGGGTATGTACATAGTCCAAGTGCCTGCTAGGAAACCTAGATAGTCCAACTGCCCGCTAGGAAACCTACATAGTCAAAGGGCCCGCTAGTTAACCTACATAGTCCAAGGTCCGCTAGTTAACCTAGATTGTCCAAGTGCCGCTAGTAACCTACATAGTACAAGGGCCCGCGAGTTGACCTAGATAGTCCAAGTGCCCGCTAGTTAACCTAGATAATCAAAGTGCCCGCTAGTTAACCTAAGTAGTACAAATGTCCCATAGGGATCCAACTTAATCCAAGTACCCGTTCGTTAACCTAGATAGTCCAAGTGCCCTCTAGGGAACCTAGATAGTCCAAGTGCTCGCTAGTGTACCTAGATAGTACAAGTGCCTGTTAGCTAACCTAGATAGTCCAAGTGGCGGATAGGTAACCTACATAGTCCAAGTGCCCTTTCGTTAACCTAGATAATCCAATTGCCCGCTAGATAACATAGACAGTGCAAGTGTCCGCAAGTTAACCTACATAGTCCAAGTGCCCGCTAGGGATCCTACATAGTCCAAGTGCCCGCTAGGCAACCTACATAGTCCAAGTGCCCGTTAGTTAACCTAGATAGTCAAAGTGCCTGCTAGGTAACCTACATAGTCCAAGTGCCCGCTAGGTAACCTAAATAGTCCAAATATCGGCTAGGGAAACTACATAGTCCAAGTGACCGCTAGTTAACCTAGATAGTCCTAGTGCCCCCTAGTAAACCTACATAATCCATGGGCCCGCTAGTTAACCTACACAGTGCAAGGGCCCGCTAGTTAACCTAGATCGTCCAATTGTCCGCTAGTTAACCTACATAGTCCAAGTGCCCTTTAGGGAACCTAGATAGTCCAAGTACCCGCTAGGGAACCTACATAGTCCAATTGTCCGCTCTGGAACATACATAGTCCAAGTGCCTGTTAGTTAACCTAGATAATCCATGTGCCCGCTAGTTAACCTAGATAGTCCAAGTGACCGTTAGGTAACCTACATAGTCCAAGTGCTCGTTAGGTAACCTATATAGTCCAAATGCCCGCTAGGGAACCTACATAGTCCAACTGCCCGCTAGTTACCCTAGATAGTCCAAGTGCCCGCTAGTAAACCTAGATAGTCCAAGTGCCCGCTAGTTAACCAGGATCGTCCAAGTGCCCTCTAGTTCACTTACATAGTCCAAGGGCCTGCTAGTTAACCTACATAGACCAAGGGCCCGCTAGTTAAACTAGATAGTCCAAGTGCCCACTAGTTAACCGACATAGTCCAAGTGCCCGCTAGGTAACCTAGACATTCCAAGTACCCGCTAGGGAACCTATATACTCCAAGTGCCCGCTAGGGAACCTACATAGTCTAAGTGCTCGCTAGGCAACCTACATAGTCCAAGTGCCCGTTAGTTAACCTAGATAGTCAAAGTGCCTGCTAGGTAACCTAGATAGTCCAAGTGCCCGCTAGGTAACCTACATAGTCCTAGTGCGCGCTAGGTAACCTAGATAGTCCAATTGCCCGTTAGCTAACCTAGATAATCGAAGTGTCTGCTAGTTAACCTACATAGTCCAAGTGCCCTTTCATTAACCTAGATAGTCCAAGTGCCCGCTAGGTAATCTAGACAGTCCAAGTGCCTGCTAGGTTACATACATAGTGCAAGTGCACGTTCGTTAACCTAGATAGTCCAAGTGCCCGCTGGTAACCTACATAGTCCAAGGGTCCGCAAAGTAACCTTTATAGTCCAAGTGCCTTCTAATTAACCTACATAGTCCAAGTGCCCGCCAGGTAACCTAGATAGTCCAAGTGCCCCCTAGGTAACCTACATAGTCCAAGTGGCCGCTAGGTAACCTAAATAATCCAAATGCCCGCTAGGGAAACTACATAGTCCAAGTGCTCACTAGTTAACCTAGATAGTCAAAGTGCGCGCTAGTAAACCTAGATTGTCCAAGGGCCCGCTTGTTAACCTAGATAGTCCAAGTGCCCGCTAGTTAACCTAGATCTGTCAAGTGTCCGCTAGGTAATATACATAGTCCAAATGCCTGCTAGGTAACCTAGATAGTCCAAGTGTCTGTTAGCTAACCTACATCATCCTAGTGCCCGTTCGTTTACCTAGAGAGTCTAGATGCCCGCTATGTAATCTAGGCAGTCCAAGTGCCCGCTAGGTTACCTACATAGTCCAAGTGTCCGTTCGTTAACCTAGATAGTCCAAGTGCCCGCCTCGTAACCTGGATAGTCCAACTGCCCGCTAGTTAACCTACATAGTCAAAGTGCCCGATAGGTAACCTACATAGTCCAAGTGCCTTCTAGGGAACCTATATAGTCCAAGAACCCGTTAGGGAACCTTCATCGTCCAAGTGCTCGCTAGGTAACCTACATAGTCCAAATGCCTGCAAGGAAACCTACATAGTCTAAGTGCCCTCTAGGGAACCTACATAATCCAAGTGCCCGTTAGGTAACCTAGATAGTCCAAGTGCCCGTTAGCTAACCTAGATAGTCCAAGGGCCTGCTATTTGACCTACATAGTCCAAGTGCCAGCTAAGTAACCTAGATAGTACAAGTGCCCGCTAGGGAACCTAGATAGTCCAAGTGCCTGTTTGGCAACCTAGATAGTCCAAGTGGCGGCTAGGTAACCTACATAATCCAAGTGCCCGTTCGTTAACCTAGATAATCCAAGTGCCCGCTAGGTAACCTAGACAGTCCAAGTGCCCGCTAGTTAACCTACATAGTCCAAGTGCCCGCTAGTTAACCTACATAATCCAAGGGACCGCTAGGTGTCCTACATAGTCCAAGTGCCCGCTAGGTAACCTAGATAGACCAAGTACCCGCTAGTTAAACTAGATAGTCCTAGTGCCCTTTAGTTAACCCAGATAGTCCAAGTGCCCTCTAGGGGACATACATAGTCCTAGTGCCCGCTAGGGTATGTACATAGACCAAGTGCCCGCTAGGTAACCTTGATAGTCCACCTGCCCGCTAGTTAACCTACATAGTCCATGTGCCCGATAGGAACCTATATAGTCGAAGTGCCCGATAAAGAACCTACAAAGTCCAAGTGCCCGCTATGGAAACTACATAGTCCAAGTGCCCGTTAGGGAACCAATAGTCTTAGTGCTGGCTAGGGAACTTACATCATCCAAGTGCCCGCTAGGTAACCTAGATAGTCCAAGGGCCCGCTATGTTACCTAGACAGTCCAAGTGCCCGCTAGGTTACCTACATAGTACAAGTGTCCGGTCGTTAACCTAGATAGTCCAAGTGCCCTTTTGGTAACCTACATCGTCCAAGTGCCCGCTTCGTAACCTAGATAGTCCAAGTGCCCGCTAGTTAACCTACATAGTCAAAGTGCCCGATAGTTAACCTACATAGTCCAAGTGACTTCTAGGGAGCCAACATAGTCCACGTGACCGCTAGGGAACCTACATAGTCCAAGTGCCCGTTAGGGAACCTACATAGTCCAAGTGCTCGCTAGGTAACCTACATAGTCCATGTGCCCGCTAGGTAACCTACATAGTCCAAGTTCCCCCTGGTAACCTAGATAGTACAAGTGCCCACTAGGGAAACTAGATAGTCCAAGTGCCTGTTTGGCAACCTAGATAGTCCAAGTGGCGGCTAGGTAACCTACATAATCCAAGTGCTCGTTCGTTAACCTAGATAATCCAAGTGCCCGCTAGGTTACCTAGACAGTCCAAGTGCCCGCTAGTTAACCTACATAGTCCAAGTGCCCGCTAGTTAACCTACATAATCCAAGTGCCCGTTAGCTAACCTAGATAGTCCAAGGGCCCGCTAGTTTACCTACATAGTCCAAGTGGCCGCTAGGTAACCTAGATAGACGAAGTACCCGCTAGTTAAACTAGATACTCCTAGTGCCCTTTAGTTAACCCAGATAGTCCAAGTGCCCTCTAGGGGACATACATAGTCCTAGTGCCCGCTAGGGTATGTACATAGACCAAGTGCCCGCTAGGTAACCTTGATAGTCCACGTGCCCGCTAGTTAACCTACATAGTCCAAGTGCCCGATAGGAACCTATATAGTCCAAGTGCCCGATAAAGAACCTACAAAGTCCAAGTGCCCGCTATGGAAACTACATAGTCCAAGTGCCCGTTAGGGAACCAATAGTCTTAGTGCTGGCTAGGGAACTTACATCATCCAAGTGCCCGCTAGGTAACCTAGATAGTCCAAGTGCCCGCTATGTTACCTAGACAGTCCAAGTGCCCGCTAGGTTACCTACATAGTCCAAGTGTCCGTTCCTTAACCTAGATAGTCTAAGTGCCCTTTTGGTAACCTACATAGTCCAAGTGCCCGCTTCGTAACCTAGATAGTCCTAGTGCCCGCTAGTTAACCTACATAGTCAAAGTGCCCGATAATTAACCTACATAGTCCAAGTGCCTTCTAGGCAGCCAACATAGTCCACGTGACCGCTAGGGAACCTACATAGTCCAAGTGCCCGTTAGGGAACCTACATAGTCCAAGTGCTCGCTAGGTAACCTACATAGTCCATGTGCCCGCTAGGTAACCTACATAGTCCAAGTTCCCCCTGGTAACCTAGATAGTCCAAGTGCCCGCTAGGTAACCTAAATAATCCAAATGCCCGCTAGGGAAACTACATAGTCCAAGGGCCTGCTAGTTAACCTAGATAGTCCAAGTGCCCGCTAGTTAACTTAGATCGTCCAATTGTCCGCTAGGTAACCTACATATTCCAAGTGCCTGCTAGGTAACCTAGATAGTCCAAGTGCCTGTTAGCTAACCTACATAGTCCAAGTGTCCGTTCGTTAACCTAGATAGTCCAAGTGCCCGTTTGGTAACCTACATTGTCCAAGTGCCCGCTTTGTAACCTGGATAGTCCAAGTGCCCGCTAGTTAACCTACATAGTCAAAGTGCCCGATAGGTAACCTACATACTCCAAGTGCCTTCTAGGGAGCCTACATAGTCCACGTGACCACTAGGGAACCTACATAGTCCAAGTGCCCGTTAGAGAACCTACATAGTCCAAGTGCTCGCTAGGTAACCTACATACTCCAAATGACCGCAAGGAAACCTCCATAGTCTATGTGCCCGCTAGGGAATCTACATAATCCAAGTGCCCGTTGGTAACCTAGATAGTCCAAGTGCCCTTTAGCTAACCTAGATAGTCCAAGGGCCCGCTAGTTGACCTACATAGTCCAAGTGCCAGCTAAGTAACCTAGATAGTACAAGTGCCCGCTAGGGAAACTAGATAGTCCAAGTGCCTGTTTGGCAACCTAGATAGTCCAAGTGGCGGCTAGGTAACCTACATAATCCAAGTGCCCGTTCGTTAACCTAGATAATCCAAGTGCCCGCTAGGTAACCTAGACAGTCCACGTGACCGCTAGTTAACCTACATAGTCCAAGTGCCCGCTAGTTAACCTACATAATCCAAGTGCCCGTTAGCAAACCTAGATAGTCCAAGGGCCCGCTAGTTGACCTACATAGTTCAAGTGCCCGCTAGGGTATGTACATAGACCAAGTGCCCGCTAGGTAACCTAGATAGTCCATGTGCCCGCTATTTAACCTACATTGTCCAAGTGCCCGATAGAAACCTATATAGTCCAAGTGCCCCGTAGGGACCCTACATAGTCCAAGTGCCCGCTACGGAACCTACATGGACCAAGTGCCCGTTAGGGAACCAATAGTCTTAGTGCTGGCTAGGGAACCTGCATCATCCAAGTGCCCGCTAGGTAACCTAGATAGTCCAAGTGCCCGCTAGGTAACCAAAATAGTCCAAATGCCCGATAGGGAACCTACATAGTCCAAGTGCCCACTGAGGAACCTACATAGTCCAAGTGCCCACTAGTTAACCTACATAATCCAAGTGCCCGTTAGCAAACCTAGATAGTCCAAGGGCCCGCTAGTTGACCTACATAGTCCAAGTGCCTGCTAGGTAACCTAGATAGACCAAGTGCCCGCTAGTTAACTAGATAGTCCTAGTGCCCTTTAGTTAACCTAGATACTCCAAGTGCCCTCTAGGGGACATACATAGTCCAAGTTCCTGCTAGGTAACCTAGATAGTTCAAGTGCCCGCTAGGGTATGTACATAGACCAAGTGCCCGCTAGGTAACCTAGATAGTCCATGTGCCCGCTATTTAACCTACATTGTCCAAGTGCCCGATAGAAACCTATATAGTCCAAGTGCCCGGTAGGGACCCTACATAGTCCAAGTGCCCGCTACGGAACCTACATGGACCAAGTGCCCGTTAGGGAACCAATAGTCTTAGTTCTGGCTAGGGAACCTGCATCATCCAAGTGCCCGCTAGGTAACCTAGATAGTCCAAGTGCCCGCTAGGTAACCAAAATAGTCCAAATGCCCGATAGGGAACCTACATAGTCCAAGTGCCCACTGAGGAACCTACATAGTCCAAGTGCCCACTAGTTAACCTACATAATCCAAGTGCCCGTTAGCAAACCTAGATAGTCCAAGGGCCCGCTAGTTGACCTACATAGTCCAAGTGCCTGCTAGGTAACCTAGATAGACCAAGTACCCGCTAGTTAAACTAGATAGTCCTAGTGCCCTTTAGTTAACCTAGATACTCCAAGTGCCCTCTAGGGGACATACATAGTCCAAGTTCCTGCTAGGTAACCTAGATAGTTCAAGTGCCCGCTAGGGTATGTACATAGACCAAGTGCCCGCTAGGTAACCTAGATAGTCCATGTGCCCGCTATTTAACCTACATTGTCCAAGTGCCCGATAGAAACCTATATAGTCCAAGTGCCCGGTAGGGACCCTACATAGTCCAAGTGCCCGCTACGGAACCTACATGGACCAAGTGCCCGTTAGGGAACCAATAGTCTTAGTTCTGGCTAGGGAACCTGCATCATCCAAGTGTCCGCTAGGTAACCTAGGTAGTACAAGGGCCCGCTAGTTAACCTACATAGTCCAAGTGCCCGATAGGGAACCTACATAGTCCAAGTGCCCACTGAGGAACCTACATATTCCAAGTGCCCGCTAGGTAACATAGATAGTCCAAGTGCCCGCAACTTAACCTACATAGTCCAAGTGTCCGCTAGGTAACATAGATAGTCAAAGTGCCCGCAACTTAACCTACATAGTCCAAGTGTCCGCTAGGTAACCTACATAGTCCAAATGCCCTCAAGGAAACCTACATAGTTAAAGTGCCCGCTAGGGAACCTACATAATCCAAGTGCCCACTCTGGAACATACATAGTCCAAGTGACCGTTAGCTAACCTAGATATTCCAAGGGCCCGCTAGTTGACCTACAAAGTCCAAGTGCCAGCTAGGTAACCTAGATAGTACAAGTGCTCGCTAGGGAACCTAGATAGTACAAGTGCCTGTTAGCTAACCTAGATAGTCCAAGTGGCGGCTAGGTAACCTACATAATCCAAGTGCTCATTCGTTAACCTAGATAATCCAAGTGCCCGCTAGGTAACCTAGACAGTCCAAGTGCCCGCTAGTTAACCTACATAGTCCAAGTGCCCGCTAGTTAACCTACATAATCCAAGTGCCCGTTAGCTAACATAGATAGTCCAAGTGCCCGCAACTTAACCTACATAGTCCAAGTGTCCGCTAGGTAACATAGATAGTCAAAGTGCCCGCAACTTAACCTACATAGTCCAAGTGGCCGCTAGGTAACCTAGATAGACGAAGTACCCGCTAGTTAAACTAGATACTCCTAGTGCCCTTTAGTTAACCCAGATAGTCCAAGTGCCCTCTAGGGGACATACATAGTCCTAGTGCCCGCTAGGGTATGTACATAGTCCAAGTGCCCGCTAGGTAACCTTGATAGTCCACGTGCCCGCTAGTTAACCTACATAGTCCAAGTGCCCGATAGGAACCTATATAGTCCAAGTGCCCGATAAAGAACCTACAAAGTCCAAGTGCCCGCTATGGAAACTACATAGTCCAAGTGCCCGTTAGGGAACCAATAGTCTTAGTGCTGGCTAGGGAACTTACATCATCCAAGTGCCCGCTAGGTAACCTAGATAGTCCAAGTGCCCGCTATGTTACCTAGACAGTCCAAGTGCCCGCTAGGTTACCTACATAGTCCAAGTGTCCGTTCCTTAACCTAGATAGTCTAAGTGCCCTTTTGGTAACCTACATAGTCCAAGTGCCCGCTTCGTAACCTAGATAGTCCTAGTGCCCGCTAGTTAACCTACATAGTCAAAGTGCCCGATAATTAACCTACATAGTCCAAGTGCCTTCTAGGCAGCCAACATAGTCCACGTGACCGCTAGGGAACCTACATAGTCCAAGTGCCCGTTAGGGAACCTACATAGTCCAAGTGCTCGCTAGGTAACCTACATAGTCCATGTGCCCGCTAGGTAACCTACATAGTCCAAGTTCCCCCTGGTAACCTAGATAGTCCAAGTGCCCGCTAGGTAACCTAAATAATCCAAATGCCCGCTAGGGAAACTACATAGTCCAAGGGCCTGCTAGTTAACCTAGATAGTCCAAGTGCCCGCTAGTTAACTTAGATCGTCCAATTGTCCGCTAGGTAACCTACATATTCCAAGTGCCTGCTAGGTAACCTAGATAGTCCAAGTGCCTGTTAGCTAACCTACATAGTCCAAGTGTCCGTTCGTTAACCTAGATAGTCCAAGTGCCCGTTTGGTAACCTACATTGTCCAAGTGCCCGCTTTGTAACCTGGATAGTCCAAGTGCCCGCTAGTTAACCTACATAGTCAAAGTGCCCGATAGGTAACCTACATACTCCAAGTGCCTTCTAGGGAGCCTACATAGTCCACGTGACCACTAGGGAACCTACATAGTCCAAGTGCCCGTTAGAGAACCTACATAGTCCAAGTGCTCGCTAGGTAACCTACATACTCCAAATGACCGCAAGGAAACCTCCATAGTCTAAGTGCCCGCTAGGGAATCTACATAATCCAAGTGCCCGTTGGTAACCTAGATAGTCCAAGTGCCCTTTAGCTAACCTAGATAGTCCAAGGGCCCGCTAGTTGACCTACATAGTCCAAGTGCCAGCTAAGTAACCTAGATAGTACAAGTGCCCGCTAGGGAAACTAGATAGTCCAAGTGCCTGTTTGGCAACCTAGATAGTCCAAGTGGCGGCTAGGTAACCTACATAATCCAAGTGCCCGTTCGTTAACCTAGATAATCCAAGTGCCCGCTAGGTAACCTAGACAGTCCACGTGACCGGTAGTTAACCTACATAGTCCAAGTGCCCGCTAGTTAACCTACATAATCCAAGTGCCCGTTAGCAAACCTAGATAGTCCAAGGGCCCGCTAGTTGACCTACATAGTCCAAGTGCCCGCTAGGTTACCTAGATAGACCAAGTGCCCGCTAGTTAAACTAGATAGTCCTAGTGCCCTTTAGTTAACCTAGATACTCCAAGTGCCCTCTAGGGGACATACATAGTCCAAGATCCTGCTAGGTAACCTAGATAGTTCAAGTGCCCGCTAGGGTATGTACATAGACCAAGTGCCCGCTAGGTAACCTAGATAGTCCATGTGCCCGCTATTTAACCTACATTGTCCAAGTGCCCGATAGAAACCTATATAGTCCAAGTGCCCGGTAGGGACCCTACATAGTCCAAGTGCCCGCTACGGAAACTACATGGACCAAGTGCCCCTTAGGGAACCAATAGTCTTAGTGCTGGCTAGGGAACCTGCATCATCCAAGTGCCCGCTAGGTAACCTAGATAGTCCAAGTGCCCGCTAGGTAACCAAAATAGTCCAAATGCCCGATAGGGAACCTACATAGTCCAAGTGCCCACTGAGGAACCTACATAGTCCAAGTGCCCACTAGTTAACCTACATAATCCAAGTGCCCGTTAGCAAACCTAGATAGTCCAAGGGCCCGCTAGTTGACCTACATAGTCCAAGTGCCTGCTAGGTAACCTAGATAGACCAAGTGCCCGCTAGTTAAACTAGATAGTCCTAGTGCCCTTTAGTTAACCTAGATACTCCAAGTGCCCTCTAGGGGACATACATAGTCCAAGTTCCTGCTAGGTAACCTAGATAGTTCAAGTGCCCGCTAGGGTATGTACATAGACCAAGTGCCCGCTAGGTAACCTAGATAGTCCATGTGCCCGCTATTTAACCTACATTGTCCAAGTGCCCGATAGAAACCTATATAGTCCAAGTGCCCGGTAGGGACCCTACATAGTCCAAGTGCCCGCTACGGAACCTACATGGACCAAGTGCCCGTTAGGGAACCAATAGTCTT
This sequence comes from Tenrec ecaudatus, assembly GCF_050624435.1. Lineage (NCBI taxonomy): Eukaryota > Metazoa > Chordata > Mammalia > Afrosoricida > Tenrecidae > Tenrec > Tenrec ecaudatus. The sequence goes on from NW_027459466.1 coordinate 699,333, forward strand.
AGTTCTGGCTAGGGAACCTGCATCATCCAAGTGCCCGCTAGGTAACCTAGGTAGTACAAGGGCCCGCTAGTTAACCTACATAGTCCAAGTGCCCGATAGGGAACCTACATAGTCCAAGTGCCCACTGAGGAACCTACATATTCCAAGTGCCCGCTAGGTAACATAGATAGTCCAAGTGCCCGCAACTTAACCTACATAGTCCAAGTGTCCGCTAGGTAACATAGATAGTCCAAATGCCCTCAAGGAAACCTACATAGTTAAAGTGCCCGCTAGGGAACCTACATAATCCAAGTGCCCACTCTGGAACATACATAGTCCAAGTGACCGTTAGCTAACCTAGATATTCCAAGGGCCCGCTAGTTGACCTACAAAGTCCAAGTGCCAGCTAGGTAACCTAGATAGTACAAGTGCTCGCTAGGGAACCTAGATAGTACAAGTGCCTGTTAGCTAACCTAGATAGTCCAAGTGGCGGCTAGGTAACCTACATAATCCAAGTGCTCATTCGTTAACCTAGATAATCCAAGTGCCCGCTAGGTAACCTAGACAGTCCAAGTGCCCGCTAGTTAACCTACATAGTCCAAGTGCCCGCTAGTTAACCTACATAATCCAAGTGCCCGTTAGCTAACCTAGATAGTCCAAGGGCCCGCTAGTTTACCTACATAGTCCAAGTGGCCGCTAGGTAACCTAGATAGACGAAGTACCCGCTAGTTAAACTAGATAGGCCTAGTGCCCTTTAGTTAACCCAGATAGTCCAAGTGCCCTCTAGGGGACATACATAGTCCTAGTGCCCGCTAGGGTATGTACATAGACCAAGTGCCCGCTAGGTAACCTTGATAGTCCACGTGCCCGCTAGTTAACCTACATAGTCCAAGTGCCCGATAGGAACCTATATAGTCCAAGTGCCCGATAAAGAACCTACAAAGTCCAAGTGCCCGCTATGGAAACTACATAGTCCAAGTGCCCGTTAGGGAACCAATAGTCTTAGTGCTGGCTAGGGAACTTACATCATCCAAGTGCCCGCTAGGTAACCTAGATAGTCCAAGTGCCCGCTATGTTACCTAGACAGTCCAAGTGCCCGCTAGGTTACCTACATAGTCCAAGTGTCCGTTCCTTAACCTAGATAGTCTAAGTGCCCTTTTGGTAACCTACATAGTCCAAGTGCCCGCTTCGTAACCTAGATAGTCCTAGTGCCCGCTAGTTAACCTACATAGTCAAAGTGCCCGATAATTAACCTACATAGTCCAAGTGCCTTCTAGGCAGCCAACATAGTCCACGTGACCGCTAGGGAACCTACATAGTCCAAGTGCCCATTAGGGAACCTACATAGTCCAAGTGCTCGCTAGGTAACCTACATAGTCCATGTGCCCGCTAGGTAACCTACATAGTCCAAGTTCCCCCTGGTAACCTAGATAGTCCAAGTGCCCGCTAGGTAACCTAAATAATCCAAATGCCCGCTAGGGAAACTACATAGTCCAAGGGCCTGCTAGTTAACCTAGATAGTCCAAGTGCCCGCTAGTTAACTTAGATCGTCCAATTGTCCGCTAGGTAACCTACATATTCCAAGTGCCTGCTAGGTAACCTAGATAGTCCAAGTGCCTGTTAGCTAACCTACATAGTCCAAGTGTCCGTTCGTTAACCTAGATAGTCCAAGTGCCCGCTAGTTGACCTACATAGTCCAAGTGCCCGCTAGGTTACCTAGATAGACCAAGTGCCCGCTAGTTAAACTAGATAGTCCTAGTGCCCTTTAGTTAACCTAGATACTCCAAGTGCCCTCTAGGGGACATACATAGTCCAAGATCCTGCTAGGTAACCTAGATAGTTCAAGTGCCCGCTAGGGTATGTACATAGACCAAGTGCCCGCTAGGTAACCTAGATAGTCCATGTGCCCGCTATTTAACCTACATTGTCCAAGTGCCCGATAGAAACCTATATAGTCCAAGTGCCCGGTAGGGACCCTACATAGTCCAAGTGCCCGCTACGGAACCTACATGGACCAAGTGCCCCTTAGGGAACCAATAGTCTTAGTGCTGGCTAGGGAACCTGCATCATCCAAGTGCCCGCTAGGTAACCTAGATAGTCCAAGTGCCCGCTAGGTAACCAAAATAGTCCAAATGCCCGATAGGGAACCTACATAGTCCAAGTGCCCACTGAGGAACCTACATAGTCCAAGTGCCCACTAGTTAACCTACATAATCCAAGTGCCCGTTAGCAAACCTAGATAGTCCAAGGGCCCGCTAGTTGACCTACATAGTCCAAGTGCCTGCTAGGTAACCTAGATAGACCAAGTGCCCGCTAGTTAAACTAGATAGTCCTAGTGCCCTTTAGTTAACCTAGATACTCCAAGTGCCCTCTAGGGGACATACATAGTCCAAGTTCCTGCTAGGTAACCTAGATAGTTCAAGTGCCCGCTAGGGTATGTACATAGACCAAGTGCCCGCTAGGTAACCTAGATAGTCCATGTGCCCGCTATTTAACCTACATTGTCCAAGTGCCCGATAGAAACCTATATAGTCCAAGTGCCCGGTAGGGACCCTACATAGTCCAAGTGCCCGCTACGGAACCTACATGGACCAAGTGCCCGTTAGGGAACCAATAGTCTTAGTTCTGGCTAGGGAACCTGCATCATCCAAGTGCCCGCTAGGTAACCTAGGTAGTACAAGGGCCCGCTAGTTAACCTACATAGTCCAAGTGCCCGATAGGGAACCTACATAGTCCAAGTGCCCACTGAGGAACCTACATATTCCAAGTGCCCGCTAGGTAACATAGATAGTCCAAGTGCCCGCAACTTAACCTACATAGTCCAAGTGTCCGCTAGGTAACATAGATAGTCCAAATGCCCTCAAGGAAACCTACATAGTTAAAGTGCCCGCTAGGGAACCTACATAATCCAAGTGCCCACTCTGGAACATACATAGTCCAAGTGACCGTTAGCTAACCTAGATATTCCAAGGGCCCGCTAGTTGACCTACAAAGTCCAAGTGCCAGCTAGGTAACCTAGATAGTACAAGTGCTCGCTAGGGAACCTAGATAGTACAAGTGCCTGTTAGCTAACCTAGATAGTCCAAGTGGCGGCTAGGTAACCTACATAATCCAAGTGCTCATTCGTTAACCTAGATAATCCAAGTGCCCGCTAGGTAACCTAGACAGTCCAAGTGCCCGCTAGTTAACCTACATAGTCCAAGTGCCCGCTAGTTAACCTACATAATCCAAGTGCCCGTTAGCTAACCTAGATAGTCCAAGGGCCCGCTAGTTTACCTACATAGTCCAAGTGGCCGCTAGGTAACCTAGATAGACGAAGTACCCGCTAGTTAAACTAGATAGTCCTAGTGCCCTTTAGTTAACCCAGATAGTCCAAGTGCCCTCTAGGGGACATACATAGTCCTAGTGCCCGCTAGGGTATGTACATAGACCAAGTGCCCGCTAGGTAACCTTGATAGTCCACGTGCCCGCTAGTTAACCTACATAGTCCAAGTGCCCGATAGGAACCTATATAGTCCAAGTGCCCGATAAAGAACCTACAAAGTCCAAGTGCCCGCTATGGAAACTACATAGTCCAAGTGCCCGTTAGGGAACCAATAGTCTTAGTGCTGGCTAGGGAACTTACATCATCCAAGTGCCCGCTAGGTAACCTAGATAGTCCAAGTGCCCGCTATGTTACCTAGACAGTCCAAGTGCCCGCTAGGTTACCTACATAGTCCAAGTGTCCGTTCCTTAACCTAGATAGTCTAAGTGCCCTTTTGGTAACCTACATAGTCCAAGTGCCCGCTTCGTAACCTAGATAGTCCTAGTGCCCGCTAGTTAACCTACATAGTCAAAGTGCCCGATAATTAACCTACATAGTCCAAGTGCCTTCTAGGCAGCCAACATAGTCCACGTGACCGCTAGGGAACCTACATAGTCCAAGTGCCCGTTAGGGAACCTACATAGTCCAAGTGCTCGCTAGGTAACCTACATAGTCCATGTGCCCGCTAGGTAACCTACATAGTCCAAGTTCCCCCTGGTAACCTAGATAGTCCAAGTGCCCGCTAGGTAACCTAAATAATCCAAATGCCCGCTAGGGAAACTACATAGTCCAAGGGCCTGCTAGTTAACCTAGATAGTCCAAGTGCCCGCTAGTTAACTTAGATCGTCCAATTGTCCGCTAGGTAACCTACATATTCCAAGTGCCTGCTAGGTAACCTAGATAGTCCAAGTGCCTGTTAGCTAACCTACATAGTCCAAGTGTCCGTTCGTTAACCTAGATAGTCCAAGTGCCCGCTAGTTGACCTACATAGTCCAAGTGCCCGCTAGGTTACCTAGATAGACCAAGTGCCCGCTAGTTAAACTAGATAGTCCTAGTGCCCTTTAGTTAACCTAGATACTCCAAGTGCCCTCTAGGGGACATACATAGTCCAAGATCCTGCTAGGTAACCTAGATAGTTCAAGTGCCCGCTAGGGTATGTACATAGACCAAGTGCCCGCTAGGTAACCTAGATAGTCCATGTGCCCGCTATTTAACCTACATTGTCCAAGTGCCCGATAGAAACCTATATAGTCCAAGTGCCCGGTAGGGACCCTACATAGTCCAAGTGCCCGCTACGGAACCTACATGGACCAAGTGCCCCTTAGGGAACCAATAGTCTTAGTGCTGGCTAGGGAACCTGCATCATCCAAGTGCCCGCTAGGTAACCTAGATAGTCCAAGTGCCCGCTAGGTAACCAAAATAGTCCAAATGCCCGATAGGGAACCTACATAGTCCAAGTGCCCACTGAGGAACCTACATAGTCCAAGTGCCCACTAGTTAACCTACATAATCCAAGTGCCCGTTAGCAAACCTAGATAGTCCAAGGGCCCGCTAGTTGACCTACATAGTCCAAGTGCCTGCTAGGTAACCTAGATAGACCAAGTGCCCGCTAGTTAAACTAGATAGTCCTAGTGCCCTTTAGTTAACCTAGATACTCCAAGTGCCCTCTAGGGGACATACATAGTCCAAGTTCCTGCTAGGTAACCTAGATAGTTCAAGTGCCCGCTAGGGTATGTACATAGACCAAGTGCCCGCTAGGTAACCTAGATAGTCCATGTGCCCGCTATTTAACCTACATTGTCCAAGTGCCCGATAGAAACCTATATAGTCCAAGTGCCCGGTAGGGACCCTACATAGTCCAAGTGCCCGCTACGGAACCTACATGGACCAAGTGCCCGTTAGGGAACCAATAGTCTTAGTTCTGGCTAGGGAACCTGCATCATCCAAGTGCCCGCTAGGTAACCTAGGTAGTACAAGGGCCCGCTAGTTAACCTACATAGTCCAAGTGCCCGATAGGGAACCTACATAGTCCAAGTGCCCACTGAGGAACCTACATATTCCAAGTGCCCGCTAGGTAACATAGATAGTCCAAGTGCCCGCAACTTAACCTACATAGTCCAAGTGTCCGCTAGGTAACATAGATAGTCCAAATGCCCTCAAGGAAACCTACATAGTTAAAGTGCCCGCTAGGGAACCTACATAATCCAAGTGCCCACTCTGGAACATACATAGTCCAAGTGACCGTTAGCTAACCTAGATATTCCAAGGGCCCGCTAGTTGACCTACAAAGTCCAAGTGCCAGCTAGGTAACCTAGATAGTACAAGTGCTCGCTAGGGAACCTAGATAGTACAAGTGCCTGTTAGCTAACCTAGATAGTCCAAGTGGCGGCTAGGTAACCTACATAATCCAAGTGCTCATTCGTTAACCTAGATAATCCAAGTGCCCGCTAGGTAACCTAGACAGTCCAAGTGCCCGCTAGTTAACCTACATAGTCCAAGTGCCCGCTAGTTAACCTACATAATCCAAGTGCCCGTTAGCTAACCTAGATAGTCCAAGGGCCCGCTAGTTTACCTACATAGTCCAAGTGGCCGCTAGGTAACCTAGATAGACGAAGTACCCGCTAGTTAAACTAGATAGTCCTAGTGCCCTTTAGTTAACCCAGATAGTCCAAGTGCCCTCTAGGGGACATACATAGTCCTAGTGCCCGCTAGGGTATGTACATAGACCAAGTGCCCGCTAGGTAACCTTGATAGTCCACGTGCCCGCTAGTTAACCTACATAGTCCAAGTGCCCGATAGGAACCTATATAGTCCAAGTGCCCGATAAAGAACCTACAAAGTCCAAGTGCCCGCTATGGAAACTACATAGTCCAAGTGCCCGTTAGGGAACCAATAGTCTTAGTGCTGGCTAGGGAACTTACATCATCCAAGTGCCCGCTAGGTAACCTAGATAGTCCAAGTGCCCGCTATGTTACCTAGACAGTCCAAGTGCCCGCTAGGTTACCTACATAGTCCAAGTGTCCGTTCCTTAACCTAGATAGTCTAAGTGCCCTTTTGGTAACCTACATAGTCCAAGTGCCCGCTTCGTAACCTAGATAGTCCTAGTGCCCGCTAGTTAACCTACATAGTCAAAGTGCCCGATAATTAACCTACATAGTCCAAGTGCCTTCTAGGCAGCCAACATAGTCCACGTGACCGCTAGGGAACCTACATAGTCCAAGTGCCCGTTAGGGAACCTACATAGTCCAAGTGCTCGCTAGGTAACCTACATAGTCCATGTGCCCGCTAGGTAACCTACATAGTCCAAGTTCCCCCTGGTAACCTAGATAGTCCAAGTGCCCGCTAGGTAACCTAAATAATCCAAATGCCCGCTAGGGAAACTACATAGTCCAAGGGCCTGCTAGTTAACCTAGATAGTCCAAGTGCCCGCTAGTTAACTTAGATCGTCCAATTGTCCGCTAGGTAACCTACATATTCCAAGTGCCTGCTAGGTAACCTAGATAGTCCAAGTGCCTGTTAGCTAACCTACATAGTCCAAGTGTCCGTTCGTTAACCTAGATAGTCCAAGTGCCCGTTTGGTAACCTACATTGTCCAAGTGCCCGCTTTGTAACCTGGATAGTCCAAGTGCCCGCTAGTTAACCTACATAGTCCAAGTGCCCGATAGGTAACCTACATACTCCAAGTGCCTTCTAGGGAGCCTACATAGTCCACGTGACCACTAGGGAACCTACATAGTCCAAGTGCCCGTTAGAGAACCTACATAGTCCAAGTGCTCGCTAGGTAACCTACATACTCCAAATGACCGCAAGGAAACCTCCATAGTCTAAGTGCCCGCTAGGGAATCTACATAATCCAAGTGCCCGTTGGTAACCTAGATAGTCCAAGTGCCCTTTAGCTAACCTAGATAGTCCAAGGGCCCGCTAGTTGACCTACATAGTCCAAGTGCCAGCTAAGTAACCTAGATAGTACAAGTGCCCGCTAGGGAAACTAGATAGTCCAAGTGCCTGTTTGGCAACCTAGATAGTCCAAGTGGCGGCTAGGTAACCTACATAATCCAAGTGCCCGTTCGTTAACCTAGATAATCCAAGTGCCCGCTAGGTAACCTAGACAGTCCACGTGACCGCTAGTTAACCTACATAGTCCAAGTGCCCGCTAGTTAACCTACATAATCCAAGTGCCCGTTAGCAAACCTAGATAGTCCAAGGGCCCGCTAGTTGACCTACATAGTTCAAGTGCCCGCTAGGGTATGTACATAGACCAAGTGCCCGCTAGGTAACCTAGATAGTCCATGTGCCCGCTATTTAACCTACATTGTCCAAGTGCCCGATAGAAACCTATATAGTCCAAGTGCCCCGTAGGGACCCTACATAGTCCAAGTGCCCGCTACGGAACCTACATGGACCAAGTGCCCGTTAGGGAACCAATAGTCTTAGTGCTGGCTAGGGAACCTGCATCATCCAAGTGCCCGCTAGGTAACCTAGATAGTCCAAGTGCCCGCTAGGTAACCAAAATAGTCCAAATGCCCGATAGGGAACCTACATAGTCCAAGTGCCCACTGAGGAACCTACATAGTCCAAGTGCCCACTAGTTAACCTACATAATCCAAGTGCCCGTTAGCAAACCTAGATAGTCCAAGGGCCCGCTAGTTGACCTACATAGTCCAAGTGCCTGCTAGGTAACCTAGATAGACCAAGTGCCCGCTAGTTAACTAGATAGTCCTAGTGCCCTTTAGTTAACCTAGATACTCCAAGTGCCCTCTAGGGGACATACATAGTCCAAGTTCCTGCTAGGTAACCTAGATAGTTCAAGTGCCCGCTAGGGTATGTACATAGACCAAGTGCCCGCTAGGTAACCTAGATAGTCCATGTGCCCGCTATTTAACCTACATTGTCCAAGTGCCCGATAGAAACCTATATAGTCCAAGTGCCCGGTAGGGACCCTACATAGTCCAAGTGCCCGCTACGGAACCTACATGGACCAAGTGCCCGTTAGGGAACCAATAGTCTTAGTTCTGGCTAGGGAACCTGCATCATCCAAGTGCCCGCTAGGTAACCTAGATAGTCCAAGTGCCCGCTAGGTAACCAAAATAGTCCAAATGCCCGATAGGGAACCTACATAGTCCAAGTGCCCACTGAGGAACCTACATAGTCCAAGTGCCCACTAGTTAACCTACATAATCCAAGTGCCCGTTAGCAAACCTAGATAGTCCAAGGGCCCGCTAGTTGACCTACATAGTCCAAGTGCCTGCTAGGTAACCTAGATAGACCAAGTACCCGCTAGTTAAACTAGATAGTCCTAGTGCCCTTTAGTTAACCTAGATACTCCAAGTGCCCTCTAGGGGACATACATAGTCCAAGTTCCTGCTAGGTAACCTAGATAGTTCAAGTGCCCGCTAGGGTATGTACATAGACCAAGTGCCCGCTAGGTAACCTAGATAGTCCATGTGCCCGCTATTTAACCTACATTGTCCAAGTGCCCGATAGAAACCTATATAGTCCAAGTGCCCGGTAGGGACCCTACATAGTCCAAGTGCCCGCTACGGAACCTACATGGACCAAGTGCCCGTTAGGGAACCAATAGTCTTAGTTCTGGCTAGGGAACCTGCATCATCCAAGTGCCCGCTAGGTAACCTAGGTAGTACAAGGGCCCGCTAGTTAACCTACATAGTCCAAGTGCCCGATAGGGAACCTACATAGTCCAAGTGCCCACTGAGGAACCTACATATTCCAAGTGCCCGCTAGGTAACATAGATAGTCCAAGTGCCCGCAACTTAACCTACATAGTCCAAGTGTCCGCTAGGTAACATAGATAGTCAAAGTGCCCGCAACTTAACCTACATAGTCCAAGTGTCCGCTAGGTAACCTACATAGTCCAAATGCCCTCAAGGAAACCTACATAGTTAAAGTGCCCGCTAGGGAACCTACATAATCCAAGTGCCCACTCTGGAACATACATAGTCCAAGTGACCGTTAGCTAACCTAGATATTCCAAGGGCCCGCTAGTTGACCTACAAAGTCCAAGTGCCAGCTAGGTAACCTAGATAGTACAAGTGCTCGCTAGGGAACCTAGATAGTACAAGTGCCTGTTAGCTAACCTAGATAGTCCAAGTGGCGGCTAGGTAACTTACATAGTCCAAGTGCCCTTTCGTTAACCTAGATAATCCAAGTGCCCACTAGGTAACATAGACAGTCCAAGTGCCCGCTAGTTAACCTACATAGTCCAAGTGCCCGATAGGGAATCTACATAATCCAAGTGCCCGCTAGGCAACCTACATAGTCCAAGTGCCCGTTAGTTAACCTAGATAGTCAAAGTGCCTGCTAGGTAACCTAGATAGTCCAAGTGCCCGCTAGGTAACCTACATAGGGCAAGTGCCCGCTAGGTAACCTAAATAGTCCAAAAGCCCGCTAAGGAAACTACATAGTCCATTGCCCGCTAGTTAACCTTGATAGTCCAAGTGCCTGCTAGAAAACCTACATAATCCATGGGCCCGCTAGTTAACCTACATAATGCAAGGGCCCGCTAGTTAACCTACATCGTCCAAGGGCCCGCTAGTTAACCTAGATAGTCCAAGTGCCCGCTAGTTAACCTACATATTCCAAGTGCCCTCTAGGTAACCTAGACAGTTCAAGTGACCACTAGATTACCTACATAGTCCAAGTGCCCGTTCGTTAACCTACATAGTCCAAGTGCCCGGTAGTTAACTTACATAGTTCAAGTGTCCGTAGGGAACATACATAGTCCAAGTGCCCGATAGGGAACTTACATAGTCCAAGGGCCCGCCAGGGAACCTACATAGTCCAAGTGCCTGTTAGTTAACCTAGATAGTCCAATGACTGCTAGGTAACCTAGATAGTCAAACAGCCTGCTAGGTAACCTACATACTCCAAGAACCCGCTAGGCAACGTAGATAGATCAAGTGCCAGCTAAGTAACTTAGATAGTCCAAGTGCCCGCCTGGTAACCTACAAAGTCTTAGTGCCAGCTAGGTTATCTATATAGTCCAAATGCCCGCTAGGGAACCTACATAGTCCAAGTGCCCGCTAGGTAACCTAGATAATCCAAGTGCCCGCTAGTTAACCTATATCGTCCAAGTGCCCGCTAGTTAACCTAGATCGTCCAAGTGCCCGCTAGTTAATCTACATAGTGCAAGAGCCCGCTAGTTAACATAGATCGTGCAAGTGTCCGCTAGTTAACCTACATAGTCCACGTGCCAGTTAGCTAACCTAGATAGTCCAAGGGCCCGCTAGTTGACCTACATTGTCCAAGTGCCCGCTGGGTAACCTAGATAATCCAAGTGCCCGCTAGGGAACCTTCATAGTCCAAGTGCCAGCTAGGTAACCTAGATAGTCCAAGTGCCCGCTAGTTAACCTAGATAGTCCTAGTGCCCGTTAGTTTACCTAGATAGTCCAAGTGCCCACTAGGGGACGTACTTAGTCCATGTGCCTGTTAGCTAACCTAGATAGTCCATGTGCCCGCTAGTTTACATTGATCATCCAAGTGCCCGCTAGTTAACCTAGATAGTCCAAGTGCCCACTAGTTTACATTGATCATCCAAGTGCCCGCTAGTTAACCTAGATAGTCCAAGTGCACGCTAGTTAACCTAGATAGTCCAAGTGCCCTCTAGTTAACCTAGATCGTCCAAGGGCCCGCTAGTTAACCTACATAGTCCAAGGTCCGCTAGTTAACCTACATAGTCCAAGGTCCGCTAGTTAACCTAGATAGTCCAAGTGCTCTCTAGTTAACCTACATAGTACAAGGGCCCATTAGTTGACCTAGATAGTCCAAGTACCCGCTAGTTTACCTAGATGGCACAAGTGCCCGCTAGGTAACCTAAGTAGTCCAAATGTCCGATAGGGATCCTACATAGTCCAAGTGCCGGCTGGGTAACCTACATAGTCCAAGTGCCCGTTCGTTAACCTAGATAGTCCAAGTGCCCGCTAGGTAACCTAGACTGTCCAAAGCCCGCTAGGTTACCTACATAATCCAAGTACCCGTTCGTTAACCTAGATAGTCCAAGTGCCCGCTAGGAAACCTACATAGTCCAAAGGCCCGCTAGGTAACCTAGATAGTCAAAGTGCCCGCTAGGAAACCTAGAATCCAAGTGCTCGCTAATTAACCTACATAGTCCAAGTGCCCGCTATGTAACCTAGATAGTCAAAGTGCCCGTTAGGTAACCTAGATAGAACAAGTGCCCGCTAGGTAACTTACATTGTCCAAGTTCCCGCTAGGTAACCTAGATAGTCCAAGTGCCCGTTACCTAACCTAGATAGTCCAAGTGCCCGGTAGGCAACCTACATAGCCCAAGAGCCCGTTCGTCAACCTAGAAGTCCAAGTGACCGTTAGGTAACCTAGACAGTCCAAGTGCCGCTAGGTTACCTGCATATTTCAAGTGCCCGTTCGTTAACCTAGATAGTCCAAGTGCCCACTAGGTAACCTACATAGTCCAAGTGCCTGCTAGGTAACCTATATAGTCCAAGTGCCCGCTAGGTAATTCAGAGTGTCCAAGGGCCCGCTAGTTAACCTACATAGTCCAAGGGCTCACTTGTTAACTTTGATAGTCCAAGTGCCCGCTAGTTAACCTAGATCGTCCAAGTGCCCGCTAGTTAACCTAGATTGTCCAAATGCCCGCTAGTTAACCTACATAGTCCAAGGACCCACTAGTTAACCTAGATTGTCCAAGTGTCCTCTAGTTAATCTACATAGTCCAAGTGCCCGCTAGTTAACCTATATACAAGTGCCCGCTACGTAACCTAGATATTCCAAGGGCATGCTAGTTAAACTATATCGTCCAAGTGCCCGCTAGGCAACCTAGATAGTCCAAGTGCCCGCAAAGGAACCTACATAGTCCAAGTGCACGCTAGTTAACCTAGATAGTCCAAGTACCCGCTAGTTAACCTAGATAGTCCAAGAGCCTGCTAGGTAACCTACATAGTGAAAGTGTCTGCTAGTTAACCTACATATTCCAAGTGCCGGCTAGTTAGCATAGATAACCCAAGTGCCCGCTAGGTAACCTAGATACAGCAAGTGCCCGCTAGTTAACCTAGATAGTTCAATTACCCGCTAGGTAACCTAGATCGTCCAAGGGCCCCCTAGTTGGCCTACATAGTCCAAGTGCCCTCTAGGTAACCTAGATAGTCCAAGTGCCCTTTCGGTAACCTAGATAGTCCAAGTGCCCTTTAGGGAATCTAGATAGTTCAAGGGCCCGCTAGTAAACCTACATAGTCCATGGGCCCGCTAGTTAACCTTCATAGTGCAAGTGTCCGCTACTTTATGTACATATTCCATGTGCTCGCTAGTTAACCTGCATAATCTAAGTGCCTGTTAGCTAACCTAGATAGTCCAAGGGCCCTCTAGTTGACCTACATAGTCCAAGTGCCAGCTAGGTAACCTAGATAGTACAAGTGCCCGCTAGAGAACCTAGATAGTCCAAGTGCCTGTTAGGTATCCTACATAGTCCAATTGGCGGCTAGGTAACCTACATAGTCCAAGTGCCCGTTCGTTAACCTAGATAATCCTAGTGCCCACTTGGTAACCTAGACAGTCCAAGTGCCCGCTAGTTAACCTACATAGTCCAAGTGCCCGATAGGGAACCTACATAATCCAAGTGCCCGCTAGGCAACCTACATAGTCTAAGTGCCCGTTCGTTAACCTAGATAGTCAAAGTGCCTGCTAGGTAACCTAGATAGTCCAAGTGCCCGCTAGGTAACCTACATAGTCCAAGTGCCCGCTAGGTAACTTAAATAGTCCAAATGCCCGCTAGGGAAACTACATAGTCCATTGCCCGCTAATTAACCTAGATAGTCCAAGTGCCTGCTAGAAAACCTACATAATCCATGGGCCCGCTAGTTAACCTGCATAATGCAAGGGCCCGCTAGTTAACCTACATCGTCCAAGGGCCCGCTAGTTAACCTAGATAGTCCAAGTGCCCGCTAGTTAACCTACATAGTCGAAGTGAACTCTAGGTAACCTAGACAGTTCAAGTGACCACTAGGTTACCTACATAGTCCAAGTGCCCGTTCGTTAACCTACATAGTCCAAGTGCCCGCTAGGTAACCAATATAGTCCAAATGGCCGCTAGGGGCCCTAATAGTCCAAATGCGCGCTAGATAACCTAGATAGTCCAAATGCTCGCTAGTTAACCTAGATATCCCAAGTGCCGGCTAGTTAACCTAGATAGAAAAAGTGCCCGTTAGGGAACCTATCTAGTCCAAGTACCCACTAGGGGACGTACATAGTCCAAGTGCCCGCTAGGTAACCAATATAGTCCAAATGCCCGCTAGGGGCCCTAATAGTCCAAATGCCCGCTAGTTAACCTAGATAGTCCAAGTGCTCCCTAGTTAACCTAGATAGTCCAAGTGCCCGCTAGTTAACCTACATAGTCCCAGTGCCTTCTAGGTAACCTAGATAGTCCAAGTGCCCACTAGTTAACCTACATAGTCCAGGTTCCCCCTAGGTAACCTAGATAGTCCAAGGGCCCGCTAGGTAACCTACATTGTCTTAGTGCCCCCTAGTTAACCTACATTCTCCAAGTGCCTGCTATATAACGTAGATAGTCCAAGTGCTCGCTAGGGAACGCACATAGTTCAAGTGCCCGCTAGGTAACCAAGATAGTCCAAGTGCCCGCTAGGTAACCTACATAGTCCAAATGCCCGCTAGTTAACTTACATAGTTCAAGTGTCCGTAGAGAACATTCATTGTCCAAGTTCCCGCTAGGGAACCTACATAGTCCAAGTGCCCGCTAGGGAACGTAGGTATTCCAAGTGCCCGCTAGGGGAGCAACATATTCCAAGGGCCCGCTAGTTAACGTAGATAGTCCAAGTGCTGCTAGTTAATCTACATAGTCCCAGGGCCCGCTAGTTAACCTACATAGTCCAAGTACCCGCTAGTTAACCTAGATCGTCCAAGTGTCCGCTAGTTAACCTACATAGTCCAAGTGCCCGCTAGGGAACCTACATAGTCCAAGTGCCTGCTAGGGAACCTACATAGTCCAAGGGCCCGCTCTGGAACATACATAGTCCAAGTGCCCGCTAGTTAACCTACATAGTCCAAGTACCCGCTAGTTAACCTAGATCGTCCAAGGGCCCGCTAGTTAACCTACATCGTCCAAGGGCCCGCTAGATAACCTAGATAGTCCAAGTGCCCGCTAGATAACCTACATAGTCCAAGTGCCCTAAAGGGAACCTACATAGTCCAAGTGCCCCTAGGGAACCTACATAGTCCAAGTGCTCGCCAGGTAACCTACATAGTCCATTTGCCCGCTCTGGAACATACATAGTCCATGTGCCTGTTAGTTAACCTAGATAGTCCAAGTGCCCGCTAGGTAATCTAGACAGTCCAAGTGCCTGCTAGGTTACATACATAGTGCAAGTGCACGTTCGTTAACCTAGATAGTCCAAGCGCCCACTGGTAACCTACATAGTCCAAGGGTCCGCTAAGTAACCTTGATAGTCCAAGTGCCTTCTAATTAACCTACATAGTCCAAGTGCCCGCCAGGTAACCTAGATAGTCCATGTGCCCCCTAGGTAAGCTACATAGTCCATGTGCCCGCTAGTTAACCTACATAATGCAAGGGCCCGCTAGTTAACCTAGATCGTGCAAGTGTCCGCTAGTTAACCTACATAGTGCAAGTGCCCGCTAAGTAACCTAGATAGTCCAAGTGCCCGCTAGGGATCCTTCATAATCCAAGTGCCTGCTAGGTAACCTAGATAGTCCAACTGCACGCTAGTTAACCTAGATAGTCTCATTGCCCGTTAGTTAACCTAGATAGTCCAAGTGCCCACTAGGGGACGTACGTATTCCAAGTGCCCGCTAGGTAACCTATATAGTCCAAGTGCGCACTAGGGTATGTACATAGTCCAAGTGCCTGCTAGGAAACCTAGATAGTCCAAGTACCCGCTAGTTAACCTACATAGTCCAAGGGCCCGCTAGTTAACCTACATAGTCCAAGGTCCGCTAGTTAACCTAGATAGTCCAAAAGCCCGCTAGTAACGTACATAGTACAAGGGCCCGCGGTTGACCTAGATAGTCCAAGTGCCCGCTTGTTAACCTAGATAGTCAAAGTACCCGCTAGTTAACCTAAGTAGTACAAATGTCCCATAGGGATCCTACTTAGTCCAAGTGCCCGTTCGTTAACCTAGATAGTCCAAGTGCCCGCTAGGGAACCTAGATATTCCAAGTGCTATCTAGGTAACCTAGACAGTCCAAGGGCCCGCTAGTTAACCTACATAGTCCAAGGGCTCACTTGTTAACTTTGATAGTCCAAGTGCCCGCTGGTTAACCTAGATCGTCCAAGTACCCGCTAGTTAACCTAGATCGTCCAAGTGCAGGCTAGTTAACCTACATAGTCCAAGGGCCCACTTGTTAACCTAGATCATCCAAGTGTCCTCTAGTTAACCTACATAGTCCAAGTGCCCGCTAGGTAACCTACATAGTGAAAGTGTCCGCTAGGTAACCTACATAGTCCAAGTGCCCGCTAGTTAACATAGATAGTCCAAGTGCCCACTAGGGAAGGTACATAGTCCACGTGCCCGCTAGGTAACCTAGAGAGTGCAAGTGCCTGCTAGCTAACCTACATAGTCCAAGTGCCTGCTAGGTAACCTAGATAGTCCAAGGGCCTGCTAGTTAACCTACATAGTCCAAGTGCCTGCTAGGTAACCTACATAGTGCAAGTGTCCACTAGTTAACCTACACAGTCCAAGTGCCCGCTAGTTAACCTAGATAGTCCAAGTACCCGCTAGTTAACCTAGATCGTCCAATTGTCCGCTACTTAACCTACATAGTCAAGTGCCCATTAGGGAACCTAGATAGTCCAAGTGCCCGCTAGGGAACCTACATAGTCCAATTACCCGCTCTGAAACATACATAGTCCAAGTGCCTGTTAGTTAACCTAGATAATCCAAGTGCCCGCTAGTTAACCTAGATATTCCAAGTGCCCGTTAGGTAACCTACATAGTCCAAGTGCTCGTTAGATAACCTATATAGTCCAAATGCCCACTAGGGAACCTACATAGTCCAAGTGCCCGCTAGTTAACCTAGATAGTCCAAGTGCCCGCTAGTAAAGATAGATAGTCCAAGTGCCCGCTTGTTAACCTAAGTAGTACAAATGTCCCATAGGGATCCTACTTAGTCCAAGTGCCTGTTCGTTAACCTAGATAGTCCAAGTGCCCGATAGGGAACTGAGAGAGTCCAAGTGCTATCAAGGTAACCTAGATAGTCCAAGGGCCCGCTAGTTAACATAAATAGTCCAAGTGCCCGCTAGGGAAGTTACATAGTCCAAGTGCCCGCTAGGTAACCTAGAGAGTGCAAGTGCCTGCTAGTTAACCTACATAGTCCAAGTGCCTCCTAGGTAACCTAGATAGTCCAAGGGCCTGCTAGTTAACCTACATAGTCCAAGTGCCCGCTAGGTAACCTACATAATCCAAGTGACCGCTGGTTAACCTAGATAGTCCAAGTGCCCGCTAGGAAACCTACATAGTGCAAGTGTCCGCTAGTTAACCTACATAGTCCAAGGGACCGCTAGTTAACCTAGATAGTCCAAGTACCGGCTAGTTAACCTAGATCGTCCAATTGTCCGCTAGTTAACCTACATAGTCCAAGTGCCCTTTAGGCAACCTAGATAGTCCAAGTGCCTGCTAGGGAACCTACATAGTCCAATTGCCCGCTCTGGAACATACATAGTCCAAGTGCCTGTTAGTTAACCTAGATAATCCAAGTGCCCGCTAGTTAACCTACATAGTCCAAGTGCCCGCTAGGTAACCTACATAATCCAAGTGCCCGTTACGTAACCTACATAGTCCAAGTGCTCTTTAGGTAACCTATATAGTCCAAATGCCCGCTAGGAACCTACATAGTCCAAGTGACCGCTAGTTAACCTAGATAGTCCAAGTGCCCGCTAGTAAACCTAGATAGTCCAAGTGCCTGCTAGTTAACCAGGATCGTCCAAGTGCCCTCTAGTTAACTTACATAGTCCAAGGGCCTGCTACTTAACCTACATAGACCAAGGGCCCGCTAGTTAACCTAGATAGTCCAAATGCCCACTAGTTAACCTGCATAGTCCAAGTGCCCGCTAGGTAACCTAGACAGTCCAAGTGACCACTAGGTTACCTACATAGTCCAAGTGCCCGTTCCTTAACCTACATAGTCCAAGTGCCCGCTAGGTAACCCTCACATTCCAAGTACCCGCTAGGGAACCTACATAGTCCAAGTGCCCGCTAGGGAACCTACATAGTCCAAGTGCTCGCTAGGCAACCTACATAGTCCAAGTGCCCGTTAGTTAACCTAGATAGTCTAAGTGCCTGCTAGGTAACCTAGATAGTCCAAGTGCCCGCTAGGTAACCTACATAGTCCAAGTGCCCGTTCCTTAACCTACATAGTCCAAGTGCCCGCTAGGTAACCCTCACATTCCAAGTACCCGCTAGGGAACCTACATAGTCCAAGTGCCCGCTAGGGAACCTACATAGTCCAAGTGCTCGCTAGGCAACCTACATAGTCCAAGTGCCCGTTAGTTAACCTAGATAGTCTAAGTGCCTGCTAGGTAACCTAGATAGTCCAAGTGCCCGCTAGGTAACCTACATAGTCCAAGTGCGCGCAAGGTAACATAGATAGTCCAATTGCCCGTTAGCTAACCTAGATAATCGAAGTGTCTGCTAGTTAACCTACATAGTCCAAGTGCCCGCTAGGTAATCTAGACAGTCCAAGTGCCTGCTAGGTTACATACATAGTGCAAGTGCACGTTCGTTAACCTAGATAATCCAAGTGCCCGCTGGTAACCTACATAGTCCAACGGTCCGCTAAGTAACCTTGATAGTCCAAGTTCCTTCTAATTAACCTACATAGTCCAACTGCCCGCCAGGTAACCTAGATAGTCCAAGTGCCCCCTAGGTAACCTACATAGTCCATGTGCCCGCTAGGTAACCTACATAGTCCAAGTGGCCGCTAGGTAACCTATATAATTCAAATGCCCGCTAGGTAAACTACATAGTCCAAGTGCTCACTAGTTAACCTAGATAGTCAAAGTGCCCGAGAGTAAACCTAGATTGTCCAAGGGCCCGCTTGTTAACCTAGATAGTCCAAGTGCCCGCTAGTTAACCTAGATCGTTCAAGTGTCCGCTGGTAATATACATATTCCAAAAGCCTGCTTGGTAACCTAGACTGTCCAAGTGTCTGTTAGCTAACCTACATCATCCAAGTGCCCGTTCGTTAACCTAGAGAGTCCAGGTGCCCGCTATGTAACCTAGACAGTTCAAGTGCCCGCTAGGTTACCTACATAGTCCAAGTGTCCGTTCGTTAACCTAGGTAGTCCAAGTGCCCGCCTCATAATTTGGATAGTACAAGTGCCCGCTAGTTAACCTACATAGTCAAAGTGCCCGATAGGTAACCTACATAGTCCAAGTGCCTTCTAGGGAACCTATATAGTCCAAGTGCCCGTTAGGGAACCTTCATCGTCCAAGTGCTCGCTAGGTAACCTACATAGTCCAAATGCCTGCAAGGAAACCTACATAGTCTAAGTGCCCGCTAGGGAACCTACATAATCCAAGTGCCCGTTAGGTAACCTAGATAGTCCAAGTGCCCGTTGCCTAACCTAGATAGTCCAAGGGCCCGCTAGTTGACCTATATAGTCCAAGTGCCAGCTAGGTAACCTAGATAGTACAAGTGCCCGCTAGGTAACCTAGATAGTCCAAGTGCCTGTTAGCTAACCTAGATAGTCCAAGTGGCGGCTAGGTAACCTACATAGTCCAAGTGCCCGTTCGTTAACCTAGATAATTCAAGTGCCCGCTAGGTAACCTAGACAGTCCAAGTGCCCGCTAGGTTACCTGCATAGTCCAAGTGCCCATTAGGTAACCTTGATAGTCCAATTGCCCGTTAGCTAACCTAGATAGTCCAAGTGTCCGCTAGTTAACCTACATAGTCTAAGTGCCCGTTCGTTAACCTAGATAGTCCAAGTGCCCGCTAGGTAACCTAGACAGTCCAAGTGCCTGCTAGGTTACCTACATAGTCCAAGTGCACGTTCGTTAGCCTAGATAGTCCAAGTGCCCTCTAGGGGACATACATAGTCCTAGTGCCCGCTAGTTAACTTAAATAGTCCAAGTGCCCGCTAGGTAACCTAGATAGTCCATATGCCCGCTAGTTAACCTACATAGTCCAAGTGCCCGATAGAAACCTATATAGTCCAAGTGCCCGATAAAGAACCTACAAAGTCCAAGTGCCCGCTGAGGAACCTACATAGTCCAAGTGCCCGTTAGGGAACCAATAGTCTTAGTGCTGGCTAGGGAACTTGCATCATCCAATTACCCGCTAGGTAACCTAGATAGTCCAAGGGCCCGCTAGTTAACCTACATAGTCCAAGTGCCAGATAGGGAACCTACATACTCCAAGTGCCCGTTAGGGAACGTACATAGTTCAAGTGCCTGCTAAGTAACCTAGATAGTCCAA
This sequence comes from Tenrec ecaudatus, assembly GCF_050624435.1. NCBI lineage: Eukaryota > Metazoa > Chordata > Mammalia > Afrosoricida > Tenrecidae > Tenrec > Tenrec ecaudatus. Next base: position 719,047 of record NW_027459466.1, read on the forward strand.
GTGCCCGCTAGGTAACCTAGATGGTCCACAGGCCCGCTTGTTAACCTATATAGTCCAAGTGCCCGTGAGGTCACCTACATTGTCCAAGTGCCCGATAGGGAACCTACAGAGGCCAAGTGCCCGTTAGGTAACCTACATAGTCCAAATGCCTGCTAGTAACCTACATAGTCCAAGTGCCCGATAGGGAACTCACATATTCCAAGTGCCCGCTAGGGAACCTACATAGTCCAAGTGCCCATTATGTAACCTAGATAGTCCAAATGCCCGCTAGTTAACCTAGATAATCCATGTACCCGCTAGGTAACCTAGATAGTTCAAGTGCCCGCTAGGTAATCTATGTAATCCAAATGCCCGCTAGGAAACCTACATAATCCAAGTACCCGCTAATTAACCTACATAGTCCATGTGCCCGTTAGCTAACCTAGATAGTCTAAGGGCCCACTAGTTAACCTACATAGTTCAAGTGCCCGCTAGCTAACCTAGATAATCCAAGTGCCCGCTAGTTAACCTAGGTAGTCCAAGTATCCGCTAGGTAACGTAGAGAGTTCAAGTGCCCGCTAGTTAACCTAGATTGTCCTAGTGCCCGTTAGTTAACCTAGATAGTCCAAGTGCCCACTAGGGGACATGCATAGTCCAAGTGCCCGCTAGGTAACCCATATAGTCCAAGTGCCCGCTAGGGTTTGTACATAGACCAAGTAGCCACTAGATAACCTAGATAGTCCAAGTGCCCGCTAGTTAACCTACATAGTCCAAGTGCCTGATATAAACCTACATAGTCCACGTGCCCGATAGGGAACCTACATAGTCCAAGTACCCGCTATGGAAGCTACATAGTCCAATTGCCCGCTAGGGAAGCTAGATAGTCCAAGTGCTATCTAGGTAACTTAGATAGTCCAAGGGCCCACTAGTTAACCTACATAGTCCAAGGGCTCGCTTGTTAACTTTGATAGTCCAAGTACCCGCTGGTTAACCTAGATCGTCCAAGTGTCCTCTAGTTAACCTACATAGTGCAAGTGTCCGCTAGGTAACCTACATAGTCCAAGTGCCCGCTAGTTAACATAGAGAGTCCAAGTGCCCGCTAGGGAAGGTACATAGTCCAAGTGCCCGCTAGGTAACTTAGAGAGTGCAAGTGCCCGCTAGTTAACCTACATAGTCCAAGTACCTGCTAGGTAACCTAGATAGTCCAAGGGCCTGCTAGTTAACCTACATAGTCCACGTGCCCGCTAGTTAACCTACATAGTGCAAGTGTCCGCTAGATAATCTACGTAGTGCAAGAGACCGCTAGTTAACCTAGATAGTCCAAGTACCCGCTAGTTAACCTAGATCGTCCAATTGTCCGCTAGTTAACCTACATAGTCCAAGTGCCCTTTAGTTAACCTAGATAGTCCAAGTGCCCGCTAGTGAACCTACATAGTCCAATTGCCCGCTCTGGAACATACATAGTCCAAGTGCCTGTTAGTTAACCTAGATAATCCAAGTGCCCGCTAGTTAACCTACATAGTCCAAGTGCCCGTTAGGTAACCTACATAATCCAAGTGCCCGCCAGGTAACAAATATAGTCCAAATGCCCGCTAGGGAACGTACATAGTCCAAGTGCCCGCTAGTTAACCTAGATAGTCCAAGTGCCCGCTAGTTAACCTAGATAGTCCAAGTGCCCGCTAGTTAACTAGGATCGTCCAAGTGCCCTCTACTTAACTTACATAGTCAAAGGGCCTGCTAGTTAACCTACATAGTCCAAGTGCCCGTTAGGGAACCTTCATAGTCTAAGTGCTCGCTAGGTAACCTACATAGTCCAAATGCCTGCAAGGAAACCTACATAGTCTAAGTGCTCGCTAGGGAACCTACATAATCCAAGTGCCCGTTATGTAACCTAGATAGTCCAAGTGCCCGTTAGCTAACCTAGATAGTCCAAGGGCCCGCTAGATGACCTAAATAGTCCAAGTGCCAGCTAGGTAACCTAGATAGTACAGGTGCCCGCTAGGGAACCTAGATAGTCCAAGTGCCTGTTAGCTAACCTAGATAGTCCAAGTGGCGGCTAGGTAACCTACATACTCCAAGTGCCCGTTCGTTAACCTAGATAATCCAAGTGCCCGCTAGGTAACCAAGACAGTCCATGTGCCCGCTAGTTAACCTACATACTCCAAGTGCCCGCTAGTTAACCTACATAATCCAAGTACCGGTTAGCTAACCTAGATAGTCCAAAGGCCCGCTAGTTGACCTACATAGACCAAGTACCCGCTAGTTAAACTAGATAGTCCTAGTGCCCTTTACTTAACCCAGATAGTCCAAGTGCCCTCTAGGGGACATACATAGTCCTAGTGTCCGCTAGGGTATGTACATAGACCAAGTGCCCGCTAGGTAACCTAGATAGTCCAAGGGCCCGCTAGTTAACCTACATAGTCCAAGTGCCCGATAGGGAACCTACATAGTCCAAGTGTCCGCTGAGGAACCTACATAGTCCAAGTGCCCGCTAGGGAACCTACATACTCCAAGTGCCCGTTAGGGAACGTACATAGTTCAAGTGCCCGCTAAGTAACCTAGATAGTCCAATGCCCGCTAGGTAACCTAGATGGTCCACAGGCCCGCTTGTTAACCTATATAGTCCAAGTGCTTGCGAGGTCACCTACATTGTCGAAGTGCCCGATAGGGAACCTACATAGGCCAAGTGCCCGTTAGGTATCCTACATAGTCCAAATGCCCGCTAGTAACCTACATAGTCCAAGTGCCCGATAGGGAACTCACATACTCCAAGTGCCCGCTACGGAACCTACATAGTCCAAGTGCCCGTTAGGTAACCTAGATAGTCCAATTGCCCGCTAGTTAACCTAGATAGTCCAAGTGCCCGCTAGGTAATCTGTATAGTCCAAATGCCCGCTAGGGAACCTACATAATCCAAGTACCCGCTAATTAACCTACATAGTCCATGTGCCCGTTAGCTAACCTAGATAGTCTAAATGCCAACTAGTTAACCTACATAGTTCAAGTGACCACTAGCTAACCTAGATAATCCAAGTGCCCGTTAGTTAACCTAGATAGTCCAAGTATCCGCTAGGTAACGTAGAGATTTCAAGTGCCCGCTAGATAACCTAGATTGTCCTAGTGCCCGTTAGTTAACCTAGATAGTCCAAGTGCCCACTAGGGGACGTACATAGTCCAAGTGCCCGCTAAATAACCTAGATAGTCCAAGTGCCCGCTAGGTAACCTAGATGGTCCACGGGCCCGCTTGTTAACGTATATAGTCCAAGTGCCGGCGAGGTCACCTACATTGTCCAAGTGACCGATAGGGAACCTACATAGGCCAAGTGCCCGTTGTTAGGTAACCTACATAGTCCAAATGCCCGCTAGTAACCTACATAGTCCAAGTGCCTGATAGGGAACTCACATACTCCAAGTGCCCGCTAGGGAACCTACATAGTCCACGTGCCCGTTAGGTAACCTAGATAGTCCAAGTGCCCGCTAGTTAACCTAGATAGTCCAAGTGCCCTCTAGTTAACTTACATAGTAAAAGGGCCTGCTAGTTAACCTACATAGACCAAGGGCCCGCTAGTTAACTTACATAGTCCAAGTGCCCGCTAGGTAACCTAGACAGTCCAAGTGACCACTAGGTTACCTACATAGTCCAAGTGCCCGTTCGTTAACCTACATAGTCCAAGGGCCCGCTAGGTAATGTAGATAGCCCAAGTGCCCGCTAGGGAACGTACATAGTCCAAGTGCCCGGTAGGTAACCTAGATAGTCCAAGTGCCCGCTAGTTAACCTACATAGTCCAAGTGCCTGCTAGGTAAACTACATAGTCCAAGTGCCCACTAGGTAATCTAGACAGTGCAAGTGCCTGCTAGTCAACCTAGACAGTCCAGGTACACGCTAGGGAACCTACATAGTCCAAGCGCCTGCTAGGGAACCTACATAGTCCAAATGCTCGCTAGGCAACCTACATAGTCCAAGTGCCCGTTCGTTAACCTAGATAGTCCAAGTGCCCGCTAGGTAACCTAGAGAGTCCAAGAGCCCGCTCGGTTACCTACATAGTCCAAGTGTCCGTTCGTTATCCTAGATAGTCCAAGTGCCCGCCTCGTAACCTGGATAGTCCAAGTGCCAGCTAGTGAACCTACATAGTCAAAGTGCCCGATAGGTAACCTACATAGTCCAAGTTCCTTCTAGGGAACCTATATAGTTCAAGTGCCCGCTAGGTAACCTAGACAGTCCAAGTGCCCGCTAGTTAACCTACATAGTGCAAGTGCCCGCTACTTAACCTAGACAGTCCAAGTGCCCGTTAGCTAACCTAGATAGTCCAAGGGCCCGCTAGTTGACCTACATAGACCAAGTACCCGCTAGTTAAATTAGATAGTCCTAGTGCCCTTTAGTTAACCCAGATAATCCAAGTGCCCTCTAGGGGACATACATAGTCCTAGTGCCCGCTAGGGTATCTACATAGACCAAGTGCCCGCTAGGTAACCTTGATAGTCCACGTGCCCGCTAGTTAACCTACATAGTACAAGTGACCGATAGAAACCTATATAGTCCAAGTGCCCGATAAAGAACGTACAAAGTACAAGTGCCCGCTATGGAACCTACATAGTCCAAGTGCCCGTTAGGGAACCAATAGTCTTAGTGCTGGCTAGGGAACTTGCATCATCCAAGTGCCCGCTAGGTAACCTAGATAGTCCAAGGGCCCGCTAGTTAACCTACATAGTCCAAGTGCCCGATAGGGAACCTACATAGTCCAAGTGCCCGCTGAGGAACCTACATAGTCCAAGTGCCCGCTAGGGAACCAACATACTCCAAGTGCCCGTTAGGGAACGTACATAGTTCAAGTGCCCGCTAAGTAACCTAGATAGTCCAAGTGCCCGCTAGGTAACCTAGATGGTCCAAAGGCCCGCTTGTTAACCTATATAGTCCAAGTGCCCGCGAGGTCACCTACATTGTCCAAGTGCCCGATAGGGAACCTACATAGGCCAAGTGCCCGTTAGGTAACCTACATAGTCCAAATGCCCGCTAGTAACCTACATAGTCCAATGCCCGATAGGGAACTCACATACTCCAAGTGCCCGCTAGGGAACCTACATAGTCCAAGTGCCCGTTAAGTAACCTAGATAGTCCAAGTGCCCGCTGGCTAACGTAGATAGTCCAAGTGCCCGCTAATTAACCAGGATCGTCCAAGTGCCCTCTAGTTAACTTACATAGTCAAAGGGCCTGCTAGTTAACCTACATAGATCAAGGGCCCGCTAGTTAACCTAGATAGTCCAAGTGCCCGTTCGTTAACCTAGATAGTCCAAGGGCCCGCTAGGTAACCTAGACAGTCCAAGTGCCCGCTAGGTTACCTACATAGTCCAGGTGCACGTTCGTTAACCTAGACAGTACAAGTGCCCGCTGGTAACCTACATAGTCCAAGAGCCCGCTAGGTAACCTTGATAGTCCAAGTGCCTTATAGTTAACCTACATAGTCCAAGTGCGGGCTAGGTAACCTAGATAGTCCAAGTGCCCGCTAGGTAACCTACATAGTCCATGTGCCCTCTAGGTAACCTACATAGTGCAATGCCCGCTAGTTAACCTAGATAGTACAAGTGCCCGCTGGTAAACCTAGTAGTCCAAGGGCCCGCTAGTTAACCTAGATAGTCCAAGGGCCTGCTAGTTAACCTACATAGACCAAGAGCCCGCTAGTTAACCTACATAGTCCAATTGCCTGCTAGTTAACCTAGACAGTCCAAGTACCCGCTAGGGAACCTACATAGTCCAAGCGCCCGCTTGGGAACCTACATAGTCCAAATGCTCGCTAGGCAACCTACATAGTCCAAGTGCCCGTTAGTTAACCTAGATAGTCAAAGTGCCTGCTAGGTCACCAAGATAGTCCAAGTGCCCGCTAGGTAACCTACATAGTCCAAGTGCCCGTTAGGTAACCTTGATAGTCCAATTGCACGTTAGCTAACCTAGATAGTCAAAGTGTCCGCTAGTTAACCTACATAGTCCAAGTGCCCGTTCGTTAACCTAGATAGCCCAAGTGCCCCCTGATAACCTACATAGTCCAAGAGCCGGATAGGTAACCTTGATAGTCCAAGTGCCTTCTAGTTAACCTACATAGTCCAAGTGCCCGCTAGGGTATGTACATAGACCAAGTGCCCGCTAGGTAACCTTGATAGTCCACGTGCCCGCTAGTTAACCTACATAGTCCAAGTGCCCGATAGAAAGCTATATAGTCCAAGTGCCCGATAAAGAACCTACAAAGTCCAAGCCCGCTATGGAACCTACATAGTCCAAGTGCCCGTTAGGGAACTAATAGTCTTAGTGCTGGCTAGGGAACTTGCATCATCCAAGTTCCCGCTAGGTAACCTAGATAGTCCAAGGGCCCGCTAGTTAACCTACATAGTCCATGTGCCCGATAGGGAACCTACATAGTCCAAGTGCCCGCTGAGGAACCTATATAGTCCAAGTGCCCGCTAGGGAACCTACATACTCCAAGTGCCCGTTAGGGAACGTACATAGTTCAAGTGCCCGCTAAGTAACCTAGATAGTCCAAGTGCCCGCTAGGTAACCTAGATGGTCCACAGGCCCGCTTGTTAACCTATATAGTCCAAGTGCCCGCGAGGTCACCTACATTGTCCAAGTGCCCGCTAGGGAACCTACATAGTCCAAGTGCCCGTTAGGTAACCTAGATAGTCCAAATGCCCGCTAGTTAACCTAGATTATCCAAGTACCCGCTTGGTAACCTAGATAGTTCAAGTGCCCGCTAGGTAATCTATATAGTCCAAATGCCGCTAGGGAACCTACATAATCCAAGTACCCACTAATTAACCTACATAGTCCATGTGCCCGTTAGCTAACCTAGATAGTCTAAGGGCCCATTAGTTAACCTACATAGTTCAAGTGCCCGCTAGCTAACTTAGATAATCCAAGTGCCCGCTAGTTAACCTAGATAGTCCAAGTACCCGCTAGGTAACATAGAGAGTTCAAGTGCGCGCTAGTTAACCTAGATTGTCCTAGTGCCCGTTAGTTAACCTAGATAGTCCAAGTGCCCACTAGGGGACGTACATAGTCCAAGTGCCCGCTAGGTAACCCAGATAGTCCAAGTGCCCGCTAGGTAACCTAGATGTCCAAGTGCCTGCTAGTTAACCTACATAGTCCAAATGCCTGATAGAAACCTACATAGTCCAAGTACCCCATAGGGAACCTACATAGTCCAAGTGCCCGCTAGGGAACCTACATAGTCCAAATGCTCGCTAGGCAACCTACATAGTCCAAGTGCCCGTTCGTTAACCTAGATAGTCCAAGTGCCCGCTAGGTAACCTAGAGAGTCCAAGAGCCCGCTAGGTTACCTACATAGTCCAAGTGTCCGTTCGTTAACCTAGATAGTCCAAGTACCCGCCTCGTAACCTGGATAGTCCAAGTGCCAGCTAGTGAACCTACATAGTCAAAGTGCCCGATAGGTAACCTACATAGTCCAAGTTCCTTCTAGGGAACCTATATTGTTCAAGTGCCCGCTAGGTAACCTAGACAGTCCAAGTGCCCGCTAGTTAACCTACATAGTGCAAGTGCCCGCTACTTAACCTAGACAGTCCAAGTGCCAGTTAGCTAACCTAGATAGTCCAAGGGCACGCTAGTTGACCTACATAGACCAAGTACCCGCTAGTTAAATTAGATAGTCCTAGTGCCCTTTAGTTAACCCAGATAATCCAAGTGCCCTCTAGGGGACATACATAGTCCTAGTGCCCGCTAGGGTATCTACATAGACCAAGTGCCCGCTAGGTAACCTTGATAGTCCACGTGCCCGCTAGTTAACCTACATAGTCCAAGTGACCGATAGAAACCTATATAGTCCAAGTGCCCGATAAAGAACGTACAAAGTACAAGTGCCCGCTAGGGAACCTACATAGTCCAAGTGCCCGTTAAGTAACCTAGATAGTCCAAGTGCCCGCTGGCTAACGTAGATAGTCCAAGTGCCCGCTAATTAACCAGGATCGTCCAAGTGCCCTCTAGTTAACTTACATAGTCAAAGGGCCTGCTAGTTAACCTACATAGATCAAGGGCCCGCTAGTTAACCTAGATAGTCCAAGTGTCCGTTCGTTAACCTAGATAGTCCAAGTGCCCGCTAGGTAACCTAGACAGTCCAAGTTCCCGCTAGGTTACCTACATAGTCCAAGTGTCCGTTCGTTAACCTAGATAGTCCAAGTGCCCGCTAGGTAACCTAGACAGTCCAAGTGCCCGCTAGGTTACCTACATAGTCCAGGTGCACGTTCGTTAACCTAGACAGTACAAGTGCCCGCTGGTAACCTACATAGTCCAAGAGCCCGCTAGGTAACCTTGATAGTCCAAGTGCCTTATAGTTAACCTACATAGTCCAAGTGCGGGCTAGGTAACCTAGATAGTCCAAGTGCCCGCTAGGTAACCTACATAGTCCATGTGCCCTCTAGGTAACCTACATAGTGCAATGCCCGCTAGTTAACCTAGATAGTACAAGTGCCCGCTGGTAAACCTAGTAGTCCAAGGGCCCGCTAGTTAACCTAGATAGTCCAAGGGCCTGCTAGTTAACCTACATAGACCAAGAGCCCGCTAGTTAACCTACATAGTCCAATTGCCTGCTAGTTAACCTAGACAGTCCAAGTACCCGCTAGGGAACCTACATAGTCCAAGCGCCCGCTAGGGAACCTACATAGTCCAAATGCTCGCTAGGCAACCTACATAGTCCAAGTGCCCGTTAGTTAACCTAGATAGTCAAAGTGCCTGCTAGGTCACCAAGATAGTCCAAGTGCCCGCTAGGTAACCTACATAGTCCAAGTGCCCGTTAGGTAACCTTGATAGTCCAATTGCACGTTAGCTAACTTAGATAGTCAAAGTGTCCGCTAGTTAACCTACATAGTCCAAGTGCCCGTTCGTTAACCTAGATAGCCCAAGTGCCCCCTGATAACCTACATAGTCCAAGAGCCGGATAGGTAACCTTGATAGTCCAAGTGCCTTCTAGTTAACCTACATAGTCCAAGTGCCCGCTAGGGTATGTACATAGACCAAGTGCCCGCTAGGTAACCTTGATAGTCCACGTGCCCGCTAGTTAACCTACATAGTCCAAGTGCCCGATAGAAAGCTATATAGTCCAAGTGCCCGATAAAGAACCTACAAAGTCCAAGCCCGCTATGGAACCTACATAGTCCAAGTGCCCGTTAGGGAACCAATAGTCTTAGTGCTGGCTAGGGAACTTGCATCATCCAAGTTCCCGCTAGGTAACCTAGATAGTCCAAGGGCCCGCTAGTTAACCTACATAGTCCAAGTGCCCGATAGGGAACCTACATAGTCCAAGTGCCCGCTGAGGAACCTATATAGTCCAAGTGCCCGCTAGGGAACCTACATACTCCAAGTGCCCGTTAGGGAACGTACATAGTTCAAGTGCCCGCTAAGTAACCTAGATAGTCCAAGTGCCCGCTAGGTAACCTAGATGGTCCACAGGCCCGCTTGTTAACCTATATAGTCCAAGTGCCCGCGAGGTCACCTACATTGTCCAAGTGCCCGCTAGGGAACCTACATAGTCCAAGTGCCCGTTAGGTAACCTAGATAGTCCAAATGCCCGCTAGTTAACCTAGATTATCCAAGTACCCGCTTGGTAACCTAGATAGTTCAAGTGCCCGCTAGGTAATCTATATAGTCCAAATGCCGCTAGGGAACCTACATAATCCAAGTACCCACTAATTAACCTACATAGTCCATGTGCCCGTTAGCTAACCTAGATAGTCTAAGGGCCCATTAGTTAACCTACATAGTTCAAGTGCCCGCTAGCTAACTTAGATAATCCAAGTGCCCGCTAGTTAACCTAGATAGTCCAAGTACCCGCTAGGTAACATAGAGAGTTCAAGTGCGCGCTAGTTAACCTAGATTGTCCTAGTGCCCGTTAGTTAACCTAGATAGTCCAAGTGCCCACTAGGGGACGTACATAGTCCAAGTGCCCGCTAGGTAACCCAGATAGTCCAAGTGCCCACTAGGTAACCTAGATGTCCAAGTGCCTGCTAGTTAACCTACATAGTCCAAATGCCTGATAGAAACCTACATAGTCCAAGTACCCCATAGGGAACCTACATAGTCCAAGTGCCCGCTAGGGAACCTACATAGTCCAAATGCTCGCTAGGCAACCTACATAGTCCAAGTGCCCGTTCGTTAACCTAGATAGTCCAAGTGCCCGCTAGGTAACCTAGAGAGTCCAAGAGCCCGCTAGGTTACCTACATAGTCCAAGTGTCCGTTCGTTAACCTAGATAGTCCAAGTACCCGCCTCGTAACCTGGATGTCCAAGTGCCAGCTAGTGAACCTACATAGTCAAAGTGCCCGATAGGTAACCTACATAGTCCAAGTTCCTTCTAGGGAACCTATATAGTTCAAGTGCCCGCTAGGTAACCTAGACAGTCCAAGTGCCCGCTAGTTAAGCTACATAGTGCAAGTGCCCGCTACTTAACCTAGACAGTCCAAGTGCCAGTTAGCTAACCTAGATAGTCCAAGGGCCCGCTAGTTGACCTACATAGACCAAGTACCCGCTAGTTAAATTAGATAGTCCTAGTGCCCTTTAGTTAACCCAGATAATCCAAGTGCCCTCTAGGGGACATACATAGTCCTAGTGCCCGCTAGGGTATCTACATAGACCAAGTGCCCGCTAGGTAACCTTGATAGTCCACGTGCCCGCTAGTTAACCTACATAGTCCAAGTGACCGATAGAAACCTATATAGTCCAAGTGCCCGATAAAGAACGTACAACGTACAAGTGCCCGCTATGGAACCTACATAGTCCAAGTGCCCGTTAGGGAACCAATAGTCTTAGTGCTGGCTAGGGAACTTGCATCATCCAAGTGCCCGCTAGGTAACCTAGATAGTCCAAGGGCCCGCTAGTTAACCTACATAGTCCAAGTGCCCGATAGGGAACCTACATAGTCCAAGTGCCCGCTGAGGAACGTACTTAGTCCAAGTGCCCGCTAGGGAACCAACATACTCCAAGTGCCCGTTAGGGAACGTACATAGTTCAAGTGCCCGCTAAGTAACCTAGATAGTCCAAGTGCCCGCTAGGTAACCTAGATGGTCCACAGGCCCGCTTGTTAACCTATATAGTCCAAGTGCCCGCGAGGTCACCTACATTGTCCAAGTGCCCGATAGGGAACCTACATAGGCCAAGTGCCCGTTAGGTAACCTACATAGTCCAAATGCCCGCTAGTAACCTACATAGTCCAAGTGCCCGATAGGGAACTCACATACTCCAAGTGCCCGCTAGGGAACCTACATAGTCCAAGTGCCCGTTAATAACCTAGATAGTCCAAGTGCCCGCTGGCTAACGTAGATAGTCCAAGTGCCCGCTAATTAACCAGGATCGTCCAAGTGCCCTCTAGTTAATTTACATAGTCAAAGGGCCTGCTAGTTAACCTACATAGATCAAGGGCCCGCTAGTTAACCTAGATAGTCCAAGTGCCCGTTCGTTAACCTAGATAGTCCAAGTGCCCGCTAGGTAACCTAGACAGTCCAAGTTCCCGCTAGGTTACCTACATAGTCCAAGTGTCCGTTCGTTAACCTAGATAGTCCAAGTGCCCGCTAGGTAACCTAGACAGTCCAAGTGCTTGCTAGGTTACCTACATAGTCCAGGTGCACGTTCGTTAACCTAGACAGTCCAAGTGCCCGCTGGTAACCTACATAGTCCAAGAGCCCGCTAGGTAACCTTGATAGTCCAAATGCCTTATAGTTAACCTACATAGTCCAAGGGCGGGCTAGGTAACCTAGATAGTCCAAGTGCCCGCTAGGTAACCTACATAGTCCATGTGCCCGCTAGGTAACCTACATAGTGCAATGCCCGCTAGTTAACCTAGATAGTACAAGTGCCCGCTGGTAAACCTAGTAGTCCAAGGGCCCGCTAGTTAACCTAGATAGTCCAAGGGCCTGCTAGTTAACCTACATAGACCAAGAGCCCGCTAGTTAACCTACATAGTCCAAGTGCCCGCTAGGTAACCTAGACAGTCCAAGTGACCATTAGGTTACCTACATTGTCCAAGTGCCCGTTCGTTAACCTACGTAGTCCAAGTGCCCGCTAGGTAACGTAGATTGCCCAAGTGCCCGCTAGGGAACGTACATAGTCCAAGGGCCCGCTAGGTAACCTAGATAGTCCAAGTGCCCACTAGATAACCTACGTAGTCCAAGTGCCTGCTAGGTAAACTACATAGTCCAAGTGCCCACTAGGTAACCTAGACAGTCCAATTGCCCGCTAGTTAACCTAGACAGTCCAAGTACCCGCTAGGGAACCTACATAGTCCAAGCGCCCGCTAGGGAACCTACATAGTCCAAATGCTCGCTAGGCAACCTACATAGTCCAAGTGCCCGTTAGTTAACCTAGATAGTCAAAGTGCCTGCTAGGTCACCAAGATAGTCCAAGTGCCCGCTAGGTAACCTACATAGTCCAAGTGCCCGTTAGGTAACCTTGATAGTTCAATTGCCCGTTAGCTAACCTAGATAGTCAAAGTGTCCGCTAGTTAACCTACATAGTCCAAGTGCCCGTTCGTTAACCTAGATAGTCCAAGTGCCCACTAGGTTACCTACACAGTCCAAGTGCCCGCTAGGTTACCTACATAGTCCAAGTGCACGTTCGTTACCCTAGATAGTCCAAGTGCCCCCTGATAACCTACATAGTCCAAGAGCCGGCAAGGAACCTTGATAGTCCAAGTGCCTTCTAGTTAACCTACATAGTCCAAGTGCCCGCTAGGGAAGCTAGATAGTCCAAGTTCTATCTAGGTAACCTAGATAGTCCAAGGTCCCACTAGTTAACCTACATAGTCCAAGGGCTCTCTTGTTAACTTTGATAGTCCAAGTGCCCGCTAGTTAACCTAGATCGTCCAAGTGCCGGCTAGTTAACCTACATAGTCCAAGGGCCCACTTGTTAACCTAGATTGTCCAAGTGTCCTCTAGTTAACCTACATAGTGCAAGTGTCCGCTAGGTAACCTACATAGTCCAAGTGCCCGCTTGTTAACATAGATAATCCAAGTGCCCGCTAGGGAAGGTACATAGTCCAAGTGCCCGCTAGGTAACCTAGAGAGTGCAAGTGCCCGCTAGTTAACCTACATAGTCCAAGTACCTGCTAGGTAACCTAGATAGTCCAAGGGCCTGCTAGTTAACCTAGATAGTCCAAGTGCCCGCTAGGTAACCTACATAGTGCAAGTGTCCGCTAGTTAATCTACGTAGTACAAGGGACCGCTAGTTAACCTAGATAGTCCAAGTACCCGCTAGTTAACCTAGATCATCCAATTGTCCGCTAGTTAACCTACATAGTCCAAGTGCCCTTTAGGGAACCTAGATAGTCCAATTGCCCGCTAGGGATCCTACATGGTCCAATTGCCCGCTCTGGAACATACATAGTCCAAGTGCCTTTTAGTTAACCTAGATAATCCAAGTGCCCGCTAGTTAACCTACATAGTCCAAGTGCCCGCTAGGTAACCTACATAATCCAAGTGCCCGCCAGGTAACCAATATAGTGCAAATGCCCGCTAGGGTACCTACATAGTACCAGTGCCCGCTAGTTAACCTAGATAGTCCAAGTGCCCGCTAGTTAACCTAAATAGTCCAAGGGCCCGCTAGTTAACTAGGATCGTCCAAGTGCCCTCCAGTTAACTTACATATTCCAAGGGCCTGCTAGTTAACCTACATAGACCAAGTGCCCACTAGGTAACGTAGATACCCAAGTGCCCGCTAGGGAACGTACATAGTCCAAGTGCCCGCTAGATAACCTAGATAGTCCAAGTGCCCGCTAGTTAACCTACATAGTCCAATTGCCTGCTAGGTAAACTACATAGTCCAAGTGCCCACTAGGTAACCTAACAGTCCAATTGCCCGCTAGTTAGCCTAGACAGACCAAGTACCCGATAGGGAACCTACATAGTCCAAGCGCCCGCTAGGGAACCTACATAGTGCAAGTGCTCGCTAGGCAACCTACATAGTCCAAGTGCCCGTTAGTTAACCTAGATAGTCAAAGTGCCTGCTAGGTAACCTAGATAGTCCAAGTGCCCGCTAGGTAACCTACATAGTCCAAGTGCCCGTTAGGTAACCTACATAGTCCAAGTGCCCGTTAGGTAACCTTGATAGTCCAATTGCCCGATAGCTAACCTAGAGAGTCCAAGTGTCCGCTAGTTAACCTACATAGTCCAACTGCCCGTTCCTTAACCTAGATAGTCCAAGTGCCCGCTAGGTAACCTAGACAGTCCAAGTGCCCGCTAGGTTACCTACATAGTCCAAGTGCACGTTCATTAACCTAGATAGTCCAAGTGCCCGCTGGTAACCTACATAGTCCAAGAGCCCGCTAGGTAACCTAGATAGTCCAAGTGCTCGCTAGGTAACTTACATAGTCCATGTGCCCGCTGGGTAACTAATATAGTTCAAGTGCACGCTAGTTAACCTAGATAGTCCAAGGGCACGCTAGTTAACCTAGATAGTCCAAGTGCGCGCTAGTTAACCTAGATCGTCCAAGTGTCCGCTAGGTAACCTACATAGTCCAAGTGCCTGCTAGGTAACCTAGATAGTCAAAGTGCCTGTTAGCTAACCTAGATAGTCCAAGTGCCCGCTATGTAACGTAGACAGTCCAAGTTCCCGCTAGGTTACCTACATAGTCCAAGTGTCCGTTCGTTAACCTAGATAGTCCAAGTGCCCGCTAGGTAACCTAGACAGTCCAAGTGCCCGCTGGTTACCTACATATTCCAGGTGAACGTTCGTTAACCTAGACACTCCAAGTGCCCGCTGGTAACCTACATAATCCAAGAGCCTGCTAGGTAACCTTGATAGTCCATGTGCCTTATAGTTAACCTACATAGTCCAAGTGCGGGCTAGGTAACCTTGATAGTCCAAGTGCCCGCTAGGTAACCTACATAGTCCATGTGCCCGCTAGGTAACCTACATAGTGCAAGTGCCCGCTAGTTAACCTAGATAGTACAAGTGCCCACTAGTAAACCTAGATAGTCCAAGGGCCCGCTAGTTAACCTAGATAGTCCAAGTGCCCGCTAGTTAACCTAGATATTCCAACTGTCCGCTAGGTAACTTACATAGTCCAAGTGCCCGCTAGTTAACCTAGATAGTCCAAGTGCCCGCTAGTTAACCTAGATAGTCCAAGTGCCCGCTAGTTAACTAGGATGGTCCAAGTGCCCTCTAGTTAACTTACATAGTCCAAGGGCCTGCTAGTTTACCTACATAGACCAAGAGCCCGCTAGTTAACCTACATAGTACAATTGCCCGCTAGGTAACCTAGACAGTCCAAGTGACCATTAGGTTACCTACATTGTCCAAGTGGCCGTTCGTTAACCTACATAGTCCAAGTGCCTGCTAGGTAACGTAGATAGCCCAAGTGCCCGCTAGGGAACGTACATAGTCCAAGGGCCCGCTAAGTAACCAATAGTCCAAGTGCCCGCTAGTTAACCTAGATAGTCCAAGTGCCTGCTAGGTAAACTACATAGTCCAAGTGCCCACTAGGTAACCTAGACAGTCCAATTGCCCGCTAGTTAACTTAGACAGTCCAAGTACCCGCTAGGGAACCTATATAGTCCAAGCGCCCGCTAGGGAACCTACATAGTCCAAATGCTCGCTAGGCAACCTACATAGTCCAAGTGCCCGTTAGTTAACCTAAATAGTCAAAGTGCCTGCTAGGTAACCAAGATAGTCCAAGTGCCTGCTAGGTAACCTACATAGTCCAAGTGCCCGTTAGGTAACCTTGATAGTCCAATTGCCCGTTAGCTAACCTAGATAGTCAAAGTGTCCGCTAGTTAACCTACATAGTCCAAGTGCTCGTTCGTTAACCTAGATAGTCGTACTGCCCGCTAGTTTACCTAGACAGTCCAAGTGCCCGCTAGGTTACCTACATAGTCCAAGTGCACGTTCGTTAACCTAGATAGTCCAAGTGCCCGCTGGTAAACTACTTAGTCCAAGAGCCCGCTAGGTAACCTTGATAGTCCAAGTGCCTTCTAGTTAACCTACATAGCCCAAGTGCCCGCTAGGTAACCTACAGAGTCCAAGTGCCCGTTTGTTAACCTAGATAATCCAAGTGCCCTCTAGGTTACCTAGACAGTCCAATTGCCCCTTAGCTAACCTAGATAGTCCAAGGGCCCGCTAGTTGACCTACATAGACCAAGTACCCGCTAGTTAAACTAGATAGTCCTAGTGCCCTTTAGTTAACCCAGATACTCCAAGTGCCCTCTAGGGGACATACATAGTCTTAGTGCCCGCTAGGGTATGTACATAGACCAAGTGCCCGCTAGGTAACCTTGATCGTCCACGTGCCTGCTAGTTAACCTACATAGTCCAAGTGCCCGATAGAAACCTATGTAGTCCAAGTGCCCAATAAAGAACCTACAAAGTCCGAGTGCCTGCTATGGAAACTACATAGTCCAAGTGCCCGTTAGTGAACCAATAGTCTTAGTGCTGGCTAGGGAACTTGCATCATCCAAGTGCCCGCTAGGTAACCTAGATAGTCCAAGGGCCCGCTAGTTAACCTACATAGTCCAAGTGCCCGATAGGGAACCTACATAGTCCAAGTGCCCGCTGAGGGACCTACATAGTCCAAGTGCCCGCTAGGGAACCTACATACTCCAAGTGCCCGTTAGGGAACGTACATAGTTCAAGTGCCCGCTAAGTAACCTAGATAGTCCAAGTGCCCGCTAGGTAACCTAGATGGTCCACAAGCCCGCTTGTTAACCTATATAGTCCAAGTGCCCGCGAGGTCACCTACATTGTCCAAGTGACCGATAGGGAACCTACATAGGCCAAGTGCCCGTTAGGGAACGTACATATTTCAAGTGCCCGCTAAGTAACCTAGATAGTCCAAGTGCCCGCTAGGTAACCTAGATGGTCCACAGGCCCGCTTGTTATCCTATATAGTCCAAGTGCCCGCGAGGTCACCTACATTGTCCAAGTGACCGATAGGGAACCTACATAGGCCAAGTTCCCGTTTGGTAACCTACATAGTCCAAATGCCCGCTAGTAACTTACAAAGTCTAAGTGCCCGATAGGGAACTCACATATTCCAAGCGCCCGCTAGGGAACCTACATAGTCCAAGTGCCCGTTAGGTAACCTAGATAGTCCAAGTGCCCGCTAGTTAACCTAGATAGTCCAAGTGCCCGCTAATTAACCAGGATCGTCCAAGTGCCCTTTAGTTAACTTACATAGTCAAAGGGCCTGCTAGTTAACCTACATAGACCAAGGGCCCGCTAGTTAACTTACATAGTCCAAGTGCCCGCTAGGTAACCTAGACAGTCCAAGTGACCACTAGGTTACCTACATAGTCCAAGTGCCCGTTCGTTAACCTACGTAGTCCAAGGGCCCGCTAGGTAATGTAGATAGCCCAAGTGCCCGCTAGGGAACGTACATAGTCTAAGTGCCCGGTAGGTAACCTAGATAGTCCAAGTGCCCGCTAGTTAACCTACATAGTCCAAGGGCCCACTTGTTAACCTAGATTGTCCAAGTGTCCTCTAGTTAACCTACATAGTGCAAGTGTCCGCTAGGTAACCTACATAGTCCAAGTGCCCGCTTGTTAACATAGATAATCCAAGTGCCCGCTAGGGAAGGTACATAGTCCAAGTGCCCGCTAGGTAACCTAGAGAGTGCAAGTGCCCGCTAGTTAACCTACATAGTCCAAGTACCTGCTAGGTAACCTAGATAGTCCAAGGGCCTGCTAGTTAACCTAGATAGTCCAAGAGCCCGCTAGGTAACCTACATAGTGCAAGTGTCCGCTAGTTAATCTACGTAGTACAAGGGACCGCTAGTTAACCTAGATAGTCCAAGTACCCGCTAGTTAACCTAGATCGTCCAATTGTCCGCTAGTTAACCTACATAGTCCAAGTGCCCTTTAGGGAACCTAGATAGTCCAATTGCCCGCTAGGGATCCTACATGGTCCAAATGCCCGCCTGGAACATACATAGTCCAAGTGCCTGTTAGTTAACCTAGATAATCCAAGTGCCCGCTAGTTAACCTACATAGTCCAAGTGCCCGCTAGGTAACCTACATAATCCAAGTGCCCGCCCGGTAACCAATATAGTCCAAGTGCCCGCTAGGGAACCTACATAGTACCAGTGCCCGCTAGTTAACCTAGATAGTCCAAGTGCCCGCTAGTTAACCTAAATAGTCCAAGGGCCCACTAGTTAACTAGGATCGTCCAAGTGCCCTCTAGTTAACTTACATCTTCCAAGGGCCTGCTAGTTAACCTACATAGACCAAGTGCCCACTAGGTAACGTAGATACCCAAGTGCCCGCTAGGGAACGTACATAGTCCAAGTGCCCGCTAGATAACCTAGATAGTCCAAGTGCCCGCTAGTTAACCTACATAGTCCAATTGCCTGCTAGGTAAACTACATAGTCCAAGTGCCCACTAGGTAACCTAGACAGTCCAATTGCCCGCTAGTTAGCCTAGACAGACCAAGTACCCGATAGGGAACCTACATAGTCCAAGCGCCCGCTAGGGAACCTACATAGTGCAAGTGCTCGCTAGGCAACCTACATAGTCCAAGTGCCCGTTAGTTAACCTAGATAGTCAAAGTGCCTGCTAGGTAACCTAGATAGTCCAAGTGCCCGCTAGGTAACCTACATAGTCCAAGTGCCCGTTAGGTAACCTACATAGTCTAAGTGCCCGTTAGGTAACCTTGATAGTCCAATTGCCCGATAGCTAACCTAGAGAGTCCAAGTGTCCGCTAGTTGACCTACATAGTCCAACTGCCCGTTCGTTAACCTAGATAGTCCAAGTGCCCGCTAGGTAACCTAGACAGTCCAAGTGCCCGCTAGGTTACCTACATAGTCCAAGTGCACGTTCATTAACCTAGATAGTCCAAGTGCCCGCTGGTAACCTACATAGTCCAAGAGCCCGCTAGGTAACCTAGATAGTCCAAGTGCTCGCTAGGTAACTTACATAGTCCATGTGCCCGCTGGGTAACTAATAGAGTTCAAGTGCACGCTAGCTAACCTAGATAGTCCAAGGGCACGCTAGTTAACCTAGATAGTCCAAGTGCGCGCTAGTTAACCTAGATCGTCCAAGTGTCCGCTAGGTAACCTACATAGTCCAAGTGCCTGCTAGGTAACCTAGATAGTCAAAGTGCCTGTTAGCTAACCTAGATAGTCCAAGTGCCCGCTATGTAACGTAGACAGTCCAAGTGCCCGCTAGTTAACCTAGATAGTCCAAGTGCCTGCTAGGTAAACTACATAGTCCAAGTGCCCACTAGGTAACCTAGACAGTCCAATTGCCCGCTAGTTAACCTAGACAGTCCAAGTACCCGCTAGGGAACCTATATAGTCCAAGCGCCCGCTAGGGAACCTACATAGTCCAAATGCTCGCTAGGCAACCTACATAGTCCAAGTGCCCGTTAGTTAACCTAAATAGTCAAAGTGCCTGCTAGGTAACCAAGATAGTCCAAGTGCCTGCTAGGTAACCTACATAGTCCAAGTGCCCGTTAGGTAACCTTGATAGTCCAATTGCCCGTTAGCTAACCTAGATAGTCAAAGTGTCCGCTAGTTAACCTACATAGTCCAAGTGCTCGTTCGTTAACCTAGATAGTCGTACTGCCCGCTAGATTACCTAGACAGTCCAAGTGCCCGCTAGGTTACCTACATAGTCCAAGTGCACGTTCGTTAACCTAGATAGTCCAAGTGCCCGCTGGTAAACTACATAGTCCAAGAGCCCGCTAGGTAACCTTGATAGTCCAAGTGCCTTCTAGTTAACCTACATAGCCCAAGTGCCCGCTAGGTAACCTACAGAGTCCAAGTGCCCGTTTGTCAACCTAGATAATCCAAGTGCCCGCTAGGTTACCTAGACAGTCCAATTGCCCCTTAGCTAACCTAGATAGTCCAAGGGCCCGCTAGTTGACCTACATAGACCAAGTACCCGCTAGTTAAACTAGATAGTCCTAGTGCCCTTTAGTTAACCCAGATACTCCAAGTGCCCGCTAGGGGACATACATAGTCTTAGTGCCCACTAGGGTATGTACATAGACCAAGTGCCCGCTAGGTAACCTTGATCGTCCACGTGCCCGCTAGTTAACCTACATAGTACAAGTGCCCGATAGAAACCTATGTAGTCCAAGTGCCCGATAAAGAACCTACAAAGTCCGAGTGCCTGCTATGGAAACTACATAGTCCAAGTGCCCGTTAGTGAACCAATAGTCTTAGTGCTGGCTAGGGAACTTGCATCATCCAAGTGCCCGCTAGGTAACCTAGATAGTCCAAGGGCCCGCTAGTTAACCTACATAGTCCAAGTGCCCGATAGGGAACCTACATAGTCCAAGTGCCCGCTGAGGAACCTACATAGTCCAAGTGCCCGCTAGGGAACCTACATACTCCAAGTGCCCGTTAGGGAACGTACATAGTTCAAGTGCCCGCTAAGTAACCTAGATAGTCCAAGTGCCCGCTAGGTAACCTAGATGGTCCACAAGCCCGCTTGTTAACCTATATAGTCCAAGTGCCCGCGAGGTCACCTACATTGTCCAAGTGCCCGATAGGGAACCTACATAGGCCAAGTGCCCGTTAGGGAACGTACATATTTCAAGTGCCCGCTAAGTAACCTAGATAGTCCAAGTGCCCGCTAGGTAACCTAGATGGTCCACAGGCCCGCTTGTTATCCTATATAGTCCAAGTGCCCGCGAGGTCACCTACATTGTCCAAGTGACCGATAGGGAACCTACATAGGCCAAGTTCCCGTTTGGTAATCTACATAGTCCAAATGCCCGCTAGTAACTTACAAAGTCTAAGTGCCCGATAGGGAACTCACATACTCCAAGTGCCCGCTAGGGAACCTACATAGTCTAAGTGCCCGTTAGGTAACCTAGATAG
The DNA here is from genome assembly GCF_050624435.1 of Tenrec ecaudatus. NCBI lineage: Eukaryota > Metazoa > Chordata > Mammalia > Afrosoricida > Tenrecidae > Tenrec > Tenrec ecaudatus. The sequence continues at coordinate 739,830 of NW_027459466.1, forward strand.
TCCAAGTGCCCGCTAGTTAACCTAGATAGTCCAAGTGCCCGCTAATTATCAGGATCGTCCAAGTGCCCTTTAGTTAACTTACATAGTCAAAGGGCCTGCTAGTTAACCTACATAGACCAAGGGCCCGCTAGTTAACTTACATAGTCCAAGTGCCCGCTAGGTAACCTAGACATTCCAAGTGACCACTAGGTTACCTACATAGTCCAAGTGCCCGTTCGTTAACCTACGTAGTCCAAGGGCCCGCTAGGTAATGTAGATAGCCCAAGTGCCCGCTAGGGAACGTACATAGTCTAAGTGCCCGGTAGGTAACCTAGATAGTCCAAGTGCCTTATGGTTAACCTACATAGTCCAAGTGCGGGCTAGGTAACCTAGGTAGTCCAAGTGCCCGCAAGGTAACCTACATAGTCCATGTGCCCGCTAGGTAACCTACATAGTGCAAGTGCCCGCTAGTTAACCTAGATAGTAAAAGTGCCCGCTAGTAAACCTAGATAGTCCAAGTGCCCGCTAGTTAACCTAGATATTCCAAGTGTCCGCTAGGTAACTTACATAGTCCAAGTACCCGCTGGTTAACCTAGATAGTCCAAGTGCCCGCTAGTTAACCTAGAGAGTCCAAGTGCCCGCTAGTTAACTAGGATCGTCCAAGTGCCCTCTAGTTAACTTACATAGTCCAAGGGCCTGCTAGTTAACCTACATAGACCAAGAGCCCGCTAGTTAACCTTCATAGTCCAAGTGCCCGCTAGGTAACCTAGACAGTCCAAGTGACCATTAGGTTACCTACATTGTCCAAGTGCCCGTTCGTTAACCTACGTAGTCCAAGTGCCCGCTAGGTAACGTAGATAGCCCAAGTGCCCGCTAGGGAACATACATAGTCCAAGGGCCCGGTAGGTAACCTAGATAGTCCAAGTGCCCGCTAGTTAACCTACATAGTCCAAGTGCCTGCTAGGTAAACTACATAGTCCAAGTGCCCACTAGGTAACCTAGACAGTCCAATTGCCCGCTAGTTAACCTAGACAGTCCAAGTACCCGCTAGGGAACCTACATAGTCCAAGCGCCCGCTAGGGAACCTACATAGTCCAAATGCTCGCTAGGCAACCTACATAGTCCAAGTGTCCGTTAGTTAACCTAGATAGTCAAAGTGCCTGCTAGGTCACCAAGATAGTCCAAGTGCCCACTAGGTAACCTACATAGTCCAAGTGCCCGTTAGGTAACATTGATAGTCCAATTGGCCGTTAGCTAACCTAGATAGTCAAATTGTCCGCTAGATAACCTACATAGTCCAAGTGCCCGTTCGTTAACCTAGATAGTCCAAGTGCCCGCTAGGTTACCTAGAGAGTCCAAGTGCCCGCTAGGTTACCTACATAGTCCAAGTGCACGTTCGTTAACCTAGATAGTCCAAATGCGCCCTGGTAACCTACATAATCCAAGAGCCGGCTTGGTAACCTTGATAGTCCAAGTGCCTTCTAATTAACCTACATAGGCCAAGTGCCCGCTAGGTAACCTACATAGTCCAAGTGCCCGTTCGTTAACCTAGATAATCCAAGTGCCCTCAGGTAACCTAGACAGTCCATGTGCCCGTTAGCTAACCTAGATAGTCCAAGGGCTCGCTAGTTGACCTACATAGACCTAGTACCCGCTAGATAAACTAGATAGTCCTAGGGCCCTTTAGTTAACCCAAATAGTCCAAGTGCCCTAGGGGACATACATAGTCTTAGTGTCCGCTAGGGTATGTACATAGACCAAGTGCCCGCTAGGTAACCTTGATCGTCCACGTGCCCGCTAGTTAACCTACATAGTCCAAGTGCCCGATAGAAAGCTATATAGTCCAAGTGCCCGATAAAGAACCTACAAAGTCCAAGTTCCCGCTATGGAACTTTCATAGTCCAAGTGCCCGTTAGGGAACCAATAGTCTTAGTGGTGGCTAGGGTACTTGCATCATCCAAGTGCCCGCTAGGTAACCTAGATAGTCCAAGGGCCCGCTAGTTAACCTACATAGTCCAAGTGCCCGATAGGGAACCTACATAGTCCAAGTGCCCGTTCGTTAACCTAGATAGTACAAGTGCCCGCTAGGTTACCTAGACAGTCCAAGTGCCCGCTAGGTTACCTACATAGTCCAAGTGCACGTTCGTTAACCTAGATAGTCCAAGTGCGCCCTGGTAACCTACATAGTCCAAGAGCCGGCTAGGTAACCTTGATAGTCCAAGTGCCTTCTAGTTAACCTACATAGTCCAAGTGCCCGCTAGGTAACCTACATAGTCCAAGTGCCCGTTCGTTAACCTAGATAATCCAAGTGCCCTCTAGGTAACCTAGACAGTCCAAGTGCCCGTTAGCTAACCTAGATAGTCCAAGGGCTCGCTAGTTGACCTACATAGACCAAGTACCCGCTAGATAAACTAGATAGTCCTAGGGCCCTTTAGTTAACCCAGATAGTCCAAGTGCCCTCTAGGGGACATACATAGTCTTAGTGTCCGCTAGGGTATGCACATAGACCAAGTGCCCGCTAGGTAACCTTGATAGTCCACGTGCCCGCTAGTTAACCTACATAGTCCAAGTGCCCGATAGAAAGCTATATAGTCCAAGTGCCCGATAAAGAACCTACAAAGTCCAAGTGCCCGCTATGGAACTTACATAGTCCAAGTGCCCGTTAGGGAAGCAATAGTCTTAGTGCTGGCTAGGGTACTTGCATCATCCAAGTGCCCGCTAGGTAACCTAGATAGTCCAAGGGCCCGCTAGTTAACCTACATAGTCCAAGTGCCCGATAGGGAACCTACATAGTCCAAGTGCCCGCTGAGGAACCTACATAGTCCTAGGGCCCGCCAGGGAACCAACATACTCAAAGTGCCCGTTAGGGAACGTACATAGTTCAAGTGCCCGCTAAGTAACCTAGATAGTCCAAGTGCCCGCTAGGTAACCTAGATGGTCCACAGGCCCGCTTGTTAACCTATATAGTCCAAGTGCCCGCGAGGTCACCTACATTGTCCAAGTGACCGATAGGGAACCTACATAGGCCAAGTGCCCGTTAGGTAACCTACATAGTCCAAATGCCCGCTAGTAACTTACATAGTCCAAGTGCCCGATAGGGAACTCACATACTCCAAGTGCCCGCTAGGGAACCTACATAGTCCAAGTGCCCGTTAGGTAACCTAGATATTCCAATTGCCCGCTAGTTAACCTAGATAGTCCAAGTGCCCGCTAATTAACCAGGATCGTCCAAGTGCCCTCTAGTTAACTTACATAGTCAAAGGGCCTGCTATTTAACCTACATAGACCAAGGGCCCGCTAGTTAACTTACATAGTCCAAGTGCCCGCTAGGTAACCTAGACAGTCCAAGTGACCACTAGGTTACCTACATAGTCCAAGTGCCCGTTCGTTAACCTACGTAGTCCAAGGGCCCGCTAGGTAATGTAGATAGCCCAAGTGCCCGCTAGGGAACGTACATAGTCCAAGTGCCCGGTAGGTAACCTAGATAGTCCAAGTGCCCGCTAGTTAACCTACATAGTCCAAGTGCCTGCTAGGTAAACTACATAGTCCAAGTGCCCACTAGGTAATCTAGACAGTCCATGTGCCTGCTAGTCAACCTAGACAGTCCAGGTACACTCTAGGGAACCTACATAGTCCAAGTGCCCATTAGTTAACCTAGATAGTCAAAGTGCCTGTTAGCTAACATACATAGTCCAAGTGCCCGTTCGTTAACCTAGATAGTCCAAGTGCCCGCTAGGTAACCTAGAGAGTCCAAGTGCCCGCTAGGTTACCTACATAGTCCGAGTGTCCATTCGTTAACCTAGATAGTCCAAGTGCCCGCCTCGTATCCTGGATAGTCCAAGTGCCAGCTAGTTAACCTACATAGTCAAAGTGCCCGATAGGAAACCTACATAGTCCAAGTGCCTTCTAGGGAACCTATATAGTCCAAGTGCCCGCTAGGTAACCTAGACAGTCCAAGTGCTCGCTAGTTAACCTACATAGTCCAAGTGCCCGCTAGTTAACCTAGACAGACCAAGTTCCCATTAGCTAACCTAGATTGTCCAAGGGCCCGCTAGTTGACCTACATAGACCAAGTACCCGCTAGTTAAATTAGATAGTCCTAGTGCCCTTTAGTTAACCCAGATAGTCCAAGTGCCCTCTAGGGGACTTACATAGTCCTAGTGCCCGCTAGGGTATGTACATAGACCAAGTGCCCGCTAGGTAACCTTGATAGTCCACGTGCCCGCTAGTTAACCTACATAGTCCAAGTGCCCGATAGAAACCTATATAGTCCAAGTGCCCGATAAAGAACCTACAAAGTCCAAGTGCCCGCTATGGAAGCTACATAGTCCAAGTGCCCGTTAGGGAACCAATAGTCTTAGTGCTGGCTAGGGTACTTGCATCATCCAAGTGCCCGCTAGGTAACCTAGATAGTCCAAGGGCCCGCTAGTTAACCTACATAGTCCAAGTGCCCGATAGGGAACCTACATAGTCCAAGTGCCCGCTGAGGAACCTACATAGTCCTAGGGCCCGCCAGGGAACCAACATACTCAAAGTGCCCGTTAGGGAACGTACATAGTTCAAGTGCCCGCTAAGTAACCTAGATAGTCCAAGTGCCCGCTAGGTAACCTAGATGGTCCACAGGCCCGCTTGTTAACCTATATAGTCCAAGTGCCCGCGAGGTCACCTACATTGTCCAAGTGACCGATAGGGAACCTACATAGGCCAAGTGCCCGTTAGGTAACCTACATAGTCCAAATGCCCGCTAGTAACTTACATAGTCCAAGTGCCCGATAGGGAACTCACATACTCCAAGTGCCCGCTAGGGAACCTACATAGTCCAAGTGCCCGTTAGGTAACCTAGATATTCCAATTGCCCGCTAGTTAACCTAGATAGTCCAAGTGCCCGCTAATTAACCAGGATCGTCCAAGTGCCCTCTAGTTAACTTACATAGTCAAAGGGCCTGCTATTTAACCTACATAGACCAAGGGCCCGCTAGTTAACTTACATAGTCCAAGTGCCCGCTAGGTAACCTAGACAGTCCAAGTGACCACTAGGTTACCTACATAGTCCAAGTGCCCGTTCGTTAACCTACGTAGTCCAAGGGCCCGCTAGGTAATGTAGATAGCCCAAGTGCCCGCTAGGGAACGTACATAGTCCAAGTGCCCGGTAGGTAACCTAGATAGTCCAAGTGCCCGCTAGTTAACCTACATAGTCCAAGTGCCTGCTAGGTAAACTACATAGTCCAAGTGCCCACTAGGTAATCTAGACAGTCCATGTGCCTGCTAGTCAACCTAGACAGTCCAGGTACACTCTAGGGAACCTACATAGTCCAAGTGCCCATTAGTTAACCTAGATAGTCAAAGTGCCTGTTAGCTAACATACATAGTCCAAGTGCCCGTTCGTTAACCTAGATAGTCCAAGTGCCCGCTAGGTAACCTAGAGAGTCCAAGTGCCCGCTAGGTTACCTACATAGTCCGAGTGTCCATTCGTTAACCTAGATAGTCCAAGTGCCCGCCTCGTATCCTGGATAGTCCAAGTGCCAGCTAGTTAACCTACATAGTCAAAGTGCCCGATAGGAAACCTACATAGTCCAAGTGCCTTCTAGGGAACCTATATAGTCCAAGTGCCCGCTAGGTAACCTAGACAGTCCAAGTGCTCGCTAGTTAACCTACATAGTCCAAGTGCCCGCTAGTTAACCTAGACAGACCAAGTTCCCATTAGCTAACCTAGATTGTCCAAGGGCCCGCTAGTTGACCTACATAGACCAAGTACCCGCTAGTTAAATTAGATAGTCCTAGTGCCCTTTAGTTAACCCAGATAGTCCAAGTGCCCTCTAGGGGACTTACATAGTCCTAGTGCCCGCTAGGGTATGTACATAGACCAAGTGCCCGCTAGGTAACCTTGATAGTCCACGTGCCCGCTAGTTAACCTACATAGTCCAAGTGCCCGATAGAAACCTATATAGTCCAAGTGCCCGATAAAGAACCTACAAAGTCCAAGTGCCCGCTATGGAAGCTACATAGTCCAAGTGCCCGTTAGGGAACCAATAGTCTTAGTGCTGGCTAGGGAACTTGCATCATCCAAGTGCCCGCTAGGTAACCTACATAGTCCAAGTGCCCGATAGGGAACCTACATAGTCCAAGTGCCCGCTGAGGAACCTACATAGTCCAATTGCCCGCTAGGGAACCTACATACTCCAAGTGCCCGTTAGGGAACGTACATAGTTCAAGTGCCCGCTAAGTAACCTAGATAGTCCAAGTGCCCGCTAGGTAACCTAGATGATCCACAGGCCCGCTTGTTAACCTATATAGTGCAAGTGCCCGCGAGGTCACCTACATTGTCCAAGTGCCCGATAGGGAACCTACATAGGCCAAGTGCCCGTTAGGTAACCTACATAGTCCAAATGCCCGCTAGTAACCTACATAGTCCAAGTGCCCGATAGGGAACTCACATACTCCAAGTGCCAGCTGGGAACCTACATAGTCCAAGTGCCCGTTAGGTAACCTAGATAGTCCAAGGGACCGCTAGTTAACCTAGATAGTCCAATGCCCGCTAATTAACCAGGATCGTCCAAGTGCCCTCTAGTTAACTTACATAGTCAAAGGGCCTGCTAGTTAACCTACATAGATCAAGGGCCCGCTAGTAAACCTAGATAATCCAAGTGCCCGTTCGTTAACCTAGATAGTCCAAGTGCCCGCTAGGTAACCTAGACAGTCCATGTTCCCGCTAGGTTACCTACATAGTCCAAGTGTCCGTTCGTTAACCTAGATAGTCCAAGTGCCCGCTAGGTAACCTAGACAGTCCAAGTGCCCGCTAGGTTACCTACATAGTCCAGGTGCACGTTCGTTAACCTAGACCGTCCAAGTGCCCGCTAGTAACCTACATATTCCAAGAGCCCGCTAGGTAACCTTGATAGTCCAAGTGCCTTATAGTTAACCTACATAGTCCAAGTGCGGGCTAGGTATCCTAGATAATCCAAGTGCCCGCTAGGTAACCTAAATAGTCCATGTGCCCGCTAGGTAACCTACATAGTGCAAGTGCCCGCAAGTTAACCTAGATAGTCCAAGTGCCAGCTGGTAACCTACATATTCCAAGAGCCCGCTAGGCAACCTTGATAGTCCAAGTGCCTTATAGTTAACCTACATAGTACAAGTGCGGGCTAGGTATCCTAGATAATCCAAGTGCCCGCTAGGTAACCTACATAGTGCAAGTGCCCGCAAGTTAACCTAGATAGTCCAAGTGCCCGCTGGTAACCTACATATTCCAAGAGCCCGCTAGGTAACCTTGATAGTCCAAGTGCCTTATAGTTAACCTACATAGTCCAAGTGCGGGCTAGGTATCCTAGATAGTCCAAGTGCCCGCTAGGTAACCTACATAGTCCATTGCCCGCTAGGTAACCTACATAGTGCAAGTGCCCGCTAGTTAACCTAGATAGTCCAAGTGCCCGCTAGTTAACCTAGATATTCCAAGTGTCCGCTAGGTAACTTACATAGTCCAAGTGCCCGCTAGTTAACCTAGATAGTCCAAGGGCCCGCTAGTTAACTAGGATCGTCCGGGTGCCCTCTAGTTAACTTACATAGTCCAAGGGCCTGCTAGTTAACCTACATAGACCAAGAGCCCGCTAGTTTACCTACATAGTCCAAGTGCCCGCTAGGTAACCTAGACAGTCCAAGTGACCACTAGGTTACCTACATAGTCCAAGTGCCCGTTCGTTAACCTACGTAGTCCAAGGGCCCGCTAGGTAATGTAGATAGCCCAAGTGCCCGCTAGGGAACGTACATAGTCAAAGTGCCCGGTAGGTAACCTAGATAGTCCAAGTGCCCGCTAGTTAACCTACATATTCCAAGTGCCTGCTAGGTAAACTACATAGTCCAAGTGCCCGCTAGTTAACCTACATAGTCCAAGTGCCCACTAGGTAATCTATACAGTCCAAGTGCCTGCTAGTCAACCTAGACAGTCCAGGTACACGCTAGGGAACCTACATAGTCCAAGCGCCCGTTAGTTAACCTAGTTAGTCAAAGTGCCTGTTAGCTAACAAACATAGTCCAAGTGCCCGTTCGTTAACCTAGATAGTCCAAGTGCCCGCTAGGTAACCTAGAGAGTCCAAGTGCCCGCTAGGTAACCTACATAGTCCAAGTGTCCATTCGTTATCCTAGATAGTCCAAGTGCCCGCCTCGTAACCTGGATAGTCCAAGTGCCAGCTAGTTAACCTACATAGGCCAAGTGCCCGTTAGGTAACCTACATAGTCCAAATGCCTGCTAGTAACCTACATAGTCCAAGTGCCCGATAGGGAACTCACATACTCCAAGTGCCCGCTAGGGAACCTACATAGTCCAAGTGCCCGTTAGGTAACCTAGATAGTCCAAATGCCCGCTAGTTAACTTAGATAATCCAAGTACCCGCTAGGTAACCTAGATAGTTCAAGTGCCCGCTAGGTAATCTATATAGTCCAAATGCCCGCTAGGGAACCTACATAATCCAAGTACCCAATAATTAACCTACATAGTCCATGTGCCTGCTTGGTAAACTACATAGCCCAAGTGCCCACTAAGTAATCTAGACAGTCCAATTGCCTGCTAGTCAACCTAGACAGTCCAGGTCCACGCTAGGGAACCTACATAGTCCAAGCGCCCGTTAGTCAACCTAGATAGTCAAAGTGCCTGTTAGCTAACATACATAGTCCAAGTGCCCGTTCGTTAACCTAGATAGTCCAAGTGGCCGCTAGGGAACCTAGAGAGTCCAAGTGCCCGCTAGGTTACCTACATAGTCCGAGTGTCCGTTCGTTAACCTAGATAGTCCAAGTGCCCGCCTCGTAACCTGGATAGTCCAAGTGCCAGCTAGTTAACCTACATAGTCAAAGTGCCCGATAGGTAACCTACATAGTCCAAGTGCCTTCTAGGGAACCTATATAGTCCAAGTGCCCGCTAGGTAACCTAGACAGTCCAAGTGCCCGCTAGTTAACCTACATAGTCCAAGTGCCCGCTAGTTAACCTAGACAGGCCAAGTGCCCGTTAGCTAACCTAGATGTCCAAGGGCCCGCTAGTTGACCTACATAGACCAAGTACCCGCTAGTTAAATTAGATAGTCCTAGTGCCCTTTAGTTAACCTAGATAGTCCAAGTGCCCTCTAGGGGACATACATACTCCTAGAGCCCGCTAGGGTATGTACATAGACCAAGTGGCCGCTAGGTAACCTTGATAGTCCACGTGCCCGCTAGTTAACCTACATAGTCCAAGTGCCCGATAGAAACCTATATAGTCCAAGTGCCCGATAAAGAGCTTACAAAGTCCAAGTGCCCGCTATGGAACCTACATAGTCCAAGTGCCCGTTAGGGAACCAATAGTCTTAGTGCTGGCTAGGGAACTTGCATCATCCAAGTGCCCGCTAGGTAACCTAGATAGTCCAAGGGCCCGCTAGTTAACCTACATAGTCCAAGTGCCCGATAGAGAACCTACATAGTCCAAGTGCCCGCTGAGGAACCTACATAGTCCAAGTGCCCGCTAGGGAACCTGCATACTCCAAGTGTCCGTTAGGGAACGTACATAGTTCAAGAGCCCGCTAAGTAACCTAGATAGTCCAAGTGCCCGCTAGGTAACCTAGATGGTCCACAGGCCCGCTTGTTAACCTATATAGTCCAAGTGCCCGCGAGGTCACCTACATTGTCCAAGTGACCGATTGGGAACCTACATAGGCCAAGTGCCTGTTAGGTAACCTACATAGTCCAAATGCCCGCTAGTAACCTACATAGTCCAAGTGCCCGATGGGGAACTCACATACTCCAAATGCCCGCTAGGGAACCTACATACTCCAAGTGCCCGTTAGGTAACCTAGATAGTCCAAGTGCCCGCTAGTTAACCTAGATAGTTCAAGTGCCCGCTAATTAACCAGGATCATCCAAGTGCCCTCTTGTTAACTTACATAGTCAAAGGACCTGCTAGTTAACCTACATAGACCAAGGGCCCGCTAGTTAACTTACATAGTCCAAGTGCCCGCTAGGTAACCTTGACAATCCAAGTGACCACTAGGTTACCTACATAGTCCAAGTGCCCGTTCGTTAACCTACATAGTCCAAGGGCCCGCTAGGTAATGTAGATAGCCCAAGTGCCCGCTAGGGAACGTACATACTCCAAGTGCCCGGTAGGTAACTTAGATAGTCCAAATGCCCACTAGTTAACCTACATAGTACAAGTGCCTGCTAGGTAAACTACATAGTCCAAGTGCCCACTAGGTAATCTAGACAACCAAGTGCCTGCTAGTCAACATAGACAGTCCAGGTACACGCTAGGGAACCTACATAGTCCAAGCGCCCGTTAGTTAACCTAGATAGTCAAAGTGCCTGTTAGCTAACATACATAGTCCAAGTGCCCGTTCGTTAACCTAGATAGTCCAAGTGCCCGCTAGGTAACCTAGATAGTCCAAATGCCCGCCTCATAACCTGGATAGTCCAAGTGCCAGCTAGTTAACCTACATATTCAAAGTGCCCGATAGGTAACCTACATAGTCCAAGTGCCTTCTAGGGAACCTATATAGTCCAAGGGCCCGCTAGGTAACTTAGACAGTCCAAGTGCCCGCTAGTTAACCTACATAGTCCTAGTGCCCCCTAGTTAACCTAGACAGACCAAGTGCCCGTTAGCTAACCTAGATAGTCCAAGGGCCCGCTAGTTGACCTACATAGACCAAGTACCCGCTAGTTAAATTAGATAGTCCTAGTGCCCTTTAGTTAACCCAGATAGTCCAAGTGCCCTCTAGAGGACATACATAGTCCTAGTGCCCGCTAGGGTATGTACATAGACCAAGTGCCCGCTAGGTAACATTGATAGTCCACGTGCCCGCTAGTTAACCTACATAGTCCAAGTGCCCGATAGAAACCTATATAGTCCAAGTGCCCGATAAAGAACCTACAAAGGCCAAGTGCCCGCTATGGAACCTACATAGTCCAAGTGCCCGTTAGGAAACAATAGTCTTAATGCTGGCTAGGGAACTTGCATCATCCAAGTGCCCGCTAGGTAACCTAGATAGTCCAAGGGTCCGCTGGTTAACCTACATAGTCCAAGTGCCCGATAGGGAACCTACATAGTCCAAGTGCCCGCTGAGGAACCTACATAGTCCAAGTGCCCGCTAGGGAACCTACATACTCCAAGTGCCCTTTAGGGAACGTACATAGTTCAAGTGCCTGCTAAGTAACCTAGATAGTCCAAGTGCCCGCTAGGTAACCTAGATGGTCCACAGGCCCGCTTGTTAACCTATATAGTCCAAGTGCCGGCGAGGTCACCTACATTGTCCAAGTGACCGATAGGGAACCTACATAGGCCAAGTGCCCGTTAGGTAACCTACATAGTCCAAATGCCCGCTAGTAACTTACATAGTCCAAGTGCCCAATAGGGAACTCACATACTCCAAGTGCCCGCTAGGGAACCTACATAGTCTAAGTGCCCGTTAGGTAACCTAGATAGTCCATGTGCCCGCTAGTTAACCTAGATAGTCCATGTGCCCGCTAATTAACCAGGATCGTCCAAGTGCCCTCTAGTTAACTTACATAGTCAAAGGGCCTGCTAGTTAACCTACATAGACCAAGGTCCCGCTAGTTAACTTACATAGTCCAAGTGCCCGCTAGGTAACCTAGACAGTCCAAGTGACCACTAGGTTACCTACATAGTCCAAGTGCCCGTTCGTTAACCTAGGTAGTCCAAGGGCCCGCTGGGTAATGTAGATAGCCCAAGTGCCCGCTAGGGAACGTACATAGTCCAAGTGCCCGGTAGGTAACCTAGATAGTCCAAGTGCCCGCTAGTTAACCTACATAGTCCAATTGCCTCCTAGGTAAACTACATAGTCCAAGTGCCCACTAGGTAATCTAGACAGTCCAAGTGCCTGCTAGTCAACCTAGACAGTCCAGGTACACGCTAGGGAACCTACATAGTCCAAGCACCCGTTAGTTAACCTAGATAGTCCAAGTGCCTGTTAGCTAACATACATAGTCCAAGTGCCCGTTCGTTAACCTAGATAGTCCAAGTGCCCGCTAGGTAACCTAGAGAGTCCAAGTGCCCGCTAGGTTACCTACATAGTGCAAGTGTCCGTTCGTTAACCTAGATAGTCCAAGTGCCCGCCTCGTAACCTGGATAGTCCAAGTGCCAGCTAGTTAACCTACATAGGCCAAGTGCCCGTTAGGTAACCTACATAGTCCAAATGCCCGCTAGTAACCTACATAGTCCAAGTGCCAGATAGGGAACTCACATACTCCAAGTGCCCGCTAGGGAACCTACATAGTCCAAGTGCCCGTTAGGTCACCTAGATAGTCCAAATGCCCGCTAGTTAACCTAGATAATCCAAGTACCCGCTAGGTAACCTAGATAGTTCAAGTGCCCGCTAGGTAATCTATATAGTCCAAATGCCCGCTAGGGAACCTACATAATCCAAGTACCCACTAATTAACCTACATAGTCCATGTGCCTGCTAGGTAAACTACATAGTCCAAGTGCCCACTAGGTAATCTAGACAGTCCAATTGCCTGCTAGTCAACCTAGACAGTCCAGGTACACGCTAGGGAACCTACATAGTCCAAGCGCCCGTTAGTTAACCTAGATAGTCAAAGTGCCTGTTAGCTAACATACATAGTCCAAGTGCCCGTTCGTTAACCTAGATAGTCCAAGTGCCCGCTAGGGAACCTAGAGAGTCCAAGTGCCCGCTAGGTTACATACATAGTCCGAGTGTCCGTTCGTTAACCTAGATAGTCCAAGTGCCCGCCTCGTAACCTGGATAGTCCAAGTGCCAGCTAGTTAACCTACATAGTCAAAGTGCCCGATAGGTAACCTACATAGTCCAAGGGCCCGCTAGTTAACCTACATAGTCCAAGTGCCCGATAGGGAACCTACATAGTCCAAGTGCCCGCTGAGGAACCTACATAGTCCAAGTGCCCGCTAGGGAACCTACATACTCCAAGTGCCCGTTAGGGAACGTACATAGTTCAAGTGCCCGCTAAGTAACCAAGATAGTCCAAGTGCCCGCTAGATAACCTAGATGGTCCACAGGCCCGCTTGTTAACCTATATAGTCCAAGTGCCCGCGAGGTCACATACATTGTCCAAGTGACCGATAGGGAACCTACATAGGCCCAGTGCCCGTTAGGTAACCTACATAGTCCAAATGCCCGCTAGTAACTTACATAGTCCAAGTGCCCGTTAGGGAACTCACATACTCCAAGTGCCCGCTAGGGAACCTACATAGTCCAAGTGCCCGTTAGGTAACCTAGATAGTCCAAGTGCCCGCTAGTTAACCTAGATAGTCCAAGTGCCCGCTAATTAACCAGGATCGTCCAAGTGCCCTCTAGTTAACTTACATAGTCAAAGGGCCTGCTAGTTAACCTACGTAGACCAAGGGCCCGCTAGTTAACTTACATAGTCCAAGTGCCCGCTAGGTAACCTAGACAGTCCAAGTGACCACTAGGTTACCTACATAGTCCAAGTGCCCGTTCGTTAACCTACATAGTCCAAAGGCCCGCTAGGTAATGTAGATAGCCCAAGTGCCCGCTAGGGAACGTACATAGTCCAAGTGCCCGGTAGGTAACCTAGATAGTCCAAGTGCCCGCTAGTTAACCTACATAGTCCAATTGTCTGCTAGGTAAACTACATAGTCCAAGTGCCCACTAGGTAATCTAGACAGTCCAATTGCCTGCTAGTCAACCTAGACAGTCCAGGTACACGCTAGGGAACCTACATAGTCCAAGCGCCCGTTAGTTAACCTAGATAGTCAAAGTGCCTGTTAGCTAACATACATAGTCCAAGTGCCCGTTCGTTAACCTAGATAGTCCAAGTGCCCGCTAGGGAACCTAGAGAGTCCAAGTGCCCGCTAGGTTACATACATAGTCCGAGTGTCCGTTCGTTAACCTAGATAGTCCAAGTGCCCGCCTCGTAACCTGGATAGTCCAAGTGCCAGCTAGTTAACCTACATAGTCAAAGTGCCCGATAGGTAACTTACATAGTCCAAGGGCCCGCTAGTTAACCTACATAGTCCAAGTGCCCGATAGGGAACCTACATAGTCCAAGTGCCCGCTGAGGAACATACATAGTCCAAGTGCCCGCTAGGGAACCTACATACTCCAAGTGCCCGTTAGGGAACGTACATAGTTCAAGTGCCCGCTAAGTAACCAAGATAGTCCAAGTGCCCGCTAGATAACCTAGATGGTCCACAGGCCCGCTTGTTAACCTATATAGTCCAAGTGCCCGCGAGGTCACATACATTGTCCAAGTGACCGATAGGGAACCTACATAGGCCCAGTGCCCGTTAGGTAACCTACATAGTCCAAATGCCCGCTAGTAACTTACATAGTCCAAGTGCCCGTTAGGGAACTCACATACTCCAAGTGCCCGCTAGGGAACCTACATAGTCCAAGTGCCCGTTAGGTAACCTAGATAGTCCAAGTGCCCGCTAGTTAACCTAGATAGTCCAAGTGCCCGCTAATTAACCAGGATCGTCCAAGTGCCCTCTAGTTAACTTACATAGTCAAAGGGCCTGCTAGTTAACCTACATAGACCAAGGGCCCGCTAGTTAACTTACATAGTCCAAGTGCCCGCTAGGTAACCTAGACAGTCCAAGTGACCACTAGGTTACCTACATAGTCCAAGTGCCCGTTCGTTAACCTACATAGTCCAAAGGCCCGCTAGGTAATGTAGATAGCCCAAGTGCCCGCTAGGGAACGTACATAGTCCAAGTGCCCGGTAGGTAACCTAGATAGTCCAAGTGCCCGCTAGTTAACCTACATAGTCCAATTGCCTGCTAGGTAAACTACATAGTCCAAGTGCCCACTAGGTAATCTAGACAGTCCAAGTGCCTGCTAGTCAACCTAGACAGTCCAGGTACACGCTAGGGAACCTACATAGTCCAAGCGCCCGTTAGTTAACCTAGATAGTCAAAGTGCCTGTTAGCTAACATACATAGTCCAAGTGCCCGTTCGTTAACCTAGATAGTCCAAGTGCCCGCTAGGTAACCTAGAGAGTCCAAGTGCCCGCTAGGTTACCTACATAGTGCAAGTGTCCGTTCGTTAACCTAGATAGTCCAAGTGCCCGCCTCGTAACCTGGATAGTCCAAGTGCCAGCTAGTTAACCTACATAGTCAAAGTGCCCGATAAGTAACCTACCTAGTCCAAGTGCCTTTTAGGGAACCTATATAGTCCAAGTGCCCGCTAGGTAACCTAGACAGTCCAAGTGCCCGCTAGTTAACCTACATAGTCCAAGTGCCTGCTAGTTAACATAGACAGACCAAGTGCCCATTAGCTAACCTAGATAGTCCAAGGGCCCGCTAGTTGACCTACATAGACCAAGTACCCGCTAGTTAAATTAGATAGTACTAGTGCCCTTTAGTTAACCCAGATAGTCCAAGTGCCCTCTAGGGGACATACATAGTCCTAGTGCCCGCTAGAGTATGTACATAGACCAAGTGCCCGCTAGGTAACCTTGATAGTCCACGTGCCCGCTAGTTAACCTACATAGTCCAAGTGCCCGATAGAAACCTATATACTCCAAGTGCCCGATAAAGAACCTACAAAGTACAAGTGCCCGCTATGGAACCTACATAGTCCAAGTGCCCGTTAGGGAACCAATCGTCTTAGTGCTGGCTAGGGAACTTGTATCATCCAAGTGCCCGCTAGGTAATCTAGATAGTCCAAGGGCCCGCTAGTTAACCTACATAGTCCAAGTGCACGATAGGGAACCTACATAGTCCAAGTGCCCGCTGAGGAACGTACATAGTCCAAGTGCCCGCTAGGGAACCAACATACTCCAAGTGCCGTTAGAGAACGTACATAGTTCAAGTGCCCGCTAAGTAACCTAGATAGTCCAAGTGCCCGCAAGGAAACCTAGATGGTCCACAGGCCCGCTTGTTAACCTATATAGTCCAAGGGCCCGCGAGGTCACCTACATTGTCGAAGTGCCCGATAGGGAACCTACATAGGCCAAGTGCCCGTTAGGTAACCTACATAGTCCAAATGCCCGCTAGTAACCTACATAGTCCAAGTGCCCGATAGGGAACTCACATACTCCAAGTGCCCGCTAGGGAACCTACATAGTCCAAGTGCCCGTTAGGTAACCTAGATAGTCCAAGGGACCACTGGTTAACCTAGATAGTCCAAGTGCCCGCCAATTAACCAGGATCGTCCAAGTGCCCTCTAGTTAACTTACATAGTCAAAGGGCCTGCTAGTTAACCTACATAGATCAAGGGCCCGCTAGTTAACCTAGATAGTCCAAGCGCCCGTTCGTTAACCTAGATAGTCCAAGTGCCCGCTAGGTAACCTAGACAGTCCAACTTCCCGCTAGGTTACCTACATAGTCCAAGTGTCCGTTCGTTAACCTAGATAGTCCAAGTGCCCGCTAGGTAAACTAGACAGTCCAAGTGCCCGCTAGGTTACCTACATAGTCCAGGTGCATGTTCATTAACCTAGACCATCCAAGAGCCCGCTGGTAACCTACATATTCCAAGAACCCGCTAGGTAACCTTGATAGTCCAAGTGGCTTATAGTTAACCTACATAGTCCAAGTGCGGGCTAGGTAACCTAGATAGTCCAAGTGCCCGCTAGATAACCTACATAGTCCATGTGCCCGCTAGGTAACCTACATAGTGCAAGTGCCCGCTAGTTAACCTAGATAGTACAAGTGCCCACTAGTAAACCTAGATAGTCCAAGGGCCCGCTAGTTAACCTAGATAGTCCAAGTGCCCGCTAGTTAACCTAGATATTCCAAGTGTCCGCTAGGTAACTTACATAGTCCAAGTGCCCGCTAGTTAACCTAGATAGTCCAAGTGCCCGCTAGTTAACCTACATAGTCCAAGGGCCCGCTAGTTAACTAGGATCGTCCAAGTGCCCTCTAGTTAACTTACATAGTCCAAGGGCCTGCTAGTTAACCTACATAGACCAAGAGCCCGCTAGTTAACCTTCATAGTCCAAGTGCCCGCTAGGTAACCTAGACAGTCCAAGTGACCATTAGGTTACATACATTGTCCAAGTGCCCGTTCGTTAACCTACGTAGTCCAAGTGCCCGCTAGGTAACGTAGATAGCCCAAGTGCCCGCTAGAGAACGTACATAGTCCGTGGGCCCGCTAGGTAACCTAGATAGTCCAAGTGCCCGCTAGTTAACCTACATAGTCCAAGTGCCTGCTAGGTAAACTACATAGTCCAAGTGCCCACTAGGTAACCTAGACAGTCCAATTGCCCGCTAGTTAACCTAGACAGTCCAAGTACCCGCTAGGGAACCTACATAGTACAAGCGCCCGCTAGCGAACCTACATAGTCCAAATGCTCGCTAGGCAACCTACATAGTCCAAGTGCCCGTTAGTTAACCTAGATAGTCAAAGTGCCTGCTAGGTAACCAAGATAGTCCAAGTGCCCGCTAGGTAACCTACATAGTCCAAGGGCCCGTTAGGTAACCTTGATAGTCCAAATGGCCGTTAGCTAACCTAGATAGTCAAAGTGTCCGCTAGATAACCTACATAGTCCAAGTGCCCGTTCGTTAACCTAGATAGTCCACTTGCCCGCTAGGTTACCTAGACAGTCCAAGTGCCCGCTAGGTTACCTACATAGTCCAAGTGCACGTTCGTTAACCTAGATAGTCCAAGTACCCCCTGGTAACCTACATAGTCCAAGAGCCGGCTAGGTAACCTTGATAGTCCAAGTGCCTTCTAGTTAACCTACATAGGCCAAGTGCCCGCTAGGTAACCTACATAGTCCAAGTGCCCGTTCGTTAACCTAGATAATCCAAGTGCCCGCTAGGTAACCTAGACAATCCAAGTGCCCGTTAGCTAACCTAGATAGTCCAAGGGCCCGCTAGTTGACCTACATAGACCAAGTACCCGCTAGATAAACTAGATAGTCTTAGGGCCCTTTAGTTAACCCAGATAGTCCAAGTACCCTCTAGGGGACATACATAGTCTTAGTGTCCGCTAGGGTATGTACATAGACCAAGTGCCCGCTAGGTAACCTTGATAGTCCACGTGCCCGCTAGTTAACCTACATAGTCCAAGTGCCCGATAGAAACCTATATAGTCCAAGTGCCCGATAAAGAACCTACAAAGTCCAAGTGCCCGCTATGGAACCTACATAGTCCAAGTGCCCGTTAGGGAAACAATAGTCTTAGTGCTGGCTAGGTTACTTGCATCATCCATGTGCCCGCTAGGTAACGTAGATAGCCCAAGTGCCCGCTAGGGAACGTACATAGTCCAAGGGCCCGCTAGGTAACCTAGATAGTCCAAGTGCCCGCTAGTTAACCTACATAGTCCAAGTGCCTGCTAGGTAAACTACATAGTCCAAGTGCCCACTAGGTAACCTAGACAGTCCAATTGCCCGCTAGTTAACCTAGACAGTCCAAGTACCCGCTAGGGAACCTACATAGTCCAAGCGCCCGCTAGGGAACCTACATAGTCCAAATGCTCGCTAGGCAACCTACATAGTCCAAGTGCCCGTTAGTTAACCTAGATAGTCAAAGTGCCTGCTAGGTCACCAAGATAGTCCAAGTGCCCGCTAGGTAACCTACATAGTCCAAGTGCCCGTTAGGTAACCTTGATAGTCCAATTGGCCGTTAGCTAACCTAGATAGTCAAAGTGTCCGCTAGATAACCTACATAGTCCAAGTGCCCGTTCGTTAACCTAGATAGTCCAAGTGCCCGCTAGGTTACCTAGACAGTCCAAGTGCCCGCTAGGTTACCTACATAGTCCAAGTGCACGTTCGTTAACCTAGATAGTCCAAGTGCCCCCTGGTAACCTACATAGTCCAAGAACCGGCTAGGTAACCTTGATAGTCCAAGTGCCTTCTAGTTAACCTACATAGGCCAAGTGCCCGCTAGGTAACCTACATAGTCCAAGTGCCCGTTCGTTAACCTAGATAATCCAATTGCCCTCTAGGTAACCTAGACAGTCCAAGTGCCCGTTAGCTAACCTAGATAGTCCAAGGGCTCGCTAGTTGACCTACATAGACCAAGTACCCGCTAGATAAACTAGATAGTCCTAGGGCCCTTTAGTGAACCCAGATAGTCCAAGTGCCCTCTAGGGGACATACATAGTCTTAGTGTCCGCTAGGGTATGTACATAGACCAAGTGCCCGCTAGGTAACCTTGATAGTCCACGTGCCCGCTAGTTAACCTACATAGTCCAAGTGCCCGATAGAAAGCTATATAGTCCAAGTGCCTGATAAAGAACCTACAAAGTCCAAGTGCCCGCTATGGAACCTACATAGTCCAAGTGCCCGTTAGGGAACCAATAGTCTTAGTGCTGGCTAGGGAACTTGCATCATCCAAGTGCCCGCTAGGTAACCTAGATAGTCCAAGGGCCCGCTAGTTAACCTACATAGTCCAAGTGCCCGATAGGGAACCTACATAGTCCAAGTGCCCGCTGAGGAACCTACATAGTCCAAGTGCCCGTTAGGTAACCTTGATAGTCCAAGTGCCTTATAGTTAACCTACATAGTCCAAGTGCGGGCTAGGTATCGTAGATAGTCCAAGTGCCCGCTAGGTAACCTACATAGTGCAAGTGCCCGCTAGTTTACCTAGATAGTCCAAGTGCCTGCTAGGTAACCTAGATAGTCCAAGTGACCACTAGGTTACCTACATAGTCCAAGTGCCCGTTCGTTATCCTACGTAGTCCAAGGGCCCGCTAGGTAATGTAGATAGCCCAAGTGCCCGCTAGGGAACGTACATAGTCCAAGTGCCCGGTAGGTAACCTAAATAGTCCAAGTGCCCGGTAGTTAACCTACATAGTCCAAGTGCCTGCTAGGTAAACTACATAGTCAAAGTGCCCGCTAGTTAACCTACATAGTCCAAGTGCCCACTAGGTAATCTAGACAGTCCAAGTGCCTGCTAGTCAACCTAGACAGTCCAGGTACACGCTAGGGAACCTACATAGTCCAAGCGCCCGTTAGTTAACCTAGATAGTCTAGTGCCTGTTAGCTAACATACATAGTCCAAGTGCCCGTTCGTTAACCTAGATAGTCCAAGTGCCCGCTAGGTAACCTAGAGAGTCCAAGTGCCCGCTAGGTTACCTACATAGTCCAAGTGTCCATTCGTTAACCTAGATAGTACAAGTGTCCGCCTCATAACCTGGATAGTCCAAGTGCCAGCTAGTTAACCTACATAGGCCAAGTGCCCGTTAGGTAACCTACATAGTCCAAATGCCCGCTCGTAACCTACATAATCCAAGTGCCCGATAGGGAATTCACATACTCCAAATGCCCGCTAGGGAACCTTAATAGTCCAAGTGCCCGTTAGGTAACCTAGATAGTCCAAATGCCCGCTAGTTAACCTAGATAATCCAAGTACCCGCTAGGTAACCTAGATAGTTCAAGTGCCCGCTAGGTAATCTATATAGTCCAAATGCCCTCTAGGGAACCTACATAATCCAAGTACCACTAATTAACCTACATAGTCCATGTGCCTGCTTGGTAAACTACATAGTCCAAGTGCCCACTAAGTAATCTATACAGTCCAATTGCCTGCTAGTCAACCTAGACAATCCAGGTACACGCTAGGGAACCTACATAGTCCAAGCGCCCGTTAGTTAACCTAGATAGTCAAAGTGCCTGTTAGCTAACATACATAGTCCAAGTGTCCGTTCGTTAACCTAGATAGTCCAAGTGCCCGCTAGGTAACCTAGAGAGTCCAAGTGCCCGCTAGGTTACCTACATAGTCCGAGTGTCCGTTCGTTAACCTAGATAGTCCAAGTGCCCGCCTCGTAACCTGGATAGTCCAAGTGCCAGCTAGTTAACCTACATAGTCAAAGTGCCCGATAGGTAACCTACATAGTCCAAGTGCCTTCTAGGGAACCTATATTGTCCAAGTGCCCGCTAGGTAACCTAGACAGTCCAAGTGCCCGCTAGTTAACCTACATAGTCCAAGTGCCCGCTAGTTAACCTAGACAGGCCAAGTGCCCGTTAGCTAACCTAGATGTCCAAGGGCCCGCTAGTTGACCTACATAGACCAAGTACCCGCTAGTTAATTTAGATAGTCCTAGTGCCCTTTAGTTAACCCAGATAATCCAAGTGCCCTCTAGGGGACATACATAGTCCTAAAGCCCGCTAGAGTATGTACATAGACCAAGTGGCCGCTAGGTAACCTTGATAGTCCACGTGCCCGCTAGTTAACCTTCATAGTCCAAGTGCCCCATAGAAACCTATATAGTCCAAGTGCCCGATAAAGAACCTACAAAGTCCAAGTGCCCGATATGGAACCTACATAGTCCAAGTGCCCTTTAGGGAACCAATAGTCTTAGTGCTGGCTAGGGAACTTGCATCATCCAAGTGCCCGCTAGGTAACCTAGATAGTCCAAGGGCCCGCTAGTTAACCTACATAGTCCACGTGCCCGATAGGGAACCTACATAGTCCAAGTGCCCGCTGAGGAACCTACATAGTCCAAGTGCCCGCTAGGGAACCTACATACTCCAAGTGCCCGTTAGGGAACGTACATAGTTCAAGAGCCCGCTAAGTAACCTAGATAGTCAAAGTGCCCGCTAGGTAACCTAGATGGTCCACAGGCCCGCTTATTAACCTATATAGTCCAAGTGCCGGCGAGGTCACCTACATTGTCCAAGTGACCGATAGGGAACCTACATAGGCCAAGTGCCCGTTAGGTAACCTACATAGTCCAAATGCCCGCTAGTAACCTACATAGTCCAAGTGCCCGATAGGGAACTCACATACTCCAAGTGCCCGCTAGTTAACCTAGATAGTCCAAGTGCCCGCTAATTAACCAGGATCGTCCAAGTGCCCTCTAGTTAACTTACATAGTCAAAGGGCCTGCTAGTTAACCTACATAGACCAAGGGCCCGCTAGTTAACTTACATAGTCCATGTGCCCGCTAGGTAACCTAGACAGTCCAAGTGACCACTAGGTTACCTACATAGTCCAAGTGCCCGTTCGTTAACCTACGTAGTCCAAGGGCCCGCTAGGTAATGTAGATAGCCCAAGTGCCCGCTAGGGAACGTACATAGTCCAAGTGCCCGGTAGGTAACCTAGATAGTCCAAGTGCCCGCTAGTTAACCTACATAGTCCAAGTGCCTGCTAGGTAAACTACGTAGTCCAAGTGCCCACTAGGTAATCTAGACAGTCCAAGTGCCTGCTAGTCAACCTAGACAGTCCAGGTACACGCTAGGGAACCTACATAGTCCAAGCGCCCGTTAGTTAACCTAGATAGTCAAAGTGCCTGTTAGCTAACATACATAGTCCAAGTGCCCGTTCGTTAACCTAGATAGTCCAAGTGCCCGCTAGGTAACCTAGAGAGTCCAAGTGCCCGCTAGTTTACCTACATAGTCCAAGTGTCCGTTCGTTAACCTAGATAGTCCAAGTGCCCGCCTCGTAACCTGGATAGTCCAAGTGCCAGCTAGTTAACCTACATAGGCCAAGTGCCCGTTAGGTAACCTACATAGTCCAAATGCCCGCTAGTAACCTACATAGTCCAAGTGCCCGATAGGGAACTCACATACTCCAAGTGTCCGCTATGGAACCTACATAGTCCAAGTGCCCGTTAGGTAACCTAGATAGTCCAAATGCCCGCTAGTTAACCTAGATAATCCAAGTACCCGCTAGGTAACATATATAGTTCAAGTGCCCGCTAGGTAATCTATATAGTCCAAATGCCCGCTAGGGAACCTACATAATCCAAGTACCCACTAATTAACCTACATAGTCCATGTGCCTGCTAGGTAACTACATAGTCCAAGTGCCCACTAGGTAATCTAGAAAGACCAATTGCCTGCTAGTCAACCTAGACAGTCCAGGTACACGCTAGGGAACCTACATAGTCCAAGCGCTCGTTAGTTAACCTAGATAGTCAAAGTGCCAGTTAGCTAACATACATAGTCCAAGTGCCCGTTCGTTAACCTAGATAGTCCAAGTGCCCGCTAGGTAACCTAGAGAGTCCAAGTGCCCGCTAGGTTACCTACATATTCCGAGTGTCCATTCGTTAACCTAGATAGTCCAAGTGCCCGCCTCGTAACCTGGATAGTCCAAGTGCCAGCTAGTTAACCTACATAGTCAAAGTGCCCGATAGGTAACCTACATAGTCCAAGTGCCTTTTAGGGAACCTATATAGTCCAAGTGCCCGCTAGGTAACTTAGACAGTCCAAGTGCCCGCTAGTTAACCTACATAGTCCAAGTACCCGCTAGTTAACCTAGACAGACCAAGTGCCCGTTAGCTAACCTAGATAGTCCAAGGGCCCGCTAGTTGACCTACATAGACCAAGTACCCGCTAGTTAAATTAGATAGTCCTAGTGCCCTTTAGTTAACCCAGATAGTCCAAGTGCCCTCTAGGGGACATACATAGTCCTAGTGCCCGCTAGGGTATGTACATAGACCAAGTGCCCGCTAGGTAACCTTGATAGTCCACGTGCCCGCTAGTTAACCTACACAGTCCAAGTTCCCGATAGAAACCTATATAGTCCAAGTGCCCGATAAAGAACCTACAAAGTCCAAGTGCCCGCTATGGAACCTACATAGTCCAAGTGCCCGTTAGGGAACAATAGTCTTAGTGCTGGCTAGGGAACTTGCATCATCCAAGTGCCCGCTAGGTAACCTAGATAGTCCAAGGGGCCGCTGGTTAACGTACATAGTCCAAGTGCCCGATAGGGAACCTACATAGTCCAAGTGCCCGCTGAGGAACCTACATAGTCCAAGTGCCCGCTAGGGAACCTACATACTCCAAGTGCCCTTTAGGGAACGTACATTGTTCAAGTGCCTGCTAAGTAACCTAGATAGTCCAAGTGCCCGCTAGGTAACCTAGATGGTCCACAGGCCCGCTTGTTAACCTATATAGTCCAAGTGCCGGCGAGGTCACCTACATTGTCCAAGTGACCGATAGGGAACCTACATAGGCCAAGTGCCCGTTAGGTAACCTACATAGTCCAAATGCCCGCTAGTAACTTACATAGTCCAAGTGCCCGATAGGGAACTCACATACTCCAAGTGCCCGCTAGGGAACCTACATAGTCCAAGTGCCCGTTAGGTAACCTAGATAGTCCAAGTGCCCGCTAGTTAACCTAGATAGTCCAAGTGCCCGCTAATTAACCAGGATCGTCCAAGTGCCCTCTAGTTAACTTACATAGTCAAAGGGCCTGATAGTTAACCTACATAGACCAAGGGCCCGCTAGTTAACTTACATAGTCCAAGTGCCCGCTAGGTAACCTAGACAGTCCAAGTGACCACTAGGTTACCTACATAGTCCAAGTGCCCGTTTGTTAACCTACGTAGTCCAAGGGCCCGCTAGGTAATGTAGATAGCCCAAGTGCCCGCTAGGGAACGTACATAGTCCAAGTGCCCGGTAGGTAACCTAGATAGTCCAAGTGCCCGCTAGTTAACCTACATAGTCCAAGTGCCTGCTAGGTAAACTACGTAGTCCAAGTGCCCACTAGGTAATCTAGACAGTCCAAGTGCCTGCTAGTCAACCTAGACAGTCCAGGTACACGCTAGGGAACCTACATAGTCCAAGCGCCCGTTAGTTAACCTAGATAGTCAAAGTGCCTGTTAGCTAACATACATAGTCCAAGTGCCCGTTCGTTAACCTAGATAGTCCAAGTGCCCGCTAGGTAACCTAGAGAGTCCAAGTGCCCGCTAGTTTACCTACATAGTCCAAGTGTCCGTTCGTTAACCTAGATAGTCCAAGTGCCCGCCTCGTAACCTGGATAGTCCAAGTGCCAGCTAGTTAACCTACATAGGCCAAGTGCCCGTTAGGTAACCTACATAGTCCAAATGCCCGCTAGTAACCTACATAGTCCAAGTGCCCGATAGGGAACTCACATACTCCAAGTGTCCGCTATGGAACCTACATAGTCCAAGTGCCCGTTAGGTAACCTAGATAGTCCAAATGCCCGCTAGTTAACCTAGATAATCCAAGTACCCGCTAGGTAACATATATAGTTCAAGTGCCCGCTAGGTAATCTATATAGTCCAAATGCCCGCTAGGGAACCTACATAATCCAAGTACCCACTAATTAACCTACATAGTCCATGTGCCTGCTAGGTAACTACATAGTCCAAGTGCCCACTAGGTAATCTAGAAAGACCAATTGCCTGCTAGTCAACCTAGACAGTCCAGGTACACGCTAGGGAACCTACATAGTCCAAGCGCTCGTTAGTTAACCTAGATAGTCAAAGTGCCAGTTAGCTAACATACATAGTCCAAGTGCCCGTTCGTTAACCTAGATAGTCCAAGTGCCCGCTAGGTAACCTAGAGAGTCCAAGTGCCCGCTAGGTTACCTACATATTCCGAGTGTCCATTCGTTAACCTAGATAGTCCAAGTGCCCGCCTCGTAACCTGGATAGTCCAAGTGCCAGCTAGTTAACCTACATAGTCAAAGTGCCCGATAGGTAACCTACATAGTCCAAGTGCCTTTTAGGGAACCTATATAGTCCAAGTGCCCGCTAGGTAACTTAGACAGTCCAAGTGCCCGCTAGTTAACCTACATAGTCCAAGTACCCGCTAGTTAACCTAGACAGACCAAGTGCCCGTTAGCTAACCTAGATAGTCCAAGGGCCCGCTAGTTGACCTACATAGACCAAGTACCCGCTAGTTAAATTAGATAGTCCTAGTGCCCTTTAGTTAACCCAGATAGTCCAAGTGCCCTCTAGGGGACATACATAGTCCTAGTGCCCGCTAGGGTATGTACATAGACCAAGTGCCCGCTAGGTAACCTTGATAGTCCACGTGCCCGCTAGTTAACCTACACAGTCCAAGTTCCCGATAGAAACCTATATAGTCCAAGTGCCCGATAAAGAACCTACAAAGTCCAAGTGCCCGCTATGGAACCTACATAGTCCAAGTGCCCGTTAGGGAACAATAGTCTTAGTGCTGGCTAGGGAACTTGCATCATCCAAGTGCCCGCTAGGTAACCTAGATAGTCCAAGGGCCCGCTGGTTAACCTACATAGTCCAAGTGCCCGATAGGGAACCTACATAGTCCAAGTGCCCGCTGAGGAACCTACATAGTCCAAGTGCCCGCTAGGGAACCTACATACTCCAAGTGCCCTTTAGGGAACGTACATAGTTCAAGTGCCTGCTAAGTAACCTAGATAGTCCAAGTGCCCGCTAGGTAACCTAGATGGTCCACAGGCCCGCTTGTTAACCTATATAGTCCAAGTGCCGGCGAGGTCACCTACATTGTCCAAGTGACCGATAGGGAACCTACATAGGCCAAGTGCCCGTTAGGTAACCTACATAGTCCAAATGCCCGCTAGTAACTTACATAGTCCAAGTGCCCGATAGGGAACTCACATACTCCAAGTGCCCGCTAGGGAACCTACATAGTCCAAGTGCCCGTTAGGTAACCTAGATAGTCCAAGTGCCCGCTAGTTAACCTAGATAGTCCAAGTGCCCGCTAATTAACCAGGATCGTCCAAGTGCCCTCTAGTTAACTTACATAGTCAAAGGGCCTGCTAGTTAACCTACATAGACCAAGGGCCCGCTAGTTAACTTACATAGTCCAAGTGCCCGCTAGGTAACCTAGACAGTCCAAGTGACCACTAGGTTACCTACATAGTCCAAGTGCCCGTTTGTTAACCTACGTAGTCCAAGGGCCCGCTAGGTAATGTAGATAGCCCAAGTGCCCGCTAGGGAACGTATATAGTCCAAGTGCCTGGTAGGTAACCTAGATAGTCCAAGTGCCCGCTAGTTAACCTACATAGTCCAAGTGCCTGCTAGGTAAACTACATAGTCCAAGTGCCCACTAGGTAATCTAGACAGTCCAAGTGCCTGCTAGTCAACCTAGACAGTCCAGGTACACGCTACGGAACCTACATAGTCCAAGCACCCGTTAGTTAACCTAGATAGTCAAAGTGCCTGTTAGCTAACATACATAGTCCAAGTGCCCGTTCGTTAACCTAGATAGTCCAAGTGCCCGCTAGGTAACCTAGAGAGTCCAAGTGCCCGCTAGGTTACCTACATAGTCCAAGTGTCCGTTCGTTAACCTAGGTAGTCCAAGTGCCCGCCTCTTAACCTGGATAGTCCAAATGCCAGCTAGTTAACCTACATAGGCCAAGTGCCCATTAGGTAACCTACATAGTCCAAATGCCCGCTAGTAACTTACATAGTCCAAGTGCCCGATAGGGAACTCACATACTCCAAGTGCCCGCTAGGGAACCTACATAGTCCAAGTGCCCGTTAGGTCACCTAGATAGTCCAAATGCCCGCTAGTTAACCTAGATAATCCAAGTACCCGCTAGGTAACCTAGATAGTTCAAGTGCCCCCTAGGAAATCTATATAGTCCAAATGTCCCCTAGGGAACCTACATAATCCAAGTACCCACTAATTAACCTACATAGTCCATGTGCCTGCTAGGTAAACTACATAGTCCAAGTGACCACTAGGTAATCTAGACAGTCCAATTGCCTGCTAGTCAACCTAGACAGTCTAGGTACACGCTAGGGAACCTACATAGTCCAAGCGCCCGTTAGTTAACCTAGATAGTCAAAGTGCCTGTTAGCTAACATACATAGTCCAAGTGCCCGTTCGTTAACCTAGATATTCCAAGTGCCCGCTAGGGAACCTAGAGAGTCCAAGTGCCCGCTAGGTTACCTACATAGTCCGAGTGTCCGTTCGTTAACCTAGATAGTCCAAGTGCCCGCCTCGTAACCTGGATAGTCCAAGTGCCAGCTAGTTAACCTACATAGTCAAAGTGCCCGATAGGTAACCTAAATAGTCCAAGTGCCTTCTAGGGAACCTATATAGTCCAAGTGCCCGCTAGGTAACGTAGACAGTCCAAGTGCCCGCTAGTTAACCTGCATAGTCCAAGTGCCCGCTAGTTAACCTAGACAGACCAAGTGCCCGTTAGCTAACCTAGATAGTCCAAGGGCCCGCTAGTTCGCCTACATAGACCAAGTACCCGCTAGTTAAATTAGATAGTCCTAGTGCCCTTTAGTTAACCCAGATAGTCCAAGTGCCCTCTAGGGGACATACATAGTCCTAGTGCCCGCTAGGGTATGTACATAGACCAAGTGCCCGCTAGGTAACCTTGATAGTCCACGTGCCCGCTAGTTAACCTACATAGTCCAAGTGACCGATAGAAACCTATATAGTCCAAGTGCCCGATAAAGAAACTACAAAGTCCAAGTGCCCGCTATGGAACCTACATAGTCCAAGTGCCCGTTAGGGAACCAATAGTCTTAGTGCTGGCTAGGGAACTTTCATCATCCAAGTGCCCGCTAGGTAACCTAGATAGCCCAAGGGCCCGCTAGTTAACCTACATAGTCCAAGTGCCCGAGAGGGAACCTACATAGTCCAAGTGCCCGCTGAGGAACCTACATAGTCCAAGTGCCCGCTAGGGAACCTACATACTCCAAGTGACCGTTAGGGAACGTACATAGTTCAAGTGCCCGCTAAGTAACCAAGATACTCCAAGTGCCCGCTAGGTAACCTTGATGGTCCACAGGCCCGCTTGTTAACCTATATAGTCCAAGTGCCCGCGAGGTCACCTACATTGTCCAAGTGACCAATAGGGAACCTACATAGGCCCAGTGCCCGTTAGGTAACCTACATAGTCCAAATGCCCGCTAGTATCTTACATAGTCCAAGTGCCCGTTAGGGAACTCACATACTCCAAGTGCCCGCTAGGGAACCTACATAGTCCAAGTGCCCGTTAGGTAACCTAGATAGTCCAAGTGCCCGCTAGTTAACCTAGATAGTCCAAGTGCCCGCTAATTAACCAGGATCGTCCAAGTGCCCTCTAGTTAACTTACATAGTCAAAGGGCCTGCTAGTTAACCTACATAGACCAAGGGCCCACTAGTTAACTTACATAGTCCAAGTGCCCGCTAGGTAACCTAGACAGTCCAAGTGACCACTAGGTTACCTACATAGTCCAAGTGCCCGTTCGTTAACCTACGTAGTCCAAGGGCCCGCTAGGTAATGTAGATAGCCCAAGTGCCCGCTTGGGAACGTACATAGTCCAAGTGCCCGGTAGGTAACCTAGATAGTCCAAGTGCCCGCTAGTTAACCTACATAGTCCAAGTGCCTGCTAGGTAAACTACATAGACCAAGTGCCCACTAGGTAATCTAGACAGTCCAAGTGCCTGCTAGTCAACCTAGACAGTCCAGGTACACGCTAGGGAACCTACATAGTCCAAGCGCCCGTTAGTTAACCTAGATAGTCAAAGTGCCTGTTAGCTAACATACATAGTCCAAGTGCCCGTTCGTTAACCTAGATAGTCCAAGTGCCCGCTGGGTAACCTAGAGAGTCCAAGTGCCCGCTAGGTTACCTACATAGTGCAAGTGTCCGTTCGTTAACCTAGATAGTCCAAGTGCCCGCCTCGTAACCTGGATAGTCCAAGTGCCAGCTAGTTAACCTACATAGTCAAAGTGCCCGATAGGTAACCTACATAGTCCAAGTGCCTTCTAGGGAACCTATATTGTCCAAGTGCCCGCTAGGTAACTTAGACAGTCCAAGTGCCCGCTAGTTAACCTACATAGTCCATGTGCCCGCTAGTTAACATAGACAGACCAAGTGCCCATTAGCTAACCTAGATAGTCCAAGGGCCCGCTAGTTGACCTACATAGACCAAGTACCCGCTAGTTAAATTAGATAGTACTAGTGCCCTTTAGTTAACCCAGAAAGTCCAAGTACCCTCTAGGGGACATACATAGTCATAGTGCCCGCTAGGGTATGTACATAGACCAAGTGCCCGCTAGGTAACCTTGATAGTCCACGTGCCCGCTAGTTAACCTACATAGTCCAAGTGCCCGATAGAAACCTATATAGTCCAAGTGCCCGATAAAGAACCTACAAAGTACAAGTGCCCGCTATGGAACCTACATAGTCCAAGTGCCCGTTAGGGAACCAATCGTCTTAGTGCTGGCTAGGGAACTTGCATCATCCAAGTGCCCGCTAGGTAACCTAGATAGTCCAAGGGCCCGCTAGTTAACCTACATAGTCCAAGTGCACGATAGGGAACCTACATAGTCCAAGTGCCCGCTGAGGAACCTACATAGTCCAAGTGCCCGCTAGGGAACCAACATACTCCAAGTGCCCATTAGGGAACGTACATAGTTCAAGTGCCCGCTAAGTAACCTAGATAGTCCAAGTGCCCGCAAGGAAACCTAGTTGGTCCACAGGCCCGCTTGTTAACCTATATAGTCCAAGTGCCCGCGAGGTCACCTACATTGTCCAAGTGCCCGATAGGGAACCTACATAGTCCAAGTGCCCGTTAGGTAACCTACATAGTCCAAATGCCCGCTAGTAACCTACATAGTCCAAGTGCCCGATAGGGAACTCACATACTCCAAGTGCCCGCTAGGGAACCTACATAGTCCAAGTGCCCGTTAGGTAACCTAGATAGTCCAAGGGACAGCTAGTTAACCTAGATAGTCCAAGTGCCCGCTAATTAACCAGGATCGTACAAGTGCCCTCTAGTTAACTTACATAGTCAAAGGGCCTGCTAGATAACCTACATAGATCAAGGGCCCGCTAGTTAACCTAGATAGTCCAAGTGCCCGTTCGTTAACCTAGATAGTCCAAGTGCCCGCTAGGTAACCTAGACAGTCCAAGTTCCCGCTAGGTTACCTACATAGTCCAAGTGTCCGTTCGTTAACCTAGATAGTCCAAGTGCCCGCTAGGTAAACTAGACAGTCCAAGTGCCCGCTAGGTTACCTACATAGTCCAGGTGCATGTTCATTAACCTAGACCGTCCAAGTGCCCGCTGGTAACCTACATATTCCAATAGCCCGCTAGGTAACCTTGATAGTCCAAGTGCGGGCTAGGTAACCTAGATAGTCCAAGTGCGGGCTAGGTAACCTAGATAGTCCAAGTGCCCGCTAGATAACCTACATAGTCCATGTGCCCGCTAGGTAACCTACATAGTGCAAGTGCCCGTTAGATAACCTAGATAGTACAAGTGCCCGCTAGTAAACCTAGATAGTCCAAGGGCCCGCTAGTTAACATAGATAGTCCAAGTGCCCGCTAGTTAACCTAGATATTCCAAGTGTCCGCTAGGTAACTTACATAGTCCAAGTGCCCGCTAGTTAACCTAGATAGTCCAAGTGCCCGCTAGTTAACCTAGATAGTCCAAGGGCCCGCTAGTTAACTAGGATCGTCCAAGTGCCCTCTAGTTAACTTACATAGTCCAAAGGCCTGCTAGTTAACCTACATAGACCAACGGCCCGAAGTTAACCTTCATATTCCAAGTGCCACTAGGTAACCTAGACAGTCCAAGTGACCATTAGGTTACCTACATTGTCCAAGTGCCCGTTCGTTAACCTACGTAGTCTAAGTGCCCGCTAGGTAACGTAGATAGCCCAAGTGCCCGCTAGGGAACGTACATAGTCCAAGGGCCCGCTAGGTAACCTAGATAGTCCAAGTGCCCGCTAGTTAACCTACATAGTCCAAGTGCCTGCTAGGTAAACTACATAGTCCAAGTGCCCACTAGGTAACCTAGACAGTCCAATTGCCCGCTAGTTAACCCAGACAGTCCAAGTACCCGCTAGGGAACCTACATAGTACAAGCGCACGCTAGGGAACCTACATAGTCCAAATGCTCGCTAGGCAACCTACATAGTCCAAGTGCCCGTTAGTTAACCTAGATAGTCAAAGTGCCTGCTAGGTAACCAAGATAGTCCAAGTGCCCGCTAGGTAACCTACATAGTCCAAGTGCCCGTTAGGTAACCTTGATAGTCCAATTGGCCGTTAGCTAACCTAGATAGTCAAAGTGTCCGCTAGATAACCTACATAGTCCAAGTGCCCGTTCGTTAACCTAGATAGTCCACTTTCCCGCTAGGTTACCTAGACAGTCCAAGTGCCCGCTAGGTAACCTACATAGTCCAAGTGCCCGTTCGTTAACCTAGATAATCCAAGTGCCCGCTAGGTAACCTAGACAATCCAAGTGCCCGTTAGGTAACCTAGATAGTCCAAGGGCCCGCTAGTTGACCTACATAGACCAAGTACCCGCTAGATAAACTAGATAGTCCTAGGGCCCTTTAGTTAACCCAGATAGTCCAAGTACCCTCTAGGGGACATACATAGTCTTAGTGTCCGCTAGGGTATGTACATAGACCAAGTGCCCGCAAGGTAACCTTGATAGTCCACGTGCCCGCTAGTTAACCTACATAGTCCATGTGCCCGATAGAAACCTATATAGTCCAAGTGCCCGATAAAGAACCTACAAAGTCCAAGTGCCCGCTATGGAACCTACATAGTCCAAGTGCCCGTTAGGGAACCAATAGTCTTAGTGCTGGCTAGGTTACTTGCATCATCCAAGTGCCCGCTAGGTAACCTAGATAGTCCAAGGGCCCGCTAGTTGACCTACATAGACCAAGTACCCGCTAGATAAACTAGATAGTCCTAGGGCCCTTTAGTTAACCCAGATAGTCCAAGTACCCTCTAGGGGACATACATAGTCTTAGTGTCCGCTAGGGTATGTACATAGACCAAGTGCCCGCAAGGTAACCTTGATAGTCCACGTGCCCGCTAGTTAACCTACATAGTCCAAGTGCCCGATAGAAACCTATATAGTCCAAGTGCCCGATAAAGAACCTACAAAGTCCAAGTGCCCGCTATGGAACCTACATAGTCCAAGTGCCCGTTAGGGAACCAATAGTCTTAGTGCTGGCTAGGTTACTTGCATCATCCAAGTGCCCGCTAGGTAACCTAGATAGTCCAAGGGCCCGCTAGTTAACCTACATAGTCCAAGTGCCCGATAGGGAACCTACATAGTCCAAGTGCCCGCTGAGGAACCTATATAGTCCAAGTGCCCTCTAGGGAACCAACATACTCCAAGTGCCCATTAGGGAACGTACATAGTTCAAGTGTCCGCTAAGTAACCTAGATAGTCCAAGTGCCCGCTAGGTAACCTAGATGGTCCACAGGCCCGCTTGTTAACCTATATAGTCCATGTGCCCGCGAGGTCACCTACATTGTCCAAGTGACCGATAGGGAACCTACAGAGGCCCAGTGCCCGTTAGGTAACCTACATAGTCCAAATGCCCGCTAGTAACTTACATAGTCCAAGTGCCCGATAGGGAACTCACATACTCCAAGTGCCCGCTAGGGAACCTACATAGTCCAAGTGCCCGTTAGGTAACCTAGATAGTCCAAGTGCCCGCTAGTTAACCTAGATAGTCCAAGTGCCCGCTAATTAACCAGGATCGTCCAAGTGCCCTCTAGTTAGCTTACATAGTCAAAGGGCCTGCTAGTTAACCTACATAGACCAAGGGCCCGCTAGTTAAATTACATAGTCCAAGTGCCCGCTAGGTAACCTAGACAGTCCAAGTGACCACTAGGTTACCTACATAGTCCAAGTGCCCGTTCGTTAACCTAGGTAGTCCAAGGGCCCGCTGGGTAATGTAGATAGCCCAAGTGCCCGCTAGGGAACGTACATAGTCCAAGTGCCCGGTAGGTAACCTAGATAGTCCAAGTGCCCGCTAGTTAACCTACATAGTCCAATTGCCTCCTAGGTAAACTACATAGTCCAAGTGCCCACTAGGTAATCTAGACAGTCCAAGTGCCTGCTAGTCAACCTAGACAGTCCAGGTACACGCTAGGGAAACTACATAGTCCAAGCGCCCGTTAGTTAACCTAGATAGTCAAAGTGCCTGTTAGCTAACATACATAGTCCAAGTGCCCGTTCGTTAACCTAGATAGTCCAAGTGCCCGCTAGGTAACCTAGAGAGCTCAAGTGCCCGCTAGGTTACCTACATAGTCCAAGTGTCCGTTCGTTAACCTAGATAGTCCAAGTGCCCGCCTCGTAACCTGAATAGTCCAAGTGCCAGCTAGTTAACCTACATAGTCAAAGTGCCCGATAGGTGCCCTACATAGTCCAAGTGCCTTCTAGGGAACCTATATAGTCCAAGTGCCCGCTAGGTAACCTAGACAGTCCAAGTGCCCGCTAGTTAACCTACATAGTCCAAGTGCCCGCTAATTAACCTAGACAGACCAAGTTCCCATTAGCTAACCTAGATAGTCCAAGGGCCCGCTAGTTGACCTACATAGACCAAGTACCCGCTAGTTAAATTAGATAGTCCTAGTGCCCTTTAGTTAACCCAGATAGTCCAAGTGCCCTCTAGGGGACATACATAGTCCTAGTGCCCGCTAGGGTATGTACATAGACCAAGTGCCCGCTAGGTAACCTTGATAGTCCACGTGCCCGCTAGTTAACCTACAAAGTCCAAGTGCCCGATAGAAACCTATATAGTCCAAGTGCCCGATAAAGAACCTACAAAGTCCAAGTGCCCGCTATGGAACCTACATAGTCCAAGTGCCCGTTAGGGAACCAATAGTCTTAGTGCTGGCTAGGGAACTTGCATCATCCAAGTGCCCGCTAGGTAACCTAGATAGTCCAAGGGCCCGCTAGATAACCTACATAGTCCAAGTGCCCGATAGGGAACCTACATAGTCCAAGTGCCCGCTGAGGAACCTACATAGTCCAAGTGCCCGCTAGGGAACCAACATACTCCAAGTGCCCGTTAGGGAACGTACATAGTTCAAGTGCCCGCTAAGTAACCTAGATAGTCCAAGTGCCCGCAAGGAAACCTAGATGGTCCACAGGCCCGCTTGTTAACCTATATAGTCCAAGTGCCCGCGAGGTCACCTACATTGTCCAAGTGCCCGATAGGGAACCTACATAGGCCCAGTGCCCGTTAGGTAACCTACATAGTCCAAATGCCCGCTAGTAACCTACATAGTCCAAGTGCCCGATAGGGAACTCACATACTCCAAGTGCCCGCTAGGGAACCTACATACTCCAAGTGCCCGTTAGTTAACCTAGATAGTCCAAGTGCCCGCTAGTTAATCTAGATAGTCCAAGTGCCCGCTAGTTAACTAGGATCGTCCAAGTGCCCTCTAGTTAACTTACATAGTCCAAGGGCCTGCTAGTTAACCTACATAGACAATGAGCCCGCTAGTTAACCTACATAGTCCAAGTGCCCGCTAGGTAACCTAGACAGTCCAAGTGACCATTAGGTTACCTACATTGTCCAGTGCCCGTTCGTTAACCTACGTAGTCCAAGTGCCCGCTAGGTAACGTAGATAGCCCAAGTGCCCACTAGGGAACGTACATAGTCCAAGGGCCCGCTAGGTAACCTAGATAGTCCAAATGCCCGCTAGTTAACCTACATAGTCCCAGTGCCTGCTAGGTAAACTACATAGTCCAAGTGCCCACTAGGTAACCTAGACAGTCCAATTGCCCGCTAGTTAACCTAGACAGTGCAAGTACCCGCTAGGGAACCTACATAGTCCAAGCGCCCGCTAGGGAACCTACATAGTCCAAATGCTCGCTAGGCAACCTATATAGTCCAAGTGCCCGTTAGTTAACCTAGATAGTCAATAGCCTGCTAGGTAACCAAGATAGTCCAAGTGCCCGCTAGGTAACCTACATAGTCCAAGAGCCGGCTAGGTAACCTTGATAGTCCAAGTGCCTTCTAGTTAACCTACATAGTCCAAGTGCCCACTAGGTAACCTACATAGTCCAAGTGCCCGTTCGTTAACCTAGATAATCTAAGTGCCCGCTAGGTAACCTAGACAATCCAAGTGCCCGTTAGCTAACCTAGATAGTCCAAGGGCCCGCCAGTTTACCTACATAGACCATGTGCCCGAAAGGGAACCTACATAGTCCAAGTGCCCGCTGAGGAACCTACATAGTCCAAGTGCCCGCTAGGGAACCTACATACTCCAAGTGCCCGTTAGGGAACGTACATAGTTCAAGTGCCCGCTAAGTAACCTAGATAGTCCAAGTGCCCGCTAGGTAACCTAGATGGTCCACAGGCCCGCTTGTTAACCTATTTAGTCCAAGTGCCCGCGAGGTCACCTACATTGTCCAAGTGCCCGATAGGGAACCTACATAGGCCAAGTGCCCGTTAGGTAACCTACATAGTCCAAATGCCCGCTAGTAACCTACATAGTCCAAGTGCCCGATAGGGAACTCACATACTCCAAGTGCCCGCTAGGGAACCTACATAGTCCAAGTGCCCGTTAGGTAACCTAGATAGTCCAAGTCCCCGCTAGTTAACCTAGATAGTCCCAGTGCCCGCTAATTAACCAGGATCGTCCAAGTGCCCTCTAGTTAACTTACATAGTCAAAGGCCCTGCTAGTTAACCTACATAGATCAAGGGCCCGCTAGTTACCTAGATAGTCCAAGTGCCCGTTCGTTAACCTAGATAGTCCAAGTGCCCGCTAGGTAACCTAGACCGTCCAACTTCCCGCTAGGTTACCTACATAGTCCAAGTGTCCGTTCGTTAACCTAGATAGTCCAAGTGCCCGCTAGGTAACCTAGACAGTCCAAGTGCCCGCTAGGTTACCTACATAGTCCAGGTGCACGTTCGTTAACCTAGACAGTCCAAGTGCCCTCTGGTAACCTACATAGTCCAAGAGCCCGCTAGGTAACCTTGATAGTCCAAGTGCCTTATAGTTAACCTACATAGTCCAAGCGCGGGCTAGGTAACCTAGATAGTCCAAGTGCCCGCTAGGAAACCTACATAGTCCATGTGCCCGCTAGGTAACCTACATAGTGCAAGTGCCCGCTTGTTAACCTAGATAGTACAAGTGCCCGCTAGTAAACATAGATAGTCCAAGGGCCCGCTAGTTAACCTAGATAGTCCAAGTGCCCGCTAGTTAACCTCGATATTCCAAGTGTCCGCTAGGTAACTTACATAGTCCAAGTGCCCGCTAGTTAACCTAGATAGTCCAAGTGCCCGCTAGTTAATCTAGATAGTGCAAGTGTCCGCTAGTTAACTAGGATCGTCCAAGTGCCCTCTAGTTAACTTACATAGTCCAAGGGCCTGCTAGTTAACCTACATAGACAAAGAGCCCGCTAGTTAACCTACATAGTCCAAGTGCCCGCTAGGTAACCTAGACAGTCCAAGTGACCATTAGGTTACCTACATTGTCCAGTGCCCGTTCGTTAACCTACGTAGTCCAAGTGCCCGCTAGGTAACGTAGATAGCCCAAGTGCCCGCTAGGGAACGTACATAGTCTAAGGGCCCGCTAGGTAACCTAGATAGTTCAAGTGCCCGCTAGTTAACCTACATAGTCCCAGTGCCTGCTAGGTAAACTACATAGTCCAAGTGCCCACTAGGTAACCTAGACAGTCCAATTGCCCGCTAGTTAACCTAGACAGTGCAAGTACCCGCTAGGGAACCTACATAGTCCAAGAGCCCGCTAGGGAACCTACATAGACCAAATGCTCGCTAGGCAACGTACATAGTCCAAGTGCCCGTTAGTTAACCTAGATAGTCAATAGCCTGCTAGGTAACCAAGATAGTCCAAGTGCCCGCTAGGTAACCTACATACTTCAAGTGCCCGTTAGGTAACCTTGATAGTCCAATTGCCCGTTAGCTAACCTAGATAGTCAAAGTGTCCGCTAGTTAACCTACATAGTCCAAGTGCCCGTTCGTTAACCTAGATAGTCCAAGTGCCTGCTAGGTTACCTAGACAGTCCAAGTGCCCGCTAGGTTACCTACATAGTCCAAGTGCACGTTCGTTAACCTAGATAGTCCAAGTGCCCCCTGGTAACCTACATAGTCCAAGAGCCGGCTAGGTAACCTTGATAGTCCAAGTGCCTTCTAGTTAACCTACATAGTCCAAGTGCCCGCTAGGTAACCTACATAGTCCAAGTGCCCGTTGGTTAACCTAGATAATCCAAGTGCCCGCTAGGTAACCTAGACAGTCCAAGTGCCCGTTAGCTAACCTAGATAGTCCAAGGGCCCGCTAGTTGACCTACATAGACCAAGTACCCTCCAGTTAAACTAGATAGTCCTAGTGCCCTTTAGTTAACCCAGATAGTCCAAGTGCCCTCTAGGGGACATACATAGTCCTAGTGTCCGCTAGGGTGTGTACATAGACCAAGTGCCCGCTAGGTGACCTTGATAGTCCACGTGCCTGCTAGTTAACCTACATAGTCCAAGTGCCCGATAGAAAGTTATATAGTCCAAGTGCCCGATAAAGAACCTACAAAGTCCAAGTGCCCACTATGGAATCTACATAGTCCAATTGCCCGTTATGGAACCAATAGTCTTAGTGCTGGCTAGGGAACTTGCATCATCCAAGTGCCCGCTAGGTAACCTAGATAGTCCAAGGGCCCGCTAGTTAACCTACATAGTCCAAGTGCCCGATAGGGAATCTACATAGTCCAAGTGCCCGCTGAGGAACCTGCATAGTCCAAGTGCCCACTAGGGAACCAACATACTCCAAGTGCCCGTTAGGGAACGTACATAGTTCAAGTGCCCGTTAAGTAACCTAGATAGTCCAAGTGCCCGCTAGGTAACCTAGATGGTCCACAGGCCCGCTTGTTAACCTATATAGTCCAAGTGCCGGCGAGGTCACCTACTTTGTCCAAGTGCCCGATAGGGAACCTACATAGTCCAAGTGCCCGTTAGGTAACCTATATAGTCCAAGTGCCCGCTAGTTAGCCTAGATAGTCCAAGTGCCCGCTAATTAACCAGGATCGTCCAAGTGCCCTCTAGTTAACTTACATAGTCAAATGCCCTGCTAGTTAACCTACATAGATCAAGGGCCCGCTAGTTACCTAGATAGTCAAAGTGCCCGTTCGTTAACCTAGATAGTCCAAGTGCCCGCTAGGTAACCTAGACAGTCCAACTTCCCGCTAGGTTACCTACATAGTCCAAGTGTCCGTTCGTTAACCTAGATAGTCCAAGTGCCCGCTAGGTAACCTAGACAGTCCAAGTGCCCGCTAGGTTACCTACATAATCCAGGTACACGTTCGTTAACCTAGACAGTCCAAGTGCCCTCTGGTAACCTACATAGTCCAAGAGCCCGCTAGGTAACCTTGATAGTACAAGGGCCTTATAGTTAACCTACATAGTCCAAGTGCGGGCTAGGTAACCTAGATAGTCCAAGTGCCCGCTAGGTAACCTACATAGTCCATGTGCCCGCTAGGTAACCTACATAGTGCAAGTGCCCACTAGTTAACCTAGATAGTACAAGTGCCCGCTAGTAAACCTAGATAGTCCAAGGGCACGCTAGTTAACCTAGATAGTCCAAGTGCCCGCTAGTTAACCTAGATATTCCAAGTGTCCGCTAGGTAACTTACATAGTCCAAGTGCCCGCTAGTTAACCTAGATAGTCCAAGTGCCCGCTAGTTAATCTAGATAGTCCAAGTGCCCGCTAGTTAACTAGGATCGTCCAAGTGCCCTCTAGTTAACTTACATAGTCCAAGGGCCTGCTAGTTAAACTACATAGACAAAGAGCCCGCTAGTTAACCTACATAGTCCAAGTGCCCGCTAGGTAACCTAGACAGTCCAAGTGACCATTAGGTTACCTACATTGTCCAGTGCCCGTTCGTTAACCTACGTAGTCCAAGTGCCCGCTAGGTAACGTAGATAGCACAAGTGCCCGCTAGGGAACGTACATAGTCCAAGGGCCCGCTAGGTAACCTAGATAGTCCAAGAGCCCGCTAGTTAACCTACATAGTCCCAGTGCCTGCTAGGTAAACTACATAGTCCAAGTGCCCACTAGGTAACCTAGACTGTCCAATTGCCCGCTAGTTAACCTAGACAGTCCAAGTACCCGCTAGGGAACCTACATAGTCCAAGCGCCCGCTAGGGAACCTACATAGTCCAAATGCTCGCTAGGCAACCTACATAGTCCAAGTGCCCGTTAGTTAACCTAGATAGTCAATAGCCTGCTAGGTAACCAAGATAGTCCAAGTGCCCGCTAGGTAACCTACATACTCCAAGTGCCCGTTAGGTAACCTTGATAGTCCAATTGCCCGTTAGCTAACCTAGATAGTCAAAGTGTGCGCTAGTTAACCTACATAGTCCAAGTGCCCGTTCGTTAACCTAGATAGTCCAAGTGCCCGCTAGGTTACCTAGACAGTCCAAGTGCCCGCTAGGTTACCTACATAGTCCAAGTGCACGTTCGTTAACCTAGATAGTCCAAGTGCCCCCTGGTAACCTACATAGTCCAAGAGCCGGCTAGGTAACCTTGATAGTCCAAGTGCCTTCTAGTTAACCTACATAGTCCAAGTGCCCGCTAGGTAACCTACATAGTCCAAGTGCCCGTTCGTTAACCTAGATAATCTAAGTGCCCGCTAGGTAACCTAGACACTCCAAGTGCCCGTTAGCTAACCTAGATAGTCCAAGGGCCCGCCAGTTGACCTACATAGACCAAGTACCCGCTAGTTAAACTAGATAGTCCTAGTGCCCTTTAGTTAACCCAGATAGTCCAAGTGCCCTCTAGGGGACATACATAGTCCTAGTGTCGGCTAGGGTGTGTACATAGACCAAGTGCCCGCTAGGTAACCTTGATAGTCCACGTGCCCGCTAGTTAACCTACATAGTCCAAGTGCCCGATAGAAACCTATATAGTCCAAGTGCCCGATAAAGAACCTACAAAGTCCAAGTGCCCGCTATGGAACCTACATAGTCCAAGTGCCCGTTAGGGAACCAATAGTCTTAGTGCTGGCTAAGGAACTTGCATCATCCAAGTGCCCGCTAGGTAACCTAGATAGTCCAAGGGCCCGCTAGTTAACCTACATAGTCCAAGTGCCCGATAGGGAACCTACATAGTCCAAGTGCCCGCTGAGGAACCTACATAGTCCAAGTGCCCGCTAGGGAACCTACATACTCCAAGTGCCCGTTAGGGAACGTACATAGTTCAAGTGCCCGCTAAGTAACCTAGATAGTCCAAGTGCCCGCTAGGTAACCTAGATGGTCCACAGGCCCGCTTGTTAACCTATATCGTCCAAGTGCCCGCGAGGTCACCTACATTGTCCAAGTGCCCGATAGGGAACCTACATAGGCCAAATGCCCGTTAGGTAACCTAGATAGTCCAAGTGCCCGCTAGTTAACCTAGATAGTCCCAGTGCCCGCTAATTAACCAGGATCGTCCAAGTGCCCTCTAGTTAACTTACATAGTCAAAGGCCCTGCTAGTTAACCTACATAGATCAAGGGCCCGCTAGTTACCTAGATAGTCAAAGTGCCCGTTCGTTAACCTAGATAGTTCAAGTGCCCGCTAGGTAACCTAGACAGTCCAACTTCCCGCTAGGTTACCTATATAGTCCAAGTGTCCGTTCGTTAACCTAGATAGTCCAAGTGCGCGCTAGGTAACCTAGACAGTCCAAGTGCCCGCTAGGTTACCTACATAGTCCAGGTACACGTTCGTTAACCTAGACAGTCCAAGTGCCCTCTGGTAACCTACATAGTCCAAGAGCCCGCTAGGTAACCTTGACAGTCCAAGTGCCTTATAGTTAACCTACATAGTCCAAGTGCGGGCTAGGTAACCTAGATAGTCCAAGTGCCCGCTAGGAAACCTACATAGTCCATGTGCCCGCTAGGTAACCTACATAGTGCAAGTGCCCGCTAGTTAACCTAGATAGTACAAGTGCCCGCTAGTAAACTTAGATAGTCCAAGGGCACGCTAGTTAACCTAGATAGTCCAAGTGCCCGCTAGTTAACCTAGATATTCCAAGTGTCCGCTAGGTAACTTACATAGTCCAAGTGCCCGCTAGTTAACCTAGATAGTCCAAGTGCCCGCTAGTTAATCTAGATAGTCCAAGTGCCCGCTAGTTAACTAGGATCGTCCAAGTGCCCTCTAGTTAACTTACATAGTCCAAGGGCCTGCTAGTTAAACTACATAGACAAAGAGCCCGCTAGTTAACCTACATAGTCCAAGTGCCTGCTAGGTAACCTAGACAGTCCAAGTGACCATTAGGTTACCTACATTGTCCAGTGCCCGTTCGTTAACCTACGTAGTCCAAGTGCCCGCTAGGTAACGTAGATAGCCCAAGTGCCCGCTAGGGAACGTACATAGTCCAAGGGCCCGCTAGGTAACCTAGATAGTCCAAGTGCCCGCTAGTTAACCTACATAGTCTCAGTGCCTGCTAGGTAAAAAACATAGTCCAAGTGCCCACTAGGTAACCTAGACAGTCCAAGTACCCGCTAGGGAACCTACATAGTCCAAGCGCCCGCTAGGGAACCTACATAGTCCAAATGCTCGCTAGGCAACCTACATAGTCCAAGTGCCCGTTAGTTAACCTAGATAGTCAATAGCCTGCTAGGTAACCAAGATAGTCCAAGTGCCCGCTAGGTAACCTACATACTCCAAGTGCCCGTTAGGTAACCTTGATAGTCCAATTGCCCGTTAGCTAACCTAGATAGTCAAAGTGTGCGCTAGTTAACCTACATAGTCCAAGTGCCCGTTCGTTAACCTAGATAGTCCAAGTGCCCGCTAGGTTACCTAGACAGTCCAAGTGCCCGCTAGGTTACCTACATAGTCCAAGTGCACGTTCGTTAACCTAGATAGTCCAAGTGCCCCCTGGTAACCTACATAGTCCAAGAGCCGGCTAGGTAACCTTGATAGTCCAAGTGCCTTCTAGTTAACCTACATAGTCCAAGTGCCCGCTAGGTAACCTACATAGTCCAAGTGCCCGTTCGTTAACCTAGATAATCTAAGTGCCCGCTAGGTAACCTAGACACTCCAAGTGCCCGTTAGCTAACCTAGATAGTCCAAGGGCCCGCCAGTTGACCTACATAGACCAAGTACCCGCTACTTAAACTAGATAGTCCTAGTGCCCTTTAGTTAACCCAGATAGTCCAAGTGCCCTCTAGGGGACATACATAGTCCTAGTGTCCGCTAGGGTGTGTACATAGACCAAGTGCCCGCTAGGTGACCTTGATAGTCCACGTGCCCGCTAGTTAACCTACATAGTCCAAGTGCCCGATAGAAAGCTATATAGTCCAAGTGCCCGATAAAGAACCTACAAAGTCCAAGTGCCCGCTATGGAACCTACATAGTCCAAGTGCCCGTTAGGGAACCAATAGTCTTAGTGCTGGCTAGGGAACTTGCATCATCCAAGTGCCCGCTAGGTAACCTAGATAGTCCAAGGGCCCGCTAGTTAACCTACATAGTCCAAGTGCCCGATAAGGAACCTACATAGTCCAAGTGCCCGCTGAGGAACCAACATAGTCCAAGTGCCCGCTAGGGAACCTACATACTCCAAGTGCCCGTTAGGGAACGTACATAGTTCAAGTGCCCGCTAAGTAACCTAGATAGTCCAAGTGCCCGCTAGGTAACCTAGATGGTCCACAGGCCCGCTTGTTAACCAATATAGTCCAAGTGCCCGCGAGGTCACCTACATTGTCCAAGTGCCCGATAGGGAACCTACATAGGCCAAGTGCCCGTTAGGTAACCTACATAATCCAAATCCCCGCTAGTTTACCTAGATAATCCAAGTACCCGCTAGGTAACCTAGATAGTTCAAGTGCCCGCTAGGTAATTTATATAGTCCAAATGCCCGCTAGGGAACCTACATAATCCAAGTACCCACTAATTAACCTACATAGTCCATGTGCCCGTTAGCTAACCTAGATAGTCTAAGGGCCCACTAGTTAACCTACATAGTTCAAGTGCCCGCTAGCTAACCTAGATAATCCAAGTGCCCGCTAGTTAACCTAGATAGTCCAAGTACCCGCTAGGTAACGTAGAGAGTTCAAGTGCCCGCTAGTTAACCTAGATTGTCCTAGTGCCCGTTAGTTAACCTAGATAGTCCAAGTGCCCACTAGGGGACGTACATAGTCCAAGTGCCCGCTAGGTAACCCAGATAGTCCAAGTGCCCGCTAGGTAACCTAGATATCCAAGTGCCCGCTAGTTAACCTACATAGTCCAAATGCCTGATAGAAACCTACATAGTCCAAGTACCCGATAGGGAACCTACATAGTCCAAGTGCCCGCTAGGGAAGCTAGATAGTCCAAGTTCTATCTAGGTAACCTAGATAGTCCAATGTCCCACTAGTTAACTGACATAGTCCAAGGGCTCGCTTGTTAACTTTGATAGTCGAAGTGCCCGCTGGTTAACCTCGATCGTCCAAGTGCCCGCTACTTAACCTAGATCGTCCAAGTGCCGGCTAGTTAACCTAC
Organism: Tenrec ecaudatus; assembly: GCF_050624435.1. Lineage (NCBI taxonomy): Eukaryota > Metazoa > Chordata > Mammalia > Afrosoricida > Tenrecidae > Tenrec > Tenrec ecaudatus. The sequence continues at coordinate 783,602 of NW_027459466.1, forward strand.
ATAGTCCAAGGGCCCACTTGTTAACCTAGATTGTCCAAGTGTCCTCTAGTTAACCTACATAGTGCAAGTGTCCGCTAGGTAACCTACATAGTCCAAGTGCCCGCTTGTTAACATAGATAATCCAAGTGCCCGCTAGGGAAGGTACATAGTCCAAGTGCCTGCTAGGTAACCTAGAGAGTGCAAGTGCCCGCTAGTTAACCTACATAGTCCAAGTACCTGCTAGGTAACCTAGATAATCCAAGGGCCTGCTAGTTAACCTAGATAGTCCAAGTGCCCGCTAGGTAACCTACATAGTGCAAGTGTCCGCTAGTTAATCTACGTAGTGCAAGGGACCGCTAGTTAACCTAGATAGTCCAAGTACCCGCTAGTTAACCTAGATCGTCCAATTGTCCGCTAGTTAACCTACATAGTCCAAGTGCCCTTTAGGGAACCTAGATAGTCCAAGTGCCCGCTAGGGATCCTACATGGTCCAATTGCCTGCTCTGGAACATACATAGTCCAAGTGCCTGTTAGTTAACCTAGATAATCCAAGTGCCCGCTAGTTAACCTACATAGTCCAAGTGCCCGCTAGGTAACCTACATAATCCAAGTGCCCGCCAGGTAACCAATATAGTCCAAATGCCCGCTAGGGAACCTACATAGTACAAGTGCCCGCTAGTTAACCTAGATAGTCCAATTGCCTGCTAGGTAAACTACATAGTCCAAGTGACCACTAGGTAACCTAGACAGTCCAATTGCCCGCTAGTTAGCCTAGACAGACCAGGTACCCGCTAGGGAACGCACATAGTCCAAGCGCCCGCTAGGGAACCTACATAGTCCAAGTGCTCGCTAGGCAACATACATAGTCCAAGTGCCCGTTAGTTAACCTAGATAGTCAAAGTGCCTGCTAGGTAACCTAGATAGTCCAAGTGCCCGCTAGGTAACCTACATAGTCCAAGTGCCCGTTAGGTAACCTACATAGTCCAAGTGCCCGTTAGGTAACCTTGATAGTCCAATTGCCCGATAGCTAACCTAGATAGTCCAAGTGTCCGCTAGTTAACCTACATAGTCCAAGTGCCCGTTCGTTAACCTAGATAGTCCAAGTGCCCGCTAGGTAACCTAGATAGTCCAAATGCCCGCTAGGTTACCTACATAGTCCAAGTGCACGTTCATTAACCTAGATAGTCCAAGTGCCCGCTGGTAACCTACATAGTCCAAGAGCCCGCTAGGTAACCTAGATAGTCCAAGTGCTCGCTAGGTAACCTACATAGTCCATGTGCCCGCTGGGTAACTAATATAGTCCAAGTGCACGCTAGTTAACCTAGATAGTCCAAGGGCACGCTAGTTAACCTAGATAGTCCAAGTGCACGCTAGTTAACCTAGATCGTCCAAGTGTCCGCTAGGTAACCTACATAGTCCAAGTGCCTGCTAGGTAACCTAGATAGTCAAATTGCCTGTTAGCTAACCTACATAGTCCAAGTGCCCGTTCGTTAACCTAGATAGTCCAAGTGCCCGCTATGTAACCTAGACAGTCCAAGTTCCCGCTAGGTTACCTACATAGTCCAAGTGTCCGTTCGTTAACCTAGATAGTCCAAGTGCCCGCTAGGTAACCTAGACAGTCCAAGTGCCCGCTAGGTTACCTACATATTCCAGGTGCACGTTCCTTAACCTAGACAGTCCAAGTGCCCGCTGGTAACCTACATAGTCCAAGAGCCCGCTAGGTAACCTTGATAGTCCATGTGCCTTATAGTTAACCTACATAGTCCAAGTGTGGGCTAGGTAACATAGATAGTCCAAGTGCCCGCTAGGTAACCTACATAGTCCATGTGCCCGCTAGGTAACCTACATAGTGCAAAGGCCCGCTAGTTAACCTAGATAGTACAAGTGCCCGCTAGTAAACCTAGATAGTCCAAGGGCCCGCTAGTTAACCTAGATAGTCCAAGTGCCCGCTAGTTAACCTAGATATTCCAAGTGTCCGCTAGGTAACTTACATAGTCCAAGTGCCCGCTAGTTAACCTACATAGTCCAAGTGCCCGCTAGTAAACCTAGATAGTCCAAGTGCCCGCTAGTTAACTAGGATCGTCCAAGTGCCCTCTAGTTAACTTACATAGTCTAAGGGCCTGCTAGTTTACCTACATAGACCAAGAGCCCGCTAGTTAACCTACATAGTACATGCGCCCGCTAGGTAACCTAGACAGTCCAAGTGACCATTAGGTTACCTACATTGTCCAAGTGGCCGTTCGTTAACCTACATAGTCCAAGTGCCCGCTAGGTAACGTAGATAGCCCAAGTGCCCGCTAGGGAACGTACATAGTCCAAGGGCCCGCTAGGTAACCTAGATAGTCCAATTGCCCGCTAGTTAACCTAGATAGTCCAAGTGCCTGCTAGGTAAACTACATAGTCCAAGTGCCCACTAGGTAACCTAGACAGTCCAATTGCCCGCTAGTTAACCTAGACAGTACAAATAACACCTAGGGAACCTACATAGTCCAAATGCTCGCTAGGCAACCTACATAGTCCAAGTGTCCGTTAGTTAACCTAGATAGTCAAAGTGCCTGCTAGGTAACCAAGATAGTCCAAGTGCCTGCTAGGTAACCTACATAGTCCAAGTGCCCGTTAGGTAACCTTGATAGTCCAATTGCCCGTTAGCTAACCTAGATAGTCAAAGTGTCCGCTAGTTAACCTACATAGTCCAAGTGCTCGTTCGTTAACCTAGATAGTCCAAGTGCCCGCTAGGTTACCTAGACAGTCCAAGTGCCCGCTAGGTTACCTACATAGTCCATGTGCACGTTCGTTAACCTAGATAGTCCAAGTGCCCGCTGATAACCTACATAGTCCAAGAGCCCGCTAGGTAACCTTGATAGTCCAAGTGCATTCTAGTTAACCTACATAGCCCAAGTGCCCGCTAGGTAACCTACATAGTCCAAGTGCCCGTTCGTTAACCTAGATAATCCAAGTGCCAGCTAGGTAACCTAGACAATCCAATTGCCTCTTAGCTATCCTAGATAGTCCAAGGGCCCGCTAGTTGACCTACATAGACCAAGTACCCACTAGTTAAACTAGATAGTCCTAGTGCCCTTTAGTTAACCCAGATACTCCAAGTATCCTCTAGGGGACATACATAGTCCTAGTGCCCGCTAGGGTATGTACATAGACCAAGTGCCCGCTAGGTAACCTTGATAGTCCACGTGCCCGCTAGTTAACCTACATAGTCCAAGTGCCCGATAGAAACCTATATAGTGCAAGTGCCCGATAAAGAACCTACAAAGTCCAAGTGCCCGCTATGGAACCTACATAGTCCAAGTGCCCGTTAGGGAACCAATAGTCTTAGTGCTGGCTAGGGAACTTGCATCATCCAAGTTCCCGCTAGATAACCAAGATAGTCCAAGGGCCCGCTAGTTAACCTACGTAGTCCAAGTGCCCGATAGGGAACCTACAAAGTCCAAGTGCCCGCTGAGGAACCTAAATAATCCAAGTGCCCGCTAGGGAACCTACATACTCCAAGTGCCCGTTAGAGAACGTACATAGTTCAAGTGCCCGCTAAGTAACCTAGATAGTCCAAGTGCCCGCTAGGTAACCTAGATGGTCCACAGGCCCGCTTGTTAACCTATATAGTCCAAGTGCCCGCGAGGTCACCTACATTGTCCAAGTGCCCGATAGGGAACCTACATAGGCAAGTGCCCATGAGGGAACGTACATAGTTCAAGTGCCCGCTAAGTAACCTAGATAGTCCAAGTGCCCGCTAGGTAACCTAGATGGTCCACAGGCCCGCTTGTTAACCTATATAGTCCAAGTGCCCGCGAGGTCACCTACATTGTCCAGTGCCCAATAGAGAACCTACATAGGCCAAGTGCCCGTTATGTAACCTACATAGTTTAAAATGCCCGCTAGTAACTTACATAGTCCAAGTGCCCGATAGGGAACTCACATACTCCAAGTGCCCGCTAGAGAACCTACATAGTTCAAGTGCCCGTTAGGTAACCTAGATAGTCCAAATGCCCGCTAGTTAACCTAGATAATCCAAGTACCCGCTAGGTAACCTAGATAGTTCATGTGCCCGCTAGGTAATCTATATAGTCCAAATGCCCGCTAGGGAACCTACATAATCCAAGTACCCACTAATTAACCTACATAGTCCATGTGCCTGCTAGGTAAACTACATAGTCCAAGTGCCCACTAGGTAATCTAGACAGTCCAATTGCCTGCTAGTCAACCTAGACAGTCCAGGTACACGCTAGGGAACCTACATAGTCAAAGCGCCCGTTAGTAAACCTAGATAGTCAAAGTGCCTGCTAGCTAACATACATAGTCCAAGTGCCCGTTCGTTAACCTAGAGAGTCCAAGTGCCCGCTAGGTTACCTACATAGTCCAAGTGTCCGTTCGTTAACCTAAATAGTCCAAGTGCCCGCCTCATAACCTGGATAGTCCAAGTGCCAGCTAGTTAACCTACATAGTCAAAGTGCCCGATAGGTAACCTACATAGTCCAATGCCTTCTAGGGAACCTATATAGTCCAAGTGCCCGCTAGGTAACCTAGACAGTCCAAGTGCCCGCTAGTTAACCTACATAGTCCAAGTGCCCGCTAGTTAACCTAGACAGACCAAGTGCCCGTTAGCTAACCTAGATAGGCCAAGGGCCCGCTAGTTGACCTACATAGACCAAGTACCCGCTAGTTAAATTAGATAGTCCTAGTGCCCTTTAGTTAACCCAGGTAGTCCAAGTGCCGTCTAGGGGACATACATAGTCCTAGTGCCCGCTAGGGTATGTACATAGACCAAGTGCCCGCTAGGTAACCTTGATAGTCCAAGTGCCCGCTAGTTAACCTACATAGTCCAAGTGCCCGATAGAAACCTATATAGTCCAAGTGCCCGATAAAGAACCTACAAAGTCCAAGTGCCCGCTATGGAACCTACATAGTCCAAGTGCCCGTTTGGGAACCAATAGTCTTAGTGCTGGCTAGGGAACTTGCATCATCCAAGTGCCCGCTAGGTAACCTAGATAGTCCAAGGGCCCGCTAGTTAACCTACATAGTCCAAGTGCTCTATAGGGAACCTACATAGTCCAAGTGCCCGTTGAGGAACCTACATAGTCCAAGTGCCCGCTAGGGAACCTACATACTCCAAGTGCCCGTTAGGGAACGTACATAGTTCAAGTGCCCACTTCGTAACCTAGATAGTCCAAGTGCCCGCTAGGTAACCTAGATGGTCCACAGGCCCGCTTGTTAACCTATATAGTCCAAGTGCCCGCGAGGTCACCTCCATTGTCCATGTGCCCGATAGGGAACCTACATAGGCCAAGTGCCCGTTAGGTAACCTACATAGTCCAAATGCTCGCGAGTAACCTACATAGTCCAAGTGCCCGATAGGGAACTCACATACTCCAAGTGCCCGCTAGGGAACCTACATAGTCCAAGTGCCCGTTAGGTAACCTAGATAGTCCAAATGCCCGCTAGTTAACCTAGATAATCCAAGTGCCCGCTAGGGAAGGTGCATAGTCAAAGTGCCCGATAGGTAACCTAGAGAGTGCAAGTCCCCGCTAGTTAACCTATATAGTCCAAGTACCTGCTAGGTAACCTAGATAGTCCAAGGGCCTGGTAGTTAACCTAGATAGTCCAAGTGCCCACTAGGTAACCTACATAGTGCAAGTGTCCGCTAGTTAATCTACGTAGTGCAAGGGACCGCTAGTTAACCTAGATAGTCCAAGTAACCGCTAGTTAATCTAGATCGTCCAGTTGTCCGCTAGTTAACCTACATAGTCCAAGTGCCCTTTAGGGAACCTAGATAGTCCAAGTGCCCGCTAGGGATCCTACATGGTCCAATTGCCCGCTCTGGAACATACATAGTCCAAGTGCCTGTTAGTAAACCTAGATAATCCAAGTGCCCGCTAGTTAACCTAAATAGTCCAAGTGCCCGCTAGGTAACCTACATAATCCAAGTGCCCGCCAGGTAACCAATATAGTCCAAATGCCCGTTAGGGAACCTACATAGTACAAGTGCCCGCTAGTTAACCTAGATAGTCCAAGTGCCCACTAGTTAACCTAGATAGTCCAAGGGCCCGCTAGTTAACTAGGGTCGTCCAAGTGCCCTCTAGTTAACTTACATATTCCAAGGGCTGCTAGTAAACCTACATAGACCAAGTGCCCGCTAGGTAACGTAGATACCCAAGTGCCCGCTAGGGAACGTACATAGTCCAAGTGCCCGCTAGATAACCTAGATAGTCCAAGTGCCCGCTAGTTAACCTACATAGTCCAATGGCCTGCTAGGTAAACTACATAGTCTAAGTGTCCACTAGGTAACCTAGACAGTCCAATTGCCCGCTAGTTAGCCTAGACAGACCAAGTACCCGCTAGGGAACCTACATAGTCCAAGCGCCCGCTAGGGAACCTACATAGTGCAAGTGCTCGCTAGGCAACCTACATAGTCCAAGTGCCCCTTAGTTAACCTAGATAGTCAAAGTGCCTGCTAGGTAACCTAGATAGTCCAAGTGCCCGCTAGGTAACCTACATAGTCCAAGTGCCCGTTAGGTAACCTTGATAGTCCAATTGCCCGATAGCTAACCTAGATAGTCCAAGTGTCCGCTAGTTAACCGACATAGTCCAAGTGCCCGTTCGTTAACCTAGATAGTCCAAGTGCCCGCTAGGTAACCTAGACAGTCCAAGTGCCCGCTAGGTTACCTACATAGTCCAAGTGCACGTTCATTAACCTAGATAGTCCAAGTGCCCGCTGGTAACCTACATAGTCCAAGAGCCCGCTAGGTAACCTAGATAGTCCAAGGGCACGCTAGTTAACCTAGATCGTCCAAGTGTCCGCTAGGTAACCTACATAGTCCAAGTGCCTGCTAGGTAACCTAGATAGTCAAAGTGCCTGTTAGCTAACCTACATAGTCCAAGTGCCCGTTCGTTAACCTAGATAGTCCAAGTGCCCGCTAGTTAACTAGGATCGTCCAAGTGCCCTCTAGTTAACTTACATAGTCCAAGGGCCTGCTAGTTTACCTACATAGACCAAGAGCCCGCTACTTAACCTACATAGTACAAGTGCCCGCTAGGTAACCTAGACAGTCCAAGTGACCATTAGGTTACCTACATTGTCCAAGTGGCCGTTCGTTAACCTACATAGTCCAAGTGCCCGCTAGTTAACGTAGATAGCCCAAGTGCCCGCTAGGGAACATACATACTCCAAGGGCCCGCTAGGTAACCTAGATAGTCCAAGTGCCCGCTAGGTAACCTAGATAGTCCAAGTGCCTGCTAGGTAAACTACATAGTCCAAGTGCCCACTAGGTAACCTAGACAGTCCAATTGCCCGCTAGTTAACCTAGACAGTCCAAGTACCCGCTAGGGAACCTATATAGTCCAAGCGCCCGCTAGGGAACCTACTTAGTCCAAATGCTCGCTAGGCAACCTACATAGTCCAAGTGCCCGTTAGTTAACCTAGATAGTCAAAGTGCCTGCTAGGTAACCAAGATAGTCCAAGTGCCTGCTAGTTAACCTACATAGTCCAAGTGCCCGTTAGGCAACCTTGATAGTCCAATTGCCCGTTAGCTAACCTAGATAGTTCAAAGTGTCCGCTAGTTAACCTACATAGTCCAAGTGCTCGTTCGTTAACCTAGATAGTCCAAGTGCCCGCTAGGTTACCTAGACAGTCCAAGTGCCCGCTAGGTTACCTACATAGTCCAAGTGCACGTTCGTTAACCTAGATAGTCCAAGTGCCCGCTGATAACCTACATAGTCCAAGAGCCCGCTAGGTAACTTTGATAGTTCAAGTGCCTTCTAGTTAACCTACATAGCCCAAGTGCCCGCTAGGTAACCTACATAGTCCAAGTGCCCTTTCGTTAACCTAGATAATCCAAGTGCCCGCTAGGTAACCTAGACAGTCCAATTGCCCCTTAGCTAACCTAGATAGTCCAAGGGCCTGCTAGTTGACCTACATAGACCAAGTACCTGCTAGTTAAACTAGATAGTCCTAGTGCCCTTTAGTTAACCCAGATACTCCAAGTGCCCTCTAGGGGACATACATTGTCCTAGTGCCCGCTAGGGTATGTACATAGACCAAGTGCCCGCTAGGTAACCTTGATAGTCCACGTGCCCGCTAGTTAACCTACATAGTCCAAGTGCCCGATAGAAACCTATATAGTCCAAGTGCCCGATAAAGAACCTACAAAGTCCAAGTGCCTGCTATGGAAACTACATAGTCCAAGTGCCCGTTAGGGAACCAATAGTCTTAGTGCTGGCTAGGGAACTTGCATCATCCAAGTGCCCGCTAGGTAACCTAGATAGTCCAAGGGCCCGCTAGTTAACCTACATAGTCCAAGTGCCCGATAGGGAACCTACATAGTCCAAGTGCCCGCTGAGGAACCTACATAGTCCAAGTGCCCGCTAGGGAACCTACATACTCCAAGTGCCCGTTAGGGAACGTACATAGTTCAAGTGCCCGCTAAGAAACCTAGATAGTCCAAGTGCCCGCTAGGTAACCTAGATGGTCCACAGGCCCGCTTGTTAACCTATATAGTCCAAGTGCCCGCGAGGTCACCTACATTGTCCAAGTGCCCGATAGGGAACCTACATAGGCCAAGTGCCCGTGAGGGAACGTACATAGTTCAAGTGCCCGCTAAGTAACCTAGATAGTCCAAGTGCCCGCTAGGTAACCTAGATGGTCCACAGACCCGCTTGTTTACCTATATAGTCCAAGTGCCCGCGAGGTCACCTACATTGTCCAGTGCCCGATAGAGAACCTACATAGGCCAAGTGCCCGTTATGTAACCTACATAGTCCAAATGACCGCTAGTAACTTACATAGTCCAAGTGCCCGATAGGGAACTCACATACTCCAAGTGCCCGCTAGAGAACCTACATAGTCCAAGTGCCCGTTAGGTAACCTAGATAGTCCAAATGCCCGCTAGTTAACCTAGATAATCCAAGTACCCGCTAGGTAAACTAGATAGTTCATGTGCCCGCTAGGTAATCTATATAGTCCAAATGCCCGCTAGGGAACCTACATAATCCAAGTACCCACTAATTAACCTACATAGTCCATGTGCCTGCTAGGTAAACTACATAGTCCAAATGCCCACTAGGTAATCTAGACAGTCCAATTGCCTGCTAGTCAACCTAGACAGTCCAGGTACACGCTAGGGAACCTACATAGTCCAAGCGCCCGTTAGTTAACCTAGATAGTCAAAGTGCCTGTTAGCTAACATACATAGTCCAAGTGCCCGTTCGTTAACCTAGATAGTCCAAGTGCCCGCTAGGTAACCTAGAGAGTCCAAGTGCCCGCTAGGTTACCTTCATAGTCCGAGTGTCCGTTCGTTAACCTAGATAGTCCAAGTGCCCGCCTCGTAACCTGGATAGTCCAAGTGCCAGCTAGTTAACCTACATAGTCAAAGTGCCCGATAGGTAACCTACATAGTCCAAGTGCCTTCTAGGGAACCTATATATTCCAAGTGCCCGCTAGGTAACCTAGACAGTCCAAGTGCCCGGTAGTTATCCTACATAGTCCAAGTGCCCGCTAGTTAACCTAGACAGACCAAGTGCCCGTTAGCTAACCTAGATAGTCCAAGGGCCCACTAGTTGACCTACATAGACCAAGTACCCGCTAGTTAAATTAGATAGTCCTAGTGCCCTTTAGTTAACCCAGATAGTCCAAGTGCCCTCTAGGGGACATACATAGTGCTACTGCCCGCTAGGGTATGTACATAGACCAAGTGCCCGCCTGGTAACCTTGATAGTCCACGTGCACGCTAGTTAACCTACATAGTCCAAGTGCCCGCTAGGGAACCTACATACTCCAAGTGCCCGTTAGGGAACGTACATAGTTCAAGTGCCCGCTAAGTAACCTAGATAGTCCAAGTGCCCGCTAGGTATCCTAGATGGTCCACAGGCCCGCTTGTTAACCTATATAGTCCAAGTGCCGGCGAGGTCACCTACATTGTCCAAGTGACCGATAGGGAACCTACATAGGCCAAGTGCCCGTTAGGTAACCTACATAGTCCAAATGCCCGCTAGTAACTTACATAGTCCAAGTGCCCGATAGGGAACTCACATACTGCAAGTGCCCGCTTGGGAACCTACATAGTCCAAGTGCCCGTTAGGGAACCTAGATAGTCCAAGTACCCGCTAGTTAACCTAGATAGTCCAAGTGCCCGCTAATTAACCAGGATCGTCCAAGTGCCCTCTAGTTAACTTACATAGTCAAAGGGCCTGCTAGTTAACCTACATAGACCAAGGGCCCGCTAGTTAACTTACATAGTCCAAGTGCCCGCTAGGTAACCTAGACAGTCCAAGTGACCACTAGGTTACCTACATAGTCCAAGTGCCGTTCGTTAACCTACGTAGTCCAAGGGCCCGCTTGGTAATGTAGATAGCCCAAGTGCCCGCTAGTTAACCTACATAGTCCAAGTGCCCGATAGGGAACCTACATAGTCCAAGTGCCCGCTGAGGAACCTACATAGTCCAAGTGCCCGCTAGTTAACCTACATAGTCCAAGTGCCTGCTAGGTAAACTACATAGTACAAGTGCCCACTAGGTAATCTAGACAGTCCAAGTGCCTGCTAGTCAACCTAGACAGTCCAGGTACACGCTAGGGAACCTACATAGTCCAAGCGCCCGTTAGTTAACCTAGATAGTCAAAGTGCCTGTTAGCTAACATACATAGTCCAAGTGCCCGTTCGTTAACCTAGATAGTCCAAGTGCCCGCTAGGTAACCTAGAGAGTCCAAGTGCCCGCTAGGTTACCTACATAGTCCAAGTGTCCGTTCGTTAACCTAGATAGTCCAAGTGCCCACCTCGTAACCTGGATAGTCCAAGTGACTGCTAGTTAACCTACATAGGCCAAGTGCCCGTTAGGTAAACTACATAGTCCAAATGCCCGCTAGTAACCTACATAGTCCAAGTGCCCGATAGGGAACTCACATACTCCAAGTGCCCGCTAGGGAACCTACATAGTCCAAGTGCCCGTTAGGTAACCTAGATAGTCCAAATGCCCGCTAGTTAACCTAGATAATCCAAGTACCCGCTAGGTAACCTAGATAGTTCAAGTGCCCGCTAGGTAATCTATATAGTCCAAATACCCGCTAGGGAACCTACATAATCCAAGTACCCACTAATTAACCTACATAGTCCATGTGCCTGCTAGGTAAACTACATAGTCCAAGTGCCCACTAGGTAATCTAGACAGTCCAATTGCCTGCTAGTCAACCTAGACAGTCCAGGTACACGCTAGGGAACCTACATAGTCCAAGTGCCCGTTAGTTAACCTAGATAGTCAAAGTGCCTGTTAGCTAACATACATAGTCCAAGTGCCCGTTCGTTAACCTAGATAGTCCAAGTGCTCGCCTCGTAACCTGGATAGTCGAAGTGCCAGCTAGTTAACATACATAGTCAAAGTGCCCGATAGGTAACCTACATAGTCCAAGTGCCTTCTAGGGAACCTATATAGTCCAAGTGCCCGCTAGGTAACCTAGACAGTCCAAGTGCCAGCTAGTTAACCTACATAGTCCATGTGCCCGCTAGTTAACCTAGACAGACCAAGTGCCCCTTAGCTAACCTAGATAGTCCAAGGGCCCGCTAGTTGACCTACATAGACCAAGTACCCGCTAGTTAAATTAGATAGTCCTAGTGCCCTTTAGTTAACCCAGATAGTCCAAGTGCCCTCTAGGGGACATACATAGTGCTAGTGCCCGCTAGGGTATGTACATAGACCAAGTGCCCGCTAGGTAACCTTGATAGTCCACGTGCCCGTTAGTTAACCTACATAGTCCAAGTGCCCGATAGAAACCTATATAGTCCAAGTGCCCGATAAAGAACCTATAAAGTCCAAGTGCCCGCTATGGAACCTACATAGTCCAAGTGCCCGTTAGGGAACCAATAGTCTTAGTGCTGGCTAGGGAACTTGCATCATCCAAGTGCCCGCTAGGTAACCTAGATAGTCCAAGGGCCCGCTAGTTAACCTACATAGTCCAAGTGCCCGATAGGGAACCTACATAGTCCAAGTGCCCCCTGAGGAACCTATATAGTCCAAGTGCCCGCTAGGGAACCTACATACTCCAAGTGCCCGTTAGGAAACGTACATAGTTCAAGTGCCCGCTAAGTAACCTAGATAGTCCAAGTGCCCGCTAGGTAACCTAGATGGTCCACAGGCCCGCTTGTTAACCTATATAGTCCAAGTGCCGGCGAGGTCACCTACATTGTCCAAGTGACCGATAGGGAACCTACATAGGCCAAGTGCCTGTTAGGTAACCTACATAGTCCAAATGCCCTCTAGTAACTTACATAGTCCAAGTGCCCGATAGGGAACTCACATACGCCAAGTGCCCGCTAGGGAACCTACATAGTCCTAGTGTCCGTTAGGTAACCTAGATAGTCCAAGTGCCCGCTAGTTAACCTAGATAGTCCAAGTGCCCGCTAATTAACCAGGATCGTCCAAGTGCCCTCTAGTTAACTTACATAGTCAAAGGGCCTGCTAGTTAACCTACATAGACCAAGGGCCCGCTAGTTAACTTACATAGTCAAAGTGCCCGCTAGGTAACCTAGACAGTCCAAGTGACCACTAGGTTACCTACATAGTCCAAGTGCCCGTTCGTTAACCTACGTAGTCCAAGGGCCCGCTAGGTAATGTAGATAGCCCAAGTGCCCGCTAGGGAACGTACATAGTCCAAGTGCCCGGTAGGTAACCTAGATAGTCCAAGTGCCCACTAGTTAACCTACATAGTCCAAGTGCCTGCTAGGTAAACTACATAGTCCAAGTGCCCACTAGGTAATCTAGACAGTCCAAGTGCCTGCTAGTCAACCTAGACAGTCCAGGTACACGCTAGGGAACCTACATAGTCCAAGCGCCCGTTAGTTAACCTAGATAGTCAAAGTGCCTGTTAGCTAACATACATAGTCCAAGTGCCCGTTCGTTAACCTAGATAGTCCAAGTGCCCGCTAGGTAACCTAGAGAGTCCAAGTGCCCGCTAGGTTACCTACATAGTCCAAGTGTCCGTTCGTTAACCTAGATAGTCCAAGTGCCCGCCTCGTAACCTGGATAGTCCAAGTGCCAGCTAGTTAACCTACATAGGCCAAGTGCCCGTTAGGTAACCTACATAGTCCAATTGCCCGCTAGTAACCTACATAGTCCAAGTGCCCGATAGGGAACTCACATACTCCAAGTGCCCGCTAGGGAACCTACATAGTCCAAGTGCCCGTTAGGTAACCTAGATAGTACAAATGCCCGCTAGTTAACCTAGATAATCCAAGTACCCGCTAGGTAACCTAGATAGTTCAAGTGCCCGCTAGGTAATCTATATAGTCCAAATGCCCGCTAGGGAACCTACATAATCCAAGTACCCACTAATTAACCTACATAGTCCATGTGCCTGCTAGGTAAACTACATAGTCCAAGTGCCCACTAGGTAATCTAGACAGTTCAATTGCCTGCTAGTCAACCTAGACAGTCCAGGTACACGCTAGGGAACCTACATACTCCAAGCGCCAGTTAGTTAACCTAGATAGTCAAAGTGCCTGTTAGCTAACATACATAGTCCAAGTGCCCGTTCGTTAACCTAGATAGTCCAAGTGCCCGCTAGGTAACCTAGAGAGTCCAAGTGCCCGCTAGGTTACCTACATAGTCCGAGTGTCCGTTCGTTAACCTAGATAGTCCAAGTGCCCGCCTCGTAACCTGGATAGTCCAAGTGCCAGCTAGTTAACCTACATAGTCAAAGTGCCCGATAGGTAACCTACATAGTCCAAGTGCCTTCTAGGGAACCTATATAGTCCAAGTGCCCGCTAGGTAACCTAGACAGTCCAAGTGCCAGCTAGTTAACCTACATAGTCAAAGTGCCCGATAGGTAACCTACATAGTCCAAGTGCCTTCTAGGGAACCTATATAGTCCAAGTGCCCGCTAGGTAACCTAGAAGACCAAGTGCCCGTTAGCTAACCTAGATGTCCAAGGGCCCGCTAGTTGACCTACATAGACCAAGTACCCGCTAGTTAAATTAGATAGTCCTAGTGCCCTTTAGTTAACCCAGATAGTCCAATTGCCCTCTAGGGGACATACATAGTCCTAGTGTCCGCTAAGGTATGTACATAGACCAAGTGCCCGCTAAGTAACCTTGATAGTCCACGTGCCCGCTAGTTAACCTACATAGTCCAAGTGCCCGATAGAAACCTATATAGTGCAAGTGCCCGATAAAGAACCTACAAAGTCCAAGTGCCCGCTATGGAACCTACATAGTCCAAGTGCCCGTTAGGGAACCAATAGTCTTAGTGCTGGCTAGGGAACTTGCATCATCCAAGTTCCCGCTAGGTAACCAAGATAGTCCAAGGGCCCGCTAGTTAACCTACATAGTCCAAGTGCCCGATAGGGAACCTACATAGTCCAAGTGCCCGCTGAGGAACCTACATAGTCCAAGTGCCCGCTAGGGAACCTACATACTCCAAGTGCCCGTTAGGGAACGTACATAGTTCAAGAGCCCGCTAAGTAACCTAGATAGTCCAAATGCCCGCTAGGTAACCTAGATAGTCCACAGACCCGCTTGTTAACCTATATAGTCCAAGTGCCGGCGAGGTCACCTACATTGTCCAAGTGACCGATAGGGAACCTACATAGGCCAAGTGCCTGTTAGGTAACCTACATAGTCCAAATGCCCTCTAGTAACTTACATAGTCCAAGTGCCCGATAGGGAACTCACATACGCCAAGTGCCCGCTAGGGAACCTACATAGTCCTAGTGTCCGTTAGGTAACCTAGATAGTCCAAGTGCCCGCTAGTTAACCTAGATAGTCCAAGTGCCCGCTAATTAACCAGGATCGTCCAAGTGCCCTCTAGTTAACTTACATAGTCAAAGGGCCTGCTAGTTAACCTACATAGACCAAGGGCCCGCTAGTTAACTTACATAGTCAAAGTGCCCGCTAGGTAACCTAGACAGTCCAAGTGACCACTAGGTTACCTACATAGTCCAAGTGCCCGTTCGTTAACCTACGTAGTCCAAGGGCCGCTAGGTAATGTAGATAGCCCAAGTGCCCGCTAGGGAACGTACATAGTCCAAGTGCCCGGTAGGTAACCTAGATAGTCCAAGTGCCCACTAGTTAACCTACATAGTCCAAGTGCCTGCTAGGTAAACTACATAGTCCAAGTGCCCACTAGGTAATCTAGACAGTCCAAGTGCCTGCTAGTCAACCTAGACAGTCCAGGTACACGCTAGGGAACCTACATAGTCCAAGCGCCCGTTAGTTAACCTAGATAGTCAAAGTGCCTGTTAGCTAACATACATAGTCCAAGTGCCCGTTCGTTAACCTAGATAGTCCAAGTGCCCGCTAGGTTACCTACATAGTCCAAGTGTCCGTTCGTTAACCTAGATAGTCCAAGTGCCCACCTCGTAACCTGGATAGTCCAAGTGCCAGCTAGTTAACCTACATAGGCCAAGTGCCCGTAAGGTAACCTACATAGTCCAAATGCACGCTAGTAACCTACATAGTCCAAGTGCCCGATAGGGAACTCACATACTCCAAGTGCCCGCTAGGGAACCTACATAGTCCAAGTGCCCGTTAGGTAACCTAGATAGTACAAATGCCCGCTAGTTAACCTAGATAATCCAAGTACCTGCTAGGTAACCTAGATAGTTCAAGTGCCCGCTAGGTAATCTATATAGTCCAAATGCCCGCTAGGGAACCTACATAATCCAAGTACCCACTAATTAACCTACATAGTCCATGTGCCTGCTAGGTAAACTACATAGTCCAAGTGCCCACTAGGTAATCTAGACAGTTCAATTGCCTGCTAGTCAACCTAGACAGTCCAGGTACACGCTAGGGAACCTACATACTCCAAGCGCCAGTTAGTTAACCTAGATAGTCAAAGTGCCTGTTAGCTAACATACATAGTCCAAGTGCCCGTTCGTTAACCTAGATAGTCCAAGTGCCCGCTAGGTAACCTAGAGAGTCCAAGTGCCCGCTAGGTTACCTACATAGTCCGAGTGTCCGTTCGTTAACCTAGATAGTCCAAGTGCCCGCCTCGTAACCTGGATAGTCCAAGTGCCAGCTAGTTAACCTACATAGTCAAAGTGCCCGATAGGTAACCTACATAGTCCAAGTGCCTTCTAGGGAACCTATATAGTCAAAGTGCCCGCTAGGTAACCTAGACAGTCCAAGTGCCAGCTAGTTAACCTACATAGTCCAAGTGCCCGCTAGTTAACCTAGACAGACCAAGTGCCCGTTAGCTAACCTAGATGTCCAAGGGCCCGCTAGTTGACCTACATAGACCAAGTACCCGCTAGTTAAATTAGATAGTCCTAGTGCCCTTTAGTTAACCCAGATAGTCCAAGTGCCTCTAAGGGACATACATAGTCCTAGTAACCGCTAGGGTATGTACATAGACCAAGTGCCCGCTAGGTAACCTTGATAGTCCACGTGCCCGCTAGTTAACCTACATAGTCCAAGTGCCCGATAAAAACCTATATAGTCCAAGTGCCCGATAAAGAACCTACAAAGTCCAAGTGCCCGCTATGGAACCTACATAGTCCAAGTGCCCGTTAGGGAACCAATAGTCTTAGTGCTGGCTAGGGAACTTGCATCATCCAAGTGCCCGCTAGGTAACCTAGATAGTCCAAGGGCCCGCTAGTTAACCTACATAGTCCACGTGCCCGATAGGGAACCTACATAGTCCAAGTGCCCGCTGAGGAACCTACATAGTCCAAGTGCCCGCTAGGGAACCTACATACTCCAAGTGCCCGTTAGGGAACGTACATAGTTCAAGAGCCCGCTAAGTAACCTAGATAGTCCAAGTGCCCGCTAGGTAACCTAGATGGTCCACAGAACCGCTTGTTAACCTATATAGTCCAAGTGCCGGCGAGTCACCTACATTGTCCTAGTGACCGATAGGGAACCTACATAGGCCAAGTGCCCGTTAGGTAACCTACATAGTCCAAATGCCCGCTAGTAACTTACATAGTCCAAATGCCCGATAGGGAACTCACATGCTCCAAGTGCCCGCTAGGGAACCTACATAGTCCAAGTGCCCGTTAGGTAACCTAGATAGTCCAAGTGCCCGCTAGTTAACCTAGATAGTCCAAGTGCCCGCTAATTAACCAGGATCGTCCAAGTGCCCTCTAGTTAACTTACATAGTCAAAGGGCCTGCTAGTTAACCTACATAGACCAAGAGCCCGCTAGTTAACCTTCATAGTCCAAGTGCCTGCTAGGTAACCTAGACAATCCAAGTGACCACTAGGTTACCTACATAGTCCAAGTGCCCGTTCGTTAACCTACGTAGTCCAAGGGCCCGCTAGGTAATGTAGATAGCCCAAGTGCCCGCTAGGGAACGTACATAGTCCAAGTGCCCGGTAGGTAACCTAGTTAGTCCAAGTGCCCACTAGGTAATCTAGACAGTCCAAGTGCCTGCTAGTCAACCTAGACAGTCCAGGTACACGCTAGGGATCTACATAGTCCAAGCGCCCGTTAGTTAACCTAGATAGTCAAAGTGCCTGTTAGCTAACATACATAATCCAAGTGCCCGTTCGTTAACCTAGATAGTCCAAGTGCCCGCTAGGTAACCTAGAGAGTCCAAGTGCCCACTAGGTTACCTACATAGTGCAAGTGTCCGTTCGTTAACCTAGATAGTCCAAGTGCCCGCCTCGTAACCTGGATAGTCCAAGTGCCAGCTAGTTAAGCTACATAGTCAAAGTGCCCGATAGGTAACCTACATAGTCCAAGTGCCTTCTAGGGAACCTATATAGTCCATGTGCCCGCTAGGAAACCTAGACAGTCCAATTGCCCGCTAGTTAACCTACATAGTCCAAGTGCCCGATAGGGAACCTACATAGTCCAAGTGCCCGCTGAGGAACCTACATAGTCCAAGTGCCCGCTAGGGAACCAACATACTCCAAGTGCCCGTTAGGGAACGTACATAG
Source organism: Tenrec ecaudatus (assembly GCF_050624435.1). Lineage (NCBI taxonomy): Eukaryota > Metazoa > Chordata > Mammalia > Afrosoricida > Tenrecidae > Tenrec > Tenrec ecaudatus. The sequence goes on from NW_027459466.1 coordinate 801,454, forward strand.
TTCAAGTGCCCGCTAAGTAACCTAGATAGTCCAAGTGCCCGCTAGGAAACCTATATGGTCCAGAGGCCCGCTTGTTAACCTATATAGTCCAAGTGCCGGCGAGGTCACCTACATTGTCCAAGTGCCCGATAGGGAACCTACATAGGCCAAGTGCCCGTTAGGTAACCTACATAGTCCAAATGCCCGCTAGTAACCTACATAGTCCAAGTGCCCGATAGGGAACTCACATACTCCAAGTGCCCGCTAGGGAACCTACATAGTCCAAGTGCCCGTTAGGTAACCTAGATAGTCCATGTGCCCGCTAGTTAACCTAGATAGTCCAAGTGCCCGCTAATTAACCAGGATCGTCCAAGTACCGTCTAGTTAACTTACATAGTCAAAGGGCCTGCTAGTTAACCTACATAGATCAAGGGCCCGCTAGTTAACCTAGATAGTCCAAGTGCCCGTTCGTTAACCTAGATAGTTCAAGTGCCCGCTAGGTAACCTAGACAGTCCAACTTCCCGCTAGGTTACCTACATAGTCCAAGTGTCCGTTCGTTAACCTAGATAATCCAAGTGCCCGCTAGGTAACCTAGACAGTCCAAGTGCCCGCTAGGTTACCTACATAGTCCAGGTGCATGTTCGTTAACCTAGACCGTCCAAGTGCCCGCTGGTAACCTACATATTCCAAGAGCCCGCTAGGTAACCTTGATAGTCCAAGTGCCTTATAGTTAACCTACATAGTACAAGTGCGTGCTAGGTAACCTAGATACTCCAAGTGCCCGCTAGGTAACCTACATAGTCCATGTGCCCGCTAGGTAACCTACATAGTGCAAGTGCCCGCTAGTTAACCTAGATAGTACAAGTGCCCGCTAGTAAACCTAGATAGTCCAAGGGCCCGCTAGTTAACCTAGATAGTCCAAGTGCCCGCTAGTTAACCTAGATATTCCAAGTGTCCGCGAGGTAACTTACATAGTCCAAATGCCCGCTAGTTAACCTAGATAGTCCAAGTGCCCGCTAGTTAACCTCGATAGTCCAAGTGCCCGCTAGTTAACCTAGATAGTCCAAGTGCCCGCTAATTAACCAGGATCGTCCAAGTACCGTCTAGTTAACTTACATAGTCAAAGGGCCTGCTAGTTAACCTACATAGATCAAGGGCCCGCTAGTTAACCTAGATAGTCCAAGTGCCCGTTCGTTAACCTAGATAGTTCAAGTGCCCGCTAGGTAACCTAGACAGTCCAACTTCCCGCTAGGTTACCTACATAGTCCAAGTGTCCGTTCGTTAACCTAGATAATCCAAGTGCCCGCTAGGTAACCTAGACAGTCCAAGTGCCCGCTAGGTTACCTACATAGTCCAGGTGCATGTTCGTTAACCTAGACCGTCCAAGTGCCCGCTGGTAACCTACATATTCCAAGAGCCCGCTAGGTAACCTTGATAGTCCAAGTGCCTTATAGTTAACCTACATAGTACAAGTGCGTGCTAGGTAACCTAGATACTCCAAGTGCCCGCTAGGTAACCTACATAGTCCATGTGCCCGCTAGGTAACCTACATAGTGCAAGTGCCCGCTAGTTAACCTAGATAGTACAAGTGCCCGCTAGTAAACCTAGATAGTCCAAGGGCCCGCTAGTTAACCTAGATAGTCCAAGTGCCCGCTAGTTAACCTAGATATTCCAAGTGTCCGCGAGGTAACTTACATAGTCCAAGTGCCCGCTAGTTAACCTAGATAGTCCAAGTGCCCGCTAGTTAACCTCGATAGTCCAAGTGCCCGCTAGTTAACTAGGATCGTCCAAGTGCCCTCTAGCTAACTTACATAGTCCAAGGGCCTGCTAGTTAACCTACATAGACCAAGAGCCCGCTAGTTAACCTTCATAGTCCAAGTGCCCGCTAGGTAACCTAGACAGTCCAAGTGACCATTAGGTTACCTACATTGTCCAAGTGCCCGTTCGTTAACCTACGTAGTCCAAGTGCCCGCTAGGTAACGTAGATAGCCCAAGGGCCCGCTAGGGAACGTACATAGTCCAAGGGCCTGCTAGGTAACCTAGATAGTCCAAGTGCCCGCTAGTTAACCTACATAGTCCAATGCCTGCTAGGTAAACTACATAGTCCAAGTGCCCACTAGGTAACCTAGACAGTCCAATTGCCCGCTAGTTAACCTAGACAGTCCAAGTACCCGCTAGGGTACCTACATAGTCCAAGCGCCCGCTAGGGAACCTACATAGTCCAAATGCTCGCTAGGCAACCTACATAGTCCAAGTGCCCATTAGTTAACCTAGATAGTCAAAGTGCCTGCTAGGTAACCAAGATAGTCCAAGTGTCCGCTAGGTAACCTACATTGTCCAAGTGCCCGTTAGGTAACCTTGATAGTCCAATTGCCCGTTAGCTAACCTAGATAGTCAAAGTGTCCGCTAGTTAACCTACATAGTCCAAGTGCCCGTTCGTTAACCTAGATAGTCCAAGTGCCCGCTAGGTAACCTAGACTGTCCAAGTGCCCGTTAGGTTACCTACATAGTCCAAGTGCACGTTCGTTAACCTAGATAGTCCAAGTGCCCCCTGGTAACCTACATAGTCCAAGAGCCGGCTAGGTAACCTTGATAGTCCAAGTGCTTCTAGTTAACCTACATTGGCCAAGTGCCCGCTAGGTAACCTACATAGTCCAAGTGCCCGTTCGTTAACCTATATAATCCAAGTGCCCGCTAGGTAACCTAGACAGTCCAAGTGCCCGTTAGCTAACCTAGATAGTCCAAGGGCCCGCTAGTTGACCTACATAGACCAAGTACCCGCTAGTTAAACTAGATAGTCCTAGGGCCCTTTAGTTAACCCAGATAGTCCAAGTGCCCTCTAGGGGACATACATAGTGTTAGTGTCCGCTAGGGTATGTACATAGACCAAGTGCCCGCTAGGTAACCTTGATAGTCCACATGCCCGCTAGTTAACCTACATAGTCCAAGTGCCCGATAGAAAGCTATATAGTCCAAGTGCCCGATAAAGAACCTACAAGTCCAAGTGCCCGCTATGGAACCTACATAGCCCAAGTGCCCGTTAGGGAACCAATAGTCTTAGTGCTGGCTAGGGAACTTGCATCATCCAAGTGCCCACTAGGTAACCTAGATAGTCCAAGGGCCCGCTAGTTAACCTACATAGTCCAAGTGCCCGATAGGGAACCTACATAGTCCATGTGCCCGCTGAGGAACCTACATAGTCCAAGTGCCCGCTAGGGAACCAACATACTCCAAGTGCCGGTTAGGGAACGTACATAGTCCAAGTGCCCGCTAAGTCACCTAGATAGTCCAAGTGCCCGCTAGGTAACCTAGATGGTCCACAGGCCCGCTTGTTAACCTATATAGTCCAAGTGCCCGCGAGGTCACCTACATTGTCCAAGTGACCGATAGGGAACCTACATAGGCCAAGTGCCCGTTAGGTAACCTACATAGTCCAAATGCCCGCTAGTAACTTACATAGTCCAAGTGCCCGATAGGGAACTCACATACTCCAAGTGCCCGCTAGGGAACCTACATAGTCCAAGTGCCCGTTAGGTAACCTAGATAGACCAAGTGCCCGCTAGTTAACATAGATAGTCCAAGTGCCCGCTAATTAACCAGGATCGTCCAAGTGCCCTCTGGTTAACTAACATAGTCAAAGGGCCTGCTAGTTAACCTACATAGACCAAGAGCCCGCTAGTTAACTTACATAGTCCAAGTGCCCGCTAGGTAAGCTAGACAGTCCAAGTGACCACTAGGTTACATACATAGTCCAAGTGCCCGTTCGTTAACCTACGTAGTCCAAGGGCCCGCTAGGTAATGTAGATAGCCCAAGTGCCCGCTGGGAACGTACATAGTCCAAGTGCCCGGTAGGTAACCTAGATAGTCCAAGTGCCTGCTAGTTAAACTACATAGTCCAAGTGCCCACTATGTAATCTAGACAGTCCAAGTGCCTGCTAGTCAACCTAGACAGTCCAGGTACACGCTAGGGAACCTACATAGTCCAAGCGCCCGTTAGTTACCCTAGATAGTCAAAGTGCCTGTTAGCTAACATACATAGTCCAAGTGCCCGTTCGTTAACCTAGATAGTCCAAGTGCCCGCTAGGTAACCTAGACAGTCCAAGTGCCCGCTAGGATACCTACATAGTCCAGGTGCACGTTCGTTAACCTAGACCGTCCAAGTGCCCGCTGGTAACGTACATAGTCCAAGAGCCCGCTAGGTAACCTTGATAGTCCAAGTGCCTTATAGTTAACCTACTTGGTCCAAGTGCAGTCTAGGTAACCTAGATAGACAAGTGCCGCTAGGTAACCTACATAGTCCATGTGCCCGCTAGGTAACCTACATAGTGCAAGTGCCCGCTAGTTAACCTAGATAGTACAAGTGCCCGCTAGTAAACATAGATAGTCCAAGGGCCCGCTAGTTAACCTAGATAGTCCAAGTGCCCGCTAGTTAACCTAGATATTCCAAGTGTCCGCTAGGTAACTAACATAGTCCAAGGGCCCGCTAGTTAACCTAGATAGTCCAAGTGCCCGCTAGTTAACCTAGATAGTCCAAGTGCCCGCTAGTTAACTAGGATCGTCCAAGTGCCCTCTAGTTAACTTACATAGTCCAAGGGCCTGCTAGTTAACCTACATAGACCAAGAGCCCGCTAGTTAACCTTCATAGTCCAAGACCCGCTAGGTAACCTAGACAGTCCAAGTGACCATTAGGTTACCTACATTGTCCAAGTGCCCGTTCGTTAACCTACGTAGTCCAAGTGCCCGCTAGGTAACGTAGATAGCCCAAGTGCCCGCTAGGGAACGTACATAGTCCAAGGGCCCGCTAGGTAACCTAGATAGTCCAAGTGCCCGCTAGTTAACCTACATAGTCCAAGTGCCTGCTAGGTAAACTACATAGTCCAAGTGCCCACTAGGTAACATAGACAGTCCAATTGCCCGCTAGTTAACCTAGAGAGTCCACGTACCCGCTAGGGAACCTACATAGTCCAAGCGCCCGCTAGGGAACCTACATAGTCCAAATGCTCGCTAGGCAACCTACATAGTCCAAGTGCCCGTTAGTTAACCTAGATAGTCAAAGTGCCTGCTAGGTAACCAAGATAGTCCAAGTGCCCGCTAGGTAACCTACATAGTCCAAGTGCCCGTTAGGTAACCTTGATAGTCCAATTGCCCGTTAGCTAACCTAGATAGTCAAAGTGTCCGCTAGATAACCTACATAGTCCAAGTGCCCTTTCGTTAACCTAGATAGTCCATGTGCCCGCTAGGTTACCTAGACAGTCCAAGTGCCCGCAAGTTTACCTACGTAGTCCAAGTGCACCTTCGTTAACCTAGATAGTCCAAGTGCCCCCTGGTAACCTACATAGTTCAAGAGCCGGCTAGGTAACCTTGATAGTCCAAGTGCCTTCTAGTTAACCTACATAGTTCAAGTGCCCGCTAGGTAACCTACATAGTCCAAGTGCCCGTTCGTTAACCTAGATAATCCAAGTGCCCACTAGGTAACCTAGACAGTCCAAGTGCCCGTTAGCTAACCTAGATAGTCCAAGGGCCCGCTAGTTGACCTGCATAGACCAAGTACCCGCTAGTTAAACTAGATAGTCCTAGTGCCCTTTAGTTAACCCAGATAGTCCAAGTGCCCTCTAGGGGACATACATAGTCCTAGTGCCCGCTAGGGTATGTACATAGACCAAGTGCCCGCTAGGTAACCTTTATAGTCCATGTGCCCGCTAGATAACCTACATAGTCCAAGTGCCCGATAGAAACCTATATAGTCCAAGTGCCCGATAAAGAACCTACAAAGTCCAAGTGCCCGCTATGGAACCTACATAGTCCAAGTGCCCGTTAGGGAACCAATAGTCTTAGTGCTGGCTAGGGAACTTGCATCATCCAAGTGCCCGCTAGGTAACCTAGATAGTCCAAGGGCCCGCTAGTTAACCTACATAGTCCAAGTGCCCGCTAGGGAACCAACATACTCCAAGTGCCCGTTAGGGAACGTACATAGTTCAAGTGCCCGCTAAGTAACCTAGATAGTCCAAGTGCCCGCTAGGAAACCTAGATGGTCCAGAGGCCCGCTTGTTAACCTATATAGTCCAAGTGCCGGCGAGGTTACCTACATTGTCCAAGTGCCCGATAGGGAACCTATATAGGCCAAGTGACCATTAGGTAACATACATAGTCCAAATGCCCGCTAGTAACCTACATAGTCCAAGTCCCCGATAGGGAACTCACATACTCCAAGTGCCCGCTAGGGAACCTACATATCCAAGTGCCCGTTAGGTAACCTAGATAATCCAAGTGCCCGCTAGTTAACCTAGATAGTCCAAGTGCCCGCTAATTAACCAGGATCGTCCAAGTGCCCTCTAGTTAACTTACATAGTCAAAGGGCCTGCTAGTTAACCTAGATAGTCCAAGTGCCCGTTCGTTAACCTAGATAGTCCAAGTGCCCGCTAGGTAACCTAGACAGTCCAAGTTCCCGCTAGGTTACCTACATAGTCCAAGTGTCCGTTCGTTAACCTAGATAGTCCAAGTGCCCGCCTCGTAACCTGGATAGTCCAAGTGCCAGCTAGTTAACCTACATAGTCAAAGTGCCCGATAGGTAACCTACATAGTCCAAGTGCCTTCTAGAGAACCTATATAGTCCAAGTGCCCGCTAGTAAACCTAGACAGTCCAAGTGCCCGCTAGTTAACCTACATAGTCCAAGTGCTGCTAGTTAACCTAGAAAGACCACGTGCCCGTTAGCTACCCTAGATAGTCCAAGGGCCCGCTAGTTGACCTACATAGACCAAGTACCCGCTAGTTAATTTAGATAGTCCTAGTGCCCTTTAGTTAACCCAGATAGTCCAAGTGCCCTCTAGGGGACATACATAGTCCTAGTGCCCGCTAGGGTATGTATATAGACAAAGTGCCCGCTAGGTAACCTTGATAGTCCACGTGCCTGCTAGTTAACCTACATAGTCCAAGCCCCCGATAGAAACCTATATAGTCCAAGTGCCCGATAAAGAACCTACAAAGTCCAAGTGCCCGCTATGGAACCTACATAGTCCAAGTGCCCGTTAGGGAACCAATAGTCCTAGTGCTGGCTAGGGAACTTGCATCATCCAAGTACCCGCTAGTTAACCTACATATTCCAAGTACCCGATAGGGAACCTACATAGTCCAAGTGCCCGCTGAGGAACCTACATAGTCCAAGTGCCCGCTAGGGAACCTACATACTCCAAGTGCCCGTTAGGGAACGTATATAGTTCAAGTGCCCGCTAAGTAACCTAGATAGTCCAAGTGCCCGCTAGGTAACCTAGATGGTCCACAGGCCCGCTTGTTAACCTATATAGTCCAAGTGCCGGCGAGGTCACCTACATTGTCCAAGTGACCTATAAAGAACCTACATAGGCCAAGTGCCCGTTAGGTAACCTACATAGTCCAAATGCCCACTAGTAACTTACATAGTCCAAGTGCCCGATCGGGAACTCACATACTCCAAGTGCCCGCTAGGGAACCTACATAGTCCAAGTGCCCGTTAGGTAACCTAGATAGTCCAAGTGCCCGTTAGGTAACCTAGATAGTCCTAGTGCCCTTTAGTTAACCCAGATAGTCCAAGTGCCCTCTAGGGGACATACATAGTCCTAGTGCCCGCTAGGGTATGTATATAGACAAAGTGCCCGCTAGGTAACCTTGATAGTCCACGTGCCTGCTAGTTAACCTACATAGTCCAAGCCCCCGATAGAAACCTATATAGTCCAAGTGCCCGATAAAGAACCTACAAAGTCCAAGTGCCCGCTATGGAACCTACATAGTCCAAGTGCCCGTTAGGGAACCAATAGTCCTAGTGCTGGCTAGGGAACTTGCATCATCCAAGTACCCGCTAGTTAACCTACATATTCCAAGTACCCGATAGGGAACCTACATAGTCCAAGTGCCCGCTGAGGAACCTACATAGTCCAAGTGCCCGCTAGGGAACCTACATACTCCAAGTGCCCGTTAGGGAACGTACATAGTTCAAGTGCCCGCTAAGTAACCTAGATAGTCCAAGTGCCCGCTAGGTAACCTAGATGGTCCACAGGCCCGCTTGTTAACCTATATAGTCCAAGTGCCGGCGAGGTCACCTACATTGTCCAAGTGACCTATAAAGAACCTACATAGGCCAAGTGCCCGTTAGGTAACCTACATAGTCCAAATGCCCACTAGTAACTTACATAGTCCAAGTGCCCGATCGGGAACTCACATACTCCAAGTGCCCGCTAGGGAACCTACATAGTCCAAGTGCCCGTTAGGTAACCTAGATAGTCCAAGTGCCCGCTAGTTAACCTAGATAGTCCAAGAGCCCGCTAATTAACCAGGATCGTCCAAGTGCCCTCTAGTTAACTTACATAGTCAAAGGGCCTGCTAGTTAACCTACATAGACCAAGGGCCCGCTAGTTAACTTACATAGTCCAAGTGCCCGCTAGGTAACCTAGACAGTCCAAGTGACCACTAGGTTACCTACATAGTCCAAGTGCCCGTTCGTTAACCTACGTAGTCCAAGGGCCCGCTAGGTAATGTAGATAGCCCAAGTGCCCGCTAGGGAACGGACATAGTCCAAGTGCCCGATAGGTAACCTAGATAGTCCAAGTGCCTGCTAGTTAACCTACATAGTCCAAGTGCCTGCTAGGTAAACTACATAGTCCAAGTGCCCACTAGGTAATCTAGACAGTCCAAGTGCCTGCTAGTCAACCTAGACAGTCCAGGTACACGCTAGGGAACCTACATAGTCCAAGCGCCCGTTAGTTAACCTACATAGTCAAAGTGCCTGTTAGCTAACATACATAGTCCAAGTGCCCGTTCCTTAACCTAGATAGTCCAAGTGCCCGCTAGGTAACCTACAGAGTCCAAGTGCCCGCTAGGTTACCTACATAGTGCAAGTGTCCGTTCGTTAACCTAGATAGTCCAAGTGCCCACATCGTAACCTGGATAGTCCAAGTGCCAGCTAGTTAACCTACATAGTCAAAGTGCCCGATAGGTAACCTACATAGTCCTAGTGCCTTCTAGGGAACCTATATAGTCCAAGTGCCCACTAGGTAACCGAGACAGTCCAAGTGCCCGCTAGGTAACCTAGACAGTCCAAGTGCCCGCTAGTTAACCTAGACAGACCAAGTACCCATTAGCTAACCTAGATAGTCCAAGGGCCCGCTAGTTGACCTACATAGACCAAGTACCCGCTAGTTAAATTAGATAGTCCTAGTGCCCTTTAGTTAACCCAGATAGTCCAAGTGCCCTCTAGGGGACATACATAGTCCAAGTGCCGGCGAGGTCACCTACATAGTCCAAGTGCCCGATAGGGAACCTGCACAGGCCAAGTGCCCGTTAGGTAACCTACATAGTCCAAATGCCCGCTAGTAACGTACATAGTCCAAGTGCCCGATAGGGAACTCACATACTCCACGTGCCCGCTAGGGAACCTACATAGTCCAAGGGCCCGTTAGGTAACCTAGATAGTCCAAATGCCCGCTAGTTAACCTAGATAATCCAAGTACCCGCTAGGTAACCTAGATAGTTCAAGTGCCCGCTAGGTAATCTATATAGTCCAAATGCCCGCTAGGGAACCTACATAATCCAAGTACCCACTAATTAACCTACATAGTCCATGTGCCCGTTAGCTAACCTAGATAGTCTAAGGGCCCACTAGTTAACCTACATAGTTCAAGTGCCCGCTAGCTAACCTAGACAATCCAAGTGCCCGCTAGTTAACCTAGATAGTCCAAGTACCCGCTAGGTAACGTAGAGAGTTCAAGTGCCCGCTAGTTAACCTAGATTGTCCTAGTGCCCGTTAGTTAACCTAGATAGTCCAAGTGCCCACTAGGGGACGTACATAGTCCAAGTGCCCGCTAGGTAACCCAGATAGTCCAAGTGCCCGCTAGGTAACCTAGATGTCCAAGTGCCCGCTAGTTAAACTACATAGTCCAAATGCCTGATAGAAACCTATATAGTCCAAGTACCCGATAGGGAACTTACATAGTCCAAGTGCCCACTAGGGAAGCTAGATAGTCCAAGTTCTATCTAGGTAACCTAGATAGTCCAAGGTCCCACTAGTTACCCTACATAGTCCAAGGGCTCACTTGTTAACTTTGATAGTCCAAGTGCCCGCTGGTTAAGCTAGATCGTCCAAGTGCCCGCTAGTTAACCTAGATCGTCCAATTGCCGGCTAGTTAACCTACATAGTCCAAGGGCCCACTTGTTAACCTAGATTGTCCAAGTGTCCTCTAGTTAACCTACATAGTGCAAGTGTCCGCTAGGTAACCTACATAGTCCAAGTGCCCGCTTGTTAACATAGATAATCCAAGTGCCCGCTAGGGAAGGTACATAGTCCAAGTGCCCGCTAGGTAACCTAGAGAGTGCAAGTGCCCGCTAGTTAACCTACATAGTCCAAGTACCTGCTAGGTAACCTAGATAGTCCAAGGGCCTGCTAGTTAACCTAGATAGTCCAAGTGCCCGCTAGGTAACCTACATAGTGCACGTGTCCGCTAGTTAATCTACGTAGTGCAAGGGACCGCTAGTTAACCTAGATAGTCCAAGTACCCGCTAGTTAACCTAGATCGTCCAATTGTCCGCTAGTTAACCTACATAGTTCAACTGCCCTTTAGGGAACCTAGATAGTCCATGTGCCCGCTAGGGATCCTACATGGTCCAATTGCCCGCTCTGGAACATACATAGTCCAAGTGCCTGTTAGTTAACCTAGATAATCCAAGTGCCCGCTAGTTAACCTACATAGTCCACGTGCCCGCTAGGTAACCTACATAATCCAAGTGCCCGCCAGGTAACCAATATAGTCCAAATGCCCGCTAGGGAACCTACATACTACAAGTGCCCGCTAGTTAACCTAGATAGTCCAAGTGCCCGCTAGTTAACCTAGATAGTCCAAGGGCCCGCTAGTTAACTAGGATCGTCCAAGTGCCCTCTAGTTAACTTACATATTCCAAGGGCCTGCTAGTTAACCTACATAGACCAAGTGCCCGCTATGTAACGTAGATACCCAAGTGCCCGCTAGGGAACGTACATAGTCCAAGTGCCCGCTAGGTAACCTAGATAGTCCAAGTGCCCGCTAGTTAACCTACATAGTCCAAGTGCCTGCTAGGTAACCTAGATAGTCAAAGTGCCTGTTAGCTAACCTACATAGTCCAAGTGCCCGTTCGCTAACCTAGACAGTCCAAGTTCCTGCTAGGTTACCTACATAGTCCAAGTGTCCGTTCGTTAACCTAGATAGTCCAAGTTCCCGCTAGGTAACCTTGACAGTCCAAGTGCCCGCTAGGTTACCTACATATTCCAGGTGCATGTTCCTTAACCTAGAAAGTCCAAGTGCCCGCTGGTAACCTACATAGTCCAAGAGCCCGCTAGGTAACCTTGATTGTCCAAGTGCCTTATAGTTAACCTACATAGTCCAAGGGCGGGCTAGGTAACCTAGATATTCCAAGTGCACGCTAGGTAACCTACATAGTCCATGTGCCCGCTAGATAACCTACATAGTGCAAGTGCCCGCTAGTTAACCTAGATAGTCCAAGTGCCCGCTAGTTTACTAGGATCGTCCAAGTGCCCTCTAGTTAACTTACATGGTCCAAGGGCCTGCTAGTTAACCTACATAGACCAAGAGCCCGCTAGTTAACCTACATAGTACAAGTGCCCGCTAGGTAACCTAGACAGTCCAAGTGACCATTAGGTTACCTACATTGTCCAAGTGGCCGTTCGTTAACCTACATAGTCCAAGTGCCCGCTAGGTAACGTAGATAGCCCAAGTGCCCGCTAGGGAACGTACATAGTCAAAGGGCCCGCTAGGCAACCTAGATAGTCCAAGTGCCCGCTAGTTAACCTAGATAGTCCTAGTGCCTGCTAGGTAAACTACATAATCCAAGTGCCCACTAGGTAACCTAGACAGTCCAATTGCCCGCTAGTTAACCTAGACAGTCCAAGTACCCGCTAGGGAACTTACATAGTCCAAGCGCCCGCTAGGGAACCTACATAGTCCAAATGCTCGCTAGGCAACCTACATAGTACAAGTGCCCGTTAGTTAACCTAGATAGTCAAAGTGCCTGCTAGGTAACCAATATAGTCCAAGTGCCTGCTAGGTAACCTACATAGTCCAAGTGCCCGTTAGGTAACCTTGATAGTCCAATTGCCCGTTAGCTAACCTAGAGAGTCAAAGTTTCCGCTAGGTAATCCAGATAGTCCAAGTGCCCTCTAGGGTTTGTACGTAGACCAAGTGCCCGCTAGGTAACCTAGATAGTCCAAGTGCCCGCTAGTTAACCTACATAGTACAAATGGCCGATAGAAACCTACATAGTCCAAGTACCCGATAGGGAACCTACATAGTCCAAGTGCCCGCTAGGGAAGCTAGATAGTCCAAGTTCTATCTAGGTAACCTAGATAGTCCAAGGGCCCACTAGTTAACCTACATAGTCCAAGGGCTCGCTTGTTAACTTTGATAGTCCAAGTGCACACTGGTTAACCTAGATCGTCCAAGTGCCTGCTAGTTAACCTAGATCGTCCAAGTGCCGGCTAGTTAACCTACATAGTCCAAGGGCCCACTTGTTAACCTAGATCGTCCAAGTGTCCTCTAGTTAACCTACATAGTGCAAGTGTCCGCTAGGTAACCTACATAGTCCAAGTGCCCGCTTGTTAACATAGATAGTCCAAGTGCCCGCTAGGGAAGGTACATAGTCCAAGTGCCCGCTAGGTAACCTAGAGAGTGCAAGTGCCCGCTAGTTAACCTACATAGTCCAAGTACCTGCTAGGTAACCTAGATAGTCCAAGGGCCCGCTAGTTAACTAGGATCGTCCAAGTGCCCTCTAGTTAACTTACATATTCCAAGGGCCTGCTAGTTAACCTACATAGACCAAGTGCCCGCTATGTAACGTAGATGCCCAAGTGCCCGCTAGGGAACGTACATAGTCCAAGTGCCCGCTAGGTAACCTAGATAGTCCAAGTGCCCGCTAGGTAACATACATAGTCCAAGTGCCTGCTAGGTAAACTACATAGTCCAAGTGCCCACTAGGTAACCTAGATAGTCCAATTGCCCGCTAGTTAGCCTAGACAGACCAAGTACCCGCTAGGGAACCTATATAGTCCAAGCGCCCGCTAGGGAACCTACATAGTCCAAGGGCTCGCTAGGCAACCTACATAGTCCAAGTGCCCGTTAGTTAACCTAGATAGTCAAAATGCCTGCTAGGTAACCTAGATAGTCCAAGTGACCGCTAGGTAACCTACATAGTCCAAGTGCCCGTTAGGTAACCTTGATAGTCCATTTGCCCGATAGCTAACCTAGATAGTCCAAGTGTCCGCTAGTTAACCTACATAGTCCAAGTGCCCGTTCGTTAAGCTAGAGAGTCCAAGTTCCCGCTAGGTAACCTAGACAGTCCAAGTGCCCGCTAGGTTACCTACATAGTCCAAGTGCACGTTCATTAACCTAGATAGACCAAGTGCCCGCTGGTAACCTACATAGTCCAAGAGCCCGCGAGGTAACCTAGATAGTCCAAGTGCTCGCTAGGTAACCTACATAGTCCATGTGCCCGCTGGGTAACTAATATAATCCAAGTGCACGCTAGTTAACCTAGATAGTCCAAGGGCACGCTAGTTAACCTAGATAGTCCAAGTGCGCGCTAGTTATCCTAGATCATCCAAATGTCCGCTAGGTAACCAACATAGTCCAAGTGCCTGCTAGGTAACCTAGATAGTCAAAGTGCCTGTTAGCTAACCTAAATAGTCCAAGTGCCCGTTCGCTAACCTAGACAGTCCAAGTTCCTGCTAGGTTACCTACATAGTCCAAGTGTCCGTTCGTTAACCTAGATAGTCCAAGTGCCCGCTAGGTAACCTAGACAGTCCAAGTGCCTGCTAGGTTACCTACATATTCCAGGTGCACGTTCCTTAACCTAGACAGTCCAAGTGCCCGCTGGTAACCTACATAGTCCAAGAGCCCGCTAGGTAACCTTGATAGTCCTAGGGCCTTATAGTTAACCTACATAGTCCAAGTGCGGGCTAGGTAACCTAGATAGTCAAAGTGCCTGTTAGCTAACCTAAATAGTCCAAGTGCCCGTTCGCTAACCTAGACAGTCCCAGTTCCCGCTAGGTTACCTACATAGTCCAAGTGTCCATTCGTTAACCTAGATAGTCCAAGGGCCCGCTAGTTAACCTAGATAGTCCAAGTCCCCGCTAGTTAACCTAGATAGTCCAAGTGCCCGCTAGTTTACTAGGATCGTCCAAGTGCCCTCTAGTTAACTTACATAGTCCAAGGGCCTGCTAGTTAACCTACATAGACCAAGAGCCCGCTAGTTAACCTACATAGTACAAGTGCCCGCTAGGTAACCTATACAGTCCAAGTGACCTTTAGGTTACCTACATTGTCCAAGTGGCCGTTCGTTAACCTACATAGTCCAAGTGCCCGCTAGGTAACGTAGATAGCCCAAGTGCCCGCTAGGGAACGTACATAGTCCAAGGGCCCGCTAGGTAACCTAGATAGTCCAAGTGCCCGCTAGTTAACCTACATAGTCCAAGTGCCTGCTAGGTAAACTACATAGTCCAAGTGCCCACTAGGTAACCTAGACAGTCCAATTGCCCGCTAGTTAACCTAGACAGTCCAAGTACCCGCTAGGGAACCTACATAGTCCAAGCGCCCGCTAGGGAACCTACATAGTCCAAATGCTCGCGAGGCAACCTACATAGTCCAAGTGCCCGTTAGTTAACCTAGATAGTCAAAGTGCCTGCTAGGTAACCAAGATAGTCCAAGTGCCCACTAGGTAACCTACATAGTCCAAGTGCCCGTTAGGTAACCTTGATAGTCCAATTGCCCGTTAGCTAACCTAGAGAGTCAAAGTGTCCGCTAGTTAACCTACATAGTCCAAGTGCCCGTTCGTTAACCTAGATAGTCCAAGTGCCCGCTAGGTTACCTAGACTGTCCAAGTGCCCGCTAGGTTACCTACATAGTCCAAGTGCACGTTCGTTAACCTAGATAGTCCAAGTGCCCGCTGGTAACCTACATAGTCCAAGAGCCCGCTAAGTAACCTTGATAGTCCAAGTGCCTTCTAGTTAACCTACATAGCCCAAGTGCCCGCTAGGTAACCTACGTAGTCCAAGTGCCCGTTCGTTAACCTAGATAATCCAAGTGCCCGCTAGGTAACCTAGACAGTCCAAGTGCCCGTTAGCTAACATATATAGTCCAAGGGCCCGCTAGTTGACCTACATAGACCAAGTACCCGCTACTTAAACTAGATAGTCCTAGTGCCCTTTAGTTAACCCAGATACTCCAAGTGCCCTCTAGGGGACATACATAGTCCTAGTGCCCGCTAGGGTATGTACATAGACCAAGTGCCCGCTAGGTAACCTTGATAGTCCACGTGCCCGCTAGTTAACCTACATAGTCCAAGTGCCCGATAGAAACCTATATAGTCCAAGTGCCCGATAAAGAACCTACAAAGTCCAAGTGCCCGCTATGGAACCTACATAGTCCAAGTGCCCGTTAGGGAACCAATAGTCTTAGTGCTGGCTAGGGAACTTGCATCATCCAAGTGCCCGCTAGGTAACCTAAATAGACCAAGGGCCCACTAGTTAACCTACGTAGTCCAAGTGCCCGAGAGGGAACCTACATAGTCCAAGTGCCCGCTGAGGAACCTACATAGTCCAAGTGCCCGCTAGGGAACCTACATACTCCAAGTGCCCGATAGGGAACGTACATAGTTCAAGTGCCCGCTAAGTAACCTAGATAGTCCAAGTGCCCGCTAGGTAACCTAGATGGTCCACAGGCCCGCTTGTTAAGCTATATAATCCAAGTGCCCGCGAGGTCACCTACATTGTCCAAGTGCCCGATAGAGAACCTACATAGGCCAAGTGCCCGTTAGGTAACCTACATAGTCCAAATGCCCGCTAGTAACCTACATAGTCCAAGTGCCCGATAGGGAACTCACATACTCCATGTGCCCGCTAGGGAACCTACATAGTCCAAGTGCCCGTTAGGTAACCTAGATAGTCCAAATGCCCGCTAGTTAACCTAGATAATCCATGTACCCACTAGGTAACCTAGATAGTTCAAGTGCCCGCTACGTAATCTATATAGTCCAAATGCCCGCTAGGGAACCTACATAATCCAAGTACCCACTAATTAACCTATATATTCCATGTGCCCGTTAGCTAACCTAGATAGTCTAAGGGCCCACTAGTTAACCTACATAGTTCAAGTGCCCGCTAGCTAACCTAGATAATCCAAGTGCCCGCTAGTTAACCTAGATAGTCCAATTACCCGCTAGGTAACGTAGAGAGTTCAAGTGCTCACTAGTTAACCTAGATTGTCCTAGTGCCCGTTAGTTAACCTAGATAGTCCAAGTGCCCACTAGGGGACGTACATAGTCCAAGTGCCCGCTAGGTAACCCAGATAGTCCAAGTGCCCGCTAGGTAACCTAGATGTCCAAGTGCCCGCTAGTTAACCTACATAGTCCAAATGCCTGATAGAAACCTACATAGTCCAAGTACCCGATAGGGAACCTACATAGTCCAAGTGCCCGCTAGGGAAGCTAGATAGTCCAAGTTCTATCTAGGTAACCTAGATAGTCCAAGGTCCCACTAGTTAACCTACATAGTCCAAGGGCTCGCTTGTTAACTTTGATAGTCCAAGTGCCCGCTGGTTAACCTAGATCGTCCAAGTGCCCGCTAGTTAACCTAGATCGTCCAAGTGCCAGCTAGTTAACCTACATAGTCCAAGGGCCCACTTGTTAACCTAGATCGTCCAAGTGTCCTCTAGTTAACCTACATAGTGCAAGTGTCCGCTAGGTAACCTACATAGTCCAAGTGCCCGCTTGTTAACATAGATAATCCAAGTGCCCGCTAGGGAAGGTACATAGTCCAAGTGCCCGCTAGGTAACCTAGAGAGTGCAAGTGCCCGCTAGTTAACCTACATAGTCCAAGTACCTGCTAGGTAACCTAGATAGTCCAAGGGCCTGCTAGTTAACCTAGATAGTCCAAGTGCCCGCTAGGTAACCTACATAGTGCAAGTGTCCGCTAGTTAATCTACGTAGTGCAAGGGACCGCTAGTTTACCAAGATAGTCCAAGTACCCGCTAGTTAACCTAGATCGTCCAATTGTCCGCTAGTTAACCTACATAGTCCAACTGCCCTTTAGGGAACCTAGATAGTCCATGTGCCCGCTAGGGATCCTACATGGTCCAATTGCCCGCTCTGGAACATACATAGTCCAAGTGCCTGTTAGTTAACCTAGATAATCCAAGTGCCCGCTAGTTAACCTACATAGTCCACGTGCCCGCTAGGTAACCTACATAATCCAAGTGCCCGCCAGGTAACCAATATAGTCCAAATGCCCGCTAGGGAACCTAGATAGTCCAAGTGCCCGCTAGTTAACCTAGATAGTCCAAGGGCCCGCTAGTTAACTAGGATCGTCCAAGTGCCCTCTAGTTAACTTACATATTCCAAGGGCCTGCTAGTTAACCTACATAGACCAAGTGCCCGCTATGTAACGTAGATACCCAAGTGCCCGCTAGGGAACGTACATAGTCCAAGTGCCGCTAGGTAACCTAGATAGTCCAAGTGCCCGCTAGTTAACCTAAATAGTCCAAGTGCCTGCTAGGTAAACTACATAGTCCAAGTGCCCACTAGGTAACCTAGACAGTCCAATTGCCCGCTAGTTAGACTAGACAGACCAAGTACCCGCTAGGGAACCTATATAGTCCAAGCGCCCGCTAGGGAACCTACATAGTCCAAGTGCTCGCTAGGCAACCTACATAGTCCAAGTGCCCGTTAGTTAACCTAGATAGTCAAAATGCCTGCTAGGTAACCTAGATAGTCCAAGTGACCGCTAGGTAACCTACATAGTCCAAGTGCCCGTTAGGTAACCTTGATAGTCCAATTGCCCGATAGCTAACCTAGAGAGTCCAAGTGTCCGCTAGTTAACCTACATAGTCCAAGTGCCCGTTCGTTAACCTAGATAGTCCAAGTGCCCGCTAGGTAACCTAGACAGTCCAAGTGCCCGCTAGGTTACCTACATAGTCCAAGTGCACGTTCATTAACCTAGATAGACCAAGTGCCCGCTGGTAACCTACATAGTCCAAGAGACCGCTAGGTAACCTAGATAGTCCAAGTGCTCGCTAGGTAACCTACATTGTCCATGTGCCCGCTGGGTAACTAATATAGTCCAAGTGCATGCTAGTTAACCTAGATAGTCCAAGGGCACGCTAGTTAACCTAGATTGTCCAAGTGCGCGCTAGTTATCCTAGATTGTCCAAGTGTCCGCTAGGTAACCTACATAGTCCAAGTGCCTGCTAGGTAACCTAGATAGTCAAAGTGCCTGTTAGCTAACCTACATAGTCCAAGTGCCCGTTCGCTAACCTAGACAGTCCAAGTTCCCGCTAGGTTACCTACATAGTCCAGGTGTCCGTTCGTTAACCTAGATAGTCCAAGTTCCCGCTAGGTAACCTAGACAATCCAAGTGCACGCTAGGTTACCTACATATTCTAGGTGCAGGTTCCTTAACCTAGACAGTCCAAGTGCCCGCTGGTAACCTACATAGTCCAAGAGCCCGCTAGGTAACCTTGATTGTCCAAGTGCCTTATAGTTAACCTACATAGTCCAAGGGCGGGCTAGGTAACCTAGATAGTCCAAGTGCCCCCTAGGTAACCTACATAGTCCATGTGCCCGCTAGATAACCTACATAGTGCAAGTGCCCGCTAGTTAACCTAGATAGTCCAAGTGCCCGCTAGTTTACTAGGATCGTCCAAGTGCCCTCTAGTTAACTTACATAGTCCAAGGGCCTGCTAGTTAACCTACATAGACCAAGAGCCCGCTAGTTAACCTATATAGTCCAAGTGCCCGCTAGGTAACTAGGATCGTCCAAGTGCCCTCTAGTTAACTTACATATTCCAAGGGCCTGCTAGTTAACCTACATAGACCAAGTGCCCGCTATGTAACGTAGATGCCCAAGTGCCCGCTAGGGAACGTACATAGTCCAAGTGCCCGCTAGGTAACCTAGATAGTCCAAGTGCCCGCTAGGTAACATACATAGTCCAAGTGCCTGCTAGGTAAACTACATAGTCCAAGTGCCCAGTAGGTAACCTAGACAGTCCAATTGCCCGCTAGTTAGCCTAGACAGACCAAGTACCCGCTAGGGAACCTATATAGTCCAAGCGCCCGCTAGGGAACCTACATAGTCCAAGTGCTCGCTAGGCAACCTACATAGTCCAAGTGCCCGTTAGTTAACCTAGATAGTCAAAATGCCTGCTAGGTAACCTAGATAGTCCAAGTGACCGCTAGGTAACCTACATAGTCCAAGTGCCCGTTAGGTAACCTTGATAGTCCATTTGCCCGATAGCTAACCTAGATAGTCCAAGTGTCCGCTAGTTAACCTACATAGTCCAAGTGCCCGTTCGTTAAGCTAGAGAGTCCAAGTTCCCGCTAGGTAACCTAGACAGTCCAAGTGCCCGCTAGGTTACCTACATAGTCCAAGTGCACGTTCATTAACCTAGATAGACCAAGTGCCCGTTGGTAACCTACATAGTCCAAGAGCCCGCTAGGTAACCTAGATAGTCCAAGTGCTCGCTAGGTAACCTACATAGTCCATGTGCCCGCTGGGTAACTAATATAATCCAAGTGCACGCTAGTTAACCTAGATAGTCCAAGGGCACGCTAGTTAACCTAGATAGTCCAAGTGCGTGCTAGTTATCCTAGATCATCCAAGTGTCCGCTAGGTAACCAACATAGTCCAAGTGCCTGCTAGGTAACCTAGATAGTCAAAGTGCCTGTTAGCTAACCTAAATAGTCCAAGTGCCCGTTCACTAACCTAGACAGTCCAAGTTCCTGCTAGGTTACCTACATAGTCCAAGTGTCCGTTCGTTAACCTAGATAGTCCAAGTGCCCGCTAGGTAACCTAGACAGTCCAAGTGCCTGCTAGGTTACCTACATATTCCAGGTGCACGTTCCTTAACCTAGACAGTCCAAGTGCCCGCTGGTAACCTACATAGTCCAAGAGCCCGCTAGGTAACCTTGATAGTCCTAGTGCCTTATAGTTAACCTACATAGTCCAAGTGCGGGCTAGGTAACCTAGATAGTCAAAGTGCCTGTTAGCTAACCTAAATAGTCCAAGTGCCCGTTCGCTAACCTAGACAGTCCCAGTTCCCGCTAGGTTACCTACATAGTCCAAGTGTCCATTCGTTAACCTAGATAGTCCAAGGGCCCGCTAGTTAACCTAGATAGTCCAAGTCCCCGCTAGTTAACCTAGATAGTCCAAGTGCCCGCTAGTTTACTAGGATCGTCCAAGTGCCCTCTAGTTAACTTACATAGTCCAAGGGCCTGCTAGTTAACCTACATAGACCAAGAGCCCGCTAGTTAACCTACATAGTACAAGTGCCCGCTAGGTAACCTATACAGTCCAAGTGACCTTTAGGTTACCTACATTGTCCAAGTGGCCGTTCGTTAACCTACATAGTCCAAGTGCCCGCTAGGTAACGTAGATAGCCCAAGTGCCCGCTAGGGAACGTACATAGTCCAAGGGCCCGCTAGGTAACCTAGATAGTCCAAGTGCCCGCTAGTTAACCTACATAGTCCAAGTGCCTGCTAGGTAAACTACATAGTCCAAGTGCCCACTAGGTAACCTAGACAGTCCAATTGCCCGCTAGTTAACCTAGACAGTCCAAGTACCCGCTAGGGAACCTATATAGTCCAAGCGCCCGCTAGGGAACCTACATAGTCCAAATGCTCGCGAGGCAACCTACATAGTCCAAGTGCCCGTTAGTTAACCTAGATAGTCAAAGTGCCTGCTAGGTAACCAAGATAGTCCAAGTGCCCGCTAGGTAACCTACATAGTCCAAGTGCCCGTTAGGTAACCTTGATAGTCCAATTGCCCGTTAGCTAACCTAGATAGTCAAAGTGTCCGCTAGTTAACCTACATAGTCCAAGTGCCCGTTCGTTAACCTAGATAGTCCAAGTGCCCGCTAGGTTACCTAGACTGTCCAAGTGCCCGCTAGGTTACCTACATAGTCCAAGTGCACGTTCGTTAACCTAGATAGTCCAAGTGCCCTCTGGTAACCTACATAGTCCAAGAGCCCGCTAAGTAACCTTGATAGTCCAAGTGCCTTCTAGTTAACCTACATAGCCCAAGTGCCCGCTAGGTAACCTACGTAGTCCAAGTGCCCGTTCGTTAACCTAGATAATCCAAGTGCCCGCTAGGTAACCTAGACAGTCCAAGTGCCCATTAGCTAACATAGATAGTCCAAGGGCCCGCTAGTTGACCTACATAGACCAAGTACCCGCTACTTAAACTAGATAGTCCTAGTGCCCTTTAGTTAACCCAGATACTCCAAGTGCCCTCTAGGGGACATACATAGTCCTAGTGCCCGCTAGGGTATGTACATAGACCAAGTGCCCGCTAGGTAACCTTGATAGTCCACGTGCCCGCTAGTTAACCTACATAGTCCAAGTGCCCGATAGAAACCTATATAGTCCAAGTGCCCGATAAAGAACCTACAAAGTCCAAGTGCCCGCTATGGAACCTACATAGTCCAAGTGCCCGTTAGGGAACCAATAGTCTTAGTGCTGGCTAGGGAACTTGCATCATCCAATTGCCCGCTAGGTAACCTAAATAGACCAAGGGCCCACTAGTTAACCTACGTAGTCCAAGTGCCCGAGAGGGAACCTACATAGTCCAAGTGCCCGCTGAGGAACCTACATAGTCCAAGTGCCCGCTAGGGAACCTACATACTCCAATTGCCCGATAGGGAACGTACATAGTTCAAGTGCCCGCTAAGTAACCTAGATAGTCCAAGTGCCCGCTAGGTAACCTAGATGGTCCACAGGCCCACTTGTTAAGCTATATAATCCAAGTGCCCGCGAGGTCACCTACATTGTCCAAGTGCCCGATAGAGAACCTACATTGGCCAAGTGCCCGTTAGGTAACCTACATAGTCCAAATGCCCGCTAGTAACCTACATAGTCCAAGTGCCCGATAGGGAACTCACATACTCCATGTGCCCGCTAGGGAACCTACATAGTCCAAGTGCCCGTTAGGTAACCTAGATAGTCCAAATGCCCGCTAGTTAACCTAGATAATCCATGTACCCGCTAGGTAACCTAGATAGTTCAAGTGCCCGCTAGGTAATCTATATAGTCCAAATGCCCGCTAGGGAACCTACATAATCCAAGTACCCACTAATTAACCTATATATTCCATGTGCCCGTTAGCTAACCTAGATAGTCTAAGGGCCCACTAGTTAACCTACATAGTTCAAGTGCCCGCTAGCTAACCTAGATAATCCAAGTGCCCGCTAGTTAACCTAGATAGTCCAATTACCCGCTAGGTAACGTAGAGAGTTCAAGTGCTCGCTAGTTAACCTAGATTGTCCTAGTGCCCGTTAGTTAACCTAGATAGTCCAAGTGCCCACTAGGGGACGTACATAGTCCAAGTGCCCGCTAGGTAACCCAGATAGTCCAAGTGCCCGCTAGGTAACCTAGATGTCCAAGTGCCCGCTAGTTAACCTACATAGTCCAAATGCCTGATAGAAACCTACATAGTCCAAGTACCCGATAGGGAACCTACATAGTCCAAGTGCCCGCTAGGGAAGCTAGATAGTCCAAGTTCTATCTAGGTAACCTAGATAGTCCAAGGTCCCACTAGTTAACCTACATAGTCCAAGGGCTCGCTTGTTAACTTTGATAGTCCAAGTGCACACTGGTTAACCTAGATCGTCCAAGTGCCCGCTAGTTAACCTAGATCGTCCAAGTGCCGGCTAGTTAACCTACATAGTCCAAGGGCCCACTTGTTAACCTAGATCGTCCAAGTGTCCTCTAGTTAACCTACATAGTGCAAGTGTCCGCTAGGTAACCT
This sequence comes from Tenrec ecaudatus, assembly GCF_050624435.1. Classification (NCBI taxonomy): domain Eukaryota; kingdom Metazoa; phylum Chordata; class Mammalia; order Afrosoricida; family Tenrecidae; genus Tenrec; species Tenrec ecaudatus. The sequence goes on from NW_027459466.1 coordinate 824,239, forward strand.
ACATAGTCCAAGTGCCCGCTTGTTAACATAGATAGTCCAAGTGCCCGCTAGGGAAGGTACATAGTCCAAGTGCCCGCTAGGTAACCTAGAGAGTGCAAGTGCCCGCTAGTTAACCTACATAGTCCAAGTACCTGCTAGGTAACCTAGATAGTCCAAGGGCCTGCTAGTTAACCTAGATAGTCCAAGTGCCCGCTAGGTAACCTACATAGTGCAAGTGTCCGCTAGTTAATCTACGTAGTGCAAGGGACCGCTAGTTTACCAAGATAGTCCAAGTACCCGCTAGTTAACCTAGATCGTCCAATTGTCCGCTAGTTAACCTACATAGTCCAACTGCCCTTTAGGGAACCTAGATAGTCCAATTGCCCGCTAGGGATCCTACATGTTCCAATTGCCCGCTCTGGAACATACATAGTCCAAGTGCCTGTTAGTTAACCTAGATAATCCAAGTGCCCGCTAGTTAACCTACATAGTCCACGTGCCCGCTAGGTAACCTACATAATCCAAGTGCCCGCCAGGTAACCAATATAGTCCAAATGCCCGCTAGGGAACCTAGATAGTCCAAGTGCCCGCTAGTTAACCTAGATAGTCCAAGGGCCCGCTAGTTAACTAGGATCGTCCAAGTGCCCTCTAGTTAACTTACAAATTCCAAGGGCCTGCTAGTTAACCTACATAGACCAAGTGCCCGCTATGTAACGTAGATACCCAAGTGCCCGCTAGGGAACGTACATAGTCCAAGTGCCGCTAGGTAACCTAGATAGTCCAAGTGCCCGCTAGTTAACCTAAATAGTCCAAGTGCCTGCTAGGTAAACTACATAGTCCAAGTGCCCACTAGGTAACCTAGACAGTCCAATTGCCCGCTAGTTAGACTAGACAGACCAAGTACCCGCTAGGGAACCTACATAGTCCAAGCGCCCGCTAGGGAACCTACATAGTCCAAGTGCTCGCTAGGCAACCTACATAGTCCAAGTGCCCGTTAGTTAACCTAGATAGTCAAAATGCCTGCTAGGTAACCTAGATAGTCCAAGTGACCGCTAGGTAACCTACATAGTCCAAGTGCCCGTTAGGTAACCTTGATAGTCCAATTGCCCGATAGCTAACCTAGAGAGTCCAAGTGTCCGCTAGTTAACCTACATAGTCCAAGTGCCCGCTAGGTAACCTAGACAGTCCAAGTGCCCGCTAGGTTACCTACATAGTCCAAGTGCACGTTCATTAACCTAGATAGACCAAGTGCCCGCTGGTAACCTACATAGTCCAAGAGACCGCTAGGTAACCTAGATAGTCCAAGTGCTCGCTAGGTAACCTACATTGTCCATGTGCCCGCTGGGTAACTAATATAGTCCAAGTGCATGCTAGTTAACCTAGATAGTCCAAGGGCACGCTAGTTAACCTAGATAGTCCAAGGGCACGCTAGTTATCCTAGATTGTCCAAGTGTCCGCTAGGTAACCTACATAGTCCAAGTGCCTGCTAGGTAACCTAGATAGTCAAAGTGCCTGTTAGCTAACCTACATAGTCCAAGTGCCCGTTCGCTAACCTAGACAGTCCAAGTTCCCGCTAGGTTACCTACATAGTCCAGGTGTCCGTTCGTTAACCTAGATAGTCCAAGTTCCCGCTAGGTAACCTAGACAATCCAAGTGCACGCTAGGTTACCTACATATTCTAGGTGCAGGTTCCTTAACCTAGACAGTCCAAGTGCCCGCTGGTAACCTACATAGTCCAAGAGCCCGCTAGGTAACCTTGATTGTCCAAGTGCCTTATAGTTAACCTACATAGTCCAAGTGCGGGCTAGGTAACCTAGATAGTCCAAGTGCCCCCTAGGTAACCTACATAGTCCATGTGCCCGCTAGATAACCTACATAGTGCAAGTGCCCGCTAGTTAACCTAGATAGTCCAAGTGCCCGCTAGTTTACTAGGATCGTCCAAGTGCCCTCTAGTTAACTTACATAGTCCAAGGGCCTGCTAGTTAACCTACATAGACCAAGAGCCCGCTAGTTAACCTATATAGTCCAAGTGCCCGCTAGGTAACCTAGACAGTCCAAGTGACCATTAGGTTACCTACATTGTCCAAGTGGCCGTTCGTTAACCTACATAGTCCAAGTGCCCGCTAGGTAACGTAGATAGCCCAAGTGCCCGCTAGGGAACGTACATAGTCAAAGGGCCCGCTAGGTAACCTAGATAGTCCAAGTGCCCGCTAGTTAACCTAGATAGTCCTAGTGCCTGCTAGGTAAACTACATAGTCCAAGTGCCCACTAGGTAACCTAGACAGTCCAATTGCCTGCTAGTTAACCTAGACAGTCCAAGTACCCGCTAGGGAACCTACATAGTCCAAGCGCCCGCTAGGGAACCTACATAGTCCAAATGCTCGCTAGGCAACCTTCATAGTCCAAGTGCCCGTTAGTTAACCTAGATAGTCAAAGTGCCTGCTAGGTAACCAAGATAGTCCAAGTGCCTGCTAGGTAACCTACATAGTCCAAGTGCCCGTTAGGTAACCTTGATAGTCCAATTGCCCGTTAGCTAACCTAGATAGTCAAAGTGTCCGCTAGGTAATCCAGATAGTCCAAGTGCCCGCTAGGGTTTGTACATAGACAAAGTGCCCGCTAGGTAACCTAGATAGTCCAAGTGCCCGCTAGTTAACCTACATAGTACAAATGGCCGATAGAAACCTACATAGTCCAAGTACCCGATAGGGAACCTACATAGTCCAAGTGCCCGCTAGGGAAGCTAGATAGTCCAAGTTCTATCTAGGTAACCTAGATAGTCCAAGGGCCCACTAGTTAACCTACATAGTCCAAGGGCTCGCTTGTTAACTTTGATAGTCCAAGTGCACACTGGTTAACCTAGATCGTCCAAGTGCCCGCTAGTTAACCTAGATCGTCCAAGTGCCGGCTAGTTAACCTACATAGTCCAAGGGCCCACTTGTTAACCTAGATCGTCCAAGTGTCCTCTAGTTAACCTACATAGTGCAAGTGTCCGCTAGGTAACCTACATAGTCCAAGTGCCCGCTTGTTAACATAGATAGTCCAAGTGCCCGCTAGGGAAGGTACATAGTCCAAGTGCCCGCTAGGTAACCTAGAGAGTGCAAGTGCCCGCTAGTTAACCTACATAGTCCAAGTACCTGCTAGGTAACCTAGATAGTCCAAGGGCCTGCTAGTTAACCTAGATAGTCAAAGTGTCTGCTAGGTAACCTAGATAGTCCAAGTGCCCGCTAGGTAACCTACATAGTCCAAGTGCCCGTTAGGTAACCTTGATAGTCCAATTGCCCGTTAGCTAACCTAGATAGTCCAAGTGTCCGCTAGTTAACCTACATAGTCCAAGTGCCCGTTCATTAACCTACATAGTCCAAGTGCCTGCTAGGTAACCTAGACAGTCCAAGTGCCCGCTAGGTTACATACATAGTCCAAGTGCACGTTCGTTAAGCTAGATATTCCAAGTGCCCGCTGGTAACCTAGATAGTCCAAGTGCCCGCTAGGTAACCTACATAGTCCAAGTGCCCGTTCGTTAACCTACATAGTCCAAGAGCCTGCTAGGTAACCTAGATAGTCCAAGTGCCCGCTAGGTAACCTACATAGTCCATGTGCCCGCTGGGTAACTAATATTGGCCAAGTGCACGCTAGTTAACCTAGATAGTCCAAGGGCACGCTAGATAACCTAGATAGCCCAAGTGCGCGCTAGTTAACCTAGATCATCAAAGTGTCCGCTAGGTAACCTACATATTCCAAGTGCCTGCTAGGTAACCTAGATATTTAAAGTGCCTGTTAGCTAACCTACATAGTCCAAGTGCCCGTTCGTTAACCTAGATACTCCATGTGCCCGCTATGTAACCTAGACAGTCCAAGTTCCCGCTAGGTTACCTACATAGTCCAAGTGTCCGTTCATTAACCTAGATAGTCCAAGTGACCGCTAGGTAACCTAGACAGTCCAAGTGCCCACTAGGTTACCTAAATAGTCCAGGTGCACGTTCGTTAACCTAGACAGTCCAAGTGCCCGCTGGTAACCTACATAGTCCAAGAGCCCGCTAGGTTACCTTGATAGTCCAAGTGCCTTATAGTTAACCTACATAGTCCATGTTCTGGCTAGGTAACCTAGATACTCCAAGTGCCCGCTAGGTAACCTACATAGTCCATGTGCCCGCTAGGTAACCTACATAGTGCAAGTGCCCGCTAGTTAACCTAGATAGTACAAGTGCCCGCTAGTAAACCTAGATAGTCCAAGTGTCCGCTAGTTAACCTAGATATTCCAAGTGTCCACTAGGTAACTTACATAGTCCAAGTGCCCGCTAGTTAACCTAGATAGTCCAAGTGCCCTCTAGTTAACTAGGATCGTCCAAGTGCCCTCTAGTTAACTTACATAATCCAAGGGCCTGCTAGTTAACCTACATAGACCAAGAGCCCGCTAGTTAACCTACATAGTCCAAGTGCCCGCTAGGTAACATGGACAGTCCAAGTGACCATTAGGTTACCTACATTGTCCAAGTGGTCGTTCGTTAACCTACATAGTCCAAGTGCACGCTAGGTAACGTAGATAGCCCAAGTGCCCGCTAGGGAACGTACATAGTCCAAGGGCCCGCTAGGTAACCTAGATAGTCCAAGTGCCCGCTAGTTAACCTAGATAGTCAAAGTACCCGCTAGGGAACCTACATTGTCCAAGCGCCCGCTAGGGAATCTACATAGTCCAAATGCTCGCTAGGCAAGCTACATAGTCCAAGTGCCCGTTAGTTAACCTAGATAGTCAAAGTGTCTGCTAGGTAACCAAGATAGTCCAAGTGCCTGCTAGGTAACCTACATAGTCCAAGTGCCCGTTAGGTAACCTTGATAGTCCAATTGCCCGTTAGCTAACCTGGATAGTCAAAGTTTCCGCTAGTTAACCTACATAGTCCAAGTGCCCGTTTGTTATCCTAGATAGTCCAAGTGCCCGCTAGGTTACCTAGACAGTCCAAGTGCCCGCTAGGTTACCTACATAGTCCAAGTGCACGTTCGTTAACCTAGATAGTCCAAGTGCCCGCTGGTAACCTACATAGTCCAAGAGCCCGCTAGGTAACCTTGATAGTCCAAGTGCATTCTAGTTAACCTACATAGCCGATGTGCCCGCGAGGTAACCTACATAGTCCAAGTGCCCGTTCATTAACCTAGATAATCCAAGTGCCCGCTAGGTAACCTAGACAGTCCAAGTGCCCGTTAGCTAACCTAGATAGTCCAAGGGCCCGCTAGTTGACCTACATAGACCAAGTACCCGCTAGTTAAACTAGATAGTCCTAGTGCCCTTTAATTAACCCAGATACTCCAAGTGCCCTCTAGGGGACATACATAGTCCTAGTGCCCGCTAGGGTATGTACATAGACCAAGTGCCCGCTAGGTAACCTTGATAGTCCACGTGCCCGCTAGTTAACCTACATAGTCCAAGTGCCCGATAGAAACCTATATAGTCCAAGTGCCCGATAAAGAACCTACAAAGTCCAATTGCCCGGTATGGAACCTACAGAGTCCAAGTGCCCGTTAGGGAACCAATAGTCTTAGTGCTTGCTAGGGAACTTGCATCATCCAAGTGCCCGCTAGGTAACCTAGATAGTACAAGGGCCCACTAGTTAAGCTACATAGTCCAAGTGCCCGATAGGGAACCTACATAGTCCAAGTGCCCGCTGAGGAACCTACATAGTCCAAGTGCCCGCTAGGGAACCTACATACTCCAAGTGCCCGTTAGGGAATGTACATAGTTCAAGTGCCCGCTAAGTAACCTAGATAGTCCAAGTGCCCGCTAGGTAACCTAGATGGTCCACAGGCCCGCTTGTTAACCTATATAGTCCAAGTGCCTGCGAAGTCACCTACATTGTCCAAGTGGCCGATAGAGAACCTACATAGGCCAAGTGCCCGTTAGGTAACCTACATAGTCCAAATGCCCGCTAGTAACCTACATAGTCGAAGTGCCCGATAGGGAACTCACATACTCCAAGTGCCCGCTAGGGAACCTACATAGTCCATGTGCCCGTTAGGTAACCTAGATAGTACAAATGCCCGCTAGTTAACCTAGATAATCCAAGTACCCGCTAGGTAACCTAGATAGTTCAAGTGCCCGCTAGGTAATCTATATAGTCCAAATGCCCGCTAGGGAACCTACATAATCCAAGTACCCACTAATTAACCTACATAGTCCATGTGCCCGTTAGCTAACCTAGATAGTCTAAGGGTCCACTAGTTAACCTACATAGTTCAAGTGCCCGCTAGCTAACCTAGATAATCCAAGTGCCCGCTAGTTAACCTAGATTGTCCTAGTGCCCGTTAGTTAACCTAGATAGTCCAAGTGCCCACTAGAGGACGTACATAGTCCAAGTGCCCCTAGGTAACCCAGATAGTCCAAGTGCCCGCTAGGTAACCTAGATGTCCAAGTGCCCGCTAGTTAACCTACATAGTCCAAATGCCTGATAGAAACCTACATAGTCCAAGTACCCCATAGGGAACCTACATAGTCCAAGTGCCCGCTAGGGATGCTAGATAGTCCAAGTTCTATCTAGGTAACTTAGATAGTCCAAGGGCCCACTAGTTAACCTACATAGTCCAAGGGCTCGCTTGTTAACTTTGATAGTCCAAGTGCCCACCTGTTAACCTAGATCGTCCAAGTGCCCGCTAGTTAACCTAGATCGTCCAAGTGCCGTCTAGTTAACATACATAGTCCAAGGGCCCACTTGTTAACCTAGATCGTCTAAGTGTCCTCTAGTTAACCTACATAGTGCAAGTGTCCGCTAGGTAACCTACATAGTCCAAGTGCCCGCTTGTTAACATAGATAGTCCAAGTGCCCGCTAGGGAAGGTACATAGTCCAAGTGCCCGCTAGGTAACCTAGAGAGTGCAAGTGCCCGCTAGTTAACCTACATAGTCCAAGTACCTGCTAGGTAACCTAGATAGTCCAAGGGCCTGCTAGTTAACCTTGATAGTTCAAGTGCCCGCTACGTAACCTAGATAGTGCAAGTGTCCGCTAGTTAACCTACGTAGTGCAAGGAACCGCTAGTTAACCTAGATAGTCCAAGTGCCCGCTAGGTAACCTAGATCGTCCAATTGTCCGCTAGTTAACCTACATAGTCCAAGTGCCCTTTAGGGAACCTAGATAGTCCAAGTGCCCGCTAGGGAACCTACATGGTCCAATTGCCCGCTCTGGAACATACATAGTCCAAGTGCCTGTTAGTTAACCTAGATAATCCAAGTGCCCGCTAGTTAACCTACATAGTCCAAGTGCCCGCTAGGTAACCTACATAATCCAAGTGCCCGCCAGGTAACCAATATAGTCCAAATGCCCGCTAGGGAACCTACATAGTCCGAGTGCCCGCTAGTTAACCTAGATAGTCCAAGTGCCCGCTAGTTAACCTAGATAGTCCAAGTGCCCGCTAGTTAACTAGGATCGTCCAAGTGCCCTCTAGTTAACTTACATAGTCCAAGGGCCTTCTAGTTAACCTACATAGACCAAGGGCCCGCTAGTTAACCTACATAGTCCAAGTGCCCGCTAGGTATCCTAGACAGTCCAAGTGACCACTGGGTTACCTACATAGTCCAAGTGCCCGTTCGTTAACCTACATAGTCCAAGTGCCCGCTAGGCAACGTAGATAGCCCAAGTGCCCGCTAGGGCACGTATATAGTCCAAGTGCCCGCTAGGTAACCTAGATAGTCCAAGTGCCCGCTAGTTAACCTACATAGTCCAAGTGCCTGCTAGGTAAACTACATAGTCCATGTGCCCACTAGGTAACCTAGACAGTCCAATTGCCCGCTAGTTAACCTAGACAGTCCAAGTACCCGCTAGGGAACCTACATAGTCCAAGCGCCCGCTAGGGAACCTACATAGACCAAGTGCTCACTAGGCAACCTACATAGTCCAAGTGCCCGTTAGTTAACCTAGATAGTCAAAGTGCCTGCTAAGTAACCTAGATAGTCCAAGTGACCGCTAGGTAACCTACATAGTCCAAGTGCCCGTTAGGTAACATTGATAATCCAATTGCCCGTTAGCTAACCTAGATAGTCCAAGTGTCCGCTAGTTAACCTACATAGTCCAAGTGCCCGTTCGTTAACCTACATAGTCCAAGTGCCCGCTAGGTAACCTAGACAGTCCAAGTGCCCGCTAGGTTACATACATAGTCCAAGTGCACGTTCGTTAAGCTAGATAGTCCAAGTGCCCGCTGGTAACCTAGATAGTCCAAGTGCCCCCTAGATAACCTGCATAGTCCAAGTGCCCGTTCGTTAACCTACATAGTCCCAGAGCCCGCTAGGTAACCTAGATAGTCCAAGTGCCCGCTAGGTAACCTACATAGTCCTTGTGCCCGCTGGGTCACTAATATAGTCCAAGTGCACGTTAGTTAACCTAGATAGTCCAAGGGCACGCTAGTTAACCTAGATAGTCCAAGTGCTCGCTAGTTAACCTAGATCGTCCAAGTGTCCGCTAGGTAACCTACATATTCCAAGTGCCTGCTAGGTAACCTAGATAGCTAAAGAGCCTGTTAGCTAACCTACATAGTCCAAGAGCCCGTTCTTTAACCTAGATACTCCAAGTGCCCGCTATGTAACCTAGACAGTCCAAGTTCCCGCTAGGTTACCTACATAGTCCAAGTGTCCGTTCATTAACCTAGATAGTCCAAGTGACCGCTAGGTAACCTAGACAGTCCAAGTGCCCACTAGGTTACCTAAATAGTCCAGGTGCACGTTCGTTAACCTAGACAGTCCAAGTGCCCGCTGGTAACCTACATAGTCCAAGAGCCCGCTTGGTTACCTTGATAGTCCAAGTCCCTTATAGGTAACCTACATAGTCCAAGTGTGGGCTAGGTAACCTAGATAGTCCAAGTGCCCGCTAGGTAACGTACATAGTCCATGTGCCCGCTAGGTAACCTACATATTGCAAGTGCCCGCTAGTTTACCTAGATAATACCAGTGCCCGCTAGTAAACCTAGATATTCCAAGGGCCCGCTAGTTGACCTAGATAGTCCAAGTGCCCGCTAGTTAACCTAGATATTCCAAGTGTCCGCTAGGTAACTTACATAGTCCAAGTGCCCGCTAGGTAACCTAGATAGTCCAAGTGCCCGCTAGTTAACCTACATAGTCCAAGTGCCTGCTAGGTAAACTACATAGTCCAAGTGCCCACTAGGTAACCTAGACAGTCCAATTTCCCGCTAGTTGACCTAGACAGTCCAAGTACCCGCTAGGGAACCTACATAGTCCAAGCGCCCGCTAGGGAACCTACATACTCCAAGTGCTCGCTAGGCAACCTACATAGTCCAAGTGCCCATTAGCTAACCTAGAGAGTCAAAGTGCCTGCTAGGTAACCTAGATAGTCCAAGTGCCCGCTAGGTAACCTTGATAGTCCAATTGCCCGTTAGCTAACCTAGATAGTCCAAGTGTCCGCTAGTTAACCTACATAGTCCAAGTGCCCGTTCATTAACCTACATAGTCCAAGTGCCAGCTAGGTAACCTAGACAGTCCAAGTGCCCGCTTGTTTACATACATTGTCCAAGTGCACGTTCGTTAAGCTAGATAGTCCAAGTGCCCGCTGGTAACCTAGATAGTCCAAGTGCCCGCTAGGTAACCTACATATTCCAAGTGCCTGTTAGGTAACCTAGATAGTTAAAGTGCCTGTTAGCTAAACTACATAGTCCAGGTGCCCGTTCGTTAACCTAGATACTCCAAGTGCCCGCTATGTAACCTAGACAGTCCAAGTTCCCGCTAGGTTACCTACATAGTCCAAGTGTCCGTTCATTAACCTAGATATTCCAAGTGACTGCTAGGTAACCTAGACAGTCCACGTGCCCGCAAGGTAATATACATAGTCCATGTGACCGCTGGGTCACTAATATAGTCCAAGTGCACGCTAGTTAACCTAGATAGTCCAAGGGCACGCTAGTTAACCTAGATAGTCCAAGTGCGCGCTAGTTAACCTAGATAATCCAAGTGTCCGCTAGGTAACCTACATATTCCAAGTGCCTGTTAGGTAACCTAGATAGTTAAAGTGCCTGTTAGCTAAACTACATAGTCCAGGTGCCCGTTCGTTAACCTAGATACTCCAAGTGCCCGCTATGTAACCTAGACAGTCCAAGTTCCCGCTAGGTTACCTACATAGTCCAAGTGTCCGTTCATTAACCTAGATATTCCAAGTGACTGCTAGGTAACCTAGACAGTCCACGTGCCCACTAGGTTACCTAAATAGTCCAGGTGCACGTTCGTTAACCTAGACAGTCCAAGTGCCCGCTGGTAACCTACATAGTCCAAGAGTCCGCTTGGTTACCTTGATAGTCCAAGTGCCTTATAGTTAACCTACATAGTCCAAGTGTGGGCTAGGTAACCTACATAGTCCATGTGCCCGCTATGTAACCTACATAGTGCAAGTGCCCGCTAGTTAACCTAGATAATACAAGTGCCCGCTAGTAAACCTAGATAGTCCAAGTGCCCGCTAGTTAACCTACATAGTCGAAGTGCCTGCTAGGTAAACTACATAGTCCAAGTGCCCACTAGGTAATCTAGACAGTCCAATTTCCCGCTAGTTAACCTATACAGTCCAAGTACCAGCTAGTGAACCTAAATAGTCCAAGCGCCCGCTAGGGAACCTACATACTCCAAGTGCTCGCTAGGCAACCTACATAGTCCAAGTGCCCGTTAGTTAACCTAGATAGTCAAAGTGCCTGCTAGGTAACCTAGATAGTCCAAGTGCCCGCTAGGTAACCTACATAGTCCAAGTGCCCGTTAGGTAACCTTGATAGTCCAATTGCCCATTAGCTAACCTAGATAGTCCAAGTGTCCGCTAGTTAACCTACATAGTCCAAGTGCCCGTTCATTAACCTACATAGTCCAAGTGCCTGCTAGGTAACCTAGACAGTCCAAGTGCCCGCTAGGTTACATACATAGTCCAAGTGCACGTTCGTTAAGCTAGATAGTCCAAGTGCCCGCTGGTAACCTAGATAGTCCAAGTGCCCGCTAGGTAACCTACATAGTCCAAGTGCCCGTTCGTTAACCTACATAGTCCAAGAGCCCGCTAGGTAACCTAGATAGTCCAAGTGCCCGCTAGGTAACCTACATAGTCCATGTGCCTGCTGGGTAACTAATATTGTCCAAGTGCACGCTAGTTAACCTAGATAGTCCAAGGGCACGCTAGTTAACCTAGATAGCCCAAGTGCGCGCTAGTTAACCTAGATCATCCAAGTGTCCGCTAGGTAACCTACATATTCCAAGTGCCTGCTAGGTAACCTAGATAGTTAAAGTGCCTGTTAGCTAACCTACATAGTCCAAGTGCCCGTTCGTTAACCTAGATACTCCAAGTGCCCGCTATGTAACCTAGACAGTCCAAGTTCCCGCTAGGTTACCTACATAGTCCAAGTGTCCGTTCATTAACCTAGATAGTCCAAGTGACCGGTAGGTAACCTAGACAGTCCAAGTGCCCACTAGGTTACCTAAATAGTCCAGGTGCACGTTCGTTAACCTAGACAGTCCAAGTGCCCGCTGGTAACCTACATAGTCCAAGAGCCCCCTAGGTTACCTTGATAGTCCAAGTGCCTTATAGTTAACCTACATAGTCCATGTGCGGGCTAGGTAACCTAGATACTCCAAGTGCCCGCTAGGTAACCTACATAGTCCATGTTCCCGCTAGGTAACCTACATAGTGCAAGTGCCCGCTAGTTAACCTAGATAGTACAAGTGCCCGCTAGTAAACCTAGATAGTCCAAGTGCCCGCTAGTTAACCTAGATATTCCAAGTGTCCACTAGGTAACTTACATAGTCCAAGTGCCCGCTAGTTAACCTAGATAGTTTCTAAACATTTACTTTCTATTTGAGCCCTTACTATTAGACGCCAGGGACTCTCAAGGGGCAGGATTGTACTAGGAGGCCAAGAGGTGCAGTCCTTATGCCCTTGTGATGATACTGGCCTTGCTGTGCCCCAGGGTCAGTTAGCCCCTAGGGCAAGGCAGGGCATGAAGTGAGACCAGTGTTAAGAGCTCCGCTGGTGTAGGCAGTCCCCAAAGGAGAGAGGGCCACCGTTGATCCCAAACCCTAGCGAGGTGATCTCCTGGCTGTCTTTTCAGGCAAGTGGGGGAGATATGTCAGTTACGTGGGCGCTGACAGAAAATGAACCAGCCATGTGGTGGACATGGGGCTTAGAGGAGCCAGTAGAGAGCGGGCTGCCACGGTCAGGCCTTATCAGGGGTTTAGAGGCCAGGGTCAAAATATCAGTCCCTCTTTTTCCCCTCCCTCCCCACCCCACCTTGACCCCTTGATAAATTATAAATTATTATTATTTTCATATCTTAACCAACCACTCTCTCCCATCACCCTTGGTTTCTGTTGATCGTCCCCCTGGGGTGGGGGTGTGGTTATGTGTCAATCATTGGAGTCACCTTTCTCCTGCCCTCCTGGTATCACTACTTCCATTGTTATTCCTTATCTGTATCTGTGTACATGTTCTGGTCTAGCCCACAGTGAAAGGCAGGACTGGAGTCATGGTAGTGGGGGGTGAGGAACCTCAAGGAACCAGAGGAATATTGTATATTTCATTGGTGTTATACTGCATCCTAGTTGACTCATCCCTTGTGACCCTTTTGCAAGGAGATGTTCCATTATCTACAGATGGATTTGGGGGTGTGTGTGTGTGTGTGTTTTGGGTCTTCTGATGCCTGTTACCTGATCCCATCTCATGATCACACAGGCTGGTGTGCTTCTTCCATGTGGGTTTGTTTATCAGCTAGACAGCTGCTTGTTTAACCTCAAGCCTTTCAGATCCCAGATGCTATATCTTTTGCTAGAAGAGGTACCATCAGCTTTCTTTTTTTTTTTAATATTAGCATGGTGTGTTTTATTTTTGCAGTACTTTCACATATCCTGCTCCAATTAGTGATACTTATTTTCCCCAGAGATAAAGAAAACAAGGGAATGGGTTATTAAGCTAAACTGAAATAAGGTATGAATAGCAAACTAGTAAATGTACAAGTAATTTTCTCACATAACACTTGATCACTAGAGTATGAATAGCAGCTTCTCCAACTCTGACACCAAGCGATTACATTTAATGCGATGGAAAGTTAATGTCCAAGCCTGGGTGAGCAGCATCTGACACTTGTCAGAGCCAGTCTTAGTTTTCTGTTGTTGTGGTGGTCGGGTGCTGTCGAACCAGCTCCACCTCACAGTGACCCTCTAGACAAGAGAGCACACCCCATCCAGTCCTGAACCATCCCCAGTATCGCTCTATTTTTGCATCATTGTTGCAGGCAATCCATCAGCTTTCTTTACCACATTTGCTTGTGCACCCATTTTGTCTTCACCGATCATGCCAGGAGGGTGAGCATCACAACATGCCAGGTTCTTAGAACAAAGTATTCTTGTATTGAAGGCAGGCCCTGAGCAGAGACCTAACGTCCATCTACTACATCAATGTCTTGCCATATATGATGTACATAGACCAATACCTCTATTTTTATGAATTAATGTATTTACATAGGTACACACTTATGCTTATACCTCTATCTATAGCTTTGCTTCCTAGATCTTTCCTGTTTCTTTTTACCTTTCTTCTACCTCACCATCACACTCACCCTTCTTCCACCTTAGTAGTTCTTCTCAGCTAAATTGCTGTTACCCCAACACCACCAGGATCTCTATGTCCTCCTCATTGTTGATTTTAATTCCTTAGTTATTCCCCTGTCTTTGGCGTTGTTTGCTTACCACTCCCTTCCCCTGCCTCCTTCTACTCGCAAAGTCCTTTGCTCTTCTAATGCGTTATCTGTTTCTCTCATCTTAGTATTAATCTTCTGAATTTCTCTTTGCTGTGGTGTACGGTTTCTAGTTTCAATTGATGTGTTATTTTAGTGCTTTCCTGAATTACTCTATGTGTGTGTGTGTGTGTGTGTGTGTGTTCAGTTTTTCTTTAGCTTCGCAATCTTTCCTTTCTCCCGGTTCATTGATAGTATAAAAGTATAATTTTTAATAGTTTATCAGGTAATTTCAATGCCTTTTCTTCCTGAAAAAAGGTCTTCTAGCTCTATATTGGTCATGTGCTTCAGCTGTTCTGTCTTGTTTCTTCATATAAACTTAAATTGCCTTTGCCACTGAGATGTTGTAGTATTAGTGTTTTTGTGTTTAATTGATCTTAGTATTTGAGACTGCAGCCACTCCACCTATCTACTGGTTGTTGTAAAGGATAATTTGAGAATGTGTGTGGTACTGTTTGTTGTTATTATAGCACAGTTAGCAATGGTTTGTTTGGTGGTCTCACTTACGTAAAGATGATCAGGTGGTACAGGAGTATGTAGTGTCTGTCACTGTATAGGTATGACTACAGTCATAGAGGTGGCTAGGCCTGCGATTGCTGTCCACTGTCAGGTAGAACAGGAAGGGACAAAAAAAATTGCCAACGAAGAAATAATTTTTGAAAAAGAAACCAGCAAGAGACAGCGGACAAACAAGAGCAAGTGAAAGGAATTTAATAACTAGAAGTGTGTGTGTGTGTGTGTGTGTGTGTGTGTCAAAAACCAAGGTAGAGAAAAATAAAAGAGAAGCTAATCAAAACATAAAAAAGGAAAGGAAGGGAACTGGAAAAGTAAATTAAAATGGAAAGAATAGAAGTAGAAGCAGAAATAAAGAAGAAAGCAGAGTGCAGAAGTGATTAAAATAAATAAAAGGAAGTGAAGGAAAAGGAAAAACAAAGAGAAAACTTGGGGTGAGGACCTTTTTGTATAGGTCACAGCCTCTAGGGCATTGAATATTGATTCCAAATGGAGCTTGGCAGGCCTATCTGTTTTCTGTGGTCCACGCACCTGATCCAGTAGGGTGTTTTTACAGCTTAGGTGATAGCTGAGGGGAATCTTTCTGGTAGAGAAGCAGCTGGGTCAGAATGGCTAATCATGGGGGAACTTTCCACGTGTCCAAGAGCAGCGAGGGATCCAGCATTGTATTTTTTGCTAGTGCTATGAGGAGAATCTCAAGCATTTCTGGGCATGGGGGTGATAATCCATCTCTAGGCATGGGGATGTTAAACCATGAGGGCATAGCTTTGTCTTCAAGCAGAAATGGACTTACAAGGATATCTCTGTCTGGTGTATGGGTGAAGGTAGGGGCTGGCAATTGTGATATCAGGAGGGTGTGGGAAACAAGTGAGGATCCTTTCTTAGTGCCAGCTACCAATGTGCCAGGCTTCTGTCTGGATGGAATGCGTCAGGCTAGCTGACAATTCACCTGTCTGTTCTTGCACCACTTTTGTTTCCCTTCATCTTCTAGTTAGTTTTCAGTCCACTTTTCTATAATTTCTTCTGAAGCTCAAGGTTCCAAGATTACCTAGTTTTACTAGATCTCTTGTATCTTTGTTGTAAGTTGTCTGTATAGTTATTCATTATACCTGATGTCCTTAATTCATAAGTTCTTCTTTTTTTAAAAAAAATATATACTAGTTACACTCCTGGAAAATTCAGGGTTTATTAAAGTTGGGCAAAAAACCACTTCTGTGTTTACAAGTTTCTTATTGAATTTAATTTAAACTATACAATTCATTTAAGTAATTCTGATTAAAATACCAATAGCTTTAACAAAATTTGAATAAAGCAATAAATATAGTAAACTTAACTTAATTCCTTATTAACTACTTGTTGCTGTTGAGTTGATTATGATCTATCACTGTTGGAATTTTAAAATAAGCTATTAGTTTGTTTTTTATTGATGTAAAATATAATCCAAGAGGTTATTTTCCAATAATTTCTTTTCTGTGTCCCTTTTTTCCCTCAGCATTTTTTACCTCGTTGGAAGTGTGAACAGTTAATCAGACAAGGAATTCTGGAACATATGCTGTCATAGCTTCACATTTAGACAGAGTCCAGCTCTTGGAGACATCTGTACATCTTTCCATCTACCTGACACCACTGTTTAATTGTTAAAATTACAGGCATTCTTTATGTAAAACCAGAATTACTTGACTACATAGTTTTAGTGCTCATTTCTAAGAATTTATTAGAATCCTAAGAATTCTCATCCTTGCAGTAATCTCTATCCATATATATAACATTTTATATTAGTGGTTTGTTAATTACCTTTGAGTCTTTTTCCTCTTTTCCCCCCAAACACAGTTGCATTTGGCTGTACAAGAAGAAGGCAGACCCTCATGGGTCTTACATTCGGCAGGGATGCTGTAGCATTCCTGGTGAAGCCAAGAAGCCCAAGATTCTTGAATATTTATTAATGTTTCACACAAGCAAGTTACGATGATGTGTAAGACCTCTTGCTATATTTAATGTGTAACCACAATTGTTTATCATCTGATTTGCGAAGGCAGACAGTAATGGCTAGCCTGGCACATGACTATCAATAAACTTGTGCATCAGCAACAACTAAATGCCATAAGCAAGGTAGCTTAAAACAAAGGGAAGTTTATTCTCGGTTCTGGAGGCCAGAAATCTGAAGGCAAGTGTTGACAGCACCTTGTTCTCTCTCTGAAATAAGGGAGGTCCGTATATCGTTTTTCTCAGCTTTTGGGAACTGCCAGCAATTCTTAGAGTTGCTTAGCTTGTAGTCAATCATTCATTATCTATTTACTTGTGTTTTTGGATTCAAATGCCTTTTAAAGATACCAATCACCATTTTGAAATAACAGTGAAAGCAAATAATAATTTATAAGTGTATGTATATATATAGGTAGATATGAGTTGAACTGGTGGTCTGTGGGAGTATACCTGTGTGGCAGGGACTATTTTGATATACTTATTTGTACTGTAAATATGTCAATATGTCCACGTATGTGATAGAGCATACAGGGTACAAAGTTATGAAAACTTATTCATATCCAAAAACACCTTCAAGTTCTGAGGCACTGGACTGGAAGGGTAAAGACCATAGTTTGGAGACTGTCTAGGGCAATTGGTGTAACAGTCTTTAAACCGAATGTTCTGCATTTTATTTGGATGAGTAGCAGTTACAGGGAGTCTTATAAGCTTGCGTGGTGACCAGTTAAGTTCCAACTGTTAGTCTCTTTCCATTTGGAAAAGAGTTGAAATCAAAGACCCAAACAATTAGGTTAAAGAACTATTGGACCACATGAACTCCTACCTCCTGAGGGGTACCAACTCCCACAATCAAACGGGTCCAGTTGTGTAATTGAGGGGTAAAATTAAAGAGACAACAGACAAAATAAAGTATACAATTGCTCACCTTCAGGACGGCCATGATCTCAACAGCCAGGTCCACACACAGAGAGAAAATGTATCATATTTCTAATCATGCTGTATATACATTTTGAGGACATTCAAGCCCCCTAGTGACAGGTAACCATATGCGTGACAGGAAGGGGCTGTACAATAGGTTTATGTGTGACAGGAAGGGGACGAGCTAGGAATACACACACAATAGGAAGGGGGAAACACTGGGGATACACCTGTGACAAGATACCCTCTAAGCAGCTGACCTCCAAGTGTACAGTCATTTACCATGTGTCATAATAAGGTTGTGACAACCTGGGGAAAACCTTTCTGTATCCCACAACCTCTCTAACCTTAAGACGAGGAGAACTGGAAGGTTCCTGGCTACCACTCTAGTAAAAATCGAAGATCCTGAACAGAGTAGGAGAGAAAAGACCAGCTTCACTGGTCTGATAAAGACAGGTAGAGAATCCCCTCTCCCCCTAAGACTATAACCCTTAAACATCCGTCAAACCTGAAAATGAACCTATTCCCAGAGATCATTTTTATGCCATACTGGACAGACCTGTAAAATAGTAACACTTGTGAGGACTCATGAGAACAAAGTATACTGACAATCATATGAGAAGAAATGTTGCTAAAAGCCAAGTTCAGAAGGCAGGAAGAGGGTGAAATGGGAACCCAAAAAGGATGTTTAAGGGATTACAACTAATGTCACAAAAGAAACAAATTAAGAATTGTTGAATGCGAAACTAATTCTGTAAACAGGTACAATGATGAAGTGTTCTTTAATTAAATAAAAACTTAGTATTAGATTGTTGTTGCTGTGCATGTTGGGTGCTGTTTAAGATTTTCAACTCAGCAACCCCATAAGTGTTTGTTGGGGCTGTAGTTTTGGTCATCTCTACTATATTTTAAATTATGAAATGATGAAATGTTAAGTAAGTGAGTAAAGCTTTTCCAAAAAGTCATGTGGAAATAGAACTAAAAGATAATCAAGAAGGACTTCTGCCAAGATTAAATAGACACCGAGAGATTGAGACAGAGTCACAGAACAGAGGCAGGGTTCAGACAAAAATGAGTGAAAGAGAAAGATTTTATTGAGGGAAAAGAACTCCCAGATGGATTCCGCAACCCAACAAGAATAGGTTAAGGAAGTCGCGCATGGTGCTAGGGTGGCAGGATATATACATATTATATGAGCTTAAAGGCATATGGGCCGGTAAGGGGAAGGGAGGTTCTTTGTACTGCGGCTGCAAGTTTCGGAGCAGGAGATGACCTGTCCATAAATCATCTTGTTCTCAGCAAACTTGCTTCCTGGCACGCTGGGGGGGAGTCTGTGTTCTGCCCGGGGGTAAGCTTTGTGACATGCTGGAGGCAGCTGCTTTGAAGTTCAGCAGGTCATTTGTCTTCTTGAGAGGCTGGTGCAAGGGGCTGCCTGGTCCGGACCTGGCCCAAACAGACACACTACCAAGATCCTGTACAAGAAATATGTGAAAGACCAAATAAAACACGAATGAAAATCCAGGGACCCTCAGTTTTAGAGGAGAGGATAGAGAGATTATTTGAATGCTGACTACAAGAAGCTGAATAAAATCTAAATATGAAGACACGAGACTAGTAAATTCTCAACTGACATTACAACACATCCATTATGAAATTTGTGTTTAATGTGAAATCATCACTATAATCAACATTGGAAGATTTTCTTCTTGTACCCATTGCTGTTGAACATTATGAAGTTTTGTGAACAGGGTTTGATCAGAACAATGAGCTGACAACTGCCCCATATCAATAGCTGGCAGCCCAGGTGCCCAGCCCTCCCCCTCCCCCCACCCATTTACCATAGGAGTTCTACCTACAGGTGGGGGCCACTTTTTGACTAATGATAGTGGCCAACATCTTCTAAATCTGTTCTCAACTGCACTCCGCAGTGAACAGAGAATTATAGTCATTCCCGTTCTGTGTCACACCCATAAGGAGACAGGTGCTTAGCACCTAACAACATATAATCACCAATTAAGTACAAATAGTACCATTACAGTACACTGAAGAATTCAATTTCATTTCACCCAAAGAAACAATTCACCAAAATAAAGATCTAGAAACCCTTTCTAAGGAAGAAATGTCATGGGAACTTCCTAATAGTTAATAATTGGGCATTTTACATAGAGAATATTGCAAGGCAAACAAAACTTTGGGAAAATTCAGGGACGACTACAATAACAAAATAAATGAAACATTAGAAATTATACCAACACAGCAAATTAAAATCCAAAAGATTACAGAAGTAGGTAGCATTGAAGGTAAGTCAATGAAATGTAATCAAGAAGAAACATTCATCAAGAGAAGACCAAGCTCATTAAGCTGATCATTTTTAGGTGCTATTTAGTTGGTTCCTCATAGCAACCCAGTGTACAAAAGAGCAAAATACTACCGTCCTGTGCCTCTTCACAATTAGGTTTGAACTTGTAACCATTTTATCAGTCCATTGTGAGAATCTTTTTTACTACCCTATTTTAACAAGTCTGATGTCCAACATCTTGAGACAATATGCTCAAAGTATGTGAAATGAAATCTTGTCATCTTTACCATTAAGGATCATTCTAGCTGTATTTGTTCTAGACTACTTGTTCTGCCTGTCCCTGGTCTTCTCACTGTTCTTCATCAATACCATGATTCAAATGTATCCATTCTTCTCTGGTCTTAATGCCCAAATGCCACACTCTCTTGGGTCAGACAGGTCTCAGTCTCAAAGTGACTCCCTTGCTCTTCAACACTAAAATGTCTTGTGCAGCAGATTTGTCCAGTGCAATACTGTTTGTTTTCTTGACTGCTCCTTCCATGGGCATTGCTTGTCAATCCAAGCAGAATGACATTTTAGATAATATTAGTCTTTACCATAATGTTGACTACTGATTATAAGGGTTTTGGTTTCCTTTGCATTGAGTTGTATTCCATACTGAAGATTGCAACCCTTGATCTTCATCAGCAAGTGTTTCAGGTCCTCACCTGTAGCAGTTGAGGTGTCATCTGTATATTGTAAGTTGTTAATAAACACTCTCTCCAATCCTGGGCCTGTCTTCATATGTTCTTAGATTATTACTTCACCATATATTTTGATTAAATATGGCGAAAGAAAGCAGCTCTGACATGAATATTAGCTCCTTTTAAACAGCCCCATATTGTTCTACTCCAATGAATGCCTCAAATACCACTTGGTTTGTACAGGGATGATCAAGGGTTGAGGAATTCCCATTTTTCCAAATGTGATCAATAGTTATGATCTATGTACCCTGTTACCTTTACAACGCAAGTAGCAACAGTTGTTATCTTTGTTCAGCCAAGATCCATCTCATATAATCAATGATAAATCCTTTGTTCCACATCCTCTCCTGAATCTGACTTGAATTTCTGGCAGCACTCTGTTGATTGTAACCATTGATGATTTTTTTTCAGCAAAAGTTGATTTAACAGATATTAATATAAGAAGTTTGATAACTTCTGCAGTCTGTTGTGTCACCTTTCTTTGACGTAGGCACAGATTTTCAGTTGGCCTTGTAACCTTGTGCCAAATTTCTTAGGCATAGACGAGCCTGTATATTACTTCGCTGAAGAAACATTTCCATTGACCAATTGCAGGAACTTTATTTTTTGCGAATGCCTTTGATAGGGCTTGGACTTCTTCCTTCAATACCATTGGTTTGTGATCAGAAGTTACCTCTTAAAATAGCTGAATGTACTTTTCAGTACAGTGAGTGTTCTTCCCATCATCTTTGGGTACTTCCTGCTTTGTTCAATATTTTGCCCATAGGAATCCTTAATGTTTAACTCAATGCTTGGATTTTTTTTTTTTCAGTCCTTCAGCATGAGATATGTTGAGTGTGTTCTTCCTTTTTGGTTTTCTAACTTCAAGTCTGCATATTTGATACTTTGTCTCATTAATCTGCCCTTTGTGATTTTCTGTGAACTTCATTTCTTAAATTTATTACAGTTGATCTATGATCAACTGCAAGTTTTAGGGTCTCTTCTGATATCTGCTTTATTTTCTTTTTATTGGCATATTGCTTTCTTATTATATAACCTTGTCATTTATTTCATCCCACAGCATATCAGTTGTCATCAGTGTTGTTAATATTTAATGCTGTTCTTGATGTGTCTATAAAATTGAGGTGGGATATATGCAAGGTCATATTGGGGCTTTTGTGGGCATGTTTTAATTTTCAACATCAACCTGAACTTTTATGTGAGCAATTGATGTTCTGTTTCACAGTCAGCCTTTTGGCTGCTATTACTGAGCTTCTCTGTCATCTCTTCCCATGGAGGTAGTCAGTATGAGACCTATCTATACATTCTGTATGCTGTCTATCCAAGTACACATTATGTTGTTGAAAAAGGTATTGCATTTAAGTCCATCTCAGAAAATTCTATCATGCAATCAGCAACTTTTGTTTCTCTGAAGCCATAGTTTCAAACTATTGTCCCTCTTTGTTCCAGCTCTCATTCCAATTATCAATAATGCATCTTGATTATATTTGTGATCAGTTCAGACTGAAGTTGGTAGAATTCAATTTCTTTATTCTTAAATTAGAATAATAGTCATACTAATTGGGCTTCCTTGTAGGTATATAGATATTTTCATATTACAGAAAGCATTGTACTTTAAGTTTTGAAATTCTCTTTAATCCACATTCACACAATTCAATAGTTCAGTCATATCAAGAAGAATTGTACAATCATTACCACAATTTCAGAATATTTTCTCTATACCCCCCCACTCCCATGGTTAAATCATCTTTAAATTGAGTTGTGTAATCACCTTGAGTCCTAGTACTCACTCCCCCTCCCACCTTCATTGTTTACTCCCGAAATAGCCTCACCCTCCCCAATCCCTGCTCACCCACCCCTATATCTCCTAGAAACCCTTTCATCAGTTAACTATATTTATCCACTGCTGTGCTTCAACTGGTAAATCCAACAGAAATAATAACAAAAAATAAAATGATATGGATAAGACAATATATAAAGACAAATAAAAAGCACCACCATCATTTTTTTTTTCCTAACCCACCACCATCAATATTTTAAAGGCCAGGGAAGAAGTTTTTATCATGGAGTAAGCAAGAGATCCTTACACCTAGAACAAATTCAGGATGGATCTAGAAGGTCAACTGATCAAATCCCAAGTTTGATCCAGCATAATCAGGATGACAATGATTTTTGTTTGGTAGTAAGTATTTCAGACCTTTGCCTGTATGTAACTAGAGATCTGCCAGTGGCTTAATTTGTCTTGATATTCTGCAGATGGATTTTGGGCTCCCACTGTCCTCCATAGCCTTCCACAAATTGGGTGTTCATAATTTTAGGTCTGATATTACTTCTTTCATCATATTTGAGTTTATTGTCATCTTTGACTCATACGAGCTGGTTTTCTTCCATGTTGGCTTAGTGGACTCCTTACTTAGATGGCTTTTTATTTGAATACACACCTTAAAACCACAAACACGATTCCACTTGAGAGCCAGGCACCATCTGCTTTCTCACCACAATGCGTAGGACACTCTTCAGTGATCTTTTCATGTGAGTGAGTATTGAGCAGGGCCATGTTTTCAGAACTGACTATTCTTGGGCTGGAGCTAGAGTTCATTTGGGGCCCATAATCTAGCTGCTTCTCCCGGGGATATTCATGACTCAGGTTTACTGTGGTGGTTGTGTGTGTTAGTCCAGGTAGAGAGATCCAGGGAGACACTCGTGTATAAAAAAGAACTTTATATAAAAGAGCAACTGTATATTGAGAAAACATCCCTGCCCAGTCCAGATCAAGTCCATAAGTCTGATATTAGTCCATATGTCCAATACCAGTCTATAAATTCCTCTTCAGACTCAAGCAACACATGCAATGATGTTGAATGAGGAAAATCACAGGCCAGTGGGTGAAAAATCCGGATCCAGTGGTGGTGGAAGCATCTGAGCGATGTCATGGGTCTCCATATGACTCCTCCATCTCCAGGGCCCTGGCTCCATCAGTGTAGCTCCCAGTGGCTTGTCAACAGGAATGTCTCACAGGGAGACAAACAGAGTGAATCAGATACAGAAAACCTTAAGAGTAGAAACAACATTGTCAGAGATGGTGCCAGAAGATGAGCCTTCAGTCCAGAAGACACTCAGTATGACTCCAGGAGAACTGCCTTCACAAAGTAGAGTCTATTGTGATGTGGGTGGAATACACCCTACATGAGTAAAGCCTTCAGGACCTTCATTTACTGATGGGACATGACTCAAAAGGAGAAGAGATAGCTGAAAACACCAATTACCATATATGTTGAGTGTAAGCCACGTTTTTTGTTTTTTAATTTTAACAATTTATTAGGGGCTCATACAATTCTTATCACAGTTCATACATATACATAAATCAATTGTATAAAGCACATCTGTACAGTCTTTGCCCTAATCATTTTTTCTCCTCTTTTCTTTTTTTACATTTTATTAGGGACTCATACAACTCTTATCACCATCCATACATATACATACATCAATTGTATAAAGCACATCCATACATTCCCTGCCCCAATCATTCTCAAGGCATTTGCTCTCCACTTAAGCCCCTTGCATCAGGTCTTCTTTTTTTTTCCCCCTCCCTCCCCTTTCTCCCCTCCCTCATGTGCCCTTGGTAATTTATACATCGTTATTTTGTCATATCTTGCCCTATCCGGAGTCTCCCTTCCCCCCTTCTCTGCTGTCCCTCTCCCAGGGAAGAGGTCATATGTGGATCCTTGTAATCAGTTCCCCCTTTCCAACCCACTCACCCTCCACTCTCCCAGCATCGTCCCTCACACCCTTGGTCCTGAAGGTATCATCCACCCTGGATTCCCTGTACCTCCAGCCCTCATATGTACCAGTGTACAGCCTCTGTCCTATCCAGGCCTGCAAGTTAGAATTTGGATCATGGTAGTTGGGGGGGGGGGAAGCATCCAGGATCTGGGGGAAAGCTGTGTTCTTCATCGGTACTACCTCGCACCCTAATTAACCCATCTCCTCTCCTAAACGCCTCTATGAGGGGATCTCCATTGGCCGACACTTGGGCCTTGGGTCTCCACTCTGCACTTCCCCCTTCATTTAATATGGCATATATATACATATACATATACACATATATACACATACATACACTCACTTATATCGTAGTTTGTTTTTTTTTGCATGATGCCTTATACCTGGTCCCTTGGCACCTCGTGATCGCACTGGCCGGTGTGCTTCTTCCATGTGGGTAAGGCACGTTTTTCAGCACATTTTAATGTAATTTTTGTGTTAAAATTAGGTGCTTCAGCAGATATTCAGGTCATATACTTGAGTATATACAGTAATGGAACTTAGAATGTAGGGATTTAGGAAAATTGAGAGTTGTAAAAAATGAAATGGAAGACAGAAATAGATATTCGTGGTGTTAGTGAACCAAAATGGACTAGCATTGGCCATTCTGAATCTAAATGTAGCTTGCTGAGAATGATAGATTCAAGAGGAATAGTGTTTCATGCATTGTCAAAAAGGACATTTCAAGATCTAGAGAATAATGCTGTCTGTGATGCAAAATCTATCCTCATATAAGGAAATCCAAACAATTGTGATTATTCAAATTTACATACCAACCATTCAAGCTAGTGATACAGAAATTGAAAATTTCTACCTATGTACCTATGTCTCCATTCTGTAATTTATCAAACATGGGAATACTGCATAGTTTAAAATCATGAAAGGTGTTAGTCAGGTTTATATTGTCTTACCATACTTACTCAATCTGTATGATTAGCTCGATTATATGAAGAATGTGACACCAGAATCGGAGGAAGGCATATTAACAAACTGCAATATGCGGATGTCACAACCTTGCTTGCTGAAAATGAAGAGAAATGGAAGCACTTGCTGATGAAGGTCAAGGATTGCAGCCTTCAGTATGGGTTACTACTCTATAAGGTAAACCAAAATACAACTGGACCAGTAGGTAACAGCATGATAAATGGAGAAAAGGTTGAAGTTGTCAAGGATTTTGTCTTGATTGGATCCACAATCAATGCTCATGGATGCAGCAGTCAAAGAAATCAGAAGACATGTATTTGGGTAACAATATTTTGAGTACCAAGTTGCGCCTGACCATGCCGTGGCATTTTTTTTTCTTTTTTTACATTTTATTAGGGACTCATACAACTCTTATCACCATCCATACATATACATACATCAATTGTATAAAGCACATCCATACATTCCCTGCCCCAATCATTCTCAAGGCATTTGCTCTCCACTTAAGCCCCTTGCATCAGGTCCTCTTTTTTTTTCCCCACTCCCTCCCTTTTCTCCCCTCCCTCATGTGCCCTTGGTAATTTATACATCGTTATGTTGTCATATCTTGCCCTATCAGGAGTCTCCCTTCCCCACTTCTCTGCTGTCCCTCTCCCAGGGAAGAGGTCACATGTGGATGCTTGTAATCAGTTCCCCCTTTCCAACCCACACACCCTCCACTCTCCCAGCATCTTCCCTCACACCCTTGGTCCTGAAGGTATCATCCACCCTGGATTCCCTGTGCCTCCAGCCCTCATATGTACCAGTGTACAGCCTCTGTCCTATCCAGGCCTGCAAGGTAGAATTCGGATCATGGTAGTTGGGGTGAGGAAGCATCCAGGATCTGGGGGAAAGCTGTGTTCTTCATCGGTACTACCTCACACCCTAATTAACCCATCTCCTCGCCTAAATGCCTCTAGAGGGGATCTCCATTGGCCGACCCTTGGGCCTTGGGTCTCCACTCTGCACTTCCCCCTTCATTTAATATGGCATATATATACATATATACACATATATATACACATATATACACATACATACACACACTTACATCTTTTTTTTTGCTTTTTTTAAAAATTTTTTTATTTTAACAATTTATTGGGGCTGATACAATTCTTTTCACAGTTCATACATATACATACATCAATTGTATAAAGCACATCTGTACAGTCTTTGCCCTAATCATTTTTTTCTCTTTTCTTCTTTTACATTTTATTAGGGACTCAAGCAACTCTTACCACAATCCATACATATACATACATCAATTGTATAAAGCACATCCATACATTCCCTGCCCCAATCATTCTCAAGGCATTTGCTCTCCACTTAAGCCCCTTGCATAAGGTCCTCTTTTTTCCACCCCCCTCCTTCCCCATTCCCCCCTCCCTCGTATGCCCTTGGTAATTTATACCTCGTTATTTTGTCATATCTTGCCCTATCCAGTCTCCCTTCCCCCCTTCTCTGCTGTCCCTCTCCCAGGGAAGAGGTCACATGTGGATCCTTGTAATCAGTTCCCCCTTTCCAACCCACTCACCCTCCACTCTCCCAGCATCTTCCCTCACACCCTTGGTCCTGAAGGTATCATCCACCCTGGATTCCCTGTACCTCCAGCCCTCATATGTACCCGTGTACAGCCTCTGTCCTATCCAGCCCTGCAAGGTAGAATTCGGATCATGGTAGTTGGGGGGAGGAAGCATCCAGGATCTGGGGGAAAGCTGTGTTCTTCATCGATACTACCTCACACCCTAATTAACCCATCTCCTCTCCTAAACCCCTCTATGAGGGGATCTCCATTGGTCGACACTTGGGCCTTGGGTCTCCACTCTGCACTTCCCCCTTCATTTATTATGATATATATATATACATATATACATACATATATACATATACACATATATACACATACATACACACACTTATGTTTTTTTTTTTTTTGCATGATGCCTTATACCTGGTCCCTTGGGCACCTCGGGATCGCATTGGCCGATGTGCTTCTTCCATGTGGGCTTATTTGCTTCTGAGCTAGATGGCCGCTTGTTCACCTTCAAGCCTTTAAGACCCCAGACACTATCTCTTTTGGTAGCCGGGCACCATCAGCTTTCTTCACCACATTTGCTTATGCACCCATTTGTCTTCAGCGATCCTATCATGGAGGTGTGCAGTCAATGATATGATTTTTTGTTCTTTGATGCCTGGTAACTGATCCCTTTGGGAACACTCGATCACACAGGCTGGTGTGTTCTTCCATGTGGACTTTGTTTCTTCTGAGCTAGATGGCTGCTTGTTTATCTTCAAGCCTTTAAGACCCCAGTCACTATCTCTTTTAATAGCCGGGCACCATCCGATTTCTTCACCACATTTACTTGTTCACCCACTTTGGCTCCAGCCGTTGTGTTGGGAGAGTGAGCATCATAGAGTTCCAATTTAATAAAAGAAGGTATTCATACATTGAGGGAGTGTTTGAGTAGAGGCCCAAGGTCCTTCCTCCACCTTAATACTTGACCTATAAATATAGACACATAGATCTATTTCCCCATCCTCCTATATATATTTGCATGTACCTGTCTTTGTCTAGACCTCCATGAATGCCCTTTGACTCCTAGCTCTTTCCTCCATCTCCCTTGACCTTCCTCCTGCCCTACTACCATGCTTCATCGCCACCTGGGCTAGAGTATACCTCTTCTCTAATCAACCTTACCCTTGATCATTTCCCACCAGGCCTGCCACTCCCCCTTCTCTACCATTTGGGGTCCCATGTTTTTCCCTTGTCCCTGGGTTTGTTAACACCACTTCCTTATACCCCTCTACCCCCCACCCCAAGTCCCCCCGGAACTGTCGGTCCCGTTGTTTTTCCTCCAGATAGTTCATCCAGCCTGTCCTATTCAAACAGACCTGTGGAGACACTAACATGCATGAAAACAAGACAGAGGAAAACAAAGCAACAGTATACAACCAGGCAAAAAAACAACAAAAACAAACCACTGACAAAGAACAGAACAAAACAGTTCACAAGAGAAAAGCTTGTAGTTAGTTCAGGGATCGTTTGCTGGCCCTTAGGAGCGTTTTCCAGTCCAGTCTTTTGGGGGCCATGGCATTTTTAATCATCTCATTCACATGTAAAAATTGGACATTGATTAAGGAAGATCAATGTAGAATCGATGTATTTGAATTATGGTGCTTGTGAAAAATATTGGAAGTAATTGGACTGCCAAAAAACAACAACAAATCTGTCTTGGAAGAAGTACAGCCCCAATGCTCCTTAGATACAAGGATGGCAAGATGTTGGACATTGGACAGGTTTTCAGGAGAGACCAGTCCCTGAAAGAATGCTTGTTACAGAAAAGGCACAGCAAAAAAGATGGATTGACATGACTGAAATCATAGGCTCAAAGAGAAAACGTGTGTAAGGATGACACAAGAAACAAGCACTGTTTCCTTATGTTGTCGATAGGGTCACCGAGTCTGAACTGACTGGGTGGCACCTAACAAAACAAGATTGAATATATGCCATCAGTTATATCTATTTTTTATGTTCAAATAAATCTTTATTTTTTTAAATCATTTTATTGGGGGCTCATACAACTCTTATCACAATCCATAGCACATCAATTGTGTCAAGCACATTTGTACATTCGTTGCCCACATCATTCTCAAAACATTTGCTCTCCACTTAAGCCCTTGGCATCAGCTCCTCATTCCCCCCCCCCCCACCCGTCGCTGCCCTCTCTCTCATTAACCCTTGGCAATGTATTATTTTGTAATATCTTGCACTGTCCAACATCGCCCTCCACCAACTTTTCTGTTGTCCATTCCCCAGGGATGAGGTTATATGTACATCCTTGTAATCGGTTTCCCCTCCCCCCCCTCCTTCCACCCTCCTGGTATCCCCACTCTCGCCACTGGTCCTGAAGGGATCATCTGTCCTGGATTCCCTGTTTTTCCAGTTCCTATCTGTACCAGTGTACATCCTCTCATCTAGCCAGATTTGTAAATTAGAATTGGGATCATGATAGTGGTGGGGAAGGAAGCATTAAAGAACTAGAAGAAAGTTGTAAGTTTCATTGTTGCTACAATGCACCCTGATTGGCTGTCTCGCCCAACCCTTCTGTAAGGGGATGTCCAGTTGTCTACAGATGAGTCTCTCTTGGTTCCCTAATCTGCACCCCCCTCGTTCACAATGATAATATTTTTTGTTCTTTGATGGCTCCTACCTCATCCCTTTGACACCTCATAATCCCACAGGCTGGTGTGCTTCTTCCATGTGGGCTTTGTTGCTCCTCAGCTACATGGTCGCTTGTTTACCTTGAGCCTTTAAGACCTTAGACACTATATCTTTTGCCACCATTAGTTTTCTTCACCACATTTGCTTATGCACTCATTTGTCTTCATCGATTGTGTTGGGAAGGTGAGCATCATGGAATGCCAGTTTAATAGAACACAGTGTTGCATTGAGGCAGTACTTGAATGGAGGCCCAATGTCTATCTACTACCTTAATACTAAACTTTGAGGGCCCGCCAGTCCCTTCAAACCTTGTGGATCTGTGCCTACTTATCTTTATGATGCGCCTCCTGTGACCCAGCAGTGTTGAATTTCCCTCTTAGTAGCTCTCCTGGGTTGATTTCTGTGGAGTCCCTCTGGTATGTGTTACTCAGTCACCATCTTCCCTCCAAGATAGTTTTTTAAAAAAACATTTTATTAGGGGCTCATACTTCCAAGATAGTTTTTATTGATTGTGTTATTAAACTTTTTTTGGTCTTCATTGCCTTTTTTCTTGACATTTTTTTTTCTTTGGGAGTGGTGTATTGAAGTCTTCTGTTCTTACTGTCGATGTGTCTTGGTCCTTTTTCAATTCTATGAGGATCTGATGTATTTCAAAGGTATTTCATTGAGTGCATAGATGACTATTAAAGTTATGGTTTTCTGAGCTATTTTTCCCTTTATCATTATGTAGTATTCAATCTTTTCTCGTTATGTTGTTTACCTTGAAGTTTATCTTCTTGGAGATTAATATTGTTACCCCTGCTGAGTTTTGTTGCTGTTTGCTGGGTATGCTTTTGTTCCACCTCTGATTTTTAATGTCTTCAAGTCTCTGTTTGTGAGGTGTTTTTCTTGTAGGCAGCATATTGATGGGGCTTGCTTTCTTATCCATTCAGCTTCTCTCTGTCTCTGTACTGGTGTATTTAGTACATTAACATTCAGTGAAATTATTGACATGTATGTGTATTTGTTTCCACCATTTTGGTTTATATATGCGTGTGTTGTGTGTTTGGATGTGTATTGTGTTCAGTTTCTTTGTTCTTCCTGTGTCGTTCCCTTGCTCTGGGTGTTGTTCTGTGTGTGCTGGTTTTTGTGAGGAATTGTCTTGAATGTTGGTTTCAGGTTTGTGTGTTGTTGCTGTTGGTTTTTTTGGCCACAGTACTTCATTGAGTATTTTTTGTAATGGTGGTCTTGCTTTTGGCTTTTCTTGTCTTGAAATAATTGTATTATACCACCATATTTAGTTGCTGAACCTTTGTGTGTAATTGATCTTTTTCTCTAGGTGCTTTTAGATTGTTTGTTGTTTCCGTTCTGATGTTCGACATCTTGACTACAATATGCCGTGGAGTTTGCCTTTTAGAATCTCTCCTGGCTGGGGTTCTTTTGGCTTCCTAAACAATCGTCTTTTTCTCTTTTAGACATTGAGCAAAGTTCTTTGGCTGGCGCTCTTGGACTATTCTCTGTGTGGATGTAACTTTGTTTGTTTCTTCCTCTTCTGGAATTCTTACAAGATGCAGGTTGTTCCTCTTAATGGTGTCCCACATTATTATCAAGCTTTTCTCAGTCTCTTTTGCATTTTTTGGTTATTTGTCCTTCCTTTTGATTGGAATCTATAGATTTGTCTTTCAGTTCACTAATTTGGGTTTCTATCTCTTCAATTCTGTATCTCTATTTTTTTTACAGCCTCCCGCTTTTCCTTTATAGCAGGGGTGTCAAACTGGCCCTGTCGGCCGCATGTAGCCCCTGAGGAGCTGTTTTTGTGGCCTGCGATGCTCTGAAATAAAATGAAAATAGAAAAAATTGTTATGAAGAAAATAGCACTTAGGGGAGATCGAGGCAATACCGTACACACAATTCCCTCGTTAACCCTTTATCTGAAGATGAGTATACATGTGGCCCAGTGCTTTCTGGGGGGCCTGTGGATGTGTATAAATGCACTGACCTAGTTCCAGTGATGATTGGAAGCGATCTGTCTGCCATTCTCAGTGTCACATAATGTAAAGAGATCCCAATAGTGAAAAGGTGAAAAATAGCACTCTGGGTTGTGCTGTTATGATCATACCTAGCAGCAGTGCTAGTGAACATTTTTAGAGGGAAACCATTACAATTGTGCATCACGTTTGTCAGCTGCCCAAATCTTGGTGTTTTTTATTAGTTACCTTGTTATATTTTCCGGTCACAACATAAGACGTAGTGAAAACTAGTAGAAGGAAAGCACTGTCAAGTTAAGGGTAAAACAATAATTTTAGTTTTATAAATACATTAAATAAAAGCTATTATAGTATTTTAATTATCCTATCCATATTCCTGAATCCTCACTTCAAAATAGAAATTGAACAAAATTTGTAAATGTGATGTGGCCCATGTGAATCTTGCCTGTTGCACCAAATGGCCCGCTTTTTAATTGAGTTTGACACCGCTGCTTTATAATTCTGCTATTATAGTGTTTGATTTTTGTGTTTCTGTTTGTTTCTCTAATGAGGTTATAGCTTTTCTATTGTTTTATTTTTCCTTTCAGACTTCTTTCAGCTGTTGCATGAGCACAAACATCATTCTTTACATTCTTTTTCTGGGAAATCCATAACTTGTACAGTTTCAGGTATTACATTTAAGTCTGATTGCTATTTGGTTATTTGTTTATGTTTCTCTTGTTGTGTGTGTGTGTGTGTGTGTGTGTGTGACTAATATCTTCTGTTGTTTCCTTGTCATCTTGGAGTCTATTGGGAGTGTTATGTAGGCGATGTTATTTGGAACTGGTTAACTCTATTAGGTGGTGCAGTAGAGGGCTAATGGATAGTTTGTATTAAGTGTCTGAGGGAGGTTGCTAATTTATGTGTTAAGGGAGTCATATGAAATTTGGGGAGGAAATGTTATGAGTGTTGGGAGAGTGAAGGAAGCAGTAGGTTAAAAAAGAGGGTGGAGGATCAGGTAGTGTTATATAGTAGGTTAAAGGAAGGGGTATTTGGGCCTGAAATGCTTCATTTGCAACGATGGATCAATGGGTGCTAGTATTTGAGAGCAAAAACAATTTTAAATATTGTGATAGTAGTATTAGTCTTTGGTTTTATGAGTCTGAAAATGTAAGACAAATTTTGATGATCAGTACAGTGAAACTAAAAGACAGGTTAATGATGTTGTGAAGTAAAACTTTGGATATTTAGACTAAAGAAAGGAAAATGAAAGAAAAGGGGTAAGAGATGACAGTTTTAATAATAGTAATAGGAAAAATCATACTAGCATAAGATGCAGGAGAGCTGTTAATGTATGTTTGTCCGGGACACTAAGCTTCACACAGAGCTTAGTCTCTGTTGTGGGTGCGAACTAGTAGGTAGATGGGGTGTTAGGGGTCTAGGAAATAAACCAATGAGATCGGAAGGAAAAAACGTAAAGTAACATATCATACAAATGATATATATAAACTCCCTTATATAAATTCCTTGCCTGGGCTTGTAAAACCTGTTCTGCCTGCCAAACCTGCTCCAGCTTCTTGTTTTGTGATGCAAATACTTAGTCAATGAGTCAGGTGTATGCAATCCAGGTATGTGTAACAAGTAATATGAAAATAAATCCTCAGAGTGGCCCAATTATTTAAGGTACCAGGCCTTTGGGGTGTCTTCCGATCAGGGGTTGTGCTGAGTGGTACCTCAGGAGGGGGCTGGAGCTCTTGGTGTTAATCACTTAACACCTGCTTTCAGCTGCCCTGTTCTCAGCCCTGTGAGGCTCAGTAAGCTGTGAAGTACCCACTACTAGGAGTGAGTCCTAGATGGGGGATCTCCACTGGCAGTCTTCTGGTCTTGGCAGGAAGCCAAAGAAATTTATATTTTTATTTTCCCTGGTCCCAGTCTGGTCACTTCGAATTATGATCCTTTTGCTCCATCACACCCCACTGGCACGTACCCCCCACCCCCTCAGCTAGCTTCCCAATTCAAAGACCCGGGAATCTCCCCTCAGGCGGCCGAGGAGATGCCCTAAGCGGTTCTAATTGGCTGGTGTTTCTGCTCTCTCGTTGTAGTCTATTTGTGTCTACCTATCTTTATGGTGACAATCCTGTGGTCTGGAAGTGCTATCCCTTTCAGTAACTCTTTTGCGCTGTTCTCTGCAGTGTGTGCTGCTTGGTCATCCTCCTCCT
This sequence comes from Tenrec ecaudatus, assembly GCF_050624435.1. Taxonomy (NCBI): domain Eukaryota; kingdom Metazoa; phylum Chordata; class Mammalia; order Afrosoricida; family Tenrecidae; genus Tenrec; species Tenrec ecaudatus. The sequence continues at coordinate 857,581 of NW_027459466.1, forward strand.
CCCAGCTGCCCCTCAATCCCCTCTCAAGTGCTGCTTATCATCTCTTGCTGCTCTCATTGTCTTTCTTATTTGAAAGTTCATATCCCCTAGGAGGAGTCATCAGGCTGTAACCTGTTTGATAGGTGGGACTAGTGCTACAGTTTCCCACAGGGTCACGTTGACATAACATCTAACTGCCACAACAGCTAAAGGCAAACTGCTTGTGCTGCTCCTTTAAAACTGGAATTGAGAAAAACACATTTGCCCAGTTAGTAGCTGCTATCAGATACTAGAAGAGATATTAATCTACTCAAGCAATAAAACCATTTCTGGGACAGCAGCTGCAATTGGAGTCACCACCTGGATAAGTTTCCAGGCACCCCCTGCCATTCTCAAAGATCCACCTGTTTTTTGCACTGACCAAATTGACAGGGACAGAAGAGGCATTTTCTGCATGCAATATGTGAATTAACAGAAGACCTTGTGAGAACAGGTTAGTAAGCAGGTCAACCTTGAAGCTAGGCCCTAATGAATGTCCTCACACAGCAGTGCTGCTGGAGATAAATCTGACAGCACACTGATCCAGAGACAAAAGCTGAGATTGCAATTTAAAGAGCCTCAAGGGTGGTCTAAATAACTAATTAGAAAGCTAATTGTACATCTGTGGAGTGGCAAACTCCTCCCCTTTAAAACTGTCTTTTAGAAACTAGGAGTCTTCCCCTAGACAATGAATGACCCTTCTTAATTTGTGAAAGGGGCCCCCACTACATTCCGGGAGCAAAGCATATTTTATCTATGCTTAAGGTATCCTTTTCACCATGCCAGAAGGACTCACATACTTTCTTTGGAAATGATTCTATCTATGCTCTAATAAAATTGTTGCCCAGCCTGTGTGATCACAAGGTGTAGATGGGATCAGAAAGTGTTAGGGAGCTAGAGGCAGAAACCTCTACCTCTACCTGCCAAGGCCTCCCTCCACCCTTACAGACTGTGGGAAGCTGCTCCAGGCTGGATGGCATGAATAAATTCAGGCAGTTGAGACGAAGCCAGTACTCTTGGGAGGACCTCAATCTAGGCCAGGTGAGCTTAATTGAGTCAATGGAGTCAACCAGTACTGTCAACCACGCCTCCCAGTGGAGGGCCCTGAAAAGTCAGAATTGCAAGGAGATGACAAGCAATTCTCCAGATCTCCAGACCCCATATGCTAATCGCCATACATTCCTCACTACCCCTGTAAAAACCCTCGCCCCCAGCTGCTGAATGGGACTTCCCTGACCTGTCCGCCTAGGTCACGAAACCTCGGCAGGGAGCCGCAGGAGCCGCCCTACTGCCCCACCTAATAAAGCTATTTCTGTTTCTGCTTTCCTTGTCCTGTCAGTTATGTCTGTCTTCCTCCCTGTACCTCAGTTTCACCTTTACACTTCTATCCTTTATAAAAATTCACTTGGATCACAAACCAGGCTTCGGTGTGAATTCATTCTCATGGGAAGCCAATGACCCAGGTATTTCCACCTGAGGAATCTAACAGTATCAGACATCAGGAGACCCCAAACCATCATATGATGTGAATGAAGGGAGTCGGATGGAGACTCAAAGCCCATCTGTAGACAATTGGACATCCCTCACAGGAGGGACAAGTCAGCCAGAGTGCAGTACAGCACCAACGAGACACACATTTCTTTAGTTCTTTAGTGCTTCCCGCACCCCACCCCACCCACCTATCATGACCCCACTTCTACTTTACAAATCCCAGTTCTAGCTTACAAATCTAGCTAGACCAGATGGTACAGATAAGAGCTCTTGTCACACGGGATCCAGGACAGATAAACACATCAGGAACAGTAATGGGAGTAGCAATACTATCAGCGTAGGCCACTTAGGGGGAATGTAGGGGGAGAAGGGGGAGAAACAGAGAATTGATTACAATGATGATGTAGACATAACCCCCACACCCTGAGGGGGACAAACAACAGCAATGTGGGTGAAGGGAGACAGAAGATGGTGTAAGATAGGAAAACGATAATAATTTATCAAGGGTCTTGAGGGTGGGAGGGTGGGTGAGGGAGGGAAAAAAGGAGCTGATATCAAGGGCTCAAGTAGAAAGAAAATGTTTTGAAAATGATGATGGCAACATATGTACAAATATGCTTGACTCCACTGATGTATGGATTGTTATAAAAGAGATGTAAGAGCCCCTAATAAAGTGATTAAAAAACCCCACACTAAAAACTGGCTTAACCGCTGCTGGTGCTTGTGTGTGTGTAAGCACAGCTTATACCTGGACCCTTACAAACCACATAGGTCTAGAGTTTGCTAGTCCCCCCATAGACAACAGCTCAGTTTGGAAGTAATGGTCTCCAGCCCTATATTCTTCAATTCCTTGATGGTGCAATCTTTGCACCCTGATCTTTGCAATCCCTCCAGGAAAACATAATTGCGTTGGCTTTACCATTTTCCTAAGTAGAGGTAGCTTTACTAGCTTCCACTCCTGCCCCTGCCATAGTAGTCCATGTTCTAGAGTCAGGTAGCCATATGGGGTACTGGCAGTCAGTGAGTCTGTCTATTCCATTTATGTGTTCTAGAACAGGGAAATTACTATAGGATAGGTTTGGGCTCATACTGGATCCCCTGTGAGATCAACCTGAGCTAAGACTCCATTATAACTTGACCTTTATATGCTCCTAGTCTGATTGTGGGACCTTAAATTTAGGGTCACTTAGATTAATGTCAGTTTGGAGCCAATGTCCAGTAACCATCCCCAACGTCTGATTATTTCCTTTCTCCAATGAATTGTCACTTATAAAAGGCGCAGTTTCCACTGGGCAGGCCTGGGAGAAAGGCTAACTATGCATTTTTTTTATTAGTGTAGTGGGTGCCTTCCTCAAAGGGACCTGGCTTCCCCGTAAATGAAGGGTTTGTGAACTGGCTCAATTTTTGGGAATTGATCGAGCATTTGCGACTCTATATCTGGCTATTTGAATTAGACTGCTATTCAACTGGCCTAGAATTTTTCAACTTGTACAGATCAATGATAGATTTGGTAGGTTTCTCATTTATTTCACTCCTAGGGACACTCTGCTTAGGTATCCAATGCCATACAAATCAGGCTATTCTGTTACTTCTTTGACTCTGCTAACCATTTGGCAACCACACCCACCTTGTCTCTGTTAAATGCTACTGCTTACCGCCTACTACCATGGGACCCAATCAGCCATGTTATGTGCAAACGTCTTAATTAGGGTATTTTCCACTGTCAAAACTGGCTCAAAATAAAATATCAATCACAGCAGTCTTTAGAGATACTTATGATCCCTTCAGAAATTTGTTTCCCACTGAGAGAAAAGGTGTGTCCTCAGTGCATTCCATTTGTGAGTCTATGGGTCTGCCCTGAAACACGCCCATTCCCTTAATCCTCTAAAGTATACCAAGCTAGGTCTGGTACTTCAACTTAACTTGCTCTAAGCCACTGCAGAAGCTTTGCTTCAGTAAACCAAACAGATAAACTATTAGATTCTGTCCTAACGTCTGGTGCTGAAACACTGACTGAAGGATCAGTGCTTAGTTGGTCCACGTCAACACATTCAGACTGATGCAACCGTTCGCTCCTTGCATCATCATCTCACTCCCGCACACATTCCTCGGGTCTCTGCCTGTACATACTAGAAAATGCTAGCAGTCCTTTAAGAGGATAGCACAGCTCTTTCTGGATCAATATTTGGAGGTCACCTTTGGGATTACTGAGACAAGTTTAGAGGCAGTGTCGAAGCAGGCATGAGTGTCGAAGGTGTTTCCCAGCAAGTGTCAGCATTATCTTGCAAGGCATCTGCTGCAGGGAATGCTCCAGATACAACTCGAGGTTCCCTATCAGCAGGGAAAGTTGGGCTAAGCTCAAGTGCAGGTGGAGGGGACAATGGCTTTACTAATGATGGATTAAACTCTTCAGATGTGAGTGGTAGTGTTGTTGGCTGAAGTAACTCAATGGCATGTCAAGGATCCATGTTCTGATATTTCTGAGAATAATCTTTCCGTGTGTCCCTATGATGGTTCGATTTTATATCAGTTTGATGCATCTCTGTGAAAGTATGGGTAGAGTTCAATCTCAATAAGGCCCTCTCCTTGGAGGAGGTGCCCAATTTAGAGAGATGCCATGGACAACTTTCCTTCCCTCTCCCTCCATCCTGCTTACCTTGATTCTGCATCTCTAGGATTCATGGCCGAGCCGGCCTGCTGATCATAGGAGCTGCAGTGCCCTGCCCTCTTCCTGCTGACCTTACATCCAGATGCTCTTGCCCCTACTGGCCTGTGATTTTCCCGATTCCTGCTTTGCCTTTGCTTCATTGGCTGGAAGCTGGGTGAGTCTAAAGGGGACTTCATCTAGCATCTGACCCATGGACTTGAGTTGAACTGGGCTGGGCTTCCTGATGTAAATTGATTTTTGCTATAAAGTTATTTGAGTGTAGTTTGATTTATTTCTCTAGAAAACTCAGCGTAGCACAGTCCTCTCCACCGTAACTTTCAGGTTCCCATTTAGTCCCAATCCATGCTCTCCTATTAACATCAGAAATCATTCTAAGTAGAGGGTTCATGTAGTGTTGTAATTCAGCCACTCTTTTTTTTTTTTAGATTTAGTACTTTTTAAAAAAACATTTTATTAGGGGTTCATACAACTCTTATCACAACCCATACATATACATACATCAATTGTATAAAGCACATCTATACATTATTTGCCCTAATCATTTTCAAAGCATTTGCTCTCCACTTAAGCCCTCTGCATCAGGTTCTCTTTTTTTCCCCCCTCCATCCCCGCTCCTCCATCCCTCATGAGCCCTTGATAATTTATAGATTGTTATTTTGTCATATCTTGCCCTATCCAGAGTCTACCGCCCCCCCCCCCCCTTCTCTGCCGTCCATCTCCCAGGGAGGAGGTCACATGTGGATCCTTGTAATCAGTTCCCCCTTTCCAACCCACTCACCCTCCACTCTCCCAGCATCGGCCCTCACACCCCTAGTCCTGAAGGTATCATCCACCCTGGATTCCCTGTGCCTCCAGCTCCCATATGCACCAGTGTACAACCTCTGCCCTATCCAGTCCTGCAAGGTAGAATTCGGATCATGGTAGGTGGCGGGAGGAAGCATCCAGGATCTGGGGGAAAGCTGTGTTCTTCATCGGTACTACATCGCACCCTGACTGACCCATCTCCTCTCCTAAACCCCTCTATGAGGGGATCTCCAGTGGCTGACAAGTGGGCTTTGGGTCTCCACTCTGCACTTCCCCCTTCATTCACTATGGTGTGTGTGTGTGTGTGTGTGTGTATATATATATATATATATATATTGCATGATGCCTTATACCTGGTCCCTTTGGCACCTCGTGATTGCACAGGCTGGTGTGCTTCTTCCATGTGGCCTTTATTGCTTCTGAGCTAGATGGCCGCTTGTTCACCTTCAAGCCTTTAAGACCCCAGACACTATCTCTTTCGATAGTCGGGCACCATCAGCTTTCTTCGCCACATTTGCTTATGCACCTGTTTGTCTTCGGTGATTGTATCATGGAGGTGTGCAGCCAATGATTTGAGTTTTTGTTCTTTGATATCTGTTCCCTTCGGGACCATGCAATCACACAGGCTGGTGTGTTCTTCCATGTGGGCTTTGTTGCTTCTGAGCTAGATGGCCGCTTGTATATCTTCAAGCCTTTAAGACCCCAGACACTATCTCTTTTGATAGCCGGGCACCATCAGCTTTCTTCACATTTACTTGTTCACCCGCTTTGGCTTCAGCAGTTGTGTCGGGAGGGTGAGCATCACAGAGTGCCAATTTAATAAAAGAAAGTATTCATACATTGAGGGAGTGCTACTATCTACTTTTTTGCGACACTTCGCTGTAGTACCTTTATCTTCAGTGACCATTTCATGAAGGTGAGTACTGAGCAGGGCCATGATAATTCTTTTTAAGTGTGAGCCCCCAAACCATTCCTGAATCTATGCTTTTTAAAAAATTTGCTAACTTAGGAGTTAATACAAATGTCATATTATTCCATAGTTCAATCACATCAAACAGAATTGTAAAATTGCTGCCACAATCAGTCTCCACACATACATTTCCCTCCTAGACTACTTGACATCATCTCCCTCTTACTTCCCCCGACCCTCTTTATCCTCGCCCCCCCAAACTATTGTTATATTTTCTTTCTCAAAGTCTCTGGGTCTCATTTACTAAAAAGCAGAAACAAATAACAGCTTCAAGAAAGTGACCCCCATGGTGCCGCACCCCTGAGACACACCTTAATATACCCAAGCACATGCAACACACAGTAGAGGGGCTGTCACAAGATTTCCAGAATACTAGATATCTTAACCCAGCATAAAGGGGGTTGATGTAACATGACCTTATTTGTCCACCAACCATCAGTACACCACTCTTGGTACAGCTGTTTTCTGCTTCCTCAGGCACCATGTATTTCCCGCTTAAGTCCTCATGTTACAAGTGTGTCTGAGGTAGAGTCTAGTTCACCCAGTGGGATTCCCATATGGGGCTCACTGATGTAGCCTCTGGAGCATGCATGCACCCCAAAGATCCAGGATTTGTTGTCCCAGCATTTTATGGCACCTGGTCTGCTTTCCTGGGATACCCCCCCCTCCCAGATGCCCTACACCAGTTCTGCCCACCCATTGCATGCCACTGAAGACACCTCCCATTTATTGTTGCCAAGAGCATCCTCAGTCTTTTGTCCCCCACCTGGAGGTTAGCTCTCCCTCCCCTCCCTTCAACAGGCATGCACCTATGTACCCCCAAATTTGACCATTCCCTTTCATCTCCTGTGCGGCACCTCTCATCAGTAAACCCCATTCCTCCGACGGGGCTACCTCCCTCTCTGGGAGACCTCACCACAGATCTAAATGGCTACTATTCAGCGAACAGCCACTACCCCCTCGCACCCTCCATTTGATCCCAGCTGTCGTGAGGTGACCTCCGGCCAAGTGACCTACACTATACTCACCAGGAGCAGATGATGTGTAGGTCATTGGCACTGGTCCAGCTCGTTAGCGGCCTGTCTGACCCCAGCCAGACGACTGCATGGCCTGCACGCTTGAGCTTGCGCCCCTTCTGCTGCTTGTTCCTGCTGCTCTGGACTCACACAGTGCTTGTCCTTTCGTGCTTCACTCGCTTCCCTCAGCATGTCTTCCAGAGCCCTCCACGACGTGAGGGGTCTCATTGCTGTTCTTCAGGCATGCGCAGTACTCATCATGTTTATGTACCAGAGGTTTTTTATCCATTGTTGGGAATGGAGGCCGCTTCTAGCAATTGTGAGCTGTGCTGTGATGAACATGGGGGAGCAAATGTCTGCTTATGATGTTTTTTATTTCTTTGGGGTATATGTTCAGTAATGGTATTGCTGGATCATATGGTAGTTCAGTTGCCATCTGTTCTAGGTATCGCCATATTGCCTTCCTGAGTGTCTGTACATATTTACAAGTCCACCAGCAGAGGATAAGAGTTCCTATCTCACCACACACTCTCCAACATTTGCTGTTCTCAGCTTTTTTACTTTAACTGGGCTACAGTTATGGGTGTTAGGTGGTATCTCATGGTTGCTTTGACTTGCATTTCCTGGATAGCTAATGACTGAGAGAACTTACTCATATGTTTATTAGTTATTCACGTATCATCCTTTGTGAATCATCTGCTCCGGTCCTTTGCCCACTTTTTCATAGGGCTACTAGTTTGTTTTTCTTGCCACCTTGTAAATTCTGTAGATTTTAGTAATTAGTCCTTTGTTATGTCATTACTAAATATCTTTTCCCAGTCTATGGGTCTTTTTACTCTTTCAATGAAGTCTTTTAATGTATGCAAGTTTTTTATTTTTTAATATGTCCCACTATTTTGTTTTCTATGGATTGTGTCAGCTTTGTTATTTCTGATAGCCCATCTACTGCACTAGGGTTCCTAGTTTTGTCCCAGTTTTCTGATCCTGAGAGCTTTGGGTTTTACATTTAGGAATTTGATCCATCTTGAGTTTGTTTCTGTGCATGGGTGAGGCAGTCGTCTTTTTTTTGTTCTTCTGCAAGTGGATAGCCAGTATTTCCAATAGCATTTATTGAAGAGGTGTCTGCTTCCCATTTAATGTTTTTTAGGCCTTTGTCAACAATAAGTTCTCTGTCTGTGGAAGCTAGAGGGTAGACAGGTGTTATTTTTGTGAAGGGAAGACAATATAAAACAAGAGATTGGCAAAAAATATTGGAAATGAAAAGACAATGGTAGATTTAACGACTTATTTAATGTAAAACTGATGTCTGCTCTTTAAACCTTCACCTAAGTAACAATAGAAAATATTTTTAAAAACTTAAAAAAATTCTCTGTCTCTGAATTCTATTCTTTAATGACTGTTTTAACACAGACACACACGTTCTATTTTGTTACCATTAGACTCACAGTTTAATGATAAAAATTACATTAAAACAGAACAGAAAAGTTGGTGAAGGGAGACGTCGGACAGTACAAAAAAAATAAAAGGAATTTTTTTAAATTTATTTTTTAACAATTTATTGGGGCTGATACAATTCTTTTCACAGTTCATACATATACATACATCAATTGTATAAAGCACATCTGTACAGTCTTTGCCCTAATCATTTTTTTCTCTTTTCTTCTTTTACATTTTATTAGGGACTCAAACAACTCTTACCACAATCCATACATATACATACATCAATTGTATAAAGCACATCCATACATTCCCTGCCCCAATCATTCTCAAGGCATTTGCTCTCCACTTAAGCCCCTTGCATCAGGTCCTCTTTTGAAATTTTTGTTTTTTAAAAAAGTGACTTAAATAAGAAAAACTGTGCATGAGCAGCCAGTAGTAACTATTGGTCTCTCTGCACTCGGAGGAAACAAGAGTGAAGTCAAAAGACATGTTGAATACAATTATTACAATAGAATGATGAACAACCCAAACATTAGTCTCTATAATCTTGAGCTTGGAAAACCTAAATGGTGCCTGACTACCGCTACCTATTACTCTGAACACAATCACATTAGAAGGTCCTCAATGGAATGGGGGTAAAATGTGGAACAGAACTCATGATCATAAAACAGACTGGGTTTACTGGTTGAATGGAGTCTAGTAGCATACCCCAAGAATATAGCCAATGTCCTCTAGGCGTGGAACTGAAATGACCTTTTTTAAAACCATCAACAGCTTAAAACCCAAAGGGCAGCATTTACCCAATGACAAAGTCCAGAGGGTTACTAAAGACGGAGTGATGGTAAGAGAAAGCCCAGTGGGGAAGTAGGATGGCACATGGAAGGTATTGGAGTGGATGTGCAAAATCAATGTGTATGAATTTTTCGATGTAAAACTGATGAACTTCTCTGTAAACCTTCACTTAATTGGCAATAAGTATACTTCCCTTCCCCCACCCTAAGAGTTTCAGAGTCTCAAATGTTTTCGTGTGTTGTATCTTCATTTTCATTTGACTCTAAATATTCACTGGTTGTTTGTATAATGGTTTAATTTCCATATAATTGTGTATTTCAGTTTCATTGTGTTACCAAATTCTGTTTACATTCAATTGTGATCAAGAAATATACTTTGTCGCAGTCTGCTCCAGCAAGGGGACAGCATGCCACCAGCTGTTGTCAGTTGTCCAGTTCCCTCTGTGTCCCATTAGCTTCCCCCAGGGACGTCATCCTCCGAGCCTGGCGTGCCAGCGTGGGGTCTAGTCCCGCTCTCTTTCTCTTCCTCTCTCCTGGCCTGCCTCTGTGTGGGTGTGGCATGCTGGCTCCTCTCCCTAGCCTGTAGCTCTCTCTCTTCATGCATCCTTCCATGTGACCATGCTGTCCTCATGGTTTGGTGCTTCATAGTAGGGTCTACATGCACTCCAGGCTGGGAGAGGCAGCTCCTGGACAGTCTTGAAGGCCAGCGAAGAGACCCAGGATTTTTGTATAGTTCTTTTCTCTTTTTAAAAAATTTTTCTTATTGATTTACTATTTTTATTTTAAAAAATCATTTTGGGCTATGTCATAGTCGGTGTACCTACCTATATAGGATAGGTATGGGAGGCATGCTTGAGGTGAGAGCATTGGGACCAACGGTTCCAGGGAGACCTGGGAGGTCAGAGTGGTGGAGGAAGGGGGTGCTGAGCAGGCTGCGCCATGGACAGGGGAACAACTGGGGTGTCAGAGCCAGTAATGAGGATATAGGGATCCAAGGTGGGGGTGGTGGTAATGTTGGAGCAACAGCAGACTAGCTAAGGGGGTTACCAAGAGGCAGAAATAAGGGGAAAGTGGCAGTGGGACATGAGGATGGTAAAAGGCAACAGAGGAAGGACCAAGGAAGCAAAGCAATGGATAGAGGTATAAACATAGTGGTGTGCATATGTAAATACATTAATCTACAAAAATAGAGGTATTGGCCCATGTACATATATTTATATGGCAATACCCTGAGGTAGGGGATGGACTTTGGGCATCCACTCATATCCTCCTTCCATTCAAGAACACTTTGTTCTATGGGGACCCAATGCCCATCTGTAGACAACTGGACATCCATTGCAGAGCGGTAGTGGGGAGATGAGTCACTCAGGCTTCAGTGTAGCAATAACAAAACTCACAACTTTCCTCTAGTTCTTAAACACTTCCTCCCCCCAACTATCATGATCCCACTTCTACCTTGCAAACCTGGTTAGACCAGAGGATGCACAGCGGTACAGTTGGGATTTGGAAACAGGGAATCTAGGACAGATGAACCCCCTCAGGACCAACAGTGAGAGTGGTGATACCGGGAGGGAAGGAGGGGTAGAAAGGGGAAACCAATCACGGGGATCTATATATAACCTCCTCTCTGGGGAATGGGCAACAGGAAAGTGGGTGAAGGGAGACGCCTGGCAGTGTAAGATAAGATAAAATAATAATTTATAAATTATCAAGGGTTCATGAGGGAGAGGGGAGCGGGGAGGGAGAGGGAGAGAAAAAAGGAAAATGAGGAGCTTATTCCAGGAACCAAAGCGGAATGCGAAGTTTGAGAATGATGAGGGCAATGAATGTATAAGTGTGCTTTACACAATTGATGTATGTGTGGATTGTGATAAGAATTGCATGAGCCCCAATACATAAATTTTTTAAAAAAGAGAAAGTTTTGTTCTAACCAGTCAGCAGCATGAGATGTTTACCCTCCTGACACAATCGCTGAAGACAAAATAGGTGCATAAACAAATGTGGTGAAGAGGGCAAATGGTGCCCGGTTATTAAAAGATATAGTGTCTGGGGTCTAAAAGGCTTGATGTCACACAAGCTGCCATTCAGCAGTGAAGCAACAAGTCCACATGGAAGAAGCACATCGCTGGTGTGATCATGAGGAGTCATAGGAACTGGGCATCAGCAGACACATAACAAATAAAAACGAGAGGGCTGGAGCAGAGATCCAAAGCTCATCTGTAGATAGTGGAACAATCTCCCCACAGAGGGACCACAGGGAAGGATGAGTCAACTTTCCTCTAGTTCTTAAATATTTCCTCCCCACCACTATCATGATCCCAATTCTATCTTAAAATCTGGCTAGACCAGAGGATGTACACGGGTACAGAAAGAAACACAGGGGATCCAGGACAGATGAACCCCTCAGGACTAGTGGTGAGAGTGGCGATAATTCAAGGGTGGAGGAAAGGTGGGATAGAATGGAGGAACCGATTACAAGGATCTACAATATAAGCCCCTCCCTGAGGAACAGGCAACAGAAAAGTGGGTGAAAGGAGATGTTGGACAGTGTAAGACATAACAAAATAATAGTAATTTATAAATTGTCAAGGGTTCATGAGGGAAGGTGGTGGGGAGGGAGGGGAAAAATGAGGAGCTGATACCAAGGCCTCAAGTAGAAAGAAAGTATTTTGAGAATGATGATGGAAATAAATGTACACATGTGCTTGACACAATGGGTGTAGATATGGATTGTGGTAACATGATTAAAAAAGAGAGAAAGGAATATAGTCATTGTACAAAAAATAAGAAAAGAATATAAGCCAGGTGACATTCCACCATTTCCAGATCTAGCTCTTTCTTTTTTATTAAATCAGTTTTTGGGGGGCTCGTACAACTTAAAAAATAGTTTTATTGGGGGCTTGTATAACTCTTATCACAATCCATAAATATATCAATTTTCAAGCACATTTGTACATTTGTTCTCATCATTTTCCCTTTTGTGTTCAACTTTGAGTGACTTTCTAGTATCATTCCTTCACATTTCTCACGTTGGAGGACTGGCTTTAAGTTTTCTTGTATGGGAGTCTAATAGCTATGAACGCTCAGCTTTTATCTTGGAATACTTAACTTTTTTTTGAAGGACAATTTTTACAGTCCTTAATTTTTGAAGGACCGCTTTACAACTTGTACAGTGTGAGCATTTTTCATAAAACAAGTATGGATAGATATAATCATATTCATCATATGAGCAAGGGGAACACTGCGGAGCATGTTTGGGAACATGGCAGGGCTGAAAGAGACAGGTTTTGTGCTACATTTTATTCATTCCTAAACAGTGTTATATGAAAAAAGAAACTTTTAATTAAAAATATCTTTTGAAAGAAGGGCTTGGCTCCCCTCCTTGACCCCAGTGAAAAAGCCTATCACTCATACCTGGCCTGCCCTCAAAAGATCAGGTGATATTTTTACATCATTTACCACAATTCATATGCATTCTGATTCAACCCAATAATTGCAGCAATACCGTCAATGTACCATTTGAGTTCAGTTCCCGATCTGCAGGGGAAGAGTGCAAATCTTGGAGGTCCTGCCTATCTCTGTTCGATCAGTAAACCTGGCATCCTTTAGGGTTATGTTCTTAACTTCTCCCCCACTCTAGACAGAACCTTCTGTTGTGATCCTTTTCATAACACTTGGTCATGGTAGCTGGGTGCCGAACAATGTTTTCAATTTCTAGGTTGTGAAGACTGACGTTTTCCTGGTCCTTCAGTCTGGGCACTTAATTCGGAGACCTGGGTTTGCTGACCTGGGTTTGACCAGAGCCTGAGCTGAATGTCTTTGGGTTGAGGCTCATAGCAGAGTTGTATGCCACTTCGGGTGTTTATTAGCATACCTGAAACTCTGTAATGTGTCCTGTTAAACACCTACCCTGAGCATTTCTCTTGGCACTATAACTTATTGAGTTATTAAATTCTTTCATCACGCATTTTGTCTGTGAGTTTCTGTGTAGCCGTTGCAATGGATACATGCAAAAGTAAAAGAGTGGACACTAATCAAGACTATATAATGCATATATAATAAATGTACAAAGAGACCAGGACACTTACTTACCATCTTTGGGATAGTGCGTGCCTTTAGGACGAGTAAAAGGTTGCAATCAATAGAATACGACCTTCACCTCTATCTAAAATATTTTATATCTTTTAAAAAGAAAAATTTCAAAATATTATATTAAATGTATCTAGTTGATGGGTATATGGGTTTTCTCCTAAAACTGTATTTTCTAATTATTTGAGATATTTTATAATTGAAGAACAAAGGACAAAATTGAAGTTTTTTAATTGAAAAACTGCAAATACAGTGACTCATTTCACATTACAGTAGTACATTCAGATAAACAAATGACCATCAATTTTGGAATAAAACTATATTTTTATCTTTTTTAACATATAGTTCAATTCCCAGTGCAAAAACACTCCAATGAAAAAAAGATTAATGTACAATAAATACAAGCCTACAGATGTAACCACAGTACCAATATTTACATGTGGTAAAGTGGTTCCAAACGAACAAGAGTCCTCCCCTTTATTGTCTAGAGGACACTCTGCTTACAGAGGGAAGCCCTTCTGGAAAGTCTTCACTCAGCAGCCATTGGGAAGTGTAACAGAGGACAGAGCTGAATAACCAGACAGTAAAGCTCTTAGGTTCAGGGTAATGGTTTCATGGGACATACCATTATTTGGCTTATTAACATGTTTGGTGCTTCTGTTCTACCTCCTCCTTCAGTTGTCAGGCACAGTTGGTGTCGATTCATGTGGAACAACAGAATCGAATAGAGTAGGATTCTGGAATGCATGGCTAATTAGCTGCCTCCATAAACAATGCCCTCCTTTGTCACGAGTCCAAATGAACTGCATGGTGCCTGGCTACCACTGCTGAGCATTTTGATCAAAGAGTTCAGAGAAGGATCCTGAACAAAATGGGGCAAAAATACAGACAAGAATATAAAATTCTCACAATTCCCAACTTTCTGGAGCCATGGAGGGTGGCTGAACTCCTAAAACTATTGCCTTAAACCAGAAATGTATCATAATGTCTTCTTGAAACCAAGTAATAGTTTGGCTTAACTAGTAAAAAAAAAGTCTGCTTTGAGCTTGATGATCTTTTAACAACTATGTATGTGGAATAAAATGGAAAACAATTTGAAGTATTTGCCTGGGACTTTAAACAAAAAACAAAGCCAACCACACTGCCATGAAATCAATTCTGATTCACAATGACCTTACAGGACCGAGTAGACCTGCCCCTGTGCGTTTCTGAGACCGCAACTCTTCATGGGAGCAGACAGCCATGTCTTTCTCCCAAGTCTGTTGGATTTAAAGTGCTGCTTTTGTGGCTAGCAGCCCAGCGCTGTCATCACCATGCCACCTGGACTCCCCTGGAACTCTAAGGGGAGTGAATTTATGCTAACAGATGAGCAACAACTCAAAAAAGCTGAAAATGGCTACAGACCGGAGGAATATAATCCGTATCAGCAAACTGTATACATTAAAAACTGCTGAAGTGATGTATGTTTTGTTGTGTGTCTGCTTAAGAAAACATAAATGAAATTTAAAAGGAAAAATATGATAAAGCTGTCTAGAGCCCTACTTTACATTTTAATCTTTGAAGCCAAGGCACTACAAATTGTAATTGACTCGATGGCAATGAGAGCTTAAGTCGAAAATGCAGTATTGGAACTGCATTATCTTAACCCACTTTCTCTGTCAGGCCTGACCAAGTGTTTCCATCATGTTTTCCCAGTGGTAAAATTGGGAGTTTTATAAAAATGTGCTCTTGTCCAACACGTGTATGTTCCCAGGATCTGGCACAGAGCAGATGCTGCTGGAACAAGCCAGACACCACAGTCGCCCTGTTTCTGAGGACCATGGCCAATAAGCTGCAAGTGATTAAGGCATCAAAGTGGCTCAGGTTTTAAGATTTTCTTTTCAGAATGAATTCCAAGAAAGCAAGCAGTCTTTACACACAGAGGGATGCCGGAGAAATCTTACTGATTAATTTGTTGAGAGCTCTGAGTTTTTCTTCCAAGATGAGGCTGTTTTTCTCAGCTCCTCTTTGTTTCTCTTCAGTAACCTGGAGGGCTTTTAGCAGGTGTGCGTTCTCCACATAAAGCTCCTTGAGCAGCAAATTGGACTTCACGCTGTTTTCAAACTAGAGAGGGAAGAGAGCCACCCATTACTGTGAGTGCAGGGAAGGGGTACATGCTCCCGACCCTGTTCATTCCACGGTCGTTGAAATGATAACTTTAGGCTCTTAAGGATATAACAAAAATATTGCGTGTATGACACTTCTTGTTACCCTGAAGTGAGACCTCCAACTGAGGGTGTGATGAATTATGTACTGGAGAAAATTTAAGGGAAATTGTGGGAATCAGTTTAACCGGAAGACCCAAGAGTCACAAATCAACAGTTCTCAGAAAGGCTATTGTACGATACAATAATGAATTGCAAAGAATGACAACAATTTTTGGTTCTTTACTGCCCCTTGCCCTAGGAATCACTGTGGCCCTGACCCCCACTGCTGTTTCCTGGGTCTGAGCTTTCTGCCAAACCCATACGGTTTCACAGATGTGAATGACAGGAAACACTAGCAATGACCTCATTCAAAATACAAGGGCACAAGAATCCCAGCATGGGGTTCAGTCAACACCAAATTTCACTTGTAGAACATAGTCAGTAAGCGCCCACATGCGAGGTCTTGCTCTAGCACTAGCGAAGCAGTGGTGAACGTAGTCTCTGGGCTGTGCACCACATATGCTAATGAGAACCAAACTTAGTATGCCATATGGGGGAAGTGCTGAGAAAACCAAGCAAGGAGCAAGAGGGGGGCAGCTAGTTGGTTGAGGGAACTGTAACGACTAATGTAAACCTCAATTTGACTAGACTGTGATTCTCATCAGGCTGACAGGTGCTTTTTCATAATGGAATCAACTTTCATTTTTGTAATCTGATATGAATAGCCAATCAGTTGAAAGGGAAATTGCCTCGGGAGTGTGGCCAGCTTCCTTTATCGAAGTGGAAGTTCTGGCAAAGTTTGCTCTCTTTCTTGACCTGCACTCTAGTTGCCTGATCTGCAGTTCCTGTGTTATAAACCTGAAGAAGTCTCCATCCTAACCAGCAGGTCGTGGATTCACCAGTCCTACAACCCCACAAGTCATCAGAAATCCTTAGCTTCCACTGGACACAAACGGTAGGTTTGGGACTTGCCAACCTCTACAACTGCATAAAGCCCTACCATGCAGCAAATCTCTTTATATGTATGTATGTGTGCATCTCACTGATGCACCCGTCTCGAGAACTCAGACTTAGCTATTTGGCACCAAGAGTGATTCTAGAAGAACAAAACTCAAAGAATAAGTGGTAGTTACATCATTTCATGTCAACTTGAAGATATATGAAAGTGTAAGGGTAGAGTTTAGTCTGTCAATCAGGTCACACCCTGATGTTGACTCTCTGTGGGCGAGACTTTCTCATAAGCAGGGTCCTGGGCACCTCCCCCACTCTCTGTGCCTTCACTTTCCTGGCTGCTGCAAGCACTACGATACGGTCAGTTGGATCCACATAACTACACCCACTGGCCTGTGATTGTCCTGCATTCTGCATCATTGCATGTGACTTAATGAGTCTGAAGAGCGACTTATAGACTGAAGAGCTGGACTGGGATGGAATGTTTTATTGATCCATAATTACTTCTTGAGATAAAACTTTTTCTTATACATATATGAGTATCTCTGGATTTGTTTCTCTAGTCAACCCGGCCCAACACAGAATGCTTTCTTTCTTTTTTAGTTATATACTTTCCTTGGGAACTTTTACATCTCTTATCACAATCCACACAATCATCCATTGTGTCAAGCACATTTGTACATCTGTTGCCATCATCATTCTCAAACATTTGCTTTCTACTTGAGCCCTTGGCATCAGTTCCTTGTTTCCCCCCTCTCCCCAGACCCCCTCTCTTATGAACCTTTGATAATTTATAAATTGTTATTTTGTCATGTCTTACACTGTCCGACATCTTCCTTCACCCACTTTTCTGTTGTCTGTCCCCCAGGGAGGGGGTTTTATGTAAATCCTTGTGACTGGTTCCCCCTTTCTATTCTACATTCCCTTGACACTCCCGGTATCACCACTCGTCCTGAGGAGTTCATCCATCCTGGATTCCCTGTGTTTCCATTTCCTATCTGTATCAGTCTACATCCTCTGGCCAGATTTGTAAGGTAGCATTGGGATCATGATGGCGGGGGAGGGAGAGGAAGCATTTAAGAACTAGAGGAAAGTTGTATGTTTCATCATTGCTACACTGCACCCTGACTGGCTTGTCTCCTCCCCATGATCCTTCTGTGAGGGGATCTCCAGTTGCCTAAAGATGGGCTTTGTGTCCCTACTCTGCACTTCCCCTCATTCACCATGATAGGATTTTTTGTTCTTTGATGCCTGATATCTGATCCCTTCGACACCTCATGATCACACAGGTTGTTGTGCTTTCTCTATGTGGGTTTTGTTGCTTCTGAGCTAGATGGCCAATTGTTTACCTTCAAGCCTTTAAGACCCCAGATGCTATATCTTTTGATAGCTGGGCACCATCAGCTTTCTTCACCACATTTGCTTATGTACCCATTTGTCTTCAGCGATCATGTCAGGAAGGTGAGCTTCATGGAATACCAGCTTAATAGAACAAAGTGTTCTGACATTGAGGGAGTACTTGAGTGGAGGCCCAATGTCCATCTGCTACCTTAATACTAAATCTATAACTATATGCACATAGATCTATTTCCCCATCATCATATATAAATATATTTACATATGTACACACCCGTACTTAGACCTCTATAAATGCCCTTTGCCTTGTAGTTCTTTCCTCTATTTCCATTTACTTTTCTCTTGTCCCACTATCATGCTCAGCCTTCATTTGAGTTTCAGTAATTCCTCTCAGTTACATTGTCCTTGATCAAGCCCTACTAGGCCTCTTACACCATCCTCGTCACTGATTTTGGAGCACTTGTTGTTCTCTTGTCCCTGGGTTTGTTAACTCCACTACAGCATGCTTTCTGAACTTATTCTCAAGTCTGGCTGGATTTAAAAGTACTAATTGCTCGACTTCCAATAGTAAAGAGGCATAGTAATCCATGGCATGAGGTGGCAATAAAGACAAGCATAATATCCCCACCATTAGATCAAACATCTGTGAGAGACAATGCTGTGAGTGACTACTATTTCATTATTATCTTTCAACATTTTTGTTACACCCACAAGCATAGTGAAGCTGGCTGGTTCAGCTTTCAGATACACAACGCGGAAAGAGAAAATGATGAGTCCAGAGCTTCAAAGTCCTGGCTCAAGCAGTACATAAAGGACCTGAAAGTTGCTATTTGGGTCTTGAAATAAAGTCTTATTTCTTGTAGCAGTGTTGAGATTGCTGAAAACCCATCCAGAGTCTTATCCTCACTACCACTGAGTTGGCTGCAATGCACAGTGACTGCATAAGCCAAAATCGAATGTCCTCGAGGGCTCTGGGGGCTATAAATATTTATCGGAGCACAAACTTCATCTTTTACCTGGGGCGTGGCTGGTGCTTTTAAAATCGCTGACCTTTAGCTAACAGTCCAGTTTGTAACCCACACACCACCATCATTCCTGAGTCCTAGCTGAAGAATAGCTAATTACACCATCAACTGAATCCCTTATGTTGAAAGGTTTGACGGGGAAGATGTGAGATCCTGAAAATTGAGATGGGAAAATGTGGACAATAAAAGGATCAAGCTAGGGACATGGAGCCCTTATTGTTGAATTACCTTTTTTTATTTTCAGAAGGACCAGCCTCCTGCCCCCATCTGAAGGGATTAACCCACCTTCTTTGCCTGAATCACCTTCGAGAGTAAAATCAGCCCTCTTATCCTCATCTGACCATAGTCCCACAGCTGTGTCCCAGGAATCTTTGTATGAGGCAAATGCTTTGCAAGATGCACTTTTTGCTTTTAGAACAATAACTAGTGTGAAGTCCACTGTCCCGTGACACGACTTCTTTGAGGCATAAAGTGTGGCCCAGGAGGAGGTATGGCATACTCCAGACAGAGACTGCTTGCTTTTCCTACTGAACACAAGGAGAAACAAAGGCCTCGGGATTAGGTGTGGGAACTGTGTCAGTCTGAGTGTAGTGCTATGAGCCTGCCAAGTGGCAAGTCTTCATTCGATGTTTCAGCTCACGGCGTCAGAAAAGTACCTAGTAGTTACATTGTTGTGGGACGACAATGAGGACTATGAAGTGGCCTATACTGAATGAAGTTGAATTGCTTTTATATACTGGAAAAGGGATCTAAAAGCTGAAGTAAATTGGAATGTTAGAGTAGATTTATCAAGATGGACATACCCACACATGCAGGGGCTGCTTAGAGGGCTCTATCAATTCCAAGATGAGCAAGTGTATAGGCCCACAACTCCTATGAATCCTCTGAGGTAGAAATCCACTACACTGTCAGAATATAGATAGTTAATATTTCTCAAAGGATCCCTATGGCACTAAACTGACACTCATTCTAGGAGGCCCAAATGTCAGCTCATGCCTATCCAACAGTGGGTACAGTGGTCTCTGAAATAATCCTGTAATAATCTCTCCAGGTCCAGAATATGCAATTGGCAGAATTTTGGATCCCTGACACATGGAGAAAGGGTTATTACAGTAAGAAAGGCCAAGTGGAAGCCATTAGAACTTTCCTCAAAGAAATATTAGACCAAAAGCAGTATTACATTGCTGGAGAACCTGCAGAGATTAATGTCACCATAAAGACTTGAAGAATGGAGGGGGATGATTTCCACCACAATCTCATTCAATTTACCTATCTGTCTTGTGCAAAAAAAAAAAAAAAGGATCTTAAGAGAGTGACAGTGAATTGATATAAACTTAACCAGTGGTGGCTCTGATTGTAACTGCTAATCCAGATGTGGTTTCACTGCTTGAACACATTAGTACATTTCCTGGAAGACAGCACATAGCTATTGCTTTAATCAATGTCTTTTTCTTGATACCTGTCAGAAGCAGTGTACCTTTAGCTATCAAGGTCAAGAATACAAGGGGGCTTCAAAAAGTTCTTGAATGAGATCAGGTCCCTTAAGGGTAGCATTGGTGAAGAAATTAGATGGTGCCCCACTAATCAGACAGAACAGCATCTGGGATCTTAAAGGCTTGTTTCCAAACAAGCAGCCATCTAAGTGAGATGTCAACTAATCCACATGGAAGAAGCACACCAACATCTGTTATCCATGGATTGTAAATTATATAATCCAAATCGGAAGAAGGGAATAGTATCAAAACTTAGCAGGCGAGATTCTGGTTTTCAGAAGGGAATGGATGAGAGCGGAAGGCCAAAATACATTTGCAGGAGCTACTCAGCGAATAAGTCTCCAGTGATTTTCCGATGAAACTGAGGAATGGGAAGAACCTGGTTACCAGATGAGAGTACTGAAGATGACTATAGGAAATTAAAATGATAACTCTGACTTGAATAGCTAAAATCTCGAACAGTTAAAACTATGGGGGTTTATTTCTGTTGTATTTTGTCATCGTGGTTAGCCGTCTCGATTCTTTGTTATGTTTTTGCTTAACGCCTGGCCTGCAGTTCTAGTTCATAAACCTGCAGACATCTGTTCCTCTGCTACCCCATGAACCAGCAGAGGTCTCCAAGTTGCCACTGGACCCACGGATATGGGACGTGCTAACCCCCCCATGTGTGTGAGTCACGAAGTACAATTTTCTCAATATATTTACATACATGTTTTACTGGTTTTGCTTGTCTACAGAAACCCCGAGGCTGTTCCTGTAAGATGACATGTGAACGGAGTTCTGAGTAAAATGAGAGTCCAGAGACTATCCCAGTTTTTCCCAAAGGGGGCGGTACTGCCCGTTGGGTAGCAGTGAAACAGTCCAGTGACGATGTCTGGGCCTCAAAGCATCCAGGGGCGCTACACAAGCAGACACCCAAACCGTATCCTGAATTAGGGGCAATAGTACAAAAGATTTTAATGATCAGGTGGACAATGAGTGATTTTTTTTTCCTGTAAAAAGGGGTGGTAGGCCAAGTAAGTTTAGGAATCTAGGGGCTATGTGAACACCAGGTAGCAAGAAGAGAGATTACAAAGACCTTGCAGCTGGTCAGGGCCTCGGGTGACTAGGTAGCAGCAGGCAGCCACCATAGCTGAAGGTGTGTGCTCCTGAGGAAACATAGACAGGAAGTCAGGGCAGGAGTGGACACTAAATCTAAGAGAGCCTTAAAGGACACCGTGACAAGGTTGACTTTTACTTTGAAGAAGATGGGAAGGTGTGAGGCGCGGCGAGCTGAGATCTCAGAGGTATTGCAGCGCCTGTGCTAAGAAGAAATCAAGGCCGGTATGCAAGGCAGAACCAGGAAGGCCAGAGAGAGGGCATAAAGTGAGGGGGTGTGGACCAGAGTGAGATCAGTGGGGTACGAGTGCTTGGAGTCTATATCCATTCTGAAAGCTGAGCTGCGAATTAGGTGTAGACCCAGGCAGGGGGGACGAACAGTGGCTGAGCCATGAGAGGAGCATGGAAGGGAGAGAAGCAGGGTTGTGAGCACAGAGTCTTTGAAGGGCATTTAAAGAGCAGAGAGGAGGGCTGAGGGCTAGGCCAGAGGGCCAGGCTTCTTTACAATGGGCTTACATACTTATGGCAAGGAGGGCTCCCAGTGAGTGGGGGAATAAAAAAGAGCAAGGCAGGATGGAAAGAAGAGGAGAAAGGGGACTTAAGAGGAGTAGGGGAGGGACAGGAGGAAGTAAAGGAACAGTAGAACAGTGACAGGCATGGTGCCTGGCACTCGGTAGAGCAAAACCTTTTACAGGGCCGAGACTATTTTCCCACAACCACGAACAGGGAAGTGTAAGTGTGTGGGTGCCTATTTATGGCTGTCTGGTGATCAGGAAATGTTACCGGTATTTAGCACCTGTCAGGAAGGATTCTCAAGTACAACACATGTGATATTCCACCAGTGAGCAACATGCTTCCCCCAATGCTAATCTGTTTTCTACTTGAGGTATACGATGGGGTACCCCCAAAACCTGGAATTTTGTTTCAAAGCTTTGTATTTAAATTTTTTTACAAAACAACCTTATCACCTTCAAAGTACTCTCCATTACACCTAATACATTTGTCAATTCTGCGCTTCCATTCTTGGAAACATTGTTTTTTTTCAAATTCAGCTGTTTGGACGGCTGACAGCACCTCTCTCATTTTTTTACTTCATCTCTTCTATATCATCAACTAGCTGTCCTTTCATGTTCCTCTGCATTGGTGGAAACACAAAGAAGTTGCATGGAGTGAAGTCAGGTAAGGTGCATGGGACAAGAGAGGCATGCTGTTTCTTGTCAAAAATTGGCACACTGAGATGGCATGTGAGCAGTTGCATTGTCATGATGGTAAAACCAGTCCCCCATCTGCCACAAATCAGGTCTTTTTTGTTGCACATTGTTACACAATATTTTCAAAACCTCTAAATAGAAAGTTTGATTAACAGTCTGACCTAGTGGAAGGAACTCTAAATGCACTATATTATGGACATCAAAAAAATCAAATGAGCATAATCTTGATCTTTAATTTCACTTGATGAGTTTTTCTTGGGCAAGGTGATGATGGTGTCTTCCCCTGGCTTGACTGAAGTTTGTTTGTCACCAGTAATGACCTTGAGAAAAGTCTGGATCACTTCAGAGTTGTTCTTTCCAAGAATGACTTGTTTCCAGTTGACACTCCTTCTTGGTGGCCTGTCACAAATCTTCTGTTAAACTTCACTGAACTAAGCTCCAAGATAGTCCAGATAACTTCCCCATCTTTTTAATGGTCCATCATTGGTCTTCAAGCAAAAGTGGATGAATTTTTTGGACATTTTTGTCTGTTTGGAAAGTTGATGGACATCCAGAATAAGGTTTGTTATCGATCGACATTTTACCTTTTTGGAAATAAGAAAACTACTGGTACACTTGAGTTTTTTTCAGAGTGCTATCCTTGTAAGTTGTATTCAACATCACAACAGTTTCTGTGACATTTTTCTGGAGCAGAAAGCAAACTTTCACAGCCACACGCAGTTCTCTTAAATGAGCCATCACAAAAAAACAAGGTGTGAGCAAAACTGCTTTTATGAAAAAATTCACTGTGACCAGAGAACCTTCCCAGGCGACGCCGCTGGGTGCACTAACTCAGAACAAGTTGCTCGATGCTCAGCTAGTAGGAACAATGCATCCTATGAAAGCTCCACAGAATGGAGTTTTCCTGTTTTTCTTTTTTACCCACTCATATATGTTAGGTCATGATTAAGGGGCTGCTCAGATACCTTATCTGTGCAGTATAGTCTCCCCTAACACCCTGACTCTACAGTCCAGGAAAATGTGTTTTCTTCAAAGCCCTTGGCCAACTACAATCTTATTAATAGCTCTCATCAGCTCTAGAATTTAAGTTCCATGAGGGCTTATTTATCTCAGGTCTACCTAGAAAAATGCTTTCCTACACAGTAGGTGCTCAGTAGGCAATGTGCTGAATGAAGGATGCATGAATAAATCCATAACCTTCCTGAGGTTATGTGGCCATCTCAAAAAAGAAACCTTAAAATGATACCCAAAAGAAAATAAGTCAATAAACAAGCTAGTTATATATATATAATAGAATCTTTTATTGACTGCTATTAATTATGAATCCTGTGGCAAATTACTTTATGTTCAAGTATAAGGTGTTGACAGAGGCTCAGTCTGAGGGGTAACTAATGAACATGGCCTCTCGGAGTCTGTGACCAGACAGTCTCTTACTACACCAGCTGTGTGAATACCCAGGAGGTAGAAGTGTGCAGATATAAGATGTTTGTGAGGAAATGACAAGAACTTATCACTCACCTGGTCCTTCTGCTCATCTACTTTTTCTTGTAGAAGCATTTCCATATTCTTTAAGATCATTTCCACTTTATCCACTTGCTTTTCTGTGGTATTAAGTTGTTTTTCATGTATTTCCTGACAAAAGGAGGTTACCAATCAAAAAATTATGTTTTAAAAGAACTAACTTCAAGACATTTAAAATGGTATTTGGGCGAAATGTACACATCTACAAGTTACTAGCTACGAGCCTCTGTCTGAACATGGGATGCTAACAAGCTCTGTCAGGAGTATAGGTGTGGCGCAGGGCGTAGTGTTTTGCATAGGAATCCGTCAATGGCAGTTTCTTACATAGGCTTACAAAAAAACAAAAACAATGCCATCAAGCCAATTTGACTCACAGCGTCCCTCTATAGAGTTTCTGACAGGAGTTCTTTATGGGAATAGATAGGCTTATCTTTTTCCCTCGGATCATCTGGTGGATTTGAACTGTCAATCTCGCTGTCAGCAGTCCAATACTTATCTGGTAATGTAACCACTATTCCAAAGGCCTGTCATATGTTTTAGCAGTTGTGTTCCTAGGTATTTACTCAAATGAGTTGAAAATCTGTATCCACATGAAAGCTTGCATACAAATATTTATCGTAATTTTATTCATTATTGCCCCAAACTGGAAGTAATCAAGAGGTCCTTCAACAGGTCAATGGCTAAACAAACGAGCATATCTGTATCATGGAAATATTATCTAGCAAAAAAAATAAATGAGCCATCAAGCCATGAAAAAAATATGGAGGAAACTTAAGTACTTATTAAGTACAAGAAACCAGTCTGAAAAAGCTACATAATGCATGATTCCAATTATAAAGCAAAATTAAAGAGACAGAAACAAGGTCAGCGACTAGCAGGAGTTCAAGGAACAATAGAGGAACAAACAGGTGGAGCAGAGAATTTTAAGGGCAGTGAAATTATTCTGCATGAAACTTTAATCTTGGGTACAGGGCATGCCTACGGGCAACCCTAAGCGTCATCCTGAATGGGAACAAGAGACAGCAGTTAATAACGAAAACTGATGCTGTGGAGTTAGTTCTAACTCACGGCAACACATGTATTTGTCAGAGTCGAAGTGCTCCATGGGGCTTTCTTGGTCATGATCTGACTCTGTAATTCTAACATCCCAGAAAACCTGATCTGATCTGTAACCACATGGAGTTTCTTTCTATCTCGTTATTTATTTTTCAATATGAAAACCGTTTGCAGTAGTGGTCTCATACAATATCTGTCTCTTGTGATTGACTAATTTCACTCAGCATCATGTTCTCCCGAATAATCCATATTATTGTTTTGCATCACATCTTTTAAAACAGTTGTATTAGCACTTCACCCACGTCATACAATTCAATCAGATCAAGAAAAGTTGTCCAATTGTTACAATATTTAATTCAAAACCTTTTTCTTCTTCCTTGTACTCATTGTAATTCATGTACTTATTTTTTTCTAACTGTGGCACAAATATACAGAAATATTTTCCAATTGCACAACTTCTAGTTGTATAATTCAGAGCGAGAAGAGGCTCAATAATATTCTTCATGTTGTACAACTATCATTGTTATCCTTTTTCAAACTATCGACCACAGTGACAGAAACTCAATGCTCCCAAAGCAACAGATCTTTCCCCTTCACCCATGGTAACTGTTGGTCAAGTTTGGTTTCTTTTTTTACAGTATTTTAAAAAATCATTTTATTAGGGGCTCATACAACTTTAAAAAAATTTATTATTATTTTTTAAACAATTTATTAGGGGCTCATACAACTCTTATCACAATCCATACATATACATACATCAATTGTATAAAGCACATCCATACATTCTTTGCCCTAATCACTCTCAAAGCATTTGCTCTCCACTTAACCCCTCTGCATCAGGTCCTCCCAAGAGCAACCTCACTGGACACCCCTCCCCCACAATGTCAGCCCTCCCTCTTCTCCCCTCAACAGGCATGCACCTATGTTCCCCCAAATTTGACCATTGCCTTTCTTCTTTCCTGTGCTGCCCCTCGCATCAGTAAGCCCCATTCCTCTGACAGGGCTGATTCTCTCTCTGGGAGACCTCACCCCAAATCCACATGGCTACCTCTCAGGGACCAGCATCAACCCCACCCCATCCATCTGATTCCAGCTCTCATGAGGTGACCTTCGGCCAAGTGACCTACATGATACTTACTTTGAGCAGATGATGTGTGGCTCTTTAGCGGCCTGCCTGGTCCCCAGCCAGACGACTGGATGGCCTGCACACTTGAACTTGTGCCCGTTCTGCTGCATGTTCCTATTATCGTGGACTCACACAGTGTTTATCCTTCTGTGCTTGACTAGCTTCACTCAGCATAATATCTTCCAGATGCCTCTACAACTTGAGGTGTTTCATTGCTGTTTTTAGGGATGTATTCCATTGTATGTATGTACCAGAGTTTTTATCCACTCTTGTACTGATGGTAATGTAGGCTGTTTCCAGCTTCTTCCTGCCCACCCACCAGCTTTTTGCTACTATGAACTCTGCTGTGATGACCATAGGGGAGGGAAACATCTGTCCGTGATCTGCTTCTTATTTCTTTGGGGTACATACCAGCAATGGTATTGCTGGATCATATGGTAGTTCAGCTGCCATCTGTTTTAGGTATCGCCATACTGCCTTCCAGAGTGCCTGTACATATTTACCAGTCCACCAGCAGGGGATAAGAGTTCCTATCTCACCACACACTCTCCAACATTTGTTGTTCTGTTTCTTTTGAAAAATCATTTTATTGGGGACTTGTACAACTTATTGTAATCCTTCCATTGTGTCAAGCACATTTGTTCATTTGTTGCCATCATCATTTTCAAAATATTTTCTTTCTACTTGAGCCCTTGGCATCAGCTCCTCATTCCTCCCCCTACCTCCGCCCTATCCTCCCTTTCACATTCTGGTTTTTTTTAATTGGGCTAGTTATGGGCATTAGGTGGGATCTTATGGTCATTTTGACTCGCATTTCCTGGGTGGCTAGTGACAGGGAGCATGTATCAGTATACCAGTATCAGACTGTTTTGACAACTGTGGCTGTATAAGTAGGTTTTGGGGTCAAGTAATGTGAGATCACCTGCTTTGTTCTTTTTCTTGGGGAGTTCTTTGCTTATCCTGGGTATCTTCCCTTTTTATATGGAGTTAATAATCAGTGTTTCCATTTCTTTGAAGAATGATGTTAGAATTTGGATCGGCAATGCATTTTATTTGTAGATTGTTTTAGATAGTATCAACATTCTCACAATACTGAGTCTTCTGATCCACAAACACGGAATATGCTTCCATTTGTGTAGATCCCGGTTGGCTTCTTATAGTAATGTTCTATAGTTTTCTTCGTACAAGTCTTGGTTTTTGGTTAAGTTTATTCCCAGGTATTTCAGCTTTTGCAAAGGATACTGATTCCTTGGTATCTTTTTCTGTACCCCCATCCCTGGTATAGAAGAAGTCAATTGTTACTCTTGTATACTGCTACTCTACTAAACTCTTCTATGACTTCCAGCTAGTCTCTTGTGGACCCTTTAGGATTCTCAATATATAAAATCATATTATTTGCAAACAGTGAAGTTTCACTTCTTATAATGAGATTCTTGAGGCTCTTGCTATCTATATTTTCAACTTGTCTTTTCAGAAAGGTTGTAGGAATTTACTCTCTTTTTAAGATTTAATTCCTTTATGCTACTCTTCTAAATAAAGCAGATTTATAAAAAACTATGATATTCCATGTTCTTTTCCCCCAGGCTTCCTGGCTATGTGTGGGGCAGTGTATGTCTCCATATCTTTAAGTTGTTGCTCTCATATTCCCACTCTGCACTGCCCACTCACCTGCTCTTTCACCTGGTGACCAGCCCGATCCATCTTCAGTGTCAGCAACTGAACGGGTACTTGGTTTTTCTCATTTTGAGCCTTGTGGACAAAGGCCTCCTCACCCAGGTGAAGGATCCTATGGTTGAGCTGAGATAACTGATCCTTGTATTTCTGACTCTAGAGCAAAAAAGGGTAAAACAATGATTGAAAACAAAAACGAAGCCCCAGCAGATCCTTTCAGTGGTTAATGAGGGGTAATTTTGTCTCACTGTGGGACGTGGCAACATCTGGAGGCATTTTTCATTGTCATAATTGGGGTAGGTAGGGGTGGCTACTGACATGTAGAAATGCTACTAAATATCCTACAGTGTATAGGACAGCCCCTATACAGACTTATCCAGTCTCACACAGCAATGATGCTGAAGTTGAGAACTCTGCTTTATTCCTGAGAAGAAGTGAGAATACATCTAGACCATTAAGAACATTCAAACCACTGTTCTGAAGGCCTCCCACTTTTATCTAAGTTATTTAAAACATCGTGTTAAGGGGGGGGGGGAGGAAGAAACTTAAAGCATATGAATCTCTTCAAAAGGACCTCTGACCTGTCCCTGATATCCAAATCTATCTGGCAGTAAGTTGTTGATATTCTCAGTACCACTGGGCCAGGAAATTAGAGTGTCTGACAGATGTCCTCTTGGTGTATACACAAATGGCCGTGTGTTCCAACAGTTGCTAGAAAATTTCTCAGTTTTTCACCATAGAGATTTCAGTTACTGTCAACCACTGGTCAGGAGCATCTTTCAATAAATTACAATTTAAAAGAATCAAATTACATTTTTGTTGGATTGCCTTTCTTTTTTTCTCACAACAATTAGTTTTCAGGGGAGAGATCAACCACAGTTCCAAGGTATTCCCACGTTGGTGTGAATACCTATGGTTCAGCAATGAGCAGAATCATATCATTTTTATCTTGTAGGTTTAATACGCACACACAAGGGTAAGTATCAAAGCATTGTATAATAGAAACTTGTTAAAAATGATTATGGAAACATATGTATGAATGTGCTTGACACAATGAATGTATGTATGGAATGTGATAAGTTGTATGAGCCCCCAATAAAAGGATTAAAAAAAGAAACCTTAATTAAACAAAACTATCAAAATATGAAGCTACTGTTTCATGTCATATCTTTATCTATGCCTATATGCTTCTGAAGTGTTTTCATCTTTCTATTCATTTCCCAAAGAATTCTCACTCTTCAATTTATGTCATGTCAAATGGGAGTTTTGTCATGTTCAAGGGATGCAAATCATGTTCGTTTTAAATGTCCTCTGAGCTTGGGAACACAGAGCAGTGTGGAAGGCAGATAAGGCTGCGTCAGGTGGATGGGTCGTTCCCAATGAGGAGCTCGTCAGACAGTCCTTGCTACCCTCCAGGAGGAGCAGGTATGGCGCCGTAACAGAACACACGCCGTGGTACATTTTCCTGTCCTTCTTCCTCCTCCCCAGCGCAGCTTTCCATTCTCTTCAGATGTCTTCCTGAGAAGTCTCTGTGATCATCCTTGAGAAAATATAAAGAGGATTCCTTTGAAACCCAGAAAGAGAGTCTCCAAAGCCTTCTGAGGTGACTTGCCTTGAATTCATCTTTGAGGTCTTCCCGACCTTCATTAAAACGCTAAAAAGTATTGTGTTATGTGGAGCAGCAGCATTCCTGTAAACTTGTGGGAAAACTTAATTAATTTGGGAATATTCACTTGAGTTTTGTTAAAAATGTGATAGCCCTGATGTAAATGAAAATTGATTTTTTAAAATTTATGTTTTTCCCAGATCATTTTATTAGGGCATAATCCAGACATCATACCAATAGCTCTATCAGATCAAGCAGCGTTGTGCAATTACTGCATATAATCAATTTCTTCCTTTTCATACTACGTGATGTCAGCTCCCCATTACCTCTTTCCTCCCCATCAATACACCCCAAGAACTCTTACTCCAGTTATTACCTCTACAGATTCACCCAATCTGGGTTTGATAAACCCCCAAACACAGAAAGATACATAACAGAGAATCAAGAAAGGTACCAAAATAACAAAATACAGCAGAGATAAGACCTAATCTAGAAAACAACAGCAAAACCCAGAAAATATTAAAAACTAGATAAAAGTCAAAGTGTATCTAAAGGGAGCTCAAATAACAAGATTTTAACCATTCAAGCCCTATTTATCATTTTAATTTACTATAATCGTCTTTCCAATACCAGCTGCCTGATAACCAGGTTATTCCTATCTCTCAGTGATAGTCAGAGGGGGGCCACTGGAGGCTTATTCCCTGTGGAGAACCTGAACATGTATTTTGGGCTCCCACTGTCAGCCATAGCTTTGTGAACACCAGAATGTCACAAATTTCAGCTCTGACAGCACTCCCTTCTTCAGATCTGGTTTATATAATTGATAATCCTTGGATCATCGATGATCGTGTGCTTCTTCCAGGTGAGTTTACTGACATCTCACTTAGATGGGTGCTTATTTGAAACAAGCTCCAATTATTTCCAACAGGGTTTTGTGGAGACCTTGGGTTTTTCTCTCTCTATAAAATCATACCATCTGCAAATAACTAGAGCTTAATTTCTCTTTGCCCAATTGCACTCCCTTAATCTCTTGTTGCCTTTTGATTCTGGCTAGGATCTAGCACAATGCTGAATAAAAGTGGGGATAATGGGCATCTTTGTCTGGTTCCCATTTTCAATTGCAATGATTTCAGCTTTTCTCCATCCAGTATGATACTGGCTGTTGGATATTAAGATATGGACTTTAGTATATTGAAGAATTTCCTTATATTTAATTATTGTTTTTATTAGGAATGGGTGTTGGATATTGTCAAATGCTTTTTCTACATCCATCAATATGATCATCTGGTTCTTCTATATTTTGTTTATATGGTGGTATGAATCCCATTTGGGCATGAAGTATTATTATTATTTTGATATGTTGTTGAATTCTACTGGCCAGGATTTTGTTGAGAATCTATGTTCATGAGAGATATTGGCTTGTAGTTTTCTATTTGTGTGAGGTCTTCCTTTCATTGTCATTGGTTTAGTAAATTTTTCTCCATCTTTTGACTCTCAGTCTGTTTTTGTCTGTGAGTTTGAGGTGTGTTTCTTGAAGGCAGCAGATTGATGGATCTTGTTTCCTAATCCAGTCTGCTACTCTGTCTTTTGACTGGGGTAGTTAGCCCATTGATTTTCATTGGTATTAATTCCAAATGCAGGTGAGTTACTATCATATTGTATTATCTGTGTTTGGGAGGGAGGAATCTATTCATGTCCTTGTTTCCCGTCTAGATCTACTGTTTTGGGTGTTGTTTTAGTGTGTTGACTTCTGGATAGTAGCACGGACTGTGGCGATCTCATAATGTTTTTGTGCTGTTGATTTTCTGACCATAGAGATATGGTTAGTGTTTTCGGCAATGCTGGTTTTGTTTTTATGAATTCTCTAACTATTTCCTTGTTTGGGAATACCTTTATTTCTTCTTTATATGTGATATATCGCTTTGCTGGATACAGGATTTTGGTTGGCAGGTTTTTACTTTGAAAGTTTGATCTATGTTGCTCCATTTTCTTATTTCCTGCATATTTTCTGCTGAGAGCTCTGAGCTTATTCCAATCTGATTACCTCTGAAGGTGACTTTTTCCCTCTCTAGCTGCTCTCAAGATTCTCTCCTTTTCCTTGAAGTTGAATATTTTGACTATCATATGTCCTGATGCCCTCCTATACATGTCCCCTACCCCCACCCCCCGGGTCTAACCTCCTTGGAGTTCTCTCTGTCTCCTGAATGGATATTATCTCCTCCTTTATAGTACTGGGGAAAATTTCCTCCACAAATTCTCTTACTAATTTATATGTAGATTTGTTTGTTTCTTCCCGTTCCAGTATTCCAAACAAGACATTCATTACTTCTGTTCATGGTTTCTCACATCATCCTCAGGTTTACTTCAGATTATTTTACTTTTTTGTTTGTTTCTCTCATTTGCTGAAGTCTGCATGGTTGTCTTCAAGTTCATAGATTCAATTTTCATTTTCTTCCATTCTATTGTTCAGTTCTTTTTTGGGGGTAATTATTTTATTGGGGGCTCATACTACTTTTATCACAATCCATTCATACATCCATTGTGTCAGCACATTTGTACATTTGTTGCCCTCATCATTCTCAAAACATTGCTTTCTACTTGAGTCCTTGGTATGAGCTCATTTTTTACCCTCCCTCCCTGCCCCCCTTTCTCATGAACACTTAATAACTTATAAATTATTATTAGTCATGTCTTACACTGTTCAACGTCTCTCTTCACCCACTTTTCAGTTGTACATCCCCCAGGGAGGGGGTTATATGTAGCTCATTGTAATTGGTTCTCTCTTTCTACCCCCACCTTCCCTCCACCCTCCCAGTATTGCCACTCCCACCACTGGTCCTGAAGGGTTCATCTATCCTGGATTCCCTGTGTTTTCAGTTCCTATCTGTACCAGTGTACATCCTCCGGTCTAGCCAGATTTGTAAGATAGAATTGGGATCATGATAGTGGTGGGGAGGAAACATTTAAGAAATAGAGGAAAGTTGTATGTTCATCATTGCTACACTGCACCCTGACTGGCCCATCTCCTCCCCGTGACCCTTCTGTAAGGGGGTGTCCAGTTGCCTACAGATGGGCTTTGGGTCCCCAATCTGCACTCCCCTCATTCACAATGATATTATTTTTTGTTCTTTGATGCCTGATACCTGATCCCTTTGACACTTCATGATCACACAGGCTGGTGTGCTTCTTCCATGTGGGCTTTGGTTGGCCTAGAAGGCCACTTGTTTACCTTCAAACCTTTAAGACTCTAGATGCTATATCTTTTGATAGCCGACACCATTGACTTTCTTCACCACATTTGCCTTCAGTGATTGTGTCTGGAAGGTGAGCATCATGGAATGCCAGTTTAATAGAACAAGTGTTCTTACATTGAGAGAGTACTTGAGTAGGGGCCAAATGTCCATCTGCTACTTTAATACTAAACCTATAAATATATGCATAGTTCTATTCCTCCATCATCATATATAAATATATTTACATATGTACATGCCTATATTTAGAGCTCTATAAATGCTATGTGCCTTGCAGTTCTTTCCTCTATTTCCTTTTACTTTGCTCTTGTTCATGTTCAGCCTTCATTAGGGTTTCAGTAATTCCTCTCGGTTACATTACCCATGATCAAGCCCTACCAGGCCTCTTACACGCTCCTCACCACTGATTTTGGATCACTTGTTGTTCTCTTGTCCCTTGGTTTGTTAACCACTTCTTTTCCCCCAACCTTCCCCTCTCTCATGTCCCCCCGGAACTGTCAGTCCCATTGTTTCCTCCTCCAGATTGTTTATCCCACCTATTTTATCTAGATAGACCTGCAGAGATAATAATATACACAAAAACAAGACAGAACAAAACAAAGCAACAAAAGAAAACAAAACAACACCACCAAAAAACAAATGACACAAAAAAGAAAAGCCTGTCAATAGTTCAAGGTCTGTTTGTTGACATTTGCGAGTGTTTGCTGATTGAGCCTGATGGGGTGCCATGCTCTGAACCCAAAGTCTATTTTTGATAATGCCTCGGGACTTCCTTGCTCTGCTCCCCTTGCTGTTCTGTTGCATGCCCTTCATGTTTTGCCTCAGTGTGGTGGGGTCAGATCGGTCTAATTCCCACACTGTGTCTCCAGTGTTGTCCCCTATAGGGCTATGGGTCAGTGGGGGATGTCCTGTCTCATAGTGGGACCAGCCATATGGTCCTCTCTGTGCATTGGCTGTTCTTAGTGGGGATATTGTCCTTAAGGCTTGGTGGGCCAGGATGTGCTCCAGTCTCTCTTCCTCCCCCTTCATTTGCTTCGATTTGCTCTGATCAGACATGTCCCTCTCTCGGAGCTGTAGCTTCAATGCTATCCTCTGAAGTACTTTCTTCTGGGGGCAAGGGCTGCTGTCCATGTAGTTGGGATTGGGGCCAACCCCTCAGACCTCTCTACTGGTTCCTTGCTTCATGCCAGTATGTTGCATTCACATCTTGGAGCATGGGGTAGAAGTCTGGTTCTTCTTTCCCGGCGACGATATGAACAAGACCCTCCCCTTGGATGGGTTAGTTCCCTGTTCCCCAGCTACCCATTTATTTCATTTTCATCCCCCACCCCCCAACCTTTTTAATCGTCTACCATATGTATCCCTGGATTTGGTCTGGCCCCTGCCATACTACCTGGACCTCACCCCAGGTATGTTTGTATACAGTAGCTTTTTCCTTATGTCTCTTTTGCATTTTTTTTAAGTTTACCTCAGCGGACTCATGTTGTATTTGTGTTTTGTGCTTGGCTTACTTTGTTTAGCATCATTTTCTCCAGTTTTTCCCATGTGGCAAGGTGCTTCATGCATTCATCACTGCTTTTTAGTGATGTGTAGTACTCCAGTGTATGTATGTACCATAGTTTTTATTTAAATCATTTTATTAGAGGCTCATACAACTCTTAGCACAATCCATACATACATCAATTATGTAAAGCACATCTGTACCATAGGTTTTTAATCCATTCATCTGTTGATGGAAATTTGGGTTGTTTCCAACTCCTTGCAATTGTAAACTGTGCTGCGATGAACACCGGTATTGCTCAGTTCTCATACAATGTTTTTTAATTCTGTTATCTCATTGTTTTGTTTCTCGGTTTCTTTGGGGTGTGAGGTTTTTAGTATCAAACTTTCTTCCTTTTTTCAGAATTGATCCCCAAATCTCTTGTATGGTCACAAACATCATTCACCTGTATTCTCTTTCTGGTAATTTAAGGTCTTCACTTTCTGTGTATTCCAATGAAGTTGCGTAATCTTCAGTTGTTGACTTTTGTTTATCTTGATTTTTTGTGGTTACTACTGCTGACTGTTGTTTGCAATGGCATAGTGATCCAACTGTAGATGGTATGTAAGGTTCTGGATTGTGTGTGAGTAGGTGGAGGAGGGAGGGACAGGACTTGCTCTTTGGGTTAGTGGAGAAAGTTCAGATAGGGGCTGGAAATGTATTCTGTTGAGATGAGGAAGAAATGATAGAGCTGACTGGGTAGAAGGAATAGGAGATAGGAATACATGAGTAGGATTTAGGTGACAGAAATAATCATAAGTGGTGTTCTGGTTATAGTGGTTTTCTGATAAATTAAAAAAGGGGATTTTAAGGGGTCTGCTAGTACTTGTTAGTTTATGTGAAAGTGTGTCTCACTGTTAAGATTCTGGCTGAGACTGGCTGAATTCCCAAGGAGGTTCTAACTGGTGGCAGTTTCTAACATTTTATATTTTCTTTTGGCTGAGGTTTTTCTCTGTTTTGCTTTGTCATTGTTTGTGCTTTGTGTGATTTTCTGTGTATGAAATCCAGGCTATGTAAATCTCTAGAGACAGTAACTGGAGTGATAGTTGGCTAGGGGCATGGCAGGGAGGATGCGGGAAGTGGGAAGTTAACAATGAGTGGAAGAAGGAAGAGTTCTGACATTGATGGTG
This sequence comes from Tenrec ecaudatus, assembly GCF_050624435.1. Taxonomy (NCBI): domain Eukaryota; kingdom Metazoa; phylum Chordata; class Mammalia; order Afrosoricida; family Tenrecidae; genus Tenrec; species Tenrec ecaudatus. The sequence continues at coordinate 893,089 of NW_027459466.1, forward strand.
CTGATGACTGCACAACTCTTACTCTTGTACTTCTGCCAAAGAAGCCTCATCTCAATCTAATTATTATCAATGACTAGACAAACCCAAACTTCAAGACACGGAACAAAACAATTGCATGTAATATTCAAAAGTGCCATGGTCTCCAAAATAAAGAATAGACCGAGAGAAAGAGACAAGAAGACATGATATAAATGCCACATGTGATTCTAAGAATTATCAGGATGGCTGGCAGCACCAAAATGCGGTGTCCCTGACGGCAGTAATGTATCCACACGAACTTTCTGATTTTTGACAAGGGAGGTAGTTACTGCATTCTGAAATCGTTGAGGAACAAAGTCCTCTATAATATTCGAAAATAGTTTTTAAAGAAAGAAAGAAAGAGAGAAAGAAAAGTTCATTAGCTTCACATCAGGTGGTAATACTAAACCTGACTGTTGATCATTTCCATTTCAAGGCAGGCCTGATATTTCTCTTTCTTTAAAATATCAATTTCTTTCCTGTTGAAAAAGCAAAATTAACAATATCATTGCCAATTAATGAGTTTTCTTCTTCTAGTAACAGTCCACCATGGCTTGGACAAAAAGGCCCACCCCTACCTCCCCTCATATTCTACGGCCCAGATCCCTCTACACTACTGCTACTGCTATGATTGATAATAGTGGTGATGGTTCAATCTTGATCCCAAGCTCCTAAAGCCAGAAGAATTTAGGAAAGTTTACCCTTAGGACTTCAAACCGATTCATTCCAGTTCCAACCCCTGTTGATAATTTGAATTTTTGACCTAAATATACTGAATCACAATCAATATTTTAGCAAAGTTCTCAGGCGATTCTTTAATTTTTAAAAAAGTTCTATTGATACATAATTCACATATATACAATTCAATAGTTCAATCATATCAAGATTGTATAATCATCACCACAATCAGTTTTGGAACATTTTCTTCATTCTTGTACTCGTCGTTATTAGCTTCCCATTTCCTTCTAACCAACTGTGTGAAACTCCCAAAGAACCATTAATCCAGTTAGGGTCTGTATAGATGCACCTATTCTGGACTTCATCTATAGGAAAACATACTTTAAAAACAACAGAAACAACTAACAATAACAAAGTAAAACAGACAAGAACCTTTAGAAAAGAAAGCAGAAAGTATTAAAAACTGGAACAAATTAAAAATGGAACTTAAGAGAGATCAAAAGACAAGGTGCCAAATTTTAAACTAACTGCATCTCCAATAATCCCCTTTCCAATGCATTTTACATGAGAACAAGGCTGGTCCCATCCTTGGTCTAGGGTCAGATGGGATTCGTCAGGTGACTCTTTTTGAGGCGGAAATGAAAATTTTCAGCAGGGAGGGTGAAACCAAAGCCAGGTGTCACCTTGGTTTGTGCTGGTAACTGCCAAGGTCAATGGTATAGCCTCCCACACCCCTTAACGATTCAGTCTTAGAAACCCTCTACAGACTCAATGAGAGTGGGTTTAGTTTTCGCTTGCAAGATTTTGCCAGATTGTACAAAAGGAGCATTCTCCGTGGCAATCCTTAGTCAAGCAAATTACTACGGATTTAGCAAAGTATGGAACTAGCCACCCAGCAACACAAACACAAACCATCTTACCCTCACTGCGATCTGCTGGGAATGGAGTCTGGTAGTAAACTTAGGAGAAAATGGTTTCAAGGGAAGACCTCCTGGATTTCAGAACTGTAATGATGCAAATCCCCGCTGGTCCCTTCCCCTGCCATCCATATTCTGACCGTCATGGCTACTCCATCAACTATGCTCCATGCTCGCAGCCGGTCAGAGTTGACTTTATCTTGAACTTCTTATTTGGAAGAAAAATCAAAAGGCAGACTGCCCTTGGATATGGCTACAGCAGTGAAAACTCACTGACCAGTGTTAGCACTCCACTCCCTGTCCCTTGTTCCTGCCTCAGTGTCCTAGGGCCCAGACCTACCCCTAATGCCGATATCTACATACAAATATAAACCGTGGTGAAAAGTCCACCTGAAATTATTACTGAGTCATGAACATAGATATTGTATTTGTCTAGGAAGGCCCTAGGATCATTTCACTGTACTAAACTATGTCCACCTGTCCTCACCATCAGGTGTGATGCGGAGTACTTTCATACAGGGAATAAGGTGGTATGCCACGATGGCAGAAGTAAGAAGGATGGGTGTAGCAGCTGCTCACTGTGGGGTGGGCAATGCTGCCACATACATACGTGTTCTACCTTTTACGTCTGAGACCAGGCATTCAGGTATGAGAGGGGCTGCCTGCATGTGGAGGTAGGCCAGGGCCCTTTACATATGTGTCATGTCATGGTCAGAGACCAATTAGGTTCATCCACTCTTGGCTTTCTGGAAAGTGAGGTTGATTTGAGAATACGCCCCACTTTCTATCTCAGTAACTTCTACACTCACTTTACTGAGAGGAAACCACTCATTCTGCTATGTGAAAACTGGGTCACAAGCTCAAAGGTCCTAAGTTGAACCTGGACAAGCCTTTACCTCTGTACATCATTTGTTCTTTCTGCAACTTTAAGTTCTTGCTGAATCCTTCCCAATTCATTTGTCAACGATGTGTTTTCTTCAGAAAGCCTCTGTAGCTCGGCTCTGCAAGCACAATTGACAATCAGAAGTAAGTTGGGAACCATGTGCCCATGGTTGGTATCAATGCGTAATACTGAATGTGAGACCTTGGGGCATTCCAAAAACTATTCCCTGCTAGTGAATCCCGGCAGGGATCTAAGAAACAAGAATGACCAGAGCTTAAAATATATGCACACATTTTCCTCTTTAGTGAGACTGTCACCTGCTATACTCCAAGGTCATCACTGGAAGGAAAAACTGAGGAAGAATACATATTGATTTATGGAGTGGCCTGATGCACAGTGAATACCTCAGCAGAGAAAGGCAGGTGTCACTATCTACTCCATGACCAAGGCTACCCTGGGCCACATTATTTCCTGACAAACAATTCTTAAAGAATCTCTGCCAAGACAACACAAGTGATTTATGACAGGCAAGTATTTTTACCAACAAAAAAATCCCTAATGAGCTTTGAACCCATACTTTCTGTCCTGAACACATGTCGATATTTATCCCCCCAACTACGTCTTTGTCTGGCATCTTGTTAGATTCTAATTTTCCCAATCTAAGTAATCAAGGTACTATATAACCTTGCCATGCTTATCTTATGCATTATGTTCTAGTATCAAGCACAAGTATGTCTCATCTGACTTCATTTGATCTCATGGGGCACTAAGGGAAAAATAGAGAAAAAGAAGTCATGGGAACTTTAAAAGCAGCAAAGGGTTTAGAGTAGGGCTGTCAAATAAATGGGACATGAAATTTGAAATGGTCACTCTGGCTCTAGTATGGGAAACAGACTGATTCTAGGTGTGTACACTGTGTTAGGTGGAGGTGGAATTCTACTTTTGGCTGCTTGGAGCGCAGATACACTGAAGATTGCTCATCCTATCTGCTGAACAATTAAGAGACTATGTGAAGCCAAGTATGTAACTGCCCTCACAGAAGTAATGGAGAACACACTCAGAGCAGAAGACAATGGATGACTAGGGGCTCCGAAAACGTAGACAATTGTGTGTGTCAAGAGATTCCACCAAGAGTCAAAAGAGCAGCCAAAGGCTGTGGAATTTCATATTGGACAATGACATACTGGACAAGAGACTTATCTCTAAAATTTACAGAAAATTGAGTATCTCAACAGAAAGAGATAGGCAATCTAATTTAAAAAATGGTCAAAGGATGTGAACAGATCCTTCACCAAAGAAGACATTCAGGGGGGCAAAAATATATGAAGAAATGCTCTTAATCATTAGCCATTAGAGAAATACACATCAAAATGAGATACGACTTCACCCCCCAAATTAACTGGAAGGTTAAAAAAACAACAACAGATAACAACAAATGATGGTGAGGGTGTGGAAAGACTGGCACTTTCATACACTGCCGGAGGAACTGGGAAATGGTGCAGCCACTGTGGCAGGCAGTATGGTGCACCCTGAGAAAGTTGGGAAGAGAAATACCATGACACATCAATCCCTCTACTTGGTATGTGTCTTCGAGAAATAAAAACTATGACACAAATAAATAGATACAGACCCATGTTCATCATAGCATTATTCACAATAGCAAAAAACAGGAACAATCTAAATGCCCTGCAGTGGAAGAATGGATGAACAAACTTGGGTGCAATAAACACACAATGAAATGCTATGCAACGTCGAAGAATAACGATGCACCTGCAAAGCCCTCACAGAGGGATGGACACGGAGAACAGTACGCCGAGTGGAATTAGTCAAAAACAAAAAGGACAGATATTGTATGAGACCACCACTATAAAAATCAACAGTAAGTTTTCTTATGGAAATAAAAACATTCTTTGATGGTTGCAGAGGATGGAAAGGAGGGGGGGGGAGGTGCGGCTAGAACACAGGCAAGTGATAGCCTGGGCGGAGGGGAATGCAACACACAGGAGAAACGATGGAGGCAGGCAGGTGAGTACACAGGTAGTTTGCAAGAGTGAGAAACTACAGACGCAAACACTGTTAGATTCAAAGTCCTACAACAGTGGGGGATTGGAGAATCTACAAGTGAGTACTTGGACATACACACAGGCTGAACAGATAGGAGACTTTTACAAACATATATATATAAATATAAATATATATATATAAATACATATATATATATGTGTGTGTGTGTGTGTTTAAAAGAGAGTATTTGTATATTTACTTTTACTGCAAATATATCCATGAATGTGGTGGGGCGAACAGAGGACAAAATTATGACAACTTCTTAAATATAAGCAGATACTCTGAAGGAATAAGGTACTGGGCTTTGGGGGAGTGGTATCACAATAGTTGCAGGGGACAAAATGATCCATTAGCATATCATAGTTCACAAAGACAGTGCTCTACATTCTAATCTGGTAAGTAGCAGCGGTCTTAAAGGTCTCTGAGCAGCCGTCTAGGGTGCAAGGACTGATCTCTCCCTGTCCAGAGCAGAGCAGCGGGGTGGCAGTTAAACAGACACAGGGAAAACACTTAGTCGAAGGGACAGTGAGAACACCGGTCCCCACAATCCTGGGCCCAGAAGAACGGGGTGATACCTGGCGCCACCACCACCAGCTCTGCATAAAATCACACTAGAGAGTCCTGGAAAGAGAAGAAGAACCTGTCAATCAAAATCCTAAAAGAAACCAGGCTTACTGGTCAGACAGCGTCTGGTAGGGCCCCTAAGACCGGGCTCCCTTGGGTCTGGACTTCAACTCACTACTGTGTTAGAAAAGTCAACCGTTAAAATGAGATGGGGAGCATTCACCCAAAGACAGAAGGCTAGGAAAGGAGGAGAAAAGGACATAGAAAACAGGGAAGTCGTGGACTAAGGGAGGGCATATTAAGGGGACTGGAATGAATGAATGGCATCAAAATATGTATGAATTGCAGAGTGTTAAAGTATGATCTGCTCTGTAAACCTTAATTCACAATAAAAACTTCATTAAAAAAAGAGTTGTAGTTGAGTTTTGCACAAGACACATTGTTTCTTATGTCAATAAAAAGGTAAACATTATTATATCTTAAAATCTAAAAAATTCCATTCCATACAAACATATTGCATTGACCCAGAACTTTCATAGCAGTAGAAAAATGCAGGCAAGAGAATGAAAAATAAAGTGCAAATGAAATAACTATAGCTCTAAGCAACAATATGGAAGAATCTCACAAACAACATATGGTAAGAAAGGACGGATGGTATGCTTCTTTTATATAAAGTGCAAAAACAGGCAAAATTAAGGAGTTAGAAGTCAGGATACTGGCTATGTGTGGGGAATCCAGGAGGGTTCTATTTCTTGTTTTGGGTGCTGGTAAAACGATCTGATCAATTTCTTATAAAATCATAGCAGTACACTTTTTATTGCATATAACATTAGAATATTTTTAAAAATACACACCTAAATACACCAAAGATATGTGATCATGAATGTATCAGAGATAAAAAACATCCAGATCACTGCTGTGGTTGGCAGATTAATGACCTCCTAAAGACTGTTCTGGGAAGCCATGGTGGTGCAGTTGGTATTGTATTCATCTGCATTTCACTCTAGGTTGCTAACTGGAAAGCCAGCAGCTAAAAGACCCACCCACTCACTGCTCTAAAGGAGAACGATGGGGCTTTCTGCTTCTATCAAGATTTATAGCCTCACAAACCCTAGGGATCAGTTTTACTCTGCCCTTTGGGGTGGATATGAGTCAGAATTAACTCGATGGCAGTTGGTAAAACATTATTCATGTTCTAATTCCCGATTGTGAATATTATGTTACATGGCTAAGGGGAATTACAGTTGAAGATGAAATTAAGTCTGCTGATCAGCTGACTGTGAGATAATGAGATTATTCTGGACTATTCTAGTGGGCCTATTGTACAGACTAGGGTCCTTTTAAATGAAAGAGGCAGAAGAGGCACAGCCTTAGATTCAGCCAGCCATTGGACGCTTTGAAAAGTGGAAGAGGCCACGAGTCAAGAAATGTGAGTGGCTTCTAGAAGGTGGAAAAAGTAAGTACATGGGTTCTCCTTAGAACCCCTTGGAAGGGGCACAACCCTGATGACTCCTCGATTAGAGTACAATTTAGCACTCAGTTCTAGCTAACATGCAACTAAGCTGTCAAGAAATTAGCTAAATTTTAACCTATTTCTGACCTGTAGCGTCTAGAACTGTAAGATATTAAATCTGTGTTGTTTTAAGCCACTCAGGGACAGGGGTCCATCTATGGAAAATATTGGGAAAGGCCTTCCTATATCCCAGGCTTTTGAGATAGAGCATTTGCCAGCCAAAGTCCTCAAGCGAGAAGGCCAGTTCCACCTGTGGCCTTTCAAGCAGCCTGCCCAGCTGGTGGAATTAAGAACTCCCTCTCAGCTCAGCTTTCTCTAGAAGGCATTGGCTTCTGCGGCCAACATCCGAGTGTCCCAGTCAGTTCTTGGGGCTCTCACAGAATTCACGAAGCAGTAGATCTGCGCCAAGGACACTTTCAATAAATACACACAGTGGGACTAAAGGAAGGTGCTTGGAGCTGGCAGGCAGAGACCTTCAGAGACCCCAAAGGAATGAAATGGGGTTCAGGGCAGTCTTTCGTGGGCCCCGTGAGACAAGCACAGATTTCCTGCCGACAGAGATAGTGAAAACCTGAGTCTAAGCCACAGCAGTCCTCTTGGTGAAGTTCTGGGGGTTTCTGTATGGAAAATTTCTCTTTTCGCATTCACACAGCACCTAGCAACACCACGGCCCGAGTACAGGCCAGACTGGGCTTGTAAGCTTGGGCACACCTGGGCTACGTGGTATTCTCCTGGTGCCGAGTCTACCAGCCTGCTAGGAGGAAAGGGGGTTATGCAATCAAGTCATCAGGGACTGAGATGACTCAGTTCCACTTGTTTAAGAATGGATAGAGGGCAAACCTGTTATTCTCTCTCGAGTCTGCTTCTTTCTCCCTAGCCAGAAGCTTATCTTCCAGCTGTAGGAGCCTGGTTTTCATGTCATTCTTTTCTCTCTCCAGCACAGTTTCTACCTTCTGTTATCGGTACAGCAGCTTCTAATTTCTGCTGTCCTGTCCTAGTGGTCCCTACCCCATGCTCACCTTCCAAGACACAGAGGCTCCTAGAGGGGCAGCTTGTGTCCAGCCATGTCCAGTAAGGGCTGCTCTGTGGCTTTGGACTCCTGCTGCTCAGATGATCTTTGCTTCTGACCAGCAAGGCTGCTAGCCAAAGGTACGGGTTTCTCCAGGAACATGGGCCTTGCCCCTCTAGGGGATAGCATAGATCACCCATGTCTCTAAAGGAGCAGGAGCCACCTCTATATCATTCACCAAGATGGGATGGCCCTGATAGTGAGCTATGCAGAGGGTCCTCTGGGCTGTGGGGCTGCTCTCGGGACCGGGCTCTGGACAGGATCTGCAGTGAGATGCCTCCCTGGCATACGCAGGAACTCAGCCTCTCCACGTTCTGACCCTGCTGGTCCCGTCTCCTTTCTGACTTCTGTGGACCTCAGCAGGCCTGGAGGCAGTTGCCTTTCCCTCCTTCAAGAAGGCTTTCAGCCCCTCTGCCTCCAGGGAAAGCCCTTTTAATTGCTTCCTATATGTGGTTTCTAACTTGTCAAGTGCAAACACTTTGCAAATTTTAGCTTGCTCTTTACTCATCAGCCCTCCCTGCCACCCTCCACCCTCCACCCCCCACCCAACTTGCGTTGCTGCTTCTTGCACTGGGCTAGCATCTCCTTCTGCCTCTCTTCTCTATCCCTTGTCCAAGTCCAGCTGGGCTCCCATGTCTGTCACTAGCTGCAGTTGCCTCTGAAGCATCTTTTTCTTTTTACAGTCCCATTGCTGTAACAAGTGCACTGCTTCCATCCACAGGAGTTTCTGGCTCAGTTCAGCCTTTGCCCCCTTTCTACAGAAACTTTCACATGGACCTGGCTCAGAAACACGAATGTCACATGTATCACAGGGTTAGAAAGGCCTGCCCAAGCGCACGTTCTAAGTGCACAACTCCTCGCTACTCGTGCCAGCTGCGCTCAGAGAGTGCATGCACAGGACCTAGTTGATAATGCAGCAGACACGACTTGTCAAATGGGACTAAATTTACATTTAGACGGATTAAAATGGAATAAAATCAAAGCTCAGATTCTTGGTCACATCAGTCACTTTCAGTGACCCCATGTGGCCAGTGGCTCCTGTAATGGGCAGGCAAACACAAGATATGTCTATCACTACAGAAAGCTGTATTGGGCAGTACTGGCCTAAAGTTTAGTGAAAAAAAAAAAAAGTACCTTTAGTCGAAATTACTCTAAAAAGTATTTGAAACATCTAGGAAAGAGGCCTTTAAAAGCCCCAGGAAAATAACACTGAGGTGGAGTGAGGCCCAGCTGAGAGCAGTCAGCCTGGGAGAACAAGAGTAACTCAGCTCATCAGAGTCATGCAATATGGCTCGACTCACAATCATGACATGGGGTGGGAATGGGGGTGGGAGCAGCCTTCCAGCCAGTGAAGGAAACTCCTGGGACCAGACATGTCCCTTTGCTGCTTCTTAGAGCCTGAGAGGGCTTGGGAATAGTGGCAATGGTCTATAAGGTGTTCTGGACAGTAGCCCGCCCTTTACCAGACAGTTCACAGGTTCAGATACTATGAAGCAAAATTCTCAGGAGGAAGCTCTGGATCATCCTAGCGGGCAGTATGTGTTATTGCAACGCCCAGGTCTGAGGCCACTGTGTGGTCATCTTTTGGGGAACAGAAAGGCAGGGTACAGAAGAGGGTACAATTCAGTAGTCCAGGATTTTCTTTACCGCCCATACTCAAGCTGCCTCAATTTCCTTGCACCATGACAGAAAGGCAGACTGGCTCTGGGATCATCAACCTCCCCAGGTCACAGGACACGGGAGATGGCTTGGTCCACTGTGGTCATCGTAGTGCCACTTCTAACCCGAGCCATGTTCCCAGCTAAGAATGCTTCCCAAGGAGGCTTTGCAGGTCTGGTCAGCAGGGCTCTAGCCCGCTTGGTGTCCAAGTTGGCGAGGGCCAAGATTCTCTGTGGGAGAGTGAGGTCATGATAAATAGGCATGGGCTGGCAGCAACCAGTTATCATTCCACTAAGTGAAACCTACTTGATACGCTCAGTTTTCCAAAGAAATCTTTCATTGCTTTTCTTTGTGATGATACAGCAACTCGCTGCCACGAAACCGATTCTAACTCCTATGCTCTGCAGGATGGAGCAAACTGCTGCCGAGGCTCTCAGATGGTCCCTCTTCTTGGAGGAGCAAGTCTGTTTTTCTCTCAAAGCAGTTGGGAGGTTGGAATCACCAATCTTGTAGTTAGCAGCCTGATGCTAACCCAAAGCCCCAGCAGGGCTCCTTTCGCTTAGATAACTGGCAGATAACTGGCCTCCCTATTGCAAAGGAGCTTTTAGCCTTTTTCTCCATTTGCCCACATGCTACCGCGTGCACTGGAAAATTAGAACATGACATTAAATAAGGAAGATGCTTTGCTACTTTGTTCCTTTGCTACAGAGAAGTCTGAGGCAGAAAATAAATATGAATGTGTTAAAAGTAGTCTACAAACTAAATTACTTCATAACTTAAGTTTTAATATATATATTTCTAATTTAAGTTAAAACAACTCATACAAAGCCCTATTTTTTCCTACCTTCCTCTCTGTGGCCAGAGAAAAACTACCCACTTAGCATGCACTGCAGTTGAGTCATTTCCTGAATTAAATATCTAATGTGGGTTTTTGGGAAGAACTTCAGACTGAAGGAGGACCCAGAAGAAAACAGGGCAGCAGACCTGATTTGTGGTAGTCCGTGCTGGTGTCTCAGGCGTAGCTTCTCGTCTGGCCACTGAGCTAAGGTGGCCAACTCCTTGGGGCAATGTGGGCCCCCACTCCTTATCTCCCACAGCTGCCCCTGCAGGCTGCAAAGGGCATCCTGAGACTGTGCATGGAGCGCCTCCAGGTCTGCTCTCTGGCTCTCTAGCATGCTGACTTCACTTTTGAACATAAGCTCCATTTCCCTTTTCTCCTTCTCAAAGTTTTTCTTCATTAGTTCAATTTCCTGCTTGTAGTTTACCTGGAAAGAGAAACATTAGCCCCTGACAATATGACATGGAAACAGCAAGGTTGTCGGGCATGCCAAGGAGCTGAGGCCTGCAGAAGTCAGGGATGAAAAGGCAGCGGTGACATCCCCAAGACTCAGTGCTCAAGATGTAGGCACAGCCTTGTCTGGACCAGTTGGATAACCTCCCGTGGGAGAAGATATTGTCTGGCCGTTGGCTGGCAAGCTCTGTTTAGGTAAGTAACTTGCACCCAGGAGCTCAGAGGTCCCGGTGGAAACAGGGTGGCTGGCTCTCTGAGTCCTGAAAGTAGAATGAACGCGGCACATGGCAACTGTGTGCGGACATTCTCTTAGTCACCATCTAAGGAGAGGCAGGAGCTAACTTCATCTGAGAAGACCTTGTGAGCCAGGGTAATCCTGGCTGAGAAACTATGCAGCATCCCAAGAGAGGCAAAGCCAAGGATAAGTTATGCTAAGAATGAGGTAGGTGGTGTGAATTCCCGCACAGCAGTTGGCAGGGCTGCACTCAGCATGCCAGCCCCCAGCGACTTTGGGCCAGGCACTGACAGTCATTTCTGCTTGTATTTCCCTCAAACTGTCTTCTTAGTGCCCGCTCACCAACCAGAGAAATCCAAGGCAGCTGCCTGGAGAAGGGTCAGCACTAAGCACGGCTCTCTGTGCACAAAAGGAAGCCCCAGGCTCCCCCTCGGGCACCCCTCACACCTACCTTCGTCTCCAGCTGGCTCTTGACGTCTTGGTAACGTTCTTTCACCTGCTCCATCATGAGTTCCGTTTCGAGGCTCACTGGAGTAGGAGCTGTAACGCATGTGAAAAAGCCTGCGAAGAAGAGGAAATCTCAGCTTAGCTCAGTGAGGACATTACAGGTTTCTTACAGCTTTCCTATTCCCAAGGGACAACAAAGCACAGATTCTACATGTGCTTTTTCAAGGGAAAGGCAGTGATGGTGGAGTCCTGCCGCACTGGCGTACAACAGCACGCATCACTGGTGATCTGCTATGTTGTATCCATGTAGAATAAAGGATCTCAAACTTATTTGGTCAGCTGTCCAATTTTCAGAAAAATAGTTACCCAGCAACCCTCTGGCAATTAACTTTTATACAATAGCCCATCCCTAATCCAGGATAGGGTGTAGGTTATTTGCTTTGGCAGCTCCCACGGATTATTCCAGTGCCCCCCAGGGGGCAGCATTGCCCACGTTAGGAAACACTCATTTAGAACCATTTCACACTTTCACCAGAACAGATTGCTCAGGAGGCTCCTGCAGCCCACCACACCCTTCAAGTTCCTACAAAGTGGCAGTGATATCGTGTGAAGGGACTTCAAAAAACCTCCAGAACACGGAAGAAAAAGATAATGGAATTGTCCATGAATGTAAGGCCCCCTTGTACTTCACTTCAAGTTTATTCCCTGGTGATGCCAGGATCATAGAGGAGGTGGGGAGATGGAAGAAGTGGGGTGACCTGGTGACACATGCCTCTGGGCAGTGTGATGCCTGGGAATGAGCCTCACTGTGTGTGAAGGTGGCCAGACACACCTCATGGCCTGTTTATTAGCTAAAGACTTCAAATTGGCCTCCTCCTCCTCCACATTATTATATCACACAAATAATGCTGGGTTTCAGGATATGTAGGAGCTCTGGTGGCATGGTGTTTATGCATTGGACTGTGATCTGAAATGTCAGCAGTTTGAAACCACCATCAAGAGTTACAGTCTCAGAAACCCACAGGGGCAGGTCTCCCATGTCCTATAGGGTCATTATGAGTTGGCATCAACTTGATGGCAGTAAGTCTGTGTGTTGCTCGATAAACTGGTCAGATGATTGCTGAAGCCAAAATGGGTGCATAAGCAAATGTGGTTGAAAAAAGCTGATGGTGCCTGGTTATTAATAGCATATGGGGTCTTAGATGCTTTGCAGTTAAATAAGTGCCCAACTAGCAGGTAAGAAACAGCCCACAAGGAAGCACACCAGCCTGTGTGATCATGAGGTGTTGAGGAGAAATGGTATCAGAAGTTCAAAAGATAAGCAACCAAATTGATGTGAAGGGGCATGGATGTAGTAGAGACCCAGAAATCACAGCCCCTCTGGTAATTGGACAGTCACGCTCAGAAGGGACACAGGAAGGGATGATAAATCCAGGGTGTGGTATAGCACTGATGAACTACATAATTATCCTCTAGTTCCTTAATATTCCCTCCCCTTATGATTATGGTTTTTATTTGTTTTGCCTCTTTAATCATATCAGATTTGATGTAGGTTCATCGTATATTTAATATCATTTGATACATGAAAGCTAAGATAGATAACCCTTCAGAAACAATAAATGGAGTAACGGTTCCCTGAGGGTACGGGAAGGGGGGAGGAGATAACAGGGAACTGAGAGCACTGATGACTGAATAACCCCACTCAATGGGATCGAACAACAGAATTGTATGTGAGTGGATATATTGGATGTGCAAGATATGGAAAAAAATAAAGTAAGGTTTCCTGGGGCGGGGTATGGTGGGCAAAGGAGGGAATAAATGGGGAGCAGATATCAAGGAGTTCAAGAAAAAGAAAATGTTTTGAAACGGATTGTGGTAGCAACTGTACAACACTGTTTGATGTGATTTAACTATGGAATGTTATACTTGTAAGATCTCCCAACAAAATGATTTTAAAATACAATAATAATAATAATAATAAATAAAGCAGTCAGGCACATTCCATACGTGTGGAATGAGGAATGGTGCTTGAGAGCACTGCAAGGACTCGCTTTCCGACCTGAATCACCACTCCGCACACCAGGCACACAAGGCACATCTTTGAACTACGTGTGTTGCTAGGGCTTGGAAGAGAGCTGGTCTGAGACTCAGAATTGCATTTATGCCATGACTCAGTCTTCATTTTGCAGTGTCAAGGATGGGACGTGGCAAAGTCATCCTCTACTCTCATTGTCACCCTGAAAATGGTGACAAACTTTGACATAAGGGACAAGACAAAAACCTGAATGAGAACCTCTGGAAAGAATTACTTTGCCTTGGAAACTGAGAACTGTCAACTTGCGCAGTCACCTGGGCTGACAGGAGGTCCGTGAGGCTGGACAGTCCACATCACTAGGCTTACTGCAACCCAGCTTCTTACTATTCTCTCAGCAGCAGACAAACATCGGAAGGGTCAACTGAGCCTTGGTGCTGCTTCTAAAATGGTTTCCATCAGAGGGATGGGAGGACAGTACATAAAAAGGCCACATTGTGAAACTGCTAGGTTTCAATAGCGATGGCATGAAGCCTAGGTCTGTGATCTGGTGCCGCAGTCCCCAGTCTCGAGCAGACCCAAGACTTCAGGGCCTTGTCTCCCAGGTTTTGGGTCAGTGGTTCGTGCTGAGGGCCATAAATTCTGTGTAGTTGAGGGGACACAGTGTCCATTTCCCTGGGGATGGCTGACCTGTCTGTTGTGTGGAAGAATACGTAGGATGCCTTAAATGGATGTCACAGCACCCTTGGCATCTCTGGATGTGGTGCAGCTGGCTGTGTCAGGCTCCATCCCACATTTCCCAAATGAGTCTAATGGCCTTTGGCTGTTGACTCACAGGATTTCAAGACACCAATCTGCCATTTGCAGGTGAGCAGGTTATGTTGGGGTCCAAAGACGCTGTACCCACATTCAGAGAAAACTTAAGGTTCCCAGGTTGGCTCTTTTAGCTATAATTCATTTACATTTTATTAAATAAATAGCTTTAGAGCACTACAAAACTGGGAGGGAGGAGGATGCAAAATGCTCGACTGCCAAAGATCCACAGGTCAGTGTCCACAGATCTCCCTGGGGTGAGGGAGTGGCCAAAACTTAGCACACAAAACCACTGTGTATCAGAGCTTTGGCAGCAGGGCTGAGAGACTTGCCACGGTGTCTGCTGATGCACAGTTGGGGGCACTGATCCAAGAACCAACCCCTGGCTATACAGGACTATGACAAAACTCTAGGGCAGCTGTGTTACCTCCTTGTTCTTGTCTTTTGAAGGAGCTGAGATTAATCAAACACAGTCTACACTGTAGGTGGAATTTGTCATAAACCTCAGCACTAAGAGGATCCTGAAGCCAGAGATATCTACTTTTAAGCAGATATGCACGCCTATGCACACAGGTCCCAACTGCTTCCATTGCTTGACCTGTGTCCTGCGCAGGCGCCGCTGGCACAGGTCTATTCTGACGAATTCTGACACTCAAGGGGACAAATCTCAAGCTCTCTCTGAACATCAGGGAGTCATTAATATGTTTTAGATATAATTTATCTCTTTTATTAAAAGAGTTTTCACATCAACCAGCTTACAGCTCAGAGGACAATCTGTATAGAGACTGGTCTGTGACCTGGGCAAAGGAAATATAGCTCCTTTATTTACTGTCACATACCCTCACTCTCTCTGTCTCTAGCCTATGCTGAAACCTCACCACCAAGTCCCTTCATCTTAATCACAACTCTGGAGGTGGCTTTGGAACATCTACGAGTGATGGACATGCCTCTCATGAGGTCATTGTGAGATCACATAACTGCTGCCATTTCATTACAGTTGATAAAGCCCCCATCCCCTTCCATAAATTCCCAGCTACAAGGAACTCAGCCGGGTGGTGCCAGTGTGTCTGGGGCAGGTGTTTGTGCCTCAATATACCCTATGATGCTTGGAAGTGGCCCATGACACAAACTACGGGTAGGTCTGAGAGATAGCCCAGTTTGCTGGAACAAGGACTCCACCCTTTCCCCAAGAAGATCCTCTACCTTCGGAGCAATCTGCTGGGGGCAGGCATCCATCTGGCCGGAAACTAGATGGGCTACTCTGTGTCTTGTGCATCCATGTCTGTAGGCCTTCCAGCGCAGCCTGCAACTCATCATTGCGGTCCTGCAGGTCCCATAAGCAGAGTAGAGATGGCCCTGCAATCCCCATGCTACACAGCAAGGCCCAAGGAGCAATGCAGCACCGCAGGGTCTGCAGGATGCCCAGTGGAAAGGAAATTCAATTCCTGACAGCAAACATGTAACATTCAAACTATAAGTTTCCAACTATGCAGTGAGTTAAACATGACAGGGATAATTCAGCTTTCTTAAATCCTACATCGCCTTCTATCACTAGAATCATAGCAGGGGCTAAATTTTTTTTTTAAGTGAAGTGAATGTGGAGGAGAAATGCAGATCACCAACATCTGACTCAACAGGAATGTGTGCAAGTCCACCACAGTGATGGGGTGTGGGCAAGAAAAGCAACTCACTGGTGTCCTTTCTCCAGAGGGTTCTGCAGCTTTGACTGTCAAGGCGTTGCCATCATCTTAAAACAAAATGCCACCCAGCAGAGCAGAAGGGCCACATGGATGGCTGAGGCCCAATGAGGCACATAGAGTGGGGGCTGCAGGACAGACAGGCAATGCTGGGAGGCTGCCCTGAATCTGCACCTGGCTGCAGTGGTCTGTCTGCACAGGAGTTGAGGAAATGCACTGTAAAAAGCACACTTGGTTGCCAGGGTTTAGAGGCGAATCTCCCAAGACACAGCTCTCACTTGTAGATTTAAGGGTAAGAAGGCAAGAAACACCTGTCTGTGGGACTATCGTGGTGTGAAGTCTCTTGGCATGGCTCTTCTGTCTAGGTCTTTGTGATTCCCATTGATGATTAGGTGGGACTTTGCAAATAGGGCATGTCTAACACAAAACAGAGTGGACTGGTTCATTTTCGTTGCCACTTCCCTGGCCATAGGGATGTGTTATCTTAGAACAGGAACAGAGAGGAATCCCATGAACTTAAGGGATAAAGAACTTCCAGTGGAGAACAAATGAGATCTCTGTCTAAAGACAAGAGGAACCAGAGGCTGTGAAACAGAAATTACTGGACAGACTGAAAGAACAAGGCAAAGTCAGAGGCTGAGGCAAGGAGACACGAGACAGAATTGAAGAGCAACACAGAGACTAAGGACTAGAGAAAGACTTGATTGAGGCGAGATGATACTGTGGACCAATGAGTGTATCCTTAGTGTTTTCTGATCTTGGCTTGTAGTAACCCATTAAGTTCTCTAAAAAGCTCCCTTAATTGTGAGTATTGCCTGTGAGCTCTGTGCGACCAGTGCAATGGATTATAGAACACAGCACAAAAGTAGAATGCTGTGGAAGAAACAGTTACTATCAGAAAAGGGTAAAGAATGATGGAGGGTGGAGGCATGCCTGATCTCTATTTTGTGGCAATCGGCCTTGATTGATGGAGCTACGTAGGATTCTTCTCCTTGATGTAGCCAGAGGTCAGCTATGCACTCCATGCGGTTTACTCAGGGACCCTAGATCCCTTCGTGAAGGAATGTGAGGTGTGTGGTCACTTTCCCTTTTGTGCACCTGGGGATGGGGGACTTGGGACTCTTCAGACCTAATGAATACGGCAGCAGTGCTCCCAGGGACTATAGGAGTATGATTCTACCTGGTTTCTCCTTTAGGAAACGTACTCTGGAGGGACACTAGACATTGAACTGTGAAGAAGCCCAAACTGGCCCATCAGGCAGCCACATGGTAAGCGAGCTTTCAGACATTTCTGGTCTAGCCAGTAAGGTGTGTAGCTGAGGCCCCGGCATCATAGGACAGAGAAGAAACATGTTTGTTATGCTATGTCTGAGTTCCTTCCCACAAAATATAAAATCTATGAGCATATTTAATTGCTATTTTAGGCCATTAAGTGTTGGCGATAATTTCTTATGGAGCCATAGTAACTGGAATAACATGTATGAGTGAGTCACAAATAGCTCATGGAAATAGGATTAAAAGGTAAAGGAATTTTCCATGAATTTTTGAAGCCCTTTTTCTGTAATTTACAAAGGTAAATTACAGTCTCTTGAGGGGAAAAGTATATTAATTTTAAGTGGGAGAGAAAAAAAAGTTCTCACAAAAATCTGTTAAGAAATGGATGGTAGAGACTTCCAGGAAGATGGCGACTGAGTAACACATAGCAGAGGAACTCCACAGAAATCTGTGCAGGAGAGTCACTAAGAGGGAAATTCCACACCGCCAGGTCGCAGAAGGAGCATCAGAAAGATAAGTAGGCAGAGATCCAATAGGTTTAAAGGAGCTGGGTCTTTTGGCTTACCACAATGGAGGCCAGCTAGGGTTTGACCTTAGCCTAAGGTGACCAGACGTACCGCTTTTTAAACATTTTTTCTCGTGTCTATGGTGTTTTTAAAAAGTCCCAATTTTTGGAAAGAATGGACAACAAGTGAGGGTATGTACGGTTTTCGGCTGCCATGTGGCAATTTCACCAGGATATGAGTTTTATCAATGGTGTCCCGCTATACCAATGTTAAAATCTGGTCACCTTACCTTGGCCCGGCCACTGTCTTGGCTGGAGCCAGGATCATTTGTAGCCAACACAGGGGCTTTATCTCAACACAGCCACAGTTTGACACCATCTCAGGGCAGGGATTAAACCCCTGCAGCCCCATGGTCAAGGATCAGGTTCATTTATATTGATGCTTCAGTTTCCCTCTCTTCTCTCTATTCCCCCCTATCCCCCTGTCTCAGTGGCTGTTTTTTTCCTTCTCTTTTTCTCTTCCCCTTTCTCTCACACAGCACTGCCAACATCCTGACCACTACCCTTAGCCTAGGGCATTAATGCCTGCACTCAACCCTGCTGGGCGAGCTCCTCCCTCTGCAGCATAACCGGAAGCTGGGAAAGCCCACCCACACTCCAACAGGGGATATCCTGCCCAACTTCTTCCCTGGAAAAGCCCACCTGCCGGTCCTCTGTAGTGCTTAAGACATGGCTGGAGAAATTCGGCACCCCTTCTTTGGGGGAAATCCTGCCTGTGTGCCTTGGGGAGCTCCTATCCATCCTCTGTGGTCCCACGTTACTGAGGGAGCTTCCTCCCGCCTGCTGTAGTGCCTCACAGACTAAGAAAGCTTATCAAACACTCACCAGCTTTCCACGGAGCAGTGGGAACCTCTGCCTAACCTATGCAGTGATCTACCTGATCAGGGAAATTCCGCCCACCATTCACGGTGCTCTATACCAAAGCAGGCAACCAACCAGATTTCTGTGACACTCCTGTTGCAGCGGGCACCTTTGCATGCCACCTGTGGCAACCCAAGCCGTCATGGGCCACACCATCATGGATTCTTGTGAGATCACCCAGTAAAGCACCATCCTCGTGGATCCACAACAACCCAACCAGCATCTCCGGAGAGGCCCATCCAACTTGTTGACTAGGGAAAGAGTGAAGCCACAGGAGGATAAAGTGGTTGGCTAATTCCATAGTGAAATTAGCTGTAGCAGTTCGAAGAAGCTTTCCTACGAGTCTCCCAGAGAGAGCCAGTGCTCTTTGACTCCCTGAAAAATGGCACCTGGCTCCTCTAAAACAAACAGCAATCAGGCCCAATGACCTCAACAAAAAAACATGAGAAACAAACTTCAATGGCAGAGATGTCCTGAACCGAACGACATGCATAGAAGAAGCAGATATTTATCTGCCACATAAAGAATTTTTCAGAATACTTCTTGCTGTAATACAGGATATGAGAAAAACAATACAGAAAAAAGATGAAATGAAAGAGGAGATTAAGTCCATACACCAAAGGGAAATACAAGAGATCAGGGAAGAGATAACAAAAACTAGTAGCAGACACGCAGACCTCGAGAATCGACTGGAGGAGGCAGATAATTGCACCAGTGACCTAGAGGACAGCCAAGGAGACTTTAAATGCGAACAAAAATCTAATAAGATCATTAGTGAAGCTGAAGAGAACCTAAAAGCTAGGTCTGATGCTATGAAGTGGAACAACATTAGAATTATTGGATTACCAGAGGAAGACACCACAAAGAAGTCAACTGCAACAGAGAGGAAATTCTTGGAGGAAAACTTCCCGAGCTTAATGAATGAAAACCTGGCAACCATTCAGGAAGCTGAAAGAACACCAGTCAGATTGAAACCCAAGAAGAAATCAAGGCACATCATACTTACTATCCAACTTTGAGGAAAAGGAGAAAATCATGAGAAGAGCTAGGGAAAAACAAGCAATCACATAGTTTCCCAAATAAGAATATGCTCAGACCTATCATGTTTCCCCAAAAGTCAGACATCCCCCCAAAATAAGACCTACTTACAGTTTTGCCTCGGGCTGAAATATAAGGCATCTCCCAAAAATAAGACCTCCCCAAAAATCAGCACCCCCGAAGCTACCGTAACTCTGGACTCTGGATCATAGTGGTGGGCACCACCACGCAGCTCACTATTGGCTGCAGCGCAGTCAGAGCAGACAGGTAGTACGAGGTCTCTTTTAATAAAACAATAAACAATAAACGTGTACCACATTCTTATCCATGTAAAAATAAGATATCCCCTGAAAATAAGACCTAGTGCATCTTTGGGAGCAAAAATTAATATAAGACACTGTCTTATTTTCGGGGAAACCGGGTATCAGAGAACACTATGAAGAAGAGGAGAGAGTTGTTGAGTAACATTGCAAAACTTGAAGGAAAATAATGCAAACCCAAGAATACTCTACACAGCCAAATTACTGATCAAGATAGATGAAGAAGTAATTGTCTTGTTAGAGAAGGAAAAACTCAAAGAATACATTAGAAGAAACCCAGCCTGGATCCTTGTCGATCCAGTATAGGCAGAAGAACAGCACTCACCAAGCATAAGTAAGAGACTGCCACAGAGAACAACCTCACCCAGAGGGAAACAAAGAGAAAACAGCCCCCAAGATAGCATTGGATTAAGGGTGAAAAGAAGTCAAGAATGAAACACACACACACACACACACACACACACTACATTAAAAAGAAAGGGAGGTGGGAAAACACCCAACACAAAAGGTGTAAGATGACATCACAGAGTCCACGGATGGAAATAATACCCCTGAATATCTATGAACTAAACTCAGGCATTAAAAGACTGAGGCTAGCAGACTAGTTTAGACTAGTTTAGAAATACAACTAATCAATCTGCTGCCAACAGGAGACACGTGTCAAGACTACAAACAAAACTAGGCTGAGAATCAAATGCTGGAGAAAAACATACCAAAGAAACAGCAACTAAAAAAAAACCAAGGGTTGCAATCGTAATCTTGGATAAAATGACCTCAAAGTGCAAACCATAAAAAGAGATGAGGAACACTATATAATGCTCAAGGGAGCAGTAGGCAAAGAACCACTAAGCATTGTAAACATATTCCCCAAATGACAGACCTGCTGAATACGTCAAACAAATGCTTCAAAATATGAAAAAGGAAGTCACAGCCTCAACAATTATAGTAGGTGACTTCAACACACTACTCTCTGAGAAAGAAATATCACAGGGAAAGAAACTCAACAAGGAGGCCAGAGATCTAAACACTACAATTAGTCATTTTGACCTGATATATATTTACAGAGCTTTTCATGAAAATACAAAATATTTCACATTCTTTTCAAGCCCACATAGCACATATTCGAAGATAGACCACATGCTGGGGCATAAGTCAAATCTGCATAAATTTAAGCACATTGATATCATATAGACTTCTCTCACTGACCACTGTGCCATAAGGCTGGAAATCAGCAAAAGGAAGATGAATAAAACAAGGCAAACAATTGGAGGATGAATAACTCTCTACTGAAAAAGGAGTGTGTACTGGCTCAGATCATAGATGAAATTAGGAAATTTCTAGAAACCAATGAGAATGAGAATAAGACGTACCAAAACTTATGGGACACAGCAAAGGCAGTTATCAGAGGAAGTTTCATAGCAATACATGCA
This sequence comes from Tenrec ecaudatus, assembly GCF_050624435.1. Lineage (NCBI taxonomy): Eukaryota > Metazoa > Chordata > Mammalia > Afrosoricida > Tenrecidae > Tenrec > Tenrec ecaudatus. The sequence continues at coordinate 914,458 of NW_027459466.1, forward strand.
CACCTGAGAAAGGAAGAAAGCCATATGATTGATATGCTGGCACAAAATTTACAGCAACTAGGGCTGAGTCAACAGCACCATCGTGCTAATAGCAAAAGAAAAGAAATAATAAAAATCAGGGCTGAGATTTAGGAGAGGGAAAATAAGAAAACTATGGAAAAAATTAATGCTGCTAAAAGTTGGTTCTTTGAAAAGATAAACAGAATCAACATATCGTGGGTAAACCTAACCAAAGAAAGACGGGAACAAATTTCAATAGCAAGAATGAGGGATGAAAGAGGGGGCATTACAACAGACTCTAATGAATTCAAAATGATAATTAAAGAGTATTACGAAGGACTGTACTCCAATGAATTCAACAACTTGGAAGACATGGTCAAATTTTGAAAAACAATCCCTCCCTCGAATTTCCCAGAGGAACATCAAGAATGTCAATAGACCCATAGCAATAGAAGAAATAGACAAGGATATCAAGGGATTACCAACCCCAAATTCCCTGGACCAGATGGCTTCACAGGACAATTCTACCAAGCATTTAGGGAAGAAATGACACCAATCCTACACAAAATCTTCCAGAACATAGAAAAGACGGCAACCTCTTGAAGCAAGTATAAATATGATACCCAAACAGGGCAGGAATCCTACAAGAATTGAGAACTACAGACCAATATTCTTAATGAACACAGATGCAAAAATTGTTAACAAAAAACTTGCCAATAGAATACAAATGTATATAAAACGAATACCATATATACTTGAATATAAGCCGACGTGAGTATAAGCCTAGGTACCTAGTTATTACCTGGGAAACTAGAAAAACTGATGACTTGAGTATAAGCCTAGGGTGGGAAATGCAGGATGTGAATTAACACAGAGACCAGAGGGGAGAGACGGAGCGCAGCCACGGACACATCCTGACCAGTTCAGCTGCCAGCGTAAGTGAATCACTATGGGTGCTTCTGCAAATTGGAGCCTTCCACGTCATAGGATGGCTCTGATTGGTTAGATGTGAGTAACAAACATTCAAAGCCCTGCAGTATCAGTGGGGCTTTGAATGAACAGCGGAGGAACGACAATCACCTGTGAGATATTACACCTCGTATAAGTTAAACCCCAGTTTTTCAGCACATCTTTTGTGCTGAAAAATTCAGCTTATACACGAGTATATATGGTAATTCACCATGACCAAGCAAGATTCATACCAGGGATAGTTCAACATACGAAAGACCATTAGTATCATGTGCCACATTGACATGAAAAACTCTAAGAACCACATGATAATATTGATAGATGTGGAAAAAGCATTCGACAACATCCAACACCAATTCCTTTTTAAGACACGTCAGGAGATAGGAATGGAAGGACAATTCCTCAAGACAATACAAGCTATATATGAAGAACCAACAGCCAACATGGTAGTCAATGCAGAAAAGAGGAACACAATTCCACAGAAAAAGGGTCCAGACAAGGATGCCCCTCGTCCCCACTCTTATTTAACATCGTACTGGAGGTTTTAGCTCGCAGCATAAGGCAAAGGAGAGACATCAAAGGTATTCGTCTGGGGAAGGAAGAGGTAAAACTGTCGTTATATGTAGATGACATGATTTTATAAATGGAAAATCCCAAAAGATCCAAAAGGGGCAGAGTGGCAGGATACAAGATCAACAAACAGAAGTCCACTGGACTGCTATACATATCAGCTAAAATAACAGAAGAGGAGGTCAAAAAGGTGGTACCCATCACAATAGCCAAGCACAAATTAAAATATCTAGGGAAATAGCAGACTAAAAGAACAAAAGATTTATATGAGGAAAACTATGGAACACTATTGCAAGAAACCAAGAGTGATTCAACAAATGGGAGAATATCCCATTTTTGTCGATCAGAAGACTCAATATAGTAAAGATGTCAGTTCTCTCCTAGGCACTATATAACTTTAATGCAATCCTGAGAGAATTACCCTCATCTTTCTTGAAAGAAATGGAAAAACTGATTACCAAATTCATATGGAGAGGGAAGAAGCCCAGAATTAGCAGAGACTCCCTAAGAAGGACACAGTGGGAGGGCTTGCTTTACCTGACTTTAGCACATATTATAATGCCATCATGGTCAAAACTGGGAGGTATTGGTATAATGACAGATACTTAGACTACTGGAAAAGAACTGAAAACCCAGAAATAAAATCATCAGCATACAGACAACTCACTTTTGATAAAGCCCCCAAAATATCAAAAGCAGGTACCCTCTTTAACAAGCGGTGTTGGAAAAAATGGATATCTACCTGCAGAAAAATGAAGCATGACCCTTATCTGACTCCATGCACAAGAATAAACTCAAGGTAAATCACAGACCTTGAGGTAAAACTCCAAACTATTAGGTCCATCAATAAGGGAACTGGGACCAATCTGAGAATTTTGGCACTGGGAATACATGGGATAGCAGAAACAGGGAAGGACACAAATGCACATGAGTCACAAATTGACATGTGGGATACACTGAAGATAAAACATCTGTGTACATCAAAATAATTCACCAAGAGAGTAATAAGAGAGCCCTCGGACTGGGAAAACATCTTTAGCCTGACACATCAGACAAAGGCCTTATTACTAAAATCTACAATACTCTGCTAGTTTCCAAAGAGAAAAAAAAACTAATTGCCCACCGAGGAGGTGGGCAAAGGACCTGAACAGCAGTTCCACAAGGGTACAAATCCGAATGCAAGGAGTTGGAAACAACCCAAATTTCCACCAACAAATGATTGGATTAAAAAACAGTGGTATATACATACAATGGAGTACTACACATCACTAAAAAGCAGTGATGACAAATACTAAGAGGACGCCTGGCCCTCCCACCAGAAGAACTTATTTCAAAAGACGGCATTGAATCTGCAGCTCCAGGAGAGGGACATATCTGATGGGAGCACATGGGTGATGATGAAGGGGGAGGAGGAGAAAGTGGAGCACATCCTGGCCCACCAGGTCTTGAGGACGATTATCCCGATTAGAGCAGCCAGTCCACAGAGAGGACCACATGGCCAGCCCCACTATGAGACATGACGCCCCTCACTGACCCATAGCTCTACCGGGGACAACACTGGAGACACAGTGTGGGAACTATGCCTGATCTGATCCCGCCACACCGAGGCAAAACACTAAGGGGGTGCAACAGAATAGCAAGGGAATGGAACGGCGAGGTCCTCAGGGAATGATGAAGGTGGACTTTGGGGCTAGGGTGTGGTACCCCAATTGATTGAACTGGAAAACACTCCTAAAGGCCAACACACAATCCTTGAACTAACTACAAACTTTTCTTTCTTGTGTTTTTTTTGTCATTGATTTATTGTTGTTGGTTGGTTGTATATTGTTCCTTGGTATTTTTATGTCTTGTTTTTGTGCATGTTATTATCTCCGCTGGTCTTTCTAAATAAGATAGGCTGGATGAACAATCTGGAGGATAAAACAACAGGACCGACAGTTCAGGAGGGACATAGGAGAGGTGGGGGAAAAGGTAGTGGTGTTAACAAACCCAGGGACAAGGGAACAAGTGATCTAAATCAGTGGTGAGGAGGGGCTGGGAGGCCTGGTAGGGCATGATCAAGGGTAATGTAACAAAGAGGATTTGCTGAAACCCTGGTCGGGACTGAGCATGATAGTGGGACAGAAGGAAAGTCAAGGGAAATAGAGGAAAGAGCTAGGAGACAAAGGGCATTTATAGAGGTTTAGATAAAGACATGTATATATGCAAATATATTTATATATGAGGATGGGTAAATAGATCTATGTGCATATATTTATACGTTTAGTATTAAGGTAGCAGAAGGACATTGGGCCTCCACTCAAGTACTCCCTTAATGCAAGAATACTTTCTTCTATTAAATTGACATTCTGTGATGCTGACCTTTTCAACGCAACTGCTGAAGACAAAGCGGGTGCATAAGCAAATGTGGTGAATAAAGCTGATGGTGCCCGGCTATCAAAAGATATAACGTCTGGGGTCTTAAAGGATTGAAGATAAACAAGTGGTCATCTAGCTCTGAAGCAACAAAGCCCACATGGAAGACGCACACCAGCTTGTGTGATCACAAGGTGCCAAAGGGATCAGTTATCAGGCATCAAAGAACAAAAAATCATAACATTTTGTGCTTGCCTCCATGATATGATCGCTGAAGACAAATGGGTGCATAAGCAAATGTGGCAAAGAAAGCTGATGGTGCCTGGATATCAAAAGGCATAGCGTCTGGTGTCTTAAAGGCAAACAAGCAGCCACTTAGCTCAGAAGCAACAAAGCCCACATGGAAGAACCACACCATCCCGTGCGATCACAAGGTGTTGAAGGGATCAGGTATCAGGCATCATCAGAACAAAAAATCTTACCATAGTGAATGAGGTAGGGGGGCGGGGTGCAGATTGGAGATCCAAAGCCCATTTGTCAGTCACCGGAATCCCCTTGCAGAGGGGTGTAGGGGAGGAGGCGAGCCAGTCAAGGTGTGATGTAGCAACAATGAAAAATACAACTTTCCTCTAGTTCCTAAATGCTTCATCCTCCTGCACTATCATGATCTGATTTCTACCTTGCAAGTCTGGCTAGACCAGAGGATGTACACTGGTGCAGATAGGAACCAGAAACATAGGGAAACCAGGGTGGATGAGCTCTTCAGGACCAGTGGTGAGAGTGGCACTACTAGACGCGTAGAGGGAGAGTAGGTTGGAAAGGAGGAATCGATTTCAAGGATCTGCATTTGACCTTGTTACTAGGGGGTGGACAACAGAAAAGTGGGTGAAGGGAGATGTCGGACAAGGCAAGATATGACAAAATAATAATTTATAAATTATCCAGGGTTCATGAGGGAGGGGGAAGCGGGGATGGAGGGGACAAAATGAGGACCTGATGCCAAGGGCTTAAGTGGAGAGGAAATGTTTTGAGAATGATGAGGGCAATGAATGTACAAATGTGCTCTACACAACTGATGTATGTATGAATTGTGATAAGAGTTGTGTGAACTCCTAATAAAACAATTAGGCCTCCACTTACTCAATGCAAGAACACTTTGTTCTATTAAATTGTCATTCCAGGATGCATACATTCCCGACATGATTGCTGAAGAAAAATGTGTGCATAAGCAAATGTGGTGAAGAAGGCTGATGGTACGTGGCTATCAAAGCGTCTGGGATCTTAAAGCGTTGAAGATAAACAAGCAGCCATCTAGCTGAGAAGCATCAAAGCCAACATGGAAGAAGCACACAGCCTGTCTGACCACAAGGTGCAGAAGGGACTGGTTATCAGACATGAAAGAACTAAAAATCATATCAATGGGTGCCCACCTCCCTGATACGATCAATGAAGACAAACGTGTGTGTAAGCAAATGTAGTGAAGAAAAGTGATGGTGCCCAGCTATCAAAAGATATAGCGTCTGTGTTCTTAAAGGTTCTAAGATAAACAAGTGGCCATCTAGCTCAAAAGCAATAAAGCCCACATGGAAGAAACACACCAGCCTGTGTGACCACGAGCTGTCGAAGGGATCAGGTTTCAAGCATCAAGGAACAAAAGATCATATCATTGAAAATGTGGGTGAGTGCAGAGTGGAGACTCAAAGCCCATTGGTAGCCAATCGGACACCCCTTAGTGAAGGGTTGTGGGGAAGAGATGAACCAGTCAGAGTGCAGGGTAGCAGCGATGAAACATATAACTTTCCTCTAGTTCTTAAATACTTCCTCTCCTCCACTATCATGATCCCAATTCTACCTTACAAATCTGGCTAGACCAGAGGATGTACATTGGTACAGATAGCAACTGGAAACACAGGGAATCCAGGACAGATGACTCATTCAGGACCAGTGGTGAGAGTGGCGATGCCTGGAGGGTGGAGAGAATGTGGGGTGGATAGGGGGAACTGATTACAAGAATCTACATATAGTCTCCTCCCTGGGGGAGGGACAGTTGAGAAGAAGGCGGTGGGAGACATTGGACAGTGTAGTATATGACAAAATAATCATAATTTATTAATGATGAAGGGTTCATGAGGTAGGGGACAGTGGGGAGGGAGGGGGAAAATAAGCAGCAGATATTAAGGGCTCAAATAGAAGGCAAATGTTTTGAGGATGATGATGGCAACAAATGTACATATGTTCTTGACACAATGGATCAAGAACATATTGTGATAAGAATTCTATGAGCCCCCAATAAAATGATTAAAAAAATAAGAAAAAAAGTAGTGATGAATGCATAAAGCACATTGGAAAGAATTGGAGGAAATTATACTAAGCGAAGTAAGCCAAGCAGAAAATGAGAAGTACTATATGAGTCTGATGAGGAAAGCTTAAAAAAAAAAAAGTGCAAAACGGGCTTAGGGAAAAAACTATTGTATATAAACATTCCTGGGTTCAGGTTCAGGGAGTATGGCAGGGACCAGACCAAATCCAGGAATACATATGGTAGACAACTAAAAAGGAAGGGGAAAGAGAGAAAAAACAAAAACAAATGAGTAGTTGGGGAACAGGGCACTAACTCCCCCAAGGGGAGTGTATTATTCATATCTTCTCAGGGAAAGAGGGACCAGACTACAAAGCGGTGCTCTAAGATGTGAATGCAACATACTGGCATGAAGCAGGGAACCAGTAGAGGGGTCTGAGAGACAGGCCCCAATCCCAACTATGTGGACAACCACCCCTGCCCCCTGAAGAATTTACCTTAGGGGCAGCACTGAAGCTACAGCTCAGGGAGAGGGACATGTCTGATCAGAGCACACAGGAGCAAATGAGGGGGGAGGAAGAGAGAGTGGAGCACATCCTGGCCCACCAAGACTTGAAGATGATATCCCTGCTCAGAGCAGCCAATAGCTAGAGAGGGCCATATGGTCAACCCCACTATGAGACATGACATCCCTCACTGGCCCATAGCCCTATAGGGGACAACACTGGATACACAGTGAGGGAATTATGCCTGATCAGACCCCACCACACCGAGGCAAAACACTAAAGGCGTGCAACAGAACAGCAAGGGGAGCAGAGCAAGGACGTCTCGAGGGAATACCAAAAATAGACTTTGGGGCCATGGTGTGGCACTCCATCAGACTCCACCAGAAAACACTCCTAAATGTCAATAGACCTTGAACTATTTTCTTTTTTGTTGCTTTGTTTTGCTCTGTCTTGGTTTGTGCATAGTATTATCTCTGCAGGTCTGTCTAGATAAAAGAGTCTGGATAAACAATCTGGAGGAGAAAACAACAGGACCGAAGGTTCCAGGGGACATAGTAGAGGGAGAGATGGGGGAAAGGAAGTGGTGTTAATAAATCCCAGGGACAATGGAATAACAAGTGATCCAAAATCAGTGATGAGGAGGGTGTAAAAGGCCTGGTAGGGCTTGTTCAAGGGTAATGTAACTGAGAGGAATTACTGAAACCCAAATGAAGGCTGAGCATGATAGTGGGACAAGATAAAAGTAAAAGGAAATAGAGGAAAGAACTAGAAGGCAAAGGACATTTATAGAGGTCTAAATACAGGCATGTACATATGCAAACATATTTATATATGACAATGGGGAAATAATCGATCTATGTGCATATATTTATAGTATTAACGTAGCAGATGGACATTGGGCATCTACTCAAGTACTCCCTCAATGCAAGAACACTTGTTCTATTAAACTGGCATTCCATAAGGCTCACCTTCCCAACACGATCGCTGAAGACAACACAGGTGCGTAAGCAAATGTGGTGAAGAAAGCTGGTAGTGCCTGGCTATCAAAAGATATAGCACCTAGGGTCTTAATGGCTTAAAAATAAAGAGGCCATTTAGCTGAGAAGCAATAAATCCCACATGGAAGAAGCACACTACCCTGTGTGATCATGAGATGTTGATGGGTTCAGGTATCAGGCATCAAAGAACAAAAATATTATTATCACTGTGAATGAGGGGCAGTGCAGAGTGGGGATCCAAAGCCCATCTGTAGGCAAGTGGAGATCCCCTCACAGAAGGGTCGCAGGGAGGAGATGAGCAAGTCAAGGTGCTGTGTAGCAATGATGAAACATGCAACTTTACTCTAGTTTCAATGCTTCCTCCTCCCCACTATCATCATCCCAATTCTACCTTACAAATCCAGCTAGACCAAAGGATGTATACTGGTACACACAGGAACTGGAAACAGAGGCACTCCAGGACAGATGACCCTCTCAGGACCAGTGGTGAGAGCGGCGAAACAGGGAGGGTGGAGGGACGGAGGGGTAGAAAGCAGGAACTGATCACAAGGATCTACATATAACCACCCCCTGGGGGACAGACAACAGAAATGTGCGTGAAGGAAGATGCTGGACAGTGTAAGACATGGCAAAATAATAATAATTTATAAATTTATCAAGGATTCATGAGGGTGAAGGGTTAGGAGGGAGGGGAAAAATGAGGAGCTGATACCAAGGGCTCAAGCAGAAAGAAATATTTTGAGAATGATGATGGCAAGAAATGTACAAATGTGCTTGACACAATGGATGTACGTATGGATTGTGATAAATGTTGTACGAGCCCTCAGTAAAATGATTTAAAAAATAAAAAGCAATGGATGGTAATTAAAATAGGAAAAATCCCACAAAGAATGGTGTCTTGCTAGGCACCCGGTTGAGTAGTACTGCCAATCCCATGGGTGTCAGGGTAGAACTGTGCTTCACAGGGTTTTCGATGGTGATTTTTCAGAAGTAGATCACCAGGTCTTTCTTTCAATATCCCTTTCAATGTGGGTGGACTCAAACTGCCAGCCTCGCAGTCGGCAGTGGGATGCGTCAACTGTGTGCACTTGCAGCACATTTCCCTTTCCACTGGGCAGCACGGATCTTGGAAGCAACATCCACAGTCATATTTATCTGGTGGCCTGCTTCTTGTGTGGTTCTTCTTATATTCCAAATAGGTATTCTGAAAATGTCCACTGCTGATAACAAGTTGATTCTGACTCACAACGACCATATAGGGCAGAGAACTACTTCTTTCGGTTTTTGAGGTGGAAAATCTTTACAGGAACAGACGGCTTCATCTCGCTCCCACAGACTGGCTGATGGGTTTGAACGACTGACCTAGATTTTAACAGCACCCAAACATAGCCACTAAGTACCACTAGGACTCCTTTAGACACATCCACACCACTCAGCAGTGTGAGAAAGCTGATGCCTGATATACAATGAGTCGAAGTCTCTCTGTCTTGAGATTTAGTAACACAAAACCTAGGAGCATAGTCCATTACAACTGGTAGAGATGTGTGGAGCCTGAGCTGGAGCAGCAGGGCCTTAGCACGTCTACTTGGTGGCTCTCTGGAAGGATGGAAGTCAGACTACTGTTTTTAAGTTATCACTTGCTTAAGTGGGTGGCTGTGGATGTTGAAGGTGATAAGGAATCTGGGGAAAGTCTTGTGAAGTAGCAAGTCCACTCAGGTCTATCACAGCATTAAGAACAAAGGACTCTGGGTTTCTTACAGAGGCCACAGAAAGCCATTATGGTGTCCAGCAAAATACACAGCAGAAAAAAGTATCAAACCAAAGATAGCGGGTTACCATCTTATATTTCCTTTTATCAAAGGCAGCCTCACCAGGAAAATCAAGATGGACAGTTGGGGAAAAAAAGAAAAAGCTGAATGATGCTTAAAGAGAAAGAACATTTGATAAATCCATTGTAGTGTCCACAATAGCAGTAAAAACTGCCACTGAAAGCGATCTGACTAAAATCTTATATTTGCCAAGGGCAGCCTCATTGAGAAAACAAAGATTACCAGCTGAGAGAAAGAGAAAGAAAGTTAAAATGTTAGCTAAATTGGAGGAAAATTCAGCGACAAAGGGAAGAAGCATGGTTGTTGTGCTTTGCAATATGCATTGTAAATTACAGTGAAACTTTACGCTAAAATTTGGAAAAGAATGGGCGCTACGCAGGGGGAAAGGTCATGCTATTTCTCCTTCTGTAGAATGAGTGTAAGACACTGAGTTCAGCCAACAAGCAAAGATATCCCTGTAGCAATGAGCCCATCTGGTAACCTAATCGACCTCAAGAATCATTCTCTTGTCAAATGAACCGGCAATCATTGGAGAAATGGCTGATTCTGGGGTAAATGGCAGCAATGTACAAGGTAAATCTGGAGTATCTCAGGAACCACGTAATAAAACAACCAAAACAATGATGGTGCAGTGCAAAAACTTAGCAGATAGGTTGACCTGTCTGGCACAATTTGAACACCAGAAATCTAAGCACAGTAATGAATTATAAACCTTTGGTAATAAATCGGAAATTCTTTAATTCCATAACAACAGGTAAAAACCCACTGCCTTCAAGTTGATTCTGACTGTTCGTGTCCCTATGGGAAGAGTAAAACTGCTCCCCATGGTTTCTTGGTTTCTTTTTTTACCCTAGAGTTCTGAGAGCGTACATGTTTATGGGAGCAATAGCTTGATCTTTCCCCTACAGAGAAAGATGGATGTGAATTGCTGACTTGTGGTTAGCAGTATCACACCAATCTGCACCACCAGGGCTCCTTATACCAATATGTGACACACGCCAACCGATAGATGGCATCGCCCTACTTTAATTAAAAAGGAAACAACAGAAAAGCACTAAGTCAAGGCATTTCTTTGAAACAGGGAAGAAGAGTCCCAAATAACCAGAAGCCTTGGGAATTTGGCAATACCAGACCAGCCCTACATGTACTTAAGGAAGTTTTCTAAATGGAAAGGAAAGAACATTAATCAAACACTCAAATGTACACAAAGGGGGAGGAAGGAGTCAGACAGAGATCTCAGAAAATAAGTACATATTACGACTACTGGATGTAGGGTGCACATTACTGTCACTGGAGGTTCACCAACAGAAAAAGGAGAGGGAACAGTAAACCAGGAATACTTAATATTTCACATTCATTGTTGATTGCATGCTAAATGTTACTGTAATTGCATGTTGTATAGTATAATATTTGTAGTAACCACTAAGAGAATATGTAAAGAGGAATTAAAGCTCATAACAAAAGATGCTAAATACAAAAAATAACAGGAAAATTGATAAAAAGAGAAACCAGATAAAAGAAACTCAAAACCCAATTAGCTAAAAGAATGAAGAAAATGTAAATAGCCAAAATATTTACACAAAAGGCAGAGTGATAGACTGGATAAAAAACATGATTCATCTTTTGTTACCTACACAAAACACACATTCACATTAGGACACAAACTGACTGAAAATAAAGGATGGAAAAAATGTTCCGTGCAACCAGCACCCAAAAAAAGGAGTGTGGTCATACGGATAAAGGCTATTACATAATAAAAGGGCTAATACTTCAAGAAGATACAACAATTATTAGCATATATTCACCTAACCTGTCAATAAACATGACACAAACATTAATATCAAAGAAAAAATTACAGTGCCGCTATTAATATTTGTAGTTTTGAAACCTTCAATTTCAGTTCTCGACAGAACATTTAAAAAGTGAATCAATAAGGACATTAAGAACATAAAGAAAATCATAAGCCAATTTAACTTAGAACACTCCATCCATCATCAGCAGACATTTTCACAGGATAATTTTTCCAGAACCAACTACAGATTAGGCCACAAATCTCAAGTTTTAAAACATTAAAATCATACAAAGCATACTTTCTGACCATAATGGTATGAAGTAAGAAATCAATCACAGGAAGAATAAAAATGAATAATTATTATTATACCAAAATTAAATATTGTACGACTAGAAAACAATTTCTCTATGTAAGAAATTAAAAGTGAAATAAAAATATACTTGGTATCAAATATAAAGGAAAGCACAACATACCAAATCCTTTGGGACACAGCACAAACCATTCTCAGAGGGAAATTCATAGCAATACATGCCCATATTTAAAAAGATGGATGAAAATCAATTGTTTAAATGAAAACTTGAACAAAAAGGAAAGGAAGAGCAAGAGGCCAAAGATACTAACTGAAATGAATAATAAATACCAGTGAGAAAGAAATGAAATAGAATACAGTTAAACAACAGAAAAAAATCAATCAAACCAGAAGTTGGTTCTTTGAAAAGAATCACTGAAACAAACTACTGGATATACTGGGGGGGGGGGAGGGCAAATAATCAAAAGAAATGAATCTGGAGACAACACAACATATTCATTGAATAAAGAATCATAACACTATGAAAAAGAACTGCAACAGATTTGAAAGTGCAGATGAATGGGACAAATTCCTGAAAATATACGACATACCTAAACTAATATGAATAGAAATAGGTTTAAGCAGAGTAATTATGAAATAAGCAATTCAGAATGTGATTAACCCCCTGCTCCACCCCTTCAAAAAAGACCAAAAATATATATAAAAAGAAAAGTCAATGGCAAGATGGCTTCACTGGGATATTTCATAAAAAATTCAGAAGTGCTGACACCAGTTCTATAGAAACTTTTAAAAACATTAAAGAAAGGGGACTAGAACATGTCCAACTGAACACATACACACAGGTAGATCCTTATGTAACAACCAGGATAGACTAGGCCCTAAGAAAAGACAGGTGGCCTGTGATCTCAGACAATGGCTTGAAAGTGAAGTAAAAGGAGGCTTCCACATATCAGAGACTGTGGGAGCAAGCAGAGAAGGGAAGGAAAGAGCAGGTCCACTGAAGAGGCGCCCAGTGGTCTCCTGCTACCCATCTGTAGCTCCATTCTGCACTGCTGGCTACAGCAACCCAGCTCCACTCCTCAAAGACTATCATTGTGAGCAGGGTCCAAAGCTTCACGTGTAATAAGCACGCAGGTCCCATGTGGCTTCCAGCTCTCCAAGCAAGCTGGCCTGCACAGTTCCCGGAGCATAGGTCCCAAAGGACCAGCCTAGGCTATCCCAAGGACAAACTTGGCACCATGATGGTTTTCCTGAAGATTGCCTGTGCTTTGACGGACTATGTTAAGATGCTCTTGGCCTTAGGGAAGAATACACTCAAGTACAGTGTTCCTCCCCCTCCCAACTTTTCTTAGTACAGCCTTTTACTGCCCAAAGCCTTTTTTTCCCTCTCCCGTCCCTCTTCTATTATTCATTTCTGGCACTACTCAACAAAGTCATCGACTCCCACAAAATCTAGCAGCCCTCCCAACCGTAATACCCGGCCACGATGCTGCAGTGGCAGCAGTCACTCCTGATTCATCAGAAGAAGGATTAACAAATGAACAACACTCAGATCTCAAGGAATTTTCTTAAAAAGAACAGGCTCTGAAACTATCATAAATTGAATTCAGAAAAATGTTGTCATGTACTTTCAACAAAGAGTTTGCGAGAACAATGGTCAGAATAGAAAAGCTAGATATCTTCAACAAAAACCTCTAAAAAGAAATGCAGAAAATATTAAGATAAGAGAATTAGGCAACAATTTAGAAGAACAGAGTAAGAGAATTGAAGAAATGGAAAGCTGAATTGGTGAGTTTGAAGGCATATCTCTTAACTCCAATTTATGAGTGATACAATCAGCTAAAAGAACAAAAGAATCTGAAGAAAACATAAGAATGAAGTGGGATTCTATCCATATAAGAAATTCTGGAATAATACTTCCTTAACAGAACAGAGGAGGAGAAAATAATTCTCCAGGAAGCAGAGAGAACCCAAAACACCACAGATCCCAAAAGAAAACACTGGAACATATTGTCGTTGAAATTTCCAAGACAGAAACAATTAGCAGGCTGAGAACAGCTTGGAAAAATTGTTTTAATTCATTTACAAAAACACTTTTATTGGCATATGACTCACATGCCATACAATAGCTCAACTATATTAAGATAAATTGTAATAATCATTATCACCACAATCAATTTTAGAACATTTTTTCTTTATTGTATTCATGTTATTTCCCCCAACCTCCCCTGCCATAGCCCCCAAAACCATTGTCTATATAGATTTAGTTATCCTGGATTTCATATACAGAAAAATGTATTTTTAAAAGCCTAACAACAATAACAAAGAAAACAGATTTAAAAAAGCTCTAGAAAAGAAAGCAGAGGTTAAAAGAACTGGAATATATTTAAAATGAGTCAAAAGGGAGATGTATAAATTTTAACTTAAATACATCTGCAATAACCAATTTTACAATGCTATCTGTCTGATAACAGGGCTGTTCACATCCCATGGCTCTGGTCAGAGAGGATTCCCCAGAGCTTGCAAATGTTATCCACAACCTTAAAACCAGGTGTTCATAATTGAAGCTGATATCATTCCCTCCTTCAGATTTGAATTTCATGAGTTAAAATCCTAGGACCTTACAGGCTGGTGTGCTTCTTCCACATGGACTTAGTTGATCCCTCACTTAGATGGCTGTTTAAGACCAGCTTTTAAGACCCCAGAGGCTATTTTTTTCTGATAGGTGGGCACCATCTAGTTTCTTCATTACACTTTCCTATAGCATTCATGTCTTGAGTGATTTCTTCATGAGGACGAGCATCAAATAGGGCCATTTCATAAGAACTAATTGTACTTAGATTGAGGCTAGAATTAAGTGCAAGCGCAAAATCCATTCACATATTTATGGTTCATCTGGCTCTGGTTCACCTCAGAGATATAATTGTTATTTTCTGTTAGAGAACATTATCAATCATCCCCTTGGGCATAAGGCAATTTTATTGATAGTGTAGTTAATTTAGCCAATGGTATAGAATTTAAAACAAAAATATGTCTTGTAAATTTAAATTTTATGTTTTCTTCCCATTGTCTCTCTTTTGTTGCCTTTAATAGATATTTTTATTAATTTATTTCTATTACCATCCTTTTTGTCTTTTTTCTCATATTTTTCTGTGTTACCAATGTTCTTAGGAACCAAGACACCGCTCCTCTATCTGTCTCTAGGTGGGTCCGCCCACATGCAGATACACCCACATGTGAGTACCGTGAGTGAACATTGTTACCCATGCTGCACCATGCTTTAAGACAAAATTTCATTTATTTGTCAACAGAAATAAATATTTCAAACAAAACAAAACTGTAAACCAATATCCCTTATGAATATAGGGGCAAAATCTCAAAATCCTGGCCAACAGAATCCAACAATCTATCAAAAAGCTAAGCAAAAGAACCACAGCAGGTGAGATTGGTTCCAGGGATGCAAAGATGGTTTGAAATGAGAAAAATAATGAATGTGATCTACCATATAAAAAAGAAAAACAACCACATGAGCATTTCAATTGATTCAGAAAAGGTATTTGATAATATCTAACAGCCATTCTAGATACAAATACTAAAAAATAGGAATCGAAGGGAAATTCTCAATGAAATCAGGGACATATATGAAAAACCAACTGCCAGCATCTTACTCAATAGGGAGAAACTGAATTTTTTTAAAATCTGGATGAGAAAGGCCAATCAGCTGCAGACAGACATGGACAATGGCCAAAGCCACCAAAGGAAATGGCCCGATGGAAAAATGTCCTAGACAACAAATGGTATGGCCCGGACCCCATATTAATCAGGTCCAGGGGAGCAATTTGTGTTTTTCTACAGAAAGAAGAAAACCCCATCTGGGTGCCAGAGAGACTGGTGAGATTAATTAAGGAAGATGAAGATCGTGCGAGCAGGAAGAATGAAGAAGATGATGATCAACCTAATAATGTTGCTGATACTGATGGTAATATGGACCCCAATAGTTAAAGGAGTTTTTTTATGGGCCATAGCTAAAACTTGGCCTGTACCTATTCCCATACACTCGAATGCGTCAATATTACCCTTATTCTTATCAACGCAATGTGATTTGGGAATACCATGTATTACGCCTAGAGGGGAGCCTCCTAAAGTATATAATGCAAGCAATTTTACATTGGCATATAGTTTGTGTTTTACCACCATCAATACTAGTGCACCTTGGATATATGTAAGAAATGGATCTTAAGTCAATTGGGTGGATCCTTCTGGAGACTCTACATTTAATAATATTATATCCACCCTTATGAAAGTTGCACAAGGTGCTACAGGTGGAAGTGGCACCTCTGAGAAAGGAAAACGTGTAAATACAACAACACTTATGGTGATTCGTGAAGGATCCAGGCCCCCTGGGCCCATTAATGGATCAGTAGTGCCACCTAATGTGACCAGACGTGTCATATTACCTAGTTGCTCACCTGAAAAAAGTTTTCCGCCTACTTTTACTCAATGTCAGTCTCCAAATTATCGGAGCAACCCTATTAAACCAGGTTTTGATATGACTCCGACTTTAGGTAAAGCAAAATGGAATAGTAATACTAATACCACTGGTCCTGATAATACCTGGCCATGGTATGAATGGATGGTATATAATCAACGTGGAGCATCTATGATAGTAACTCCTTTTGCAAAAATGTTTGGAATTAATGATACTTTATACAATGTCACTGGTGTATACAATACCACTACAAAGAGGCTGAAAGTAAATACTATGGTTAATATATCAAGAGTGCAATTTCAGCCATCACCTGTTTGTGTCCAGCCCCCATTTTTCTTTCTGTTAACATTCAACTTTAGTCATGCAAATGATACATTTTGGGAAGCTTCATGTAATAGCTTTAGCAGTCAGTGTTGGCTTGCTGAATGTTGGAATGGCTCTGAGCCATTTGCCTTGATAGTAAAGATTCCCACTATGATACCTGTACCGGTTGAAGCAGATCCCAATACTTTTCCTATTGCTACACTTTATAGATATAAAATAGATTTTGGCATTACCGCAGCAATTATTACAGCTATTACTATCTCAGCTGCAGCAGCGGTTACAGCAGGATTGGCTATGTGTAATCAAGTAATGACAGCAAATGTCATTAGCAATATTACGCAATCTACATCAGAAGCTTTATCTACAGTCCATATGTTGGATGCTCGATTAATGTCTGGTTTACTGTTAGTGAACCAGAGAGTTGATTTATTACAACACCAAGTGGATACTCTTACGAGCATGGTGCAATTAAGTTGAGTTTCTTCAACACCTAATTTGTGCATAACACCTTTAAAATTCTTGAATGAGTCTTCTTTTAGCAGCAAGAATATATCCCAGTATCTTACAGGACAATGGACAGCTGAGCTGGAAGAACTTCAAGAACAACTCCGGATGCAGATTATGACTCTTAATGGCACAAGAATGAAACCCATAACTGTTGGAGATTTTACTTCTTGGCTTTCTACTGCCTTTTCCTACTTTAAAGAGTGGGTGGGGGTGTTTACATTTGCTGCAATAATGTGCTGTGGAGGAGTGTTGTTGCTATGGTTGCTCTGCAAGCTTAAAGCCCAGCAAAAACGTGACAAAGTCATCATCACGCAGGCGCTCTTAGCGATTGAGCGCGGTGGTTCCCATGATCTTTGGCTTTCTTTGTTAAGAGAAAATTAACCCCCATAAGTTGTCAGCTCCTGCACCCCAAGGGAATTGTCCCATTGCACTGGGAAGAGTGACAGAAATTGGATCTTGGTCAGCCCTTGCACCATGTGGAGCTTTGCTCATTGCACACATTAGGGTGACCAGATTTGGGTTTTTATATCCATCTTGATCTCCTGGGGCTGCTGGAGGCTCCGGGATGGATCGATGGACTTTATATCCATCTTGATCTTTTGGAGCTGCTGGAGGCTCTGGAATTGATCGATGGATTAGGCTTAAAATAAAAAAGAAAGGAGGAGATGTGGGAAGCCATAGCTCTCGCGAGATGTGGGAAGCCACAGCTCTCGTGATGTGGGTAGCCGCAGCTCTCGCCGCCATTACTAGATGGCGCCGGGCAGTCAGGGCGGTGGTCCAACTAAGTGATAAACAACCACTTAGCGCATGCGCGATGCTGAGATGACGTAGTCATAACTCCACCCTGGAGTATGCAAACAAAGGTTCTGGCGAACTCACCAATCAATGCATGAGGTTTTGGCAAATGCACCAATCAGGGCACAGCACGTCCCCATAGAGCATATATAAGCAGCAGTAGTTTGGGGTTTCGGGGTCTTTTACCGCATTATGAAAAATTAAATGCTTGTGGAAGAATCCTGTTGTGGTGCGTCTTTTCTTGCTGGCGAGACCTGGCGCGCGACAATCATGATTTTGAGTTTTGCCCCACATTTCCCTTCTACTCTAATCAAGCCCTTCTAATGTGATCTCTTTCATAGCAGTCGATAGTGAGAGCTAGGCACCATCTAGTTCTTCTGGTCTCCAGTGGTGGAGGGTGATCGTTGCTTGAGTCACTAGTCATTGATTCATTGTGCCCAATCAGTTCTCCTCTTCTGCTGTCCTCTGGATGGGGAGAGACCAACTGTTGCCCCTTTCCTGATTGCTCAGGAACTTTGAAAATCCCAGAGACGATGGTCCTGATCCCCCAGCCTCAACAACTCATTCCCTCACAGTTTTTGCATCTGTCTCAGAGATTTTTTCCACCCCCACCCCGTTTTATGACATTGGTCCCTGTATGCTCCACCATATACCTGGATCTATTTAACAACCTAGGTCAATACATTCTATAAACTTTTCAATGGCCGAGGATTCTGAAGAAGATTGCCAGGTTTCTCTTTCACAGCTCCTCTAAGTGGGTTGGGAATAGCAGAGCTCATTAACTGTTTACACCCCTAGATACTTCTTACTCTTAGAAAACTCACTGTCATCGAATCCATGCTGACTCACAGCCAACTTATAGGGCAGCGTAGAACTGCCCCTGTGAGTGTCTGAGACTCGAACTCTTTATGGGAGCAGAATGCCTTATCTTTCTCCCACAAAGCAGCTGGTAGTTTCAAACTGCTGATATAGCAATTAGCAGCCCAACTTGTAGCCACTAGGCCACAAAGGCTCTTTTTCTTCTTAGCAAAGAGAGGGAAAATAAGCAAACGGAACATTCCCCTGGTGCTTCCCGTGGATGCTGCGATGGGAGCTGGATCCTGAAGGCCCGGATTGGCTGAAGCTCCATTTACACAGGAACACATGCCTCCCTTGTTAGTATTTGCATTGGGTAAGCCATTTCCTGCGCTGACATTTTGCATCTAGTTAAATGCCAGCAACTCCAGAGAGATATAGCTTTTACCTGTGGCTCTGCCCTTCTGGACAAGCCTTTGGTGCTCGATGGGGCTACTTTCAGTCTATGATCTTACATGTCCTTTTGGATCCCTTCGTCTCTTGTTTTTGTTTTGATTAACACAAACTGGATGAACAGCTTCAGGCTTAATATAATCGCTGCTGAATATTTCATTGGGAAATGTTGTTAAGAAGGCAGTTGGCATCCATGATCTAAGTGTATGCATAGAGATTTCTTTTCAGATGGTAAAGTGGCTTTGAATAATTATTGTTATTATTAGTGAATTAAAGACAAATGTGCCTCAAAATGTGAACATTAGGGGTGTGTGTGTGTGTGTGTGTGTGTGTGTGTGTGCATGTTTTAAAGAGCACATGGCTTGGTGATAGAGAGGGCAAAGCACTGGTGAGGAGCACATGAAAGTGTTCAGAGAGATGACAAAGGGTAGTGATGAAACAAAACAGATTCCAACCTCAAATCCTCTGCTCCCTGCCTCAGAGGGAGGTCGCAACAAGGAGCAGAAAAGCCAAGGGCATTTCCTGCCCTCTCACAGCTGGCAAGCGCCACAGAAGGCACGGGGTTTTAATGCCGAGGCTTTGCTGCTGTGAGGCAGGGAGGGGGGGCTTGCCATAGTTTCCACACGCTGACATCACAAACATACCGCAAGTGGGTGCCTTTAACACACCAAAGTCAATGTTCTCACAGCACCGGAGGCTGACAGCATCATGCCAGTGCACCAGCTTGATGGGCACGCTCTCTTTGTCCATCCCTGGGGGCTGAGGGCTGGTGGGCGGTATTCTTGTTTTGGCTTCAATGACCTCCATGGTTGGTGGTCCTTGGAGCTCTCTGCATGGCAGCTGCCTTCTTCCTTTGGAGTTGGTTTGCTTCAGTGTTGAATTGAATCCTTTTGTATCAGCCAAGTCATTGGTGTAAGGTACAGCCTCTTTAAGTCACAAAGAAAATCTCTGCCCAGGTGGGATTACATCCACAGTAAAAAATCCCACTCCTGTAGAGCTCACTCCAGCTCATCATGGCCCTCTCCAGGGGGGTTCCATGGCTGGGCATCTTTATGGAAGCACACAGCCACAGTTTTTCTCCAGAGAAACAGCTAGTGGGTTCTGAACTACTGACCTTGTTGTGAATAGCCCCCTTCTTAACGTGTGCGCCAGAAGCCCTGCTCTGCGGTTTGATGAGCAGCCCTTCTGGCCATTGCTAAGGGCTACATGGCAAAGCCATTTGGTACAAGCAACGTTGTCATCAGCAAAGAATGAGTTTAGCTGGCCTCAGTAGGATACTCAGCCGGGAAGTGATAAACTGCTTGGCTTGGGTTTTATGCAGGAGAACCATGGGAGTTGAGATGTGCAGTCTCTTGATTTGAACCCAGACACTCTATCTCCCAGCCTGAACTCTCACCATCATACTCAACTTTTGGGGGTCAAATGTTTGACTCACCTGAGAGATGTGCAGGTGAAAGCTTGCCCCAGGAACATCTCCCTCTCATCCCTGTCATCTCAGAGAGTTCTCCAGATAAGGATTGGTGGTTCATGTGAAGGGACATATTGTAGCATTTCCCTTGCACTCCTCAAAGGCAAGAAAATGACCCACAGCACCTCGAGTTGCCAGCAGTGTCAAAGGGGATGTGCTCCTTGAGACTCAAGCTGAGTCCCCAGGAGACGAGCTCTCAACTGTGGAATTAGCGCTTTTGAAAAGGGGCAAATCTTCCAGCAGTTCTCTCTTCAGAGGCCTGGCCGTACGCTCTGCAGACCTGTGGGCACGCTCACTCTGGTGAACCCAAATTCTTGGGAGAGGCTGATCTGTCCCTAGAAAACTGGCCACATGCAAAAGCATAGAGACCAATATCTGCCTCCTGCTGGAAGGATCTGGAAGGAGAAGGGTGGCTGGAGTCCTCTAGGAGGGAAGTTGAGAGCCAGGAGAGGCAGCAAAGCCACAGTTCCAGCAGGTGGTGTCCTAAGGCTAAGGGAGCTTGCCAAGGATCAAGTGAGTCCTGGAGGTGTCTGCAGCCCATCTTGCTGAGGGCCTCCATTTATTTCATATATCTATGGATAATGGGAAGGGGCCCCAAGGCCCGCTGGCTGACCTCATATGATACGCCGTGAACTATCCACCTTGGCATCCTCCAAAGTCTCTGAAAGCTGCAGCCCCTCCCACCCACTGGCAGCCTTCTTGGACAGGATCTCCTCCACACTGCTGCAACCATGGGCTCACACACAAGGACCATTGTGAGGACGGTGCAGGACCAGGTGGTGCTTCAATCTCTTGTGTGTACTTTTGCTATGAGTCAGGAGCTCACTCAATGGTATCTAACAAGTTATTGTGAGATGACATAAGAGGACTTCGTGGAGGCCCTTCCAAGAGAGGGTTGGAACATAGCATGGTAAGAGGCCTGGTCAGGAATGTGCTCATTGTGCTCATTGTTTCCATCCCCTTCTCCCGGAAGCCAATGCTCTAGGGAGGAAAGGCAGGCCCAGAGACAGGGAAGGGCTAGGGAAGAGGGAGCGATAGGAGAGCAATAGAAAAGACAGGTTACTCTCCCTCATTCCCAGTATAGCTCCTCAAACCTCAGGTAAAGCCTCTGATTCTGAGGCTGAGGCTTATACTAGGATCAGACTGAACATTTAATCCCTCAAGCTGCCTGGAAAGTGTGGGAGCTGATTAAGATGGCAAGAGATGAAGAAGGAAGGAATCTACTGGTTACAGATGTGAAAGCACCTGTTAGTGAAGCCTTCTCAGTTTCTTATTGCCTTATCAATGTCATCAGTCCACTTAATGTACTCACTTTCCAAACGCCTATTAACCAATTGTACATACCTTGAGTTCTTTCTAGGAGGCAATAATAATAATTCTCATTTCCGAGTTGAGGCCACAGAAGTTTGGACAACTTCTGGTTGTTGTTGTTGCTGGCAGGTGCTCATCAAGTTGGTTCCAACTCATAGCAACCCCTGTGCATACCGGAAGGGAGCATGGCCCCGTCCTGTGTCCCCCTCTCTGAAGGGCACTTGCCTCAAATCTTTAAATTCAAAGCTTCTTGTTTTGTCAAATGAAATCATTTCTTCAGTCAATCTCAGAAATCTTTATGTAAAAACGTTGGAAACGCCTTTCACTCAAGGTCTAGGGAGGCTGAGTAAGGTGGGAGGGGCTCCAGGACAGATGGTGGGAATCACTCCTGCAGGTGGGTGGTAGGTTGGCGAGGCCAGTCTCACTTGCCTCCCTGGTGACTGACCTCAACCAGCAATGTGCAGCTGGACACATGGCATGAAGTGACCTCTGGTCTTCGTGGCGGTGGATGCCAGTAGACCGTCAGGTATGGGAGACCCATGAGAAAATAGGTTACTTTTCTCTTTCTCTCCAAGTTTCTCTGTGATCTCTTTATGCTGCCTGAGCCCGCATGCATACTGACAAAGGCAGACATGTGCACACACATGGCAAAGTAAATAGAGACGCCCACATTCACAGACGTATTCATCCACGTGCAAATAGGCACATATGTGCACATGCATGCCAAAGCAGACACAGACATCCATGAATGCACATGTATTCGTGAAAGTTGATTTTCATGGGGAAAAAGATCAGATCTATCACTGTCAAGTCCACTCCAACTCAAAGCAACTGTAGAACACAGAGGAGAACTGCCCCATTGGGTTTCCAAAGCTGTCATCTTGTCAGACACAGTCAGCCACCACTTTCTCCTGCAGAGCAGCTGGGGTTTTCCAACTGCCGACCTTTCACTTAGTAGCCGAGCACTTGCTGATTTTCATAGGAGTCTGGAAATCAGTTTCATTGCCTGCTAGTCACACCTCCTCTGTGAGTTAGCACAGCCTGGTAAGCTTGGAAGGAGAAAAATCTTCCTTCCCGAGGTAGTTGAGTGGTTTTCCCCTGAGGAAATGGTTCAGAAAAATATTTCCTTCAAGAAATCAGAACACTCTTGAAGAGAAATTTCCTGCCAAAACATTTGTTTGCTTGACACTGAGACAAGTGAAGCAGCCCCCTGACTTCCCCCTTGGGTCCTCTTTCTCATCATGACTGCTCTGCTCAGCTACAAGGCTCCAGGTCCTGGGAGCAAGGGTGCCCTTCTATTTGGAACCTCACAGGGCTACACTGTGAGTCAGGGAAAGACCTGGAAACTTGAGCATCCTGAAACGAGGCCTGCATAGCAATATCATCTGTCATCAGGCTCATCATTTCTCTCATTTTTTGTAAGATCATTGAGCCCTTGGAGCCCTGAGAAGTTCTCTCAGAGGAAGCCATCCTCCTCCCATGAATCCAAGAGGGACTGCTTAAAGATTGTTGTCTTCTACTTACAGGAATACCAGCAACCAATTGCCATTGAGTCAACTCGGACTCATGGAGAGCCCAAGTGTGTTAGAGAAGTCCGGTCCCTAGAATTTTCCATGGCTGGGGTGGGTTTTTTTCCAGAGGCATATCACCAGGCCCTTCTTGGAAGGCACCTCTGGGTGAACTCAAACCTTTAACCCGTAGTTCGCAGCCTAGCTCATGAACAATACCATCCAAGGACGGTACAGTTACTTGCTAATGGTCACCTGCAGTAGATGAACCGAGGTCAAGTAACTGCCTGAGAAACATCAACCAGAGGAAAGCAGAGTGAACCCCAGGGTTCTTGGGAAGAGGGCCAGAGAGAGAAAAAGGAGAAAACAGCTTTCTCGGGACATCAGAAAGGAAAGGACTCCACTTTGTGGATGCCATAGAACAATCCCAAGCCAAGCATGGGTGAGAAACAGACCCCACCCAAACCCAGCGGGCTGGATTCTGTCGCCAAGTGTTGAACACCAGACATGGATATGACAGAGCCGCTAGTCGTCCGTGGAAAGAAACTGTTTGCCCATTGTCTGGTAGTTTTGTAGCATTTGAACAACCAGGCCTCTGCTGCCTCTTCTGGCCTGAAATATAATTGCAGCCATAACCGCCCAGCGTTTCAATGGGTAGAACTCCCTGGGGAGGGCTAACTACCCAAATCATTTGGGAGATCCTTTTAGGATTGTCCAGGAGATCTTTCTTTGGCTGTGTCTATAATATGAACGATGGTGTCTTTGTTTTAAAAAAAGAAAGTTTTTATTGTAAGGTGGGTTAAGGTTTACAGAGAAAATCAGCTTTGCACGTAACAATTTATACACGTTTTGTTATGTGACATTGATGACAATCTCCTGCAATGTAATATCACTCATGCCATTGAAACTCTGCTTCCTGTTTTCATTCACCCTTCTCCCCTAACCTTGCCTGCCTTTTGAATTTGGCCTTGGGCAAATACTGCCTATTTACTTTTGAATGGTTGATGGTTCTGAGGAATGTGTGCTCCTCAGTGCTATGATTCATTTTGGTGTAGTTGTTCTTATCAGGTGCCATTGAGCCAGTTGCAACCCACATTGACCCTATGCCAAACAGACAGAAACACTACCTAGCCCTGAATAATTCTCCTAATTGTTCCCAAGCTTGAGCCCCTTGTTTCAGTCACTGTCAATCCATCTCCTTAAGGGGCTTCCTCTCTTTCACTGTCCCTCTACTTCACCTGGCATGATGTCCTTCTCCAGGGACTAGTCTCTCTTAATAACATGACCAAAGTATGTGAGAGGAAGTCTCACCATCCTTGCCTTTAAGGAGCCCTCTGACCATACTTCTTCTAAGACAGATCTGTTTGTTCCCTTGGCAGTCCATGTTACTTTCAATATTCTTCACCAGCACCACAATTCAGACATATCAATTCTTCTTCAGCCTTCCTTATTCAATGTCTGACTTTCACATACTTATGAGGCAATTTAAATTACTATGGCTTGGGTAAGGTGCACCTTAGTCCTCAAAGTAACATCCTTGCTTTTTAGCACTCTACAGACGTATTGTGCACCAAATGTATCCATATGGAATGCGTCATTTGATCTCATGATTGCAGCTTCCAAGAGCATTGATTATAGACCTCATCAAGACAAAAAATCCGTGACAACTTCAACAAATAACACCAAGTAAAAAAAACAACAAACTTCTCCATTTATCATGGTACCTATTGATCTAGTTGTGAGGATGTGTGTCTTCTTGACATTGAGTTGTAATCCATACTGAGGGCTGCAATCTTTTCTCATAAGGTTCACTTTATAAACCTGTCTATTTTTCAGGGGGTTGAATTCAGTTCCAGACCTGAAGGGTGATGAAGGACCATAGTAGTGGGGATCTCACTAGTCTATCTAACCAATAAACCTCATCTTTTACCATTATTATTATTACTATTGGTAGTAGTAGTATGACTTTCAGTTTTCTTACACATTACTCCCCACTCTATCTAGGACCATGTACCACGATCCCTTTCAGAGCAGCTGTTTGTCATAGGCAGGCACCATTTAGTTCTTCTGACCTTAGCATCATAGAGGCTGAGGTACGCATAGTCCATTACTGATTTGGACTAATTGTTGCCAGGCATCTTGAGCTTCTTCAATGTTATTCGCTCCAGACAGGGTGCAATAGTTTATTGTGCCAGCCTGGCCGATAAACACAAGTAGGATTAATCAAAGGACAGAGGGATAAATGGCTTCGTGAGCCTCGCCTTGCTTGTTCTATGCCTCAATTTAAAGGGGTACACTACCTGTGGGATGCCTAGCTTGTGGACTCTGTCGCTGTAAGTTGAGGTCCATTTAATCCCACAGGATTGGAATGTTCGTCTCTGGAGCTGGGGACCAACAGTTGGTGACAGTTGGTGACTTGCCTTGCTGTTTGCTGCCTGGGTATATATAGCCCAGCTCTCTCTACAGAAAGGGACTGGCAACTGGCGGCTCTCAAGCCTTAAAGGACTGCTAGTGTCTCACTGTTTTATAATTTAACTGTTAGTTTCTTGTGTTATCTATCTGTAATTAATTTAGTGGTTCATTTCTTGTATTGCATATCTAGCTTTAAAAATATATTTATATATAATTACTAGCAATATGGTTTTGTCTCTCTAGAGAACCCTGTCCAACACATAGGGTGAGACCAAGAACCGACTTTTAGTTTGCTACTCACTAGCTTTTGAAGACCCCAGTCACTTCCCTGATGGATATAGAACATTGTCTTTGTGAGCTAGTTTGTACCAATTGATCTTGAGGTCTCTCAGAGCTATGTTCCTGATCCCCGATATTTAGGACACGCTCCCTCAAGGGGTTTTGTTCTAGCTAAGACATTTCCTAACTATGCCTCCTGGATGCACTATTATATTCATGGTCATATTTGTAGTATATGCTAATATGTATATAGAACTATTCTCTGGCAAACCTATATTTATTCATGGGGCTATTCCCATTCCCCTTCCCACAACTGCTCAGATTTTGTGGTTTTTCTATCTATCTATTTATCTCTCTAGCTATCCTTGTATGTTATTGTTATTATTGGAGTATTTATCTCTGTTGCCTTTAATGCTTGTAGTCTACTGAGAAAGGATAGTGTTTTGATGTTCCAAATGTTTCCCCATTTTCTGGGTTACATGACACAAACCAATAGAAGAAGAGAAAAGAAAAAAATTTAACCCAAGTAATAACACCAACAATAAAACCAATTTAGTCTTTTGGTTAAGAATTAGTCAGCCTTTCCCACTCCTCGGCTAACCCTTGAAAGAAAATGAATGAGATAAAAGACCATAGGGAGGAAGAAAGCAGAGTGGGAGGCAAGGGAATAAAGAAAGAATGTGGCAGGGTTGTGGGAACAATTAATGTGGACCTTCTTTGATGTGTATTAAAAATAATATTGACTGGTTTTTTCAATACTCACCAAAAATTATTTATATCAATCAAGACAACCTCACTACCCTGGAATCAATTCTGACATATAGCAACCCTTTGGACAGAGTATAGAACTGCCCCTGTGGGTTTCCAAGGCTGTAAATCTTTACAGGAGTAGAAAATCTCATCTTTCTCCTGTGGAGTGGGGGTGGGGGGAGTTTCGAACTTCTGATGTTGCAGTTAGAAGTCCAACTCATAATCTACCTCACCAACAGGGCTCCTCCTTTCATCATTAATCTAGACTGTTTGACCTTCTTGGCTTACTGGGTTTGGTTTTCTCGCTTTGGAAGACATGGTACCAAAATACACGCAATTTCCTAGCCCCCCAAAAAATCAAAAGTAAGCAAAACAAAACAGGAAAAACTAGCATCCCAATCCAAACTAACTAACCTATTTAGCCATATAGATAAAGGATACTTGTAGCCAACCTCTGTTTTGGGGGCAATAGGGATGGATGGGGACTGTGGTTAACAGGCACGTGTCAGCTCATCCACAGGGGACATTCAAATTCTAGCTCCAGACTGTTGTTGCCTTGGGGAAATGCAAGGATTTTAAGGCCTGATTTTCTGTTTGTAACTGAGATGCTGAGAATATAAAATTCGATGTGAAATCGTCAACTTTTCAAATATTGGCTCACATTAGTTAAAACCACTTTTCAGGCTGCTCATCATCATACTAGCACATCATTAGGCTAAAATCATATCAAAGACGTCTGGTTTGTCCCCTGTGCCCTTTAAGGACAACTGAAACATAAGGACGGGAATGGGACATTCATTCTTCCTCTAGACCCTCACCCTTTGCCTCCATCGGCTGGCGTTCATAGAAGAGGCAGACGGTTTTGTTCAACTTCAGCATAATCAGAGTCCTGAGAGTTAAACACAATACATATATAATTTCATACTAGTCGTTTTAATATTAGCCCAAACAAAACCAACAAAAACCCAACCCATTGCTGTTATGTTGGTTCTGGTTCCCGAGGACCCCCTGGGTGCCAGGGAGAAACTACACATCACAGGATTCTCAAGCCTGTGGGCTTCTAGAAGCAGGCCATTAGTTATTTCTTCTGAGGGGTGCAGCTGCCCACCTCTTGATACGTTGAGTCCTTAACCATTTGTGCCACCCAGGGTCTCCCAGTCTTCGTATGTGACCCCCAAATTCCTTGACAGGTTACCTATAGGAAGGTAGAGTCTATGCCCTTTCCCCTTAAATTGGGATGTTCCATGACCTCTGTGACCAATAGATTATGGAGAAGATGACACTGTGACATCTAGTTTGGGCAACCCCCTTCCCTCCCACAAAGTGCTTCACAGCTTCTGAAAAATCCCTTCAAAGACTTCTTCTTGAGTGCTCACCCTTAGAATGTCCAGCCTCCACGTGCTACCTCTCAGGACACTTCTCAGAACCCGGACACTATGCTGAAAGAAGCCTGAGCCGCCTGGAAAGGCCACGTGGAGACACTCCAACCAACAACCCAGCTAAGCACCCAGCTTCAGCTTCCAGCCCTCTGAGTGCACATGTAGGCACTGGAGTCACCAGAGGCCCCTGCCCCAGCTCCCATGTGACTGCCAACTCATGGGAGACTCCAAGCACCACCCAGTGGCCTCCCAGCAACCACACGATGATGGTCCTTGTTTGAAGCCACTGCGTTTGGGGAGGGGGCGTTTCTTGCCCAGCCACAGGGATGAGAACCTGCATCTCAACAACATGCAGGTGGGTGAAGGGGCCATCTCTCGAGCAAGGCAGCCTCCCTTCTTGTCAACTCCTGGGGATTTTTGTTGTTCTTGCCACTGCTGCCCCAATTCCCCAGGAGCTAGAGGAAGGCAGGCAGCAGGCCTCAGGTTGCCAGGAGGCAGGAGCCTCTGTGGGATGCAGTTACAATGGGAGACATAACCTTAAAGGCAGGAGCCTGACTTTACCTTTGCCTCCTGGAGATTTGGGATGCAGTACACCTGTCAAATCCCATCTTCTGTCCAACCCTGATCATATGTCTGTCTTATGTTTGCACACAGGACACAGACTTGTGAACACCCAAAGAACAGGGTCTGGCGCCAAGAAACCAGCACCACAAGGAACTGATGTTTCTCCAGCAATGGGGATGGGTGGGATGAGAGGAAGAAAGGAGTACAAATCACTGGATCAAAACAAGGTGGGGAAAGGAAGGAGCAAAGGGAGAGAGTGAAGGAGGGAGACTGGGAGGCTGAAGGGAAAAGGCAGTGAAGGAAAGGAGAAAGGTGGCGGTGGGGAGAGAGGAGCGAAGAAGAAATGGAGGAGTGTGGGAGGGAAGATGGAAGGTGAAGGCAGGCAGGAAGACGTGAGCAAAGGGAGGGAAGGAAGAAAAGAGAAAGAGAAGGGCAAGAAGAAGAAAGGAAGGTAGGGAAGAAAGGAAGAAAATGAGAAACCTAATGTCAATGGCACCCTCTATGTTTTAATTTCCTGTTTTTCTGAGGTAGCCTCTTCAGCAGAAGCAAATGGGCTGAATCGCCTCAAACTCCACCTAGGTAGTAAGCACGGGTTTCATTTCGCCAGGGCCTGTGAAAATGTTTGAACTGAGCAGCATTAACACGGAGACAGCGATTACCCCACGTGGCTGTTGCGCTCTGATGATACCAAGGCAACGGGAATGGGGGGCTCATTATTTCACCAGGTGACAAAAAAATAGTATTTTGACGTTTAACCCTGAACGTGGGGAAGGGGTGCGTGGGGGAGGAATCAGGGGCTCTTTGTGGAGTCTCCTCTTGCCATTGTGATGCCCCTTGGCCTGCCAACAACCTGAGGTCCTGCACGCTGCCAGTGAGGGGCTTGGCTGCAGGCCCTAGCCCAGCATTTCTTATCAGATTTACTGTGACAAGTGATGGGAGAAAAGCAAGATGCTGTTAACAGCGCATCCGTTCAGACCCTGCTATTTAGAAATTTGGATTGATATTTTGTCAGAGAGAAGTAGCACTGATGTTAATCTTTGCACTACCCTTGGAAAAAAATCATTCATAATCTTATAACAATAATCCATAGCATTTGTGGAGCTCTGAGAACCAAGGGATGGTCAGAAGCATTTTTAGACAGATGTCTCATTTCATCTTCAAAGCAACCCAGTGAGGAATAAGAAAAGTTGGCTTATGACTTCCCTTTTGGAAAGTGAATCTTTGGAAGTACAGAGAGGTCCAGGTTTGCCCAAGGTCACATAGTCAATAAGTTAGAGAGCCTGGATTTGAACCTGAACGGTCTGCTGCCAGAGGTACTTTTCTTGCTCGTGTTTATTAAGGCAACTTGGAGCTATGGCAAGGATTCAGATAGAATTGAGGATCATTTTTTTTTAACAATTTATTAGGGGCTCATACAACTCTAAAGTCATGAGCCTAGGACCACACAGTGAGGAAGTGGGAAGGAGAGATTTGGACCCAGGCTGCAGAGCCCATGCCTTGGGTGCCTACAGCTGCCATGTAGGACACAGAAAAGCATGGAGCAGACTCGGCGTAAGACATTAGGGAGTTGGGAGGACTGTAGCATGAATGTATGTGCTATGACTTCATGAGAGTAGCTGCTACTCAGATCCAGAAGAGAATACAAGCCTTTTGCAAAAATTATTTTTGCCAAGAGAGGGTGGAAAACTGCATCTTGTGCGAAATCCCCCCAACCTGCACATGTGCATAGCTATTTCAGAAGGTTCCAAACAATGTGTGCTGTGCGGCAAACCAAACTGAGCTCAGGGGGAGCTGGTCTGTGGGTTATGTTAGCCAGAAAGTGAGCAGTTTGAACTCACCAGCCACCACTCCAAGGGAGAAAGAGGAGGCTTTCTGCTCCCATGGACTTACAGCCTTCGAAGAGGCAGGGAGCATTTCCATGCGTCCTATGATTAGGATCTCAGAGGGTGAGGGTGGAGTTGGTTGAGACCTGTCTTCAGGGCATTTCCCAGAAGGGCTTCCTGCAGTGGCTCTGCCATCAGGAATGTCTGATGACCTTGAGGGCAGCAAAGTCCTAAACACACTCGGGCAGTGGTTCTCAACCTTCCTAATACAGGTCCTCTTGTTGTGGTGATGCCCCCCTCCCCCAACCATTAAATGATTTTCTTGCTACTTCATCACTGTAATTTTGCTACAGTTATGAATTGGGTGAGCCCTGTGAAAGGGTCATATGACTCCCAAAGGGGTCGCAACCCACAGGTTGAGAACCACTGCACTAAGTGTTCCCCTCCCAGACAGCCCTACCAGTGTCTGGTGTGCATAGTTCTGTGAGGTGAGAGAAATGGACTTAGTGTCTGCTTCTGGTGACAGTTGATGTGGGTGGGCTTTCTCCCTATGTCAAATCCCTCTCAAGCCATTTGTCACCACAACAGAGGGAGCCATGCACAAAAAAGCAAGAAGAGGATGCAGCACAGCAGGACAGCAAGCAGAACAAAGATTGAATAAGCACAATTCACTTCAATCATGAATCGGGTGCCCTTGAGATGTGAGGAAGACCCCAGTCTAGTGACATTAGATCAGGTTTAGGGATTGAGTGAAGCGACCCCTCTTGGCTCCCCTCAGCCCCTATTTTGCTTTCCCATTGACCCTGACCCTTGCATCGTGATTGGTCCTTATTCCAGCATGATGGTTGGTTTCATAACCACGGCATATGGGAATGTGTTAGTCGATAGGTTATACAGGCACAGCCTCTGGAATGGGTAAGTGAGGAGGCGATTTGGGCTCGCTCATGCAGACCTCTAGTTGTCCTTGACATGCCTGGTAGAATGGATCATGTGAAGTGATTTGAGATCGGCGTTGAGATCTGATAGGTCATGCAGACTTCTAGCTGTTCCTGGCAGTACCCTATTTTAAGGAAACAGAATGTTTGGCGTTTAAGTCGTATTTGAGCTTAAATTTTGAGCAATAGGCTGTGGCTCACAGTGAGAGTCTATGTGGAGACCCTACATCCATTTTGAGGGGCCACAGATTCAGCCACCATTGAGTTCTTTCTTACTGCTGACTGGCAGTGGAAAGCTTGTCCCTCAAGCAGTGTGCTTGCATCCACTCCCCGGGCCACACTCAACGATATACGGTAGTGTGCACATCCCAATGAAGGTCCCGCTCATGCTCTCACAGGCCCTCCTGAAACTCCATGAGTTGATCTGTCTTCAGTCACAATTTTGTGACAAAGTTGTTTGTTTTCTATGTCTTATTTAAGTTTTCAGGAGCCCAGGTGGTAATGCTGGATAGTGTTGGACTATTAAGAGCAAGGTCGCTGGTTCAAAGCCACTAGTCATTCCACAGGAGAAAGATGAGGTTATTGCTTCCTGTAAAGGTAGCAACTTCAGGATCCCTACACAGAGTCACTATGAGTCAGAGTCAGCAGGACAGAATGGGTGTCATTTTATTTAAGTCACTGTGGCTGTGGGTCCTTCCGACACCATTGTGGCCTCATGCGGATGCTCTCCTTCATCCAGAACAGCAGTTTGTGCCTTTTTCTTGTGTAAAACTTAGCAAAGGAGTTCCTAATAAAATATAGTTGGATTGGGAGTCTTTCCCCCCTCAAAACAAAGTAAATACAAAAATAGAAACGAGACTATGGTGCCAATAACCAGTTGGAGAGTTGAGAGAGCTGAACTCTCAATCCTGATAGAAACCCATTGTGACTGAGCACCTGCTCAAGGTCATCCACAGCCTATGAGGTTGAGCCTATGTGTTGGGGAGTAATTGTGTACATAAAGTTAACCATTTCTCTTTCTAAAGATTCTGTCTAAAGCTTACTTTAAATAATAAGTTTTCCCCTGGGCTAGGTAAAGTTCAGGGAGTTTAACCCCCTAGTATCCACCCCCTCTCAGCATTCATCATGTTAGGCCAGAGGAGGCAAATCACACCCACTACCCAGGGAGCACTGCTTCCAAAAGCACATTGCCTGTGCCGGGGCAGAGGGGAGGTACCCGGACCAGAAATGCTGACAGAGTGGAACCAGAGAGCTCAGCCCCCAGCTTCCCGAGGGAGCAGCTGTGATGGTTCACTTCTGGATGAATATGTTTAAGCAAAGGCCAAGGGCATGACTTGGGCAGCACGAAAAGCAGATGTGCAGAGGTTGTTCACTGCATTCCAGAAGTTCACACACTCTCCGGAGGCTCCTTGGCTCAATGGCAGGAAGTCATTGGTGGCTTCCACCTTCAATCCCAAAAGGTCACTGCCGTCCAGTGGATTCCAACCACAGTGACCCTGTATGGAGTTTTCAAGACTGTAAATGTTCATGGGAGCCAGCAGTCTCATTGTCCCCCTTGGGACAGGGAGCTAGCAGCCCGTTTTGCCACCAGGGCTCCTTCCTCTCTAATTCTGGATCCAGTCCCTCTGAATATCCTGCCCTGCCCTTGTCTAGGCTTCTAAAATGCGTTCCACGCTGCTTATGTTAGTCTGGGTGCATTCGAGAAACAAATCCACAGAAACACGTATGTATAAGAGAGTTGTATGTAAAGGGTGAGTGCACATCAAGAAAACATGCTCACATGTGCTTATGCACCCGCTTTGTCTTCAGCGATCATGTTGGTGTAGGCTGGTGTGCTTTTTTCATGTGGACTTTGTTGTTTCTTATCTACATGGCCCCCTGTTTATCTTCCAGCCTTTAAGACCCCAGACGCTATATGCTTTGATAGCCGGGCACCATGGTGCTTAACTACTACACCACCAGGGTTCATTAGCATGTGACTTATCTCCTGTCATTCACACTAGATGCTCAAAATAGCAGGAGACCAGGTTTCTCCTTTGTGGCCACACCAGGTACTGACAGAACCAAGAACAGAGACACAGTTATATATCTTGACTATCATTTGCATATTATATGCCAGGAATCCCTAGGAAGTGTCTTGGAATTGTTCCATTCTGGTTCAAATTTCACACACCCTCCCAGTTTCCATACTGACTCTGCCAAACCCCTAGTAACTGATTTGCACCTCCTATCAACTTGGAGAAAACACCCTAGGCATGATATAGAAGTGGACATGCTTGGTACCCAGAAAACCTGTTCAGTGTTTTGAGGGCGGCTCAGCAAACAAAATGGGCACAGTGATTAAGCATTCAGCTGCTAACACAACACTCAACTCTGTAGTGGTTCTGCAAGAGAAGGATATGGTAGTTGACCCCCCCAAAAGAGTTACAAACTTGGAAACCCTACAGGTATTTGTATAGGGTCGCTATGTGTTCCAATTGAGATGATTGTCATAGGTTGGGTTTGGTTCAACCCGTCTTACTGAGGAGACTCCTTCTTTACACGCAATCAGTTACTTTAGAGGAAAAAGACATGCCTGTCCCAGAACAATCCAAGGACTGGTAAAGGCAACACCCACAAAGACACTCCCTCTGCCTGCCTAACTCTAAAATGCTGCCCATAAAACACTCTGCCTGGTAATATCTGGGCAGCACACTGGGAAGGTGCAGCAAATGTGTGTTGAATGTATGAGGCCATTTCATAGTTTGGTTGCACGATCAGGGTGTCTGTCATAAAGCCCATCTCTTTGACTCCACCTCTCAGCAGAGATGAACACAAGCTTCCCGTTTTTTGCTCGGCAATGTCCTTGTCAAATAAAAGTTCCTTGTAGATCAGTAACTTGCCACAGAGCAAAAGATATGGGAAGAGGCTCATCTTTCTCCTGGCTATGAAATAGAATGGCAAGCCCCTCCCTTCAACACACACACACACGCACGCACACACACACACGCGCACACACACACCCCTGCCTTACAACTACATTCGGTTGATTAGCAAACAAAGCTCTACAACCCAACTATGTGTTTTTCTTCTCCAGAGGAATGACGGACTTATATACCCTGCATTGTCTTTTTTTTAATGGAATTGCCCCAGTTCTCCTCACCTTTCCTTAGATAGTGCAGTGAACTATTAGATGACTGCAGGTATTGAAAACTAGTATTGATTTCCAGTTTGTGTCACCTTTGGCTTTTAGCACCCTCCACTTCTCTAGTAAGCTTTCCATTGCTTTGGGGAAATTTTCTCTCTCTGAATTTATTATGTGAGGGTGGTAGTGTAATAATCAATGTGCCTATGGAGGACTATCCTTCATGACCTAAACTCATTAAGGGGTAGTGCCTGATGGAGCATCAGGTTGGAGGAAGGCCTATTAACAACCTGCATTATACAGATGACACAATTTTGCTGAAAATGAGAAGGACTTGATTCACGTGCTGATGAAGATGAAGGATTAAAGCCTTCAGTTTGGATTATGACTCAATGTAAAGAAAGCCCAGACCCTCACAACTGGACCTATTGATAACATCATGATAAATGGAGGAAAGATCGAAATTGTCAAGGATTTTGTCTTGCTTGAATCCACAATCAATTCTCATGGAAGCAGCAGAGAAGAGAACAAATGACACATTTCACTAGTCAAATCTGCTACACGAGACCTCTTTAAAGTGTTGAAAAGCAAGAGATTACTTTGAGGACTGGGGCGGGTTGACCCAGGCCATGGTATTTTCAACTGTCTCATATTCATGTGAAAGTTGAAACCTGAATAAGGAAGACCAAAGAAGAATAGATATATTTGATTAGTAGTGATGTAAAAGAGTAATGAATGTACCATGGACTGCCAAAAGAACAAACCCATCTAACTTGGATGAAGTACAGCCAGAATGTTCCTCAGGGCAAGGATAATGAGACTTCGCCTTAACTTTGACATGTTGTCCGGAGAGATCAGTCCCTGGAGCAGGACATCGTGTTCTGGAAAGTAGAGGGGCAATGAAAAAGAGGAAGGCCCTCAACAAATGGGATTGACACAGTGGCTGCAACAATGGGCTCAAACTTAAGAACAACGGTGAGAATGGTACAGGACCGGGCAGTGTATGACTTTGTTGTATGCATGGTCACAATGAATCCAAACCCTCCCTATGACACTGAACAACAACAACAACAACAACAACCTGACTGAATCCTCTAGGAGGACTCTTGAATGTGAGAAAAATGGAACGAAGCCAGAGGAAGGATTGGAGGATGTCTTAAGTTCCTGTCTTAATCTCCTTAACCAAAAATTATCCAACAAGTCAGTAGCCTTAAAACACTTTTCCCCCTGCTTTGGAGCTTACAGGTTCAAATTTGGGGTGCGACTCTAGGTCAGGGTCCTTCTTTGTGGATACCAGAAAGTTCCTTGGCATTCCTCGCTATCTTTCTCCCCGTACTGTGTGTTACTGGGTCTATCCTGGCCTTTAACTCAGAAGTGTTTAGGTTTAGGCTCAAGCCTATTCTCATATGGCCTCATTTTTTTTAACATTTTATTAGGACTCATACAACTCTTATCACAATCCATACATATACATATATCAATTGTATAAAGCACATCTGTACATTCTTTGCCCTAATCATTTTCTTTTTTTTACATTTTATTAGGGGCTCATACAACTCTTATCACAATCCATACATATACATACATCAATTATATAAAGCACATCCGCACATTCCCTGCCCCAATCATTCTCAAAGCATTTGCTCTCCACTTATGCACTTTGCATCAGGTCCTCTTTTTTTTTCCTCTCTCTCCCCGCTCCCCCCTCCCTCATGTACCCTTGGTAATTTATACATTGTTATTTTGTCATATCTTGCTCTATCCCGAGTCTCCCTTCCCCCCCTTCTCTGCTGTCCATCTCCCAGGGAGGAGGTCACATGTGGATCCTCGTAATCAGTTCCCCCTTTCCAACCCACTCACCCTCCACTCTCCCAGCATCGCCCCTCACACCTTTGGTCCTGAAGGTATCATCCACCCTGGATTCCCTGTGCCTCCAGCCCCCATATGCACCAGTGTACAACCTCTGCCCTATCCAGCCCTGCAAGGTAGAATTTGGATATGGTAGTTGGGGGGAGGAAGCATACAGGATCTGGGGGAAAGCTGTGTTCTTCATCGGTACTACCTCGCACCCTGACTGACCCATCTCCTCTTCTAAACCCCTCTATGAAGGGATCTCCAGTGGCCATACGGCCTCATTTATATTACAAAAGAACTCCCTTCTTTTCAAACAGGATCATGTCCACCAAGGTTCAAATTTCTCACATATTTTGAGGGGGCTACAGATCAATCCATAATGGTTCTTTTGGGTAGCTGTAACAAATGGCTACCAATCGAGTGACTTAAACAGCAGGCATTTGTTCTCTCACTTTTCTGAAGGACAATGGGTTAAAATTAAGGTGTGGGCAAGATTCATTCCTTCTGAGAACTCTGAAGGAGAATCAAAGTAGCCTCTCTCTGCTTCCGGTCACTGCTGCTAATCCTTGATATTTCTTGGCTTATAGATGCACTGATCCAATCTCTGCCAGTGTCTTCACACGGGGTCTCTGTGTGCCCACTCCTCTTCTTATAAGAACACACCAATCAGTGCATGTAGTATCCATCTGAAATCTAAACCCAGAAAGATGGAGCTCTTGAAATACTTATCTAAGCACATCTGCCAAGACCTCCTCTCCAAGTAAGGCCATAGCCTCAGGTCCCATGTGAACATGAATGGGTGTGTGTGAATGTGATTTAATGTACTACAGAGGGCACGCTTTGGCCTCAGGAGGAGTGTTTCGCCATTACCTGCTTCACAGCCCTGAGATTGCCCAGGCATTTGCCACATTTTCTTGTCTTCCCAACATTTATCCACCATTAGGCCTTTTTCCCTAAGTTAGTCAAGCGTCAGTTTCTGTCACTTGTGATCATGACCCTCCCTCCCGCCCAGGTCACAAATTTAAAGTGACACAGGCAGTTTCTTTAATGGGCACTATGTTATCCTGACTAGCAAGCATTGCTAAGGAGGGAGGATGAATCAGGGAGAACCCACTTGCTTCATCTAGCTTCGGGGCAGTCCACAGAGGATTGATCCCTGAGCCACTAACGAATTTTGCAACTGTCACAGAACAATGCAAATAAGTAAGATCCACATCTGCTGAACACCATCATGAGGTCAAACTGTGTGTAAATAAATGCCTGTTTCAAAGAGTGAGTAAATCCTAAGGTAAGGAGTGACAGGGCTTTGTTGGCATAAACCCAGCAAGGCATTATGGGTCAGATATTAATGAACTCATGCTCCTGGGCCTCACAGAGCCCCAGCTCAACTGCTTCAGCTTGTTGACAAACTGAACTCAGAGTACCCGGAGAGAGCACTACCATTTTGATGAACAAGGTTGGTTGGGGATGATGCTTCCTAACTTGCATTTTAATATAAATTTGATGCTTCATCTGAGCAATGTGGAAAGAGCATTCAGATAAAAGAGAGGGACAAACATCAAGTGACCAGAGGATGAAACTTCTATCTAATCTGTGCCCACTGGAATTGCTTCTTGGGAAGGTATTTTTTGGGGGTGTGGGGTTGTGCCCCTACCCTGCTCTAAGCGTTCCTCCTCATGCCCACCCCCACCCCAGCATACATCCTACTTGGAGAATGTCTCTGAATAATGAAGTTTTAATAAATGAAGCTTTAATGAGCCTGATAGTCTGCCTAAGACCCCTTCAAACTGTAGTCTTTCATTTGTATTCTTCCATCCTTTTTGAAGAAATGAACCTGATGGCAGGTAGTATGTTTCCTTTCCAGGATGAGCTGATAGAGCCTCTCGCTGCTGCAGTGGGAGGTGAAACATTAAAAGGCCCTCTGTGGCCATGAGACATGCCCACTCTCCAAGAGACACTGGGCAGGTTTTCTGAAGCTCCTCAGAATTGACTAGTGGCCCTGGTCCACCCATCTCAACCAAGCCAGTCTTCATTTGCACTGCATGCCCTCTCTGAGCTCCAACTGCATGCTTCATTTGAGGATGACAAAGCCTCTATTGTCTGAGAAGATGCGCAGACATATGAACTAATCAATGCTCCCCCTGTCCCCGGGGAGTGTGAAATTCTCCCATCATGACCCACCAGCTTCCCTGGAAATTCCTGTCTTAACTCAGGCACTTAATATCAATGGTGTCTCTGCTTCCTTCCTTCTTGCACACCCCCCAGGCATTAACTGTCATCCTTCCTCTCCCTAAAATATACTTTGAATCTATTCACTTCATGCCATCCCTACTGCCCCAAGGTGTGTCTTGCATTGACTATGAAACTAGATTCTGTATCCATTTTCCAGGGCTGTCAAAACAAAGCATCGTAAATCAGGTGGCTTTTAAGAACAGTCCACCACCTGTCTATCAGTTCGTGGTGCAGTGGTAGCTAGAGTGCTGCTGTGAAATTGGAAGCTGTGCCACCGATATGACAAACCCCAGAAGGGTCAGCA
Source organism: Tenrec ecaudatus (assembly GCF_050624435.1). NCBI lineage: Eukaryota > Metazoa > Chordata > Mammalia > Afrosoricida > Tenrecidae > Tenrec > Tenrec ecaudatus. Next base: position 953,392 of record NW_027459466.1, read on the forward strand.
ATGATGGGCAGGCTTCAGTGGAACCTCGAGCCCTGTGGTGCTCAACCTTCCTTTAATACAATTCCTCATGTTGTGGTGACCCCCAACCATAAAATCATTTTCCTTGCTACTTCATAACTGTAATGTTGCTACTGCCATGAATCAGGTGACTCGTGTTAAAAGGTCGCTGGACCCCAAAAGGGGTCACAACCCACAGATTGAGAACCACTGCTCTAGCCTAAGGCAGACTAGGAAGAAAGACCTGGTGATCTACTTCCAAATATTAACAAATGAAAGCCTTATGGGTCACAACAAAATATGGTCCTATAGAGTGCTGGAAGATGAGCCACTGACCTGCACACAACAGCTACAAAAATAGACTCAAACACACCAACAAAGGCCTGCTGAACTCCAAAGCCCTAACAAACCCACTGCCCTCAAGTCCATGCCAACTCATAGCGGCCCTATAGGACAGGGGCGAACTGTGTATTAGTCTGGGTATGCTAGAGGAAAATCGAGGGAGACGCATGTGTATGAGAGAGAGTTGGTGGTTTTTAAAAATCATTTCCCTATTATTTAATCATTATATTAGGGATTCATACAACTCTTATCACAATCCATCCATCCATCCATCCATCCATTATAAGGCACATTTATACATTCATTGCCCTCATCATTGTCAAAACATTTGCTCTCCACATAAGCCCCTGGCACCTGCTCCTCATTTTTCTCCTCCCTTCCTACTCCCCCCTCCTTATGAACCCTTGATAATTTTATTGGGGGCTCATACAACTCTTATCACAGTCATTCCATCCATCCATCCATCCATCCATCCATCCATCCATCCATCCATCCATCATCCATCCACCCATTGTGTGTCAAGTACATTTGTACATGTGTTGCCCTCATCCTTCTCAAAATATTTGCTTTCTACTTGAGCCCTTCGTATCAGCTCCTCATTTCCCCACTACCATCCTCCTCCCCCTCCCTCATAAATCCTTGGTAATATATAAATTATTTTGTCATATCTTACAGGTCAAACATCTCACTTCCCCCACTTTTCTGTTGTCTGTCCCCTAGGGCAGAGATTTTATGTAGATCCTTGTAATCGATTCACCCTTTCTACCCCACCTTCCCTCCACCCTCCTGGTATTGCCACTCTCACCACTGGTCCTGAAGTGATCATCTGTCGTGGATTCCCTGTGTTTCCAGCTCCTCTCTGTACCAGAGTACATGTTCTGGTCTAATTCTACCTTATAAATCCAGAGAGAGGGTTTTATATCAAACAGTAATTGTACATTAAGCAAACGTCCCAGCCCAGTGCACATCAAATCCATAAGTCTGATATTAGCCCATATGTCTGATACCAATCTATAAATTCCTTTTCAGACCCATAAAACATGTGCAGTGATGCTGAATGCAGGATACTCACAGGCCAATGGGTGGAAAGTCTTGTGGATCCAGTGGCATTGTAAGCATCTCAGTGCTGGCAGCGATCTCTCTGAGGCTTCTTTGGCTTCAGAGGTCTGGTCGCATCCATTTGGCTTGCCTTCTGCAATGTCTCCCAAGGAGTAGCAGAGAGAGAGAGAGAGAGAGAGAGGTGTCTTCCACCTCCAAGGAGGAAGTACCAGATTTCTCAGAGTTCTCAGAAGGAGGCTATGCCCACATAAAAGTCTCACTGACTTTCTCCAGATTGGCAGCCTAAACTCCACGCCTACACTCCTAATCCTTAACTTGACACAAGATTAGGTGACTACCACAGGCTCCTAATCCATAACAAGCCCATTTATTTTTTCCCTGCATACCGACACCAATCCAATACCCAAAGCTTTACCCAATGGGTGGAGATCTACTTCTAAAACATGAATATAGAAAAATCGCTTTCGCTTGAAGGCTCTCAAGGAAATGCTCACTGAAAACTCCATTCCTATTATCTCACCTCCCCCAAATTAGTCTTCTTCTGGGCTTTCAGTCACACCAAGATCTCTCCTGCCCCAAGGCCTTTACATGCACTGTCACCTCTTCCAAGCCCTGAAGTGCCAAGTTCAAAGTTCCAGTTAATCTCCCTGATCCTGAATTTTAAGAACTGTGTGTGTGGGAGGGAAGGGGTTGGGCTGTTTGTTGAACTGCTGGGTTTTGGAGCCATTTGTCATGCAACCTCATTTTGTCAATGACTGGTTAATTAATGCAGCATTCATTTGCCCTTCTTCCACTCACAGCACATGGCTTGTATCTTTGGGATCACTCTTCCACCATGCTCCATCTCCATGCTTCTGCTGGCATTGACCCAATCTGCCAGCTCCAGGCCTGGCTAGTCAGGGCATGACTTTCCTCTGTCCAAAGGGACTGGGTCAGACTCAGTATGAGACTCATGCTAGGTTAATGATATCTAACCCTAAAAAATGCCCCAGAAACAATTGCCCCATTGCCAATGAGTCCATTTTGAATCATAGAAGGTCCCTGTGGGGTTTCTCAGACTGTAAATATTTATGTGAGCAGAAAGTTCCATCTTTTTCCCTATGAGGTAGCTGGTAGGGTAGCACTGCCAACCTTGCAGTTAGCAATCCAATGCTTACCTGATAGTACCACCAATGATTAGAAAGGAAAAGAGCCTCTCTCTAATAGAATTCTTGAGCTTCTAGATAAAACTACAGCTGTCATCAGGAAGCCTGCGTGAAACTCAAAAGGAAACAGCTCTGAAAGGAAAAGGTTCAAACTCTGATGGTCTCAACTGAGTGCCAGAACCCAGCTATTCCTGATGCTCTGTCTCCAGACTTACAAATTCCATAAACCTACCCATTAATTCCTTCTCCTGCTCCTTTCCTTCTCACGCCCCAAGGTACTTTGACTTAGCTTTGAAGGCACTCACAACTTCACGGGTTCTGCCTTGCACAGGTGTCTGCTTGCTTCCAGTTCAGTCCTGACATTGTCCCTATCTTTAGCCATGTTAGGCTTGCGTCCTAGAGCTTTCCTTTGCTTGTCTCCCTATTGCTCTTGTCCTATGAAGTCTGTGGCTTTATCTTTAAGTCTAAGTCCTGCCCTTTCGTTTTCGTAGAAATCTGTCTCTGTATCTTGGCTCATGGCAGGTTGTGTCCTTCAAAGATGACTGTCCTAATGTTGCACATCGCACATTCTCTTGTTACAAGATGAATTTGTGTTCATTTTTCCAGAAACAGGGCCTGCTTTCCCTCTTCCTTGCATCTTGGCAGGCCTTTGACTATGGCAGAAGTGTTGCTCTGTGACTTCCACCTGGTCGTATTGGGTTGTTCACCATTGGGACCCTGTCAGGATGTTGCAAGGAAGACCAAGCCAAATGAAAATGTCACATATAGGGTTCTTCTTGAGCTCCAACCAATAGAAGTATCAGTCGTGTGAGGGAGTGAGTCTTAAGAGAGCTGCAGCCTCTGTCCTTTGAGCTACCCCAGCTAATGCTTGATGAAGCCAAAACTAGTGTCCTCACTGAGCTCTGCCCAGATTGCAGATTTGTGAGCAAAATTGATATTATCATTACTTTAAGATGTTATTTGTGGGGATACTTTCTGTTAGCTTCAGATTATCAGAATACTGCCTAATCAGACTGCATTGCCAGTTTTACTCTCTCTCTCTCCATATATAGATATAGATATCCTCCACTCATCTGTCAGTTGGTTGTACTATAATGGTTTGTGTATTGTTATGGTGCTGGAAGCTCTGTTCCCAGAATTTCAAATACCAGCAGGATTGCCCATGGTGGACAGGTTTCAGTGAAGCTTCTAGACTAAGACAGACAAGGAAGAGGGGCCTGCTAGTCCACTTCCAAAAATTACTGAAAGAAAACCTTATGGATCACAAGAGAACACTGACTGACTAATGTGTTTTGGACACACTATCAGGGGACAATTGCTAGAGGAAGACATCATATTTGATGAAATAGAGGGACATGGGAGATCCTTATTGAGGCACATTGACCTAATCGCTGCAACAATGGACTTCAACATTCAGGAATGTGTGACGATGGTGCAAGGTCAGACAGCACTCCATTCCATTTCATATAAGGTCCCCATGGATCACAGTAGACTTGATGGCACTCTCTATATGTTTGTCTTCAGTGACTTCCCAGAGGGCTGCTCTGCCTGGCAGCCTCTATTCTTCATGCTTCCAAATGGGGAGCACAACAGGTCCATAGTCACTGATATTCCCCTCAATCCCCAGGTCAAGTAAGGAGGCATGAAACTAACTATGTTGTTCTCTTTGCCTTGTCTCTCTTCCTTTTCCCCTCCTCCAACAGGGCTAGAGGGGGTAAATACTTACCTTGCAGTCTAGAAGAGAATTTCTTCCACACCAAAATCTTCTCCTTCCTCAAAAGGCACATACATGCTTTTCTCCTTGTTTTGAATTAAAATGGCAGATGGGATGGTAGGAAAGAAAATGAACTAGTCTAACAGAATGGCCAAACAGATTTACCTTCCACATAAGAATGCAAATAACTCCTCAATCTTGTTATAGAGTCATGATATGATGAGCTCCATCAAAGCAGAGTAGAACACCACGGAGGTCAGACCAGAAATACCATATTGAGTTGATTTTGTGTGAGAGATTCTAGTTGCTAATTATACTATTCATAACAGACAGATGGCAGGTATAGAAGCCCAGACTTAAAATGTCTTTATCTAATTGCCTGCCTAAATATATATTTGTAATATGGTCCTCAAAGGGAATACTTTCTTTACCTTAAATTCCATTTCTTTTTCCCCTTTTTTATGTAATTTTATTGAAGTATCATTGATGTATAATAAACCATAGTGTGTTTTGCTCTTTGAGGTTTTTAAAAAGAATCATTTTATTGGGGGCTCCTACAACTCTTATCACAATCTATACATACATCCACTGCGTACATTTGTTGCCATCATCATTCTCAAAACATTTGCTTTCTACTTGAGCCCTTGGTAGTAGCTCCTCATTTCCCCTCCTTCCCCCTTCCCCTCCCTCATGGACCCTTGATAATTTATAAATTATTATTCTGTCCTATCTTACACTGTCCGACATCTACCTTCACCCACTTTTTTGTTGTCCCTCCCTCATGGAGGAGGTTATATGTAGATCCTTGTAATCAGATCCCTCTTTCTACCCCACCTTTCCTCCATCCTCCTGTTATTGCTACTCTCAGCACTGGTCCTGAAGGGTTCATCTGTCCTGGTTTCCCTGTGTTTCCAGTTCCTATATGGACCAGTGTATATTCTCTGGTCTAGCCAGGTTTGTAAGGTAGAATTGGGATCATGATAGTGGGCGCGGTAGCATTTAGGAATGAGAGGAAAGTTATATGTTTCATCGTTGCTACACTGCATCCTGACTGGCTCATCTCCTCCCAGCGACCCTTCTGTAAGGGGTTGTCCAGTTGCCTACAGATAGATCTTGGATCCCCTAACTGTACCCCCCCTCATTCACAATGATATGATTTTTTTGTTCTTTGATGCCTGATACCTGATCCCTTCTACATCTTGTGATCACACAGGCTGGTGTGCTTCTTTCATGTGCGCTTTATTGCTTCTAAGCTAGATGGCCACTTGTGAACCTTCTAGTTTTTAAAACCCTAGACTCTTTATCTTTTGATAGCTAGGCTCCATAAGCTTTCTTCACCTCATTTGTTTATACACCCACTTTTTGTCTTGAGTGATTGTGTCGGGAAGGTGACCATCATGGAATACCAGTTCCTTAAATTCCATATCTATAGGCTTAAGTCTTACCCACAGGAAACCTATTTTTATTTTATCCCTGGAACAAAGTCTTGCAATAATTTTCTCTTTTTGGGTAAGTCCATCCTCAATCACTTATCCTTTAACATTTACAAGAATTTATCTGTAACCAACCCCATTTACATAGTCTCATTCATGCTATTTCCACAATAATTGCTAATAACCCTATTTTTTAGAATCGGCAGAAAGCATCAGTATCAATATCCCATTGCCACTGAGTTGATTTCAACTCATGGGTACCCTATAGGACAGAATAGTATTGCCTCATAGGTTTCCAAGGCTGACAAAAAATCTCTTTATTGTGAGTTGGGTGAAGGTTTACAGAATACATCCGTTTTCCATTTGACAGTTCACACATATTTTGCTTCATGATATTGACTGCAATCTGCTCAACGTAATATCACTTATCGCACTTCCTCCTTGTATTTCCTGTTTCCATTCCCCCTTCTTTCCTGACCCTTCTGAACTTTATCTTTGAATAAATTATATCCTTTTGATTCAAATAGTTGATTAGTGTTACTTTTTACCTTATAGATCTACCTATTGTTTGGCTGAAGATTGAGCCAAGGGAGTGAGTTCAGTTCCAGATCTGAAGGTGCCTAAGGACAACAGTCTTGTGGGTTCCAAGAATCTCTCTCTGAGCAATACCACTGAACATTTAAAATAAGTTTAAACTTTGTTGCACATATTTCTCCTATTCTATCCCAAAATTCCAAAGCAAACTCATTATCATTGTGTTGAAGCTGACTCATAGAGACCCTACAAGATAGAATAGAACTTCACCCTTTGATTTTTCCAAGGCTTAAATCTTTACCAGAGCAGACAAACTCATATTTCTCACATGGACCAACTGATAGGTTAGAACCACTTTCTTTGCGGTTAGGAGATCAATGAGGAGTCCACTCTGCCATTAGAGCTCGTTAAGAATGCGATCCAGGATCCCCTAATGCTATCCCTCTCAGATCAGTTGGTAGTGGTAATAAATGTAAATCTTAAGGGGGTCAGACTGCCACATCGTAACTCTTCCTTGGAGAAGATGGTGGGTTTGAACTGCTGATTGATTAGCCCTTAAGTGCTTAATTACTGCCTCACCAGGGTTCTCCTTAACATCAGAACAGTGGACACTTATTGGTTTATCTTACTGGTCTCTGTTCCCTAAAAATTGCACTTCATCCACAGGGTTTTCTTCCACAACACACAGCTGCTAGTGTTTTTGGTTTGTTTTTCCACATGACTTCACCTTCCTGGTCAAAGCTGATTTGTCCAGGGCTAAACACACAATGAAAACATAGCCATATTTGCACACTACAAAATTTGAAGTGAGACAGCAAGCTATTTGTTGAGTTTTTTGAATGACTGAAGTCTAAAAGGAAGTGTTATGATACAGGAAACAGTGAGTTTTGATGTCCAGGATCTATGCTGGGGACCCAGTTGGCACTCCGAGTGACTATTCAAAGGGATGGTATGAATTCTCCTCTTCCATGACCTACACATATAATAGATATAACCACTAAGTCCATGATTTGACAAATGTCTTGTGTGATTGAGTTTGGGTTCCCCATAGGATTAGATCCTGAGACAAAGGTTTTAATTAAGCCATTTTCTGGGGAGATATCAATAAGGAAATGGGAAATAGAAAAGGGAAAGAAGGCAGCCAATGAAAAGTACATTATCAAACAATTTAAAATTGTGAGCAACTGAAGGTTAATCTTACTGGAGACACTGTAGAAAATCCACTAGTTATTCTGCCCAGAATGTGAGGGAGTGTGGCTATTTGTCCAACAACTCCTATGGGTCATTGGTTAAGGGTTACTCCAGGAAGCAAGAATTAACTCCACAACCTCCTAAGCCATGCATGCTCAGGTACAGTGGTCTACAGAAACTAGAGAAAGCAAGAAGAGAGATGTGCTGGCCATTCGGAATTAGGCTAGCATGCCAAGTTGTCAGACATGTCAGGTTCTTGAACTATCATAACTTGAAAGTCATCATGATCCTGTGAGATATACCACTGGTATTTCAAACACAAGCATAGTTACCCGTGGTGGAAAATTTTCAGAAAAGCTTACAAGCTAAATAGACTAGAAAGAATAACCTGCCAATCTACATCTGAAAAAAATAGTGGTGTTTGTGGAGCACATTGATAGCAGTGGAATATTGTTTCATATAGTGCAGGATGATGAACCCCTCAAGTTGGAAGACACTCAAAATATAATTGGGGAAGAGCTGTCTCCTCAAAGTAGAGTTGACCTTAGTGATATAAAGTTTTCAGGACCTATATTTGTTGATGTGGCAATGACTCAAAATGAGAAGAAACAGCAGTACTGCAATAACCACTAACAAGAAGATGGGATGCATGAAATATGGATCTAGAAAAATTGGAAGCCATGAAAAAATGGAACACATAAAGATCAAACACTCTAGGTGTTATTGAACTGAAATAGACTGGTATTGGCCATTTTGAATGTCACAATAATATGGTTTACATACCAGAGTAACAAATTTGAAAGGAATGGATGACTTTCATGTTAAAAAAGAGAATGTTTCAACATCGATTCCAATGTTCACCATTGTTAGGTGTAGGATATATTACACCTACAAGGATGAATAATTAATAAAGTTATTATTCAAATTTACACACCAACCACTAATGCTAACAATAAAGCCATTGAGGATTTTTACCAACCTTTTCAGTCTGAAATTGATGAAACATGCAATCAAGATTACTGATGACTTGAATGCAAAAATTGGAAACTAAGGAGGAGGATCACTAGTTAGAAAATATGGCCATGGGGATGGAAGCCACATGGGAGATCTCATGATAGAATTTTCCAATAAGGATGGCTTATTGATTGAACATTTATTTTTCAGGGATGTAAACAGTAACCATAGACATGGATTATGTATATTGGATAGAAATACACAGGAATTAAATCAACTATATCTGTTGAAATAATCTACTATACATACTCGAGTATAACCCAAGGCAACTAATTTTACCCCCCAAAGCTGGGGTGCTTTTTCAGCATAAAAAATGTGCTGAAAAATCTCGGCTTATACTCAAGTATTTACGGTATAAAGAAGTTCAATATCATCAGTCACGAGACTGGAGACGAACTGTGGAACAAACCATCAATGGCAAATTCAACTCGAATTCCAACAAAATTAAAACAAGTCCCCAAGAGTCAAAGTATGAATTTGAGTATATCTCATCTAAATTAGAGGCTACTTCAAGAAGAAAGTTGACACATTGAACACAAATCACCTGAGATGATACGAGTTCTGCAATAATATCAAGAACATCATAAATAAAGAAATTCAAAGATAATTAAAAAGATAGAAACTAAAGAAAAGACAAAACGGATGTCACCTTGAATGTGGAGTAGCTGAAGCCAATGAAAGAAATGATGAAGTACGAAAAAGAGAGAGAGAAATATAGAAATAATTGATGAAGTAAAGACGCTGAATAAAGAAGCTGAACATAAAATTTCAAAGGGGAATTCAAAAAGATGGAATAAAGAATTATATTAAAAGGTGCAAAGACCTGGAATTAGGACAGCAAAAATGAAAAGCATGTGCATTTCACTAGCTGAAAAAATTGAAGAGAAATTCAAAATACAGAATTACACAGATAGCATCAAAAGAAGATGAAAGGGATTCACTGACCACATGAAGCCCAGGCTCCACAGCGCTGAGTCCAGAAGACCAAGGTAGCATAGGGTTCTCACTGCAGATTGCTCTGAAAGTGCTCACAGTAGTAGGCCCTGGATCAACTGGGGAAAATGTAGAACTCAAAATAAGAAGACTAACCTTAGGATATGATAGGCACTAGTGGAATTCCCATTTGACACCTGACCTCACCTCCATGGCTCAACTTTCAGCCCCCAAATAGGAGACCTATACTGTCAACGATGTACAATTCAGAGCCCAGCATTTGTCAGGGAGTTACTCAGAAGGCAGGAAGGCATGGGAACGAAAGACCAATGGAAACGGCAAACAAAGGGAGGGAATAGGAAAAGTAGTATTGCATTGTAGGTATTGCAATCAATATCATAAAACATTGCATGAATTGTAAAGAAAATCAATTTACTCTGTAGATTTTCCCTCACATCACAATCAAAACAGTGTAAAAAGAAAATAAGTCATATGAACGAGTACACTGGTAGATCTTGCTGAAGACCAATTTCCAGTGTTAAAAGATGTCACTTTGAGGAATAAGGCACAGCTGAGCCCTAGTGGTATAGTGGTTACAAACATAATGCATCAGAACCAACCCGGTTGGGTTGCTCAACACAAGATCAGCAGTTCTGCTCCCATACAAAGTTCCAGTATTGGAAACCCACAGGGATATCTCTCCCCTGTCCTATAGAGTTGCTAAGGGTTGGAATCAACTTGATGGCAGAGAACTGGATGTAATCCAGGCTGACTAGAGACACAAATCAAGTGACACTCATATATGTGCAATAAATAGTTTTTAATCAAGAAGTCATTATAGTATTTCTATTTCAAGGAAATATCCCAGGCCAGTCCAACTCAAGTCCATAAGTCCAACACTAGCCCATAAGTTCCTTTCCAACTTACGCAGTTACATGCAATGATGCAGAATGCAGGGATGTCAAAGGCCAGTGATTGCAATGTCGTGTGGACCCAAGGTCGATGGAAGCATGGCAAGACTCTGGCAGCTCTCAACGTGGGCAGGAAGCAGTCAGGTGAATGCAAAAAGAAGGGGAGGTTCCCAGGGCCCTCCTTATGAGAAGGCCATGGCCACAAAGAGGCACCATCAGACTATGGTGTGATTGACAGATTGGATACCAACCTTACACTTTTACATATCTTCAAACTGACATAAAATTATATAACTATCATACTATGGCATTTTCAATCACCTCATATGTACTTGAAAATGGACAATAATTATGAAAGATAAAATAAAAGTTGATGTCTTTGAATTATGATGCTGGTGAAGAATATTGAATATTCCATGGACTTTCAGAAGAAGGAACAAATCTTTCTTGGCGGAAGTAGAGCCAGAATGCTTCCTAGACGTGAGAATGGCAAGACTTCATATCACATACTTTGGACATGTTAACAGCTGAGCATAGTCCCTAGAGAAGGATATCATACTTGGTAAAGTGGAGTGGTGAAAAAAAGAAGAAGGTCCTCAATGGGATGAATTGGCATACTGGCTGCAAAAATGGTCTCCAACATTCACTGTGAGGAAACAGGCTGTGGGTGCTATGAGTTAGAGCCAAATTAACAGTGTCTAACAATGACAACTCCCCTCCCGTGCCCCATCTGTCAATTTGCTGCACTGTGGTAGCTTGTGCTTTGCTGTGATGCTGGGAGTTAGTCCACTAGTACTTCAAATACCAGGCAGGATCACCCACGGTGAACAGATTTCAACACAGCTTCCAGACTAAGAACTGACAGGACGACAAAACAATCAGTCCACTTCTGAGGGATTCACCATTGAAAACTTTATGCATAGCAGTAAAATATTGTCTGTTATAATGCCAGAAAATGAGCCCCTCAGATTGCAAAACAATCAAAATATCACCGAGAAGGAGAGCTTCCTCAAAGTAGAGTCCACCTTAATGATAACTCAAAACCTCACAACAGGAGCTGTAGATAACATCATAATAAATGGAGAAAATATGGAAGTTATCAAGGATTTCGTCTTGCTTAGATTCACAACTAATGCTCATGGAAACAACAATCAAAAAACCAAATAACATATTGCATTAGGCAAATCTACTGCACATAACCACTTTAAAGTACTGAAGATCAAGAATTTCACTTAGGATTACGTTGCGCCTGGCCCAAGGCATGGCATTTTCCGCCACACCTTATGCATGTGAAATTTGAACATTGAATGAGAACGACTGAAGGAGAACTGGTGCATTTGAATTAAGGTACTGACAAAAAATACTGAAAGTACCATGGGTGGAGAGAAGAACAAACAAATCTGTCTGAGAAGAAGTGCAGCTAAATGTTCCTTGGCAGATAGGATGGCGAGACTTCATCTCATGTACTTTGCAGATGTTATCAGGACAGACCAGTCCCTGGAGGACATCATACACATTACAGTGGAGGGGTTGCAAAAAGAGGAAGACACCCGATCAAATGGATCGAGACAATTCCTACAACAATGGACTCAAACATAACAAAATTTTTGAGTATGGGGTAGGACCAGGCAATGTTTCATTCTGTTGTGTAGGCATTATTATGAGACAGAACTGACTTGAAGGCATCTAGCAACAAAGTGTACTAAAGCTTCTGGCACCTTCATTTGCTAATGGATTATAATTCAAAATGAGAAAAATCATTGCAACCATTCATTAATAATCAGAACATCAAACGTGCAAAATAAGAATCTAGGAAAATTGGAAATCATAAAAAAACGGAATCTGACCTATAAAGATCAATATCCTAGGCATTGGTGAGTTGAAATAGACCCTTTGAATCTTAAAATGATAAGAATGACTATGCTGACAATGACAAATTCAAAAGAATGTCTCTTTCATCCTCAAAAAGAGCATTTTTAGATCTATCTTGAAGTGCAATGCTGCCTGTGACAGAATAATATCTATCTTCATACACAAGGAAGGCCAGTTAATAGAACCATTATTCAAATTTTCTCACAAACCACTAAAGCCAATGAAGAATTGTACCAACTTCTTTAGTCTGAAATTGACCACACATGTACTGAAAATGCATTAATAATTGCTGACAATTGGAATGCACACATGGAAACAAAAAGGAAGGAAGAATAATTAGAAACTATGGCTTTGGGGATCGAAAAGAAGCTGAAGACTGCATGAAAGAATTCTGCAAGAGCAATAACTTCCTCATTGCAAACACCTTTATTCAACAACAGGAGTGGCATATATACATGTGGAAAACACAGGAATGGAATTGATTAAATCTGTGGGAAGACATGATAGAGAAGCTCAATATCATTGAGACAAAACAAGACCGGGGGCCAACTATGTAAAAGACTATCAATTACTAATATGCAAGTTCAAGTCAAACCTGAAGAAAATTAAAATAAGAACGCAAAAGAGCCCAAATACAGCCTATATTATATCTGTGGTCGGCTGGGGTTTCTAGAGAAACAAACCAGTGATACTGATACATGTAGAAGAAGGAAATTTATATCAATAAAGAATTTTACATTAAGAAGTCCACACAACAAGAAACCCCAGTCCAACTCCAGCCCATAAATCAGATGCAAACTAGAGGCCCTTCCAGACTCCTGAAGCTGTTGGAGGAATAGCCCAAGAAACAGGAAAACCACAGGTTGGTGGAGGCAGAGTTGGGAGAATCCAAAGTCAACAGGCAGTTGGCAGGCCACAGACAGCTCTTAGGGTCAGCAGGTCTCATGGTGATTGCCATCCCAAGAAGCCAGACGTAGGGTCCAGGGTCATTTCATCAGGAAGAAAAAGAGTGAGCCCATTCTCCACAGTCTACTTATAGCTATGAAATAGGTCATACCTCCAAGGAGAGTGTGACCTGCACCTTCTGAAGATCCTGGTCAAGCTAAATTGACACCAAACCTTACTATCACAATATCTCACCTGAATTTAGAGCCTATCTCAAGAATGGTTCGGACATATTGAACATTAATGATCAGCTACCAGAAGACTTGTGAAATAGCATCAAGGTCATCAATCTTTTTTTTTTTTTTTGTCATGTCACCTGTGGCTATTTATTTATTTATCATAAATCATTTTATTGGGGGCTCCTCAAAAAGATCATTAATAATACAGGAAAGAAAGAAAATACTACAGTGGATATCAGAGGAGACTGTGAAACTTGCTCTTGAACCTAAAGCAGTTAAAGCAAATGGAAGAAATGATGAAATAAAAGAGTTGAACAGAAAAATTTGAAAGGCCAGCTTGAGAAGATAAAGTAAAGAATTATATTGTAACGTGTAAAGACCTGGAATTAGGAAAGCAAAAGGAATGAGTACGGTCAGCATATCATAAATTGAAAGAACAGAAGAAAAAATCCAAGCCTCGGATTACAATGTTCAAGGATTATTTATCAAACTATTGAATGATGTAGGGAGAATCCAAAGAATATGGACGGAGTGTACAGAGTCTCTGTTCCCAAGAATTAGTTGAGGTTCTACTAGTTCAAAAGGCCAAGAGGAAGTTGAAGCTGCAATGTAAGCATTAGTGAAAAGCAAGGAAGGGATAGGAATGGAAATATTTCAACACGCTCATGCAGTGATAGTCCATGTCAAGAAATTTGGAAGATAGCTATCTGGCCAACCAACTGGAAGTGATTAATATTTGTGTCCATTCTAAAGAAATATGATGCAACAAAATTTGCAAATTAATTTAAAATAACATTAATATGACATGCAAGTACAATTTTATTGACGATACCTTTAAAAGTAGTTATAGCAATATGTCAACAGGAAGCTGCCAGAAATCCAGGCTGTATTAAAAGAGGGCATGAGGCAAGGTATATCAATGCTGGTTTCAGATGGACCTTGGCTGAAAACAGAGGATACAAGGAAAATGCTTACTTATGTACTATTGACTATGCAGAGGATTTTACTGTGTATCATAACAAACTTTGGGTAGCATATGAATACATATGAGAACAATGGGAATTCCCGTACATTTAATTGTGCTCCTGTGGTACCTGTACACAAACCAACAGGAAGTGGTTCGAATAGAACAAGTGGATAGTGCGTGGTTTAAAATCAGGAGAGTGTGTGTTGTGGTTATATCCTTTCACCATATGTGTTAGACAGGGTTCTCTAGAGAAACAAAACCAGGACATTTATGATTTGATAGATAGATAGAACACGAAGGAATATAACAGCTAATTAGTCCACATAGCAGTACAGAGGACTCAGTTTAACTCACTTCCATGCAACAGTAAATATGGCAGTACAGCCAGGCAGCAAACTGCAGAACTAGGTAAGGCAGCCACACACTGGTCTGATCACCAGAGAGCAACTGAGAGATAGGTGTGGCTTGCTGAGCCATTTATCTCTTTGCCCACGAATCAAACTGCGAACTTATTAATCCCACATGTTCTTATTGGCCAGGTTGGCACTATAAACCTACCTATCTATCACACTATACTTATTCAAATAATCTGAGAAGCTGCTCTGTATGAAGAAGTTGAGGCATCTGGATTGGAGGAAGAATCATTAACAACCTGTATTATGCAGATGACCCAATCTTGCTGGCTGAAAGTCAATAGGCCTTGAAGTACTTACTGATAAAGCTCATATAGTACACCTTCAGTATGAATTAGTCTTCAACACTAAGAATACAAAT
The DNA here is from genome assembly GCF_050624435.1 of Tenrec ecaudatus. NCBI lineage: Eukaryota > Metazoa > Chordata > Mammalia > Afrosoricida > Tenrecidae > Tenrec > Tenrec ecaudatus. The sequence goes on from NW_027459466.1 coordinate 968,402, forward strand.
GTCTTCTCAACTTGACAAATATAAACACACAACATCATTACAAATAGAGAAATGTAGCTAAACCCTATTTTACTTGGACCCACAATCAATACTCACAGAAGCAGCAGTCAATAAATCAACGTATTTCATTGGAAAAATCTGTTGTAAAAGACCTCTTTAAAATGTGAAAGAGCAAATGTTTTACTCTGGGAATTAGCAAATTATGCCTGCTTTTAGCCTTGATATTTTTAATCACCTTAGATGCATGTGAAAGGAGTCTTAATTTCAGTGTCTGGTATGGGTTGAATGACTAACATCAAGGTTGGTGGTTCAACCCACTTGCTGCTCCACAGAAGAAAGAGGAAGCTATTTGACCCTGTAAAGATTTACAGCCTTGGAAACCCTAGATGGTCACTATGAATAAGAATAGACTTGATGGTAATGTTTGACATATACATGTGAAAGATGGAACATAAATAAGGAAGACTGAAGAAAATATGATGATGCCTTTAAAATATGATGTTGCAAATAATATTGAATATACCATGAATGCCCAGCAGAACAAAGAGGTCTATCCCGGAAGAAGTACAGCCAGAATGTATTTTAGAAGTGAGGATGGTAAAACTCCATTTCATATACTTTGAACATGGTATCAGGAGAAATTAGTCCCTAGAAAAGGACAAAATACTTGGTAGAGCATCGTCAAAAAACAGGTAAGCCCTGAATGAGATGGATCAACACAGTGGCTGTAACAATAGGCTAAAATATGACCATTGTGAGGATGTCACAGGACTAGAAAGGCTTTTATTCTATTGTGCATAGGGTCACTATAAGTGGCAGTGCGTGAGTTTTTGTTGATTAACAACACTGGGATATGAGCAATGTCCCCATGGCATATGCTAAACTGTCACCATGCTGGACACAGTTGATCTTTGTGGCTTTAGAGGGTAATTATTTAGAGGGTTATGATTCCACTGAATTTTTTTCTGTGTATTCAAACTATTCCATCCTAAGATTCCACAGATCTATCCAAACCAAGCTCACTGCCATTGAATCAATGCTAACTCATATCGACCCTACAGGACATGGGTAAAATTGTACCTGTGAAGTTCTGAGACTGTACCTCTTTACAGAGTAGAGTCCCATCTTTCTCCCGAAGAGCAGCCGGTGATTTCAAATTACCGACCGTGCAATTAGCAGCCCAATGTGTAACCAAGAACTATTCAGGGAAGCTAGAGGGAGAGCATGAAAAGAAATGAGTAGTTGAGGTGGTTGGATGCACATCCATCCCTTTGTTCTACTCTCTATGACTTTTTCTGAGTTCATTCAAAATGTAAATTAAGACACAAAATAGAATTCTATCCAACCCTGCTATATGCCTAAACAGTATCCATTTTTCTCATTCTTACTACTAATAGAAGCTCAATTTTGTTTAGGGTGATAATGTACCTACTTAAATCGCTCACTCCTAGGCTCCCTTGCAGCTATGCATAAGCATTTGACCCAGTTTGGGCCAAATATGTGTAGGTGAAAGATACTGAGTAGGACTCCCAAGAAAGTTTTTGTTGTTGTTTAAGGCAAAACACTTGTCTGGCATAACCCATTTCATTTTTGTCCTTGGCTCTTCTGCTGTCATGCTCCCTAGTCAGAATATTGAAAGATGAGAGAGTCACATAGGTTACATGAGTTTGGCAGACCAAAAAGCATGCATTCTCCTATATCCAAGATGAGTCCCTGAGCAAATACGCCAGACCTAGGCTACCTATTTCAAGACTTACTGTTGTATAAGACAAACCCCTGTGTGGTGCAAAGGGTTAACACAATTCACTGCTAAGACAAAGATGCCTTGGAAGAAAAACCTGGCAATCTACATTTAAAAATTCAGCCCTTGAAAACCTCATGGGGCACAGTTCTACCCTGAATCATATGGGGTAACTGTAAATCAGAATCAATTCAGTGGCAACTGGTTTGGTATTTTTGGTGTTAATATAAGAAAAATTAAGCTTTTGTGATTAGACCACTAGAGTCGGTTTGTTTTTTCCCATGTAGCCAGATGCAATTTGGACTGATAGAGAAATAATTAAAAGAATGTAGAGTTAAGTAAGCGTAATGATTATGGAACTAATCATTTAGCAATGGGCTGCTAACCACAAGGTCAGTAGTTCAAATGCACCAGTCACTCAGGGAGAGAAAAGTGAAGCTCTCTGCTTCTGTAAAGATTTATAGTCTTGGAAGCCCTATATGGGGTTGCTATAAGTTGTAATCAACTTGATAGCATTGTATTTGTTTGAGTTTGGTGACTAGTATGTAAGCTTTGAGGGGGTAGTAATAGGTACTTTGAATACTATTCTTAGCACTATAGGTATTATGTCTTTTGCAAATGGATAAACGAACAAATGCGATATTCAGTTTGTGTTTTCTGTAGTTTGCCTTATTCTTCCAAGAAGATTGCTCAAGTGTTAAGACCCAGTCTTCTCTGGCATACTTGAATAAAAGAATAACTGATAGACACAGACTTGAACCCTGGCCTGTGTGATCTTGGGTGTGTCACTGTTTTTCAATCCATTTCTCATCTGTGAACTGGGGATTACACACGTAGCCCACAGGGTTGTTTTGGAGATTCAGAGTAATGTGTGTGTCTTGGATTGAGTGCCCTTGCATGCCGAGCTTATTCCTCAGGCCTGGGTGCAGGGAGTCTATTTGAGATCTGATGGCAGGGAGTGGGAATAGGAAAGCAGACGCAAGACTGAGTTAGGGGGAGAAGCAATCACAATGGGAACGGGGTGTTGAGGCTTTTAATGTAGGATACAGGAGCTTGATTCCCCCAGGACTTCTGAGCAACATGGGTTCTGTCCTAGAATTGTCTACCAGAAACAGGAGGCTGGGCTCTTCTTCGCCTGTAGTGGTGTTGAGCATTCCTCCTAGTAAGGTGACCTCTCCTACCTTCCTGGGTTTGGCTTTCCATGCCTTTGAAAAGGCTTCGAGGCAGAAGGACATGGAGAGCTGCGTGCTGCACAGTTGTGATAAAACACCATTTCAGCAGGAGCCTGCACTTACATAGAGCCGTTCGCCACTGCTATGATGGATATCAGGAGGAGCCCTGGAAGTGCAGTGGTTACAAGTTGGTTTGCTAACTTCAAGGTCAGCAGTTCAAAACTACTAGCTCCAAGGAAGAAAGATGGGGTTTTCTACTCCAATAAAGAGTTGTAGTGTTTGAAACTCGCAGGGGGCAATTGTACACTGCCCCACAGGATCGCTATGAGTCGGTATTGACTGGAAGGCAGTGAGATGGTGTCAGAGATGGGTCAAAGGAATGTGGCATGGCAACCCTAAGAATCTGCTACAGAACCATAAAGTGCCTGGGATAGATGAGTTTATTGTGCTTGACCTTTTAAAATCATCAAACGGGCAACAGTTAGAAAGACAAACATACCAAGTGTCATTGGAGATCCGGGGAAAGCAGAGAAACACTGCTAATGATGCAGGTTTGCTGCACAGCAATCTGGCAGAGCTTAGTGAAAGCCCATTGAATGGACCCTGGGACCTAGTGAGCCCCTCCTGGGCATACAACCAAAGAAGCGCAATCACTGAGTTGACTTTCATTCCTCATGACCCTATCAAACAAAGCTGAATGGTCCCATGATGCTTTCAAGGCTTCTATTGGGAAGTAGACAGCCATGCCTTTATCCCACAGTGTGTGGAAGACGGCTTCAAACTACTGACCTTTGGGTTAGCAGCCAAGCACTTAATATCTCCCCCATCAAAGCTCTCTCCTGGATGTATAAAAACAAACAGAACCCCAGTTGATTCTTCCTCATTAGCAACCCTACAAGGCACAGTAGAATTGCTGCTACAGGTTTACAAAACTAAATTCTTATGACAGCAGACAGCCTCTCTTTGCTCCATGGAATAGCTGGTGGGTTGGAACTGCTCATCTTGGGGTTAGCAGCCCAACGCATAATTCCTGGGTATATAGGCCAAGCTATTTATCCAATTCACAGGGCCCTTGGGGCATTTTTACAAGAATGGTCACCACGCTGATACCTGCAGTAGAGAAGAGTTGGAGCCGAATTGGATGCCAATCAACAGACAACTGAAGAAGGAAACAAAAGAAAGATGATGATTGCTCATGACCAAGTGGCACGCAGCAGCACATGCAATTGATATGCAGCATGGCAATAACTCTTAATGACATTGCAAGGAGTTGAAAAGGTCAGAAACTGAATGAGATTTATATTGCAGTACCATTCATGGAAGCTGAAAGCCCATTCACCAAGCAGCATGGTCTAGTGCACATGGCAGCATGGTCTAGTGCACATGGCTGTATGCCTATAAGGACACACACACACACCAAGCACCCAGCAGGGGGTACTAGTCTGAAGAGGGGAATGGAAGTGATGTGAATGTGGAAAAGGAGGGACAAAACACAAGCAGGGCCTGACATTTATCAGGGTTCACGGTGTGCTATAAAGTAGGCATGATTAATCACTTCCCTGTACCAGAAGGCTGAGCTAGATTTTTAAAGCAAATCGAGTGCCTGGAACACAATGGTTGTTAGCTGCTGTTGAGTCAGCCTCCAGTCCAACTCACTGTGACAACCAGCTCCCAGTGACTCCATGGGCAATATTCTCCCTGGTCCTGCACCATCTCTTTGGTTGTGCATCAGATTGTGATTCACAGGGGTTTTCGTTAATTGGTTTTCAGAAGTAGAATACCAGGCTCTTCTTCATCGCTCATCTTAGTCTGGACACATCACAGAAACAGGTTCAGTCTCATAGCCGCACCCAACCAAGCTTCCGCATTTCAGTATCATAGCAACACAGAAATCAGTTCAGTACCACAGCAATAACCAAGCATCCCCCTGACAAATGAGTGTTGGATGCACATGAGTTGCATTGTCTTGGACTCAAACCCAGATCTCCCACATGGAAAAGGAGAATTCTACAACTGAACCACAATTTACCCTCAGAATATAATAAGTATCCAGTAAATGGTTATTAAGAATGTGGCTGCCAGGAAAATCCACCAATTTCCTGCCAAGGCTTAACACTAATATCTTCCCCCACACACTAGAAGGCTGCAGAGGAATGACTTTCTCCATGCCAGCCCTGGTATCTAGACAAGGGACCCTAACACTGAACCACTGAGCCCCAGCAGGCTGGGGAGCAATGTCAAATTGGATGAGGGACAATCCTGGTTGAGTTAGTTCCCCTAAGCTCGTAGGGCAGTTTAGCATGTCCACAGCTGTGTTCAGAATAGCCATGCGATTACCACCGAGAGAAATTCTACATGCTTTCACACCCCATGCTAGTCGTTGCAGCCATCGTTGAGTACAGTTCATGCTCATCACTATCTAGAACTCACGGTGACGCTGTGGGTGAGCCATTGGGCAGGTAACCTCAAGGTTGGCAGTTCAAAGGCACCAGTTGTTCTCTGAGAGGAAGGTGAGATGATCTGCTCCTGTCAAGATTTAGCCTGAGGAATTTTATATAGGGTCACAGTGAGTCAGGATCAACTCAATGGTGTGGGTTTGGTTTATTAGACCCACCATCAGATCATATTTAATGGATTTATTAACATGTATATTAGCCACAAATCCAATGTCTTTTATTTTTATCACTGCATTTCAATACAATTTGTGCCTTTGTGATTCTGTATTTCATTGGAGGTATTTGGAAATATTATTCTGGGGAGTGGGCAGGTGTTCCATAGCCTTTCCTAAATGCCAAAAGGATCCATGGGGTTGCAATGGTTAAGACCCTCTAATAGAGTTTATCAAAGAGCCCTGGAGGCACAATGGTTAAGTGCTCATCTGCTATCCAAAAGGTTGAAGGTTTGAACCCACCAGTGGCTCTGTTCTTGGAAGAAAAACCAGGCAACTCATTCTTGTAAAGATTACAGCATAGAAAAGCCTAGAGCAGTGGTTCTCAAACTTCCTAATGCCACAACACTTTCATACAGTTCCTCATGTTGTGGTGACCTCCACAACCATAAAAATATTCTCATTGCTGCTTCATAACTGTAATTTTGTTACAGTCACCCTGTGCAAGGGTCCCACAGGTTGAGAACCATTGGTCTAGAGAGCTCGGCACTGATGCATTGAGTCACTATGAGTTGGACTGGACTAGAAGGTTCCTAACAAAAACGCCAACAATCATTTTTTACCATGACCTTGTTAACTCAAAAAGATTAATAAGCAAATTCACAAATGAGGACATCCAGTTGCCCCTCCAAACTGGAGAAGCATGAGTTAAATGGTGACCCTGACCCCACGGTGTCCTCCAGCTGGTGCCATGCTGCCTTTATTCCTTCTGCCTCTCAGTTCTGTGGAGAAGAAGGGGAAAGGGAGGGAAAGAAAAAGAAAGAAATGAAAAGATAATTTTCCCAGCTTCTTCACATCCCTGAATTGAACTTTACTTTTAATAAAAGTATTATGAAATGGAAATGGTGCTTTCACTATTTTGCTTTCAGGTGATATTCAGAGACATGGTGCTGGTAATTATTTGAGCCGGGGAGGTTAGTGTGCAGATTTTCTGAATATGGTTGAGCCACATGCCCCCTTCCAGGCCTAGCATTTCCCTGGGCTATGAGAAGTTATAGACAGTCTACCCTCTTCTTCCTCCGACTTCGCTGCAAACCATGGACACACTGGTTCTGACTTGACCTGGCTCCAGTACAGAAAAAAATATCCTCCTTGCATAATTGTAGTGCTTGATTTGGAAGGCACCCAGATACAAATCTCTCTTCTGGTGGCATAATGGGTTATGTGTTGGGCTATTAACTGCAAGGTCAGCAGTTGGAATTCACCAGTCGCTCCTTTGGAGAAGATGAGGCTTTCTTCTCCCATAAAGAGTTATAGCCTTAGATGAGTATAAAAACTCAAAATGCATTGGCAGAGATTCCACAGAGAATAAGCCTCCATTAAATCCCCTGGGACCATTCACCAGGGATGGGATTAAACCCTGCTCACCGTCAGTACATCAGAAAGTGTATTGTTGCAGATATGATTAGGTTAAAAATTAACATCTTATCATTTGTCTTTACTCTTAAAACGTTTTTCATTTGTTCTTTTTTTAATTTTCTGCTTTCCTTTTTATTGAAAAATTAACTAATGTCACTAAACAAGTAGAGAATTTGTTAAATGAAAATCTAATCGGTTATGTAAACTTTCACTGAAAACATAACACAATTTTATTTTTACAAAGAGTTATAGCCTTGGAAACCCAGGAGGCCGCAGTATTTTCTCTCGATAGGATTGTTATGCACCCAATGGCAATGAATGTTGTTGGATTTTGTTTCTTTATTGTTTTCTGTAGCTATGGTGGGGTATAGGGGTTATGTGTTGGGCTGCTAAACGCAATGTCTGAAATGGCAAATTTGAAATCCCCAGCCACTCCAAGGGAGAAAGATGAGGCTTTCTACTCCCCTAAAGAGTTCCAGTCTCAGAGAAGCCAGTCCACAAAGAGAACAACATGGCTGGCCCCACTATGAGACATGATGCCCCTCAGTGACCAAGGGTGATACAGGGGACAGCACTGGAGACACAGTGTGCGAATTGCACCTAACCTGATTCCACCACACCGAGGCAAAGTGTGGTGGAGTGCAGTGGAACAGCAAGGGAATGGAGTGGCAAGGTCCCCAGGGAATGCTGAAAGTGGACTTTGGGGCCAGGTTGTGGTGCCTCAACAGACTGGATTGGAAAACACTCCTAAGGTCCAACAAATGATCCTTGAACTAACTACAAGGTCTTCTTTCTTGATGTGTTTTGTTTTGTTCTTTGTCAGTGGTTTGTTTTTGTTGTTTTGTTGTCTGGTTGTAAACTGTTGCTTTGTTTTCCTCTGTCTTGTTTTCGTGCATGTTAGTGTCTCCACAGGTCTGTCTAAATAAGAGAGGCTGGATGAACTATCTGGAGGAAAAACAACAGGACTGAGAGTTCCGGGGGCACTTGGGATAGGGGGAGGTGCGGGGGTAAGGAAGTGGTGTTAACAAACACAGGGACAAGGGAACAACAGGGGACTCAATATGGTAGTGAGGGGGAAGTGGCAGGCCTGGTAGGGAATGATCAAGGGTAAGGTTACGTAACACACACACACACACACACACACACACACACACACACACACATACGGAGAAAGTGGTGAACTTCACAGAACGTAGTGGGGACTTCACAGAAAGGGGGGTTGATAGCCGTGAACAGGGTTGGTATGGGTCTTGTTCTATCCATTTGAAAGTCTCTAGGCTAAACAGAAATGTCCTGGTGGTATAGTAAGTTCGGTGTTGGCCTGCTAACCACCAGGTCAGCAGTTGTGAATCCACCATTTCCTCCATGGAAAAAAGATGAGGCTTTCTATTTGAGTAAAGAATTATAGTCTCAGAGACTCATTGGGGCATGTTTATTCTTCCCTATAGGGGCGCTGCGAGTCAGAATGAACTCAGTACAGTATGCAAGTAACAAGCTATGCTAATACCATTCCAGAGAGACAGTGGTGTTCCAGGGACATTGGTTTTGCCTGGCCCCTGACCCTGAGGAAGCATGAGGTCTTCAGGTCCTCTCCTGCTGCTCTTCTTTACCATCCTCCCATATCCTCCTCTGCACTCCCAAGTGGTGGGCATGATTTATAAACACAGAAATCCACTTACTCCTTTGAAAAAGTGGTTTACTTCACCCCAAAATTTGGAGAACTGTGTCGTCTCCCTTTCAAAGTAAATTATACGATGAACATACAATATTGATTGCAGGCATGTGGATTCTTAATCCTCAAGTTCCCATGAAACCCTGCTTTCCATGGCAAATCAGCCCGCCATTTCAGCATGCCAGTATTGCCAGGAGAAAGGAGCCTCAGCAGCCACCACTGCTCCGCAGCCTGCTTTTCACGGTCACGCGGGGATGTCAGAGTGCCTCACACCTCGTGCACTTGACTCAGTGCTTGCTTGCAGGGGTTGCATTTCGTTAGAGCCCAACAACTTCCGAGCATTGGCAAATTCCCTCAACCAAAGGTGGGCAGTGGCCTCATAATGTCACCAGTCATTAACCACCAGCAGGGTTGCGTTATGCTCGTCAGTGCCGTCATGTGCAAGGGGAAAGACAATTCCCACAGGCTGCCAGCTGTTTTTGGGGAGGGAATGCCAAGTGGGGAAGCTGGGGGTCCTCACCCCAGCAGCCACAGTTCCTGGCTCCAGGCCCTGCCCCAGGCTGTGCCAGGACGAAGAGCCTGGACTCTCAGAGACTCCATAGCTCGATTTCCACTCAGGTTGTGTTGTGTTGATCATTCCTTCCCTAGGCTGCCACCCATCTGTCAGTTTGTCATCATGTTGTCATTTGTCTATAGCTGTGATTGCTGTAAGCGGTGTCACCAGCTACGATTATAACCAGAGCAAGCCACTCTGGACACGCTTCACAAGAGCATCCAAGCTAGGACACACTGGGAAGAAAGACCTGATGATGTACTACTGAAAATGAGTCCATTGAACCCTATGGATCAAAAGAGAATACCGTCCAAACAAGTACTGGAAGAGGAGCACCCTAGGTGGGAATACACTCACACTATTCAGTGGGAGGACTCCCTGGGTAGTGTTTGACTAGCACCCAGGAGGTCGGCAGTTAAATCCCACCCAGAATCCAAGAGGTGCCTAAGGAAGGTAGGCCTGAATATCTGCTTCCAAAAGGTCACAGCCTTAAAAACCCTATGGAACAGTTCTACTCTGAAATGCATGGGGGTCGCTATGAGTCAAAATGGACCGAAAAGCAGCTAATAACAACAACACTGTATAAAGAACAACACTGCAAGTCCTTAGGACAAAATACACAGCAGGCACAATAGCCTCGACCCCACAGGATAGGGCAACTTATTTTCCTTTGTACCAGAGACCGGAACTGTACAACGGAATGAAACCCTGCCTGTTCTTGTGTCATCACCACAGTCGTTGGTCCATGTTGAGCCCATTGCTGTAGCCACTGTGGACATCCATCTTATCAAGGGTCTTCTTCCCTCTTGCTGCCCCTGTACTTTAACAAGCATTATGTCCTTTCTTAAGAACCAGTCTCTCCTGATAGCATGTCCACTGGATGTGAGATGAAGACTTGCCATCCTCACTTCTAAGGGGCATTCTGGCTGTGCTTCCTCCAAGAGGGATTTGCTTGTTCTTCTGACAGCCCAGACGACATTCGGTATTGTTTGCACATCATTCACATGCATTGATTCTTCTTCAGTTTTCCTTACTCACTGTCCAGCTCTCACATGCAATTGACCATTGAAACTACTTACCTTGAATTCAGAGCTTAGGGTACACTACCCAAAGCCACATAGCTTGTGAGCGGCTGAAACATGTCTGCTGCCAGGATCTGTCCAATTTATTTTATTGAAACATCATACTCAAAAGGTGCTTTAGGCAAACATATTTTGTCTTTTGACTACATGTCCCTATAATATAACCAGGCTCAGACCCTCACATTGTAATGATTCAGCTATATGTCTGAGAGGTAAAAAGACCGCCAACCATATAACTGATGGGAGAATAGGTACTGACTGTCACCTGCAATGCCATTCCTTCAATAAATATTTGTTGAGTGTTATTCAAATGACAACATTTTGCAAAGCTTTAAGAAGACCCAGATGTAGAGAACACAGTCCCTGCTCACAGGAGACTCACAGATACTGCATCAGGGCCTTCAGATCAGGGACACCACAGATAGATGCTGAAAGAAAAATCATAAAAAGAAATAGCAACCACGCACGGAATGCAGGACAGATAAAATCCTCAGGAACAGTAATGGGAGTAGCGATACTGTGGTAGCTTTTTAATCTCCCATCATCTTGCACAGGGGTGGAGTCCAGTCTGTCACTCAGGCCATAGCCAGTGAGGTCTCAATGTGGGCATGGCCTTCTCTTGAGGATTCTGGCAACTCCTGTATTCTTTCCTGGGGGTGAGAGACACCCATGACTTGATATTCCTGCTGACAAGATACATGGATCTACATTGACGGCAGCCAGAGCCTTGAACGGGGAGGAGTCATGTGGAGACCCATGCCACTTTCCACCTCCACTGGGTCCATAAGACATTCCACCGACTGCCCTGTGATCTTCCAGCACTTGGTGTAATTGCATGTGTTGCATAAGTCTGAAAAAAAATTTACACACTGTTATTGGATATATGGGTTAATTTCGTACGTATGGACGTGGTCTGGACTGGGCTGGCATGTTTTCTTAATATACAATTATTCTTCTATATAAAGCTTTTTTAAGACACATGAGTGTTTATGAATGTGCTTCTCTAGTCAACTCGAACTGACTCAGATACCATGAGGGCACAGGGTGGCTGTGTAGGGAAGGGGAGGAAAAGGGAACTGATAACAATGGAACACACACACACACACAACTTAGGGGCCGAATAACAGAAATATGGGTAGAGGGACACAGAAGACGGTGTGTATAAAGATATTAATTTATATATAATTTAGTAAGGGTGTGAGGGTTGAGGAAAGAGGGAAAAAACAGGAGCTGATATCAAAGGGGTCAAGTAGAATGATAGTGTTTAGAAAATGATGGTGGCAGCATATGTACAAACTCGCTTGATCTAATTGATTTATGGATTGTTATATTATCTGTCAGAGCCCCCATTAAAATGTGTTCTTTTTTCGATAACAACATAAACTCACTGCCATGGAGTCAATTTTGACTCAGTATAGAACACCCCCTGTGGTTTCCTCGCTTGCTATTCTTTAAGGAAACAGAAAAACTTTTCTTTCCCCTGCAGAGTGGCTGGTGGTTTCAACTATTGACTTTGAGGTTAGCAGGCACCATAGCACCATGATTCCTAAGGATGCTGATAGAAAGGGAACCTTGTGGAACATAATTTAAAATTCTTTAATTATCTAGACTTACTTAACTGGAAGAGTCCCAGAGACTATGACCCTGAGTTACTCTTCAAACCTTTAATTGAAACTGTCCCCTGAAGTCATCTTTAAACTAAATAACAATTTAGCTCTTAAAGGCTTGCATCCTTGAGTATTGCAGTCTTTAAAAAATCAGCACAAATCTAAAGGGCTACAGATAAGTCAAAATATATGTGAGAGGGTTGTGGCAGAGAGATTAAGTAAAAAGAAAGGAAACACCTAGAATAGAAAGAACAAGAATGCTAATTCAATATGAAGCGTGTGACCAATGTCACTGAACATTGTGTCCAGAAAGGGTTGAAATGGAACAGATTTTGCTTTGTATGTTTTCACATATCAAAATTAAATACTAGTAGAAAAAGAGAGAGACTCGCATCTGTTTGAGGCAGAATACCAAATACTGGGTTATATATAATGCTAAGTATTGAAATATTATCCCATTTTCATATGGCAAATATGGAAAGCCAAGGATGGAGTGAGGCATTCACAGGGGAGATGGCATTTGAATGATCCAGGAAAATGGCTAAAGAACATGCTCATTCCCGAGTGTTTCCACTGGGTTCGCAAACACATCAGCAAATGAATGTCAAATAACCCGTCTCACCCTCTAACTCAGAGCTGTGCAACCGAACTCTCTTCTATGATGAAAATGTTCCAGAGCAGTGATTCTCAACCTGTGGGTCGCGACCCCGTTGGGGGGGGGGGGTCGAACAATGCTTTCACAGGGGTCATCCGATTCATCACAGTAGCAATATTATAGTTATGAAGTAGCAACAAAAATAATTTTATAGTTGGGAGGAGCACCACACATGAGGAACTATATGAAAGTGTCACAACATTAGGAAGGATGAGAACCACTGTTCTAAAGGCATGACATCCAATCTGGTAGCTACTACATTTTATCAGGAAAGACCAGTCCATGGAAAGGGACATCATGCTCGGTAAAACTGAAGGTCCACAAGAAAAGAGACTGATCTTCAAGGAGATGGGCTGACACCATGGCTGCAACAATGGACTCCAACCTAACAACCATGGCGAGATTTGGCACAAGATCACGCAGTGTCCTCAAAGTAACATCCTTGATCTTCAGTCTTTTTAAGAGATCTGTTGTAGCACATTTAGCCAATGCAACGTGTCGTTTGATGTCTTGACTGATGCTTCCTTGAGCATTGATCTGGCTTAGGGTTTAAAAATTCCCCTTGGCTTCTCAATCATACAGGAGGCCCACACAGTGATCATCTTTCCTCACTACACAGAGTGTCATGCCCCACTCACATTGGTCTCCTTGCTGTTCCAGGAAGAAGCTTGGAGAACCCAATCACAAGGTCTTTTGCACTGACTGTCTCCTACCTGGAACACTTTGCCCACCACCAGATGGCCACTCCTGTGTCTTCCTGCCTTATTCAAGTACTGCACTGTCAATGAGATCTTCCTTGGCTGCGATGCACTACTTGCCCCAAGTTTCCCATCCAGCGCAGTTTAGTGAGAAAAATCTCACTGCTACCTGCAGGGGGGAGCCTCGGCACTGGCATCTCAGAAAATGGAGCATAATCAGAACAGAAATGTGACCCTACCTCTCATGCTGAAAGGCTGCTAACTGCAAAATCTAAACCACCACACAACCAGCCACTTCTCAGGAGAAAGGCTGAAAGTTAGTCTCAGAAACCTACAGGGGAAGTTCTACCCTGTCTTATAGGGTCATTATGAATCAGTATCAACTCTATGGCATAAATTTGCATTTGGGAGGGGGCGCGTTCTAAGGAGCTCTGGGTCACATACCCTGATCAATCCAACTGGCAGCTGCATCAGCTGGCTAAGGCTTCAAAAGACTGAGTAGGTAACCCAGAGCTCATTGCTGTTGGCAGAAACTTGTGGGGGGTCAGAAGGACTTGAGGTGATGGTGTCCTTCTCAGTGGCCTCAGATAATCTTCTCCCCGGTCTGGGCATCAGCATCTTCTTTGCAAAATGGGATGATTGCATTAGAGAACCACTAAACTCCTATATACCTGAGCAACCAGGAAGCAATTGTGAATCCTGGAGAGGAGCAAAGACTATGCTGGTGGCTCTGCAAATCTTGGGAAGCCTGGATCCGATGCGGCTGGAACTGTCCACTGCGAGGCACCAAGAATCCCGAGAGCTGTAGTTCAGGTCCCCCCCTTGCCTGTGTACCATGGAAGATTTAATAAATGTTCTCCTCATGCTACCTTTAGGATCCTTGGTGGCAAAGTGGCAAAATCCCTTCACATTGGCCTGTTAACTGCAGGGTTGGCAGTTCAAACGCACCTGCTGCATTCCTGTAGAAAGGGCAGCTTTCAACTCCCACAAAGAATTGTTGTTTCAGAAATCCACAAGGACAGTTGTATCCTGTAACTATGGGTCAGAACTGGCACAATAGCAGTTCGTGATTGAGCTTTAAACTACATTTGAGACTGGGGTCTATTGTGAATTCCCCTACCTGTCCATTGGGTGTCATGGGAAGAAAGTAGATAGGAGAAAAAAGGGTAGGAGGCAGTGAGGGAGGAGGGTAGAATGTACTGGAGTAACACATTCTGGCAGAAAATTGTGTGTATGTGTGTGTGTGCGTGTTCTATTGTAATTCACACAGATTATGGGTGGGGGAGGGAACTGAAAAAGTAAATATCCATGAAAAAGAAAAATTTTTTTCTTTGGTGATTTTCCTTTTGTTGAGCTAAGGGATGGAGAATGTACTGCATGGACGTGACCAGCCACTGGACCGGTGTGCTGTTAACACACCCTCCTGCCTTTGCATGCTGGGGGCCTCTCTGTAAACAGAAGTGACTTGTGACTTTTGATTTCCTGGGGCTCTAAAGAGAACCCGAGAATAGAAGTTCTAAATCGTGAACAAAGGAGAGACAAAGGGTTAATGACAGGACAGAATTTTGAAGTTTCATTGGATGAACACAGCGCCAGCATCCAACAAGCATGCCAAAGGCTGAACTCTGCCCGGAAGTAATGAATGAGCACTGCCTTTAGCCCGTGTCCTCACTCTCCCCGTCTCCTGCACTCCAAGCCAGCCTCACTAAGAGTAGTCAAAGGTGACATGGTGGTCCTTTCATCTCTCTCTGACCCCTCACGCTGCCTTCACCTCTATCCAAGTTGCTTCATCCTTCCCCCTTCTCCCTGATCTTCCTCGTGGAAAGATCTAATTCATACTAACTGGTAAAAGTCAGTTAGCACACAAGAAGGAAGACATCTCCTTCCTCAGTCTATGCTGCAGAAAAGGAAACTCGGGCTTGAGCTCATTTGCCCAACTGTCAAAGGTCCCATCACGGGCAGGGCCATGATGTGAAAATTCAAGCAAGCAGCCCCAGAGCCAGAGCTCCCAACCCTCATCCACTGCAGTTCAAGTTCATGGGGTGAAGTGGTGAAAAGCTAACCAGAAACTGAGAGTCAATGTAGATACGCAAGGCATTCTTGCCAGGGCACTCACTCACTGCCATTGAGTCAATGCTGACTCATAACAACCCTATAGGACAGGGTAGAATTCCCCTGTGAGTTACTGAGGATGTATCTCTTTATAGGAATAGAAAGCCCCATCTTTCCCTTGTGGAGTGGCTAGTGGTTTTAAACTGTTGCACAAAGCATAACCATGACACCATCAGGACTCCAAAACATGCCAGGGCAATCTATGGTTCTGTGAGATCTCTCAGGATAGAGATATACCTTGCTCCTTGGCTACACACGAGAAAGCATTCACCTCCAAGCCTAGTTTGTGATCCAAGTGAGTTTTATGAGAATTAGAAGAAGTTTCAGGTTTATAAAGGCACCTGCAGGGCTCTTCAGAAATGTGCATCTCCTTAGAAGCTTCCCTGAAAGTCACAAGGTCTGCTCTGTGCTCCTGCCTTTTAAATTACTCCAAGAGGTGGGGCGTGCTGGTGACCCTGGTTGAACTCATTGGCTGAACTGAATTCACCTGGCCTTGTTGGGCCAATTCAGGTGCAGAACACACCCAGGTGTACCTCCCCTTCCTGGCTGGGAACCTGAGCCTCTGAGCATGTGCAGTGTACCACTCGTTCATGGGACAAAGGCTCAGACTGCTGACCATGCGTAATGGATGCCTCAGTCCCTAAGCTAAACTACCTAGCAGCTCCAAAACCCCACTGCTGTGTAGTGTTCATGAACTTTGGCAGGAACACATCCTTACCACGAAGAATCCTGGTGGCCCAATGGCTAAGCACTTGGGCTTTAGACCGCGGTCAGTAGCAATGCATGAGAAAAAGGTCTTGCCATTGTAAGCATTCCACCCCACTGCCATCAAACGCAAAGGACCTCTGGTGACATGGCGGGCTACTCACAGAGCTACTAAATGCAAAGTCAACAGTTCTAACCCACCAGCTTCACTGTGGGAGAAAGATGAAGCTATCTATTCCTATAGAGACATAATATCTCAGAAACCTATAGGGAAAATTCTACCCTGCCATGGACTACTAAACGAACAACCTAATCTGTCTTGGAAGAAGTCAGGCCAGAGTGCCCTTGACAGCATATATGGCAAGATTTTGCCTCCCAAATACGTTGGACATATTGCCTGGAGAAGGACATCCTGCTTGGTAAAGTGGAGGGGCAGCACAAAAGAGGAAGGCCCTCAACGAGCTGGATTGACACCGTGGCTGCATCAATGAACTCAGGCAGAGAACAAATGTGATGATGGTGCAGGACCTGGAAGTGTTTGGTTCTGTTGTGCATAGGGTAACTTTGGGTCAGAAACCACTCAATGGCACCCGACAGCAACAACAACACGTATATAAGATCACCATGAGTTGGAATCAACTCGACAGAAAGTGGGCTTTGGGTCTGTCATGGAACCAACTCTGGCTCATAGCGACCCAATCATGGGATTCTGAGGCTGTAAATCTTCATGGGAGCAGAGGGCCTCATCTGTCTCCTGCGGAGCAGCTGGTAGGTGTGAACCCCTGACTTTGCAGTTGACAGTCCAACACTTCCCTTAAAGTACCCCCCGGGGCTCCTTTGGTAACGATGACAGACTAGGAAACCCAATGGGGACATTTCTACTCTGTCACATGAAGGCATCCTGTGCAGAATGGGCTCAACGGGAACTAACACCAACCCCACCACTTTTAACACCATCCCAACCTTACAGACTGTGCTAGGCTCTTGAAGGAATTGACTTTTTGCACTCCCACTGAGCGAGCTATGAGCATGCATGCATGCCAACACGTAACTTCCGGTCCTGAACTAGGGATCAGCTGCACATGTAAGGATGTGCTTCTAATGTGGAAGGAAGTAAAGAGAGGGGATCTGGAAGCAGGAAAAGCCAGGAAGCAGGAGTCACTTAGGCAGACCCCTTTCCTAAACCAGCTTAATTAGCATATCACAGATCCTGGCTCAGAGGTGATGTTCAAAGAAGAATTGTTGACTGAATACACAAGGGAAGGAACAGAATAAGTGAACACAGAAATGTGCTAATGACCAAGTTGACTCACAGTTCCCACCCTGCTCTTCTTCTTCCAGGTTCTTCTCTAGTTGCTAATGGTATTTGCTCGACCCCTCACAAGCACAAAAGGAGCCCTGGTGGCCTAGCGGTTAGGCAGTGGGCTGCTAACCACCAAACTAGCAGTTCTAAATTAGCAGGCATTCTGAAGGAGAACAACAAGCTGTCTGCTCCTTTAAAGAATTAGTCTTGGGAATGCACAGTGGTAGCTCTACCCTGGCCCATAGGGCTGCTCTGAGTCTGACTCGACTGGACAGCAGTGAGTATGGGTTTGGTTTGGTTTTCACAGGTACCCCGATCCGTTGGTGGTCTTGGTAAATTGCACACGCTGGTTCAGTGGACCTTGTGTAGGGCTTGAGAATTTGCACTTCTAACAAGCTCCTGATGTTGCTAGTCTGTGACCATATTTGGGGTGGCAAGGCTCTGGACTACCGGGGTCTTCCTGGTGGCTGCTGTCACAGCACAAGTTCCCAAGAGTGCACCGCTACTCATTTCTTTGGAATGATTTGGACTGAGTTTTCCCAGCCATTTCATCAAGGTTTTTGGCTATTTGTTCCATGACACTGAAAAGTTTGGACCTGACATACGCAGCTCAGGCTGTATTATCTATCTTCTCTGCCCTCTTGGATTGGAGATGGATCACCTATGAAGCGATGAGGGTAAGAAGGGTTGGGTGTCCCCGGGTAATGTGAACAGTTAGCACGCTCAACCACTGGCTGATTAAAAGGTTTGCGGTTCAAATCTAAGGCCCCTCAGAAGAAAGGCCTGCTGATTGACTTCTGAACGACCAGCCTTTGAAAGCTCTGTGGGGTCCCGTGGTGCTGACCCACACGGCGTCACCGTGAGTTGGAATGGACTCCTCAGAAACGGGTTTAGTAAGCAGCACAAAGAGGAAACTCCTTGGTGAACTGGAGGACACGGTAGCTGAAACCATGGGCTCCAACATACTACCCCTGAGGCTGGCAAAGGACCGGGCAGTGCTGCCTTGTGTTGCAAAGAAGGTCCCTGTGATGTCAGAATGATTGGACAGCACTAACAACAACAAAGGGTGTCAGGGCCCTTCACTTCCCCAGACCACTGACCAGGTTCAAAGACCCACATGCGCGTATAGTTTCACAGTTAGACGTGTTTAGAAAAAAATAATGTTTGCAAAAGTAAAATCTTGGTTTACATTTTACAGAGCATGCACAATGAGTAGAACTCTTAAGGTCCACCGGAACCTGTTTAGGGTCCCCTCCACTTGCTCACCACCGATAAGTCGATTCTGACTCATATTGATCCTACAGGAGAGGTTAAAATTTCCCCTGTGGGTATTTCTGAAACTGTAGCGCCTTATGGGAATAGAAAGCCTCCTCTTTCTCTGCAGCTGGTGGGTTCAAACTGCCAACCTTGTCTTTAGCAGCTCAGGACTGACTTGTATCTCTATGAAACCAAAATCTACCTCACTGCCAGGGAGGTGATGCTGACTCATAGTGACCCTATGAGGCAGAGTAGATCTGTCCCTGTGAGTTTCTGAGACTGTAACTCTTTATAGGAGTAGACAGACTCTTCTTCCCACGGAGTGGCTGGTGGTTTCAAAGTGCTGACTTTGGTGTTAGCAGCCCAACATGCAAACACTATGCCACCAAAGCTCCTTTTGGACCCCTATAAGTAGATAAATATTTCTCTTATATCTGTGTTTCAACCAAAGGCATGGCTATAAAGGAAAAAAGGCCATGAGTGTCAAGAATGATTTGAAAATGTGGAGTTCTTTTGGGAAAGTATAAATATATATATATATACTTGTGTATATAAATAGAATTCTGACGGCAAGAGTGGTCAGGAGTTGGACTGTTAATCTCAAGGTCAGCAGTTTGAATGGCCAACCGCTCCTCTGGAGAAAGAGGAGATTTTCTACTCCTCTAAAGAATCACAGTCTCAGAAACCCACGGGGGCCATTTTACTCAGTCCCATGGGCCTGTGAGTTGGAATGGACTTGATGGCAGTGAGGGCATGTAAATATGCAAACACCCACCTCGGACTTAGGATTTGACCTGCTCCCTCAGCCCCGTGAGCATCTGCATCTGAAGCCATGGACTTGGCCTTCTGTGAAGAACCCATTAGTGCACCGCCACAAAGAGAACGAGTTTCCTCTGTGTCAGTCCATTACCCTGCCAACGTTCAGGATGGAGCCAACACCCTTGGTTTCCCAGAGAAATTGGCTCAACATCCCCCTGATGTGGTTGCATGACATAGGCCACTCATGCAATGCACTGCATGTGCTCTATTTAATGCACTATCACCAACAAGTCTACATGGGTGGTAACTCTGAAAACCTTGCCCAAACAGCTGGCTTCACCAAAGTATATGGAACCATGTGGAGTTGTCGACCAGTTTGACTCTGCACTAGCTGTACGTTGGCATTGCCAAGGGGGCTTTCTCACTGACCGTGACCTGAATCCTGCTTCCACTAAGCCTTGCTTCATTGGTCTGGGATGGGGCCAGGCCAATGGGAGGCTTGAAAGCTCCTAAGGGATTCCAAAGTATGACCAAGGGTGAACACTACTGTTTTTGGCCATCACATCCGGGAAGGCCCTTGGGACTTTGCCACTCAAAGTACGATAGGTCAAGGAACCAGCAACATCAGGATTAGCTTCTCCCATGCTAATGCCATCGAGTTGATGCTGACTCATAGTGACCCTACAGGACAGGGTAGAACTGCCCTTGTGGGTTTCCCAGACTGTCACTCTTGCCCGGAGTCTACAGCCTCATATTTCTCCCAAGGAGTGGCTGGTGGTTTAGGACTACTGTCCTTGTGGTTAACAGCCCAAGAGTACCAGGGCCTCTAGAACTGCTGGATCCTAGACCCCACCCTGAACCCACAAAATCAGAATCTGCCCCCCAGCCCGATTTCCAGGAACCTGGGTAAGTGCATGCATGTGAAAGTTTAAGAAATACTTCCTTAGAAACCATTACTTTCCAGAACAAACTCCTCCTGCCAGAGGTGCAGAAATGGAAGCCCATCAGGCCATGCTCGCCTAGAAGCAATTTGAGGTCTCAGTGCTCCTATATCCTGGCTGTCATCTAGATTTCCTTATTCTCACCTGGACTGTTGTCACTGCAGCAGGTATTGGTGAGTCCTCAGCACGAACAGCCCCAAATTCGGTCTAGAGACACAGCTCCCATTTCAGAGTAGTACAATCCACAGTTTCCTGTAGAGTTTCTGGCTTTTACTGGCTTGGGGTAGGGTCTAGTGGGAAACGCATCTTAGCAAGAGCCATTATGTATTCTGGATGTGCACAATGAGTTTGTCTTGAGGCATATTTATGTCTGATGTTGTTATGTATTCTCTTTCTATCCCATGCAACGTTATTTTTTTGAAAATTTATATTTGCTTTTAATTACCCAGACATATAAGTGATTTATAGCTAGGTCTGATCGATTGGAATCAGATGACCACGCCTGGATTAACCATGGGTCCTGGTGACCATTAGGCACTTCTTTCCATGAATGATATTTTCACCTGAGTGAATGCATTCACGACTTTTCTTCTCTTAAGATAAATAAGCAGGTGGGTATCCTTTTGCTATGCTGGCACTTCCTTGTGCTGTTTTAAGTTCACCCAGCAATTTTTAAAAAGAGAAACATATTACAACTGTCACACACTTTATAATTCATGTGGAAAAATTTGAGGGAGAGCTAAATAGAGGTGACCCGTGGTGCAGTCTTACTTACTGCTTGTTAGAAGGTACTGAAATCTTATATACATAAACACTAGAAACCAGGAGAGAGGAAATGGTGGTTCCATGGCAGAATTCTCACTAGCCATGCAGGAAATTTGGGTTTGATTCTTGGCCAGTGCGCCTCCTGTTACAGCTACCACCTAACTGCTAGTGGAGGCTGGCATATTGCTATGATGCTGAACAGATTTTAGCGATGTTTTCTGCCTACAGACAGACTAGGAGGAAAGGCCTGGTGAACTCCTTCAAGCCATCAGCCACTGAAAACCCCCCAGCTGACAAGGGTTCAAATCTACAACCCATTGAAGGAATGGGGCAGGACCAGTGGGCATTGAGTTCTGTAGCACATGGAGTCCGCATGAGTCAGGAGCTGGCTGACTTGAAGGCAATTGTCCACAGCACTCTCTAGGAGGCAGTGGTTGGAGCACATAGGCGTCCTTCATGTGGCCCCATGATCATCAAGCCTTAAGTCATGCAACCAACTCTGGGAAATGGGAGATGCCCGGGGTACCAGGAATATTTGAAAGACCTGGTGTAAATTGGTTCAGCCCAGGGGAGTTCTGGAAACCACCGAGGTAAGCTTCCTGCTGAAACCACTAACATAGCTCCAGTGCGAGTGGATGGGTGTCTGCACATGTACCCAGCCACCATTAGTGTGTTTGTTGTTGTTGTTGTTGTTGTTGTTGCCGTTCACGTCCGTAGAGTCGATGCCGATTCACAGTGACCCTATATGACAGGGTAGAATTCCCCCTGTGACTTTCTCACACTGTGACTCTTTACAGGAGTAAAAAAGCCTCATCTTTCTCTTGAGGAGTGGCTGGTGGTTTTGAATGGTTGATCTTGCCATTAGTCCATTGCGTAACCAGGTGCTGTCAATTTGGTTCCAACTCATGGCCACTCTATGTACAGCAGAACAAAACAACACGCTGCCCTGCGCATTTCTCACAGCCATTCCTACATTTGAGCCACTGTGTCAACCCATCTTGTGGAGGTTTGTCCTCCTTTTGGCTTGACCAAGCATGCTGCCCAACTCCAGGGACTGGTCCCTCCTGATAACACCCAAAGTACATGAAGCCAAATGTCACCATCCTCGCTTCTAAGAATCAATCTCGCTGTAGTTCTTTCAACATAGATTTGTTTGTTCTCCTAGAAGTTCCTTGGTGTATTCAATATTCCTCACCAGGACCATATTTCAAATGCATCAATTCTTCTCGTAGGACTTCCTTATGCATTTTCCAGCTTCCACATGAAAATAATCATGCCTTGGGATAGGATACTCCTGAATTTTTAAGGTGACAAAGTCACCTTGGTTCAAAAAAATGTTTAAAAGGCCTTTTGCAGCAAATTCACTGAAAGCAATTTATCCAGTGATTTCTTTACAGATATTTCTATGAGCGTTGGTTGTGGATGGGTCCAAGTAAGATGAAATGCTTCATCATTTAAATCTTTTCTCTGTTTATCATGTTGCTTATTGGTTCAGTGGTGAGGATTCTTGTTCTTTTAACCTCGAGTTGTAATCCATACTGAAGACTATCATCTTTGAACTTCATCAGTAAGTGCTTCAACTCCTCTTCCCTTGCAGCAAGCAAGGCTGGTCGCCTGCATATTTCAGGCTGTTCTCAAATCTTCCTGCAATCCTGAAGTCTCCAATTCAGCCATTCAAAACTCAAAACAGCTCAATGCCATGGAAGTCAAGTCAATTCTGACTCGAGCAACCCTGTAGGCCAGGAAAGAACCTCCCGGAAGGTTTCCAAGGCTGTAATCTTTGTGGCAGCACATGGTCACATCTTTCTCACTCGGGATAGCTGGTGAATTCCAAGTGTTGCTCTTTCGGTTAACAGTGAAGTGCTTAAACATTGCCCTACCTGGATTCCAAGTGTGAGCTAGCAGCCACAATTTTCTTCTGAGACCAAAGGGGTTGTTAGGTGTGAATTCTCGACCAAGGGGGTCCAGCAGACCTGCTCAGTATTCGCCCAGGTGCAAAATCCATCAAGAGGATGCATTGTCATTATTTTTAATCACATAACACACCCAGGTGTAGCAGCAACCCAGCTTTGTAATATCACCCTGGTTTTGATAAATATGTACCATTCCTTGATAACGCTTCCAAATCCTTTAATATCCTGCAGCTCAGTCCCTGATGTCTGGCTGTAACAAAAGGTGTGAAGGGAGACCATATGTCAATAAACTCTCCCCGTCTACCACAACTCACCGCATAATCAGCTCCACGGTAAAATGCATGGTAAGTCAGTTATGCGCTGGCGGGGAGGGCAAGGGGCCCCTTTCAGGTTTGTCTTCTGATGAAGTTGACCAAAATGACTTCTTATTTCAGCCTATTAGGAGAGTGAGAGTTGCCCCCCCTCCCTCGCCATTTTTCTTTTCTTTTCCATTTTTGTCCCTTTCCCCTTGGAGGGACAGCCTGCTCTGCTATTCTGAAAGGGTTGTCTGTTTTATGCTGTGCTCTCCACTCCATTAAATCACCTTTCCTCACATTAAATACAGGTCTTCAGGGTGGTCAGAGAGTTTTGCTGTGAGGGATAATGATATAATGAGGATGACATGCATGAAAAATCATTTTTCAGCTCAATCCCAGGCAGACCACGGGGAAGCATGAAATGGGAAGGGGGAGAGGTGTACCTCACTTTAGACAAGAGCCAGGCTTCTGAGGGGGCCAGTCTCGACCTGGAAGGCTGCTGAAGGCTTCTTTACCTCACTCACTCATTCACTCATTCATTCAACCAGCTTGCTACTTACTTATTAAATGCCACACCTTGGGGCTCTCTCACTGAACAAAAGAGACAAAAATCCCCCTTCTGTCAAGAAGCTTCCATAAACAGAGGCATTCAAACACTTCCTAGAGAATGTGTTTAAAGTCCAATTTACACAAAAGCAGAAGAAGAGACTGATGCGAGGGGTTTCACACACACACACATGTTCATATATGACTCCCATTGCAGCGACAAAGTGTAGGACTCTTCCAGGAGACACTATTCATTGGAGTTAAATTGCTCCCCCCAACCCCCTGAGCTCTCTCTCTCTCTCTTTTTTCTTTCTTTCTGAGAGCAATTGCCCTTGGAAGGGATTAGCTGTTATCACTCTCTAGCACCTTAGTGTGAACTTATTTATTGGCTCCTTTTCCTGCCTAGATAGGAGGGGCCTCCAGGGCTGCTAAAAGCCAGAAAAATCCCAAAAAAGGCAGCAACAAGAGAGGCAGAGGACAATCGGGGCCAGTGTTTCTCATTTCAGTGGGGGGGGCATTTGTTAAAGATGCAGATTACACACACATACAGCACACACACACTTCCCTGCCACCCCACCCAATATGGCCCTACTAAATAAGGATCCTACCCCACCATCTGTCCGGGAGCCCCTGAACTGGCCCTTCCCATGAAACAAGCCAGGGCCATTGAAAGTGACTCTTTAGGCAAAAGACCAGTGACTTAGGTTTTCCAAACCGGGATAAAGACCATTTGTTAAGCACTTGCATATTAACCAAAAGGTTGATGCTTCAAACCCACCCACAGGTTCCTAGGAAAGCAGGCCTGGTGATCTGTTTCTGAAAGGGCACAGTCTTGAAAAGGATCCCTGGTAACACATTGTCCTGCTAGCCATAAGGTCAGTAGTTCAATACTACCAGCTGCTCTGAGAGAGAAAGCTGAAGCTTTCTACTGTACAGATGTATAGTCTCAGAAACCTACCAGGGCAAGTATACTCTGCTGCCATGAGTCAGAATTGACTCAATGGCAGCAAGTGAGTGGATGGGCAGGGATTGATTGGGCACCAACTAACACTAAGAACAACTATTTTGGGTGGCAGTGACATTCTTCTGCTTTATCTAGAATCTGAACTCTCAGCGTCATTAACAATGGAGGCAACAGACAAATAATTATAAACTACAGAAGGGTAAAGAAAAGCTAAAGAAGTTACTTCTGTTTGGGGTTTAGTTGTGTGCTTTTTTTAGCAGAAAATATGAACTATGAAGGAGCAGGGACTTGCTGGACTTAAATATGAACTGTAAGATCTCTATCCGGGCTAGAGTTACATCTCAGTTCTTGGCTCCGCATGAGAAAGAATTCACGCCAAAGCCTGGCTCGTGATCCAAGTGAGTTTAATGAAAGTTAAAAGAAGTTTCAGGTTTTACGCGCCACCCCTAGGATTCCTCCCCACCATGCAGCCTGGCAGAGACTGCTCGAGGTCACGCAAAGATCTCTCTCCTAAGTTTTCCTCCAAAAAAAGACCTGTCTCATGTTCTTTCTCAAGTTCTCTCCCCAGTTCCTGTCCCCAGTTTTTCCTTTCTCCCCCTCGCTCCTGCCTTTTCAAGGATTCCCGGGGAGAGGCATGGTGAATGACCCCAGGTCGATCCCATTGGCTGAATTGCAATCACCTGGCCCAGGTGGGCTGATCCAGGTTTAACGCCCATCCGTACCCACCAGCGGGAAAACCTAGGCTTTTGTTCTATGCTTGGTTCTCCTGGGCATGCGTCAATGGACATCTCATTCCTGCCTATCTGCCTAACAAAACCTATTTTTCAACCCCAAGTCTTTCTTGCCAAAAAATAATGTCCCATAATAGGAATGGCATGAGCAGGGCTTCTGTGTTGGATCAGATCAAGAAGATAGCTTTCATGCCCTGTACTAAGATCACAAAAGAATGTAATCCAGTGCCTTGTAGACAGTCTCGTGTACACAAAAGGTTTTCTAAGAGTCTCCAGAAGGCTGTGCTACAGCCTAAATAGGCTGAATTGCAGCCTAAAACAGAGAGGGACCCATTTCAAAGAGATGTGGGGACATGGCTTTCATAAAATTGAATGCATCATGTAATCCAGTGCAAGGGAAACCCAGTAACTTTGGGAAGGAACTGCATTGGCTTGGACTAAACAGCCAGAGATAGTGCTACATAAAAAGAAAGAAGATGATTGATAAAGCAACCCAGACATTATTGTGGAAAAGGAAAAGGGACTTAGAAGACAACCAAAAGCTACAAGGAACCTCTCTTAGGGAGAAGTCTTGTGGTTTCAACTTGTGTGCTCTGGGGGATATTTGGCAGTCACGTATTAAATTGTGCATTCAATTTAATCCCTTTAAGGGATTTTGTCACTGGGCCTACAGCCCAACTATCCTGACAAAAAAATCTATCTTGAAAATCACCCTGCTGTGAGGAAGCTAAAGGCAAGCACATGATATGATCACATGGAGGGAAATTGGGGAGCCAATGCAACAGCAAGAACCCAGGCCCTAGACCTATGAACCAAAGCAAACCCATCTTGCCGGGTCTCGCTGCTTGAGCTGGTTTGGCCAATGCCACGTGGAATGGAGATGTGCTGCCCCAGCCAAACCTTCCTCAAATTACAAAATTATGAGCAAATAATACACCGAGTGGGATTGAAAGTCACTAAGCAGCAATAGGTAAGTAAAACATATGGGCCTACCATTACCTATCTGTAAAGAGTCTTTGGCAACTGGTTTATGGAAGACACAGGCCCTGATTACCTCCCATAACACGTATTCTTTATCATAGCCACGGACACTCATGGAAACATTAAAGTTGTGCTTGAGAGAGGAAAAGGTGAGTTAAGAACTGAGAAAGATGGTCATGTGGCCTGGATATTGCTCAAACACTCCATTCTCCTTGGTCTCTTGGAAGAAGGAGAGGGATGAGAACCCAAAGCTGTAAACATTGTGTGGATTAAAAACGTGTTAAGTTTGGCATGAGGGCTGAAGGCCCAGGTTGGTAAAATTATTTCTGTGGGATTATCTAGAACCAGGGCTGCTCTGAGGCCCACACTGGAGAGAATGCCATGGTCATTACCCTTGTATGCTTTATTTTGGCTGAGTCCCTCCACCATCATGTGTCAGGGCTTACCCAGTGCCCCTTCTCAGCCCTGATACACGGTGTTGCCAAAAGGGCTCAGAGATGTTAAGCAATCTGATCAAGGTCATGGGGCTTAAGGTCAGGTACAGAGCCAGACACTGAAATGCAAGAAGACTGACTCCTATGCCCAGACCTGGGACAAATCTCTCTGACAGAGCTGGGTAGATGCCCCTAAACATCCGTCTTGTGTGTGTGTGTGTGTATTTGTGTGTGTGTGTATGTGTATATCCACATATATATGTTTGGTTTATTTGTCATCAACATAATTAGAGTATTTCTATCCAATTAAAAAATGAATTAAGCCAAGGTTGGTGGTTTACAATTTGCACAAGTGCCTTTATGAACTATCATGGTTTACTTTCTTTCATTGGGAGGCAGCTCCAAGCTTCAGACCTCTTCACTCCCCCGGTGAGGTGCTACATTCAGACCAGAGTCAGAGGAAAGGATTGACCAGAAAGAGTCAGTTCACTGAATGAGGTTCCTTTGAAAAGGAAGCCAAAATGGCCCTTAAACTCATGGCCATCAAGTCAATACTAGCTCTTAGTGAGGGACCCTGTTGAACAGGATCCTATGGTACAGTGTAGCTCTGTCCCTGTGACACTCCAAGACTAACTCCATGGAAGCAGAAAGCACCAGGTTTCTGCCACAGGGCTGATGGTGGTATCAAATTACTGGCCTTTGGGATGTCAGCTCAACTTGTAACCACTATGCCACAAGGGCACTTAGTCAATCTAACAGGTCTGGCAAAATGTAGAGCCAGACATTATATACTGAAAATGGCTCACCACCACCACCAAAGGCTGGCTTTCTGGTGTGGGGGGCAAGGGCAAGGGCAAGGGCAAGGGCAAGGGCAAGGGCAAGGGCAAGGGCAAGGGCTAGGGCAAGGGCTAGGGCTAGGGCTAGGGCAAGGGCTAGGGCTAGGGCTAGGGCTAGGGCTAGGGCTAGGGCTAGGGCTAGGGCTAGGGCTAGGGCTAGGGCTAGGGCTAGGGCTAGGGCAAGGGCAAGGGCAAGGGCAAGGGCAAGGGCAAGGGCAAGGGCAAGGGCAAGGGCAAGGGCTAGGGCTAGGGCTAGGGCTAGGGCTAGGGCTAGGGCTAGGGCTAGGGCTAGGGCTAGGGCTAGGGCTAGGGCTAGGGCTAGGGCTAGGGCTAGGGCTAGGGCTAGGGCTAGGGCTAGGGTTAGGGTTAGGGTTAGGGTTCGATAAAATTGATGTGTGACTTGATAGGGCCACTAGTAAGCCAGCATATATAAAAGACTTACTCCCTCCCCCAACAGAATGGGTTCTTTTCTCCAAGATTTCACGAAACATGGCATGACCAGGAAAGACAACAGGTCCAAATTCCTAAAGCCACCAAAGTGGAGGCCGTCCCTCTCCTCCGCTCCCCATCCCCGTCCTTTTTATCCCACTTTGCAGGACGACTCAGGATCGGGAGAGCTGGCTTAAGACCCATTGTGACCGCTGCCTGCCTATCAGTTCATGGGGGCAAAAGGAAGAGAAATACCACCTATTTTAAAGTCACCCCCCAACACGTGCACTAGGGCTGGCATGTCCTCTCCTCCCCCCAGAAGGATCACTGGTCAGCGGCATTCTCTGCTTAAAGCAAGCAGCCCAAACACCTGGGGAAACCCCAAGAGTCCCTCTTTGGGTCTATGTCCCATTTTTTTCCCCAGGATTGCATAATTGGAATAAACAAAACCCCCTGTCTGAGAAACCACAAGGTCTGATTTCTTTGCTAGACTAGCTTTTCCACATGCATCAGCCCACCTCAGACAAGTGCCAGCCACTTCTGCAGGTGCTGTTCACTGCAGAGGAATGGGAGCCCTTCCAGAGAGAGGCCCAGAAAGCAGTCAATAGAACTGATGGTCAGCCAGCGGGCACTCCCCAGTGGAGAGAAACTCTTTTTACCACTCCACGAATAATGTGGGACCCAAACTCCCAGTAATGCCCCGAGGGCTTAGCTAGGTATCACCAGTCTCTCTTGCAGGGCCTCCGCGGGACAACTAGGAAACCTATGCATTTATCTAAGGTCAGTGAGAATTTTCAGGCGCCTACAAACGAATGTCTGTCTGCCTGCCTGCCTGCCTGCCTTTTTAGAGTGGCTGATGGAATCCTGCGTTCTTTGTACCCCCAAGGACCCAGAGGCCCCCGAGAACAAGAGGGAAATAAGTATTGCCTTTATTACTCAGCCCGCCTCAGACATGAAAAAGAAATGGGAAGCATTTGAAGGGAACAATCTTCGTGATTTGGTAGAAGTGTCTTATTGGGTGTATCACAACACAGATGACCCTACCACGACAGAGACAAAGAAATAGCTAAAATACTAGGAATTGCCATGAGACACAACAGAGACTCAGAAAAAGAGATCATGGCCCACTCACGGAGAGACTGACCTGTGGCACCACCAAGCCCTGAGAAAGGAAGGATCCAGGTGCCTACTACAGAAGAGACAGACATTGGAAAAAACATTGCATTGAAAACTCCAGGAGAGACGGACAAACCTCCACTAGAGAGGACAGGCCTCGTCCTCGCCTAGAAAAACCCAAGTGAGAGACAATAACGCTTGAGGAAGCTGAAGGAATGTCTCAGGACTCTGTTTCACTGGCCCCCAGGATCCCGTGCTAACTGTCCAAGTTGGGGGCCAGCCAGGAAATGTCTTGGAGGACACAGGGGCCATCTTCTCAGGTTCAAAAAAGAGAACGGACACATTGTCAAAGGAAAGATTGGAATTACTGTCAGCCTATGATTGCTTCCAAAGTACTCACACCAGAAGGTTTGCATGGAGATTGGGGGGCTTCCCAAGCCATCAAGGTAAAAAATGTCTCTCTGCCCTATGTCCCAGTTAGCCACATGGTTTTCATGGCACTGGCTCCCGGCTCGGCTGTTGAGCCAGTGAAACTCTTTTAGCAGGAGTTGAAGTGGCCATCAGCGGAAGGACAAAACCTCCACCGTGGGCTTCCCGTTTCAATACGAAGCCACCTATATCACCTCTTGGATATTAACATTGTCCTGGACTCTGAATCGCCACGCAGGATCTAGAATGCGCCTGACATGTCCACATGGTTTGAATCAGGTTCAGGTTAACCCCTCTCGATCACTTAGTGACATGGGACACTAGACCCTGGAATACCTTTACTTTCCAGATGAGAAAACTCACTCAAAAAGACATAGGTACTGACCCACAGGAACACAACTGGTTAAAAACCAAGCCACATTCCCAACCAGTGTCTGGAGCCAGAGCTCAGAGCCCCATATGCCTGTGCCCAGCTGAGCAGTCACCCTCTCCTGGACCCTCGAAAGATCTGAGCAGATCTTCCCCCCCCCATTCCCCCCTCCCACGCCCAAATATGTTTTTTCATAGGATGGCACTGAATCTGCAGCTCTGGGAGCGGGACATATCTGATAGAGAATACGGAGAAGACGAAGGGGGAGGAGGGGAGAGTGGAGCACATCCTGGCCCACCAGGCTTGAGGATGATGTTCCCAATCAGAGAAGCCAGTCCACACAGAAGACCACATGGCCAGCCCAAGATGAGACACGACGACCCTCAAAGACCCACAGCCCTAGAATAGACAACACTGGAGAGACAGTGCGGGAACGGATTCCGCCACACCGAGGCATAGCACTAAGGGCGTGCAGCAGAAGAGCAAGGAAGTGGAGCAACAAGGTCCCCAGGGAATGCCAAAGGAGGACTTTGGGGGCAGGACTTGGTGCCCGCACAGACTGGACTGGAAAACACTGCTAAGGGCCAACAAACAGTCCGTAAACTAACTACAAGCTTTCCTTTCTTGAGGAGTTGTGTTTTCTTTGATGGTCATTGGATTTTGGCTGTTTTCTTTCTTTTGGTGCTTGCTTTCGCTCTGTCTTTTGTTTGTGCATGTTATTACCTCTACTGTATGTCTAAAAAGAGATGCTGGATGCACAATCTTCAGGAGAGAAAAAGGGGACCAACACTTCGTGGGAGGGCCACAGGAAAGAGGGAGTTGGGGGGAAAGGGAGTGATGTCAAGAAACCCAGAGACAAGGGAACAACAAGTGGATGCAAATCCGTGGTGAGGGCGATGTAGGAATCCTGGTAGGGCGTGATCAAGGGTGAAGGAACCAAGAGGATTTACTGAAACCCAAATGAAAACTGAGCATGGCAGTGGGCACAAGAGGGAAGTGAAAGGGAATAGCAGAGCGACCTAGGAAGCACGGGCCAGTTATAGAGGTCTAAAGAAAGGCACGCACAGATGTAAATATATTTATCTGTGAGCATGGGGAAATACACCTATGTCCATATCTTTATAGGTGTCCTATTAAGGTAGCAGATGGCCTTTGGGCCTCCACTCAAGGACTCTCTCATTGCAAGAATACCTTGTTCTATTACATTGGCATTCTATGATGCTCACCTTCCCGACACGTTCCTTGAAGTCTAAGCGGTTGCATAAGCAAATGTGGTCAAGAAAGCTGATGGTGCCCTGTTATCAAAAGATATGGCGTCTGAGGTCTTAAAGGCCTGAAGGGTAAGCAAGCGGCCATGTAGCTCAGAAACAACAGAGCCCACATGGAATAAGCATACCAGCCTGTGCGATCACGAGGTATCAAAGGGATCAGGCATCATCAGCACAAAAAAATCTCATTGCGAATGAGCAGGGAATGCTGGGTAGAGAGCCAAAGCCCATTTGCAGTACACTGGACATTCCCTTAAGTAAGGTCTTGGGGAAGAGACAAGCCTACACAGGGTACTAGACAGCAACGGTGAAACACAACTTTCCTCTAGCTCCTCAATGCTTCCTCTCCCCTCACTATCAAGATCCCAATTATAACTTTCAAATCTGACTAGACCAGAGAATGTACACTGGGACAGATAGGACCTAGAAACACAGGGAATTCAAGGTGGATGAGCCCTTTAGGACCAGTGTTATGAATGGGGATGCTGGGAGGGTGGAGGGAGGGTAGGCTGGCAGCAGGGAACCGATGACAAGGATCTACATAAAACCTCAAAAGAAAAGGGGGTGAAGGGGGACATCAGACAGTGCAAGATATGACAAAATAATAATTAGTAAATGATGAAGGATTTATGAGGAGGGGTAGTGAGAATGGGGGCGGGGGGAATGAGGAGCTGAGGCCAGGGGCTTGGGTGGAGAGAAGATATTTTGAGAATAATGAGGGCAATGAATGTACAAATGTGCCTTATATCAGTGATGTTTGCACGTATTGTGGTTATTGTTGTATGAGCCCCTATAAAAGGAGAGAAAAAAAAGACCCTGGCAGAGGGCTGATGCTAGGATGATCTCAGGCTGGATTAGACCAGCAAAAGCAGGTGCTGCAGTCGCCTCACCCTGTGTCTATTCCTATGTGAGGCATGAAGCTTAGGGTCCACAGCCCCGGCAGCTGGACAGTGAGAGAGGCGGGGCTCTGAGGTCATTCCACAGGGGGAATGGCCCTCCGGTTCCTGTAGGGCCCACCCTCCTGGGTAGTCCTGCTGTCTGGGGCACCTCTTTCACGGAGCCCACACCAGGGGAGCTCTTCAACTCATGGGGGATTGGCAGGAAGCCTCTGCTCATGCACACACACCACCACCTAGCTGTAGGACCTCGGTGAACAAAGCCTGAGGCAGACAACAAGCCCACTAACTGATCCTGTGAGAGATATAATCAGGATCCAGAAACCGGCAACTGGGAGCAAGGGGCAGCATACCTGGGTCCCAGCCCCTCCCACTGCCCTCTGCAAGGGGTGACATTCCAAAGCACAGTGTTTTCCAAAAGCACTGTCAGGACTTTGGAATGGGCAGCTCATTTGTGGACATGGATACTATGTGATCCAGACATACTACCTCCTCTGATCCTGTCAGCCGAGACTAAAAACCCTTCCAAGCAGAAAGCCATGCATCTGAACAGTATCCACCAGCCAGTCACGTCCACTCCTGCTGCCTCCAAAGAGCTTTCCTGGGTTGGTCAGATCTCTCTGGGGACAGATATCCCTCGGGCCTTGGTTCTGCGTGAGAAAGAATTCACGCCAAAGCCTGGTTTGTGATCCAAGTGAGGTTTAGGAGAGTTAGGGAGGTGTGGTGGGCAACCCTGGTCGATCCTAGTGGCTGAATTGAATATACTTGGCCTAGGTGGGTCGATGCAGGTGCAGCGCCCACCCAGGTGGACCTGCCCTTCCTGGCCGGAAACCTGGACCTCTGAGCACGCACAGTGTGCCACTCCTTCCTGGGCCACTAACTGGGCCCTCTGAGCATGTGTAATGGACACCCCAGTCCCTATGCTAGCTACCTAACATTTCCACCCTGAAGAGATGTGGACCCAAATCTTTGGGGTACTGGGCGACGACATCTCTAGCTACTTCCTGCTGGCAAAGGGGCGAAGTGGGGCTTTGGGTCCACACCCTTCCTGCTCTGCTGGGAGGGGTTGTCCATTCAGCGCTAGGATGGATAAGGTTGAAGTGGTCCAGGAGATGGTGGTCCTGGAGCTGGCACACTTGGATTAGGGGCTTTGGTAACTTGAGAACTTCTGGAAAAAACAACAAACGCACAAAAGGGTGAACAGTTTAACTGAGACAAGGCTAGGATTGTGAGGTGGGAGTGCCCTTGAAAGTAGGTGAGTATCACAGGAAGTAAGTAAAAATCTTAGGATTATCAGGCATGTGTGTTTGCTCATTCTAAGTACCGGCACGGGGGTAAAAGCATTCACAATTTCCCCTAGGGGGGTCCAGGGTTTGGGCACTACTGGGTGCAGTGGGATCACCGCTTCACTTATGATCCTAAGGCATTGGCCCCTCTGATAAGAACCATCCTTCTTTTTCACCCTATAACGCCTCACTTTTAAATTTTTGGGCAAAAAAATTTCGTTTTGATTCATTACTTTCATAGTTATCAATATATATACATTTATATTCATTTCATTAAATGTTAGGGAAAGGTCATGCTCGGCGTTATAGGGTTAAATTGTAATATTGGGATGCTACAGGCGGATTCAACAGGGATCAAAAGTAGAGTAACTGCCTGTGTCATTTTTAATTTTCTCGGGTTCCATTTGAGTAAAAGGCTTGTAAGTTACCCTGGGACCAAATTCCCCTGGTGCCTCTACTAGGGGTAGAATGTTCAGGGAGGGTTCAGGGCTGGGACAATAGTGACCTGAAGTCCAGGATCCCTTAGGGCAGGGGTCCTCAAATTGTTTACACAGGGGGCCAGTTCATTGTCTCTCCGACCGTTGGAGGGCCAGACTATGGTTTTCAAAAAACCTATGGACAAATTCCTATGCACACTGCACGAGTCGGCTGCTAAGCAGGACAGGCAGTGGCAGCAAAAACACCCCGAGTGTGGGATAAATGGCATGGCGCCACATGTGCCCCATGGACCACAGTTTGAGGACGCCTGCCTTAGGGGTTCCTGGGTGCACTGGGGATGAAGGTCTCCTACTGCTCCTCAAAAGGAGAAATGCTCTAAGTCCTGGCATCTCCGCCCACTTTCCCGGCACTCTACCGAACTTTTCCCGGTGAATCACGGTTGGAAGGGAAAGCGTACCATTCTCTGCCCACCATTCTCCTTTCTCAAAACGATACTGTGGCCAAATAGAGTTGCAAAGTGAATCTATCAGCTTTTGTTTGCCCAGCCTCTCTGTATCAACTCTATCCCAATTGGACACGATTCATGCAAGGGGGCAATTCTTGAGCATCAAGCTGCTAAGTCCCATCTAGAAAGCACAAAACAAGGAGGCGATTGACAGCTTGCTGCCTCCAGGTCAATAACCCCCACTTTGAGAGCGCACCCCTGGGTTGCCCTGAATCTCATGCCTCAGCCCGAGGGAAGGGGTCAAGGACTAGTCGCCGAGGGCGACCTTTAGGTCCAACCATTTTTCTGGACAACAGGCTAGGAGGACCATTGCTTGGGATGGCTCCAAGGCCCTCCAAGACGCCTGCTGGCGGGGCTGATGCTCAAATCTCTGAAGGGAAGGGACACGTGGCAGCTCAGGGAACCTTAAGGGAAATTGGAATTTCTGGCTGGAACATCATGGCAGAGGAGCTGTGTATTAAGTAAGAGCTGTCCCCAAAAGTGCCTGAAGCAGCATCACTCAAAGCCTAAAGGTAACAGTGACTCCGCCTAGGCTTCCGAACGCCATTGGCCTAAGCCTGGGCCACGGAAAACCAGCCTGTAAGAAGGAACAAACCAAATCTGGAAGAACACTAGCCCTATAACGCCTCAAGTTTTAAATTTAGGAAAATTTTTTTTGGTTTCTATTCTTTACTTTCATAGTTATCAATATATATGGCATTCAAAATATATTTTAAAAGCATAAAATTTTCAGTTTTTGAAATGTGACCAAATTGTCACATCTATAATTTGGGTACCAGATACGTTTTCATTAAGAATTATGACAATTTTGTGCTTGGCGTTATAGGGCTAGAGCAGCTTGTTTGAAAAACCAGGAGAAAGGCAAAGGGAATGGAGGGGATAAGGGAAACTTTTGGCTCCCGGGACCAGGCAGGGCTAACTCCCAGGCCTCTTCACCCAGCTCCCTAGGCAGCGCCCTTCCACATGTTTGGACTGGTGGGTGCCATCTTGGCCATGGTCACAGATCCTGTTACCTCTCGGCTACAATGGCGACTGTGTAGGATCTCTGGGAAAAGCTGAAACAGCTTTGACAAGAGTGAAGCCATTTGGGGCTGACAGAAGCCACCATGAAAAGAAAATAAAGTAGCTAGGAAGTGTAAATGAACTAGCTGATATTGGGGAGGTAGGCTGTGCAGACGTCGCCCAAGGGAATGTCATGAAGGAAATGGGTGTTCAGAAGGCTTGCGAGAACGACCAGAGCAGTTTTGGTTCAACTAAGAATGGCTAACCCTAATACCCCGCTTCTCACTCGCCTAGTCCTGAGGAAGTATCCATGTACCTACTATACAAAACAGTGACATTGGAAAAATCAGTGCCTTGAAAAGCCCAGGAGAGGCAGACGAGCCACCACTAGAGGGAACGGGCCTAGTCCTCGCCTAGAAAAATCGAAGCTACAGACAATAATGCTCGAAGCTGAATAAAGGTGTCCAGGCTCTGTTTCACTTGACCCCAAAGAGCCCATGCTCACTCTCCATGTAGGGAGCCAGCCAGTAAATTTCTAGGTGGACAAAGGGGTCACCTTCTTGGTTTCAGAAAAGACTACAGGTGCCTTGTCAAAAGGAAAGGCTTTCATTACAGGGGCCCCAGGGCAGACCCAAGCACACCCATGGACAACGGCCAGAATAACAGATTTAGCACAAGAGACAGTTAGTTACACACACTCTCCTTCCTGGTAATGCCTCAATGCCCCTTTCCCCTAATTGATCGTGACTTGTTATGAAAAATGGCAGCCATAATTCCTTTCTCATCTGCTACAACCACCTTAACCCTTGAACTTGAAAAGCCAAAAGTTTTGCTCACCGCTCCAATGTCAGAGTGATATGTGTTTTATCAAGGAGCAGAAGAGACCTGCTCAAAGGAACTTCTTGATAAATCGCTAAAAGATATTCCTTTTGTTTGGGCAGAGAACAACCTGCCAGACCTTTCTGAACTTCAGGTGCCTGGGGTCGTACAACTTCTGAGCTCAGCTACACCGGTGTGTCAAGCTAACCCTACTCCCTGGATAGCAAAAGTGGGTATTTCTGTTCCCATTTGCAGACTAAAGAGGACAGGCATTTGGGTCCTCTGCAAGTCCACATGGAATGCTCCCCTGCTGCCCATGCAGAAGCCGGGAACTGAGGACTTCCAACCGGTGCAGGATCTCAGAGAGGCAAATGAGAGGATAGAAACGGGCCACCCCACGTGCCAAACCCCGAGACCCTCCTGAGTACTATCCCGTCAAACTGAATTTGTTATACTGTTTTGGACTTAAAGGATGCTTTGTTCTCCATACCCGTGTCCCCTGCACATCAACCCAGTGAAGACTTACAGGGACACAAGGAGGAACACCCCCAAACCACCTTGCTCCAGTATGCAGATGACCTCCTCCTGGCCTCCGAAACCCTGGAGGAATGCCAACGGGCTACCAAGGACCTGATAATAGTCCTTGGCCCATTGGGGTACAGGGTATCTGCAAGAAAGGCTCAACTGTGTGTCCATAAAGCTGTATACCTAGGCTACCAACTGGAGGAGGGAAAACGGACCTTGTCCCCCAGCCGCACTGAGGCGATCCTCAAAATCCCAGTCCCTGAGACTAAGAGGCAGTTGCAAGAGTTTCTAGGAGCTGTGGGGTACTGTCCATTGTGGAATTTGGGATTTGCAAAAACAACGAAACCCCTATATGCAAGTACTGGGGAAAGGAAAAAGAACTTAAATGGACTGAAGTAGAACAACAAGCGTTTGAATCCTTTAAAAAGTCGCTCATATGGGCAACCTCTCTTGCCCTACTAGACAGAGTAAAGCCCTTCCAATTGTCTATGTGAGGCCAGAGGCACAGCAAAAGAAGTTCTAACTGAGAACTTGCGGCCATGGAAGAGACCTGTGGCCTATCTTTCAAAGAAACTGGACTCTGTAGCTGCAGGATGGCTGAGCTGCATGCGAGCTGAGGCTGCCACGGCCATCCTAGTCATAGAAGGTAGGAAGCTTACACTGGGACAGGATATTGCTGTGGTAGGGGGACCTATGGTTGAACCACTCCTAACCAGTGCCCCGGACCGGTGGATCTCGAATGCCAGGACTATGCCACAAATCCCCAAGGTAGTGGCTTTGACCATGCCATCCCCAGTGTTACAGCCACAACCTACATACTCAGAAAATGATCTAAAGATAAGCCAAGAGCTGGCCTGCCAAAAAGACTGGGAGCATCCAGGGTGGCTGCTCCATCCTGATGGAAGAAGATTCATGCCAGAAGCTCTGGGAGAGATCTGATTCAAGGACTACATGAAGGTATGCATTTGGGATCCTCTCTAAACTGTCTCAGTTGCTTCTCAGGCACTTTTACATACCCAGGCTTGGACACTGGGTGGCAGATGTCACCCACCGTTGATTGCACTGTGCTCGGGTAAACAACCCCAAAAAGAAAAGGAGCAACCCCAACCACGAGCTCGAGATAGTAGTCCTGGAGAATTCTGGGAGGTGGACTTTATGGATATCAAACTTAGAAAGTATGGCTACCGATATTTGCTGGTGTTCGTAGACACCTGTTCTGGATGGGTGGAAGCCTTCCCAACAAAGAAGGAAACTGCTGCCACTGTGTGTAAATTATTAGTAACTAAAATTGTCCCTAGATTTGGCCTTCCCACCACCTTGGGGTCCAACAATGGCCCAACATTTATTGCTCAAATTACTAAAGTCTTAGCAATGCTTCTAAATATTAACTGGAAGCTCTTCAGGGCAAGTAGAAAAAATAAACAGAACCCTAAAGGAATTGTTCGTTAAGTTGCATTTAGGACCTTGCGAGAGCTGGGTTGATCCTTACTTTACCTTTTGCCCTACTTCAAGTCCGATGCACTCCCTATGTGAAAAGCATGACCCCATTTGAATTTATGTTTGGCAGACCTTCCCCAAATCCTCCCAAGATTGAAGGAAGTAGAAATAATGGAAGTCACTAATCGTTCCCTCATCGAGTGCCTGCAGGCTGTGCAACAGGTGAGAGACAAATCATCTGCTCTGACACCTTCATTTTGGGCCTAACCAAGGGAAAGGGAACAGGCAGCCAACAACGTGCAACCAGGAAACTGGACATGGGTAAAGAAGCACCAACCTGACACCTTAGAACCTAGGTGGACTGGCCCATACCAAGTGATTCTTACAACACACCAACTGCTGTTAAAATAGTGGGGAGGGGGCCGTGGATTCATCAGTCATAAGTAAAAAAAAAACAAAAAAAAAACCAACCCTGAGCATATCCTGAAAAGATGGACACCCAGAAAGACGGAAAATCCCTCAAAATTAAGGCTTTACAGAACTTAATTGTTTTTCTCCGAGTATTGCTGACAGCACCCAGTGTTTCCCCCAAGCAGAAACACATCTGTGGACTGCTATTCTAACCTCCAGCAGTGAATATGTAACCTCTTATACTGGGTATGACCCCCTGTTTTCATTTTGATTTGTTTGATTTGCTAGGAAAGAATTGGCATTCTGGATCCTTTAAAGGTAAAGGGCACAATGGGACCTATACTGGAATCCCGTCCTATGGGTGCCGAATACCCTCTATAGAAAGAAGGCTCCAAACAAACCATGTCTATATATGCCCGGCTCATGGACTCCCTAA
The DNA here is from genome assembly GCF_050624435.1 of Tenrec ecaudatus. Lineage (NCBI taxonomy): Eukaryota > Metazoa > Chordata > Mammalia > Afrosoricida > Tenrecidae > Tenrec > Tenrec ecaudatus. The sequence goes on from NW_027459466.1 coordinate 1,007,519, forward strand.
CTGCCAAGGGGAGGGACATTATCATTGTGCAGCTTGGGGTTGTGAAACTATCATTTTCAGGGTGGAAACTTGTTAAAGATGACCCTATTATTTTTACAAGAATGAGACTCACGTTGGAAGGGTTTGATCCCACTACGTGTATGGTTTCCAAATGTAACCCAATAAGAATTGGATTCAAGCGTTATTGGGTTCCCTGGGAAAACATGGGGAATTCAAAATTATGTAAATGATAGAGATCCCGGGAAAACCTTTTCTATCCAGCAAAGTAAAATATGGCAACCTGCCATCCGTACAAAGGCCCAAACCTCGGGATAAATCCTGAAGAGCCACAGCTGGTGTCATTAAGATTCCTTTGCCGCACCCTCCAGACTCTCCAGTAACTTTCCCGTTCACTGCCAGCCCAACTCACAGGGCCCTTCTCATTCAGGAGCCACCTCAAGGTTCTGTGTTTGATTCTCGGGATGCTGTATTCCAATTTATGAACTCAGATCCTCACCTCACAGCTGATTGTTGGCTTTGTCTGAACCCTGCTTCCCCTTACTATGTAGGCACAGGTACAAATAGCACTATTGGTACAGAGTGTAATCCAATTAGAAATGTTAGTAAAAAGGATTACACAAAGCAGCAGTCTATAGGTGATGTTAGTATGGACTCAAGTCTAAGCTCCCTTTAAAAGATTTGCAAGGGCAAGGACTGTGTTTTTATTCATCTAAGTATCCCTTTAATATATCAAGATATCGAGATTTTTGCCTTCAAGCTGTTCCCATTGAACCAAATGTTGATCCTAATTTGTTATCTGCTCCAATGAGTACTTGCTTTACTTGTTCCACAGGACGAACACCCTGTCTCTTTTCCCCAGTATTAGTAGCAGACCCGGGTATTTGTGTGCTAGTGCATGTTAGTCCTCAAGTGTACCTGTGTTCTGGTGAAGGAGGTGTAGGGATAACTTTGGAATTTCCGGATGAGTTCAAAGAGCCCCAGTATTGGTCCCACTGGTAACAGGGCTTGGGATTATGGGATTAGCTGCAGTCGGGTCAGTTGCTTTAATACAAGGAAACTTAAACTATCAGATTCTTAGTCAGCAAATTGCTTTAGATCTACAGGGATTAAAAAAAACCTGTCTCCCATTTAGAAAGATCCCTAGACTCCCTTGTGGCAGTTGTGTTGCAAACCCGCCGAGGGCTTGACTTGCTCTTTTGGAAACAAGGAATGCTGTGCACAGCATTGGGAGAAACTAATTCTATGCAAAGCATTCGGGAATCAATAAAGATAGATGAGCCCTGGTTAGGAAAGGATTAGAACAAAGAGTCAAGAAAAGAAATGGAGGAACCAATTGGTTTGAAAAGCTACTTAATTGGTCAGCCTGGCTAACTACCCTATGAACGGCCCTAGCCGGCCCCTAATCCTCCTCCTGCTAAGCCTCACATTTGGCCCAGTAATAACCAATAAGCTAGTGGCATTCCTTACACAGAAAGTACAAGCCACAAAACTCTTAGTGCTGAGCCCACCATACACTGGGCTGGCTACCGAAGATTCAATGATTTGAACTTGGCTAAGAACAGGAGAGAATATAGCAGCTCTGGGCAAAGCTTAAATAGCCTTGACAAGAGAAGTCATTTTGAGCTTTCAGAAGCCATTATGAATGGTAAATAAACTAGCTATGAACTGCCAATGAACTAGCTGATACTGGGGAGTTAGGCTGTGCAGACGTAGCCCAAGGGAACGTACAGAAGGAAATGGATGTTCAGAAGGCTTGCGAGAAGGACCAGAGCAGTTTTGGTTCAACTAAGAATGGCTAACCACAATACCCCGCTCCTGAGCTCTGCCTGCTTGCACACCTGCACATTGCAAAAGTATAAAAACCTTTGGAAAATTAGACTGGGGGGCCGCTCAGTCTCCCCTCAAGAGAGCTGATGGTCTGGTCCCTGCGCAGGAAATGAAACTTGTTCTGCTGAACTTTCCGGCAGTCTGGGCGGTTTGCTGTCTGGGAATGGAGTGTAGCTACAACAGACACAGGTGGTGCCATTCTGCCTGAGAGTGGAGTCACGTGGCTGGGAAAATGGAGGCCGCAGGTTGCGGCCTAGCCGAAAGCCAGCCTGGAGCCGGCCACCCAGCCAGAGTCCTGCCCAAACCAACAGGGGTGGACGCAGGCGCCCCCAGGCCTGCTGCTTGCCGGAGCCGCGGCACAACACTGTGTCCCAGTCTTGGCACAACAGACTCCATTTTGAGTCCTGCACCTCCATCTTAGCTCTCAAGGCTGAACCCTAACCGACCTCCCCTCCCCTGCTCAACCCCAAATTCCTGGAACCAGCTCGTCCCAAAGCCAGAATGTTTTCTGAAGATAATGGTCACTCCATCCTTCCTTGACATATAGATAAGATTAACGACCTTCTCCCTTCTGAAGCACCTGTGTGTGCAGAACCTCACCAGCTATGATCCTCCCCAGCTGTGCCTGCCAACAGTGGGCATAAAAACGCCGCCAGGATTCTTTCCAGGATTCTTTCCCCCGGCGCAGCTTCAATAGCTCAATATCCTGAGTTGCTGAACCCGCCCGCAAACTTCTCAATAAAGCCTGCTTCTAAAAATTCGTTAATTGGGTCTTTCATTCTGTTTTCACATCCAAATAGACCTTGTGTTTTGGTGCCAAAAACCCGGGATAGGTGTGCGGCTCCCCACTTCTTTTGGGGTCCCCTAAGAGCCACCCAAATCTCCAGGACCTTTAGGCACGGCGCTTGCCTACGTTCAAAATCAGTCTATGGCTGCCCTGATGAGTCTCTCCCTCTCACTCAGACCTTGTGAAAGAAAATACTTGTTTTTCTCTCCCAAGTTGCCTGGCCCCAGTCCCAGCTTAACAACCACGCACATTGGCTTCCAACGGGCATTTTTGATTTCAACGTTCTACAGGACCTGGACAATTTCTGCAGGAGGACTGGTAAGGATTCTGAAGTCCCCTATGTGCAGGCTTTTTGGGACTTGCGTTCCCGCCCTGACCTCTGTAGCCATTGTTCCGCCCGCCAAATACGGTTAGCTCTATCTCCTCAGCAGAAAGAACCTGCCATTCAAACCCCAGAAGATCCAGCCAAGCTCCTCAGTGCGCCTCTTCCGCTGCTCTATCAGTCTACCCCGCCCGCTGCGCCATCCCATCGCTCTCTCCTGTCCTCACCGCTTGCCTTTCATACCCGCTTCCACAATCCTCCAGCTGCCCTTTGTCCATTAAGAGAGGTTGCAGGTGTATAGGGACTCATTCAAGTCCACGTCCCTTTTTCCTTAAAGGACCTGTCGCAGATAGAGACCCGCCTGGGCTCTTTCTCAGCAGAGCCCTCTAAGTTTATTAAAGAATTTACCTACATTTCCCAAACGTATGATTTAACCTGGCATGGCATCCAAATGATCCTTGCTTCTACCCTTACTGCCGAGGAACGTACACAGAAAAAAACCACGCTATCGACCCTAATGTCCCCTTGGGGGCGCATGCCATCCCAATAGAGGACCCCAGTTGGAGTTACCAGCCCGGCCGGGCGTCTGATCTTCCTTATAGAAACCTCATGCTCAGGTACCTCATTAGAGGTCTGGAAACAGTCTCCAACAAGGTTGTCAACTATGAAAAACTGAGAGAAGTTACTGCTCTTTTTCTTAACCGCCTCCAGGAGGCACTCACAAAGTACACTCGTTTAGACCCAGGGTCTAAAAAGTGGGGCCTCTATTTTGGCCTCTCACTTCACCTTCCAGTCAGCCCCTGACATCAGAAAGAAAAGCTAAAGAAGGCTGAGGAGGGCCCTGAAACCCCTATGCAGGATCTGGTAAAAATGGCATTTAAAGTTTTCAACGCTTGGGAGGAGCCAGCTGAGGCCACTTGCCAGGTGAGGGTCCAACAGATGGTTAGCCTCCATTCCCAAGCCCTGGTAGCAGCCCTAAGGCCGGCAGGCAATCCCATCCATCGCCACGCTCCCCAGGGGAGCCGGCACCTACCGCCAGGAGCCTGCTTCAAATGTGGCCAGGTCGGCCACTGGGCAAAAGTTTGCCCCAATCCCAAGCCTCCTACCAAGCCTTGCCCGCAGTGCAAACAGCCAGGCCACTGGAAGTCGAACTGCCCGACCCTGGCTCTGCCACCGGCTCTGCAAAGCCGAGGTGCCGAGATCCTGGAAACTCCAGACACATAGCTGCAAGGTATGGAGCTGCTGGGGTTCATGGACTGAAGAGGCCCTGGCTCCTCGACTCCGGTAACCCTCGCCGAGCCCAGGGTTGTGCTCCAGGTAGCGGACTACCTTCTCCATTTCGCCCTCTCACTCAGGCCCTACTTCCCCTTCCCTCCCACTCTGCAGATCCTGTTACTGACTTAGCCCAACAACTTTCCCGCTCCTAGCTCAGTATGCTTTTTACCTCCCACTTACACTCCAACTTACACTGAACAGGAAAACACCCAGTATTGCTCTCTTCCTCAACAAAAATGGTGGGTACACAAATAGAACTTACTCATTCTCCCAAAGTTACAACAGGAAACAATCATCACCAATATTCACAATTCTCCACACATCGGGCCAAAAGCTCTCTACACGTTTCTAACCCCATATTTCACCCCACTGGACTATGGAGTACTATCAACACAGTACATGCAAAATGCAACATCGGTGCCCTCTCCAATAGCCAGAAAGCTCAACACCCTCATAAACAGCTCCACCAGATGTAAGGGCACCTACTGGGACAGGACTGGCAGATAAACGTTACCCACATGCCAAAGCATAAGCGGTTTAAATATCTCCTCACTATGGTGAACACATTTTCAGGATGGATCAAAGTCTTTCCCACCTCCTCTGAGAGTGCAAGCATAGTCGCCACTCACCTTCTTCAAGACTTCATTACTCGTTTTGGCCAGCCTGCTTCAATTCAGTCGGACAATGGTCCAGACTTCATATCTATGGTGCAGCAGGCAGTTTGCGCCTCACTGGGCATCTGCTGGAAACTCCACGCAGCCTACACCCCCAGTCTTCTGGTAAGGTTGAACGAGCTAACAGTCTCATAAAACAACAGCTCACCAAACTCTCCCTAGAACTGCAACTTTCTTGGCCTCAACTATTACCCTTTGCTCTTATACTCGCCTTGGCGCAGCCCCTCAGGAGCCGTCCGGCCTCAGTCCTTTCAAAATACTCTACAGACAACCTTTCCTTTTCTCGCCTCTTCCTGCAACCGATTGCCCTCTGCTAGCTTTTTACCTTCCATACTTGTGCTTGCTCCACAACCTTCTTAGACAACACGCCAACTCTGCCATCCCTGAACCCTCTCTGACCTCTGCTGATCACCAAAAACCAGTGCATCCTGGAGATGCTGTGTTAATTAAATCCCTTGCACCCAAACCCTTAGCACCCCGGTGGAAAGGCCCTTACACTGTCCCTTACCACTCCCTCAGCAATCAAGGTTCTTAGACTAGATTCCTGGGTACATTTGTCCCGAGTCCAGATGGCAGTAAACTCTGACCATGGCTCCCAGTGGTCTGCTCAGTCTACTGGTCCTATGTCTCTCTGCCTCACTCACCTCACCAAGCCAGCCAGCTAAACGTAGTATAATTTCCCCTTTTGCCTGGCGATTTTACTTGACTGAAAACTATACCAATTACGCCTGCACTAAGTGTTATGATTATTTGCTGGCCACCGCTAACTGCCCACCCACAGGGGGCAGAGCACCCATATACTTAAATTTCACTGATTTTAAAACGCTTCCTGTATGACCAGAAGGCAACTACCCAATGTGCAAAAAAGTGAATGCAGAAAAATGTAGGGTGTCCTTGGTCTTCCTGCCAGATACATTACCTTTCCCTTCGTCCCCAGGGATGATTCTACTACCATCAATCTAAATACACTCTCACAATCCCAGACCCCTGGGATAGCCGGTGGACGTCTCCGGTTCCAGGAGCCTAGTGCACCACTCGCCAAGAGAAATTTCTGGACGCCAAACTGTATGTATGGAGGTCGCTACTCCAGGTCCAATCCACCATCCACCGTAATATTCAGATCCAAGACCTTCAACTCACTAACTAAATTTCTAAACCTTCTGAGTCTCCCTTCTCCTGGCTCACCCTGCTACAGCAGGGACTGGCCATCGCCACTTTGCTGGACTAGGCAACCTCTCCACCTGCTTCATGTGTGCGGCCCTAGAACGCCCTCCTCTGGTAGCAGTACCAGGTCCTGCCCTGTCATTTTCATCCAACGTAAAGACCACAAAAGCCATAACCATCCCCAACGTCACTCTGTACATCCAACCGGAAAACACTCAAGTGCCCTTTTGCTACTCCAATCCATCGACACAGACATGTAATGTCACTCAAATCCCCTCCAAACCACTAACAGGGCCAGAAAAAATTTTCTTTTGGTGCAACCATACACTCACTATGCATATAAACATCAATTCTACCTCTACCCATCACTCTGGTTCCGCAGCTCCCTATATACACTCCGGCTGAGTTCCAGGACAAATACATCCAAGTATACAGTCGTCAAACTAAAAGAGCAGTTTTTCTCCCGATAGCAGTGAGAATCTCCTTCGCCTCAGCAGCAATTGCAGTAGGACTCAGCGGCGGAGCCCTTGGACACTATCATCACAGCAGACAAGTTTACCGCATGCTTCCAGCTGGCAGTCGATGCCTCTGCCAAGTCTCTAGCCTCCCTGCAAAGACAAATAACCTCTGTTGCCCAAGTTGCCTTGCAGAACCACCGCGCTTTACCTGCCTCTTCCTCCAGGAGGAAGGCTGTTATTATATCAATAAACTGGGGATTGTGGAAACTAGAGTCCAGATCCTCAACAAGCTAAACCGAGAGCTGCAAAACAACAGATTCAGAACAGATGGATCTTCCTCCTGGTGGAACTCTTCTCTGTACTCCTTCCTAGCCCCCATACTAGGACCCATAATTTTAGTTATAATTTTGCTCTTAATTGCTCCTTGTCTCATCCAGCTCCGGCAAAGTCGACTCCGCGAAATTACCCGTATAGCAGTTCACCAGCAATACCAACCTCTCCACCCTGTGCTAGGCCGCAACTGTCAGTACTCTGCCTGAAAAGCCCCTCCCCTTGCTTTTTACCCACTACCCACAGGAAGCAGTTACAGAAATGGTTACATCCCTTTTCCCTATAGGGCACAGTCTAAAATGTCCGGTCTTGGCACAACAGACTCCATTTTGAGTCCTGCACCTCCATCTTAGCTCTCAAGGCTGACCCCTAACCGACCTCCCCTCCCCTGCTCAACCCCAAATTCCTGGAACCAGCTCGTCCCAAAGCCAGAATGTTTTCTGAAGATATGGTCACTCCACGCGTCCCTGACATATAGGTAAGATTAACAACCTTCTCCCTTCTGAAGCACCTGTGTGCGCAGATCCTCGCCAGCTTTGATCCTCCCCAGCTGTGCCTGCCAGCAGTGGGCATAAAAACGCTGCCAGGATTTTTTCCCCCTGCGCGGCTTCAATAGCTCAATACCCTGAGTTGCTGAACCCGCCCGCAAGCTTCTCAATAAGGCCTGCTTCTAAAACTTCGTTAATTGCATCTTTGATTCCGTTTTCACGTCCAAATAAACCTTATACACTGAGCCTCAAGAAGGCTTTGGGAGTCAAAATCCTCCCAGCCTCCAGGCAGCAGCCTCCCAGCCCCCTCACAAATGCAGCCCGGGAAGGCAGGCGAGTTCCCGGGAAAGCAGGCACGTCAAGTCCCGCACACCAGCAAGAAACGGCGCAAAGACGGACACCAGCAAGAAACGGCGCAAAGACGGACACCAGCAAGAAACGGCGCAAAGACGGACACCAGCAAGAAACGGCGCAAAGACGGACACCGTGAATTCAACCCAACAAATCTCCCGAGGGTGGTGAGGTAAAAGGAGCCCAGAGGGGCCCCCAATCCGTGAGACCAACATGGGAGAGCCCACTCCTGGGGCCGGCTTACCTCATAGCTCCGAATCACACAGCTCCACTTCTTTTCGACCTCTCCGGGGACAGGTGTGCCTCGGTCCTTAGCTCCACGCGAAAAACAGCTCACGCCGAGGCCTGGTTTGGGATCCCCGTGAGTTTTATGAGCGGTTAGGGAGGCGTGGTCGATGACGTGGGTCGACCCCATTGGCTGAATTGTTGAATTGAATTCACCTGGCCTAGGTGAGCCAATGCAGGTACAGCGCCCACCCAGGCATAGCTCCCCCTCCTGGCTGGAAACCTGAACTTCTGAGCATGCAGTGAGCCACTGCTTCATGAGCCGGTAGCTTGGACCTCTGAGCATGTGTAATAGGCCTGCCAGTCCCTATGCTAGCTCCCTAACAGGTTTTCCAGCCGAAGGTCTGCCTTCTGGAGCTGTTCTACAGAAAGCACTTAGTTCCTGACCCCTACGCATTCGGGGTAATGGATGCCCTCGCTTCCGTGCTTGCTTCTATGTCATTCTGGAATGGTCCTTGTTTCACAGGTCGGCGAGGTCAGGAATTCTGGGCTGGTTGGCTACCAAGCACAAAATAAATAGCCAACAGATTGAAATCTCAACCCCTATATTGGTTTATTATCGACCACACAAACTTGTCTTCTGGAACTTCCCTCCTAAATTTCTGAACCCTTGAACTCCTTGACACATGTACTTGGAAAGCAAGGATTCCAAACTCTGATCACCATATCTGACTGCTCCCCCAGTCCCTCTGCACTGTCAACCAGCAAAGTCGGGCCTCTCCATTTCTCAGAAGCTGCAGATTGTTACGTGACATCACCCTGTGTTTAAATGTTAGTGATTATGCCGTTTAAAAAACAAATGTGTGAGCCAACTGGGGGCAAACAAGACTCGTTTGAAACACCAGCTCTGTCTCCTCTAAGGGCCCGTGTACAACTGCGACAACACAACAGTGGGTCCTGCTGGGTCTCCATTAGCATCTGGGAGGAAGGTTATTTATTACAGGGAATCCTACCTTTGTCCCTTGGTGTTAATTGCAGACTCACTGGGTGACGGATTCACTTTGTCAAACTCCGTTTGGTATTGCTCCATCCCTCCATTATTCTCCCTAATGACAAAAATAATTAACACATTCATATAAAAGCACAGGATGAGGATAGCTTTAATTTATGCATCTAGTTCAGGGTCATCCCTCTTATCAATATATGACAATCTAATGAGGCTTAATTAAAAAGTAGCAGTGAAGCAATTTAGGAAACTGAGGGATTGTCACGAGTCCTGGTTGTGACAGCATGTTTTGTGCACCATGGAAGATAACAGATTTGTCTTCTGTGGTATCTCATATCCATCATCCCCAAACTACCTGCTCTTAGGGGTAGAGAGAGCGAGCTTGTCTTTGAAAAAAGTGCCTGGGTTTGGTAGCTGCTCACAGGATGGCAGGTGTAATGTATTATGAGAACTTAACAAGGCTCTGAGAAGATGGCTATTGGAAGGTCTGGCTGGAGGGCAAGGTCATGGCCCTGAAGGATTCAGGATCCAGAAGTCAAGTCAGAACTGGATGCCAGAGACTTTCTCAATCCAGCCCTCTTTGCCCCTCCCCTAAGGCCAATACATTTCTAAGGGTTATGGATTCTACTTCAGAATCTTTCTCAAACCCAGGGCCCTCTTCACCATTATTGTCTAGACCTGGTCACCTCTTGCCTTATAAATAAAAATATGGGTTTATTGTAAGTCTGGGTCTGTTAGGTTTCTCGGGTGGGAAATGTCTCGGTCCTTGGCTACACACTGGAAAGAAATTCACACCAAAGCCTGGTTGGTAATCCGAGTGGGTTTATATACATGAGAGAAGAAGGTTCCGGCGTTACACTAAACTGAACACGGGCACCCTTATGACACTGCACACTCAGCCCTGCTGAGTGGAAGGCAGAGAAGCAGCTGAAGGGAAGGGGCGGCGGTCTCCAGATTCCAGCCTTTTAAGGGTTTTCAGCTGGGAGGCGTCAATTAAGCTCTCCTGGCTTGGGCTTAGCCCGCATTGGCTTCCAACCTCCTGTAGGGGGCCCCCTAAGCATGGAGAGGAACAACCCCTTGTCTTGCTACCTAACCGGTCTACATTCCTGCATGGCTTCTTTGAGATGGAACTAGCCCCTTTAGACAGCCTGAGGGGTTCACCAGGAGACACGGGCCCCAGTGTTCCCTGTGACCACCTTAAACCTTAAACTACTGTTGGAGTTTATATTACCTGTGTGGGTCTGTGGGCATGGGACGTTTCCATGCCAGAGACCTGAAATTACACAAATAGGCATCCAGAACAGAACTCATACAGGCTCTAATAAGATGCTCGGATGCTTCTCGCTAGGATGAGAATTTAACGAAGTGTGTGAGCAGTTCAGATCTTGTAAGGGAGAACAGGTCAGTAGGGTATCCAGAGAAGAGAGCAAAGGTCAGGGGAAAGGGAGGGGGCCCACAGACATCTGTGCTCTGTGTTTGGCCACAAGACAAGAAACCGGGTCTCCTTGCAAAAGAAAGCAGAACAGCAAGTCCCTCAGAACTACGACATATTTAAACATGACCTATACAACACTCGGCTCTAGGAGGCGCCTTGGAAAACCATAAAAGCCCTAAAAGAGGGGCAAGGAGGAAGCCCAAGTCTTTGATTTTCCCTGCTGTGCTTTCAGTGTTGAAATGTCTGTGCACGGAGCCTTTGAAATTTCAGAATCAGAGAGTGGATTCACAAGCCAAACTCCTGCTTTATTCTTCAATGCATTTGGGCCCAGCTTCTCCTTGGTGAGACATGTAACAGAAATTCTGGACTTAGGAGCCACTTGGTCCTTGGACACTAGGAGATTTCAGTGGAATCTGAAACAGGGCTCTAACCACCAGCTGGACTGGCCTAGGAAGCCCAAGTATTCATTCTTCCAAACACCAACCTCCCGTTGCTCTTCATCTGCCTGCACCTTGTTCAGCTTTAGTTGTCCGTGGAAGCGTTTGGCACCCATCTGATGCTTCGAAACCCAGAAAGGAGGAAAGGTAAAACTGGGATTCAAATGAAACAGACTTAAGCAGGACCATAGCCAAGATGTGCCCAGGGCTCCTCGCAGCATTTGTCACCTTCATTTCCCTCTTCGGACTCAGACGTGGCAAGGTTCAGAAACAAGCTTTACCAGAAAGAACAGCTGTGAACCCAGCCTGCTTCCAAGTGAGAAAAAGCCCTTTACACATGAGTTCCTGAGGTCAGCCCAGCCCTGTGCGTCCCCACCCCTCCCAGAGTCCCTGGCTCTCTGGCGAAGCATTAAAGCAAGTGGAAGCAGAGATTTGCTCAGAATAAAAAAATCGTTTTTCACAATAGCACGGCACGTTCTGGATGGCAATCACGGCTGCACAAACCATATCCGTCCTCCAGCCATAATGTTGGCGCCTCAGTGACCATGCACATACATTGTGTGGCGAGACTCAGAGCCTATTCCATTTGTGGTCAATTGTTTCCTCCCTCTCCATACTTTGCACTTAGGAGACATGCTCTCTGGAGGTGGTTGAGGCTTGTCTTGTCACCAATAATCATCTCCTACACCTTCCTTTACAGTCACTAATTTGATGTGCTCACTCAAAGAAATGCCAATAATATGAGGTTTCAGAGGAGAGCTCCTAGAGCTCCCCCAGACAACAAGGAGGCCGAGTGTCACCGTCATTATCCTGAGCTGGGAGGGGGCACTAGTGTTCTGGAAGCTGGGGATCCGTCACTGCCTGCCCGCCGCACAGACAGAGCAGGTGCTGGTTATAATTGCTTCTAGACGTCCTGCCATGCTGAGTTGAAAGTCAAACCCGTAAACGCTGCCCGACTACAATAACACTGGAGTACACAGACATTTCTGCATCATTGCTGGGTGAAAATATACTGAGTGGAGTTGGATGAGATGGCAGCAAGTGCCTAAGGAGGGGATGCTGTGGGAATACCAACAAGAGACTGTCAGTCGCCGTTTCCTCCTCTCTTCTGCTTTTCCCCCCCTTTCTTTCAGGCCCAAAGGACATGACAAATATGTAAGGAAACAAATTTGTTCATTTTTAGAGGAGTCTCCCACCCCACCCCACCCCACCCCACCCCCATCCAACTCTGGCCTCCTTTGAGCAAGCCAGTAGAACTTTTTTTTTTTTTAAACCTGGCTTCTACTATGGCAATTTCCGGAGTTGCTATGTGGCTGTGTTTAAAAGTCGCCTTTGGGATCCAGAGCACAATCCTTGTCACAAAGGCATTCTCCCAGTCCCAAATAGCAATGCGACCTCCTTTCAGAAGGTTGTTCTTGTTTCTGTAGACCCAGAAAGGAGTTCAAGCTGTTGATCTTGACCGTGGTTGTCAAGTCAGCCTCTCATGGGCACCTCATGAGAAGCGGAGCAAACTATGCCAGTCTGTGCTATCACCAGGGCTGGGAAGGGAAGCCAACCGTGGAGGGCCATAGGTCGATGTGTGGATGGAGATAATCAGGTCTTTCGTCCTTATTCTATTTCAGTCTGGAAACATCACTGAAGCCTGCTCAGTGTCATAGCAACACACAAACTTTCACTGACAGTCTGGGGCACATTGGCTGCAAATCGAACCCGGGTCTTCCCGGTGAAAGACGATGAGAGATCTACCACTGAAGCACCGTGACCCTCACCTCAAACCAGGGCAGTCATTTCCCACAGATCTACCAGAGTTCAAACCAGACCACAATGCGTGATGACTGAGATTGCCACCAGAATCTGATACTGATGCAGAAAAAAACCTAACTACCATTTTATTGACTCCCACTCATACCGGCCCAATAGGACAAAGAACTGCCCCTTTGGGGTTTTGAGACTTTAAATCCTTACAGTAGCGGTTCTCAACCTGTGGGTCGCGACCCCTCTGGGGATCAAATAACCCTTTCACAGGGGTCAACCAATTCATAACAATAGCAAAATTACAGTTATGAAGTAGCAATGAAAATAATTTTATGGTTGCAGGTGACCACAACATGAACTGTATTAAAGGGTGGTGGGGACATTATGAAGGTTGAGAACCACTGCCTAACAGAAATAGACAATCTCATATTTCTCCCACGGACGGGCTAGTCAGTTCAAACCCCCGACCTTGCGATTAGCAGCTTAATGCACAGTCCACTACACCACCTGGGCTCCTAATGCTATAATAAGATATACTATTGTTAGATCTCTCCTGGGAGAGATATACCTCAGGCCTTGGCTTCGCGCGAGAAAGAATGCAATTCGAAGCCTGGATTGTGATCCAACTGGGTTTTTTGAGAGAAGAAGTTTCAGGTTTACACAGGCACCTCGGGGCCCCTCACGGGGCACAGCCTACCTAGAAGCTGCTGGAGAGAAAGTCACTCAGTGGGCTCCGGGATCCTGCCTTTTTTTCTTTTTAAAAAAATCGTTTTATTAGGGGCTCATACAACTCTTATCACAATCCATATATACATCAATTGTGTAAAGCACATTTGTACATTCATTGCCCTCATTATTCTCAAAACATTTGGTCTCCACTTAAGCCCCTGGCATCAAGTCCTCATTTTTCCCCTCCCTCCCCGCTCCCCCATCCCTCAAAAAACCTTGATAATTTGTGAGTGGTGATACTGAGAGGGTTGTGGGAGGGTGGATTGGAAAGAGGGAACTGATTACAAGTATCTACATGTGACCTCCTCTCTGGGGGACAGACAACAGAAAAGTGGGTGAAGGGAGACATCGGAGCGGTCAAGATCCTGCCTTTTCAATTCCTCCATAGGGAGGCATGGTTGACGGTCATGGTCAACCCCAATGGCTGGATTGAATTCACCTTGCCCAGATGGGCCAATCCAGGTGTAATGCCCACCTAGGTGTACCACCCCTTCCTGGCCGGAAGTTTGAACCTGAGCATATGTAATGGATGACCCAGTCCCTATGCTAAACCACCTAATAGTATTTGCAAGATGCCAAGCACCGTTCTAAGCTTTTTGTGTATAATAATTCAATTATTCCACTTAACAAGCCTATGTGTGGACTCTATTTGGCCTCCTTTTACAGATGAAAAATCAGTGGCACAGGATGATAAAGTCATGAGCCTAGGACCACACAGTGAGGAAGTGGGAAGGAGAGATTTGGACCCAGGCTGCAGAGCCCATGCCTTGGGTGCCTACAGCTGCCATGTAGGACACAGAAAAGCATGGAGCAGACTCGGCGTAAGACATTAGGGAGTTGGGAGGACTGTAGCATGGATGTATGTGCTATGACTTCATGAGAGTAGCTGCTACTCAGATCCAGAAGAGAATACAAGCCTTTTGCAAAAATTATTTTTGCCAAGAGAGGGTGGAAAACTGCATCTTGTGCGAAATCCCCCCAACCTGCACATGTGCATAGCTATTTCAGAAGGTTCCAAACAATGTGTGCTGTGCGGCAAACCAAACTGAGCTCAGGGGGAGCTGGTCTGTGGGTTATGTTAGCCAGAAAGTGAGCAGTTTGAACTCACCAGCCACCACTCCAAGGGAGAAAGAGGAGGCTTTCTGCTCCCATGGACTTACAGCCTTCGAAGAGGCAGGGAGCATTTCCATGCGTCCTATGATTAGGATCTCAGAGGGTGAGGGTGGAGTTGGTTGAGACCTGTCTTCAGGGCATTTCCCAGAAGGGCTTCCTGCAGTGGCTCTGCCATCAGGAATGTCTGATGACCTTGAGGGCAGCAAAGTCCTAAACACACTCGGGCAGTGGTTCTCAACCTTCCTAATACAGGTCCTCTTGTTGTGGTGATGCCCCCCTCCCCCAACCATTAAATGATTTTCTTGCTACTTCATCACTGTAATTTTGCTACAGTTATGAATTGGGTGAGCCCTGTGAAAGGGTCATATGACTCCCAAAGGGGTCGCAACCCACAGGTTGAGAACCACTGCACTAAGTGTTCCCCTCCCAGACAGCCCTACCAGTGTCTGGTGTGCATAGTTCTGTGAGGTGAGAGAAATGGACTTAGTGTCTGCTTCTGGTGACAGTTGATGTGGGTGGGCTTTCTCCCTATGTCAAATCCCTCTCAAGCCATTTGTCACCACAACAGAGGGAGCCATGCACAAAAAAGCAAGAAGAGGATGCAGCACAGCAGGACAGCAAGCAGAACAAAGATTGAATAAGCACAATTCACTTCAATCATGAATCGGGTGCCCTTGAGATGTGAGGAAGACCCCAGTCTAGTGACATTAGATCAGGTTTAGGGATTGAGTGAAGCGACCCCTCTTGGCTCCCCTCAGCCCCTATTTTGCTTTCCCATTGACCCTGACCCTTGCATCGTGATTGGTCCTTATTCCAGCATGATGGTTGGTTTCATAACCACGGCATATGGGAATGTGTTAGTCGATAGGTTATACAGGCACAGCCTCTGGAATGGGTAAGTGAGGAGGCGATTTGGGCTCGCTCATGCAGACCTCTAGTTGTCCTTGACATGCCTGGTAGAATGGATCATGTGAAGTGATTTGAGATCGGCGTTGAGATCTGATAGGTCATGCAGACTTCTAGCTGTTCCTGGCAGTACCCTATTTTAAGGAAACAGAATGTTTGGCGTTTAAGTCGTATTTGAGCTTAAATTTTGAGCAATAGGCTGTGGCTCACAGTGAGAGTCTATGTGGAGACCCTACATCCATTTTGAGGGGCCACAGATTCAGCCACCATTGAGTTCTTTCTTACTGCTGACTGGCAGTGGAAAGCTTGTCCCTCAAGCAGTGTGCTTGCATCCACTCCCCGGGCCACACTCAACGATATACGGTAGTGTGCACATCCCAATGAAGGTCCCGCTCATGCTCTCACAGGCCCTCCTGAAACTCCATGAGTTGATCTGTCTTCAGTCACAATTTTGTGACAAAGTTGTTTGTTTTCTATGTCTTATTTAAGTTTTCAGGAGCCCAGGTGGTAATGCTGGATAGTGTTGGACTATTAAGAGCAAGGTCGCTGGTTCAAAGCCACTAGTCATTCCACAGGAGAAAGATGAGGTTATTGCTTCCTGTAAAGGTAGCAACTTCAGGATCCCTACACAGAGTCACTATGAGTCAGAGTCAGCAGGACAGAATGGGTGTCATTTTATTTAAGTCACTGTGGCTGTGGGTCCTTCCGACACCATTGTGGCCTCATGCGGATGCTCTCCTTCATCCAGAACAGCAGTTTGTGCCTTTTTCTTGTGTAAAACTTAGCAAAGGAGTTCCTAATAAAATATAGTTGGATTGGGAGTCTTTCCCCCCTCAAAACAAAGTAAATACAAAAATAGAAACGAGACTATGGTGCCAATAACCAGTTGGAGAGTTGAGAGAGCTGAACTCTCAATCCTGATAGAAACCCATTGTGACTGAGCACCTGCTCAAGGTCATCCACAGCCTATGAGGTTGAGCCTATGTGTTGGGGAGTAATTGTGTACATAAAGTTAACCATTTCTCTTTCTAAAGATTCTGTCTAAAGCTTACTTTAAATAATAAGTTTTCCCCTGGGCTAGGTAAAGTTCAGGGAGTTTAACCCCCTAGTATCCACCCCCTCTCAGCATTCATCATGTTAGGCCAGAGGAGGCAAATCACACCCACTACCCAGGGAGCACTGCTTCCAAAAGCACATTGCCTGTGCCGGGGCAGAGGGGAGGTACCCGGACCAGAAATGCTGACAGAGTGGAACCAGAGAGCTCAGCCCCCAGCTTCCCGAGGGAGCAGCTGTGATGGTTCACTTCTGGATGAATATGTTTAAGCAAAGGCCAAGGGCATGACTTGGGCAGCACGAAAAGCAGATGTGCAGAGGTTGTTCACTGCATTCCAGAAGTTCACACACTCTCCGGAGGCTCCTTGGCTCAATGGCAGGAAGTCATTGGTGGCTTCCACCTTCAATCCCAAAAGGTCACTGCCGTCCAGTGGATTCCAACCACAGTGACCCTGTATGGAGTTTTCAAGACTGTAAATGTTCATGGGAGCCAGCAGTCTCATTGTCCCCCTTGGGACAGGGAGCTAGCAGCCCGTTTTGCCACCAGGGCTCCTTCCTCTCTAATTCTGGATCCAGTCCCTCTGAATATCCTGCCCTGCCCTTGTCTAGGCTTCTAAAATGCGTTCCACGCTGCTTATGTTAGTCTGGGTGCATTCGAGAAACAAATCCACAGAAACACGTATGTATAAGAGAGTTGTATGTAAAGGGTGAGTGCACATCAAGAAAACATGCTCACATGTGCTTATGCACCCGCTTTGTCTTCAGCGATCATGTTGGTGTAGGCTGGTGTGCTTTTTCCATGTGGACTTTGTTGTTTCTTATCTACATGGCCCCCTGTTTATCTTCCAGCCTTTAAGACCCCAGACGCTATATGCTTTGATAGCCGGGCACCATGGTGCTTAACTACTACACCACCAGGGTTCATTAGCATGTGACTTATCTCCTGTCATTCACACTAGATGCTCAAAATAGCAGGAGACCAGGTTTCTCCTTTGTGGCCACACCAGGTACTGACAGAACCAAGAACAGAGACACAGTTATATATCTTGACTATCATTTGCATATTATATGCCAGGAATCCCTAGGAAGTGTCTTGGAATTGTTCTACTCTGGTTCAAATTTCACACACCCTCCCAGTTTCCATACTGACTCTGCCAAACCCCTAGTAACTGATTTGCACCTCCTATCAACTTGGAGAAAACACCCTAGGCATGATATAGAAGTGGACATGCTTGGTACCCAGAAAACCTGTTCAGTGTTTTGAGGGCGGCTCAGCAAACAAAATGGGCACAGTGATTAAGCATTCAGCTGCTAACACAACACTCAACTCTGTAGTGGTTCTGCAAGAGAAGGATATGGTAGTTGACCCCCCCAAAAGAGTTACAAACTTGGAAACCCTACAGGTATTTGTATAGGGTCGCTATGTGTTCCAATTGAGATGATTGTCATAGGTTGGGTTTGGTTCAACCTGTCTTACTGAGGAGACTCCTTCTTTACACGCAATCAGTTACTTTAGAGGAAAAAGACATGCCTGTCCCAGAACAATCCAAGGACTGGTAAAGGCAACACCCACAAAGACACTCCCTCTGCCTGCCTAACTCTAAAATGCTGCCCATAAAACACTCTGCCTGGTAATATCTGGGCAGCACACTGGGAAGGTGCAGCAAATGTGTGTTGAATGTATGAGGCCATTTCATAGTTTGGTTGCACGATCAGGGTGTCTGTCATAAAGCCCATCTCTTTGACTCCACCTCTCAGCAGAGATGAACACAAGCTTCCCGTTTTTTGCTCGGCAATGTCCTTGTCAAATAAAAGTTCCTTGTAGATCAGTAACTTGCCACAGAGCAAAAGATATGGGAAGAGGCTCATCTTTCTCCTGGCTATGAAATAGAATGGCAAGCCCCTCCCTTCAACACACACACACACGCACGCACACACACACACGCGCACACACACACCCCTGCCTTACAACTACATTCGGTTGATTAGCAAACAAAGCTCTACAACCCAACTATGTGTTTTTCTTCTCCAGAGGAATGACGGACTTATATACCCTGCATTGTCTTTTTTTTAATGGAATTGCCCCAGTTCTCCTCACCTTTCCTTAGATAGTGCAGTGAACTATTAGATGACTGCAGGTATTGAAAACTAGTATTGATTTCCAGTTTGTGTCACCTTTGGCTTTTAGCACCCTCCACTTCTCTAGTAAGCTTTCCATTGCTTTGGGGAAATTTTCTCTCTCTGAATTTATTATGTGAGGGTGGTAGTGTAATAATCAATGTGCCTATGGAGGACTATCCTTCATGACCTAAACTCATTAAGGGGTAGTGCCTGATGGAGCATCAGGTTGGAGGAAGGCCTATTAACAACCTGCATTATACAGATGACACAATTTTGCTGAAAATGAGAAGGACTTGATTCACGTGCTGATGAAGATGAAGGATTAAAGCCTTCAGTTTGGATTATGACTCAATGTAAAGAAAGCCCAGACCCTCACAACTGGACCTATTGATAACATCATGATAAATGGAGGAAAGATCAAAATTGTCAAGGATTTTGTCTTGCTTGAATCCACAATCAATTCTCATGGAAGCAGCAGAGAAGAGAACAAATGACACATTTCACTAGTCAAATCTGCTACACGAGACCTCTTTAAAGTGTTGAAAAGCAAGAGATTACTTTGAGGACTGGGGCGGGTTGACCCAGGCCATGGTATTTTCAACTGTCTCATATTCATGTGAAAGTTGAAACCTGAATAAGGAAGACCAAAGAAGAATAGATATATTTGATTAGTAGTGATGTAAAAGAGTAATGAATGTACCATGGACTGTCAAAAGAACAAACCCATCTAACTTGGATGAAGTACAGCCAGAATGTTCCTCAGGGCAAGGATAATGAGACTTCGCCTTAACTTTGACATGTTGTCCGGAGAGATCAGTCCCTGGAGCAGGACATCGTGTTCTGGAAAGTAGAGGGGCAATGAAAAAGAGGAAGGCCCTCAACAAATGGGATTGACACAGTGGCTGCAACAATGGGCTCAAACTTAAAAACAACGGTGAGAATGGTACAGGACCGGGCAGTGTATGACTTTGTTGTATGCATGGTCACAATGAATCCAAACCCTCCCTATGACACTGAACAACAACAACAACAACAACAACAACAACAACAACAACCTGACTGAATCCTCTAGGAGGACTCTTGAATGTGAGAAAAATGGAACGAAGCCAGAGGAAGGATTGGAGGATGTCTTAAGTTCCTGTCTTAATCTCCTTAACCAAAAATTATCCAACAAGTCAGTAGCCTTAAAACACTTTTCCCCCTGCTTTGGAGCTTACAGGTTCAAATTTGGGGTGCGACTCTAGGTCAGGGTCCTTCTTTGTGGATACCAGAAAGTTCCTTGGCATTCCTCGCTATCTTTCTCCCCGTACTGTGTGTTACTGGGTCTATCCTGGCCTTTAACTCAGAAGTGTTTAGGTTTAGGCTCAAGCCTATTCTCATATGGCCTCATTTTTTTTTTAACATTTTATTAGGACTCATACAACTCTTATCACAATCCATACATATACATACATCAATTATATAAAGCACATCCGCACATTCCCTGCCCCAATCATTCTCAAAGCATTTGCTCTCCACTTATGCACTTTGCATCAGGTCCTCTTTTTTTTTTCCTCTCTCTCCCCGCTCCCCCCTCCCTCATGTACCCTTGGTAATTTATACATTGTTATTTTGTCATATCTTGCTCTATCCCGAGTCTCCCTTCCCCCCCTTCTCTGCTGTCCATCTCCCAGGGAGGAGGTCACATGTGGATCCTCATAATCAGTTCCCCCTTTCCAACCCACTCACCCTCCACTCTCCCAGCATCGCCCCTCACACCTTTGGTCCTGAAGGTATCATCCACCCTGGATTCCCTGTGCCTCCAGCCCCCATATGCACCAGTGTACAACCTCTGCCCTATCCAGCCCTGCAAGGTAGAATTTGGATCATGGTAGTTGGGGGGAGGAAGCATACAGGATCTGGGGGAAAGCTGTGTTCTTCATCGGTACTACCTCGCACCCTGACTGACCCATCTCCTCTTCTAAACCCCTCTATGAAGGGATCTCCAGTGGCCATACGGCTTCATTTATATTACAAAAGAACTCTCTTCTTTTCAAACAGGATCATGTCCACCAAGGTTCAAATTTCTCACATATTTTGAGGGGGCTACAGATCAATCCATAATGGTTCTTTTGGGTAGCTGTAACAAATGGCTACCAATCGAGTGACTTAAACAGCAGGCATTTGTTCTCTCACTTTTCTGAAGGACAATGGGTTAAAATTAAGGTGTGGGCAAGATTCATTCCTTCTGAGAACTCTGAAGGAGAATCAAAGTAGCCTCTCTCTGCTTCCGGTCACTGCTGCTAATCCTTGATATTTCTTGGCTTATAGATGCACTGATCCAATCTCTGCCAGTGTCTTCACACGGGGTCTCTGTGTGCCCACTCCTCTTCTTATAAGAACACACCAATCAGTGCATGTAGTATCCATCTGAAATCTAAACCCAGAAAGATGGAGCTCTTGAAATACTTATCTAAGCACATCTGCCAAGACCTCCTCTCCAAGTAAGGCCATAGCCTCAGGTCCCATGTGAACATGAATGGGTGTGTGTGAATGTGATTTAATGTACTACAGAGGGCACGCTTTGGCCTCAGGAGGAGTGTTTCGCCATTACCTGCTTCACAGCCCTGAGATTGCCCAGGCATTTGCCACATTTTCTTGTCTTCCCAACATTTATCCACCATTAGGCCTTTTCCCCTAAGTTAGTCAAGCATCAGTTTCTGTCACTTGTGATCATGACCCTCCCTCCCGCCCAGGTCACAAATTTAAAGTGACACAGGCAGTTTCTTTAATGGGCACTATGTTATCCTGACTAGCAAGCATTGCTAAGGAGGGAGGATGAATCAGGGAGAACCCGCTTGCTTCATCTAGCTTCGGGGAAGTCCACAGAGGATTGATCCCTGAGCCACTAACGAATTTTGCAACTGTCACAGAACAATGCAAATAAGTAAGATCCACATCTACTGAACACCATCATGAGGTCAAACTGTGTGTAAATAAATGCCTGTTTCAAAGAGTGAGTAAATCCTAAGGTAAGGAGTGACAGGGCTTTGTTGCCAGTATGTTAACCAACTGCACCACCCAGGGACTCCTCCATGTGACTAAAGAATTTCTTAAGGACTTCCCCCACAGACCCAAACCAAAACCAAATCCACTGCCATGGGGTTGACCTCATATATGGCACAATAGACTGGCTCTGCTGATTTTCAGAACTGCACATCTTTACGGGAGCAGAAAACCCTCATCTTTCTCCCAAGGAGTAGCTGGTGGGTTTGAACCATTAACTTTGCCATTAGCAGCAGCCCAACTCTTAACCCAATATACCACCAAGAGTGGTTCAATTTGGAAAAATAGTATGTGATCACCTATCTATGAAGGGAAACCCCTCTCATAGAGTGCACTTACACAAATGAGAAAGAAATGAGTCCCCAAATGCCCGTCTTAATCAACAATCTGGGGAAGGGTGTTCTGGGAAGCAGCTTTCAAATGTGCCTGGAGATTATAAAATTAATCAACCTAATCCCTGTTTTAAAGAGCCCTGGTGGTACAATGGCTAAGGACTGGGTGGCTAAACAAAAGGCTGGTAGTTTGAACCTACCCATGGGCTCTAAAGGGGAAAAGACTTGACGAGCTGGTCCCATAACGATCTCAGCCTAGGACACCTTTGGGGGCAGTTCTACTCTGTCCTGTAGGGTCACTATGAGCTGACATCAACTTAAAGACACACAGCACGTTTGACTCTACGTCATTTGTTGATAGAGTTTGTGCAGAGCATTCTGAGTAGAAAACAGACTCAGGGGCATCTGACATCAACCAGCAACAGTCTCTTTCCTTGAGAAAGACTGTGGAAAGGGATGAAGAGGGAGCTTCCAAAAGCGTGTGGAAAAATGATACGAAAAAATAATGGAATTTTGCCATGAGCTTTTTGAAGCTCTCTTCATGAGAGCTAGTCCTCCATGGAGGTTTCTAGAAAAGTGAAACATGAAGGAAGAGGCTGGTAAGTCCCACTGAACAATTCCAGGGGAGCTTGGGTCTTGACTCAGAGTACTTGAGCATTCTGGCTTATTCCTCAAAGTAGCAAATCAGACTAGACCAGGTTCTGAGACTCAGGGAAGGCAAATAAGACACACCAGGCCCATGATTCAGACTTATGGGGAAAGTCACACTGGAGAGGGAAGGCCTCTTTACCTTGTGTGCCTGACAAGTGTCTCATTTGCATCATCTAAAACCCAGCCCTGGAAAAAAGGCTAACAGTACCAGCTTCAAACTTGTATTTGAATCTTGTCTCTGTCACTTATTAACTTAGCCACCTTAAATCCCTTCCTCTAGTTTTCCATCTGTAAATGAGGCACAGTTCCAATCATAGGGCCTTCAGTAAATGGCTATTATTAGCTAGGCATGCACTCCTGTGATCTAGGCGAGAGTTCTCAGCCAGGTTTTTGTGGGAGCTTGTTCTTCAGGGTATTGTCATAGATGAGTGTGTCACCCAGATTCCTCTCAGGGCCAAGAGACTGATTTCCCCAGCTGCCGAGAGAGCCACTGATAGAAAAGGTCCCAGCTGTCTGGCCCCTATCAGGATTGCCTCAGCTGATGAGAGCTCATCCAAGGTCTGCTCCTTCCCCAAACTAACCTTCATCCAACGACTTGTCAATGTAGGGGTATAAATGGCATAGTGGAGGCATTTGACCCCCCTGTAACTTCACAAAAGGCAATGGAGGAAAATCAAGATAAACAGCCCAAGGCTGATTCCTATGAGACAGAGATCAAAATGCCTCCGCCCTCCTTTCTTTTCACAGTTTCTGACACCAACCATCCCTACCATGACACTCTCTTCTTCTCTGCTGGGTTTGATAATCCTTAAGTGGCAATGGCCACACAGAACTCGCAAACAATACTTATGTTTCTGGGGTTAATTGGGGACCTAGCAGGTGACAATTCAGGATCAGAAATGACTGGGGATATAGTTCTTCCAGTCAGGACAGTCTCTTCCAAGTGGTGCCCAGAGGCAGAACTTTTTCTGGTCCTTGGCCTCTGCCCTGCAGCTCCTTGACCTCTGCTCTGCTTGGGACCGTGTGCAAAGTTCTTTCAGCTCTGCTGATAAGTGCGTTGAGGCAGCCCGCTTTGTCTGGAAGCCTTGGCCCAAAGACACTCAGCTTTCTCATTCTGTGTGCTGGCGAGCTCCCTGTTCTGGGGTCTTGGTGCTGCTGCCTCTGCTTCCATGAGCTATTTATCTGCCACTGTTTTTCATTGTCTCCTGATGCATCCAGTGTCAGGGATCTCTGTCTCCTGGACAGAGGTGGTGCTCAGAGTAATAATCCTGGGTCCAAAGAGCACACTCCACTGCTGGCTCGTCTTTCTCGGTGCTCTTGAAACTCCACTTTCTGTTTCTGAGTTAACTCACCCAGGATGACCATACCGACCAATCCCCACATTAGCGGTCTACAGGTCTTATTTGAATGGTCTCACCTCTTCGAGGATGCCATGCACTTTACTGATATTATTAGCATGCTATCTACTTCCCTCGGTGGCATAGTTCCACCCTGTCATTGGTAGGAGTTACAAAGACTATAGCTAGAGGAGAACTAGTAAGCAATTCGCTGCAACGTATTAGGCTACAAAGTCCCAGGCTACTGGTCACCACTTGGCCAGGTCCCAGTTACAGAGCTCCCTGTGATGGCTCCTTTTGCATATCAATGTGGCGAGGCTATGGTGCCCAGTTTTTTTGTCAAACAAGCATTCATCTATTTGCTCTTGTTTTTTAAACATTTTATTAGGGGCTCATACAACTCTTATCACAATCCATACATATACATACATCAATTTTATAAAGCACATCTGTACATTCTTTGCCCTAGTCACTCTCAAAGCATTTGCTCTCCACTTAAGCCCTCCGCATCAGGTCCTCTTTTTTTGTCCCCTCCCTCCCCGCTCCCCCTCCCTCATGAGCTCTTGATAATCCACAGATTGTTATTTTGTCATCTCTTGCCCTTTCCGGAGTCTCCCTTCCCCCTTTCTCTGCCGTCCATCTCCCAGGGAGGAGGTCACATGTGGATCCTTGTAATCAGTTACCCCTTTCCAACCCACTCACCCTCCACTCTCCCAGTATCACCCCTCACACCCCTGGTCCTGAAGGTATCATCCACCCTGGATTCCCTGTGCCTCCAGCTCCCATATTCACCAGTGTACAGCCTCTGCCCTATCCAGTCCTGCAAGGTAGAATTTGGATCCTGGTAGTTGCGGAGAGGAAGCATCCAGGATCTAGGGGAAAGCTGTGTTCTTCATTGGTACTACATCGCACCCTGACTGACCCATCTCCTCTCCTAAAGCCCTCTATGAGGGGATCTCCAGTGGTCGACATTTAGGCCTCTGGTCTCCACTCTGCACTTCCCCCTTCATTCTCTATGGTATATATATCCATATACACACAGATATATATATATTCTATTTTTTTGCATGATGCCTTATACCTGGTCCCTTTGGCACCTCATGATCGCACCGGCTGGTGTGCTTCTTCCAGGTGGGCTTTATTGCTTCTGAGCTAGATGGCCGCTTGTTCACCTCATCTATTTGCTCTTATGAAGGAGTGGGTCTCAAGCAAAATAGAATACCTTCCATAATGTGGGAAGGGGTAAACCTATCAGCCAAAGGCCTTCAGCACACCCTAGGGTGTGTTCTGACCATTCTTATTCTTGTCTTTTCCCATCACCTAACCTATGAATTTTAGGATGAACATCTACAGAGCTCTTTAGGCTGTTGCCTGACCTATGAATTTGGAACTTGCCATTCCCCTATGTGAGCCAATTGCTAGAAATAAGCCTCACTCTCTGGGGCTCTGGTGTCGTAGTGGGTGGCCCTTTGGGCATCCAACAGCAAGGACATCAGTTTGAAAACACCAAGGGCTCCTTGAGGGAAAGATGAAGCTTCGTAATCTCCTGAAGAGTTACAGTCTCCAACGCCCAAAAGGTCAGTTCTATACTGTTTTACACAGTCACTTTGAGTCCACCTTGATGGCAATGAGTGGCCGGTGCAGTGGTTAACCATAGGAGCCCTGGTGGATATATCGATATCTCCAGTTACAGCTATATAACTGGTTTGGTTTCTCTAGGGAACACTGACTATGACACTCTCCATAGGCAGGGCTGAGACCTCTGTTGAGATTTCCCTCTTGTGCCCTTCCTTGATTCCCCCCACAGGTGCTTATTCCCTGAGCATTCCTCAATAAATGTCAGGAATCCAGAGCTAATTCCATCACAGGGTCTCCTTCTTCCAGCGAGTCTGAATGGCTTCCGGGGAGTATGAACTGCAGTCTCCATCCAACTTCCTCCTTCTATTTCTATGATCTGGATCTTATTTGGGGCTCATTTGGTTGTAAACAGGCAAAGAGACCAATACTTGGAAGAGAGAATCCTAGGAAAATGGAAAGGTGGGGAGAACAAGAGGACAGCTGGCTCTGTCGACGGTTCCTGACCACCACTGGCATGTTCCTGTGTTCTTTGTGTCTGTCTCTCAGGGCACATGCTGTAATCTCGCAACATAGACCGCCTCCTCCACATGGCGGGACATGTGCTTCTGAATTATGCTTCTTAGATGCCAGGCCACTTGCAAAAGCGGGACTATCTTTTTTTGTTTTTTGGTTGGAAATGCTCCAGAAAAAGCGTCTAGTTGACCCATCTTATGTAAGTGTCTCCACTGGGCCAATGAAAACAGCCTTGTGACCATATTGAAATGTGGTGTCTTCCCCAGGGAACTGATGTTTCAGCCAGTGAGGTAGTTCACAGGGACAGATAAGAAAGGGGGTTGGGACAGATTAAAATAATAATAATGTCTATTTGCAAAGAATAGGGCCTTATTATTTTTCGGATGCCCCCATCTGAACACCCTACCACTGAATATAGGCAGGAGGTAGGGCCCACCTGTCACTCAAGCAGCTAAAAATGTACAGCACTTGCTGTAGCAGCTGCTAATGTGCCCATGTATTAGCACTTGGCACCCACCACTCCCATAAATGCCAATGGTCTCACAGGAAGCACATGTAACTCCCCACACAGGGAACAGTCATTGAGCAGACAGGGGAGTTGACATCCTCCAGAACTTAATGCCACTTTAACCAATGACACATGGGGATAGGTGGAGCCACACTCCAGTTCCCTCAGCCTTTGGGTGGGACAACTACAAGAGGATTTATACTGTCTCTGGGAACCTACTCAATGACATTTCTTTATCGGCCCCTTCCCTTTGCTCTATCAGTATTACCCTTCTCTACTGGCCCTTCCTGGAGGCACCTCCCAAGGAAACAATAGTCTAGCTGCCATTCCAATTCTAGTGGATTCCAATTCTTGGTGACCGCATTCATGTGAGTCAATCAGAACTGTGCTTTCTGCAGATTCTTTCTCTCCCCTTTTTAAGAGTAGTTTTAAAGACACTGTGAAAGCTTCCCACCATCCAGTTCCAGAACATTTTCATCGACCCTGCAGCCATTAAGCAGTCATTCCCCATTGCCCCTCCCGCCCCACCCTGGGAAACCACCAATCTACTCTATGGCTCTACGGGATTTACCTGTCCAGCATTTTTGCTCTAAATGGACTCACAATACATGGCATTTGGTGTTTGGCGTCTTTCACTTCATGTCTTGCGTTCACCTGTGTTACAGAGTCTGTCCGAATCAAAGGCCTTAGTTTTCTTGTGGCAGACTATATGTATATCCCACTTTGTGTAGATCATATTTTCTCTATTCTTCTACTGATGGGTATTGTTGGCTTATTGTTTACCTTTTGCCCATAGTGATTAGTGCAGCATCCATCTGGGTACTCGTCTTTCATTCTTTTAGATATGCACTTGGGAATGGACTCCCTGGATCAGCTGGCAAGGGTTCATGACCAAGTGGGTTATGTTGGGCTGCTAACCGTAAGGCCAGCATTTTGGACCCTTTAGCTACTGCGAGATAGAAATGCTCTCATAATGATCCACAGCCCCCCAGACCCACCAGCCGCAGTTCTACTCTGTCCTTTCGGGTTGCTGTGAGTCAGAATCGACTCGATGGCAGTGGTAGTGATGAAGCCAGCGACTTGAGAGTGGAACCAGGGACCGTGGAGAATTCTGGCAGTAGCCATGGTGTCCTCACTACCCAGATGCCAGCAGCCACCAGTGAACAAAGGAGGCACAAGCAAAGTTCTCGCTGACTTCATGCTGGCGACCCGGCTGCCCCTGCTTCCTCAAATGCCATTTCCTCAGCTTTACTGGCAAGGGGGTGTACTCCCTATTATCATGTCACCAACTCTTTCAATGGTCCACCTAGCCAGGTGTGATTCCAGACACTCACTGTGCAGCCACCATCAGCGAAGGTGGCTGCCCACCTCATTTGTACACATGCAAAGAATGTGATCATTCTTGGCACTGGTGTCCTTAGTCATCCTGGTTGGTATATTTACATCCTTGGGGAGCTGGGTCAGTGAGCAAGCGCTTCTCAAGGTGCCCATATGATCTGTTTACTGAGAGTGCCAGCCCAAGGATCTGACTTGCCACCCACAGTGAACGCACCTCTGAGGCAAAGGGGAAGGCTTCTTTCTAACTGGGAGACCAGCAGGTCTTCTGCAGACATCACTCCCCTGCAGCACTCTGATCCGAGGCCTTTCATATTCCAAAGAGCAGCATTAAGATTCCCATCTGTCACCCCGTCAGACTCACATGTGCGAATTCTCTTTTCAGAGCAAGACAGCCAATGCAGTGAGCTGGGTAAAGGGGCAGTCTCACTCTGAGGAGACTCAGCCAGGAGTGTAGGGACAGGGAGTGAAATGTGCAGCTTCCAGCTGCCACCCAAGCCTCCTTAGTGCAGTGGCATGAGAGCAAAGAGATAGTCCTTTGTGACTCTTTGACCTCCTTCCTGGCCTTGGTGGAATTAACACTGCTCAGTGCTAGTCTCTTGTCAATATATGGAAAAGATAGCTCAGAAAAGAATAGAGTTAAATAAGAGCAGGACAGAGTAAGGTGGCTTCATGGTGTTGCATTTGTGTGTCTCAGAGCCCATCCTGGCTCACAGTGACCCTCTGTGACAGAGAAGAACTGTTCCACAGATTTTTCTAGGCAGAATTTTAAGGAAATGTACCTAGCAGCACAGTGGTTGCATGTGCGGCTGTAACAGAGAGACTGGCAGTTTGAACTCACTGATCCCCATCGAGAGAGTGAAGACGTGACTGCCTGCTCCCATGAAGACTCCTATCCTGTTGTTGTCTGTCCATTTGTGGTGCTGTGGTGAGTTGTGTGTTACTGTGATGCTGGAAGCCACGTGACTGGTATTTCAAATGCCAGCAGGGTTACCTCAAGTGAAGAGGTGTCAGGGAAACTTCCAGGCTATGAACAGAATACAAAGAAGGTTTCCACTGCCCACTTCAGAGGAAGTAGCCGCTGAAAACCCTTACACTATAGCACAGTGTGCCTTTCCTTCCCGTCACAGGGAGTCAGAATCGCCTCAATGGCACATAACAACCAACAACACCTTTGAGGAGGGAAATCTCCTTCAGTAGGGCTGGGTGAGTTTAAACTGGGTGGCTTCCTGGTTAGCACTTGAGCTCTGAATCATCTCACCACCAGGGCTACCATCTTCATGATGCAGGCAAATAAAACCATCTTGGTCCTGCTCGGTATTGCCAGCGTCAGCATGCTCTTTCTCCCATAAGCACATGTCTGGTGGTTGGACCACAGCAAACCCGGTTGACACTATTTCCTCATCACCCCGTGTGTGTCAGAGTAGAAGTGAACCATGAAGTTTTCTTTGATTAAAAACATTTTTATTGTGATTTGGGTGAAGGTTTAAGAGCAGCTCAGCTGTCCATTGAGCAACGCATACACATTTTGTTTCATGTCATTGATAGCAATTCCCACAATGTACCATCACTTCCCCCACATCTTCTTGTTTCTTGTCTCCAAGCTTCCTTCATTCTCAACTTTTTTGAACTTCGTTCTTGGGGGAATGCTGTCTTTTGATCTCATGTGATCTATTATTCTACGGTATTTGTATGTCTCTAATGTCATTGTTCCCATTATAGACCTGTCTATTGTTTGGTTGAACATCGAGCCATGATGAGTTCAGTTCTAGACCTGCAGGGTAACTAAGCACCATAGTCTTGCAATTTCACCAGCCTTTATCCAAACAGTAAGCTTGGTGTTTTATCATGTGTGGGAAGCCGTAGCTCTCGCGAGATGTGGGAAGCCACAGCTCTCGTGATGTGGGTGGCCGCAGCTCTCGCCGCCATTACTAGATGGCGCCGGGCAGTCAGGGCGGTGGTCCAACTAAGTGATAAACAACCACTTAGCGCATGCGCGATGCTGAGATGACGTAGTCATAACTCCACCCTGGAGTATGCAAACGAAGGTTCTGGCGAACTCACCAATCAATGCATGAGGTTTTGGCAAATGCACCAATCAGGGCACAGCACGTCCCAATAGAGCATATATAAGCAGCAGTAGTTTGGGGTTTCGGGGTCTTTTACCGCATTATGAAAAATTAAATGCTTGTGGAAGAATCCTGTTGTGGTGCGTCTTTTCTTGCTGGCGAGACCTGGCACGCGACAATCATGATTTTGAGTTTTGCCCCACATTTCCCTTCTACTCTAATCAAGCCCTTCTAATGTGATCTCTTTCATAGCAGTCGATAGTGAGAGCTAGGCACCATCTAGTTCTTCTGGTCTCCAGTGGTGGAGGGTGATCGTTGCTTGAGTCACTAGTCATTGATTCATTGTGCCCAATCAGTTCTCCTCTTCTGCTGTCCTCTGGATGGGGAGAGACCAACTCTTGCCCCTTTCCTGATTGCTCAGGAACTTTGAAAATCCCAGAGACGATGGTCCTGATCCCCCAGCCTCAACAACTCATTCCCTCACAGTTTTTGCATGTCTCAGAGATTTTTTTCCACCCCCACCCCGTTTTATGACATTGGTCCCTGTATGCTCCACCATATACCTGGATCTATTTAACAACCTAGGTCAATACATTCTATAAACTTTTCAATGGCCGAGGATTCTGAAGAAGATTGCCAGGCTTCTCTTTCACAGCTCCTCTAAGTGGGTTGGGAATGACAACTTTTCCCTTAATAGCAGAGCTCATTAACTGTTTACACCCCTAGATATTCTTACTCTTAGAAAACTCACTGCCATCGAATCCATGCTGACTCACAGCCAACTTATAGGGCAGCGTAGAACTGCCCCTGTGAGTGTCTGAGACTCGAACTCTTTATGGGAGCAGAATGCCTTATCTTTCTCCCACAAAGCAGCTGGTAGTTTCAAACTGCTGATATAGCAATTAGCAGCCCAACTTGTAGCCACTAGGCCACAAAGGCTCTTTTTCTTCTTAGCAAAGAGAGGGAAAATAAGCAAACGGAAAATTCCCCTGGTGCTTCCCGTGGATGCTGCGATGGGAGCTGGATCCTGAAGGCCCGGATTGGCTAAAGCTCCATTTACATAGGAACACATGCCTCCCTTGTTAGTATTTGCATTGGGCAAGCCATTTCCTGCGCTGACATTTTGCATCTAGTTAAATGCCAGCAACTCCAGAGAGATGTAGCTTTTACCTGTGGCTCTGCCCTTCTGGACAAGCCTTTGGTGCTCGATGGGGCTACTTTCAGTCTATGATCTTACATGTCCTTTTGGATCCCTTCGTCTCTTGTTTTTGTTTTGATTAACACAAACTGGATGAACAGCTTCAGGCTTAATATAATCGCTGCTGAATATTTCATTGGGAAATGTTAAGAAGGCAGTTGGCATCCATGATCTAAGTGTATGCATAGAGATTTCT
The DNA here is from genome assembly GCF_050624435.1 of Tenrec ecaudatus. Taxonomy (NCBI): domain Eukaryota; kingdom Metazoa; phylum Chordata; class Mammalia; order Afrosoricida; family Tenrecidae; genus Tenrec; species Tenrec ecaudatus. Next base: position 1,038,737 of record NW_027459466.1, read on the forward strand.
TTTCAGATGGTAAAGTGGCTTTGAATAATTATTGTTATTATTAGTGAATTAAAGACAAATGTGCCTCAAAATGTGAACATTAGGTGTGTGTGTGTGTGTGTGTGTGTGTGTGTGTGTGCATGTTTTAAAGAGCACATGGCGTGGTGATAGAGAGGGCGAAGCACTGGTGAGGAGCACATGACAGTGTTCAGAGAGATGACAAAGGGTAGTGATGAAACAAAACAGATTCCAACCTCAAATCCTCTGCTCCCTGCCTCAGAGGGAGGGCGCAACAAGGAGCAGAAAAGCCAAGGGCATTTCCTGCCCTCTCACAGCTGGCAAGCGCCACAGAAGGCACAGGGTTTTAATGCCGAGGCTTTGCTGCTGTGAGGCAGGGAGGGGGGCTTGCCATAGTTTCCACACGCTGACATCACAAACATACCGCAAGTGGGTGCCTTTAACACACCAAAGTCAATGTTCTCACAGCACCGGAGGCTGACAGCATCATGCCAGTGCACCAGCTTGATGGGCACGCACTCTTTGTCCATCCCTGGGGGCTGAGGGCTGGTGGGCGGTATTCTTGTTTTGGCTTCAATGACCTCCATGGTTGGTGGTCCTTGGAGCTCTCTGCATGGCAGCTGCCTTCTTCCCTTGGAGTTGGTTTGCTTCAGTGTTGAATTGAATCCTTTTGTATCAGCCAAGTCATTGGTGTAAGGTACAGCCTCTTTAAGTCACAAAGAAAATATCTGCCCAGGTGGGATTACATCCACAGTAAAAAATCCCACTCCTGTAGAGCTCACTCCAGTTCATCATGGCCCTCTCCAGGGGGGTTCCATGGCTGGGCATCTTTATGGAAGCACACAGCCACAGTTTTTCTCCAGAGAAACAGCTAGTGGGTTCTGAACTACTGACCTTGTTGTGAATAGCCCCCTTCTTAACGTGTGCGCCAGAAGCCCTGCTCTGCGGTTTGATGAGCAGCCCTTCTGGCCATTGCTAAGGGCTACATGGCAAAGCCATTTGGTACAAGCAACGTTGTCATCAGCAAAGAATGAGTTTAGCTGGCCTCAGTAGGATACTCAGCCGGGAAGTGATAAACTGCTTGGCTTGGGTTTTATGCAGGAGAACCATGGGAGTTGAGATGTGCAGTCTCTTGATTTGAACCCAGACACTCTATCTCCCAGCCTGAACTCTCACCATCATACTCAACTTTTGGGGGTCAAATGTTTGACTCACCTGAGAGATGTGCAGGTGAAAGCTTGCCCCAGGAACATCTCCCTCTCATCCCTGTCATCTCAGAGAGTTCTCCAGATAAGGATTGGTGGTTCATGTGAAGGGACATATTGTAGCATTTCCCTTGCACTCCTCAAAGGCAAGAAAATGACCCACAGCACCTCGAGTTGCCAGCAGTGTCAAAGGGGATGTGCTCCTTGAGACTCAAGCTGAGTCCCCAGGAGACGAGCTCTCAACTGTGGAATTAGCGCTTTTGAAAAGGGGCAAATCTTCCAGCAGTTCTCTCTTCAGAGGCCTGGCCGTACGCTCTGCAGACTTGTGGGCACGCTCACTCTGGTGAACCCAAATTCTTGGGAGAGGCTGATCTGTCCCTAGAAAACTGGCCACATGCAAAAGCATAGAGACCAATATCTGCCTCCTGCTGGAAGGATCTGGAAGGAGAAGGGTGGCTGGAGTCCTCTAGGAGGGAAGTTGAGAGCCAGGAGAGGCAGCAAAGCCACAGTTCCAGCAGGTGGTGTCCTAAGGCTAAGGGAGCTTGCCAAGGATCAAGTGAGTCCTGGAGGTGTCTGCAGCCCATCTTGCTGAGGGCCTCCATTTATTTCATATATCTATGGATAATGGGAAGGGCCCCCAAGGCCCGCTGGCTGACCTCATATGATACGCCGTGAACTATCCACCTTGGCATCCTCCAAAGTCTCTGAAAGCTGCAGCCCCTCCCACCCACTGGCAGCCTTCTTGGACAGGATCTCCTCCACAGTGCTGCAACCATGGGCTCACACACAAGGACCATTGTGAGGACGGTGCAGGACCAGGTGGTGCTTCAATCTCTTGTGTGTACTTTTGCTATGAGTCAGGAGCTCACTCAATGGTATCTAACAAGTTATTGTGAGATGACATAAGAGGACTTGGTGGAAGCCCTTCCAAGAGAGGGTTGGAACATAGCATGGTAAGAGGCCTGGTCAGGAATGTGCTCATTGTGCTCATTGTTTCCATCCCCTTCTCCCGGAAGCCAATGCTCTAGGGAGGAAAGGCAGGCCCAGAGACAGGGAAGGGCTAGGGAAGAGGGAGCGATAGGAGAGCAATAGAAAAGACAGGTTACTCTCCCTCATTCCCAGTATAGCTCCTCAAACCTCAGGTAAAGCCTCTGATTCTGAGGCTGAGGCTTATAATAGGATCAGACTGAACATTTAATCCTTCAAGCTGCCTGGAAAGTGTGGGAGCTGATTAAGATGGCAAGAGATGAAGAAGGAAGGAATCTACTGGTTACAGATGTGAAAGCACCTGTTAGTGAAGCCTTCTCAGTTTCTTATTGCCTTATCAATGTCATCAGTCCACTTAATGTACTCACTTTCCAAACGCCTATTAACCAATTGTACATACCTTGAGTTCTTTCTAGGAGGCAATAATAATATTCTCATTTCCGAGTTGAGGCCACAGAAGTTTGGACAACTTCTGGTTGTTGTTGTTGCTGGCAGGTGCTCATCAAGTTGGTTCCAACTCATAGCAACCCCTGTGCATACCGGAAGGGAGCATGGCCCCGTCCTGTGGCCCCTCTCTGAAGGGCACTTGCCTCAAATCTTTAAATTCAAAGCTTCTTGTTTTGTCAAATGAAATCATTTCTTCAGTCAATCTCAGAAATCTTTATGTAAAAACGTTGGAAACGCCTTTCACTCAAGGTCTAGGGAGGCTGAGTAAGGTGGGAGGGGCTCCAGGACAGATGGTGGGAATCACTCCTGCAGGTGGGTGGTAGGTTGGCGAGGCCAGTCTCACTTGCCTCCCTGGTGACTGACCTCAACCAGCAATGTGCAGCTGGACACATGGCATGAAGTGACCTCTGGTCTTCGTGGCGGTGGATGCCAGTAGACCGTCAGGTATGGGAGACCCATGAGAAAATAGGTTACTTTTCTCTTTCTCTCCAAGTTTCTCTGTGATCTCTTTATGCTGCCTGAGCCCGCATGCATACTGACAAAGGCAGACATGTGCACACACATGGCAAAGTAAATAGAGACGCCCACATTCACAGACGTATTCATCCACGTGCAAATAGGCACATATGTGCACATGCATGCCAAAGCAGACACAGACATCCATGAATGCACATGTATTCGTGAAAGTTGATTTTCATGGGGAAAAAGATCAGATCTATCACTGTCAAGTCCACTCCAACTCAAAGCAACTGTAGAACACAGAGGAGAACTGCCCCATTGGGTTTCCAAAGCTGTCATCTTGTCAGACACAGTCAGCCACCACTTTCTCCTGCAGAGCAGCTGGGGTTTTCCAACTGCCGACCTTTCACTTAGTAGCCGAGCACTTGCTGATTTTCATAGGAGTCTGGAAATCAGTTTCATTGCCTGCTAGTCACACCTCCTCTGTGAGTTAGCACAGCCTGGTAAGCTTGGAAGGAGAAAAATCTTCCTTCCCGAGGTAGTTGAGTGGTTTTCCCCTGAGGAAATGGTTCAGAAAAATATTTCCTTCAAGAAATCAGAACACTCTTGAAGAGAAATTTCCTGCCAAAATATTTGTTTGCTTGACACTGAGACAAGTGAAGCAGCCCCCTGACTTCCCCCTTGGGTCCTCTTTCTCATCATGACTGCTCTGCTCAGCTACAAGGCTCCAGGTCCTGGGAGCAAGGGTGCCCTTCTATTTGGAACCTCACAGGGCTACACTGTGAGTCAGGGAAAGACCTGGAAACTTGAGCATCCTGAAACGAGGCCTGCATAGCAATATCATCTGTCATCAGGCTCATCATTTCTCTCATTTTTTGTAAGATCATTGAGCCCTTGGAGCCCTGAGAAGTTCTCTCAGAGGAAGCCATCCTCCTCCCATGAATCCAAGAGGGACTGCTTAAAGATTGTTGTCTTCTACTTACAGGAATACCAGCAACCAATTGCCATTGAGTCAACTCGGACTCATGGAGAGCCCAAGTGTGTTAGAGAAGTCCGGTCCCTAGAATTTTCCATGGCTGGGGTGGGTTTTTTTCCAGAGGCATATCACCAGGCCCTTCTTGGAAGGCACCTCTGGGTGAACTCAAACCTTTAACCCGTAGTTCGCAGCCTAGCTCATGAACAATACCATCCAAGGACGGTACAGTTACTTGCTAATGGTCACCTGCAGTAGATGAACCGAGGTCAAGTAACTGCCTGAGAAACATCAACCAGAGGAAAGCAGAGTGAACCCCAGGGTTCTTGGGAAGAGGGCCAGAGAGAGAAAAAGGAGAAAACAGCTTTCTCGGGACATCAGAAAGGAAAGGACTCCACTTTGTGGATGCCATAGAACAATCCCAAGCCAAGCATGGGTGAGAAACAGACCCCACCCAAACCCAGCGGGCTGGATTCTGTCGCCAAGTGTTGAACACCAGACATGGATATGACAGAGCCGCTAGTCGTCCGTGGAAAGAAACTGTTTGCCCATTGTCTGGTAGTTTTGTAGCATTTGAACAACCAGGCCTCTGCTGCCTCTTCTGGCCTGAAATATAATTGCAGCCATAACCGCCCAGCGTTTCAATGGGTAGAACTCCCTGGGGAGGGCTAACTACCCAAATCATTTGGGAGATCCTTTTAGGATTGTCCAGGAGATCTTTCTTTGGCTGTGTCTATAATATGAACGATGGTGTCTTTGTTTTAAAAAAAGAAAGTTTTTATTGTAAGGTGGGTTAAGGTTTACAGAGAAAATCAGCTTTGCACGTAACAATTTATACACGTTTTGTTATGTGACATTGATGACAATCTCCTGCAATGTAATATCACTCATGCCATTGAAACTCTGCTTCCTGTTTTCATTCACCCTTCTCCCCTAACCTTGCCTGCCTTTTGAATTTGGCCTTGGGCAAATACTGCCTATTTGCTTTTGAATGGTTGATGGTTCTGAGGAATGTGTGCTCCTCAGTGCTATGATACATTTTGGTGTAGTTGTTCTTATCAGGTGCCATTGAGCCAGTTGCAACCCACATTGACCCTATGCCAAACAGACAGAAACACTACCTAGCCCTGAATAATTCTCCTAATTGTTCCCAAGCTTGAGCCCCTTGTTTCAGTCACTGTCAATCCATCTCCTTAAGGGGCTTCCTCTCTTTCACTGTCCCTCTACTTCACCTGGCATGATGTCCTTCTCCAGGGACTAGTCTCTCTTAAGAACATGACCAAAGTATGTGAGAGGAAGTCTCACCATCCTTGCCTTTAAGGAGCCCTCTGACCATACTTCTTCTAAGACAGATCTGTTTGTTCCCTTGCCAGTCCATGTTACTTTTAATATTCTTCACCAGCACCACCATTCAGACATATCAATTCTTCTTCAGCCTTCCTTATTCAATGTCTGACTTTCACATACTTATGAGGCAATTTAAATTACTATGGCTTGGGTAAGGTGCACCTTAGTCCTCAAAGTAACATCCTTGCTTTTTAGCACTCTACAGACGTATTGTGCACCAAATGTATCCATATGGAATGCGTCATTTGATCTCATGATTGCAGCTTCCAAGAGCATTGATTATAGACCTCATCAAGACAAAAAATCCGTGACAACTTCAACAAATAACAACAAGTAAAAAAAACAACAAACTTCTCCATTTATCATGGTACCTATTGATCAAGTTGTGAGGATGTGTGTCTTCTTGACATTGAGTTGTAAACCATACTGAGGGCTGCAATCTTTTCTCATAAGGTTCACTTTATAAACCTGTCTATTTTTCAGGGGGTTGAATTCAGTTCCAGACCTGAAGGGTGATGAAGGACCATAGTAGTGGGGATCTCACTAGTCTATCTAACCAATAAACCTCATCTTTTACCATTATTATTATTACTATTGGTAGTAGTAGTATGACTTTCAGTTTTCTTACACATTACTCCCCACTCTATCTAGGACCATGTACCATGATCCCTTTCAGAGCAGCTGTTTGTCATAGGCAGGCACCATTTAGTTCTTCTGACCTTAGCATCATAGAGGCTGAGGTACGCATAGTCCATTACTGATTTGGACTAATTGTTGCCAGGCATCTTGAGCTTCTTCAATGTTATTCGCTCCAGACAGGGTGCAATAGTTTATTGTGCCAGCCTGGCCGATAAACACAAGTAGGATTAATCGAAGGGCAGAGGGATAAATGGCTTCGTGAGCCTCGCCTTGCTTGTTCTATGCCTCAATTTAAAGGGGTACACTACCTGTGGGATGCCTAGCTTGTGGACTCTGTCGCTGTAAGTTGAGGTCCATTTAATCCCACAGGATTGGAATGTTCGTCTCTGGAGCTGGGGACCGACAGTTGGTGACAGTTGGTGACTTGCCTTGCTGTTTGCTGCCTGGGTATATATAGCCCAGCTCTCTCTACAGAAAGGGACTGGCAACTGGCGGCTCTCAAGCCTTAAAGGACTGCTAGTGTCTCACTGTTTTATAATTTAACTGTTAGTTTCTTGTGTTATCTATCTGTATATAATTTAGTGGTTCATTTCTTGTATTGCATATCTAGCTTTATAAATATATTTATATATAATTACTAGCAATATGGTTTTGTCTCTCTAGAGAACCCTGTCCAACACATAGGGTGAGACCAAGAACCGACTTTTAGTTTGCTACTCACTAGCTTTTGAAGATCCCAGTCACTTCCCTGATGGATACAGAACATTGTCTTTGTGAGCTAGTTTGTACCAATTGATCTTGAGGTCTCTCAGAGCTATGTTCCTGATCCCCGATATTTAGGACACGCTCCCTCAAGGGGTTTTGTTCTAGCTAAGACATTTCCTAACTATGCCTCCTGGATGCACTATTATATTCATGGTCATATTTGTAGTATATGCTAATATGTATATAGAACTATTCTCTGGCAAACCTATATTTATTCATGGGGCTATTCCCATTCCCCTTCCCACAACTGCTCAGATTTTGTGGTTTTTCTATCTATCTATTTATCTCTCTAGCTATCCTTGTATGTTATTGTTATTATTGGAGTATTTATCTCTGTTGCCTTTAATGCTTGTAGTCTACTGAGAAAGGATAGTGTTTTGATGTTCCAAATGTTTCCCATTTTCTGGGTTACATGACACAAACCAATAGAAGAAGAGAAAAGAAAAAAATTTAACCCAAGTAATAACACCAACAATAAAACCAATTTAGTCTTTTGGTTAAGAATTAGTCAGACTTTCCCACTCCTAGGCTAACCCGTGAAAGAAAATGAATGAGATAAAAGACCATAGGGAGGAAGAAAGGAGAGTGGGAGGCAAGGGAATAAAGAAAGAAGGTGGCAGGGTTGTGTGAACAATTAATGTGGACCTTCTTTGATGTGTATTAAAAATAATATTGACTGGTTTTTTCAATACTCACCAAAAATTATTTATATCAATCAAGAAAACCTCATTACCCTGGAATCAATTCTGACATATAGCAACCCTTTGGACAGAGTATAGAACTGCCCCTGTGGGTTTCCAAGGCTGTAAATCTTTACAGGAGTAGAAAATCTCATCTTTCTCCTGTGGAGTGGGGGTGGGGGGAGTTTCGAACTTCTGATGTTGCAGTTAGAAGTCCAACTCATAATCTACCACACCAACAGGGCTCCTCCTTTCATCATTAATCTAGACTGTTTGACCTTCTTGGCTTACTGGGTTTGGTTTTCTCGCTTTGGAAGACATGGTACCAAAATACACACCATTTCCTAGCCCCCCAAAAAATCAAAAGTAAGCAAAAAAAAACAGGAAAAACTAGCAACCCAATCCAAACTAACTAACCTATTTAGCCATATAGATAAAGGATACTTGTAGCCAACCTCTGTTTTGGGGGCAATAGGGATGGATGGGGACTGTGGTTAACAGGCACGTGTCAGCTCATCCACAGGGGACATTCAAATTCTAGCTCCAGACTGTTGTTGCCTTGGGGAAATGCAAGGATTTTAAGGCCTGATTTTCTGTTTGTAACTGAGATGCTGAGAATATAAAATTCGATGTGAAATCGTCAACTTTTCAAATATTGGATCACATTAGTTAAAACCACTTTTCAGGCTGCTGATCATCATACTAGCACATCATTAGGCTAAAATCATATCAAAGACATCTGGTTTGTCCCCTGTGCCCTTTAAGGACATCTGAAACATAAGGACGGGAATGGGACATTCATTCTTCCTCTAGACCCTCACCCTTTGCCTCCATCGGCTGGCGTTCATAGAAGAGGCAGACGGTTTTGTTCAACTTCAGCATAATCAGAGTCCTGAGAGTTAAACACAATACATATATAATTTCATACTAGTCATTTTAATATTAGCCCAAACAAAACCAACAAAAACCCAACCCATTGCTGTTATGTTGGTTCTGGTTCCCGAGGACCCTCTGGGTGCCAGGGAGAAACTACACATCACAGGATTCTCAAGCCTGTGGGCTTCTAGAAGCAGGCCATTAGTTATTTCTTCTGAGGGGTGCAGCTGCCCACCTCTTGATACGTTGAGTCCTTAACCATTTGTGCCACCCAGGGTCTCCCAGTCTTCGTATGTGACCCCCAAATTCCTTGACAGGTTACCTATAGGAAGGTAGAGTCTATGCCCTTTCCCCTTAAATTGGGATGTTCCATGACCTCTGTGACCAATAGATTATGGAGAAGATGACACTGTGACATCTAGTTTGGGCAACCCCCTTCCCTCCCACAAAGTGCTTCACAGCTTCTGAAAAATCCCTTCAAAGACTTCTTCTTGAGTGCTCACCCTTAGAATGTCCAGCCTCCACGTGCTACCTCCCAGGACACTTCTCAGCACCCGGACACTATGCTGAAAGAAGCCTGAGCCGCCTGGAAAGGCCACGTGGAGACACTCCAACCAACAACCCAGCTAAGCACCCAGCTTCAGCTTCCAGCCCTCTGAGTGCACATGTAGGCACTGGAGTCACCAGAGGCCCCTGCCCCAGCTCCCATGTGACTGCCAACTCATGGGAGACTCCAAGCACGACCCAGTGGCCTCCCAGCAACCACACGATGATGGTCCTTGTTTGAAGCCACTGCGTTTGGGGAGGGGGTGTTTCTTGCCCAGCCACAGGGATGAGAACCTGTATCTCAACATCATGCAGGTGGGTGAGGGGGCCGTCTCTCGAGCAAGGCAGCTTCCCTTCTTGTCAAGTCCTGGGGATTTTTGTTGTTCTTGCCACTGCTGCCCCAATTCCCCAGGAGCTAGAGGAAGGCAGGCAGCAGGCCTCAGGTGGCCAGGAGGCAGGAGCCTTTGTGGGATGCAGTTACAATGGGAGACATAACCTTAAAGGCAGGAGCCTGACTTTACCTTTGCCTCCTGGAGATTTGGGATGCAGAACACCTGTCAAATCCCATCTTCTGTCCAATCCTGATCATATGTCTGTCTTATGTTTGCACACAGGACACAGACCTGTGAACACCCAAAGAACAGGGTCTGGCGCCAAGAAACCAGCACCACAAGGAACTGATGTTTCTCCAGCAATGGGGAGGGGTGGGATGAGAGGAAGAAAGGAGTACAAATCACTGGATCAAAACAAGGTGGGGGAAGGAAGGAGCAAAGGAGAGAGTGAAGGAGGGAAACTGGGAGGCCTAAGGGAAAAGGCAGGGAAGGAAAGGAGAAAGGTGGCGGTGGGGAGAGAGGAGCGAAGAAGAAATGGAGGAGTTTGGGAGGGAAGATGGAAAGTGAAGGCAGGCAGGAAGACGTGAGCAAAGGGAGGGAAGGAAGAAAAGAGAAAGAGAAGGGCAAGAAGAAAGGAAGGTAGGGAAGAAAGGAAGAAAACGAGAAACCTAATGTCAATGGCACCCTCTATGTTTTTATTTCCTGTTTTTCTGAGGTAGCCTCTTCAGCAGAAGCAAATGGGCTGAATCGCCTCAAACTCTACCTAGGTAGAAAGCACGGGTTTCATTTCGCCAGGGCCTGTGAAAATGTTTGAAGTGAGCAGCATTAACACGGAGACAGCGATTACCCCACGTGGCTGTTGCGCTCTGATGATACCAAGGCAACGGGAATGGGGGCTCATTATTTCACCAGGTGACAAAAAAAATTGTATTTTGATGTTTCACCCTGAATGTGGGGAAGGGTGGCGTGGGGGAGGAAGCAGGGGCCCTTTGTGGAGTCTCCTCTTGCCATTGTGATGTCCCTTGGCCTGGCAACAACCTGAGGTCCTGCACGCTGCCAGTGAGGGGCTTGGCTGCAGGCCCTAGCCCAGCATTTCTTATCAGATTTACTGTGACAAGTGATGGGAGAAAAGCAAGATGCTGTTAACAGCGCATCCGTTCAGACCCTGCTATTTAGAAATTTGGATTTATATTTTGTCAGAGAGAAGTAGCACTGATGTTAATCTTTGCACTACCCTTGGAAAAAATCATTCATAATCTTATAACAATAATCCATAGCATTTGTGGAGCTCTGAGAACCAAGGGATGGTCAGAAGCATTTTTAGACAGATGTCTCATTTCATCTTCAAAGCAACCCAGTGAGGAATAAGAAAAGTTGGCTTATGACTTCCCTTTTGGAAAGTGAGTCTTTGGAAGCACAGAGAGGTCCAGGTTTGCCCAAGGTCACATAGTCAATAAGTTAGAGAGCCTGGATTTGAACCTGAGCGGTCTGCTGCCAGAGGTACTTTTTTTGCACGTGTTTATTAAGGCAACTTGCAGCTCTGGCAAGGATTCAGATAGAATTGAGGATCATTTTTTTTAACAATTTATTAGGGGCTCATACAACTCTTATCACAGTTCATACATATACATACATCAATTGTGTAAAGCACATCTGTACAGTCTTTGCCCTAATAATTTTTTTCTCCTCTTTTCCTTTTTTACATTTTATTAGGGACTCATACAACTCTTATCACAATCCATACATATTCATACATCAATTGTATAAAGCACATCCATACATTCCCTACCCCAATCATTCTCAAAGCATTTGCTCTCCACTTAAGCCCTTTGCATCAGGTCCTCTTTTTTTCCCCTCCCTCCCCTTCCCCCCCTCCCTCATGTGCCCTTGGTAATTTATACATCGTTATTTTGTCATATCTTGCCCTATCCGGAGTCTCCCTTCCCCGGTTCTCTGCTGTCCCTCTCCCAGGGAAGAGGTCACATGTGGATCCTGTAATCAGTTCCCCCTTTCCAACCCACTCACCCTCCACTCTCCCAGCATCGCCCCTCACACCCTTGGTCCTGAAGGTATCGTCCACCAAGGATTCCCTGTACCTCCAGCCCTCATTTGTATCAGTGTACAGCCTCTGCCCTATCCAGCCCTAACAGTGTTTCTCTCTATCCTTGTGGAGCCCTGGTGATGGGCTGGGCTGCTAAGTAGTAGGTTAAAGGGGCTTTCCCCTCCTGTGAAAAGTTACACTCTCGGGAAACTCACGGGTGCCAGTCCTACCCTGTCCTCCAGGGTTGCTCTGAATCAAGGTCAACTCAATGGCAGTGAGTTTGGCTTTTTAATGTCTCTCCCTGTTGTTGTTGTTGTTAGTTTGCCATCCAGTTGGTTCTGGTCCATGGCAAACCTATTCACAGCAGAATGTAACAATAACAGCTCCTCCTCCATCCACCCAAGTGTTCCTATGCTCAGTCCTCTTGTTGTCGTCACTGTGTCAATCCAGCTCTTCAAGGGCCTTCAACCTTTTTTCACAGCCCTTCCATTTTTCTAAGCATGATGCCTCTCCAGGGACTGGTCTCCACTGACAACATGTCCAAAGTCTCACCATCCTTACTTCTAATGGGAATTCTGGCCGTACTTCCAAGACAGATTTTGTTTGTTCTTTTGGCAGTCCATGGTACTGTCAATATTCTTTGCCAGTACCATGGTTCAAATTCATACAGTTTACCTGGGTCTTCTTCACTCAATGGCAAGCTTTTCACATGCAGATGAGGCAAATGAAAATACTATGGTTTGGATCAGGTGTACTTCCTGCTTAAAGTAACATCCTAACTTTTCAACATTCTAAAGAGCTCTTATGCAGCAGATCTACCCAGTGCAATGTATCTTTTCATCTCTTGACTGCTGCTTCCAGGAGCATTGCTTGTGGATCCAGACAAGACAAAATCCTTGACAACTTCAGGTTTTTCTCGATTTATCATCATGTTACCTATTGGTTCAGTTGTGAGGATTTTGGTTTTCTTTGTGTTGAGTTGTATCCCACATTGAAGGCTGCAATCCTTGATCTTCACCAGCAAGTGCTTCAAGTCCCCCATCCTTGTCAGCAAGCCAAACTGTGTCGTCTGCATATAGCAGGTAGTTAATAATATTTCCTCCAAATCTGATTCTGTGTTCTTCTTCATATAATTTGGCTTCTCTGATTATTTGCTCACCATACAATTGAAAAAGTATAATAAGTGGGTGCAACCAGGATGCACACCTTTCTTGGTTCTTAAACCATGCAATCTACCCTTGTTCTATAAGTGTTCTGGAATTCTCTTCTCAAAACTATCCATGTTTTCTTATGATCCACACAGTCAGATAGCTTGGGTGTTAATAAAACATAAGTAACCATCTTTAGGGTATTCACTGCTTTCAGGCAAGATCCATCTGATATCTGATATCCTTTGTTCCACATCCTCTTCTGAATCTGGCTTAAATCTCTAGGAAACCAAACTCACTGCCTTGTAGTTGATGACAACTCATCCTGACCCTATAGTATAGGGTAGAACTAACTGCCCCTGTGAGTTTCTGAGACTGTAACTCATTATGGGAGTAGAAAACCTTGCCTTTCTCCCACGGAGTGACTGGTGGTTTTGAACTGCTGACCTTGGGGTTTGCAATCCAACCTGTAACCACTGTGCCACGATGGCTCTTGAATGCTGAATATGGTAACTTTCTGTCAATGAATCAATGCAACTGTTGTTGTATTAGCTTCAGTACAATTTGACTCACATGTGATGCCAATGATAGTGTTACATAATTTGACCATTCTGTTGGTCTCCCTTCTTTGGTATGTATACACATATGGATCTTTTCCAGTCCGTTAGCCAAGTAGCTGTATTCCAAATTTCCTGACATAGATGAGTGAGTGCTGCCAGTGCTTTATCAGCTTGTGGAAACATTTCAATAGATATTCCAGCAATTCCTGGCATCTTGTTTTGGGCTAGTGCTTTCCATGCATCTTGAATTTCTTCTTTCCTGACCATTGGTTCTTGCTCATATGTTACCTCCTGAAATGGTTGAATGTTGGTCTATTCTTTTTGATACAGTGACTCCATATTGTTTCCATCTTCCTCAGATGTTTCCTTCATCATTCAATATTTTGCCCATAGAATTTTTTAATATTGCACCTCAAGACTTGACATTTTTCTTCAGTTCTTTCAGTTTAAGATATGCTGAATATGTTCTGTTTTGGTTTTCTAACTCTAGGCTTTTGCACATTTTGTGATAATATTTTACTTTGTATTCTCGAGTTGTCCTTTGAAATTTTCTATTTAGCTCTTTACTTCATCATTTCTTCCTTTTGCTTTAGCTACTCTCTGATTAAGAGTAAGTTTCAGAGTCTCTTTGGACATGCACTTGTTTCTTTTCTTTATTTCATTTTTTTTATAATTACACTGTGCTTTATTCAGAGATGTTCTCAAAATTTGGTTGGTTATTATCAAGGTTGTATATTGACTCTCGTGTATTTGTTTGCATTTTCTTGAACTTCAACTTGAGCTCACATATGAACAATTGCTGATCTGTTCCACAATCAGTCCCTGGACTGGTTTCAGTTGCTGATATTGAGCTTCTTTTATTGTCTCTTCCCACAGGTGTAGTCAATTTGATTTCCGTGTATTCCATCTGGAGAAGTCCACATTTATGGTCACCTTTTTTGTTGTTGATCAAATGTTTGAAGAAATCATTAATCATGCAAAATTCTAACATACAATCAAGATAAATTGGTAATTATTGGTGATTGGAGTGCAAATGTTGGAACCAAAGAGGAAAGAACAGAAGTTGGAAAATATAGTATATGCTATCAGCAATTTATTGGTCTTGCAAACTCTGTCATGCGATCTCCAGCTTGGTTTCTATCACCAAGACCATATTTTTCAACTACTGATCCTTCCTCTTTGTTTTCAACTTTTGCATTCCAATAGCATTTTGATAGCAAGTCTGACAAATTTGGGACTGAATATGGTGGTAGAATTATTCAATTTCTGCATCACCAGCTTTGGGTGGTTGGTGCATAAATTTGAACAATAGTTGTATTGATTGGTTCTCCTTGAAGGGGTATAGATAGCATCCTATCAAAGATAGCATTGTACATTAAAATAGATCTTAAAATGTCCTTTTGATGATGAATGCAATGTTGTTTCTCTTGATTGTGTCATTTCCAGCAGAGTAAACCGTAAGATTTTCTGTTTCAAAATGGTCAATATCAGTCCATTTCAGCTAACTAATGCTTACAATATCAATCTTTATGTATTCCATTTCATTTTTAATGACTTCCAATGTCCCTAGATTCATATTTCATACATCCCAAGTTTCAATTATTAATGACGATTTGAACTGTTTCTCCTCATTTTGAGTTGTGCCCCATCAGCAAATGAAGGTCCTGATGGCTATACTCGATTTGCATCATTATGGTCGACTTGCCTATGAAAAGTCAGCTCTTCCTCTTCCTCAGCCGTATTTTGAGTACTTTCCAAGTTGAAGAGCTCATCTTCTGGCACACGTTCTGACAATGTTCTTCTGTTGTTCATGGGGGGTCTAGTAACTGACAGTGTTGCTGCTATCCATAGGGTTTTCAATGGCTCATTCTTCCCGTGCAGGCAGCCAATTCCTTCTTCATTGTCTGTTCTTTGTCTGGAAGCTCTTTGGGTGACCCTGCTGGTATATGAAATGCCAATCACATAGCTCCCAGTATCTCACAAAACAAAAGTCACCACAGTACCACAAAATGCCAGACAAGTGATGGACCTCTATTCTTAGTGAGGCGTGGCCTGGTGGGAGGAGTGTGCCCTTAGGTGGTTCTGATCCACTTACTGGAACAAATACTGTTAGTTCTTATTTCATAAATGTGAAATGCATAAAAGAGACCCCCCCAAAAATATCCTCCAATTCAGACTTTCTGCCTTTTAAAAGAGGATAACCCACTCTGATTCAAAGTCATTGAGGTGTTTTGTTTTCCCCTCCCTCTGAGGCTACAGAGGCTAGACTAATCACAGCTGAGGTGGAGCGACTGAAATGACTTAAAGCACCAGCTAGACTGGCTGTCAGAAACAGCTACAGTCAACAGCTACAGACTGACAGAGCTGCTCAGCCAAGAGCTGAGGGTTCTCAACTCCCACTTCTACTGATGGGCACAGCCAGTGGCCTCTGGGAGTTGACTGGAACCCAGCAGCCAGCTGTGAGGAGCAAGCTAATTCATCTCAGCCTGGCCCAGGTCATCAAGTCACTGAAGGAGTATCGGGAAAGAGGGAAGAAATTTGGGGTCCCACATTTGGCCACAGACAAAAGTTGTTCTGTGTTTAGACAGTAGTTCTGGGCCTGAGTTTGGGGCAGGTGTGATGGAGGAAAGTCGGCTCCCTCCCTGCATCTGGGAACAGATGGTGGGGCTGCCCTGGAAACAGCAGGTCAGTCAGCTGGAGCAAAAAAGGCTTGGCCTCTAAAGCCCTGGCAGGGCAGACTGAAGCTACCTGGACTGTTTTTTCTTAACCCAATAGCTCCTGCTACCCTCACCACCCCCAACTAGGTAAAAGGGAAGAAAGATGCATTTTCTTTACAGAGGCAACTTTCTAGAAAGGAGACCAGCCCACCAGCTGTGAAAGGTCCCCTTAAACCATTTTACTTTGAGCAGGAGGAAGAAATGTTGAGATTCCCAGAGCCACGTGGAATTGTGGATCCTCTAGTTTAGGTTCCAGTGATGCCAGATCGATTTTTCTAGAGAAAGTCAAAATTCCTGTTTTCTTAAAAACCTCCTGATTTTTTCAAAGGCGATTCAATAACATTGGATAGAAGCCAAGTAGGCCAAAGAGCCCTGATGGCACAGTGGGTTATGTGTTGGGCAGCTAACTAGAAGGTCAGTAGTTTGAAACCACCAGTCACACTGGGGGAGCGGGGGTTGGGGGATAGGGTGGGGGGCTGTGCAGAGATGAGACCTTCTAGTCCATATAGAATTTCAGCCTCGGAAACCCACAGGGGCAGTTCCGCTCGGTCTTACAGGGTCACTGTGAGTTGGAATCTTCTAGATGGCAGTGAATAAGCAGGCCAACCAGAGTCCACACAGGTCCTCATTTGGCCATGGGAGTCCCCAGTCTGTGACCCTCACAGAATCGACCTTTGTGTATCGATGTTAAAAGTGAGATCCAGAGAGGGGAGTGCCTGTCCCCTTGAGGAGCACCGAGTTGACTTTCCAGTCTCCAATCTGGATTTCTACCCCTGAGCTCCAAATATACATTAATCACATTCATTTTTACCAGTTAGTACAGGAATCACCAAAGACAGCAATCAAAGGAAATCATAAAAAGTTTAACTTCCTGTATTTTTTCCATAAAACAACCCAGCAAACTGAATGGCCAGATCTAACCTCTGGCTAGCCAAAAAAGTACTACCATGAGCAGATGTCAAACAAGCATCCACTCTCCATCTTTGTGATTTGTTTCTCTAGTACACCACTCCAGGTAGCATAATGTGTTAGTCCAGGTAGACCAGAGAAACAAATTCACAGACACTCATGTGTATAAGAAAGAGCTTTGTATAAAAGAGCAATTGTATATTGAGAAACATCCCAGCCCAGTCCAGATCAAGTCCGTAAGTCCAATATTATCCCCTATGTCCAATACTGGTCAATAAATTCCTCTTTAGACTCATGTAGCCATGCAATAATGCCAAATGCAAGAATATCACAGACCAGTGGGTGGAAAGTCATGTAGATCCAGTAGCGGTGAAGGATCTTGGTGCTGGCAGGGGTCACTATGTGGCTCCTCCAGCTCCAGGGCTCTGGCTCTCTCAGTGTGTCTCCATGTGGTTTGTCAACAGGATTGTGTAGAAAAGAGACAGTGTGTTCCACCACAAGATAGCAATACAGGAATACCCAAAATCCTCTGGAGAAAGCCAGGCCCCACAGAGGCCTCATTCGCTGTGACCCTATTGACAGGCTAGACTTTACCCTTTCTCAAGTTATTATTAGATTATGTAACTGCCTACAGTGGGTTTTCCAACAATTCCTGGAGCCTTGTTTTTGACTAATGCTTTCAGTGCAACTTGGACTTCTTCTTTCAGTACCTTTGGTTCTTATATGATACCTCTTAACATGATGCAATATTGACTAGTTCTTTTTAGTATAGCGACTCCATATATTCCTTTAATCTTTAAAATTTTTTCAGTTTTATTGACATATAATTTAGATGTCATATAATACAATAGTTTAAACTTGTTAAAAAGAGGTGTGTAATGATCTGATCACTGAAGACAAATGGCTATCAAAAGATATAGGGTCTTAGAGACTTCAAAGTAAATAAGCAGCTCTCTAGCTCAGAAACAAGAAAACCCACATGGAAGAAGCACACCAGCCTGTGTGATCATGAGGTGCCAAAGGGATCAGTTATCAGGCATCAAAGAACAAAAAAAGTCATATAATTGTGTGCTCACCTTCCCGATATGATTGCTGAAGACAAATGGGCGCATAAACAAATGTGGTGAAACAAATCCTGGCTGTCAAAAGAGATAGCGTCTGGGCTCTTAAAGACTTGAAGGTAAACAAGCAGCCATCTAGCTCAGAAGCAACAAAGGCAACATGGAAGAAGCACACCAGCCTGTGTGATCATGATGTTTCAAAGGGATCAGGTATCAGGCATCAAAGAACAAAAAATTTATATCATTGTGAATGAGGGCAGTGAAGATTGGGAACCCAAGAACCATGTGTAGGCAAGTGGTCATCCCCTTTCAGAAGGGTTGTCGGGAGATGATCCAGTCGGTGCAGTGTAGCAATGATGAAACATACAACTTTCCTCTAATTCCTAAATGCTTCCTCTCCCAACCCCCTCCTGTATCATGATCCCAATTCTGCCGCACAAATCTGGCTAGACCAGAGGATGTACACTGGTACAGATAGGAACTTGAAACACAGGGAATCCAGGTCAGACGCTCTCTTTAGGACCAGTGCTAAGAATGGCTATACCGTGAGGGTGGAGGGAAAGTGGGGTATTAAGGGGGGACCGATTACAAGGACCTACATAACCTCCACCCTGGGGGAAGGACAACAGAAAAGTGGGTGAAGAGGGATGTCGGACAGTGTAAGATATGACAAAATAATAATTTATAAATTATCAAGGGTTCATGAGGGAGGGGGTAGCGGGGAGGGTTGGAGAAAATGAGGAGTTGATACCAAGGGCTCAAGTAGAAAGCAAAGGTTTTGAGAATAATGATGGCAACAAATGTAGAAATGTGCTCGACACAATGTATGTATGGGTTGTGATAAGAGATGTGCAAGCTCCTGATAAAATGATACAAACAAATACATAAATAAATAGAAAATAACTAGAGCAAAGCTGTATGTTTCATTGTTGCTCCACTGCACCCTGAACACCTCTTCTCTTCCCACAACCGTTCTGTAAGGGGATGTCCACTTTCCTTCAGATGGGTTTTGGCCTCGTCCCTACTCCATACCCTTCCTCATTCACAATGATGTGATTTTTTTTTGTTCTTTAATGCCTGATCCCTTCAACACCTCGTGATCACACATGCTGGTGTGCTTCTCCCACGTGGGCTTTGCTGTTTCTGAGCTAGATCGCGGATTGTTTATTTTCAAGCTTTTAAGGTGAGCATCACGGCATGCCAGTTCAATAGAACAAAGTGTTCTTGCAATTGAGGGAGAAAAGAAGTGGAGGTTCAATGTCCATCTGCTACCTTAATTCTAAACCTATCAATATTAACAAGGGTTTAGGAGGGAGGGGGTAGGGAGGGAGATAGAAAAACGAGGAGCTGATACCAAGGGCTCAATTAGAAAGGAAATGTGTTGAGAATGATGAGGTCAACAAATGCACAAATGTCCTAAACACAATGGAATGATGTATTGATTGTGATAAGGGTTGTACAAGCCCCCAATAAAATGATTTTAAAAAAAAGGGGGGGACTGATTACAAGGATTTACATATAAGCCCCTCCATGGAGTTGCACAACAGAAAAGTGGATGAAGGGAGATGTGGGCACTGTAAGACATGACAAAATAATTGATAAATGATCAAGGTTCCATGAAGCAGGGGAAAAAGTGAGGAGCTGATATAAAGGGAGTAAGGAGAAAGCAAATGTTTTGAGAATGATGGCAAAAATGTACAAATGAGCGTGACACAATGTATGTACATATGGATAGTTATATGAGCCCTCAATAGAATGATTTTTATTTTTAAAAAAGGGAAAAGAGGAAGTTTCGGGGGGTGTGGGCGGTACATCTATTCCAAGCTATGCTGCTCCCTAAACTATGTGCTCAGATTAGTATTGGAAAATTCGTCTCACCTCATGGATAAAGTCAAATGGAACCCCAAGGACTCTTTCCGGAGGGCCGCGTTCCACCGGAACAAGGCACCGGTCACCGCCTCCCCACTTCCGGTCATATTTCTGTACCGCGTATGGAATTGTCCCTTTGCAACCACCGTAGCCACGCAACCTGCGTCCTTGCCTTCCCATTGGTTGGGGATTTTTACCGCCAAAGCGCAGGCGATTTCCTAGACCTGCGCTAATAAGCGCGGCGCGAACTAGGCTGCAGGGAGCCCGCAGACTCTTCGATCAAGTGGGCGGCCGACAAGGAGGTCCCGGTACCAGGTCTACCCACCATGTTCTGTGAAAAGGCGACGGAGGTGGTCCGCGAACTGCACCACACGCCAGAAGGGCAGCTGCCCGCCTTTAATATGACGGGCTGGACGGCAGAGGGCGGGATGGAGGTCCGGGGAGCTTGGCTGAAAGGGGCTGGAGGGTGAGCGGGATCTCCCCTGGGCTGCTCTTTTCGCGGTTTGCTTCAGATTCCCCTGAGGGTGTGAGCCAAGTTCCCGAAGGGAAAGTAACAGCATAACAAAAGGTTACTGTGGGAGAAAGAAGGAAGTTACTGTACAACTCAGCAATTGCGCTTCCTCAAAGTCTACTTCCTTCCGTTTTGCTTCATTTTTAGCTTTGTTGCTTTTCCTTTGCTTAGCCAAGTAAAAGGTTGCCTAATACGAACTAAAGTAAATTCGAATCCACCTCCATTCTGCCGAAGAAAGCTGGAAGCTTTCTGTTCTTTTAAAGATTGACAGCCTCAGAAACCCACAGAACCAGTCGTTTTTATTGGATCTAGCGTTTTATGCGCGTTAGTGTGCGCGCACGCACTCAGTGAGCAAAATGTGATGATGAAGTAGGCCTCTGGTGCCAGACTGAGATTCATATACTCTGTTCGATCACTGTGGACTCAGGCTTTCTGTGCGTCCAGTGTTCTCACCAACAAAAATGGGCATGATGATGGTACAGAGCTCTTGGTGTAGTGAGGAACTGTACCTGACACACCCAGGGCTGAGTCCCTGTATGCTGTTTCTACAAGAAATAATAATAGTGCTAACAGTCGTATTGTTACTATTATGATTATTTGTCCACTACAATAACATGGAAGTAGGAATGATGTTCAGCACTTAGCTTGCAATTGTCTCTCCTCATCATTGTGTGAGATCTGAGCTGTCTCCCCCCACCTCAAACATGTGAGTGGAGAATTGAAGTTAGGAGATTTGTCAGTGGTGATATAGCCAGTAAAGAGCAGAGCTAGAGCTTGAACCCTGGAAGTCTGGCTCAAGAGCCTGTACGTTTAAGCATCGTAGTAAACAATCATAGGGCAGCAACTAGATAGATGTCAGTGAGAGGACCAAGAAACACAAGTGAATAGAATGCAATGTGGTAAGTGAAACTGGTGTTGCGTAGATGGGAGCATAAAGAGAAATGCTACTGGGGGGTTGGGAGTGGGTGTTCGAGCCTTGTATGAAGTATTAGCCCTCACACAGGCAGGTGATAAACAATGGCTTAAGACTCATGATCACAACTGGAAAGGTTATGTATGGAGATGTCAATGGTGGGTTCTAGGATTAGAAAAACTTCGGCATTATTCCACAGGCATTTGGAATCAGGTAGAGGTTTTCAGGTAGGGGTGTGGCGGGATGTTTTTATATTTTGGAGTACTTATTGGCAGTAAAATGAGGCCTGGAGTTATGCATTGGGCTGCTAGCCTAATGGTCAGCAATTCAAACACACCAGCCATTCTAAGGGAGAAAGATAGCCGCTTCTGTAAAGATTTACAGCTGTGTAAACCATAGGGAGCAATTTTCTCCGTCCTATAGGGTCATTTAATCAAAATGTACTTAATGGAAGTGGTTTTGGTTATTGGCAATATGGAAAATGCATCAGAAGAGAAGAACTAATGGAGGCAGAGAGATGAGCTAGTGGTGAGAAATGTGGATGATTGAAACTCAATTCTACAGATATTGATAAATGAGTTTTTTAAGTGATTGAAGACTAGCAGGACTTGTAACTTTTAGAATTGTGGAGATGAAATGGGTAATAAATGACATCAAGAGTAAACAAGGCTATTCATCATCATCAAATATTTTCAACATATAATTGGCTACAGGGTTGGTTGAACCCAAGACTGTATTTTGGCTGAAAGAATATGTGATGTCACTTCTTTTCAAATGGTCAACTATCTTATTAACATTTATGAATTTTAGAATTAAAACATTTTATTTGTCTAAGTGAAAAATTTCTATCTTAAGGTAGATGGTAGGAAAAATTCCTTTGGCTTTTCTTTTCTTGCAATACAAACCAAAACTGTGTCTTTGGGGGAAAAAATTGGGAGAAATATTTTAAAACTTGTATTTGTTGTTTTTGCAGTGAGAATGTGTACTTTCATGCTCGATTAAGCCTTTATTTTTGATATAGGTACATAAATAGCCAGAATTTATGCAATGGCTATGGATTTTAAATAAATTATATATATAAATTGAGGATAAATGTAGTACAGATAGATTTAGGGGATTAATTGAATGCATTGGGGAATCCATGGATATATATCAAAAGCAGTTTATATATTCCAGGAGGATGGACTCAGACAAATTCTGGAGGAGATGAAGGCTTTATATGAACAAAACCAATCCGATGTGTAAGTTTTCATAAGATTTTTTTTAAGTTATCAGAGTTAAGAATTAATTAGAAATAATATTAGCTAGTTGATTTTGCATCATATTTGGGTTTTTTTTTATCTCTGTGCACCTGATTATATTCTAACTATATAATTTAGCCCAGCTCTAAAGGACTTAATATTGCTTATTGTTATATCTGCATTTTGGGTGCTTTAATGCATATTTGTTGGTTGATTGATATGACGGAATTAGGATAGACCCAAATTGAGATACAAGTGAATAAAAGCACTAACAAAGTGGAATACATACATTTTACTTTTTAAAAAAATTAATAGATGTTTTAATGCATTGAGTAAAGAGAATAGACAATATATAGTAGGCAGTATAGACAATAGACAACATGATAGCTACATGTTGGGCTGCTGACTGCAAGATCAGCTGTTTGGAACCATCAGCTACTCTGAGGAGGAAAGATGAAGCTTTCTACTCCTATAAAGTGACAGTCTTAAAAATCCAGAGGGGCAGTTCTACCCTGTCCTATGGGCAGAACTGCTTTGGGTGGAAATCAACTCACTGGCAGAGTTTGGTTTGAGTATCGGCGCAGTAGAGATTATTCATAGTTGGAGTGGAGTTTATACAGAACTAGTGCTGCAGAAAGCTCAAAAGGTTTCTAGATTTACAGATAGTAAAAGTTCAGCCTGGGATTTGGCACAGTGAAGAATTTGAGCTGTAAGACAAAGTAATAGTGCCCTGTGATTTGGTCAAAAACAAACCAAGCTCACTGCCATTGAGTCAATGCCGACTCATAGTGACTCTATGGGACAGGATAGACTGCCTGTGTGGGTTTCTGAGCCTTTTTTAAAACAGTTTTATTGGTACTTAATCCACATATATCACACAATTCAATAGTTCAGTCATATCAAGAAGACTTACATAATCATTAACACAATCAATTCTTTAGAGATAAAATTACAAATAATGAGTAAGAAAGAAAAGACCACCTTGTCTTAGAACAAGCAAGAAATGCTCTCACCTAAACAGCAGTTGTCAACCTCTTGGTTACGACCCGTTGGGGGTCAAACAACCCTTTCACAGGAGTCACCTAAGACCTGAAAACACATTTCCAATGGTCTTAGGAACCAAGACACTGTTCCTCTAGCTGTCTCTAGGCAGGGCTGCCCATATGCAGATATGCCCACATACGAGTAACTGGCGTGAAAACTGTTACCCATGCTACACTATGCTTTACAACAAAATTAATTTCATTTGTAGTTAGAAATTAGTCTTTCACAATAGAAAATGTTTTTGTGATTAATCACTCTGCTTTAATTATGTTCAAATTGTAACAATGAAAATACTTCCTGCTTATCAGGTTTTACATGACGATTCATAACAGTAGCAAAATTACAGTTATGAAGTAGCAACAAAAATAATTTTATGGTTGGGGGGGTCACCACAATATGAGGGACTGTAGTAAATGTATATTAGGAAGGTTGAAAACCACTGACCAAGAACAAGTTCAGGTTAGAAGGGAGGTCATCTGACCATGTATCCAGTTCATTCCAGCATAATCACACTTACAATGATCTCTATCTGATAGAAAAGCTGTTCGAGACACTTTCCTGTGACTAGAGGGGATCTGCTGGTGGCTTAATCTGACTAGATACTCTGCAGATGGGTTTGGGGCCCCCCTATCTTCTATAGCATTCTATAAATTGGGTCTTCGAAATTTGGGCTCTGATACTTTTCCCTTTGTCATTTTTGAATTTTGTTTTGCGTGCCTTTGGGTCACGCAAGCTGGTGTGCTTCTTCTTTGTGGACATAGTTCACTCCTCGTTTAGATGACTACTTGTTTGAATTTAAGACTCCACACACTATTCCGATTGATAGTGAGCACCATTTGTTTTCTTCACCACACTTAGTTATAGCACCCTTATCTTCAGTGATCATTACATGAGGTGGGCAAGGCCATGTTATCCAAACTAACTGTCTTTGGATTGGGACTAAAGTTAAATTGGGGCCAGAATCCATCTGCTTGTCCCTGGGATATGCATAGCTCGGGTTTACTTTGACAGCCATACTATGACAAATTAATACCCTGTAAGACCAACTACCCCACCAACAGCAACAAAACAACTAGCAGACAACTAAAGAGAAACACAAACAAAACAAGCAAATGAAAGGCAGGGAAAAAAACCCATAGAAACAGAAAAGTAACACATTGTCAATCATTCCCCCTGGAGTATAAGATGATTGCACTGGCAACACCATCAAGTTTTCCGATGACACATCATTCTGCTGTAGGTTTGAGGAGTCTGCAAGTACAGTTCTAACTTGAGCCGAAACCCATGAGTTGTTGCTCCACACAGTTAGATCTCATATTCAGTTGAATTCTGTTTACCCTAAGCAGGGGGGATCGATGCCAGGGGAAACATCCTGGATCAATTCTTCCAAGTTTAAATCCCTGCCCAACAGATCAAAGCCAGTCATATCACTGAGAGGGGAGCATCAAGGTACTAAATATATGGTGATTCTGAGTCCCTTTTGATGGACTCCAACCAAATGGGGTTCCCCCCAAGGTCCAATGACCATCACTTCCACAGGTCCAGGGCAGCCACTCTGCTTCCTCTTCTATCTAAGCACCCCAGTCCTCAGTCCAAGGGTACAGGCACCTTTGAGGCCAGGCTCAGTTCATTCTGCTGGGCCTCTGTGTTAAGCGCTTGTGTAGCCCGAGTGATGCCATGCTGACCACAAGGTTTACCGTACCACAAGGTCAGCATCCAGTGACATCTTGGTGTTTAGTCCATGGCATGTTTTATTGAGCTTTGGCTAGAGACATATTTGTAGTGTTTACCCAGGAACATAAAATCTGTCCCTATAGGTTCCCTACAATCATTGTTTAGCACCCCTTCCCAATGTGAGGATATTTCTCCCCAATCACCTACCATGCTCGCCAACAGAACTATCAGTGATGTTCCTCTCCCCTGGCCTAAACTTGATTTCCTGGCAAGGTTCTTTCATTTCTGTGGGGATTTGCCCCAGCCTTGTCTTGGTGTAGACCCTCAGGTGGATGGTCTTATCCCATATCCCACCTCTTTGTGGAGTGACCCACTTTGGAGGATATTTTTGGTTTAAGGATTATTTTAGGACTTGGGTTTTTCCAGTTTACGTGGCTCTAGAAAGTCTAGCGTTCTTGGTATTTTGAAATTCAATTTTGAATTTTTCCCTTTTGATCAGCATTCGTTTATAGATTCTTTAATCAAAAAGTTCACACTATCAATAGAATTGCCATGTGCCCCTGGGGGTGATTGATAATGTTCTCTAATATAAAATTACAATGATGTCTCTTAAGATTAACCAGAGATGTACGTAAACCATAGATAACATGAATGGGATTTAGACTTGCATTTAATTCTAGCCCAATATGAGAATTAGTTCTTGTGACTTGGCCCTTTTTGATGCTCACTGAAGATATGGATGCTAAAGCAAAGTGTAGTAAAGAAATTTAGATGGTATGATTTTTAGAAAGAATGGCGCATGGGGGTCTTATTTTTCAACAAGCAGCCTTCTGAGTGAAATGTCACCTAAGTCCACATGGAAGAAGCACATCAGCCTTTGTGACCAGAGGAGTGTGAATAATTAAAACTCAAATATGAAGGAGGGAATAGTATTAGAGCTTAAATTGTGAACACCTGATTTGCAGAAGGATATGGATGACAGTGGAAATCCAAAATCATTTGCAAGTTCCACACAAGTGGTTTAAGATTCCGGTGAATCCTCTCTGACTCAGTTGAAGGATGTCAGTAGTCTTGCTATCAGACAGAGAGTGTTATAGAGATGATTACAATAAAGCATGATATCATTTGACCTTTGTTTTGACCCATTTTACTTCAGTAAAAACAAAGTGCAGGGGAAATATGTATGGATAAAGCTCTGTGAGTCCTCTCTGAGCATAGACAAGTGTTGTGGTTAGCCTTGCTGTTATGCAGAGTGCATTGGAAAGTGGATTATTGCAGATGCAATTCCTTTAAAATTTAGCACCATAGCCATTGATCTCCTTTTTGACCCATTTTAAATTGATTTTAGTTTTTTATATTTTCTATCTTTTCAGTTGGGATACTTTTGTTTTACTTTGTTATTTTTAGTAGTTTTTTTGCTGTTTTTAAATGTTTTAGTGTATATGAAATCTAGGGTAGGTATATCTATTGAGACAATATCTTGATTAATGGTTCCTGAGTTGTGGCCGGGGCGGTTTGAAGGAAGTGAGTACAATAATAACAGTGAGTACAAGAAGGAAGAAAATGTTCTAAATTCGATTGTGGTGATGATTGTACAACTCTTCTTAATATGATTGAACCATTTAATTATATAATTTGCGATGGACTTTTTAACAGTTTATTGGTATATAATTCACATATCGTTGTAGAATCATCACCATAATCAGGTTTAGATATTTTCTTCATTCTTGGACTCATTGTTATTAGCTCCCCATTTCCTCCCCACCTCCCCTGCCATGCCCCAAGGAACCATGAATCCAGTTACTGCCTCTGATTCACCTATCTTGGATTTTATATACAGAAAAACAGTGAAAACAATAAAAACAACACTAACAAGACTATGAAAGTAAAACAAAAACCTCAGTCAAAAGAAAGCTACAAGTATCTTAAGAACTAGAACACATTTAGATGGCTCATAAGGGAGAGCAAATGGTGGGGTGCTGAGTTTGAACCTAACCGCATCCGCAGGAATCCACTGCGCTCTGCATGCTAGCGAGGCCCTCCACCCCTCGTCCATGGTCACAGTGAGGCTCCAAGGGTTTGCTTCATGAGTATTTTCCCTTCACTTTTTTTTTAAATTGAAACAGCTTTAAAATGGGTCCAAAGGAAAATCAAATAAGATATACTGCATTTTGATCTATGTCTGACATATTGATTTACAGTGTCTGATAATAGAGCTCTTCACATCCCTCAGCTATAACGAGAGGGAATTCACAAGAGGCTTGATCTCTTTGTGGACCCTCTAAATGGATTTTGGGCTTCCACTGACAACCATAGCCTTCTACAAACCAATTGTTCACAATTTAAGCTTTGATATCATTCCAGCCTTTAGATTTGGATTATGTTCACACAGGCTGATGTGCTCCTTCCATGTGACACCCCACTTAGATGGCTGCTTGTTTGAAAACAAACCTTTAAAATCCCCAACACTGTTTTTTCTAATAGCTGGGCACCATCTAGGTTCTTCACCACATTTTGCTGTAGACTCATATCTTCAGTGATTTCTTCATGAGGGCAACCACTAAGCAGGACCATGTCATAAGAACTAGCTGTTCTTAGATTGGGACTAGAATTAAGTACAAGCCTAAAATCCACTCATGGTTTATAAATGACTCTGGTTCACCTAAGAGACATCATTGTCATTTTATGTTACAGAACATTATCAATTATCATCCCCTTGCTGACTCATGACAACTTTATAGGGCAGGGTAGAACTGTCCTGTGAGTCTCCCAGCCTGCACATCATCACAGGAGTAAAAAGCCTCATCCTTCCCCCACAGACTTGGCTGGTTACTTTAAACTGTTGATGTTTCACTTAGGAGTCTAATGTGTAGCCGGTACACTTTGATGGTGTCATTAGTTTAGCCAATGTTACAGAATTTAGAACATTGTTGAGAAAGGGAAATTATACAAGTATGGGCCAGCTGTGAACTGCAATACATGAATTGTTGACTTGTGTAAATTAAACCTTTAAGTGACTGAGCACTATTTACAGAAACAACAGGAGTTGGTGATAGGGCAAACGTTCCAATAATATTTACAACAGCAGAGCCACACCTGCCATAAAAAGCAAAGAAGCATTAAAACAGACTGGTAGTTCTGGGCCACTGTTCTTGGTGGCAAGAGATTGAAACCAAGTCCCGTGCTGTGGTTGACTTCTTTCACTAGTTTAATGACATCGAGTCCCATCCATATTGTAGATTGTGCCAATTCTTCATTTCTCCGATTGGCTGAGTAACAACATCAGCAGCAGCAGTAGTGTGTACACATATATATCACATTTTCCTATTCATGGGCATTAGGTGGTTCTTATCTTCACCCATTGCAAATAGTATAGCAAGGAATGTTGGTGTACAAGTCTGTTTGCATGTCTTTTCAAATCTGGGTGTAGTAGATCAGATTTTTGTTGAGTTGCGACACTACTACCTACATTAGCGATACCATTTTACATTCCTACCAGCAATGGATACAGGAAATTTTTTTTTTTGGTAGTGAGTTTGGTTAGGTTTATTTATTTTATTAAATCATTTTATTGGGGGCTTGTATAACTAACTCTTTGCACAATCCATAAATCCATCTATTATGTCAAGCACATTTGTTGCCATCATCATTCTCAAAACATTTTCTTTCTTCTTGAGTCTTTGGTATCCGCTCATTTTTTACCCTTCTTCTCCCTCCCTCCCTACCTCACAAAACTTTGATAATTTATAAAAATTTTTTCATGTCTTACACTGTCCAATATCTCCCTTCACCCACTTTTCTGTTTTCCACCCCCAGGGAGGGGGTTATATGTGGATCATTGGTTCCTCTTTTCTCCCCCACCTTCCCCTTACCCTCCTGGTATTGCTGCACTCATTGATCCTGAAGGGTTTATCTGCCCTGGATTCCCTGTGTTTCCGGCTCTTATCTGTATCAGTGTACAGCCTCTGGTCTACCCGGATTTGTAAGGTAGAATTGAGATCATGATAATTGGGGGAGGAAGCATTAAAGAACTAGAGGAAAGTTGCGTGTTTCATCAGTGTTATACTGCACACTGACTGGCTCGTCTCCTCCCTGTGACCCTGCTGTAAAGGGATGTCTACTTGCCTACAGATGGACTTTGAGTCTCCACTCCGCACTCCCCCTCATTCACAATGATGATTTTTTTTTTGTTCTTTGATGACTGGTACCTGTTCCTATAGATACCTCGTGATCACACAGGTTAGTGTGCTTCATCCATGTGGGTCTCTATCTTCAAGCCTTTAAGATCCCAGAGGCCATATCTTTTGATAGCTGGTACCATCAGCTTTCTTTTTCACATTTGCTTATGCACCTGTTTTGTCTTCAGCAATCATGTAGGGAAGGTGAGCATCATGGAATGCCAATTTAATAGAACAAAGTGTTCTTGCATTGAGGGAGTATTTGAGTAGAGTCCCAATGTCCTTTAATACTAAACCTATAAATACATGCACATTAGATCTACTTCTCCATCATCATATATAAATATTGGCATGTACACACCTGTATTTAGACCTTTAAATACTCTTTGACTCCTAATTCTTTCCTCTATTTCCTTTTGCTTTCTTCTTGTCCCACTATCATGCTCAGTCTTCATTTGGATTTCAGTAATTCCTCTAGGTTATACTGCTCTTGATCAAGCCCTACCAGGCCTCCTGCACCCTCCTGGCCATTGATTTTGAATCACTTATTGTTCCCTTGTCCCTAGGTTTGTTAACACCCACTTCCTTTCCCCCCACCCCCGCCTCCCCTGCTCCCATATCTCCCCAGAACCAGCAGTCCGTTGTTTTCTCCTTCAGATTGTTTATCCCGCCTATTTTTTCTAGATAGAATTGCAGAGATAATAATATGCACAAAAAACAAGACAGAGCAAAACGAAGCAACAAAAGAAAACCAAAAAAAGACAAAAAAAAAAAAAAAGAAAAGCCTGTAAATAGTTCAAGGTCTGTTTGTTGACCTTTAGGAGTGTTTTCCAGTTGAGTCTGATGGGGTGGCACACTCTGGCCCCAAAGTCTATTTTTTGTACTCCCTCAAGACTTCTTTGCTCTGCTTCCTTTGCTGTTCTGTTGCATGGCTCTTAGTGTTTTGCCTCAGTGTGATGGGGTCAGATTGGGCACAGTTCCCACACTGTGTTTCCAGTGTTGTCCCCTGGTAGCACTATGGGTCAGTGAGGTACATCGTGTCTCATAGTGGACTGGCCATATGGTCCTCTCTGTGCTTTGACTTCTCTGAGTGGAAATATCGTCCTCAGGGCTTGGTGGGCCAGGATGTGTTCCACTTTGAACTACTTTCTTGTATTCATAACACTTGTAAATTCTTGTTTTAAAAATTTGTCCCCCATCTTCCTGATGTCCTTCTGAGAAAACAATCACTGTAAGCAATGTCTGGTTAAATTATATATCAAAAGAAATCTTTTTATTTTCCCACCTATAAATGTGATTTTTTTTAGGACATTTGATGTATGTTTTTAAGTACTTGGTATTAGGTGTATTTGTGCTTAGTTTGTACAATGTAGACCATAATCTGGTACCCATAGAGTGACAGCAGATAGAAAAACCTAACAGCACAGGGTGTGCATTTTTCCTGTTTTCAGGGCCTAGTGCATTATGTGGAACAAAGCATGGTGGACCCTTTTTATATTCATCTAATTGCTTTAAAATGCTAAAGTAGATACTTACTCCTTTTGTTCTTCTGGTTTTAAAATGTGATCCATATCAAGTGTCTAAGAAGATGTGCATTTTATAGGGTGAAACTACTTCCTCTGTATATGAAAAAACCCTAAAGTATAGTAAAAAATATAGATGGGGAAATAGCAAATATTTGTTGAATGAATAAACTGCTGACTCCATGTCCAGCTACAGTAGTGTGGTGAGGATTCGGAAGTGCTCCTAGAAGCGGAGTGCTCATACAATAGAAACATCATGTAAGACCACCTTCTTCGGGCCATGATGTCAGGTTTTCTCTTACCTCAGTGAACAAATAGGACACTTGTCTTTTGAAATAATAGAAAGCAATCAGTGTGCAAAACTGTACAATACCAAATGGTTAAAGGAGATTAAATTATTATAGTATCATTGCATTGACAAGTTAGTTAACTTGGCTTTTTCTTACTTTAATCTTGTAATGTGTAAATAAAAGTTCTGAAGTAGAAGCAGCACAATTTGCTTAGGTAAACTGTTACGTACAAATAGGTAAAAATGTGTACGTGTATCAGTCCTTTGAAAAATATCATGGAAAAGTTAATTTTTTGGTTCTGTAGTGCCAGGAACTGGATTTAATGGTTTCTTGTGGGGATTGTAGGGGTGGTTGGTGGGAAAGAGGAAGCTAATAACAATGAGTACAAGAAATAAGAAAATGTTCTAAAATTGATTGTAGTGGTAATTGTACAGTTTTTTGTACAATTCTTAATAACTATTGAATTGTTTGATGTGAATTGTTACATGTCAATAAAACTTAAAAATTTTTGTTGTTCTGCAGTGTATTTATCCATTTTCTCTTTAATTCTCTTCCTAGTAATGAAGCAAAATCAGACGGAAGAAGCAATTTGATACCAACCATCAAATTTCGGCACTGTTCTTTGTTAAGAAATCGACGCTGCACTATTGCGTACTTGTAAGCTGCTGTGATTTTACTTGTAGTAGCAGGAAACAAAGAAGAGTTTTCCATGGGGTTTCTCAATTAAGTTTCTGGTTGATAGCAACAGATCTCAGATTTATTTATCTCTGTGGTTATGCATGGAGCCCTGGTAGCATGGTTACTTGTTGGGCTGTGATCTACATGGTCCACAGTTCAAAACCACTAGTAGTTCCGAGGGGAAAAGGCCGTGTTTCTATTCCTGTAAATAATTACAATCTTGGAAACCCACAGGGGTTTGCTATGAGTCAGCATTGGCTTGATGGAAGTGAGAGTGTTTTCAGTGTTTATGCGCTGGACTGTTAACCAGAAACAGCATTTCAAAACCACCAGCTGTTCTGCGGGGAAAAGATGAGGCTTTCTACTCTTAAAAAAGAGTTACAATCTCGGAAACTCACTGGTGCGCTTCTATCCTGTCCTTACAGTGTCAGTATGAGTCAAACAACTCCATGTGGCAGTGAGTTATTTCTTTTAAGTTTGATTTAATGTAAGCATTTTAATTTCGTTTTTCCAGTTTAAAATTTGTATTGTAAAAGATTGCACTATTCTTGAAAGCAGAGAGAATAATATAGTGAAGCTCCTGGAGTTGTCTTATAAATTTAACAATACATTTTCCATAATTTATGACATATGTATGTTAGGCTACTTAAAACTAAGTACTAAACATCAGATAACATTTTACCACTATATACTTTAGGATACATCTCTAAGAAATAAGGGCCTTTCTGATCTTTTTCCACATTACTGCTGTGTCACCATCACAGTTACGACAATGAACAGTGCTAGGGGCATCAGCCCAGTTCCTATTCCCGATTTCTGGTAGTCCCAAAGATGTCTTCTTAGAGTAGATCTATTTGCATCAGAATCTTAAAAAAAAAAAATCCACAAATGACAGTTTAGTTGATAAGATCCTTGAGTCTTACTGATAGAACAATGTCTGATTTCCTGCTTGTTTGTATGCTAATACTCTCTCAATGTCCTAGGTATGACCGGTTACTGCGGATTCGTGCACTTAGGTGGGAATATGGCAGTGTGTTGCCTAATGCTTTACGATTTCACATGTCTGCTGAAGAAGTAAGTTAGCACTTTTTCAAGTTAATGATTTTGGGAAAATACTGAGATCCTGGCTCTTTTTTTTCTACAATGATGTTTACTAGTATTTCTCTGTTTTCTGTAAATTTTCTATATTTTGTTTGTGAGAATGTGTAGAGGTAAATATAAACTACTAACTCAGCAGTTTGTATATATAATTTATTGACACATACTTTTTGAATTAAGCAACCATTCTTACCATACTTTTCTGAGTTATTCCTCACTAGCATAAGCTTACTACTCCAAGATTCCTAGCTAATCTTTTGAGTTGCTATCATTTGATCCATGATTTGATCACCTTTTCAGCAATAAGTTTTCAGCGTTTTTTAAGCAGTTAGTACTTACTGCGATAGGCATGGGAAGTATAAAACCAAACTCATTACTCTCAAGTCGATTGTGACTAAAACTGCCTCAGAGGTTTATAAGGCTATACATTATTTTTGTTTTGAACTGTCTTATTTGGCACATAATCCATATACACTATCAATCTTTATGGAAACCAACTGCCATATTTTTCTCTTACAGAGTAGCTAAGTGGATTCAAATTGCCAACCTTTCCATTAATAGTGACAAATGTAGCAACTGCCACTGGGGTACCCTCCTGGAAGGGAGTAGTAGTAAGTAATTCTAGTGCTACAGGGAAAACTGACAAACAATAAAAAAAGGAGTTTCTTTTATTTATTAGTGATTCATCAGTGGAGTTGAAAAGCCGACATTATTCTTAGGAGATATGTAGTTTTCTAGTCAGCATGAATAAATATTCAGAATAAGATGAGTATTTGTCACTGAAGGTAGGGTGCTAGACCAGTATTTCAAGATAGAACATTAGAGTCAGAACACTTGGTTTCAACTCCTGACACTGCTTTCTAATCTTGGGCAAGTAACCTCATTGCTCTGTGTTCACTCCTTTATTTACAAAATGGGGTCATAGTGTGTCCTACTACAGCCTTGGTTCTCAACCTTCCTAATGCCACGACCCTTGAATAGAGTTCCTCATGTTGTGGTGATCCCCAATCTTAAAATCATTTTTGTTGCTACTTCATAACTGTAATTTTGCTACTGTTGTGAATTATAATGTAAACATCTGATATGTAGGATATATTTTTAGTTTACAAATTGAACATATTTAAAGCATAGTGATTAATCACAAAAATAGGTAATTATATCTTGTGAAATACTGATTTCTAATTATAAATAAATGAAATTTTGTCTTGAAGCATGGTGTAGCATGAGTAACAGTCTTAATATAACAATAGTGTACTACATTGCTACATTTTGCGACAGTGTGCGTAAAAAGCCAGAAGGTTGAGATAGTTTCTTTCTCACTAGATCAGAAATTCTCCAGACAGTCTTTGCAAGAGCACAAGATCATCTTCCACAACAAATCTACTTCTTTATTTAGACTTGATAACAAACAAGCTGGAAAACCCTGTTTCACAAAGATAAGTTGTTGGAAATGGAAGAAAAAGGTGCAACACAGTCTCCGACAGAACAGGACCTGACTGCAAACACTTGATCCAGAATTTTGTAACTGGCATTGTAGAGAAATCAGTTCTCGCTGCATCGCTGTTAGTTCAATAAACGTCTCTTGTGCTATCTCAGGAACATCTTCAACTTTGACTGTAAATGGGCTTCTGGCAAGTGCAAATGAGGTGTCGGGTAGATTTGGAAAGTACGATGAAATTTCATCTGCAAGCATATGCAAGTGTTCTTTCACAGAAATTGTAATCCTTTTGTCTGGTTCAGTGTCATGTTCTTCAAAGAAAACAGATAGGGTAGGCATGTAAATTTTATTTTCTTTTTATTATTTTTTTGGTAAATTTTATTTTCATCCAATTTTTTCCCCCAAAGCTGATGTTTCCTTTGGAATGATCAGATATTTTCAGATAAATCAAGGCATGTTGCATTTTGTCCTTGCAGTAATAAATTGTAACTCATTCAAGATGGCAAAGATGGCAATCAAACTATTTTCTGTATCTCACTTTTATCGCTGCAAAATGCTTTGAACTGCGGTCATGTTTTCTGATAAAAAACGTTTTGAGTTCATCACCATGCTCAAAAACACCTTTTAAAACTTTTCCTCTGGACAACCGTCTCACTTCAGTTGCGAAAGCAGTAGACTGTTTAAAGTGCTCGCCTTTACAAAATTGACAGAATTTATGATGCTTCTCATTACTTCTTGTAACTCTTTTGACCGTGTATTTGTTGCTAATATTTTCTGAGGAGTTATACAGTGAGTTCCGGTGACTTTCGGTGACTCAGTACCAAACGTTGAAATTCAGATTGACATCCTAGCATAGTGGAGCATCATCTGCAAACACCACAAACCTTTTCCCAAGAGATCTTATGCTCTTTCAGAATGAACCAACTATCAAATACATCACGTGTAGTAGTTGCCATTTTAAGAGGTTTGCAAAAAAAGAAACTCATATTTAAAGTCGCCATCATTAATATGCCTCAGGTAAACAGTAACTGTGAACAGTTTGCAACGTCTGTAGATTCATCACGCTGGATGCTAAATATTGGAAGTGGAGCAGATTTACTTTCCTGGATTATCTGATCAAGAATATCAGCAGCCTTGTCTGCTATTCTTCTGCAGGCAGTGTCATTTGATAAGAAAATTGCGCTCAATTTTGTAACAAATTCATCTCTGATCATAACTCGAACAATTTACTGGCCCCTGGCAACAGTGAATCCTCAGCAATGGTGTAGGGTTTCATAGCGCTGGTGATTCTGAGTGCCACCAAATATGAAACTTCAATGACTGCTACGTTTTGTTTGTGGTACTTGCCACCAGTGTCAAGTCTGGCTTTCTTGAGTTTATCATCAGCTTTGCTTTTAAAATAGTTGGTATCCTTGCCAGCAAAGCTCGGATATTTGCTATCAAAATGGCATATTAGTTTGTTCAGCTTCATAGATTCAACTAATAGAACTTCACAACAAGTAAGACATTGTAGTTTCTCAGTTCCTGCTGTCATTGAAGTAAAACCATACCATAAAAAATCCTCACTATCTTTTCTTAACGTTCTTCTACATGATCCATTGTCATGGGATGGTTGGCTAATGAAAATAATATATAACCATAGCTTTAATAATACAAAAGATGGCTCTCCCTCCTCCACCACTGCCACCTCCTCCTGCTGTTCCTGCAGCTGCCTGTGTGCTCCTTTGGTGCGGACCTGGTACCTCTTTTGAGAAGACTTCAGCATTCACCCTGGCCAACAAAAAACTCAAGGGAGGAGTCAAGACTGAGAACAATGATCAGATTAACTTGAAGGTGGTAGGGCAGGATGGTTCTGTGGTGCAGATTAAGATTCAGAGGCACACCCACTTAGTAAGCTAATGGAAGCCTATTGTGAACAGGGTTTGTCAATGAGTCAGATCTGATTTGATTCGACAGACAGCCAATCAATGAAACAGACACACCTGCACAGTTGGAAATGGAGGATGAAG
The DNA here is from genome assembly GCF_050624435.1 of Tenrec ecaudatus. NCBI lineage: Eukaryota > Metazoa > Chordata > Mammalia > Afrosoricida > Tenrecidae > Tenrec > Tenrec ecaudatus. The sequence continues at coordinate 1,074,892 of NW_027459466.1, forward strand.
ATACAATTGATGTGTTCCAGCAGCAGACAGGAGGCATCTTCTAAGGGAGCCTGCTCCTTTCCTCCAGAACTCTCTTCCAGCCGACCAAGAATCCATTCTCGATTAGAAAACCACAGTTTGATTCCACCACCTCCTGACAACTACAGTATAGTTTTCTCTTTATTTCATTTCCCCTTCCTCATTCCTTTATTGTACACAAAGTAACTGGTGCATGTACACAAGCATATTAAATTTTTCCCTTTGTTTATTTATTCGTTTACTAAATCACCAATGGTATGTTTTGATCAACATCAGGTGGAGATGGGATGGGGAAAACACTGGTTCTGTGAAAGCTCCCCTTCTCCATCAGTGGCTTGCTCATTCAGCTTCTCTCTTTGTATTTCAGTAGGTTATTTTGCTCTCACTGTTTAACAAAAACAAAAAAAATGACATGAAAAAAATCCTTGCATGCCTTGTTCGATTGAAGAATTTTTATGTTTTTCATTTATCATTGTAAAACCAAGGACAGTTTTATAACATTTTTGTATGTAGCTATTACATGTAGGGCAATCTGTCTTTAAGTAGGCGTAAATTACTCTCAATGAAGCCTAGATAGTTTTCCCTTCAAGTCAAGCGCCTTGTTTAAATTTCTTATTTAAAAAAAAATAGTACTAAAGATGATACATGGCACAATTTAGTCAATACAGTTTATTAAAATTTCCTATGATTTAACATTCTCTATGTTGTGTTTTTACATACCTGTTACTATCACAAGGAGCAGTATTCACATCAACCACAGCTGAATATAAAAAGACCAATCAGCATCCAGATAAAGTTCCCATGGTACAGATATCGATTTTTTGCAGTAGTTTATGATTTTACCCAGAAATAATAATTCATGAAGTGTCATTTACCACCAATATTGCTGCTTTTAACACTGTCGCTGCTTTTAACACAGTAGCTGCTTTTAACACAGCAGCTGCTCTCTACGCATGTGTGACTTGTCCACATAAACACATTGTGGTGCCAACCCTGTCACATCCACCTTTATTTGTACAAGTTGAATGTGATGGGGTTGTCTGATTATGTCATTACGCTGCGTACACGTATGTGGGCAGACCCTCCTGGAGATGGATAGAGGAGCAGTGACTTGGTTCCTAAGACCATTGGAAATACATGTTTTCCAATGGTCTTAAGTGACTCCTGTGAAAGGGTCCTTTGACCCCAAAAGAGGTCGTAACCCACAGGTTGAGAACTGATGTATTAACAGGGTTGTTACAGGATGATTAAGGCTGCCCATTTGGAACATAGCATAGAACGGAATGTGATCAATGCTGTTATTGTGTGAGTTTGGTATAGTATATCACTTATGAAAGAAAGTGTTAGTCTGGGTTGACTAGAGGAACAGTCATACACTCATGTGTATAAGAACTTTATATAAAAGAGCAATTATATATTGAGAAAACATCTCAGCCCAGTTCAGATCAAGTTCATAAGTCCGATATTAGCCTATATGTTCGGTACTAGTCGATAAATTCCTCTTTAGATTCACAGTATATGTAATGATGCCAAATGCAGGAATATCGCAGGCCAGTGGGTAGAAGGTCTTGTGGATCCAGTGGCAGTGTATGCATTTCAGTGTTGGCACGGGTCTCCTCCAGCTCTCTGACTGTCTCAGCGCAGAAAAGGAAGGCAGAGAGACTGGGTTTGATCTCCATTGAGCTACTTATTTCTGTCATGCCTCAAAATGAGGTCATCAAGCTGCAATTTTATTGACAGGCTGACAGGATATAATGTAATTGCCACGGCATGTATTCAGTAAATTTGCCATGAGTTTTATAAACAATTTACTTGCTAACTGCATTTAAAAAATTTAACTTGAGTTTAATTGACATAATTCATATACCACACAACCCAGTGGTTTAAATATATTAAAAAGAGCTGTGCAGTTATGATCTCCATCAATTTTAGAACATTTTCTTCAGTCTTAAACTCACCATTTGCCCCAGCCTGCCCTGTCCTAACCCAAAGAAACTTAATCCATTTATAGTCTTCACAGTAACTAAGTCCTATCCTAGATTTTATTTAAAGAAAATCATATGCGTATGGATTGTGATAAGAGTTGTATGAGCCCCTAATAAAATGTAAAACACAAAATAAAAAAAAACACCTAACTATCCTAAGTCATCATGGCAAAATATTGAATGCTCAATAAACCACTGAAAACTCCAAAAAAAAAGAAAGAAAATCATATGCAAAAAAAACAGCCCTCAATCCAAAAGAAAATATAAAAACTAGAACAAATTTAAAAGGGACCAAAAGAGAGAAAAACAATAACGTTAAAAATTATCTGTGTTAATCTACTTTCCAATGCACTCAGTGTATAACAAGACTATTTCCATTCTTTGTTCATGGTCTAAGGAGATTCACTGGAGGCTTAATCTGTGTGGGAACTGTGCAAATGGAGTTTGGGCTTCCACTGTCATCCGCAGTCTGCTCAGGTTTTAATCTCTAATACCATTGCCTCCTCTGATCTTGAATTGCTAAGTACATTTCCATGCTTTATTTTTATTCTGTTCATGTTCTGGAGAAAGAAACAAAGTACCTCAGCTTCTTGAGGGAACTACTAAATAATTACGTTACCAGTTAATTTTTCAGGTTCTTTTTCCATGGTCTTTGTGCCGGAATCTTACATTAAGTGGACTTGAGGGGTGCCTCTTTATTATGGTGAAATGAACAGAACATGTTCTTTCTCTAATAACAATAGCTATAGTATTTTTTTAAAAACATAGAGTGTTTAAGAGTAATAGTTCTTGTAGGATTTTATCTTAAAATTTAAGTAACCAATAGATGAGGATTTTATTTTAAACATAAATACATGAACTTGTCGTGCATAAACTTTTTTAGTTTAGTACAAGGTAGTCATGACAAGGCACACAAGTAAGACTTCAAGATGCTGATTTTCAAACCAGAAAATTATAATTAACAATTATAATGTTAGTCTTGAGATTAGATTTCCATACTTTAGACTTCATTTTGACCTTGAGTTCAATGGAAATCCCTTATAGCTGGGGTCCAAATTCGGTGTTAATAGAGTCTCTACAAGGTCTAGTCTATGGAGAGAATCACTGCCTCTGCCTTTTCCTTCTCAGAGCATAAACCGAAATTCAGTTTCTATATGTGAACATTTCACTTTGAACTCACCGATAAGGGATAGGTGATGCCATCTTTAACAAAGATTAGTGTATTATTTTTTTCCATGAAGGTAGACAAATAGTAGTTTACAAGTTAGAGACTCCAAGACACTTTAGAGAGAGATAATCTTATGTCATAATTTCTTTTTTAAAAATCATTTTATTGGGGCTCATACAACTATTATCACAATCCATACATACATACATTAATTGTGTAAAACACCCACTGCCATTGACTTTTAACAATCCTTAAGGATGAGCAAAGTAGAACTGGCTCTTTAGGTTTCTGAAGCTGTATTTCTTTATAGGAGCAGAAATCCCCTTTCTCCCTAGGTGTAACTGGTTGAGTCAAACTGTTGACCTTGGCTTTAGCCAACACATAACCCAATACTAACCAACATAGTAGTGGTGGGTGCCTTCTCGTCAGTTCCGCCTCATAGTGGCCCTGTCTAGATCAGCATGAAGTACTACTGGACTCTGCATCCTCACAATTGTTATGTTTGAACCCATTGTTGAGTTACCGTATCAATTCATCTCCTTGAGTTGTTTTTGTTTTTCCCACTGACTTTGCACTGTACCAAGTATTGTGTCGTTTTCTAAGGACTGGTCTCCTGAAAACATGCCCAAAACTTGTGAGACAAGTCTTGCCATACTCATCTCTAAGGATCAGTCTGGCTGTGATCTTCCGAGACAGATTTGTTTGTTCAGTTAGCAGTCCATGGTACTTTCGGTGCTCTTTGCCAACATGCTAATTCAAAGGCATCTATTCTTTGGTCTTTATTAATTGTTGTCCAACTTTCATATGCTTATGAGGCAATGGAAAATCCCATGGCTAAGGTCAATGGAAAATCCCATGGCATTGCTCAGTCCTCAAAGTGTGACATCCTTGCTCTTCATCACTTTAAAGTAGAATTTCAGAAATCCAAAATGTGTTTAGTGAAAGAAATTTGTCACAAAATAATAAATACTGTGTGGATCTATTTAAAGTACAAATAATGAACAGCACTAAACTAGTGTTTTAGGGATGCATTCTTGGGTGATAATGTAAAATTTTCAGAATGGAACAAAATGATAAGTCTCCATTTTGGGGCTGAGGATGTGTTACTCCTTGACCAGGCTGTTTCTTAATAATGTCATTAACCTGTACATCTTTGTTTTGCCTACCTTTCTGTAATTATACATAAATAAGATTCTGAGGAGATTGCAACTAATGTCACAAAACAAAATATATATAAATTACTGTATAAAACATGAGTTTTCTCTGTAAACTTTCACCCTAACCATAATAGACTTTAAAAAATAACAAATGCCTTTTATTATTATTTCCTTCCCCCAGCCCTTTGGCAACTCTTAATCTACTTTTTTACATTTATAGAATTCCGATGACTGACTTTCCTACAAATGCAGTCGTAAAATAATGTGACCTGTTGCGCCACTTTACATGTGATAAAGGTTTACCCTTGTCAGATACAACTTAGAACTGAATTCCAAAGTAAGCCTCACTATCTTCTATTGTGTGCACTCCTCATTTTGCTTGTCCTTCCTTCTCTTTGGGGACATTTGCATTGTCTGCTCAAGCATGTTGTTCCATTCTTATAAAAAGAGTCCGTGCAGTATTTAAAGCGACCATAACTGAATCATGTGTTTTTCGTAGTGTTGTTTCTGGTTGAATGGTTTTTTTAGATCTGTGCTTAGGTCTACTGGTTTGTAAGCTATGTGATAACAAGAATTTTGTCTGTTTTGGTTGAATGCTCCATCCTAAGTGCACAGACAGTTCCTGACTCGTAGAAGACAACCATTAATGTTCGCTATATAAATACAGGAATGCCACACTCATGATCTACATGGGCGTATGTGCTGTTTGAAGTCACGATTACACAATGTTGGCAAGCTTGTTTTCTTTGTCACTTGGTAAAAAGACCATTTTTCTGTTTTCAGATAGAATGGTTCAATTGTTATAAGAAGTCCCTTGCTACTTACATGAGGTCATTGGGAGGAAATGAACGTTTGGACATAACACAGGATATGAAGCCTCCCAAAGCTTATATATTGAAGTAAGTTTTACCTCTTGAGAATGGATTTTATTGAATGTGTGGATTATGCTCCTATTATGTAAGAAGGAGATATGAATATAGTTTTGTTAGGTGCCACCAAGTCCTATTCATAGTAACTAGATGTACAACAGAATGAAACACTGCCTTGCCCCGCACCCTCTTCTCAAACATTGCTGTTTGAGCCCATTATTGCAGTCATGGTGTCAATGTGTACCACTGAGAGGCTTCCTCTTTTTGACCATCCAGGGACTTGCCATCCAGATGACATATACACGGAGTCGGCCTCTTTAAGGGGCACTCCCGCTGTAGCTCTTCCAGCATAGCTTTGTTTGCTCTTCTGGCTGTTGATGTTTTGTCAGTGCTTTTCTGCGATATCATAATTCATAGTTATCAATTCACCTCTGTCTTATTCATTGTTCACCTTTCATATACATATTAGGTGATTAAAAAATAGCATGGCTGGGGTCAGATAAACCGAGGACTAGTTTTCATAGTTTTACTGAGATAAAAGGACCCCTGGTGGTACAGTGGTTACACATTGGGTTGCGATCAGCATGGTCCGCAGTTCAAAACCCACAAAAACTCTGTCCCTTGACTCCACCCCTTGAGGGATAAGATGGGGTTCCTGCCAGGTCTAGAGGCCAGGTGTGTGGATTTCTCACCCAATGGGGGGGTTAAATTAAACCTCTCAAGTCTACTTTGAGATTGGTGCGGGAAGTGCTAGGCTTCTCTTTCCCCCTTGCCCCCTAATTGTGTTGTTTTGCTAACACATTTCCTGCTTGGGGGTGGCAAGGTGAGGAATGTTGAGCAAGGGCTGGTGGAACTGTAGAACAAAGCAAAAGTTAAGCTTGGCTAGTGACTGTCTGCACCAAGCTGACTCTGCAAAGCTGTTCTTCACCAGAGGACAGCAAGCCAAGAGGCTTGGTCAGCTGGGTTAGCTCAGGGACCAGAAAAAATTGGCTATGCCAGGCAGGAGGGACGCTTCCCCAGCGTGTGGACAGCCTATAACAAAGAGGGGAATCTGTTAGTAGTTGCTACTGCTCTCTCAGTTTAAGAAGCTTGGATGTACTTCATATTGAGATTCTCTTCCATGAAGTTTAGGATATCGCTCCTAGTGGACCTTCTCTATAATTGCTGAGAGTTGTCCGAGTTTGTTGTCTGACAGTCATTTTGCTGACTCTGCTGCTCTTTAACACTTTAAAGAAGTCTTTTGCAGCATTTATCTCATGGCTTGATTTCTTCACTAATTCCATGAATGTTGATTATGCATTGAAATAAATGAAATCCGTGTCAATTTATTTTTTTCTCTTTTTATCATTGTGTTTATTGGCCCGAGCATGAGGCTTTTTTTTCCCATCGAGCCATAATCCCTACAGAAAGCTTTAGTCTCAGTTCTTCATTAATGTGTTGAATCCTCTTAGCTTTCCATAAGCAAAGTTGTATCATATGCATATCACAAGGTCTCTGCTTTTACACTGGACATTTTAATACTTTCATATTGAAAGTTACTACCACTAAGGAAGTACTTACCAAGGAGCTTCAAATGTTTCTGGGACTTTTTTCAGTTTTTAAATTCCATACTTGCACACACTTGAAGTCCCTGTCATATAGTTGTCATTTTGTTACTTGTTAAGTGGGTTATCCTCTCTTTGCTCCTCATTTCTTCCAGTAGTACCACGTACTTTGGCGCTTAGTTAATTTTTGGATTTTGAACCATCTTTATTATCCTCTTTTGTATACTTTTGAATATTGAATAAAGAAGACCAAAGAAAAATGTTTGCATTCAACTTAGGTGTTGGCTAAATATGTTAGGTAGCCAGAATAGGGGCCATAAAGGGGGAGTGTTAGTCTGGGTAGACAAGAGAAACAAATTCATAGAAACTCATGTTTATAAGAAAGAGGTTTATATAGAAGAACAACTGAATATTGCGAAAACGTCCCAGCCCAGTCCAGGTCAAGTCCGTGAGCCCAATATTAGCCCATATGTCTGATACCAATCTGTAAAGGCCTCGTCAGACTCACGAAACATGCAATGACTCCGATTGCAGGACGATCTTGAACCAGCGAGTAGAAAGTTTTTGGATCCAGTAGCATTGTAAACATCTCAGCGCTGGCAGGGTTCTTCTCTATGTAGCTTCTCTGGCTCCAGAGGTCTGTTGCATCAGGGTAGGTCCGTGTGGCTTTCCCAGCTACCAGGACGTAGTGCCATGTGTCTTGCCAGTAGAGCATCTCCAAGGAAGTGAGCTGAGAGAGAGAAGCGTCTCCTGTTTAAGGAGGAAATACTGGAGTTCCCAGAATTCTCAGGCGAAGGCAATGCCCACACAGAGGCCTCACTGGCTATCCTGATTGACCAACTAGACTCCACCACTTCACTCTTAATCCTCTCAAGTCCCAAATTGACATCAGATTACATAAGCACCACAAGGGGGTTGTCTCCGCAGTAACTGCATAAGGCTAAAGCAAAAGGATTGGAAGAAATCAGGCATCCATTAAATTTTAGAACAATCAAACTGAGCATGCTCAGACAAGAGCTCCCTCCACCCCGAGGGGAGGTCCACCAGGGCACACAGATTAGGCTCAGTTACATTACCTCACACAGGTGGGCCTAAACTCAAGCCAGTGGAACCAACCAATACCTTCAACCATGCTTCCCCCAGCCGTTGTGGAGAGGAGGGAATAAAGACCCTGCCTTGACTTCCTTCCATTCCAGCATTCTCCACAAGTGGGGGGTGGGAGCCCTTTTGGCCCCTGGGATTTCCTGGTTCCACGTGCTGGGTTATGTGTTCCTGTTCTTTCTATGTGTTTTTTCCCCATTCAGCAGTGAACCCATGTGCAGTTCTGCGGATCCTTGTATGCTTTCTTAAAACAATGTGTATTTTTTGAGGCTGTAATACCTGAAACTTCCCTTTTCCCCATAAAATCACTTGGATTACAAACCTGCTTCTGCTGTGTGAATTCTTTCAGGTACCTGAATCCAGGAACCGAACACCTTTTTCTCTATATTGCTTCATCTTGCAATCTACTATCCTTGTATTTCAATCTAAAGGAATGTCTCAACATTCCCTCAGGTTTTATTTGTTTTCTTGAATTTTATCCTCATTTATAAAGGAAAGTTTTGCTGGCTATAGGAATCTTGGATGGCTGTTCATTTCTTTCATTATTTTAAATATGAGACTCTATTACCTCCTGGTTTCCAGGGTTTCTATATATGTAAATTGGTACTTCATTTTATTTGATATTGTCAAGATTTTATCTTTTTTTTAAAGAGTTTGATGATAAGATATTTTGGTGTGGATCTCTCAGGCTTTCTTCTGATTTGGAAATTCTTAAGTGTCATTGATATGTACATTCTTGTCCTTTGTCAAGTTTTGGTAATGTTCTGCTGTTGTCTATTAAGTTTTATTTAGTTACCCTTTGCCCTCTTCTGGGACTTCCATAATATTTGCATTGATTTGCTTGATGGTGTTCCTTGGGATCATGTTTCTTTACTTTTGTTCCTCAGACTCAATAAGCTGTTCTGTTCTTCTGCCAACTCAAATATCCTGTTGAGTTATCCAGTAACGTTGTTTCTCTTATTTGTTAGTGCTAGTAATTGGATTGGCTTCTTTAAATGTAGGAAGACATATCAGAGGGCCGTATTTGACTTTCTCTGGCTTCACTGTTTCCATGAGGCAGAGTTCAGACATGCCTCCATCCTTCATCCTTCAATATCTATTCTGACACCACCCACTCCTCCCTCACACACTGCCTTTCTGTCGGGTTCAATTATCGGTCCCAGTTGGCCTCACAGAACTCACAGACAATATTCACAATTTAGTGGGCTTATTAAGGAAGGTAACTAGTTACCACAAGTCAGCATCAGGAAACAGTAAGTGTACCTCTCCTGTCATCCAGCAGTCATGTCAGTCTTTAGTCCTTAGCCTCTCAGTCACATAGTCCCTTTGCCTCTTTGGGCCAGAAAGGCAGCCCACTGCTCTGCCTCAAAGTATCATAGTCTCAGTATTGCTCCTCTGTTTTATGTCATGGACGCCTTGCCTCAGCCTCTGGTCTTGGCCTAGTCCCTCTGTTCTGTCCCATGGTCTCTGTGCTGCAGCCTTTGATGCCTCCATCTCAGTCTCTACCACTTCAGACAAAGATCTCAAGTATGTCCCACTAGGGCCTCTTACACCTTGATGGTCCAGCATTTCTCTGTGTTCCTGCTTCTGAGATGGCTTTTCCACATAACCATCCCTCCAAAATGGGATTTTAACCATAGCCATATAGGCTAGAATTGATAATACAATGCATAAGAGATGATGGCTAGATGGGCCTTATTCATTGACTACATCTCTTCATCTCTTTCTTAGGATCCCTGCTGGCATTGTAGGATAGGCATTGATTGGACTGCTAACCATAAGGTTCCAGAACCAAACTCTCTGGTATGGAGTCAATGCTGATTCCTAGGGATCCCCTATGGGTTTCTGAGTAGAAAGCCCAGGCTTTCTCCTACTGGTACTGGTAGTTTTGAACTGTCGACCATGCAGATTGCAACCCAGTGATTAACTGCTGTACCACCAGGGTTCTGAGGTTCTTACGGTTCAAATTTACCAACTGTTGCTCAGGAGAAAGATGAGACTCTTAGTTTCTGTAAGGATTTACAGCCTTGGAAAACCAATATAGGGTCATTGTGAGTTAGAATCAACTAGAGGGCGGTGATAGAATCTCTTTATAGATATTTTAATTTATGTATATATATTGCTAACCCAGTTTTCTTTTGTTCTTTGGGCCTGTTTTTTTTCCTAATTGTTTTATTAGGGGCTCATAGAACTCTTATCACAATCCATATATATACGTACATCAATTGTATAAAGCACATCTGTACATTCTTTGCCCTAATCATTTTTTTTACATTTTATTAGGGGCTCATACAATTCTTATCACAATCCACACATATACATACATCAATTGTGTAAAGCACATTCCTACATTCTTTGCCCTAATCATTTTGAAAGCATTTGCTCTCCACTTAAGCCCTTTGCATTAGGTCCTCTTTTTTTCCCCCCTCCCTCCCTTGCCCCCCCTCCCTCATGAGCCCTTGATAATTTATAGATTGTTATTTTGTCATATCTTTCCCTATCCGGAGTCTCCCTTACCCCACGCCCCCCCACCCTTCTCTGCCGTCCGTCTCCCAGAGAGGAGGTCACATGTCGATCCTTGTAATCAGTTCCCCCTTTCCAACCCACTCACCCTCCACTCTCCCAGCATTGCCCCTCATACCATTGGTCCTGAAGTTATCATCCACCCTGGATTCCCTGTGCTTTCAGCTCCCATATGCACCAGTGTAGAATTAGGATCATGGTAGTTGGGGGGAGGAAGCATCCAGGATCCGGGGGAAAGCTGTGTTCTTTTTTTTTTTTCTTTCTTTTTTTACATTTCATTAGTGGCTCATACAACTCTTATCACAATCCACACATATACATACATCAATTGTATAAAGCACATCCCTACATTCTTTGCCCTAATCACTCTCAAAGCATTTGCTCTTCACTTTACCTTTGCATCAGGTCCTCTTTTTTTTCTCCCCTCCCTCATGTGCCCTTGGTAATTTATACATTGTTATTTTGTCATATCTTTCCCTATCCGGAGTCTCCCTTACCCCCCCCCCCCACCCTTCTCTGCCGTCTGTCTCCCAGAGAGGAGGTCACATGTGGATCCTTGTAATCAGTTCCCCCTTTCCAACCCACTCACCCTCCACTCTCCCAGCATTGCCCCTCATACCATTGGTCCTGAAGTTATCATCCACCCTGGATTCCCTGTGCCTCCAGCTCCCATATGCACCAGTGTACAACCTCTGCCCTATCCAGTCCTGCAAGGTAGAATTCGGATCATGGTAGTTGGGGGAGGAAGCATCCAGGATCTGGGAGAAAGCTGTGTTCTTCATCGGTACTGCATCGCACCCTGACTGACCCATCTCCTCTCCTAAACCCCTCTATGAGGGGATCTCCAGTGGCCGACAAATGGGCTTTGAGTCTCCACGCTGCACTTACCCCTTTATTCACTATGGTGTGTGTGTGTGTGTGTGTGTGTGTGTGTGTGTGTGTGTGTGTAAAATTAAAAACTTTTATACAATAGCCTATACTCCAGGATAAAGTGTAGCTATCTGCTTTATACTCCTCCTAGATCATTGCAGTATCCCCACTTTGGGAAACACTGCTATAGAGGGACAGGAGTATGGAAATACTTATAGTGCCCTCTCTGCAACAAACTTTGATTCACACTTTTAAGGTAATAGTGATGTGTGAGCTGAACTATATTAAGCTTATATTTTATAGGTCAAAAATGATTGGATGTTGGCACTTTAATTTCAAGCATCTTAATGTAATCTAACATTCCATCTTCCATAAATTTTGTTTTATTTTTAAAATACTAAATGAAAATTAATTGATTGCTAAGTTACTGTGTAAGCAAAATGAAAGAGTATGAAACTGAATCTTTTAAATGTATTTTTAAGTATTCCTGAGAAACAAGAGATTGGAAGACTTGATTTCCTTTGAAAAACAGTTTGTTCACTCCCTCAATGCATGAATATCTCCTTTTATTAAATTGGAACTCTATGATGCTCACTCTCCCGACACAACGTCTGGAGCCAAAGTGGGTGAACAAGTAAATATGGTGAAGAAAGCTGATGGTGCCCGGCTATCAAAAGAGATAGTGACTGGGGTCTTAAAGGCTTGAAGATAAACAAGCGGCCATCTAGCTCAGAAGCAACAAAGTCCACATGGAAGAACACACCAGCCTGTGTGATCGAGTGGTCCCGAAGGGATCAGTTACCAGGCATCAAAGAACAAAAAATCATATCATTGACTGCACACCTCCATGATAGGATCGCTGAAGACAAATGGGTGCATAAGCAAATGTGGTGAAGAAAGCTGATGGTGCCTGGCTATCAAAAGAGATAGTGTCTGGGGTCTTAAAGGCTTGAAGGTGAAAAAGCGGCCATCTAGCTCAGAAGCAAAAAAGCCCACATGGAATAAGCACACCGGCCAGTGCGATCGCGAGGTGCCAAGGGACCAGGTATAAGGCATCATGCAAAAAAAAAAAGATATGTGTGTATGTATGTGTACATGTGTGTATATGTATATATGTATATGTATATATGTATATATATACCATATTAAATGAAGGGGGAAGTGCAGAGTGGAGACCCAAGGCCCAAGTGTCGGCCAATGGAGATCCCCTCATATAGGGGTTTAGGAGAGGAGATGGGTTAATTAGGGTGCAGGTAGTACCGATGAAGAACACAACTTTCCTCCAGATCCTGGATGCTTCCTCCCCCCAACTACCATGATCCGAATTCTACCTTGCAGGGCTGGATAGGGCAGAGGCTGTACACTGGTACATATGAGGGCTGGAGGTACAGGGAATCCAAGGTGGATGATACCTTCAGGACCAAGGGTGTGAGGGACGATGCTGGGAGAGTGGAGGGTGAGTGGGTTGGAAAGGGGGTACTGATTACAAGGATCCACATGTGACCTCTTCCCTGGGAGAGGGACAGCAGAGAAGGGGGGTAAGGGAGACTCCGGATAGGGCAAGATATGACAAAATAACGATGTATAAATTACCAAGTGCACACGAGGGAGGGGGGAAAGGGGAGGGAGGGGGAAAAAATAAAAAAGAGGACCTGATGCAAGGGGCTTAAGTGGAGAGCAAATGCCTTGAGAATGATTGGGGCAGGGAATGTATGGATGTGCTTTATACAATTGATGTATGTATATGTATGGATTGTGATAAGAGTTGTATGAGTCCCTAATAAAATGTAAAAAAGGAAAAGAGAAAAATATGATTAGGGCAAAGACTGTACAGATGTGCTTTTTACAATTGATGTATGTATATGTATGAACTGTGATAAGAATTGTATGAGCCCCAATAAATTGTTAAAAAGAAAAACAGTTTGTTTTTAGGTGTATGTTCTTTTATCCTGATGGATTATGGGAAGGATCTGGTCAATCTAGTTGAGGTAAAATGCTCTTTTCTTTCTTGTTTGCCACTGTTATGTCCCTCATTTTTATTCCTTCTGATTAATATAGTGCATTGTTTGAGAGGAAAACGTCCAACTATGTAGTCTCCTTTTATCTAAATCCCTGGTTTCCTTATTGGTAATACCATCCATGTATACATTTGCAAAGCTTATTTTTCCCTTCCCGGTGACGTAGGAAATTGAGATCTTTAGGATTAGGACCACAGTAAATATCTGGGAATAGTAAGGGTCCTAAGTACACAGAGGAGGAAACAGACACATAAAATACAGTACTTTTACTGTTCGGGCATTTATATAATCCCACTTCATGTTATGATCACTGCATATTTTAAAAGGTAATTTGGATAAAATATCTGATTTTCTTTTCAGGTACGGTGTCTAAGAGACTATGGAGAATTTGAAGTTGATGATGGTACCTCTGTGATACTAAGAAAAAACAGCCAGGTATTTATTGTCTTAAGAATGTATACTTTGAACTTCAATAAAAGTATTGAATGAAGAAAATGTTCGAATCAATAGTAAAATAATTACCTTGTGATGACAATTTATAGCACAGGCATTATGTTTAATATAGATCACCTTGTTTTGTACTTTTTGTAAATGTTAAGACTTACAAATATTGAATATACAATGGACTGCAAAAAGTGGGAAAATTCCATTCTGTGATTCCATTTATCTACCATGTGTTCTAAGCAATGTACTAGTAAAATTTTTATCTATTAATTACAAACAGATATAATTTTTATGAGTATATTACTTTGGCTTTGTTTGTTGTTTTTTCATTCTCTTTTGTTTTGTTTTTTCTATAGCACCTATATCTTTAATGACTTCTTTAAGCATTAAAGAGGGCCACATCCTAAGAACTCATAGTTCTTAGATTGGGGCTAGATTTAAATGGGAGCACAAAATCCATTCACATATCTGTGGTTTATATATATCTCTGGTTCACTTTAGAAACAACATTATCATTTTATGATAACGAAAACTTTTCAAACCATCTTCCTGGGACATAAGGTAACGATAGTGTTATTCATTTAGCTAATGATACAGAATTTAAAACACGGTTGAGAAAAGCATATAGAAGTATAGGCTGGTTTCAGACATCAATTCATGCTCGAATTGTTGACTTATATAGATTAAATTCCAGTTTCTGAACAATTTATTAAAAAATCTTTTCTGGGGGGACTCATACAGCTCTTATTACAATTCATCCATACATACATTGTGTCAAGCACATTTGTACATTTGTTGCCATATAATTTTCAAAACATTTTCTTTCTACTTGAGCCCTTGGTATCAGCTCCTCATTTTCACCCTCCTTCCCCCACCCTCCCTCACGAACCCTTGATTATTTCTAAATTATTATTATTTTGGCATATCTCACACTGTCCAACGTCTCCCTTCACCCACTTTTCTGTTGTCTGTCCCCCATGGAGGAGTTTATATGTAGATCTTTATAATCCCTTGCCCCTTTCTACCCTACCTTCCCTCCACCCTCCCGGTATCGCCACTCTCACTACTAGTCCTCAGAGGGTCATCTGTCCTGGATTGCCTCTGTTTCTAGTTCCTGTCTGTACCAGTGTACATCCTCTGGTCTACCCGTATTTGTAAGGTAGAATTGGGATCATGATAGTGGGAGGGAGGAAGCAATAAAGAACTAGAGGAAAGCTGTATGTTTTATCTTTACTATACTATACCCTGACTGGTTTGTCTCCTCCCCAAGGCCCTTCTGTAAGGGTATGTCCAGTTGCCTATAGATGGGTTTTGTGTCCCCATTTCGCACTCCCACTCATCACAGTGATAGGACTTTTTGTTTTTTGATGCCTGATACCTGATCCCATTGACACTTCGTGATCACACAGGCTGGGCTGGACACTATTTACACAAATAATTAGGGTTGATGTTGGAACAAAACTTTCAACAAAATTCATTCCAAAAGGTAGCAACTTGCATACCTGACTAATACATGTCATAACAAAATAAGAAGAGCATTAAAGTAGTAAATATTTGGTATTCCTGGATCACCATTCATTAGGCACCCTGAAGGCCAGAGAGTCAAACCCAAGTCCAATAACTGCCAATTCCATAACTTGGGATAGCAGTCATCATCTTCTCACACTGATGAATTTCAGTCTTAAATCAAAGGGCTCCTGATGAGTTTGAATGAAAGCCCAGTTTACAAACTCCAGTGAATGTAGCTTCCACATGGATTCTTTCTGGTGTGGCCTATGAAAGATATTGTGTGCCTCAAAAGAACAATATTAAGTCCACGAGTCTGTAGCACACACCCTGGATTACCAAGAGCTGGATAGAAAGTAGGTCCAAAAGGTCCAATTAAGTGGGCCTCTACTCAAGTACTCCCTCAACGCAAGAACACTTTGTTCTAGTCACCTGGCATTCTGTGATAACCTTCCCGCCAGAATTGCTGAAGACAAATGGGTGCATAAGCAAATGTAATGAAGAAAGGTGATGGTGTCCAGCAATGCAAAGATATAGCATCTGGGGTCTTACAGGCTTGAAGATGAACAAGTGACTCTCTCTAAGAAGCAACAAAGCCCACATGGAAGAAGCACACCAGCTTGTGTGATAAAGAGGTGTCGAAGGGATCAGGTATCTGGCATCAAAGACCCAGAACAAAAAGCCTTATTGATGTGATTGAGGGGGAGGGTGGACTGGAGACCCCAAACCCATTTGTAGACAGCTGTGAGAGTAGTGGTACCAAGAGGGGGCACTGATCACAATGTAACCCCTCCTTGGGCATGGGCAGTAGAAAAGAGGGTAAAGAGAGACCTCGGACAGTGTAAGACATGAAAAATTAATAACAATTTATGAATTATTAAGAGTTCGTGAAGAAGGGAAGAGGGAAAAATGAGGAGCCCATGCCAAGGGCTCAAGTAGAATGAAATTGTTTTGAAAATGATGATGGCAACAATGAACAAATGTGCTAGACACAATGGATGGATGCATAGATTGTGATAAGAGCTGTATGAGCCCCCAAGAAAATGATTTTGATCAGAATTGTGTTCTATCTATAGATTTATTGCTTTCAGTAATATTCACATTTTGATTTTTCTGTAGTTTCCTTTGTACAGGTCTTTTGTTTCTTTGGTTAAGTTTATTCCCAGGTATTCATCTTTTGTATGGATATTATAAATGATATTGTTTTCTCTTTTTTTATTTTTTTCTTGATGTTTTTATTTTGGAGCTCTTCAATAGCATATTAAAATTGATTTCTGCTTATTAATCTTGTATGCCATTACTTTAACAGATTCGTTAGTACTTTCCAACAATCTTTCTGTGGAGTCCTTGGGGCTCTCACTATGTAAAATCATACTATCTGCAAATAGTGACAGCTTGACCTATTTTTTGCCCAATTATATTCCTTTTATTTTAAAATTTTTTTGCTGTCTGTCTGGCTAAGATGTTTATTGTAGTACAATGTTGAATAAGAATATTGATGAGGGACACTCTTATCTACTTCCTGTTTTCATTTTTTCTAAATGATCGTGATCAGGTTTTGAGGATTATGCTCATTTCATAGAATGCGTGTGGGAGTTTGCTGTCAGTTTCTATATTTTGGAATAGTCTGCACAGAATTAGTTATGGCTCTTCCCTGAATACTTGCTAGCATTCTCCTGTGAAGGCAACATACATACTTCTTTAGACTCTTTCTTGGTTGGAAGTCTCTTGGTGACCTCTAATTCTTCTTTTGCTCTACATGTATCTTTTTATTTCATTTGGATCTTTTGTGATGGCACCCTTTTCATCTCAAATTCTAGATATTTGCATCTTTCTTTTCCTTTGTTAAGTTTTCTAGCAGTTTGTCGATTTTGTTAATCTTTTCATAACCAACTTTTTGTCTTGTTGATTTCCCCCCCATTTTTCAGTTCATTTATTTCTGCTTCAATTTTTATTAGTTCTTTCCCTTTATTGTTGAAGGACTTATGTGGTTTCCCTCTTTCTACTTCTTGGAAGTGTTTTATTAGTATTGGTTTTGGATTTCTCTCATATTTCGTGTGTGTATTGATTGCTATAAATTGACTTCAGATAACTGCATTTGTTGTATCCGAGTTTTTGGTATGATGTGTTATAGGTTTGCTTGTTTTAAGGAGTTTCTTAATTTCTCGTTTTCGTTTACTCTAGTGTCCAGTCATTTTGAAATGGTATGTTGTTCAGTCTCCATGTGTTTGTCTTTTTGTTCCTTTTCTTTCTGTTGTAGATTTCCAGTTTTATAACATTGTGATCTGAGAAAATGAATTGTTGAATTCAAAATTCCTTTATTTTTTCCTCCTCAGGAAATAACCTTTATTTCTCCCTTGTATTTGAGGGATATTTTTGTTCAGTATAATATTCTTGGCTGGCTTCCTTCCGCCCCACCCTCCCTTCCACCCGTCACAATTGTATATATGTCATTCCATTGTCTTCTTGCCTGCAGGTCTTTTGCTGAGAAGTCTGAATTTATCCTTATCAACTTTCCTTTGTAGATGACTTTTCCTTTTTCTCTAGCTGCCCTCAGATTCTCTCCTTTTCTTTATGTCTTGATGTTTTCTCTTTGGTTGTCCATTCTTCTCAGCTTGTTGAATAGTGTGTTGAAATTTTCTTCCATGGTTTCTTGTACTATTCTCTGTAGATTTTTTTTTTGGTGGTGTTCTTTTCGCAGCATTTCTTTTCTTTTTTCTTTTCTTAGATGGGTTCTTATGATAGTGTCCTACAGGATTTATTTGGATGCTTCCGGGGTTTTTTGTTGATTGCTTCTCTTGTCTACTGTCGTGAGGGTAATTGTCTTCAAGCTCATTTATTTTATTTTCCTTTTCCATTTTATTCCTCTAGCCTTTTACTATGTTGCCTAATTCAGTTATCTCATTGCTTGTCTTCTAGAATCCTTTGGTTTAAGGATTTTAGTTTCTCAGTTTCTTCTGTTTTTCTCATGAACATTCCCCAGATCTCTTGACCTAAGCATCATTCTTCTGAATTCTGTTACTGGTGGTTCACAATCACATCTTCAGACTATTCCATTGGTTTGAGTGCTACTTGGTTGTTCATGTTTGTTTTTCTTGAATTTGGAAGCTTTCTGTGCTTGACTGCTGTTTCTTCAGCATTGTGGTGTGTGAGCTGCTGGTCATACAGAGGTAGAGTTTGTCTAGTGACACAGGTGAGTTCTAATAGGAGCTGGAAAACATACAGTGGTGAAATGAAAAGAAGGGGAAAGGTGCCTAAGTGGGGATAGTGGCTGGGAAAAATAGAATAAAGTAAAAGTAATGATAAGAATAAAGTAATGATAGTAATAAGTGACTGTGAATAAGCCAACAGACTTGCAAAAATAATGGGAAAATATTTTCAGAGGGGTAATCACAATAAGGAGCTCTGGTCACATAATGGTTATGTATTGAGTTGTAATCCGAAAGGTCAACATTTTAAAACCACCAGCTGCTCCGCCAAAAAAAGGAGACTTTCTATTCCCATAAACAGTTACAGTCTCAGAAACTCACCGGACAGTTTTACCCTGTCCTATAGGATCACTGTGAGTTGACACTTGCGGGCAGAGAGTTAATCTCAATTAATAGGTTTCATGGAAAGATATTTAATGAGAGAACAGCAAGAAAATAGAAAGATAATTGATAGAAGTACAAGGATCAAAAAAAAAAAGACTTGGGTATGGTTGTGGGTACCAGATTCTGCTATTGTGGCAATGTGAATGAATGTGAGCATATCTGTGCACTTAGGAGGTCCTGGAAAGCCCATGCTAGAGTGGGTATGCTGGGATACACAGACCTGTCTCTTCCTGGGAGGAATGTGGATTCTCAGGAGGGTGGAGTCACTCCAGAAGAGGAAGTAGGAGATCAAAAAAGAGAGAGAGAGAGAGTATTAAAATAGAACAAAAGTACAAAATCCAAAAATATATATAATAAAGCTACCTTGTGGGTGGGGATTCCTGCTCTTTTAGTAGTCTGTGTGTACATGTATGCGGTATCACGGTGCTGGCACACGGGATGGAATGCCTTGTAGAACAAAGCAGGAAAAGAGGAGGAAGATGGGGAAATGGTACAAAGCGTACCTTGGGTACTGAGCATGTGTGTACCAAGCTGCCCAAGTGATCTGCTAGCTATCTGTGTCCCTAGAAGCCAGGGAGGTAGAGGGTTGGCTGGCTGACTGTCTTTTCTCAGGGGCCACGAAGAATCACGATGCTTGTAGAAGCAACTCATGTTGCTGCTCATCCGTAAAGGGGAGTCTGTCAGCAGGCCTTGCTGCTTTCCACTTTGAGAAACTTGGGTCAACTTGGCTTTTAAGTTGCATTTCTTGCTACCAGGAAGTGCAGAATCTCTCTCATAGTGGAAACTCTTTGGTAGTTGCTGAGCACATCTTCCCGGGCTTGTTATATGGTGGCCATCTTACCCCATTTTCTGTCTTTTTCTACTTGAGGTATTATAGTAGTATACATGTATTTTTTTCTCACAACAACAACCTTACATTATTTATTGTTAAACTTGATTAGGAAGCAAAAAAACAAGGAATAAACCAGATTATTTGCCGATTGAAGTTCAATTCCTCAGATGGGGACAAAAATCTTAATTCATGATTTGAGCCTGGGAAAATGCGGCCATGCGTGCCATCCTTCAGGGGGCTCCTTACAGACCCAGCTTGGTTCTTCTCCAATGTCTTCTCTTGGAGTTGTACCTGATTTTATTACCGGTTTTCATTCGAATCCATTGGGGAATGGGCAGATTCTGCTTCTGTTTCTTGGCCAGGAATCTCTTGATCCTGAAAGTCTTATGAGATGACATGGTGAAGTCGGAGCACCACCACACTCGGGGTGGCAGAGAGACGGAGAGGTAGATGTATTTTTTAATATCATTTTACTAGGGGCTCTTACACCTCTTATAGAAATCCATATATCAATTGTATCAAGCACATTTGTACATATGTTGTCACCATTATTTTCAAAACATTTTCTAATTGAGGCCTTGGTATCACCTCCTGTTTTATTTCCCTCCCTCCCTCACCCTCATGACTCCTTGTTAAATTATAAATTATTATTATTTTCATATTTTACACTGTCTGCAGTCTCCCTTTACTCTGTTGCTTGTCCCCTGCAGGTGGGGAGTGGCTTATATGTCGATCATTGTGACTGGTTTTCCTTTTCTCCCCTTCCTGTCCCATCTTCCCCTTCCCCTCATGGTATTGCTACTCCCATTACTGTTCCTGAGGGATTTATCTGTCCTGGATTCCGTGTACCAAGAGCTATGATATGTACTAGGGTACATGTTCCTGTCAAGCCAGATTTGTAAGCTAGAACTGGGGTCAGGATAGTGGGGTGCCAAGGTCAATTAAAGAGCTAGAGTAGTGTGTATTTTGTTGGTGCTAAACTTCACCCTGACTGACTTGACCCTTCTGTGAGGAGATGTCCAATTGTTTACAAATGGGCCTTGGGTCTCCACTCCAAACCCCCCCCCCCCAATTCATATCTATATGATGGTTTGTTTTGGGTCATCTGATACCTGATCCTGTTGACACCTTGTGATCACACAGGCTGTGTGCTTCTTTCATGTGGGTTTTATTGCTTCCCTGCTAGATGGCCGCTTGTTTAACTTCAAGCCTTTAAGACCCCAAACACTGTATCTTTTCATAGCTAGGCACCATCAGCTTTCTTCACCACATTTGCTAATGCACCCATTTGACTTTAGCTATCATGTCAGGAAGGTGAGCATCACAGAATGCCAGGTTATTGGAAGGAAGTGTTCTTGCGTTGCGGGAGGACTTGAATAGAGAACCAATATTCATCTGCAACCTTGATATTAAACATAAATATATGAACATAGACCCATATCCCTATCATTATGTAAGTATATTTTTATATATGTGTGTATATTTACACCTCTATAAATGTCTTTTGCCTCCAACAAACGATCCTTGAACTAACTACAAGTTTTCTTTCTTGATGTGTTTTGTTTTGTTCTTTGTCAGTGATTTGTTGTTGTTTTGTTGTCTGGTTGTATACTGTTGCTTTGTTTTCCTCTGTCTTATTTTCGTGCATGTTATTGTCTCCACAGGTCTGTCTAAATAAGACAGGCTGGATGAACTATCTGGAGGAAAAACAATGGACCGACAGTTCCGGGGGGGGCTTGGGATAGGGGAAGTGGGGGGGTTAGGAAGTGATGTTAACAAACCCAGGGACAAGGGAACAACATGGGACCCAAAATGGTAGTGAGGAGGGAGTGGCAGGCCTGGTAGGGAATGATCAAGGGTAAGGTTACATAAAGAAGAGGTATAGCTGTAACCCAGGTGGGGATGGAGCTTGGTAGTAGGGCAGGAGGAAAGTCAAGGGAGATGGAGGAAAAAGCTAGGAGTCAAAGGGCATTTATAGAGGTCTAGACAAAGACATGTACATGCAAATATATATATGAGGATGGGGGAAATAGATCTATGTTTCTGTGTTTATAGGTTTAGTTTTAAGGTGGCAGAAGGACCTTGGACCTCTACTCAAGCACTCCCTCAATGCATGAATACTTTCTTTTATTAAGTTGGCACTCTACGATGCTCACCCTCCCTACACAACTGCTGAAGCCAAAGTGCGTGAACAAGTAAATGTAGTGAAGAAAGCTGATGGTGCCCGGCTATCAAACGAGATAGTGTCTGGGGTCTTAAAGGCTTGAAGATAAACAAGCGGCCATCTAACTCAGAAGGCACAAAGCCCACATGGAAGAACACACCAGCCTGTGTGATCGCGTGGTCCTGAAGGGATCAGTTATCAGGTATCAAAGAACAAAAAAATCATATCATTGGGTGCACACTTCCATGATACGATCACCAATGACAAACGGGTGCATAAGCAAATGTGGCGAAGAAAGCTGATGGTACCCGGCCATCAAAAGAGATAGTGTCTGGGGTCTTAAAGGCTTGAAGGTGAACAAGCGGCCATCTAGCTAGGAAGCAATAAAGCCCACATGGAAGAAGCACACCAGCCTGTGCAATCACGAGCTGCCAAAGGCATCATGCAAAATATATATATATATATATATATATATATATATATATATATACCATAGTGAATGAAGGGGGAAGTGCAGAGTGGAGACCCAGAGCCCATTTGTCAACCACTGGAGATCCCCTCATAGAGGGGTTTAGGAGAGGAGATGGGTCAGTCAGGGTGCGATGTAGTACCGATGAAGAACACAGCTTTCCCCCAGATCCTGGATACTTCCTTCCCCCAACTACCATGATCCGAATTCTACCTTGCAGGACTCGATAGGGCAGAGGTTGTATGTACACTGGTGCATATGGTAGCTGGAGACACAGGGAATCCAGGGTGGATGATACCTTCAGGACCAGGGGTCTGAGGGATGATACTAGGAGAGTGAGGGTGAGTGGGTTGGAAAGGGGGAACCGATTACAAGGATCCACATGTGACCTCCTCCCTGGGAGATGGACGGCAGAGAAAGGGAGGAAGGGAGCCTCCGGATAGGGAAAGATATGACAAAATAACAATCTATAAATTATCAAAGGCTCATGAGGGAGGGGGGACCGGGGAGGGAGGGGGAAAAAAAAGGACCTGATGCAAAGGGCTTAAGTGGAGGGCAAATGCTTTGAAAATGATTAGGGCAAAGAATGTAGGGGTGTGCTTTATACAATTTATGTATGTATTTGTATGGATTGTGATAAGAGTTGTATGAGCCCCTAATAAAATGTAAAAAAAAATGTCTTTTGCCTCCTTTCCTCCTCTATTTCCCTTTACTTTCCTCCTGTCCCACTATCATGTTTGACCTTCATTTGGCTCTCAGTAATTCCTCTTTCAGCTACATTGCACTTGATCTAACCCCACCAGGCATTCTACACCTTCCTCTCCATCAATTTTAGATCTCTTGTTGTTCCCTGTCCGTGGGTCTGTTGGCTCCCCTCCCCCTTCCCTAGCTCTCCCTTTCTATTATCCCCTGGAACCGTCGGTCCCATTTTCTTCTCAGGATTGTAGGATTTGAATTTTTCTAATATGGTTATAAAGTTCTTTCCTGTTGTTTTGTTTATATAGTGGATAACATTGATTGTTTTTCTAATATGTATCCATCATTGCACCCTTGTTATGAATTCATGGTGGTCATGATGATTTACTTTACTGAGATATTTATTGTTGGCTTTATTAGGTAGGGTTTTGTTGAGATATTTTTACATTTATGTTCATAAGGGATATTGCTGTATTATTTTCTTTCCTGGCTATGTTTCTGTCTGATTTGGGTATAATGATTTTACAAGTTTCATAAAATGAATTTGGGGACTTTCCATTTTTATTATGTCCTACAATGGTTTGAATAAAATTGGTGTCAACTCTTCTTTGAATGTATTGGGAGTTTTTAATTGCATGACTTGTTTCTCTTTTCAATATGTATGTTTACTTTTCCTGCTTCAGTGTGTTCGTGTATGATAGATGGTGGTGTTGTTGCTGTTATTGGAAGGTGCTGTGGAGTTATTCCAACTCAGTGTTCCTATGGACAATAGAGCAAAACCCTGCCCCATACTGTGCAGTCCTCACTATTGTTCTTATCTTTGAGCCCAGTGATGCAGCTACTGTGTCAATCCATCTTGTTGAAGGTTTTCCTCGGTTCTAAAACCCGGTACTTTTATCATGCGTGGGACACGTCTCCAAGGTCTGTCTCCCTGGACAACATGTCCAAAGTACATTAAACCAAGTCTCGTCATTTTCTGCTACAGAGCCTTCTGGATGCACTTTTTCTAAGACAATTTTTGTTTTCAGTTCCTCTTTTTAAGTAACTTATTTTTCCTCAATTGCTGTCAGGATTCCTGTCATTTGTAACTTTCATCATGATATGTCATGATTATTTTATTTCTCTCAGCCCTGCTTTTGGTTTGTTTAGCTTCATGAGTACATTTTTTACCATGTCATGATATATTAAGGAAGTTTCCTTCTCTCTGCTCTTTTGATTGTTTTGTTTGTTTCTTCCTGTTTTTTTGTCCAATCACACATAATGTACTTGATGTTGTCCCACAGAATTCTGTGATTTTCTCTAGATTTTCTTGTCTATTTTAAAAATTATTCCTTTACCAAATTAGGTTGAGAGATTTTCTTTAATCTCACTGATGAACTCTCTCTGATTCAATTCTAGTCCATTTGCTCTTTTTTAAAATTAAAAGATCCATACTACTGGGGACTCAGTTAGTTTATTGTGCCAACCTGGCCGATAAACACATGTGGGGTTAATTGAAGGGCAGAGGGATAAATGGCTCAGTGAGCCTCACCTTTCTAGTTCTCGGGTCTCTAGCTTTGTGGTCACACCAGGGTGCAACTGCTTTCGCAGTTCCCTGCTTCAGCTTGCAAGACAGACTTCCTGCAAGACATCCCCAGGGAGAAGCCACATGAACGTACCCCGATGCAGCCCTGGGTGCTGGAGCACCCACGTGGAGACCCCTGCCAGCGCTGAGATGCTTACATATTCATTGACTCAGCTTTCCTCTGCAGTCGACATCATTGTGTCTGTTTTGTGAGATGGAGCAGGACTTTGTGGACTGTTATTGGACTAATGGGTTAATGTTGGACTTGTGGGCTTGGGCAGCACTGGGTTGGGATATTTTCTTGATGCGCACTTAACCTTTACATACAACTCTCTCTTATACACAAGTTGCTGTAGATTTACTTCTCCAAAGTACCTAGACTAATAAAGGGGCTCTTAGAGCTCTTATAACAATCAATACATCAATTGTATCAAGCATATTTGTACATATGTTGCCAAGATTATTTTCTAAACATTTACTTTCTATTTGAGCCCTTACTATTAGACCCCAGGGACTCTCAAGGGGCAGGATTGTACTAGGAGGCCAAGAGGTGCAGTCCTTATGCCCTTGTTATGATACTGGCCTTGCTGTGCCCCAGGGTCAGTTAGCCCCTAGGGCAAGGCAGGGCATGAAGTGAGACCAGTGTTAAGAGCTCCGCTGGTGTAGGCAGTCCCCAAAGGAGAGAGGGCCACCGTTGATCTCAAACCCTAGCGAGGTGATCTCCTGGCTGTCTTTTCAGGCAAGTGGGGGAGATATGTCAGTTACGTGGGCGCTGACAGAAAATGAACCAGCCATGTGATGGACATGGGGCTTAGAGGAGCCAGCAGAGAGCAGGCTGCCACGGTCAGGCCTTATCAGGGGTTTAGAGGCCAGGGTCAAAATATCAGTCCCTCTTTTTCCCCTCCCTCCCCACCCCACCTTGACCCCTTGATAAATTATAAATTATTATTATTTTCATATCTTAACCAACCACTCTCTCCCATCACCCTTGGTTTCTGTTGATCGTCCCCCTGGGGTGGGGGTGTGGTTATGTGTCAATCATTGGAGTCACCTTTCTCCTGCCCTCCTGGTATCACTACTTCCATTGTTATTCCTTATCTGTATCTGTGTACATGTTCTGGTCTAGCCCGCAGTGAAAGGCAGGACTGGAGTCATGGTAGTGGGGGGTGAGGAACCTCAAGGAACCAGAGGAATATTGTATATTTCATTGGTGTTATACTGCATCCTAGTTGACTCATCCCTTGTGACCCTTTTGCAAGGAGATGTTCCATTATCTACAGATGGATTTGGGGGGGTGTGTGTGTGTGTTTTGGGTCTTCTGATGCCTGTTACCTGATCCCATCTCATGATCACACAGGCTGGTGTGCTTCTTCCATGTGGGTTTGTTTATCAGCTAGACAGCTGCTTGTTTAACCTCAAGCCTTTCAGATCCCAGATGCTATATCTTTTGATAGAAGAGGTACCATCAGCTTTCTTTTTTTTTTTTAATATTAGCATGGTGTGTTTTATTTTTGCAGTACTTTCACATATCCTGCTCCAATTAGTGATACTTATTTTCCCCAGAGATAAAGAAAACAAGGGAATGGGTTATTAAGCTAAACTGAAATAAGGTATGAATAGCAAACTAGTAAATGTACAAGTAATTTTCTCACATAACACTTGATCACTAGAGTATGAATAGCAGCTTCTCCAACTCTGACACCAAGCGATTACATTTAATGCGATGGAAAGTTAATGTCCAAGCCTGGGTGAGCAGCATCTGACACTTGTCAGAGCCAGTCTTAGTTTTCTGTTGTTGTTGTGGTCGGGTGCTGTCGAACCAGCTCCACCTCACAGTGACCCTCTAGACAAGAGAGCACACCCCATCCAGTCCTGAACCATCCCCAGTATCGCTCTATTTTTGCATCATTGTTGCAGGCAATCCATCAGCTTTCTTTACCACATTTGCTTGTGCACCCATTTTGTCTTCACCGATCATGCCAGGAGGGTGAGCATCACAACATGCCAGGTTCTTAGAACAAAGTATTCTTGTATTGAAGGCAGGCCCTGAGCAGAGACCTAACGTCCATCTACTACATCAATGTCTTGCCATATATGATGTACATAGACCAATACCTCTATTTTTATGAATTAATGTATTTACATAGGTACACACTTATGCTTATACCTCTATCTATAGCTTTGCTTCCTAGATCTTTCCTGTTTCTTTTTACCTTTCTTCTACCTCACCATCACACTCACCCTTCTTCCACCTTAGTAGTTCTTCTCAGCTAAATTGCTGTTACCCCAACACCACCAGGATCTCTATGTCCTCCTCATTGTTGATTTTAATTCCTTAGTTGTTCCCCTGTCTTTGGCGTTGTTTGCTTACCACTCCCTTCCCCTGCCTCCTTCTACTCGCAAAGTCCTTTGCTCTTCTAATGCGTTATCTGTTTCTCTCATCTTAGTATTAATCTTCTGAATTTCTCTTTGCTGTGGTATACGGTTTCTAGTTTCAATTGATGTGTTATTTTAGTGCTTTCCTGAATTACTCTAAAGTGTGTGTGTGTGTGTGTTCAGTTTTTCTTTAGCTTCGCAATCTTTCCTTTCTCCCGGTTCATTGATAGTATAAAAGTATAATTTTTAATAGTTTATCAGGTAATTTCAATGCCTTTTCTTCCTGAAAAAAGGTCTTCTAGCTCTATATTGGTCATGTGCTTCAGCTGTTCTGTCTTGTTTCTTCATATAAACTTAAATTGCCTTTGCCACTGAGATGTTGTAGTATTAGTGTTTTTGTGTTTAATTGATCTTAGTATCTTGAGACTGCAGACACTCCACCTATCTACTGGTTGTTGTAAAGGATAATTTGAGAATGTGTGTGGTACTGTTTGTTGTTATTATAGCACAGTTAGCAATGGTTTGTTTGGTGGTCTCACTTACGTAAAGATGATCAGGTGGTACAGGAGTATGTAGTGTCTGTCACTGTATAGGTATGACTACAGTCATAGAGGTGGCTAGGCCTGCGATTGCTGTCCACTGTCAGGTAGAACAGGAAGGGACAAAAAAAAAATTGCCAACGAAGAAATAATTTTTGAAAAAGAAACCAGCAAGAGACAGCGGACAAACAAGAGCAAGTGAAAGGAATTTAATAACTAGAAGTGTGTGTGTGTGTGTGTGTGTGTGTGTGTGTGTGTCAAAAACCAAGGTAGAGAAAAATAAAAGAGAAGCTAATCAAAACATAAAAAAGGAAAGGAAGGGAACTGGAAAAGTAAATTAAAATGGAAAGAATAGAAGTAGAAGCAGAAATAAAGAAGAAAGCAGAGTGCAGAAGTGATTAAAATAAATAAAAGGAAGTGAAGGAAAAGGAAAAACAAAGAGAAAACTTGGGGTGAGGACCTTTTTGTATAGGTCACAGCCTCTAGGGGGTTGAATATTGATTCCAGATGGAGCTTGGCAGGCCTATCTGTTTTCTGTGGTCCACGTACCTGATCCAGTAGGGTGTTTTTACAGCTTAGGTGATAGCTGAGGGGAATCTTTCTGGTAGAGAAGCAGCTGGGTCAGAATGGCTAATCATGGGGGAACTTTCCACGTGTCCAAGAGCAGCGAGGGATCCAGCATTGTATTTTTTGCTAGTGCTATGAGGAGAATCTCAAGCATTTCTGGGCATGGGGGTGATAATCCATCTCTAGGCATGGGGATGTTAAACCATGAGGGCATACCTTTGTCTTCAAGCAGAAATGGACTTACAAGGATATCTCTGTCTGGTGTATGGGTGAAGGTAGGGGCTGGCAATTGTGATATCGGGAGGGTGTGGGAAACAAGTGAGGATCCTTTCTTAGTGCCAGCTACCAATGTGCCAGGCTTCTGTCTGGATGGAATGCGTCAGGCTAGCTGACAATTCACCTGTCTGTTCTTGCACCACTTTTGTTTCCCTTCATCTTCTAGTTAGTTTTCAGTCCACTTTTCTATAATTTCTTCTGAAACTCAAGGTTCCAAGATTACCTAGTTTTACTAGATCTCTTGTATCTTTGTTGTAAGTTGTCTGTATAGTTATTCATTATACCTGATGTCCTTAATTCATAAGTTCTTCTTTTTTTAAAAAATATATATACTAGTTACACTCCTGGAAAATTCAGGGTTTATTAAATTTGGGCAAAAAACCACTTCTGTGTTTACAAGTTTCTTATTGAATTTAATTTAAACTATACAATTCATTTAAGTAATTCTGATTAAAATACCAATAGCTTTAACAAAATTTGAATAAAGCAATAAATATAGTAAAGTTAACTTAATTCCTTATTAACTACTTGTTGCTGTTGAGTTGATTATGATCTATCACTGTTGGAATTTTAAAATAAGCTATTAGTTTGTTTTTTATTGATGTAAAATATAATCCAAGAGGTTATTTTCCAATAATTTCTTTTCTGTGTCCCTTTTTTCCCTCAGCATTTTTTACCTCGTTGGAAGTGTGAACAGTTAATCAGACAAGGAATTCTGGAACATGTGCTGTCATAGCTTCACATTTAGACAGAGTCCAGCTCTTGGAGACATCTGTACATCTTTCCATCTACCTGACACCACTGTTTAATTGTTAAAATTACAGGCATTCTTTATGTAAAACCAGAATTACTTGACTACATAGTTTTAGTGCTCATTTCTAAGAATTTATTAGAATCCTAAGAATTCTCATCCTTGCAGTAATCTCTATCCATATATATAGCATTTTATATTAGTGGTTTGTTAATTACCTTTGAGTCTTTTTCCTCTTTTCCCCCCAAACACAGTTGCATTTGGCTGTACAAGAAGAAGGCAGACCCTCATGGGTCTTACATTCGGCAGGGATGCTGTAGCATTCCTGGTGAAGCCAAGAAGCCCAAGATTCTTGAATATTTATTAATGTTTCACACAAGCAAGTTACGATGATGTGTAAGACCTCTTGCTATATTTAATGTGTAACCACAATTGTTTATCATCTGATTTGCGAAGGCAGACAGTAATGGCTAGCCTGGCACATGACTATCAATAAACTTGTGCATCAGCAACAACTAAATGCCATAAGCAAGGTAGCTTAAAACAAAGGGAAGTTTATTCTCGGTTCTGGAGGCCAGAAATCTGAAGGCAAGTGTTGACAGCACCTTGTTCTCTCTCTGAAATAAGGGAGGTCCGTATATCGTTTTTCTCAGCTTTTGGGAACTGCCAGCAATTCTTAGAGTTGCTTAGCTTGTAGTCAATCATTCATTATCTATTTACTTGTGTTTTTGGATTCAAATGCCTTTTAAAGATACCAATCACCATTTTGAAATAACAGTGAAAGCAAATAATAATTTATAAGTGTATGTATATATATAGGTAGATATGAGTTGAACCGGTGGTCTGTGGGAGTATGTATACCTGTGTGGCAGGGACTATTTTGATATACTTATTTGTACTGTAAATATGTCAATATGTCCACGTATGTGATAGAGCATACAGGGTACAAAGTTATGAAAACTTATTCATATGCAAAAACACCTTCAAGTTCTGAGGCACTGGACTGGAAGGGTAAAGACCATAGTTTGGAGACTGTCTAGGTCAATTGGTGTAACAGTCTTTAAACCGAATGTTTTGCATTTTATTTGGATGAGTAGCAGTTGTAGGGAGTCTTATAAGCTTGCGTGGTGACCAGTTAAGTTCCAACTGTTAGTCTCTTTCCATTTGGAAAAGAGTTGAAATCAAAGACCCAAACAATTAGGTTAAAGAACTATTGGACCACATGAACTCCTACCTCCTGAGGGGTACCAACTCCCACAATCAAACGGGTCCAGTTGTGTAATTGAGGGGTAAAATTAAAGAGACAACAGACAAAATAAAGTATACAATTGCTCACCTTCAGGACGGCCATGATCTCAACAGCCAGGTCCACACACAGAGAGAAAATGTATCATATTTCTAATCATGCTGTATATACATTTTGAGGACATTCAAGCCCCCTAGTGACAGGTAACCATATGCGTAACAGGAAGGGGCTGTACAATAGGTTTATGCGTGACAGGAAGGGGACGAGCTAGGAATACACACACAATAGGAAGGGGGAAACACTGGGGATACACCTGTGACAAGATACCCTCTAAGCAGCTGACCTCCAAGTGTACAGTCATTTACCATGTGTCATAATAAGGTTGTGACAACCTGGGGAAAACCTTTCTGTATCCCACAACCTCTCTAACCTTAAGACGAGGAGAACTGGAAGGTTCCTGGCTACCACTCTAGTAAAAATCGAAGATCCTGAACAGAGTAGGAGAGAAAAGACCAGCTTCACTGGTCTGATAAAGACAGGTAGAGAATCCCCTCTCCCCCTAAGACTATAACCCTTAAACATCCGTCAAACCTGAAAATGAACCTATTCCCAGAGATCATTTTTATGCCATACTGGACAGACCTGTAAAATAGTAACACTTGTGAGGACTCATGAGAACAAAGTATACTGACAATCATATGAGAAGAAATGTTGCTAAAAGCCAAGTTCAGAAGGCAGGAAGAGGGTGAAATGGGAACCCAAAAAGGATGTTTAAGGGATTACAACTAATGTCACAAAAGAAACAAATTAAGAATTGTTGAATGCGAAACTAATTCTGTAAACAGGTACAATGATGAAGTGTTCTTTAATTAAATAAAAACTTAGTATTAGATTGTTGTTGCTGTGCATGTTGGGTGCTGTTTAAGATTTTCAACTCAGCAACCCCATAAGTGTTTGTTGGGGCTGTAGTTTTGGTCATCTCTACTATATTTTAAATTATGAAATGATGAAATGTTAAGTAAGTGAGTAAAGCTTTTCCAAAAAGTCATGTGGAAATAGAACTAAAAGATAATCAAGAAGGACTTCTGCCAAGATTAAATAGACACCGAGAGATTGAGACAGAGTCACAGAACAGAGGCAGGGTTCAGACAAAAATGAGTGAAAGAGAAAGATTTTATTGAGGGAAAAGAACTCCCAGATGGATTCCGCAACCCAACAAGAATAGGTTAAGGAAGTCGCGCATGGTGCTAGGGTGGCAGGATATATACATATTATATGAGCTTAAAGGCATATGGGCCGGTAAGGGGAAGGGAGGTTCTTTGTATTGCGGCTGCAAGTTTCGGAGCAGGAGATGACCTGTCCATAAATCATCTTGTTCTCAGCAAACTTGCTTCCTGGCACGCTGGGGGGGAGTCTGTGTTCTGCCCGGGGGTAAGCTTTGTGACATGCTGGAGGCAGCTGCTTTGAAGTTCAGCAGGTCATTTGTCTTCTTGAGAGGCTGGTGCAAGGGGCTGCCTGGTCCGGACCTGGCCCAAACAGACACACTACCAAGATCCTGTACAAGAAATATGTGAAAGACCAAATAAAACACGAATGAAAATCCAGGGACCCTCAGTTTTAGAGGAGAGGATAGAGAGATTATTTGAATGCTGACTACAAGAAGCTGAATAAAATCTAAATATGAAGACACGAGACTAGTAAATTCTCAACTGACATTACAGCACATCCATTATGAAATTTGTGTTTAATGTGAAATCATCACTATAATCAACATTGGAAGATTTTCTTCTTGTACCCATTGCTGTTGAACATTATGAAGTTTTGTGAACAGGGTTTGATCAGAACAATGAGCTGACAACTGCCCCATATCAATAGCTGGCAGCCCAGGTGCCCAGCCCTCCCCCTCCCCCCACCCATTTACCATAGGAGTTCTACCTACAGGTGGGGGCCACTTTTTGACTAATGATAGTGGCCAACATCTTCTAAATCTGTTCTCAACTGCACTCCGCAGTGAACAGAGAATTATAGTCATTCCCGTTCTGTGTCACACCCATAAGGAGACAGGTGCTTAGCACCTAACAACATATAATCACCAATTAAGTACAAATAGTACCATTACAGTACACTGAAGAATTCAATTTCATTTCACCCAAAGAAACAATTCACCAAAATAAAGATCTAGAAACCCTTTCTAAGGAAGAAATGTCATGGGAACTTCCTAATAGTTAATAATTGGGCATTTTACATAGAGAATATTGCAAGGCAAACAAAACTTTGGGAAAATTCAGGGACGACTACAATAACAAAATAAATGAAACATTAGAAATTATACCAACACAGCAAATGAAAATCCAAAAGATTACAGAAGTAGGTAGCATTGAAGGTAAGTCAATGAAATGTAATCAAGAAGAAACATTCATCAAGAGAAGACCAAGCTCATTAAGCTGATCATTTTTAGGTGCTATTTAGTTGGTTCCTCATAGCAACCCAGTGTACAAAAGAGCAAAATACTACCGTCCTGTGCCTCTTCACAATTAGGTTTGAACTTGTAACCATTTTATCAGTCCATTGTGAGAATCTTTTTTACTACCCTATTTTAACAAGTCTGATGTCCAACATCTTGAGACAATATGCTCAAAGTATGTGAAATGAAATCTTGTCATCTTTACCATTAAGGATCATTCTAGCTGTATTTGTTCTAGAATACTTGTTCTGCCTGTCCCTGGTCTTCTCACTGTTCTTCATCAATACCATGATTCAAATGTATCCATTCTTCTCTGGTCTTAATGCCCAAATGCCACACTCTCTTGGGTCAGACAGGTCTCAGTCTCAAAGTGACTCCCTTGCTCTTCAACACTAAAATGTCTTGTGCAGCAGATTTGTCCAGTGCAATACTGTTTGTTTTCTTGACTGCTCCTTCCATGGGCATTGCTTGTCAATCCAAGCAGAATGACATTTTAGATAATATTAGTCTTTACCATAATGTTGACTACTGATTATAAGGGTTTTGGTTTCCTTTGCATTGAGTTGTATTCCATACTGAAGATTGCAACCCTTGATCTTCATCAGCAAGTGTTTCAGGTCCTCACCTGTAGCAGTTGAGGTGTCATCTGTATATTGTAAGTTGTTAATAAACACTCTCTCCAATCCTGGGCCTGTCTTCATATGTTCTTAGATTATTACTTCACCATATATTTTGATTAAATATGGCGAAAGAAAGCAGCTCTGACATGAATATTAGCTGCTTTTAAACAGCCCCATATTGTTCTATTCCAATGAATGCCTCAAATACCACTTGGTTTGTACAGGGATGATCAAGGGTTGAGGAATTCCCATTTTTCCAAATGTGATCTGTAGTTATGATCTATGTACCCTGTTACCTTTACAACGCAAGTAGCAACAGTTGTTATCTTTGTTCAGCCAAGATCCATCTCATATAATCAATGATAAATCCTTTGTTCCACATCCTCTCCTGAATCTGACTTGAATTTCTGGCAGCACTCTGTTGATTGTAACCATTGATGAATTTTTTTCAGCAAAAGTTGATTTAACAGATATTAATATAAGAAGTTTGATAACTTCTGCAGTCTGTTGTGTCACCTTTCTTTGACGTAGGCACAGATTTTC
The DNA here is from genome assembly GCF_050624435.1 of Tenrec ecaudatus. Classification (NCBI taxonomy): domain Eukaryota; kingdom Metazoa; phylum Chordata; class Mammalia; order Afrosoricida; family Tenrecidae; genus Tenrec; species Tenrec ecaudatus. The sequence goes on from NW_027459466.1 coordinate 1,108,795, forward strand.
AGTTGGCCTTGTAACCTTGTGCCAAATTTCTTAGGCATAGACGAGCCTGTATATTACTTCGCTGAAGAAACATTTCCATTGACCAATTGCAGGAACTTTATTTTTTGCGAATGCCTTTGATAGGGCTTGGACTTCTTCCTTCAATACCATTGGTTTGTGATCAGAAGTTACCTCTTAAAATAGCTGAATGTACTTTTCAGTACAGTGAGTGTTCTTCCCATCATCTTTGGGTACTTCCTGCTTTGTTCAATATTTTGCCCATAGGAATCCTTAATGTTTAACTCAAGGCTTGGATTTTTTTTTTTTCAGTCCTTCAGCATGAGATATGTTGAGTGTGTTCTTCCTTTTTGGTTTTCTAACTTCAAGTCTGCATATTTGATACTTTGTCTCATTAATCTGCCCTTTGTGATTTTCTGTGAACTTCATTTCTTAAATTTATTACAGTTGATCTATGATCAACTGCAAGTTTTAGGGTCTCTTCTGATATCTGCTTTATTTTCTTTTTATTGGCATATTGCTTTCTTATTATATAACCTTGTCATTTATTTCATCCCACAGCATATCAGTTGTCATCAGTGTTGTTAATATTTAATGCTGTTCTTGATGTGTCTATAAAATTGAGGTGGGATATATGCAAGGTCATATTGGGGCTTTTGTGGGCATGTTTTAATTTTCAACATCAACCTGAACTTTTATGTGAGCAATTGATGTTCTGTTTCACAGTCAGCCTTTTGGCTGCTATTACTGAGCTTCTCTGTCATCTCTTCCCATGGAGGTAGTCAGTATGAGACCTATCTATACATTCTGTATGCTGTCTATCCAAGTACACATTATGTTGTTGAAAAAGGTATTGCATTTAAGTCCATCTCAGAAAATTCTATCATGCAATCAGCAACTTTTGTTTCTCTGAAGCCATAGTTTCAAACTATTGTCCCTCTTTGTTCCAGCTCTCATTCCAATTATCAATAATGCATCTTGATTATATTTGTGATCAGTTCAGACTGAAGTTGGTAGAATTCAATTTCTTTATTCTTAAATTAGAATAATAGTCATACTAATTGGGCTTCCTTGTAGGTATATAGATATTTTCATATTACAGAAAGCATTGTACTTTAAGTTTTGAAATTCTCTTTAATCCACATTCACACAATTCAATAGTTCAGTCATATCAAGAAGAATTGTACAATCATTACCACAATTTCAGAATATTTTCTCTATACCCCCCCACTCCCATGGTTAAATCATCTTTAAATTGAGTTGTGTAATCACCTTGAGTCCTAGTACTCACTCCCCCTCCCACCTTCATTGTTTACTCCCGAAATAGCCTCACCCTCCCCAATCCCTGCTCACCCACCCCTATATCTCCTAGAAACCCTTTCATCAGTTAACTATATTTATCCACTCCTGTGCTTCAACTGGTAAATCCAACAGAAATAATAACAAAAAATAAAATGATATGGATAAGACAATAATATATAAAGACAAATAAAAAGCACCACCATCATTTTTTTTTCCCTAACCCACCACCATCAATATTTTAAAGGCCAGGGAAGAAGTTTTTATCATGGAGTAAGCAAGAGATCCTTACACCTAGAACAAATTCAGGATGGATCTAGAAGGTCAATTGATCAAATCCCAAGTTTGATCCAGCATAATCAGGATGACAATGATTTTTGTTTGGTAGTAAGTATTTCAGACCTTTGCCTGTAACTAGAGATCTGCCAGTGGCTTAATTTGTCTTGATATTCTGCAGATGGATTTTGGGCTCCCACTGTCCTCCATAGCCTTCCACAAATTGGGTGTTCATAATTTTAGGTCTGATATTACTTCTTTCATCATATTTGAGTTTATTGTCATCTTTGACTCATACGAGCTGGTTTTCTTCCATGTTGGCTTAGTGGACTCCTTACTTAGATGGCTTTTTATTTGAATACACACCTTAAAACCACAAACACGATTCCACTTGAGAGCCAGGCACCATCTGCTTTCTCACCACAATGCGTAGGACACTCTTCAGTGATCTTTTCATGTGAGTGAGTATTGAGCAGGGCCATGTTTTCAGAACTGACTATTCTTGGGCTGGAGCTAGAGTTCATTTGGGGCCCATAATCTAGCTGCTTCTCCCGGGGATATTCATGACTCAGGTTTACTGTGGTGGTTGTGTGTGTTAGTCCAGGTAGAGAGATCCAGGGAGACACTCGTGTATAAAAAAGAACTTTATATAAAAGAGCAACTGTATATTGAGAAAACATCCCTGCCCAGTCCAGATCAAGTCCATAAGTCTGATATTAGTCCATATGTCCAATACCAGTCTATAAATTCCTCTTCAGACTCAAGCAACACATGCAATGATGTTGAATGAGGAAAATCACAGGCCAGTGGGTGAAAAATCCGGATCCAGTGGTGGTGGAAGCATCTGAGCGATGTCATGGGTCTCCATATGACTCCTCCATCTCCAGGGCCCTGGCTCCATCAGTGTAGCTCCCAGTGGCTTGTCAACAGGAATGTCTCACAGGGAGACAAACAGAGTGAATCAGATACAGAAAACCTTAAGAGTAGAAACAACATTGTCAGAGATGGTGCCAGAAGATGAGCCTTCAGTCCAGAAGACACTCAGTATGACTCCAGGAGAACTGCCTTCACAAAGTAGAGTCTATTGTGATGTGGGTGGAATACACCCTACATGAGTAAAGCCTTCAGGACCTTCATTTACTGATGGGACATGACTCAAAAGGAGAAGAGATAGCTGAAAACACCAATTACCATATATGTTGAGTGTAAGCCACGTTTTTTGTTTTTTAATTTTAACAATTTATTAGGGGCTCATACAATTCTTATCACAGTTCATACATATACATAAATCAATTGTATAAAGCACATCTGTACAGTCTTTGCCCTAATCATTTTTTCTCCTCTTTTCTTTTTTTACATTTTATTAGGGACTCATACAACTCTTATCACCATCCATACATATACATACATCAATTGTATAAAGCACATCCATACATTCCCTGCCCCAATCATTCTCAAGGCATTTGCTCTCCACTTAAGCCCCTTGCATCAGGTCCTCTTTTTTTTTCCCCCTCCCTCCCCTTTCTCCCCTCCCTCATGTGCCCTTGGTAATTTATACATCGTTATTTTGTCATATCTTGCCCTATCCGGAGTCTCCCTTCCCCCCTTCTCTGCTGTCCCTCTCCCAGGGAAGAGGTCACATGTGGATCCTTGTAATCAGTTCCCCCTTTCCAACCCACTCACCCTCCACTCTCCCAGCATCGTCCCTCACACCCTTGGTCCTGAAGGTATCATCCACCCTGGATTCCCTGTACCTCCAGCCCTCATATGTACCAGTGTACAGCCTCTGTCCTATCCAGGCCTGCAAGTTAGAATTTGGATCATGGTAGTTGGGGGGGGGGGAGCATCCAGGATCTGGGGGAAAGCTGTGTTCTTCATCGGTACTACCTCGCACCCTAATTAACCCATCTCCTCTCCTAAACGCCTCTATGAGGGGATCTCCATTGGCCGACACTTGGGCCTTGGGTCTCCACTCTGCACTTCCCCCTTCATTTAATATGGTATATATATACATATACATATACATATACACATATATACACATACATACACACACTTATATCGTTGTTTGTTTTTTTTTGCACGATGCCTTATACCTGGTCCCTTGGCACCTCGTGATCGCACTGGCCGGTGTGCTTCTTCCATGTGGGTAAGCCACGTTTTTCAGCACATTTTAATGTAATTTTTGTGGTAAAATTAGGTGCTTCGGCAGATATTCAGGTCATATACTTGAGTATATACAGTAATGGAACTTAGAATGTAGGGATTTAGGAAAATTGAGAGTTGTAAAAAATGAAATGGAAGACAGAAATAGATATTCGTGGTGTTAGTGAACCAAAATGGACTAGCATTGGCCATTCTGAATCTAAATGTAGCTTGCTGAGAATGATAGATTCAAGAGGAATAGTGTTTCATGCATTGTCAAAAAGGACATTTCAAGATCTAGAGTATAATGCTGTCTGTGATGCAAAATCTATCCTCATATAAGGAAATCCAAACAATTGTGATTATTCAAATTTACATACCAACCATTCAAGCTAGTGATACAGAAATTGAAAATTTCTACCTATGTACCTATGTCTCCATTCTGTAATTTATCAAACATGGGAATACTGCATAGTTTAAAATCATGAAAGGTGTTAGTCAGGTTTATACTGTCTTACCATACTTACTCAATCTGTATGATTAGCTCGATTATATGAAGAATGTGACACCAGAATTGGAGGAAGGCATATTAACAAACTGCAATATGCGGATGTCACAACCTTGCTTGCTGAAAATGAAGAGAAATGGAAGCACTTGCTGATGAAGGTCAAGGATTGCAGCCTTCAGTATGGGTTACTACTCTATAAGGTAAACCAAAATACAACTGGACCAGTAGGTAACAGCATGATAAATGGAGAAAAGTTTGAAGTTGTCAAGGATTTTGTCTTGATTGGATCCACAATCAATGCTCATGGATGCAGCAGTCAAAGAGATCAGAAGACATGTATTTGGGTAACTGAATATTTTGAGTACCAAGTTGCACCTGACCATGCCGTGGCATTTTTTTTTCTTTTTTTAAATTTTATTAGGGACTCATACAACTCTTATAACCATCCATACATATACATACATCAATTGTATAAAGCACATCCATACATTCCCTGCCCCAATCATTCTCAAGGCATTTGCTCTCCACTTAAGCCCCTTGCATCAGGTCCTCTTTTTTTCCCCCCTCCCTCCCCTTTCTCCCCTGCCTCATGTGCCCTTGCTAATTTATACATCGTTATTTTGTCATATCTTACCCTATCAGGAGTCTCCCTTCCCCCCTTCTCTGCTGTCCCTCTCCCAGGGAAGAGGTCACATGTGGATCATTGCAATCAGTTCCCCCTTTCCAACCCACTCACCCTCCACTCTCCCAGCATCGTCCCTCACACCCTTGGTCCTGAAGGTATCATCCACCCTGGATTCCCTGTGCCTCCAGCCCTCATATGTAGCAGTGTACAGCCTCTGTCCTATCCAGGCCTGCAAGGTAGAATTCAGATCATGGTAGTTGGGGTGAGGAAGCATCCAGGATCTGGGGGAAAGCTGTGTTCTTCATCGGTACTACCTCACACCCTAATTAAACCATCTCCTCGCCTAAATGCCTCTATGAGGGGATTTCCATTGGCCGACACTTGGGCCTTGGGTCTCCACTCTGCACTTCCCCCTTCATTTAATATGGCATATATATACATATATACACATATATATATACATATATACACATACATACACACACTTACATCTTTTTTTTTTGCTTTTTTAAAAAAATTTTTTTATTTTAACAATTTATTGGGGCTGATACAATTCTTTTCACAGTTCATACATATACATACATCAATTGTATAAAGCACATCTGTACAGTCTTTGCCCTAATCATTTTTTTCTCTTTTCTTCTTTTACATTTTATTAGGGACTCAAGCAACTCTTACCACAATCCATACATATACATACATCAATTGTATAAAGCACATCCATACATTCCCTGCCCCAATCATTCTCAAGGCATTTGCTCTCCACTTAAGCCCCTTGCATCAGGTCCTCTTCTTTCCACCCCCCTCCTTCCCCATTCCCCCTCCCTCGTATGCCCTTGGTAATTTATACCTCGTTATTTTGTCATATCTTGCCCTATCCAGAGTCTCCCTTCCCCCCTTCTCTGCTGTCCCTCTCCCAGGGAAGAGGTCACATGTGGATCCTTGTAATCAGTTCCCCCTTTCCAACCCACTCACCCTCCACTCTCCCAGCATCGTCCCTCACACCCTTGGTCCTGAAGGTATCATCCACCCTGGATTCCCTGTACCTCCAACCCTCATATGTACCCGTGTACAGCCTCTGTCCTATCCAGCCCTGCAAGGTAGAATTCGGATCATGGTAGTTGGGGGGAGGAAGCATCCAGGATCTGGGGGAAAGTTGTGTTCTTCATCGATACTACCTCACACCCTAATTAACCCATCTCCTCTCCTAAACCCCTCTATGAGGGGATCTCCATTGGTCGACACTTGGGCCTTGGGTCTCCACTCTGCACTTCCCCCTTCATTTATTATGATATATATATATATACATATATACATACATATATACATATACACATATATACACATACATACACACACTTATATCTTTTTTTTTTTTTTGCATGATGCCTTATACCTGGTCCCTTGGGCACCTCGGGATCGCACTGGCCGATGTGCTTCTTCCATGTGGGCTTATTTGCTTCTGAGCTAGATGGCCGCTTGTTCACCTTCAAGCCTTTAAGACCCCAGACACTATCTCTTTTGATAGCCGGGCACCATCAGCTTTCTTCACCACATTTACTTGTTCACCCACTTTGGCTCCAGCCGTTGTGTTGGGAGAGTGAGCATCATAGAGTTCCAATTTAATAAAAGAAGGTATTCATACATTGAGGGAGTGTTTGAGTAGAGGCCCAAGGTCCTTCCGCCACCTTAATACTTGACCTATAAATATAGACACATAGATCTATTTCCCCATCCGCCTATATATATTTGCATGTACCTGTCTTTGTCTAGACCTCCATGAATGCCCTTTGACTCCTAGCTCTTTCCTCCATCTCCCTTGACCTTCCTCCTGCCCTACTACCATGCTTCATCGCCACCTGGGCTAGAGTATACCTCTTCTCTAATCAACCTTACCCTTGATCATTTCCCACCAGGCCTGCCACTCCCCCTTCTCTACCATTTGGGGTCCCATGTTTTTCCCTTGTCCCTGGGTTTGTTAACACCACTTCCTTATACCCCTCTACCCCCCCACCCCAAGTCCCCCCGGAACTGTCGGTCCCGTTGTTTTTCCTCCAGATAGTTCATCCAGCCTGTCCTATTCAGACAGACCTGTGGAGACACTAACATGCACGAAAACAAGACAGAGGAAAACAAAGCAACAATATACAACCAGGCAACAAAAACAAACCACTGACAAAGAACAGAACAAAACAGTTCACAAGAGAAAAGCTTGTAGTTAGTTCAGGGATCGTTTGCTGGCCCTTAGGAGCGTTTTCCAGTCCAGTCTTTTGGGGGCCATGGCATTTTTAATCATCTCATTCACATGTAAAAATTGGACATTGATTAAGGAAGATCAATGTAGAATCGATGTATTTGAATTATGGTGCTTGTGAAAAATATTGGAAGTAATTGGACTGCCAAAAAACAACAACAAATCTGTCTTGGAAGAAGTACAACCGGAATGCTCCTTAGATACAAGGATGGCAAGATGTTGGACATTGGACAGGTTTTCAGGAGAGACCAGTCCCTGAAAGAATGCTTGTTACAGAAAAGGCACAGCAAAAAAGATGGATTGACATGACTGAAATCATAGGCTCAAAGAGAAAACGTGTGTAAGGATGACACAAGAAACAAGCACTGTTTCCTTATGTTGTCGATAGGGTCACCGAGTCTGAACTGACTGGGTGGCACCTAACAAAACAAGATTGAATATATGCCATCAGTTATATCTATTTTTTATGTTCAAATAAATCTTTATTTTTTTAAATCATTTTATTGGGGGCTCATACAACTCTTATCACAATCCATAGCACATCAATTGTGTCAAGCACATTTGTACATTCGTTGCCCACATCATTCTCAAAACATTTGCTCTCCACTTAAGCCCTTGGCATCAGCTCCTCATTCCCCCCCCCACCCGTCGCTGCCCTCTCTCTCATTAACCCTTGGCAATGTATTATTTTGTAATATCTTGCACTGTCCAACATCGCCCTCCACCAACTTTTCTGTTGTCCATTCCCCAGGGAGGAGGTTATATGTACATCCTTGTAATCGGTTTCCCCTCCACCCCCCCTACTTCCACCCTCCTGGTATCCCCACTCTCACCACTGGTCCTGAAGGGATCATCTGTCCTGGATTCCCTGTTTTTCCAGTTCCTATCTGTACCAGTGTACATCCTCTCATCTAGCCAGATTTGTAAATTAGAATTGGGATCATGATAGTGGTGGGGAAGGAAGCATTAAAGAACTAGAAGAAAGTTGTAAGTTTCATTGTTGCTACAATGCATCCTGATTGGCTGTCTCGCCCCACCCCCCAACCCTTCTGTAAGGGGATGTCCAGTTGTCTACAGATGAGTCTCTCTTGGTTCCCTAATCTGCACCCCCCTCGTTCACAATGATAATATTTTTTGTTCTTTGATGGCTCCTACCTCATCCCTTTGACACCTCATAATCCCACAGGCTGGTGTGCTTCTTCCATGTGGGCTTTGTTGCTCCTCAGCTAGATGGTCGCTTGTTTACCTTGAGTCTTTAAGACCTTAGACACTATATCTTTTGCCACCATTAGTTTTCTTCACCACATTTGCTTATGCACTCATTTGTCTTCATCGATTGTGTTGGGAAGGTGAGCATCATGGAATGCCAGTTTAATAGAACACAGTGTTGCATTGAGGCAGTACTTGAATGGAGGCCCAATGTCTATCTACTACCTTAATACTAAACTTTGAGGGCCCACCAGTCCCTTCAAACCTTGTGGATCTGTGCCTACTTATCTTTATGATGCGCCTCCTGCGACCCAGCAGTGTTGAATTTCCCTCTTAGTAGCTCTCCTGGGTTGATTTCTGTGGAGTCCCTCTGGTATGTGTTACTCAGTCACCATCTTCCCTCCAAGATAGTTTTTTTAAAAAACATTTTATTAGGGGCTCATACATCCAAGATAGTTTTTATTGATTGTGTTATTAAACTTTTTTTGGTCTTCATTGCCTTTTTTCTTGACATTTTTTTTTCTTTGAGAGTGGTGTATTGAAGTCTTCTGTTCTTACTGTCGATGTGTCTTGGTCCTTTTTCAATTCTATGAGGATCTGATGTATTTCAAAGGTATTTCATTGAGTGCATAGATGACTATTATAGTTATGGTTTTCTGAGCTATTTTTCCCTTTATCATTATGTAGTATTCAATCTTTTCTCGTTATGTTGTTTACCTTGAAGTTTATCTTCTTGGAGATTAATATTGTTACCCCTGCTGAGTTTTGTTGCTGTTTGCTGGGTATGCTTTTGTTCCACCTCTGATTTTTAATGTCTTCAAGTCTCTGTTTGTGAGGTGTTTTTCTTGTAGGCAGCATATTGATGGGGCTTGCTTTCTTATCCATTCAGCTTCTCTCTGTCTCTGTACTGGTGTATTTAGTACATTAACATTCAGTGAAATTATTGACATGTATGTGTATTTGTTTCCACCATTTTGGTTTATATATGCGTGTGTTGTGTGTTTGGATGTGTATTGTGTTCAGTTTCTTTGTTCTTCCTGTGTCGTTCCCTTGCTCTGGGTGTTGTTCTGTGTGTGCTGGTTTTTGTGAGGAATTGTCTTGAATGTTGGTTTCAGGTTTGTGTGTTGTTGCTGTTGGTTTTTTTGGCCACAGTACTTCATTGAGTATTTTTTGTAATGGTGGTCTTGCTTTTGGCTTTTCTTGTCTTGAAATAATTGTATTATACCACCATATTTAGTTGCTGAACCTTTGTGTGTAATTGATCTTTTTCTCTAGGTGCTTTTAGATTGTTTGTTGTTTCCGTTCTGATGTTCGACATCTTGAATACAATATGCCGTGGAGTTTGCCTTTTAGAATCTCTCCTGGCTGGGGTTCTTTTGGCTTCCTAAACAATCGTCATTTTCTCTTTTAGACATTGAGCAAAGTTCTTTGGCTGGCGCTCTTGGACTATTCTCTGTGTGGATGTAACTTTGTTTGTTTCTTCCTCTTTTGGAATTCCTACAAGATGCAGGTTGTTCCTCTTAATGGTGTCCCACATTATTATCAAGCTTTTCTCAGTCTCTTTTGCATTTTTTGGTTATTTGTCCTTCCTTTAGATTGGAATCTATAGATTTGTCTTTCAGTTCACTAATTTGGGTTTCTATCTCTTCAATTCTCTATCTCTATTTTTTTTACAGCCTCCCGCTTTTCCTTTATAGCAGGGGTGTCAAACTGGCCCTGTCGGCCGCATGTAGCCCCTGAGGAGCTTTTTTTGTGGCCTGCGATGCTCTGAAATAAAATGAAAATAGAAAAAATTGTTATGAAGAAAATAGCACTTAGGGGAGATCGAGGCAATACCGTACACACAATTCCCTCGTTAACCCTTTATCTGAAGATGAGTATACATGTGGCCCAGTGCTTTCTGGGGGGCCTGTGGATGTGTATAAATGCACTGACCTAGTTCCAGTGATGATTGGAAGCGATCTGTCTGCCACTCTCAGTGTCACATAATGTAAAGAGATCCCAATAGTGAAAAGGTGAAAAATAGCACTCTGGGTTGTGCTGTTATGATCATACCTAGCAGCAGTGCTAGTGAACATTTTTAGAGGGAAGCCATTACAATTGTGCATCACGTTTGTCAGCTGCCCAAATCTTGGTGTTTTTTATTAGTTACCTTGTTATATTTTCCGGTCACAACATAAGACGTAGTGAAAACTAGTAGAAGGAAAGCACTGTCAAGTTAAGGGTAAAACAATAATTTTACTTTTATAAATACATTAAATAAAATAAATATTTAAATAAAAGCTATTATAGTATTTTAATTATCCTATCCATATTCCTGAATCCTCACTTCAAAATAGAAATTGAACAAAATTTGTAAATGTGATGTGGCCCATGTGAATCTTGCCTGTTGCACCAAATGGCCCGCTTTTTAATTGAGTTTGACACCCCTGCTTTGTAATTCTGCTATTTATTGTAGTGTTTGATTTTTGTGTTTCTGTTTGTTTCTCTAATGAGGTTATAGCTTTTCTATTGTTTTATTTTTCCTTTCAGATTTCTTTCAGCTGTTGCATGAGCACAAACATCATTCTTTACATTCTTTTTCTGGGAAATCCATAACTTGTACAGTTTCAGGTATTACATTTAAGTCTGATTGCTATTTGGTTATTTGTTTATGTTTCTCTTGTTTTGTGTGTGTGTGTGTGTGTGTGTGACTAATATCTTCTGTTGTTTCCTTGTCATCTTGGAGTCTATTGGGAGTGTTATGTAGGCAATGTTATTTGGAACTGGTTAACTCTATTAGGTGGTGCAGTAGAGGGCTAATGGATAGTTTGTATTAAGTGTCTGAGGGAGGTTGCTAATTTATGTGTTAAGGGAGTCATATGAAATTTGGGGAGGAAATGTTATGAGTGTTGGGAGAGTGAAGGAAGCAGTAGGTTAAAAAAGAGGGTGGAGGATCAGGTAGTGTTATATAGTAGGTTAAAGGAAGGGGTATTTGGCCCTGAAATGCCTCATTTGCAACGATGGATCAATGGGTACTAGTATTTGAGAGCAAAAACAATTTTTAAATATTGTGATAGTAGTATTAGTCTTTGGTTTTATGAGTCTGAAAATGTAAGAAAAATTTTGATGATCAGTACAGTGAAACTAAAAGACAGGTTAATGATGTTATGAAGTAAAACTTTGGATATTTAGACTGAAGAAAGGAAAATGAAAGAAAAGGGGTAAGAGATGAAAGTTTTAATAATAGTAATAGGAAAAATCATACTAGCATAAGATGCAGGAGAGCTGTTAATGTATGTTTGTCCGGGACACTAAGCTTCACACAGAGCTTAGTCTCTGTTGTGGGTGCGAACTAGTAGGTAGATGGGGTGTTAGGGGTCTAGGAAATAAACCAATGAGATCGGAAGGAAAAAACGTAAAGTAACATATCATACAAATGATATATATAAACTCCCTTATATAAATTCCTTGCCTGGGCTTGTAAAACCTGTTCTGCCTGCCAAACCTGCTCCAGCTTCTTGTTTTGTGATGCAAATACTTAGTCAATGAGTCAGGTGTATGCAATCCAGGTATGTGTAACAAGTAATATGAAAATAAATCCTCAGAGTGGCCCAATTATTTAAGGTACCAGGCCTTTAGGGTGTCTTCCGATCAGGGGTTGTGCTGAGTGGTACCTCAGGAGGGGGCTGGAGCTCTTGGTGTTAATCACTTAACACCTGCTTTCAGCTGCCCTGTTCTCAGCCCTGTGAGGCTCAGTAAGCTGTGAAGTACCCACTACTAGGAGTGAGTCCTAGATGGGGGATCTCCACTGGCAGTCTTCTGGTCTTGGCAGGAAGCCAAAGAAATTTATATTTTTATTTTCCCTGGTCCCAGTCTGGTCACTTCGAATTATGATCCTTTTACTCCATCACACCCCACTGGCACGTACCCCCCACCCCCTCAGCTAGCTTCCCAATTCAAAGACCCGGGAATCTCCCCTCAGGCGGCCGAGGAGATGCCCTAAGCGGTTCTAATTGGCTGGTGTTTCTGCTCTCTCGTTGTAGTCTATTTGTGTCTACCTATCTTTATGGTGACAATCCTGTGGTCTGGAAGTGCTATCCCTTTCAGTAACTCTTTTGCGCTGTTCTCTGCAGTGTGTGCTGCTTGGTCATCCTCCTCCTCCCAGCTGCCCCTCAATCCCCTCTCAAGTGCTGCTTATCTCCTCTTGCTGCTCTCATTGTCTTTCTTATTTGAAAGTTCATATCCCCTAGGAGGAGTCATCAGGCTGTAACCTGTTTGATAGGTGGGACTAGTGCTACAGTTTCCCACAGGGTCACGTTGACATAACATCTAACTGCCACAACAGCTAAAGGCAAACTGCTTGTGCTGCTCCTTTAAAACTGGAATTGAGAAAAACACATTTGCCCAATTAGTAGCTGCTATCAGATACTAGAAGAGATATTAATCTACTCAAGCAATAAAACCATTTCTGGGACAGTAGCTGCAATTGGAGTCACCACCTGGATAAGTTTCCAGGCACCCCCTGCCATTCTCAAAGATCCATCTGTTTTTTGCACTGACCAAATTGACAAGGACAGAAGAGGCATTTTCTGCCTGCAATATGGGAATTAACAGAAGACCTTGTGAGAACAGGTTAGTAAGCAGGTCAACCTTGAAGCTAGGCCCTAATGAATGTCCTCACACAGCAGTGCTGTTGGAGATAAATCTGACAGCACACTGATCCAGAGACAAAAGCTGAGATTGTAATTTAAAGAGCCTCAAGGGTGGTCTAAATAACTAATTAGAAAGCTAATTGTACATCTGTGGAGTGGCAAACTCCTCCCCTTTAAAACTGTCTTTTAGAAACTAGGAGTCTTCCCCTAGACAATGAATGACCCTTCTTAATTTGTGAAAGGGGCCCCCACTACATTCCGGGAGCAAAGCATATTTTATCTATGCTTAAGGTATCCTTTTCACCATGCCAGAAGGACTCACATACTTTCTTTGGAAATGATTCTATCTATGCTCTAATAAAATTGTTGCCCAGCCTGTGTGATCACAAGGTGTAGATGGGATCAGAAAGTGTTAGGGAGCTAGAGGCAGAAACCTCTACCTCTACCTGCCAAGGCCTCCCTCCACCCTTACAGACTGTGGGAAGCTGCTCCAGGCTGGATGGCATGAATAAATTCAGGCAGTTGAGATGAAGCCAGTACTCTTGGGAGGACCTCAATCTAGGCCAGGTGAGCTTAATTGAGTCAATGGAGTCAACCAGTACTGTCAACCACGCCTCCCAGTGGAGGGCCCTGAAAAGTCAGAATTGCAAGGAGATGACAAGCAATTCTCCAGGTCTCCAGACCCCATATGCTAATTGCCATACATTCCTCACTACCCCTGTAAAAACCCTCACCCCCAGCTGCTGAATGGGACTTCCCTGACCTGTCCGCCTAGGTCACGAAACCTCGGCAGGGAGCCGCAGGAGCCGCCCTACTGCCCCACCTAATAAAGCTATTTCTGTTTCTGCTTTCCTTGTCCTGTCAGTTATGTCTGTCTTCCTCCCTGTACCTCAGTTTCACCTTTACACTTCTATCCTTTATAAAAATTCACTTGGATCACAAACCAGGCTTCGGTGTGAATTCATTCTCATGGGAAGCCAATGACCCAGGTATTTCCACCTGAGGAATCTAACAGTATCAGACATCAGGAGACCCCAAACCATCATATGATGTGAATGAAGGGAGTCGGATGGAGACTCAAAGCCCATCTGTAGACAATTGGACATCCCTCACAGGAGGGACAAGTCAGCCAGAGTGCAGTACAGCACCAACGAGACACACATTTCTTTAGTTCTTTAGTGCTTCCCGCACCCTACCCCACCCACCTATCATGACCCCACTTCTACTTTACAAATCCCAGTTCTAGCTTACAAATCTAGCTAGACCAGATGGTACAGATAAGAGCTCTTGTCACACGGGATCCAGGACAGATAAACACATCAGGAACAGTAATGGGAGTAGCAATACTATCAGCGTAGGCCACTTAGGGGGAATGTAGGGGGAGAAGGGGGAGAAACAGAGAATTGATTACAATGATGATGTAGACATAACCCCCACACCCTGAGGGGGACAAACAACAGCAATGTGGGTGAAGGGAGACAGAAGATGGTGTAAGATAGGAAAACGATAATAATTTATCAAGGGTCTTGAGGGTGGGAGGGTGGGTGAGGGAGGGAAAAAAGGAGCTGATATCAAGGGCTCAAGTAGAAAGAAAATGTTTTGAAAATGATGATGGCAACATATGTACAAATATGCTTGACTCCACTGATGTATGGATTGTTATAAAAGAGATGTAAGAGCCCCTAATAAAGTGATTAAAAAACCCCACACTAAAAACTGGCTTAACCGCTGCTGGTGCTTGTGTGTGTGTAAGCACAGCTTATACCTGGACCCTTACAAACCACATAGGTCTAGAGTTTGCTAGTCCCCCCATAGACAACAGCTCAGTTCGGAAGTAATGGTCTCCAGCCCTATATTCTTCAATTCCTTGATGGTGCAATCTTTGCACCCTGATCTTTGCAATCCCTCCAGGAAAACATAATTGCGTTGGCTTTACCATTTTCCTAAGTAGAGGTAGCTTTACTAGCTTCCACTCCTGCCCCTGCCATAGTAGTCCATGTTCTAGAGTCAGGTAGCCATATGGGGTACTGGCAGTCAGTGAGTCTGTCTATTCCATTTATGTGTTCTAGAACAGGGAAATTACTATAGGATAGGTTTGGGCTCATACTGGATCCCCTGTGAGATCAACCTGAGCTAAGACTCCATTATAACTTGACCTTTATATGCTCCTAGTCTGATTGTGGGACCTTAAAATTTAGGGTCACTTAGATTAATGTCAGTTTGGAGCCAATGTCCAGTAACCATCCCCAACGTCTGATTATTTCCTTTCTCCAATGAATTGTCACTTATAAAAGGCGCAGTTTCCACTGGGCAGGCCTGGGAGAAAGGCTAACTATGCATTTTTTTTATTAGTGTAGTGGGTGCCTTCCTCAAAGGGACCTGGCTTCCCCGTAAATGAAGGGTTTGTGAACTGGCTCAATTTTTGGGAATTGATCGAGCATTTGCGACTCTATATCTGGCTATTTGAATTAGACTGCTATTCAACTGGCCTAGAATTTTTCAACTTGTACAGATCAATGATAGATTTGGTAGGTTTCTCATTTATTTCACTCCTAGGGACACTCTGCTTAGGTATCCAATGCCATACAAATCAGGCTATTCTGTTACTACTTTGACTCTGCTAACCATTTGGCAACCACACCCACCTTGTCTCTGTTAAATGCTACTGCTTACCGCCTACTACCATGGGACCCAATCAGCCATGTTATGTGCAAACGTCTTAATTAGGGTATTTTCCACTGTCAAAACTGGCTCAAAATAAAATATCAATCACAGCAGTCTTTAGAGATACTTATGATCCCTTCAGAAATTTGTTTCCCACTGAGAGAAAAGGTGTGTCCTCAGTGCATTCCATTTGTGAGTCTATGGGTCTGCCCTGAAACACGCCCATTCCCTTAATCCTCTAAAGTATACCAAGCTAGGTCTGGTACTTCAACTTAACTTGCTCTAAGCCACTGCAGAAGCTTTGCTTCAGTAAACCAAACAGATAAACTATTAGATTCTGTCCTAACGTCTGGTGCTGAAACACTGACTGAAGGATCAGTGCTTAGTTGGTCCACGTCAACACATTCAGACTGATGCAACCGTTCGCTCCTTGCATCATCATCTCACTCCCGCACACATTCCTCGGGTCTCTGCCTGTACATACTAGAAAATGCTAGCAGTCCTTTAAGAGGATAGCACAGCTCTTTCTGGATCAATATTTGGAGGTCACCTTTGGGATTACTGAGACAAGTTTAGAGGCAGTGTCGAAGCAGGCATGAGTGTCGAAGGTGTTTCCCAGCAAGTGTCAGCATTATCTTGCAAGGCATCTGCTGCAGGGAATGCTCCAGATACAACTCGAGGTTCCCTATCAGCAGGGAAAGTTGGGCTAAGCTCAAGTGCAGGTGGAGGGGACAATGGCTTTACTAATGATGGATTAAACTCTTCAGATGTGAGTGGTAGTGTTGTTGGCTGAAGTAACTCAATGGCATGTCAAGGATCCATGTTCTGATATTTCTGAGAATAATCTTTCCATGTGTCCCTATGATGGTTCGATTTTATATCAGTTTGATGCATCTCTGTGAAAGTATGGGTAGAGTTCAATCTCAATAAGGCCCTCTCCTTGGAGGAGGTGCCCAATTTAGAGAGATTCTATGGACAACTTTCCTTCCCTCTCCCTCCATCCTGCTTACCTTGATTCTGCATCTCTAGGATTCATGGCCGAGCCGGCCTGCTGATCATAGGAGCTGCAGTGCCCTGCCCTCTTCCTGCTGACCTTACATCCAGATGCTCTTGCCCCTACTGGCCTGTGATTTTCCCGATTCCTGCTTTGCCTTTGCTTCATTGGCTGGAAGCTGGGTGAGTCTAAAGGGGACTTCATCTAGCATCTGACCCATGGACTTGAGTTGAACTGGGCTGGGCTTCCTGATGTAAATTTATTTTTGCTATAAAGTTATTTGAGTGTAGTTTGATTTATTTCTCTAGAAAACTCAGCATAGCACAGTCCTCTCCACCGTAACTTTCAGGTTCCCATTTAGTCCCAATCCATGCTCTCCTATTAACATCAGAAATCATTCTAAGTAGAGGGTTCAGTTAGTGTTGTAATTCAGCCACTCTTTTTTTTTTTTTAGATTTAGTACTTTTTAAAAAAACATTTTATTAGGGGTTCATACAACTCTTATCACAACCCATACATATACATACATCAATTGTATAAAGCACATCTATACATTATTTGCCCTAATCATTTTCAAAGCATTTGCTCTCCACTTAAGCCCTCTGCATCAGGTCCTCTTTTTTTTCCCCCTCCATCCCCGCTCCTCCCTCCCTCATGAGCCCTTGATAATTTATAGATTGTTATTTTGTCATATCTTGCCCTATCCAGAGTCTACCGCCCCGCCCCCTTCTCTGCCGTCCATCTCCCAGGGAGGAGGTCACATGTGGATCCTTGTAATCAGTTCCCCCTTTCCAACCCACTCACCCTCCACTCTCCCAGCATCGGCCCTCACACCCCTAGTCCTGAAGGTATCATCCACCCTGGATTCCCTGTGCCTCCAGCTCCCATATGCACCAGTGTACAACCTCTGCCCTATCCAGTCCTGCAAGGTAGAATTCGGATCATGGTAGGTGGCGGGAGGAAGCATCCAGGATCTGGGGGAAAGCTGTGTTCTTCATCGGTACTACATCGCACCCTGACTGACCCATCTCCTCTCCTAAACCCCTCTATGAGGGGATCTCCAGTGGCCGACAAATGGGCTTTGGGTCTCCACTCTGCACTTCCCCCTTCATTCACTATGGTGTGTGTGTGTGTGTGTGTGTGTGTGTGTGTGTGTGTGTATATATATATATATATATATATATATATATATATATATATATATATATATATATTGCATGATGCCTTATACCTGGTCCCTTTGGCACCTCGTGATTGCACAGGCTGGTGTGCTTCTTCCATGTGGCCTTTATTGCTTCTGAGCTAGATGGCCGCTTGTTCACCTTCAAGCCTTTAAGACCCCAGACACTATCTCTTTCGATAATCGGGCACCATCAGCTTTCTTCGCCACATTTGCTTATGCACCTGTTTGTCTTCGGTGATTGTATCATGGAGGTGTGCAGCCAATGAATTGAGTTTTTGTTCTTTGATATCTGTTCCCTTCGGGACCATGCAATCACACAGGCTGGTGTGTTCTTCCATGTGGGCTTTGTTGCTTCTGAGCTAGATGGCCGCTTGTATATCTTCAAGCCTTTAAGACCCCAGACACTATCTCTTTTGATAGCCGGGCACCATCAGCTTTCTTCACATTTACTTGTTCACCCGCTTTGGCTTCAGCAGTTGTGTCGGGAGGGTGAGCATCACAGAGTGCCAATTTAATAAAAGAAAGTATTCATACATTGAGGGAGTGCTACTATCTACTTTTTTGGGACACTTCGCTGTAGTACCTTTATCTTCAGTGATCATTTCATGAAGGTGAGTACTGAGCAGGGCCATGATAATTCTTTTTAAGTGTGAGCCCCCAAACCATTCCTGAATCTATGCTTTTTAAAAAATTTGCTAACTTAGGAGTTAACACAAATGTCATATTATTCCATAGTTCAATCACATCAAACAGAATTGTAAAATTGCTGCCACAATCAGTCTCCACACATACATTTCCCTCCTAGACTACTTGACATCATCTCCCTCTTACTTCCCCCGACCCTCTTTATCCTCGCCCCCCCAAACTATTGTTATATTTTCTTTCTCAAAGTCTCTGGGTCTCATTTACTAAAGAGCAGAAACAAATAACAGCTTCAAGAAAGTGACCCCCATGGTGCTGCACCCCTGAGACACACCTTAATATACCCAAGCACATGCAACACACAGTAGAGGGGCTGTCACAAGATTTCCAGAATAATAGATATCTTAACCCAGCATAAAGGGGGTTGATGTAACATGACCTTATTTGTCCACCAACCATCAGTACACCACTCTTGGTACAGCTGTTTTCTGCTTCCTCAGGCACCATGTATTTCCCGCTTAAGTCCTCATGTTACAAGTGTGTCTGAGGTAGAGTCTAGTTCACCCAGTGGGATTCCCATATGGGGCTCACTGATGTAGCCTCTGGAACATGCATGCACCCCAAAGATCCAGGATTTGTTGTCCCAGCATTTTATGGCACCTGGTCTGCTTTCCTGGGATACCCCCCCCCCAGATGCCCTACACAAGTTCTGCCCACCCATTGCATGCCACTGAAGACACCTCCCATTTATTGTTGCCAAGAGCATCCTCAGTCTTTTGTCCCCAACCTGGAGGTTAGCTCTCCCTCCCCTCCCTTCAACAGGCATGCACCTATGTACCCCCAAATTTGACCATTCCCTTTCATCTCCTGTGCGGCACCTCTCATCAGTAAACCCCATTCCTCCGACGGGGCTACCTCCCTCTCTGGGAGACCTCACCACAGATCTAAATGGCTACTATTCAGCGAACAGCCACTACCCCCTCGCACCCTCCATTTGATCCCAGCTGTCGTGAGGTGACCTCCGGCCAAGTGACCTACACTATACTCACCAGGAGCAGATGATGTGTAGGTCATTGGCACTGGTCCAGCTCGTTAGCGGCCTGTCTGACCCCAGCCAGACGACTGCATGGCCTGCACACTTGAGCTTGCGCCCCTTCTGCTGCTTGTTCCTGCTGCTCTGGACTCACACAGTGCTTGTCCTTTCGTGCTTCACTCGCTTCCCTCAGCATGTCTTCCAGAGCCCTCCACGACGTGAGGGGTCTCATTGCTGTTCTTCAGGCATGTGCAGTACTCATCATGTTTATGTACCAGAGGTTTTTTATCCATTGTTGGGAATGGAGGCCGCTTCTAGCAATTGTGAGCTGTGCTGTGATGAACATGGGGGAGCAAATGTCTGCTTATGATGTTTTTTATTTCTTTGTGGTATATGTTCAGTAATGGTATTGCTGGATCATATGGTAGTTCAGTTGCCATCTGTTCTAGGTATCGCCATACTGCCTTCCTGAGTGTCTGTACATATTTACAAGTCCACCAGCAGAGGATAAGAGTTCCTATCTCACCACACACTCTCCAACATTTGCTGTTCTCAGCTTTTTTACTTTAACTGGGCTACAGTTATGGGTGTTAGGTGGTATCTCATGGTTGCTTTCACTTGCATTTCCTGGATAGCTAATGACTGAGAGAACTTACTCATATGTTTATTAGTTATTCGCGTATCATCCTTTGTGAATCATCTGCTCCGGTCCTTTGCCCACTTTTTCATAGGGCTACTAGTTTGTTTTTCTTGCCACCTTGTAAATTCTGTAGATTTTAGTAATTAGTCCTTTGTTATGTCATTACTAAATATCTTTTCCCAGTCTATGGGTCTTTTTACTCTTTCAATGAAGTCTTTTAATGTATGCAAGTTTTTTATTTTTTAATATGTCCCACTATTTTGTTTTCTATGGATTGTGTCAGCTTTGTTATTTCTGATAGCCCATCTACTGCACTAGGGTTCCTAGTTTTGTCCCAGTTTTCTGATCCTGAGAGCTTTGGGTTTTACATTTAGGAATTTGATCCATCTTGAGTTTGTTTCTGTGCATGGGTGAGGCAGTCATCTTTTTTTTTGTTCTTCTGCAAGTGGATAGCCAGTATTTCCAATAGCATTTATTGAAGAGGTGTCTGCTTCCCATTTAATGTTTTTTAGGCCTTTGTCAACAATAAGTTCTCTGTCTGTGGAAGCTAGAGGGTAGACAGGTGTTATTTTTGTGAAGGGAAGACAATATAAAACAAGAGATTGGCAAAAAATATTGGAAATGAAAAGACAATGGTAGATTTAACGAGTTATTTAATGTAAAACTGATGTCTGCTCTATAAACCTTCACCTAAGTAACAATAGAAAATATTTTTAAAAACTTAAAAAAATTCTCTGTCTCTGAATTCTATTCTTTAATGACTATTTTAACACAGACACACACACGTTCTATTTTGTTGCCATTAGACTCACAGTTTAATGATAAAAATTACATTAAAACAGAACAGAAAAGTTGGTGAAGGGAGACGTCGGACAGTACAAAAAAAATAAAAGGAATTTTTTTAAATTTATTTTTTTAACAATTTATTGGGGCTGATACAATTCTTTTCACAGTTCATACATATACATACATCAATTGTATAAAGCACATCTGTACAGTCTTTGCCCTAATCATTTTTTTCTCTTTTCTTCTTTTACATTTTATTAGGGACTCAAACAACTCTTACCACAATCCATACATATACATACATCAATTGTATAAAGCACATCCATACATTCCCTGCCCCAATCATTCTCAAGGCATTTGCTCTCCACTTAAGCCCCTTGCATCAGGTCCTCTTTTGAAATTTTTGTTTTTTAAAAAAGTGACTTAAATAAGAAAAACTGTGCATGAGCAGCCAGTAGTAACTATTGGTCTCTCTGCACTCGGAGGAAACAAGAGTGAAGTCAAAAGACATGTTGAATACAATTATTACAATAGAATGATGAACAACCCAAACATTAGTCTCTATAATCTTGAGCTTGGAAAACCTAAATGGTGCCTGACTACCGCTACCTATTACTCTGAACACAATCACATTAGAAGGTCCTCAATGGAATGGGGGTAAAATGTGGAACAGAACTCATGATCATAAAACAGACTGGGTTTACTGGTTGAATGGAGTCTAGTAGCATACCCCAAGAATATAGCCAATGTCCTCTAGGCGTGGAACTGAAATGACCTTTTTTAAAACCATCAACAGCTTAAAACCCAAAGGGCAGCATTTACCCAATGACAAAGTCCAGAGGGTTACTAAAGACGGAGTGATGGTAAGAGAAAGCCCAGTGGGGAAGTAGGATGGCACATGGAAGGTATTGGAGTGGATGTGCAAAATCAATGTGTATGAATTTTTCGATGTAAAACTGATGAACTTCTCTGTAAACCTTCACTTAATTGGCAATAAGTATACTTCCCTTCCCCCACCCTAAGAGTTTCAGAGTCTCAAATGTTTTCGTGTGTTGTATCTTCATTTTCATTTGACTCTAAATATTCACTGGTTGTTTGTATAATGTTTTAATTTCCATATAATTGTGTATTTCAGTTTCATTGTGTTACCAAATTCTGTTTACATTCAATTGTGATCAAGAAATATACTTTGTCGCAGTCTGCTCCAGCAAGGGGACAGCATGCCACCAGCTGTTGTCAGTTGTCCAGTTCCCTCTGTGTCCCATTAGCTTCCCCCAGGGACGTCATCCTCCGAGCCTGGCGTGCCAGCGTGGGGTCTAGTCCCGCTCTCTTTCTCTTCCTCTCTCCTGGCCTGCCTCTGTGTGGGTGTGGCATGCTGGCTCCTCTCCCTAGCCTGTAGCTCTCTCTCTTCATGCATCCTTCCATGTGACCATGCTGTCCTCATGGTTTGGTGCTTCATAGTAGGGTCTACATGCACTCCAGGCTGGGAGAGGCAGCTCCTGGACAGTCTTGAAGGCCAGCGAAGAGACCCAGGATTTTTGTATAGTTCTTTTCTCTTTTTAAAAAAGTTTTCTTATTGATTTACTATTTTTATTTTAAAAAATCATTTTGGGCTATGTCATAGTCGGTGTACCTACCTATATAGGATAGGTATGGGAGGCATGCTTGAGGTGAGAGCATTGGGACCAACGGTTCCAGGGAGACCTGGGAGGTCAGAGTGGTGGAGGAAGGGGGTGCTGAGCAGGCTGCGCCATGGACAGGGGAACAACTGGGGTGTCAGAGCCAGTAATGAGGATATAGGGATCCAAGGTGGGGGTGGTGGTAATGTTGGAGCAACAGCAGACTAGCTAAGGGGGTTACCAAGAGGCAGAAATAAGGGGAAAGTGGCAGTGGGACATGAGGAAGGTAAAAGGCAACAGAGGAAGGACCAAGGAAGCAAAGCAATGGATAGAGGTATAAACATAGTGGTGTGCATATGTAAATACATTAATCTACAAAAATAGAGGTATTGGCCCATGTACATATATTTATATGGCAATACCCTGAGGTAGGGGATGGACTTTGGGCATCCACTCATATCCTCCTTCCATTCAAGAACACTTTGTTCTATGGGGACCCAATGCCCATCTGTAGACAACTGGACATCCATTGCAGAGCGGTAGTGGGGAGATGAGTCACTCAGGCTTCAGTGTAGCAATAACAAAACTCACAACTTTCCTCTAGTTCTTAAACACTTCCTCCCCCCAACTATCATGATCCCACTTCTACCTTGCAAACCTGGTTAGACCAGAGGATGCACAGCGGTACAGTTGGGATTTGGAAACAGGGAATCTAGGACAGATGAACCCCCTCAGGACCAACAGTGAGAGTGGTGATACCGGGAGGGAAGGAGGGGTAGAAAGGGGAAACCAATCACGGGGATCTATATATAACCTCCTCTCTGGGGAATGGGCAACAGGAAAGTGGGTGAAGGGAGACGCCTGGCAGTGTAAGATAAGATAAAATAATAATTTATAAATTATCAAGGGTTCATGAGGGAGAGGGGAGCGGGGAGGGAGAGGGAGAGAAAAAAGGAAAATGAGGAGCTTATTCCAGGAACCAAAGCGGAATGCGAAGTTTGAGAATGATGAGGGCAATGAATGTATAAGTGTGCTTTACACAATTGATGTATGTGTGGATTGTGATAAGAATTGCATGAGCCCCAATACATAAATTTTTTAAAAAAGAGAAAGTTTTGTTCTAACCAGTCAGCAGCATGAGATGTTTACCCTCCTGACACAATCGCTGAAGACAAAATAGGTGCATAAACAAATGTGGTGAAGAGGGCAAATGGTGCCCGGTTATTAAAAGATATAGTGTCTGGGGTCTAAAAGGCTTGATGTCACACAAGCTGCCATTCAGCAGTGAAGCAACAAGTCCACATGGAAGAAGCACATCGCTGGTGCGATCATGAGGAGTCATAGGAACTGGGCATCAGCAGACACATAACAAATAAAAACGAGAGGGCTGGAGCAGAGATCCAAAGCTCATCTGTAGATAGTGGAACAATCTCCCCACAGAGGGACCACAGGGAAGGATGAGTCAACTTTCCTCTAGTTCTTAAATATTTCCTCCCCACCACTATCATGATCCCAATTCTATCTTAAAATCTGGCTAGACCAGAGGATGTACACGGGTACAGAAAGAAACACAGGGGATCCAGGACAGATGAACCCCTCAGGACTAGTGGTGAGAGTGGCGATAATTCAAGGGTGGAGGAAAGGTGGGATAGAATGGAGGAACCGATTACAAGGATCTACAATATAAGCCCCTCCCTGAGGAACAGGCAACAGAAAAGTGGGTGAAAGGAGATGTTGGACAGTGTAAGACATAACAAAATAATAGTAATTTATAAATTGTCAAGGGTTCATGAGGGAAGGTGGTGGGGAGGGAGGGGAAAAATGAGGAGCTGATACCAAGGCCTCAAGTAGAAAGAAAGTATTTTGAGAATGATGATGGAAATAAATGTACACATGTGCTTGACACAATGGGTGTAGATATGGATTGTGGTAAAATGATTAAAAAAGAGAGAAAGGAATATAGTCATTGTACAAAAAATAAGAAAAGAATATAAGCCAGGTGACATTCCACCATTTCCAGATCTAGCTCTTTCTTTTTTATTAAATCAGTTTTTGGGGGGCTCGTACAACTTAAAAAATAGTTTTATTGGGGGCTTGTATAACTCTTATCACAATCCATAAATATATCAATTTTCAAGCACATTTGTACATTTGTTCTCATCATTTTCCCTTTTGTGTTCAACTTTGAGTGACTTTCTAGTATCATTCCTTCACATTTCTCACGTTGGAGGACTGGCTTTAAGTTTTCTTGTATGGGAGTCTAATAGCTATGAACGCTCAGCTTTTATCTTGGAATACTTAACTTTTTTTTGAAGGACAATTTTTACAGTCCTTAATTTTTGAAGGACCGCTTTACAACTTGTACAGTGTGAGCATTTTTCATAAAACAAGTATGGATAGATATAATCATATTTATCATATGAGCAAGGGGAACACTGCGGAGCATGTTTGGGAACATGGAAGGGCTGAAAGAGACAGGTTTTGTGCTACATTTTATTCATTCCTAAACAGTGTTATATGAAAAAAAGAAACTTTTAATTAAAAATATCTTTTGAAAGAAGGGCTTGGCTCCCCTCCTTGACCCCAGTGAAAAAGCCTATCACTCATACCTGGCCTGCCCTCAAAAGATCAGGTGATATTTTTACATCATTTACCACAATTCATATGCATTCTGATTCAACCCAATAATTGCAGCAATACCGTCAATGTACCATTTGAGTTCAGTTCCCGATCTGCAGGGGAAGAGTGCAAATCTTGGAGGTCCTGCCTATCTCTGTTCGATCAGTAAACCTGGCATCCTTTAGGGTTATGTTCTTAACTTCTCCCCCACTCTAGACAGAACCTTCTGTTGTGATCCTTTTCATAACACTTGGTCATGGTAGCTGGGTGCCGAACAATGTTTTCAATTTCTAGGTTGTGAAGACTGACGTTTTCCTGGTCCTTCAGTCTGGGCACTTAATTCGGAGACCTGGGTTTGCTGACCTGGGTTTGACCAGAGCCTGAGCTGAATGTCTTTGGGTTGAGGCTCATAGCAGAGTTGTATGCCACTTCGGGTGTTTATTAGCATACCTGAAACTCTGTAATGTGTCCTGTTAAACACCTACCCTGAGCATTTCTCTTGGCACTATAACTTATTGAGTTATTAAATTCTTTCATCACGCATTTTGTCTGTGAGTTTCTGTGTAGCCGTTGCAATGGATACATGCAAAAGTAAAAGAGTGGACACTAATCAAGACTATATAATGCATATATAATAAATGTACAAAGAGACCAGGAGACTTACTTACCATCTTTGGGATAGTGCGTGCCTTTAGGACGAGTAAAAGGTTGCAATCAATAGAATACAACCTTCACCTCTATCTAAAATATTTTATATCTTTTAAAAAGAAAAATTTCAAAATATTATATTAAATGTATCTAGTTGATGGGTATATGGGTTTTCTCCTAAAACTGTATTTTCTAATTATTTGAGATATTTTATAATTGAAGAACAAAGGACAAAATTGAAGTTTTTTAATTGAAAAACTGCAAATACAGTGACTCATTTCACATTACAGTAGTACATTCAGATAAACAAATGACCATCAATTTTGGTATAAAACTATATTTTTATCTTTTTTAACATATAGTTCAATTCCCAGTGCAAAAACACTCCAATGAAAAAAAGATTAATGTACAATAAATACAAGCCTACAGATGTAACCACAGTACCAATATTTACATGTGGTAAAGTGGTTCCAAACGAACAAGAGTCCTCCCCTTTATTGTCTAGAGGACACTCTGCTTACAGAGGGAAGCCCTTCTGGAAAGTCTGCACTCAGCAGCCATTGGGAAGTGTAACAGAGGACAGAGCTGAATAACCAGACAGTAAAGCTCTTAGGTTCAGGGTAATGGTTTCATGGGACATACCATTATTTGGCTTATTAACATGTTTGGTGCTTCTGTTCTACCTCCTCCTTCAGTTGTCAGGCACAGTTGGTGTCGATTCATGTGGAACAACAGAATCGAATAGAGTAGGATTCTGGAATGCATGGCTAATTAGCTGCCTCCATAAACAATGCCCTCCTTTGTCACGAGTCCAAATGAACTGCATGGTGCCTGGCTACCACTGCTGAGCATTTTGATCAAAGAGTTCAGAGAAGGATCCTGAACAAAATGGGGCAAAAATACAGGCAAGAATAGAAAATTCTCATAATTCCCAACTTTCTGGAGCCATGGAGGGTGGCTGAACTCCTAAAACTATTGCCTTAAACCAGAAATGTACCATAATGTCTTCTTGAAACCAAGTAATAGTTTGGCTTAACTAGTAAAAAAAAAAGTCTGCTTTGAGCTTGATGATCTTTTAACAACTATGTATGTGGAATAAAATGGAAAGCAACTTGAAGTATTTGCCTGGGACTTTAAACAAAAAACAAAGCCAACCACACTGCCATGAAATCAATTCTGATTCACAATGACCTTACAGGACCGAGTAGACCTGCCCCTGTGCGTTTCTGAGACCGCAACTCTTCATGGGAGCAGACAGCCATGTCTTTCTCCCAAGTCTGTTGGATTTAAAGTGCTGCTTTTGTGGCTAGCAGCCCAGCGCTGTCATCACCATGCCACCTGGACTCCCCTGGAACTCTAAGGGGAGTGAATTTATGCTAACAGATGAGCAACAACTCAAAAAAGCTGAAAATGGCTACAGACCGGAGGAATATAATCCGTATCAGCAAACTGTATACATTAAAAACTGCTGAAGTGATGTATGTTTTGTTGTGTGTCTGCTTAAGAAAACATAAATGAAATTTAAAAGGAAAAATATGATAAAGCGGTCTAGAGCCCTACTTTACATTTTAATCTTTGAAGCCAAAGTCACTACGAATTGTAATTGACTCGATGGCAATGAGAGCTTAAGTCGAAAATGCAGTATTGGAACTGCATTATCTTAACCCACTTTCTCTGTCAGGCCTGACCAAGTGTTTCCATCATGTTTTCCCAGTGGTAAAATTGGGAGTTTTATAAAAATGTGCTCTTGTCCAACACGTGTATGTTCCCAGGATCTGGCACAGAGCAGATGCTGCTGGAACGAGCCAGACACCCCAGTCGCCCTGTTTCTGAGGACCATGGCCAATAAGCTGCAAGTGATTAAGGCATCACAGTGGCTCAGGTTTTAAGATTTTCTTTTCAGAATGAATTCCAAGAAAGCAAGCAGTCTTTACACACAGAGGGATGCCGGAGAAATCTTACTGATTAATTTGTTGAGAGCTCTGAGTTTTTCTTCCAAGATGAGGCTGTTTTTCTCAGCTCCTCTTTGTTTCTCTTCAGTAACCTGGAGGGCTTTTAGCAGGTGTGCGTTCTCCACATAAAGCTCCTTGAGCAGCAAATTGGACTTCACGCTGTTTTCAAACTAGAGAGGGAATAGAGCCACCCATTACTGTGAGTGCAGGGAAGGGGTACATGCTCCCGACCCTGTTCATTCCACGGTCGTTGAAATGATAACTTTAGGTTCTTAAGGATATAACAAAAATATTGCGTGTATGACACTTCTTGTTACCCTGAAGTGAGACCTCCAACTGAGGGTGTGATGAATTATGTACTGGAGAAAATTTAAGGGAAATTGTGGGAATTAGTTTTACCGGAAGACCCAAGAGTCACAAATCAACAGTTCTCAGAAAGGCTATTGTACGATACAATAATGAATTGCAAAGAATGACAACAATTTTTGGTTCTTTACTGCCCCTTGCCCTAGGAATCACTGTGGCCCTGACCCCCACTGCTGTTTCCTGGGTCTGAGCTTTCTGCCAAACCCATACGGTTTCACAGATGTGAATGACAGGAAACACTAGCAATGACCTCATTCAAAATACAAGGGCACAAGAATCCCAGCATGGGGTTCAGTCAACACCAAATTTCACTTGTAGAACATAGTCAGTAAGCGCCCACATGCCAGGTCTTGCTCTAGCACTAGCGAAGCAGTGGTGAACGTAGTCTCTGGGCTGTGCACCACATATGCTAATGAGAACCAAACTTAGTATGCCATATGGGGGAAGTGCTGAGAAAACCAAGCAAGGAGCAAGAGGGGGGCAGCTAGTTGGTTGAGGGAACTGTAACGACTAATGTAAACCTCAATTTGACTAGACTGTGATTCTCATCAGTCTGACAGGTGCTTTTTCATAATGGAATCAACTTTCATTTTTGTGATCTGATATGAACAGCCAATCAGTTGAAAGGGAAATTGCCTCGGGAGTGTGGCCAGCTTCCTTTATCGAAGTGGAAGTTGTGGCAAAGTTTGCTCTCTTTCTTGACCTGCACTCTAGTTGCCTGATCTGCAGTTCCTGTGTTATAAACCTGAAGAAGTCTCCATCCTAACCAGCAGGTCGTGGATTCACCAGTCCTACAACCCCACAAGTCATCAGAAATCCTTAGCTTCCACTGGACACAAACGGTAGGTTTGGGACTTGCCAACCTCTACAACTGCATAAACCCCTACCATGCAGCAAATCTCTTTATATGTATGTATGTGTGCATCTCACTGATGCACCCGTCTCGAGAACTCAGACTTAGCTATTTGGCACCAAGAGTGATTCTAGAAGAACAAAACTCAAAGAAGAAGTGGTAGTTACATCATTTCATGTCAACTTGAAGATATATGAAAGTGTAAGGGTAGAGTTTAGTCTGTCAATCAGGTCACACCCTGATGGTGACTCTCTGTGGGCGAGACTTTCTCATAAGCAGGGTCCTGGGCACCTCCCCCACTCTCTGTGCCTTCACTTTCCTGGCTGCTGCAAGCACTACGATACGGTCAGTTGGATCCACATAACTACACCCACTGGCCTGTGATTGTCCTGCATTCTGCATCATTGCATGTGACTTAATGAGTCTGAAGAGCGACTTATAGACTGAAGAGCTGGACTGGGATGGAATGTTTTATTGATCCATAATTACTTCTTGAGATAAAACTTTTTCTTATACATATATGAGTATCTCTGGATTTGTTTCTCTAGTCAACCCGGCCCAACACAGAATGCTTTCTTTCTTTTTTAGTTATATACTTTCCTTGGGAACTCTTACATCTCTTATCACAATCCACACAATCATCCATTGTGTCAAGCACATTTGTACATCTGTTGCCATCATCATTCTCAAACATTTGCTTTCTACTTGAGCCCTTGGCATCAGTTCCTTGTTTCCCCCCTCTCCCCAGTCCCCCTCTCTTATGAACCTTTGATAATTTATAAATTGTTATTTTGTCATGTCTTACACTGTCCGACATCTTCCTTCACCCACTTTTCTGTTGTCTGTCCCCCAGGGAGGGGGTTTTATGTAAATCCTTGTGACTGGTTCCCCCTTTCTATTCTACATTCCCTTGACACTCCCGGTATCACCACTCGTCCTGAGGAGTTCATCCATCCTGGATTCCCTGTGTTTCCATTTCCTATCTGTATCAGTCTACATCCTCTGGCCAGATTTGTAAGGTAGCATTGGGATCATGATGGCGGGGGAGGGAGAGGAAGCATTTAAGAACTAGAGGAAAGTTGTTTGTTTCATCATTGCTACACTGCACCCTGACTGGCTTGTCTCCTCCCCATGATCCTTCTGTGAGGGGATCTCCAGTTGCCTAAAGATGGGCTTTGTGTCCCTACTCTGCACTTCCCCTCATTCACCATGATAGGATTTTTTGTTCTTTGATGCCTGATATCTGATCCCTTCGACACCTCATGATCACACAGGTTGTTGTGCTTTCTCTATGTGGGTTTTGTTGCTTCTGAGCTAGATGGCCAATTGTTTACCTTCAAGCCTTTAAGACCCCAGATGCTATATCTTTTGATAGCTGGGCACCATCAGCTTTCTTCACCACATTTGCTTATGTACCCATTTGTCTTCAGCGATCATGTCAGGAAGGTGAGCTTCATGGAATACCAGCTTAATAGAACAAAGTGTTCTGACATTGAGGGAGTACTTGAGTGGAGGCCCAATGTCCATCTGCTACCTTAATACTAAATCTATAACTATATGCACATAGATCTATTTCCCCATCATCATATATAAATATATTTACATATGTACACACCTGTACTTAGACCTCTATAAATGCCCTTTGCCTTGTAGTTCTTTCCTCTATTTCCATTTACTTTTCTCTTGTCCCACTATCATGCTCAGCCTTCATTTGAGTTTCAGTAATTCCTCTCAGTTACATTGTCCTTGATCAAGCCCTACTAGGCCTCTTACACCATCCTCGTCACTGATTTTGGAGCACTTGTTGTTCTCTTGTCCCTGGGTTTGTTAACTCCACTACAGCATGCTTTCTGAACTTATTCTCAAGTCTGGCTGGATTTAAAAGTACTAATTGCTCGACTTCCAATAGTAAAGAGGCATAGTAATCCATGGCATGAGGTGGCAATAAAGACAAGCATAATATCCCCACCATTAGATCAAACATCTGTGAGAGACAATGCTGTGAGTGACTACTATTTCATTATTATCTTTCAACATTTTTGTTACACCCACAAGCATAGTGAAGCTGGCTGGTTCAGCTTTCAGATACACAACGCGGAAAGAGAAAATGATGAGTCCAGAGCTTCAAAGTCCTGGCTCAAGCAGTACATAAAGGACCTGAAAGTTGCTATTTGGGTCTTGAAATAAAGTCTTATTTCTTGTAGCAGTGTTGAGATTGCTGAAAACCCATCCAGAGTCTTATCCTCACTACCACTGAGTTGGCTGCAATGCACAGTGACTGCATAAGCCAAAATCGAATGTCCTCGAGGGCTCTGGGGGCTATAAATATTTATCGGAGCACAAACTTCATCTTTTACCTGGGGCGTGGCTGGTGCTTTTAAAATCGCTGACCTTTAGCTAACAGTCCAGTTTGTAACCCACACACCACCATCATTCCTGAGTCCTAGCTGAAGAATAGCTAATTACACCATCAACTGAATCCCTTATGTTGAAAGGTTTGACGGGGAAGATGTGAGATCCTGAAAATTGAGATGGGAAAATGTGGACAATAAAAGGATCAAGCTAGGGACATGGAGCCCTTATTGTTGAATTACCTTTTTTTATTTTCAGAAGGACCAGCCTCCTGCCCCCATCTGAAGGGATTAACCCACCTTCTTTGCCTGAATCACCTTCGAGAGTAAAATCAGCCCTCTTATCCTCATCTGACCATAGTCCCACAGCTGTGTCCCAGGAATCTTTGTATGAGGCAAATGCTTTGCAAGATGCACTTTTTGCTTTTAGAACAATAATTAGTGTGAAGTCCACTGTCCCGTGACACGACTTCTTTGAGGCATAAAGTGTGGCCCAGGAGGAGGTATGGCATACTCCAGACAGAGACTGCTTGCTTTTCCTACTGAACACAAGGAGAAACAAAGGCCTCGGGATTAGGTGTGGGAACTGTGTCAGTCTGAGTGTAGTGCTATGAGCCTGCCAAGTGGCAAGTCTTCATTCGATGTTTCAGCTCACGGCGTCAGAAAAGTACCTAGTAGTTACATTGTTGTGGGACGACAATGAGGACTATGAAGTGGCCTATACTGAATGAAGTTGAATTGCTTTTATATACTGGAAAAGGGATCTAAAAGCTGAAGTAAATTGGAATGTTAGAGTAGATTTATCAAGATGGACATACCCACACATGCAGGGGATGCTTAGAGGGCTCTATCAATTCCAAGATGAGCAAGTGTATAGGCCCACAACTCCTATGAATCCTCTGAGGTAGAAATCCACTACACTGTCAGAATATAGATAGTTAATATTTCTCAAAGGATCCCTATGGCACTAAACTGACACTCATTCTAGGAGGCCCAAATGTCAGCTCATGCCTATCCAACAGTGGGTACAGTGGTCTCTGAAATAATCCTGTAATAATCTCTCCAGGTCCAGAATATGCAATTGGCAGAATTTTGGATCCCTGACACATGGAGAAAGGGTTATTACAGTAAGAAAGGCCAAGTGGAAGCCATTAGAACTTTCCTCAAAGAAATATTAGACCAAAAGCAGTATTACATTGCTGGAGAACCTGCAGAGATTAATGTCACCATAAAGACTTGAAGAATGGAGGGGGATGATTTCCACCACAATCTCATTCAACTTACCTATCTGTCTTGTGCAAAAAAAAAAAAAAAAGGATCTTAAGAGAGTGACAGTGAATTGATATAAACTTAACCAGTGGTGGCTCTGATTGTAACTGCTAATCCAGATGTGGTTTCACTGCTTGAGCACATTAGTACATTTCCTGGAAGACAGCACATAGCTATTGCTTTAATCAATGTCTTTTTCTTGATACCTGTCAGAAGCAGTGTACCTTTAGCTATCAAGGTCAAGAATACAAGGGGGCTTCAAAAAGTTCTTGAATGAGATCAGGTCCCTTAAGGGTAGCATTGGTGAAGAAATTAGATGGTGCCCCACTAATCAGACAGAACAGCATCTGGGATCTTAAAGGCTTGTTTCCAAACAAGCAGCCATCTAAGTGAGATGTCAACTAATCCACATGGAAGAAGCACACCAACATCTGTTATCCATGGATTGTAAATTATATAATCCAAATCGGAAGAAGGGAATAGTATCAAAGCTTAGCAGGCGAGATTCTGGTTTTCAGAAGGGAATGGATGAGAGCGGAAGGCCAAAATACATTTGCAGGAGCTACTCAGCGAATAAGTCTCCAGTGATTTTCCGATGAAACTGAGGAATGGGAAGAACCTGGTTACCAGATGAGAGTACTGAAGATGACTATAGGAAATTAAAATGATAACTCTGACTTGAATAGCTAAAATCTCGAACAGTTAAAACTATGGGGGTTTATTTCTGTTGTATTTTGTCATCGTGGTTAGCCGTCTCGATTCTTTGTTATGTTTTTGCTTAACGCCTGGCCTGCAGTTCTAGTTCATAAACCTGCAGACATCTGTTCCTCTGCTACCCCATGAACCAGCAGAGGTCTCCAAGTTGCCACTGGACCCACGGATATGGGACGTGCTAACCCCC
Organism: Tenrec ecaudatus; assembly: GCF_050624435.1. NCBI lineage: Eukaryota > Metazoa > Chordata > Mammalia > Afrosoricida > Tenrecidae > Tenrec > Tenrec ecaudatus. The sequence goes on from NW_027459466.1 coordinate 1,142,262, forward strand.
CCATGTGTGTGAGTCACGAAGTACAATTTTCTCAATATATTTACATACATGTTTTACTGGTTTTGCTTGTCTACAGAAACCCCGAGGCTGTTCCTGTAAGATGACATGTGAACGGAGTTCTGAGTAAAATGAGAGTCCAGAGACTATCCCAGTTTTTCCCAAAGGGGGCGGTACTGCCCGTTGGGTAGCAGTGAAACAGTCCAGTGACGATGTCTGGGCCTCAAAGCATCCAGGGGCGCTACACAAGCAGACACCCAAACCGTATCCTGAATTAGGGGCAATAGTACAAAAGATTTTAATGGTCAGGTGGACAATGAGTGATTTTTTTTTCCTGTAAAAAGGGGTGGTAGGCCAAGTAAGTTTAGGAATCTAGGGGCTATGTGAACACCAGGTAGCAAGAAGAGAGATTACAAAGACCTTGCAGCTGGTCAGGGCCTCGGGTGACTAGGTAGCAGCAGGCAGCCACCATAGCTGAAGGTGTGTGCTCCTGAGGAAACATAGACAGGAAGTCAGGGCAGGAGTGGACACTAAATCTAAGAGAGCCTTAAAGGACACCGTGACAAGGTTGACTTTTACTTTGAAGAAGATGGGAAGGTGTGAGGCGCGGCGAGCTGAGATCTCAGAGGTATTGCAGCGCCTGTGCTAAGAAGAAATCAAGGCCGGTATGCAAGGCAGAACCAGGAAGGCCAGAGAGAGGGCATAAAGTGAGGGGGTGTGGACCAGAGTGAGATCAGTGGGGTACGAGTGCTTGGAGTCTATATCCATTCTGAAAGCTGAGCTGCGAATTAGGTGTAGACCCAGGCAGGGGGGACGAACAGTGGCTGAGCCATGAGAGGAGCATGGAAGGGAGAGAAGCAGGGTTGTGAGCACAGAGTCTTTGAAGGGCATTTAAAGAGCAGAGAGGAGGGCTGAGGGCTAGGCCAGAGGGCCAGGCTTCTTTACAATGGGCTTACATACTTATGGCAAGGAGGGCTCCCAGTGAGTGGGGGAATAAAAAAGAGCAAGGCAGGATGGAAAGAAGAGGAGAAAGGGGACTTAAGAGGAGTAGGGGAGGGGCAGGAGGAAGTAAAGGAACAGTAGAACAGTGACAGGCATGGTGCCTGGCACTCGGTAGAGCAAAACCTTTTACAGGGCCAAGACTATTTTCCCACAACCACGAACAGGGAAGTGTAAGTGTGTGGGTGCCTATTTATGGCTGTCTGGTGATCAGGAAATGTTACCGGTATTTAGCACCTGTCAGGAAGGATTCTCAAGTACAACACATGTGATATTCCACCAGTGAGCAACATGCTTCCCCCAATGCTAATCTGTTTTCTACTTGAGGTATACGATGGGGTACCCCCAAAACCTGGAATTTTGTTTCAAAGCTTTGTATTTAAATTTTTTTACAAAACAACCTTATCACCTTCAAAGTACTCTCCATTACACCTAATACATTTGTCAATTCTGCGCTTCCATTCTTGGAAACATTGTTTTTTTTTCAAATTCAGCTGTTTGGACGGCTGACAGCACCTCTCTCATTTTTTTGCTTCATCTCTTCTATATCATCAACTAGCTGTCCTTTCATGTTCCTCTGCATTGGTGGAAACACAAAGAAGTTGCATGGAGTGAAGTCAGGTAAGGTGCATGGGACAAGAGAGGCATGCTGTTTCTTGTCAAAAATTGGCACACTGAGATGGCATGTGAGCAGTTGCATTGTCATGATGGTAAAACCAGTCCCCCATCTGCCACAAATCAGGTCTTTTTTGTTGCACATTGTTACACAATATTTTCAAAACCTCTAAATAGAAAGTTTGATTAACAGTCTGACCTAGTGGAAGGAACTCTAAATGCACTATATTATGGACATCAAAAAAATCAAATGAGCATAATCTTGATCTTTAATTTCACTTGACGAGTTTTTCTTGGGCAAGGTGATGATGGTGTCTTCCCCTGGCTTGACTGAAGTTTGTTTGTCACCAGTAATGACCTTGAGAAAAGTCTGGATCACTTCAGAGTTGTTCTTTCCAAGAATGACTTGTTTCCAGTTGACACTCCTTCTTGGTGGCCTGTCACAAATCTTCTGTTAAACTTCACTGAACTAAGCTCCAAGATAGTCCAGATAACTTCCCCATCTTTTTAATGGTCCATCATTGGTCTTCAAGCAAAAGTGGATGAATTTTTTGGACATTTTTGTCTGTTTGGAAAGTTGATGGACATCCAGAATAAGGTTTGTTATCGATCGACATTTTACCTTTTTGGAAATAAGAAAACTACTGGTACACTTGAGTTTTTTTCAGAGTGCTATCCTTGTAAGTTGTATTCAACATCACAACAGTTTCTGTGACATTTTTCTGGAGCAGAAAGCAAACTTTCACAGCCACACGCAGTTCTCTTAAATGAGCCATCACAAAAAAAACAAGGTGTGAGCAAAACTGCTTTTATGAAAAAATTCACTGTGACCAGAGAACCTTCCCAGGCGACGCCGCTGGGTGCACTAACTCAGAACAAGTTGCTCGATGCTCAGCTAGTAGGAACAATGCATCCTATGAAAGCTCCACAGAGTGGAGTTTTCCTGTTTTTCTTTTTTACCCACTCATATATGTTAGGTCATGATTAAGGGGCTGCTCAGATACCTAATCTGTGCAGTATAGTCTCCCCTAACACCCTGACTCTACAGTCCAGGAAAATGTGTTTTCTTCAAAGCCCTTGGCCAACTACAATCTTATTATTAGCTCTCATCAGCTCTAGAATTTAAGTTCCATGAGGGCTTATTTATCTCAGGTCTACCTAGAAAAATGCTTTCCTACACAGTAGGTGCTCAGTAGGCAATGTGCTGAATGATGGATGCATGAATAAATCCATAACCTTCCTGAGGTTATGTGGCCATCTCAAAAAAGAAACCTTAAAATGATACCCAAAAGAAAATAAGTACAATAAACAAGCTAGTTATATATATATATAATAGAATCTTTTATTGACTGCTATTAATTATGAATCCTGTGGAAAATTACTTTATGTTCAAGTATAAGGTGTTGACAGAGGCTCAGTCTGAGGGGTAACTAATGAACATGGCCTCTCGGAGTCTGTGACCAGACAGTCTCTTACTACACCAGCTGTGTGAATACCCAGGAGGTAGAAGTGTGCAGATATAAGATGTTTGTGAGGAAATGACAAGAACTTATCACTCACCTGGTCCTTCTGCTCATCTACTTTTTCTTGTAGAAGCATTTCCATATTCTTTAAGATCATTTCCACTTTATCCACTTGCTTTTCTGTGGTATTAAGTTGTTTTTCATGTATTTCCTGACAAAAGGAGGTTACCAATCAAAAAATTATGTTTTAAAAGAACTAACTTCAAGACATTTAAAATGGTATTTGGGCGAAATGTACACATCTACAAGTTACTAGCTACGAGCCTCTGTCTGAACATGGGATGCTAACAAGCTCTGTCAGGAGTATAGGTGTGGCGCAGGGCGTAGTGTTTTGCATAGGAATCCGACAGTGGCAGTTTCTTACATAGGCTTACAAAAAAACAAAAACAATGCCATCAAGCCAATTTGACTCACAGCGTCCCTCTATAGAGTTTCTGACAGGATTTCTTTATGGGAATAGATAGGCTTATCTTTTTCCCTCGGATCATCTGGTGGATTTGAACTGTCAATCTCGCTGTCAGCAGTCCAATACTTATCTGGTAATGTAACCACTATTCCAAAGGCCTGTCATATGTTTTAGCAGTTGTGTTCCTAGGTATTTACTCAAATGAGTTGAAAATCTGTATCCACATAAAAGCCTGCATACAAATATTTATCGTAATTTTATTCATTATTGCCCCAAACTGGAAGTAATCAAGAGGTCCTTCAACAGGTCAATGGCTAAACAAACGAGCATATCTGTATCATGGAAATATTATCTAGCAAAAAAAATAAATGAGCCATCAAGCCATGAAAAAAATATGGAGGAAACTTAAGTACTTATTAAGTACAAGAAACCAGTCTGAAAAAGCTACATAATGCATGATTCCAATTATAAAGCAAAATTAAAGAGACAGAAACAAGGTCAGCGACTAGCAGGAGTTCAAGGAACAATAGAGGAACAAACAGGTGGAGCAGAGAATTTTAAGGGCAGTGAAATTATTCTGCATGAAACTTTAATCTTGGGTACAGGGCATGCCTACGGGCAACCCTAAGCGTCATCCTGAATGGGAACAAGAGACAGCAGTTAATAACGAAAACTGATGCTGTGGAGTTAGTTCTAACTCACGGCAACACATGTATTTGTCAGAGTCGAAGTGCTCCATGGGGCTTTCTTGGTCATGATCTGACTCTGTAATTCTAACATCCCAGAAAACCTGATCTGATCTGTAACCACATGGAGTTTCTTTCTATCTCGTTATTTATTTTTCAATATGAAAACCGTTTGCAGTAGTGGTCTCATACAATATCTGTCTCTTGTGATTGACTAATTTCACTCAGCATCATGTTCTCCCGAATAATCCATATTATTGTTTTGCATCACATCTTTTAAAACAGTTGTATTAGCACTTCACCCACGTCATACAATTCAATCAGATCAAGAAAAGTTGTCCAATTGTTACAATATTTAATTCAAAACCTTTTTCTTCTTCCTTGTACTCATTGTAATTCATGTACTTATTTTTTCTAACTGTGGCACAAATATACAGAAATATTTTCCAATTGCACAACTTCTAGTTGTATAATTCAGAGCGAGAAGAGGCTCAATAATATTCTTCATGTTGTACAACTATCATTGTTATCCTTTTTCAAACTATCGACCACAGTGACAGAAACTCAATGCTCCCAAAGCAACAGATCTTTCCCCTTCACCCATGGTAACTGTTGGTCAAGTTTGGTTTCTTTTTTTACAGTATTTTAAAAAATCATTTTATTAGGGGCTCATACAACTTTAAAAAAATTTATTATTATTTTTTAAACAATTTATTAGGGGCTCATACAACTCTTATCACAATCCATACATATACATACATCAATTGTATAAAGCACATCCATACATTCTTTGCCCTAATCACTCTCAAAGCATTTGCTCTCCACTTAACCCCTCTGCATCAGGTCCTCCCAAGAGCAACCTCACTGGACACCCCTCCCCCACAATGTCAGCCCTCCCTCTTCTCCCCTCAACAGGCATGCACCTATGTTCCCCCAAATTTGACCATTGCCTTTCTTCTTTCCTGTGCTGCCCCTCGCATCAGTAAGCCCCATTCCTCTGACAGGGCTGATTCCCTCTCTGGGAGACCTCACCCCAAATCCACATGGCTACCTCTCAGGGACCAGCATCAACCCCACCCCATCCATCTGATTCCAGCTCTCATGAGGTGACCTTCGGCCAAGTGACCTACATGATACTTACTTTGAGCAGATGATGTGTGGCTCTTTAGCGGCCTGCCTGGTCCCCAGCCAGACGACTGGATGGCCTGCACACTTGAACTTGTGCCCGTTCTGCTGCATGTTCCTATTATCGTGGACTCACACAGTGTTTATCCTTCTGTGCTTGACTAGCTTCACTCAGCATAATATCTTCCAGATGCCTCTACAACTTGAGGTGTTTCATTGCTGTTTTTAGGGATGTATTCCATTGTATGTATGTACCAGAGTTTTTATCCACTCTTGTACTGATGGTAATGTAGGCTGTTTCCAGCTTCTTCCTGCCCACCCACCAGCTTTTTGCTACTATGAACTCTGCTGTGATGACCATAGGGGAGGGAAACATCTGTCCGTGATCTGCTTCTTATTTCTTTGGGGTACATACCAGCAATGGTATTGCTGGATCATATGGTAGTTCAGCTGCCATCTGTTTTAGGTATCGCCATACTGCCTTCCAGAGTGCCTGTACATATTTACCAGTCCACCAGCAGGGGATAAGAGTTCCTATCTCACCACACACTCTCCAACATTTGTTGTTCTGTTTCTTTTGAAAAATCATTTTATTGGGGACTTGTACAACTTATTGTAATCCTTCCATTGTGTCAAGCACATTTGTGCATTTGTTGCCATCATCATTTTCAAAATATTTTCTTTCTACTTGAGCCCTTGGCATCAGCTCCTCATTCCTCCCCCTACCTCCGCCCTATCCTCCCTTTCACATTCTGGTTTTTTTTAATTGGGCTAGTTATGGGCATTAGGTGGGATCTTATGGTCATTTTGACTCGCATTTCCTGGGTGGCTAGTGACAGGGAGCATGTATCAGTATACCAGTATCAGACTGTTTTGACAACTGTGGCTGTATAAGTAGGTTTTGGGGTCAAGTAATGTGAGATCACCTGCTTTGTTCTTTTTCTTGGGGAGTTCTTTGCTTATCCTGGGTTTCTTCCCTTTTTATATGGAGTTAATAATCAGTGTTTCCATTTCTTTGAAGAATGATGTTAGAATTTGGATCGGCAATGCATTTTATTTGTAGATTGTTTTAGATAGTATCAACATTCTCACAATACTGAGTCTTCTGATCCACAAACACGGAATATGCTTCCATTTGTGTAGATCCCGGTTGGCTTCTTATAGTAATGTTCTATAGTTTTCTTCGTACAAGTCTTGGTTTTTGGTTAAGTTTATTCCCAGGTATTTCAGCTTTTGCAAAGGATACTGATTCCTTGGTATCTTTTTCTGTACCCCCATCCCTGGTATAGAAGAAGTCAATTGTTACTCTTGTATACTGCTACTCTACTAAACTCCTCTATGACTTCCAGCTAGTCTCTTGTGGACCCTTTAGGATTCTCAATATATAAAATCATATTATTTGCAAACAGTGAAGTTTCACTTCTTATAATGAGATTCTTGAGGCTCTTGCTATCTATATTTTCAACTTGTCTTTTCAGAAAGGTTGTAGGAATTTACTCTCTTTTTAAGATTTAATTCCTTTATGCTACTCTTCTAAATAAAGCAGATTTATAAAAAACTATGATATTCCATGTTCTTTTCCCCCAGGCTTCCTGGCTATGTGTGGGGCAGTGTATGTCTCCATATCTTTAAGTTGTTGCTCTCATATTCCCACTCTGCCCTGCCCACTCACCTGCTCTTTCACCTGGTGACCAGCCCGATCCATCTTCAGTGTCAGCAACTGAACGGGTACTTGATTTTTCTCATTTTGAGCCTTGTGGACAAAGGCCTCCTCACCCAGGTGAAGGATCCTATGGTTGAGCTGAGATAACTGATCCTTGTATTTCTGACTCTAGAGCAAAAGAGGGTAAAACAATGATTGAAAACAAAAACGAAGCCCCAGCAGATCCTTTCAGTGGTTAATGAGGGGTAATTTTGTCTCACTGTGGGACGTGGCAACATCTGGAGGCATTTTTCATTGTCATAATTGGGGTAGGTAGGGGTGGCTACTGACATGTAGAAATGCTACTAAATATCCTACAGTGTATAGGACAGCCCCTATACAGACTTATCCAGTCTCACACAGCAATGATGCTGAAGTTGAGAACTCTGCTTTATTCCTGAGAAGAAGTGAGAATACATCTAGACCATTAAGAACATTCAAACCACTGTTCTGAAGGCCTCCCACTTTTATCTAAGTTATTTAAAACATCGTGTTAAGGGGGGGGGAGGAAGAAACTTAAAGCATATGAATCTCTTCAAAAGGACCTCTGACCTGTCCCTGATATCCAAATCTATCTGGCAGTAAGTTGTTGATATTCTCAGTACCACTGGGCCAGGAAATTAGAGTGTCTGACAGATGTCCTCTTGGTGTATACACAAATGGCCGTGTGTTCCAACAGTTGCTAGAAAATTTCTCAGTTTTTCACCATAGAGATTTCAGTTACTGTCAACCACTGGTCAGGAGCATCTTTCAATAAATTACAATTTAAAAGAATCAAATTACATTTTTGTTGGATTGCCTTTCTTTTTTTCTCACAACAATTAGTTTTCAGGGGAGAGATCAACCACAGTTCCAAGGTATTCCCACGTTGGTGTGAATACCTATGGTTCAGCAATGAGCAGAATCATATCATTTTTATCTTGTAGGTTTAATACGCACACACAAGGGTAAGTATCAAAGCATTGTATAATAGAAACTTGTTAAAAATGATTATGGAAACATATGTATGAATGTGCTTGACACAATGAATGTATGTATGGAATGTGATAAGTTGTATGAGCCCCCAATAAAAGGATTAAAAAAAGAAACCTTAATTAAACAAAACTATCAAAATATGAAGCTACTGTTTCATGTCATATCTTTATCTATGCCTATATGCTTCTGAAGTGTTTTCATCTTTCTATTCATTTCCCAAAGAATTCTCACTCTTCAATTTATGTCATGTCAAATGGGAGTTTTGTCATGTTCAAGGGATGCAAATCATGTTCGTTTTAAATGTCCTCTGAGCTTGGGAACACAGAGCAGTGTGGAAGGCAGATAAGGCTGCGTCAGGTGGATGGGTCGTTCCCAATGAGGAGCTCGTCAGACAGTCCTTGCTACCCTCCAGGAGGAGCAGGTATGGCGCCGTAACAGAACACACGCCGTGGTACATTTTCCTGTCCTTCTTCCTCCTCCCCAGCGCAGCTTTCCATTCTCTTCAGATGTCTTCCTGAGAAGTCTCTGTGATCATCCTTGAGAAAATATAAAGAGGATTCCTTTGAAACCCAGAAAGAGAGTCTCCATAGCCTTCTGAGGTGACTTGCCTTGAATTCATCTTTGAGGTCTTTCCGACCTTCATTAAAACGCTAAAAAGTATTGTGTTATGTGGAGCAGCAGCATTCCTGTAAACTTGTGGGAAAACTTAATTAATTTGGGAATATTCACTTGAGTTTTGTTAAAAATGTGATAGCCCTGATGTAAATGAAAATTGATTTTTTAAAATTTATGTTTTTCCCAGATCATTTTATTAGGGCATAATCCAGACATCATACCAATAGCTCTATCAGATCAAGCAGCGTTGTGCAATTACTGCATATAATCAATTTCTTCCTTTTCATACTACGTGATGTCAGCTCCCCATTACCTCTTTCCTCCCCATCAATACACCCCAAGAACTCTTACTCCAGTTATTACCTCTACAGATTCACCCAATCTGGGTTTGATAAACCCCCAAACACAGAAAGATACATAACAGAGAATCAAGAAAGGTACCAAAATAACAAAATACAGCAGAGATAAGACCTAATCTAGAAAACAACAGCAAAACCCAGAAAATATTAAAAACTAGATAAAAGTCAAAGTGTATCTAAAGGGAGCTCAAATAACAAGATTTTAACCATTCAAGCCCTATTTATCATTTTAATTTACTATAATCGTCTTTCCAATACCAGCTGCCTGATAACCAGGTTATTCCTATCTCTCAGTGATAGTCAGAGGGGGGCCACTGGAGGCTTATTCCCTGTGGAGAACCTGAACATGTATTTTGGGCTCCCACTGTCAGCCATAGCTTTGTGAACACCAGAATGTCACAAATTTCAGCTCTGACAGCACTCCCTTCTTCAGATCTGGTTTATATAATTGATAATCCTTGGATCATCGATGATCGTGTGCTTCTTCCAGGTGAGTTTACTGACATCTCACTTAGATGGGTGCTTATTTGAAACAAGCTCCAATTATTTCCAACAGGGTTTTGTGGAGACCTTGGGTTTTTCTCTCTCTATAAAATCATACCATCTGCAAATAACTAGAGCTTAATTTCTCTTTGCCCAATTGCACTCCCTTAATCTCTTGTTGCCTTTTGATTCTGGCTAGGATCTAGCACAATGCTGAATAAAAGTGGGGATAATGGGCATCTTTGTCTGGTTCCCATTTTCAATTGCAATGATTTCAGCTTTTCTCCATCCAGTATGATACTGGCTGTTGGATATTAAGATATGGACTTTAGTATATTGAAGAATTTCCTTATATTTAATTATTGTTTTTATTAGGAATGGGTGTTGGATATTGTCAAATGCTTTTTCTACATCCATCAATATGATCATCTGGTTCTTCTATATTTTGTTTATATGGTGGTATGAATCCCATTTGGGCATGAAGTATTATTATTATTTTGATATGTTGTTGAATTCTACTGGCCAGGATTTTGTTGAGAATCTATGTTCATGAGAGATATTGGCTTGTAGTTTTCTATTTGTGTGAGGTCTTCCTTTCATTGTCATTGGTTTAGTAAATTTTTCTCCATCTTTTGACTCTCAGTCTGTTTTTGTCTGTGAGTTTGAGGTGTGTTTCCTGAAGGCAGCAGATTGATGGATCTTGTTTCCTAATCCAGTCTGCTACTCTGTCTTTTGACTGGGGTAGTTAGCCCATTGATTTTCATTGGTATTAATTCCAAATGCAGGTGAGTTACTATCATATTGTATTATCTGTGTTTGGGAGGGAGGAATCTATTCATGTCCTTGTTTCCCGTCTAGATCTACTGTTTTGGGTGTTGTTTTAGTGTGTTGACTTCTGGATAGTAGCACGGACTGTGGCGATCTCATAATGTTTTTGTGCTGTTGATTTTCTGACCATAGAGATATGGTTAGTGTTTTCGGCAATGCTGGTTTTGTTTTTATGAATTCTCTAACTATTCCCTTGTTTGGGAATACCTTTATTTCTTCTTTATATGTGATATATCGCTTTGCTGGATACAGGATTTTGGTTGGCAGGTTTTTACTTTGAAAGTTTGATCTATGTTGCTCCATTTTCTTATTTCCTGCATATTTTCTGCTGAGAGCTCTGAGCTTATTCCAATCTGATTACCTCTGAAGGTGACTTTTTCCCTCTCTAGCTGCTCTCAAGATTCTCTCCTTTTCCTTGAAGTTGAATATTTTGACTATCATATGTCCTGATGCCCTCCTATACATGTCCCCTACCCCCACCCCCCGGGTCTAACCTCCTTGGAGTTCTCTCTGTCTCCTGAATGGATATTATCTCCTCCTTTATAGTACTGGGGAAAATTTCCTCCACAAATTCTCTTACTAATTTATATGTAGATTTGTTTGTTTCTTCCCGTTCCAGTATTCCAAACAAGACATTCATTACTTCTGTTCATGGTTTCTCACATCATCCTCAGGTTTACTTCAGATTATTTTACTTTTTTGTTTGTTTCTCTCATTTGCTGAAGTCTGCATGGTTGTCTTCAAGTTCATAGATTCAATTTTCATTTTCTTCCATTCTATTGTTCAGTTCTTTTTGGGGGGTAATTATTTTATTGGGGGCTCATACTACTTTTATCACAATCCATTCATACATCCATTGTGTCAGCACATTTGTACATTTGTTGCCCTCATCATTCTCAAAACATTGCTTTCTACTTGAGTCCTTGGTATGAGCTCATTTTTTACCCTCCCTCCCTGCCCCCCTTTCTCATGAACACTTAATAATTTATAAATTATTATTAGTCATGTCTTACACTGTTCAACGTCTCTCTTCACCCACTTTTCAGTTGTACATCCCCCAGGGAGGGGGTTATATGAAGATCATTGTAATTGGTTCTCTCTTTCTACCCCCACCTTCCCTCCACCCTCCCAGTATTGCCACTCCCACCACTGGTCCTGAAGGGTTCATCTATCCTGGATTCCCTGTGTTTTCAGTTCCTATCTGTACCAGTGTACATCCTCCGGTCTAGCCAGATTTGTAAGATAGAATTGGGATCATGATAGTGGTGGGGAGGAAACATTTAAGAAATAGAGGAAAGTTGTATGTTCATCATTGCTACACTGCACCCTGACTGGCCCATCTCCTCCCCGTGACCCTTCTGTAAGGGGGTGTCCAGTTGCCTACAGATGGGCTTTGGGTCCCCAATCTGCACTCCCCTCATTCACAATGATATTATTTTTTGTTCTTTGATGCCTGATACCTGATCCCTTTGACACTTCATGATCACACAGGCTGGTGTGCTTCTTCCATGTGGGCTTTGGTTGGCCTAGAAGGCCACTTGTTTACCTTCAAACCTTTAAGACTCTAGATGCTATATCTTTTGATAGCCGACACCATTGACTTTCTTCACCACATTTGCCTTCAGTGATTGTGTCTGGAAGGTGAGCATCATGGAATGCCAGTTTAATAGAACAAGTGTTCTTACATTGAGAGAGTACTTGAGTAGGGGCCAAATGTCCATCTGCTACTTTAATACTAAACCTATAAATATATGCATAGTTCTATTTCTCCATCATCATATATAAATATATTTACATATGTACATGCCTATATTTAGAGCTCTATAAATGCTATGTGCCTTGCAGTTCTTTCCTCTATTTCCTTTTACTTTGCTCTTGTTCATGTTCAGCCTTCATTAGGGTTTAAGTAATTCCTCTCGGTTACATTACCCATGATCAAGCCCTACCAGGCCTCTTACACGCTCCTCACCACTGATTTTGGATCACTTGTTGTTCTCTTGTCCCTTGGTTTGTTAACCACTTCTTTTCCCCAACCTTCCCCTCTCTCATGTCCCCCCGGAACTGTCAGTCCCATTGTTTCCTCCTCCAGATTGTTTATCCCACCTATTTTATCTAGATAGACCTGCAGAGATAATAATATACACAAAAACAAGACAGAACAAAACAAAGCAACAAAAGAAAACAAAACAACACCACCAAAAAACAAATGACACAAAAAAGAAAAGCCTGTCAATAGTTCAAGGTCTGTTTGTTGACATTTGCGAGTGTTTGCTGATTGAGCCTGATGGGGTGCCATGCTCTGAACCCAAAGTCTATTTTTGATAATGCCTCGGGACTTCCTTGCTCTGCTCCCCTTGCTGTTCTGTTGCATGCCCTTCATGTTTTGCCTCAGTGTGGTGGGGTCAGATCGGTCTAATTCCCACACTGTGTCTCCAGTGTTGTCCCCTATAGGGCTATGGGTCAGTGGGGGATGTCCTGTCTCATAGTGGGACCAGCCATATGGTCCTCTCTGTGCATTGGCTGTTCTTAGTGGGGATATTGTCCTTAAGGCTTGGTGGGCCAGGATGTGCTCCAGTCTCTCTTCCTCCCCCTTCATTTGCTTCGATTTGCTCTGATCAGACATGTCCCTCTCTCGGAGCTGTAGCTTCAATGCTATCCTCTGAAGTACTTTCTTCTGGGGGCAAGGGCTGCTGTCCATGTAGTTGGGATTGGGGCCAACCCCTCAGACCTCTCTACTGGTTCCTTGCTTCATGCCAGTATGTTGCATTCACATCTTGGAGCATGGGGTAGAAGTCTGGTCCTTCTTTCCCGGCGACGATATGAACAAGACCCTCCCCTTGGATGGGTTAGTTCCCTGTTCCCCAGCTACCCATTTATTTCATTTTCTTCCCGCCCCCCAACCTTTTTAATTGTCTACCATATGTATCCCTGGATTTGGTCTGGCCCCTGCCATACTACCTGGACCTCACCCCAGGAATGTTTGTATACAGTAGCTTTTTCCTTATGTCTCTTTTGCATTTTTTTTTTTAAGTTTACCTCAGCGGACTCATGTTGTATTTGTGTTTTGTGCTTGGCTTACTTTGTTTAGCATCATTTTCTCCAGTTTTTCCCATGTGGCAAGGTGCTTCATGCATTCATCACTGCTTTTTAGTGATGTGTAGTACTCCAGTGTATGTATGTACCATAGTTTTTATTTAAATCATTTTATTAGAGGCTCATACAACTCTTAGCACAATCCATACATACATCAATTATGTAAAGCACATCTGTACCATAGGTTTTTAATCCATTCATCTGTTGATGGAAATTTGGGTTGTTTCCAACTCCTTGCAATTGTAAACTGTGCTGCGATGAACACCGGTATTGCTCAGTTCTCATACAATGTTTTTTAATTCTGTCATCTCATTGTTTTGTTTCTCGGTTTCTTTGGGGTGTGAGGTTTTTAGTATCACACTTTCTTCCTTTTTTCAGAATTGATCCCCAAATCTCTTGTATGGTCACAAACATCATTCACCTGTATTCTCTTTCTGGTAATTTAAGGTCTTCACTTTCTGTGTATTCCAATGAAGTTGCGTAATCTTCAGTTGTTGACTTTTGTTTATCTTGATTTTTTTGTGGTTACTACTGCTGACTGTTGTTTGCATGGCATAGTGATCCAACTGTAGATGGTATGTAAGGTTCTGGATTGTGTGTGAGTAGGTGGAGGAGGGAGGGACAGGACTTGCTCTTTGGGTTAGTGGAGAAAGTTCAGATAGGGGCTGGAAATTGTATTCTGTTGAGATGAGGAAGAAATGATAGAGCTGACTGGGTAGAAGGAATAGGAGATAGGAATACATGAGTAGGATTTAGGTGACAGAAATAATCATAAGTGGTGTTCTGGTTATAGTGGTTTTCTGATAAATTAAAAAAGGGGATTTTAAGGGGTCTGCTAGTACTTGTTAGTTTATGTGAAAGTGTGTCTCACTGTTAAGATTCTGGCTGAGACTGGCTGAATTCCCAAGGAGGTTCTAACTGGTGGCAGTTTCTAACATTTTATATTTTCTTTTGGCTGAGGTTTTTCTCTGTTTTGCTTTGTCATTGTTTGTGCTTTGTGTGATTTTCTGTGTATGAAATCCAGGCTATGTAAATCTCTAGAGACAGTAACTGGAGTGATAGTTGGCTAGGGGCATGGCAGGGAGGATGCGGGAAGTGGGAAGCTAACAATGAGTGGAAGAAGGAAGAGTTCTGACATTGATGGTGCTGATGACTGCACAACTCTTACTCTTGTACTTCTGCCAAAGAAGCCTCATCTCAATCTAATTATTATCAATGACTAGACAAACCCAAACTTCAAGACACGGAACAAAACAATTGCATGTAATATTCAAAAGTGCCATGGTCTCCAAAATAAAGAATAGACCGAGAGAAAGAGACAAGAAGACATGATATAAATGCCACATGTGATTCTAAGAATTATCAGGATGGCTGGCAGCACCAAAATGGGGTGTCCCTGACGGCAGTAATGTATCCACACGAACTTTCTGATTTTTGACAAGGGAGGTAGTTAATGCATTCTGAAATCGTTGAGGAACAAAGTCCTCTATAATATTCGAAAATAGTTTTTAAAGAAAGAAAGAAAGAAAGAGAGAAAGAAAAGTTCATTAGCTTCACATCAGGTGGTAATACTAAACCTGACTGTTGATCATTTCCATTTCAAGGCAGGCCTGATATTTCTCTTTCTTTAAAATATCAATTTCTTTCCTGTTGAAAAAGCAAAATTAACAATATCATTGCCAATTAATGAGTTTTCTTCTTCTAGTAACAGTCCACCATGGCTTGGACAAAAAGGCCCACCCCTACCTCCCCTCATATTCTACGGCCCAGATCCCTCTACACTACTGCTACTGCTATGATTGATAATAGTGGTGATGGTTCAATCTTGATCCCAAGCTCCTAAAGCCAGAATAATTTAGGAAAGTTTACCCTTAGGACTTCAAACCGATTCATTCCAGTTCCAACCCCTGTTGATAATTTGAATTTTTGACCTAAATATACTGAATCACAATCAATATTTTAGCAAAGTTCTCAGGCGATTCTTTAATTTTTAAAAAAGTTCTATTGATACATAATTCACATATATACAATTCAATAGTTCAATCATATCAAGATTGTATAATCATCACCACAATCAGTTTTGGAACATTTTCTTCATTCTTGTACTCGTCGTTATTAGCTTCCCATTTCCTTCTAACCAACTGTGTGAAACTCCCAAAGAACCATTAATCCAGTTAGGGTCTGTATAGATGCACCTATTCTGGACTTCATCTATAGGAAAACATACTTTAAAAACAACAGAAACAACTAACAATAACAAAGTAAAACAGACAAGAACCTTTAGAAAAGAAAGCAGAAAGTATTAAAAACTGGAACAAATTAAAAATGGAACTTAAGAGAGATCAAAAGACAAGGTGCCAAATTTTAAACTAACTGCATCTCCAATAATCCCCTTTCCAATGCATTTTACATGAGAACAAGGCTGGTCCCATCCTTGGTCTAGGGTCAGATGGGATTCGTCAGGTGACTCTTTTTGAGGCGAAAATGAAAATTTTCAGCAGGGAGGGTGAAACCAAAGCCAGGTGTCACCTTGGTTTGTGCTGGTAACTGCCAAGGTCAATGGTATAGCCTCCCACACCCCTTAACGATTCAGTCTTAGAAACCCTCTACAAACTCAATGAGAGTGGGTTTAGTTTTCGCTTGCAAGATTTTGCCAGATTGTACAAAAGGAGCATTCTCCGTGGCAATCCTTAGTCAAGCAAATTACCACGGATTTAGCAAAGTATGGAACTAGCCACCCAGCAACACAAACACAAACCATCTTACCCTCACTGCGATCTGCTGGGAATGGAGTCTGGTAGTAAACTTAGGAGAAAATGGTTTCAAGGGAAGACCTCCTGGATTTCAGAACTGTAATGATGCAAATCCCCGCTGGTCCCTTCCCCTGCCATCCATATTCTGACCGTCATGGCTACTCCATCAACTATGCTCCATGCTCGCAGCAGGTCAGAGTTGACTTTATCTTGAACTTCTTATTTGGAAGAAAAATCAAAAGGCAGACTGCCCTTGGATATGGCTACAGCAGTGAAAACTCACTGACCAGTGTTAGCACTCCACTCCCTGTCCCTTGTTCCTGCCTCAGTGTCCTAGGGCCCAGACCTACCCCTAATGCCGATATCTACATACAAATATAAACCGTGGTGAAAAGTCCACCTGAAATTATTACTGAGTCATGAACATAGATATTGTATTTGTCTAGGAAGGCCCTAGGATCATTTCACTGTACTAAACTATGTCCACCTGTCCTCACCATCAGGTGTGATGCGGAGTACTTTCATACAGGGAATAAGGTGGTATGCCACGATGGCAGAGGTAAGAAGGATGGGTGTAGCAGCTGCTCACTGTGGGGTGGGCAATGCTGCCACATACATACGTGTTCTACCTTTTACGTCTGAGACCAGGCATTCAGGTATGAGAGGGGCTGCCTGCATGTGGAGGTAGGCCAGGGCCCTTTACATATGTGTCATGTCATGGTCAGAGACCAATTAGGTTCATCCACTCTTGGCTTTCTGGAAAGTGAGGTTGATTTGAGAATACGCCCCAC
The DNA here is from genome assembly GCF_050624435.1 of Tenrec ecaudatus. Lineage (NCBI taxonomy): Eukaryota > Metazoa > Chordata > Mammalia > Afrosoricida > Tenrecidae > Tenrec > Tenrec ecaudatus. The sequence continues at coordinate 1,159,212 of NW_027459466.1, forward strand.
TTTCTATCTCAGTAACTTCTACACTCACTTTACTGAGAGGAAACCACTCATTCTGCTATGTGAAAACTGGGTCACAAGCTCAAAGGTCCTAAGTTGAACCTGGACAAGCCTTTACCTCTGTACATCATTTGTTCTTTCTGCAACTTTAAGTTCTTGCTGAATCCTTCCCAATTCATTTGTCAACGATGTGTTTTCTTCAGAAAGCCTCTGTAGCTCGGCTCTGCAAGCACAATTGACAATCAGAAGTAAGTTGGGAACCATGTGCCCATGGTTGGTATCAATGCGTAATACTGAATGTGAGACCTTGGGGCATTCCAAAAGCTATTCCCTGCTAGTGAATCCCGGCAGGGATCTAAGAAACAAGAATGACCAGAGCTTAAAATATATGCACACATTTTCCTCTTTAGTGAGACTGTCACCTGCTATACTCCAAGGTCATCACGGGAAGGAAAAACTGAGGAAGAAACACATATTGATTTATGGAGCGGCCTGATGCACAGTGAATACCTCAGCAGAGAAAGGCAGGTGTCACTATCTACTCCATGACCAAGGCTACCCTGGGCCACATTATTTCCTGACAAACAATTCTTAAAGAATCTCTGCCAAGACAACACAAGTGATTTATGACAGGCAAGTATTTTTACCAACAAAAAAATCCCTAATGAGCTTTGAACCCATACTTTCTGTCCTGAACACATGTCGATATTTATCCCCCCAACTACGTCTTTGTCTGGCATCTTGTTAGATTCTAATTTTCCCTATCTAAGTAATCAAGGTACTATATAACCTTGCCATGCTTATCTTATGCATTATGTTCTAGTATCAAGCACAAGTATGTCTCATCTGACTTCATTTGATCTCATGGGGCACTAAGGGAAAAATAGAGAAAAAGAAGTCATGGGAACTTTAAAAGCAGCAAAGGGTTTAGAGTAGGGCTGTCAAATAAATGGGACATGAAATTTGAAATGGTCACTCTGGCTCTAGTATGGGAAACAGACTGATTCTAGGTGTGTACACTGTGTTAGGTGGAGGTGGAATTCTACTTTTGGCTGCTTGGAGCGCAGATACACTGAAGATTGCTCATCCTATCTGCTGAACAATTAAGAGACTATGTGAAGCCAAGTATGTAACTGCCCTCACAGAAGTAATGGAGAACACACTCAGAGCAGAAGACAATGGATGACTAGGGGCTCCGAAAACGTAGACAATTGTGTGTGTCAAGAGATTCCACCAAGAGTCAAAAGAGCAGCCAAAGGCTGTGGAATTTCATATTGGACAATGACATACTGGACAAGAGACTCATCTCTAAAATTTACAGAAAATTGAGTATCTCAACAGAAAGAGATAGGCAATCTAATTTAAAAAATGGTCAAAGGATGTGAACAGATCCTTCACCAAAGAAGACATTCAGGGGGGCAAAAATATATGAAGAAATGCTCTTAATCATTAGCCATTAGAGAAATACACATCAAAATGAGATACGACCTCACCCCCCCAAATTAACTGGAAGGTTAAAAAAACAACAACAGATAACAACAAATGATGGTGAGGGTGTGGAAAGACTGGCACTTTCATACACTGCCGGAGGAACTGGGAAATGGTGCAGCCACTGTGGCAGGCAGTATGGTGCACCCTGAGAAAGTTGGGAAGAGAAATACCATGACACATCAATCCCTCTACTTGGTATGTGTCTTCGAGAAATAAAAACTATGACACAAATAAATAGATACAGACCCATGTTCATCATAGCATTATTCACAATAGCAAAAAACAGGAACAATCTAAATGCCCTGCAGTGGAAGAATGGATGAACAAACTTGGGTGCAATAAACACACAATGAAATGCTATGCAACGTCGAAGAATAACGATGCACCTGCAAAGCCCTCACAGAGGGATGGACACGGAGGACAGTACGCCGAGTGGAATTAGTCAAAAACAAAAAGGACAGATATCGTATGAGACCACCACTATAAAAATCAACAGTAAGTTTTCTTATGGAAATAAAAACATTCTTTGATGGTTGCAGAGGATGGAAAGGAGGGGGGGGAGGTGCGGCTAGAACACAGGCAAGTGATAGCCTGGGCGGAGGGGAATGCAACACACAGGAGAAACGATGGAGGCAGGCAGGCGAGTACACCGGTAATTTGCAAGAGTGAGAAACTACAGACGCAAACACTGTTAGATTCAAAGTCCTACAACAGTGGGGGATTGGGGAATCTACAAGTGAGTACTTGGACATACACACAGGCTGAACAGATAGGAGACTTTTACAAACACATATATATATGTGTGTGTGTGTGTGTGTGTGCGTGTGTGTGTGTGTGTTTAAAAGAGAGTATTTGTATATTTACTTTTACTGCAAATATATCCATGAATGTGGTGGGGCGAACAGAGGACAAAATTATGACAACTTCTTAAATATAAGCAGATACTCTGAAGGAATAAGGTACTGGGCTTTGGGGGAGTGGTATCACAATAGTTGCAGGGGACAAAATGATCCATTAGCATATCATAGTTCACAAAGACAGTGCTCTACATTCTAATCTGGTAAGTAGCAGCGGTCTTAAAGGTCTCTGAGCAGCCGTCTAGGGTGCAAGGACTGATCTCTCCCTGTCCAGAGCAGTGCAGCGGGGTGGCAGTTAAACAGACACAGGGAAAACACTTAGTCGAAGGGACAGTGAGAACACCGGTCTCCACAATCCTGGGCCCAGAAGAACGGGGTGATACCTGGCACCACCACCACCAGCTCTGCATAAAATCACACTAGAGAGTCCTGGAAAGAGAAGAAGAACCTGTCAATCAAAATCCTAAAAGAAACCAGGCTTACTGGTCAGACAGCGTCTGGTAGGGCCCCTAAGACCGTGCTCCCTTGGGTCTGGACTTCAACTCACTACTGTGTTAGAAAAGTCAACCGTTAAAATGAGATGGGGAGCATTCACCCAAAGACAGAAGGCTAGGAAAGGAGGAGAAAAGGACATAGAAAACAGGGAAGTCGTGGACTAAGGGAGGGCACATTAAGGGGACTGGAATGAATGAATGGCATCAAAATATGTATGAATTGCAGAGTGTTAAAGTATGATCTGCTCTGTAAACCTTAATTCACAATAAAAACTTCATTAAAAAAAGAGTTGTAGTTGAGTTTTGCACAAGACACATTGTTTCTTATGTCAATAAAAAGGTAAACATTATTATATCTTAAAATCTAAAAAATTCCATTCCATACAAACATATTGCATTGACCCAGAACTTTCATAGCAGTAGAAAAATGCAGGCAAGAGAATGAAAAATAAAGTGCAAATGAAATAACTATAGCTCTAAGCAACAATATGGAAGAATCTCACAAACAACATATGGTAAGAAAGGACGGATGGTATGCTTCTTTTATATAAAGTGCAAAAACAGGCAAAATTAAGGAGTTAGAAGTCAGGATACTGGCTATGTGTGGGGAATCCAGGAGGGTTCTATTTCTTGTTTTGGGTGCTGGTAAAACGATCTGATCAATTTCTTATAAAATCATAGCAGTACACTTTTTTATTGCATATAACATTAGAATATTTTTTAAAATACACACCTAAATACACCAAAGATATGTGATCATGAATGTATCAGAGATAAAAAACATCCAGATCACTGCTGTGGTTGGCAGATTAATGACCTCCTAAAGACTGTTCTGGGAAGCCATGGTGGTGCAGTTGGTATTGTATTCATCTGCATTTCACTCTAGGTTGCTAACTGGAAAGCCAGCAGCTAAAAGACCCACCCACTCACTGCTCTAAAGGAGAACGATGGGGCTTTCTGCTTCTATCAAGATTTATAGCCTCACAAACCCTAGGGATCAGTTTTACTCTGCCCTTTGGGGTGGATATGAGTCAGAATTAACTCGATGGCAGTTGGTAAAACATTATTCATGTTCTAATTCCCGATTGTGAATATTATGTTACATGGCTAAGGGGAATTACAGTTGAAGATGAAATTAAGTCTGCTGATCAGCTGACTGTGAGATAATGAGATTATTCTGGACTATTCTAGTGGGCCTATTGTACAGACTAGGGTCCTTTTAAATGAAAGAGGCAGAAGAGGCACAGCCTTAGATTCAGCCAGCCATTGGACGCTTTGAAAAGTGGAAGAGGCCACGAGTCAAGAAATGTGAGTGGCTTCTAGAAGGTGGAAAAAGTAAGTACATGGGTTCTCCTTAGAACCCCTTGGAAGGGGCACAACCCTGATGACTCCTCGATTAGAGTACAATTTAGCACTCAGTTCTAGCTAACATGCAACTAAGCTGTCAAGAAATTAGCTAAATTTTAACCTATTTCTGACCTGTAGCGTCTAGAACTGTAAGATATTAAATCTGTGTTGTTTTAAGCCACTCAGGGACAGGGGTCCATCTATGGAAAATATTGGGAAAGGCCTTCCTATATCCCAGGCTTTTGAGATAGAGCATTTGCCAGCCAAAGTCCTCAAGCGAGAAGGCCAGTTCCACCTGTGGCCTTTCAAGCAGCCTGCCCAGCTGGTGGAATTAAGAACTCCCTCTCAGCTCAGCTTTCTCTAGAAGGCATTGGCTTCTGCGGCCAACATCCGAGTGTCCCAGTCAGTTCTTGGGGCTCTCACAGAATTCACGAAGCAGTAGATCTGCGCCAAGGACACTTTCAATAAATACACACAGTGGGACTAAAGGAAGGTGCTTGGAGCTGGCAGGCAGAGACCTTCAGAGACCCCAAAGGAATGAAATGGGGTTCAGGGCAGTCTTTCGTGGGCCCCGTGAGACAAGCACAGATTTCCTGCCGACAGAGATAGTGAAAACCTGAGTCTAAGCCACAGCAGTCCTCTTGGTGAAGTTCTGGGGGTTTCTGTATGGAAAATTTCTCTTTTCGCATTCACACAGCACCTAGCAACACCACGGCCCGAGTACAGGCCAGACTGGGCTTGTAAGCTTGGGCACACCTGGGCTACGTGGTATTCTCCTGGTGCCGAGTCTACCAGCCTGCTAGGAGGAAAGGGGGTTATGCAATCAAGTCATCAGGGACTGAGATGACTCAGTTCCACTTGTTTAAGAATGGATAGAGGGCAAACCTGTTATTCTCTCTCGAGTCTGCTTCTTTCTCCCTAGCCAGAAGCTTATCTTCCAGCTGTAGGAGCCTGGTTTTCATGTCATTCTTTTCTCTCTCCAGCACAGTTTCTACCTTCTGTTATCGGTACAGCAGCTTCTAATTTCTGCTGTCCTGTCCTAGTGGTCCCTACCCCATGCTCACCTTCCAAGACACAGAGGCTCCTAGAGGGGCAGCTTGTGTCCAGCCATGTCCAGTAAGGGCTGCTCTGTGGCTTTGGACTCCTGCTGCTCAGATGATCTTTGCTTCTGACCAGCAAGGCTGCTAGCCAAAGGTACGGGTTTCTCCAGGAACATGGGCCTTGCCCCTCTAGGGGATAGCATAGATCACCCATGTCTCTAAAGGAGCAGGAGCCACCTCTATATCATTCACCAAGATGGGATGGCCCTGATAGTGAGCTATGCAGAGGGTCCTCTGGGCTGTGGGGCTGCTCTCGGGACCGGGCTCTGGACAGGATCTGCAGTGAGATGCCTCCCTGGCATACGCAGGAACTCAGCCTCTCCACGTTCTGACCCTGCTGGTCCCGTCTCCTTTCTGACTTCTGTGGACCTCAGCAGGCCTGGAGGCAGTTGCCTTTCCCTCCTTCAAGAAGGCTTTCAGCCCCTCTGCCTCCAGGGAAAGCCCTTTTAATTGCTTCCTATATGTGGTTTCTAACTTGTCAAGTGCAAACACTTTGCAAATTTTAGCTTGCTCTTTACTCATCAGCCCTCCCTGCCACCCTCCACCCTCCACCCCCCACCCAACTTGCGTTGCTGCTTCTTGCACTGGGCTAGCATCTCCTTCTGCCTCTCTTCTCTATCCCTTGTCCAAGTCCAGCTGGGCTCCCATGTCTGTCACTAGCTGCAGTTGCCTCTGAAGCATCTTTTTCTTTTTACAGTCCCATTGCTGTAACAAGTGCACTGCTTCCATCCACAGGAGTTTCTGGCTCAGTTCAGCCTTTGCCCCCTTTCTACAGAAACTTTCACATGGACCTGGCTCAGAAACACGAATGTCACATGTATCACAGGGTTAGAAAGGCCTGCCCAAGCGCACGTTCTAAGTGCACAACTCCTCGCTACTCGTGCCAGCTGCGCTCAGAGAGTGCATGCACAGGACCTAGTTGATAATGCAGCAGACACGACTTGTCAAATGGGACTAAATTTACATTTAGACGGATTAAAATGGAATAAAATCAAAGCTCAGATTCTTGGTCACATCAGTCACTTTCAGTGACCCCATGTGGCCAGTGGCTCCTGTAATGGGCAGGCAAACACAAGATATGTCTATCACTACAGAAAGCTGTATTGGGCAGTACTGGCCTAAAGTTTAGTGAAAAAAAAAAAAGTACCTTTAGTCGAAATTACTCTAAAAAGTATTTGAAACATCTAGGAAAGAGGCCTTTAAAAGCCCCAGGAAAATAACACTGAGGTGGAGTGAGGCCCAGCTGAGAGCAGTCAGCCTGGGAGAACAAGAGTAACTCAGCTCATCAGAGTCATGCAATATGGCTCGACTCACAATCATGACATGGGGTGGGAATGGGGGTGGGAGCAGCCTTCCAGCCAGTGAAGGAAACTCCTGGGACCAGACATGTCCCTTTGCTGCTTCTTAGAGCCTGAGAGGGCTTGGGAATAGTGGCAATGGTCTATAAGGTGTTCTGGACAGTAGCCCGCCCTTTACCAGACAGTTCACAGGTTCAGATACTATGAAGCAAAATTCTCAGGAGGAAGCTCTGGATCATCCTAGCGGGCAGTATGTGTTATTGCAACGCCCAGGTCTGAGGCCACTGTGTGGTCATCTTTTGGGGAACAGAAAGGCAGGGTACAGAAGAGGGTACAATTCAGTAGTCCAGGATTTTCTTTACCGCCCATACTCAAGCTGCCTCAATTTCCTTGCACCATGACAGAAAGGCAGACTGGCTCTGGGATCATCAACCTCCCCAGGTCACAGGACACGGGAGATGGCTTGGTCCACTGTGGTCATCGTAGTGCCACTTCTAACCCGAGCCATGTTCCCAGCTAAGAATGCTTCCCAAGGAGGCTTTGCAGGTCTGGTCAGCAGGGCTCTAGCCCGCTTGGTGTCCAAGTTGGCGAGGGCCAAGATTCTCTGTGGGAGAGTGAGGTCATGATAAATAGGCATGGGCTGGCAGCAACCAGTTATCATTCCACTAAGTGAAACCTACTTGATACGCTCAGTTTTCCAAAGAAATCTTTCATTGCTTTTCTTTGTGATGATACAGCAACTCGCTGCCACGAAACCGATTCTAACTCCTATGCTCTGCAGGATGGAGCAAACTGCTGCCGAGGCTCTCAGATGGTCCCTCTTCTTGGAGGAGCAAGTCTGTTTTTCTCTCAAAGCAGTTGGGAGGTTGGAATCACCAATCTTGTAGTTAGCAGCCTGATGCTAACCCAAAGCCCCAGCAGGGCTCCTTTCGCTTAGATAACTGGCAGATAACTGGCCTCCCTATTGCAAAGGAGCTTTTAGCCTTTTTCTCCATTTGCCCACATGCTACCGCGTGCACTGGAAAATTAGAACATGACATTAAATAAGGAAGATGCTTTGCTACTTTGTTCCTTTGCTACAGAGAAGTCTGAGGCAGAAAATAAATATGAATGTGTTAAAAGTAGTCTACAAACTAAATTACTTCATAACTTAAGTTTTAATATATATATTTCTAATTTAAGTTAAAACAACTCATACAAAGCCCTATTTTTTCCTACCTTCCTCTCTGTGGCCAGAGAAAAACTACCCACTTAGCATGCACTGCAGTTGAGTCATTTCCTGAATTAAATATCTAATGTGGGTTTTTGGGAAGAACTTCAGACTGAAGGAGGACCCAGAAGAAAACAGGGCAGCAGACCTGATTTGTGGTAGTCCGTGCTGGTGTCTCAGGCGTAGCTTCTCGTCTGGCCACTGAGCTAAGGTGGCCAACTCCTTGGGGCAATGTGGGCCCCCACTCCTTATCTCCCACAGCTGCCCCTGCAGGCTGCAAAGGGCATCCTGAGACTGTGCATGGAGCGCCTCCAGGTCTGCTCTCTGGCTCTCTAGCATGCTGACTTCACTTTTGAACATAAGCTCCATTTCCCTTTTCTCCTTCTCAAAGTTTTTCTTCATTAGTTCAATTTCCTGCTTGTAGTTTACCTGGAAAGAGAAACATTAGCCCCTGACAATATGACATGGAAACAGCAAGGTTGTCGGGCATGCCAAGGAGCTGAGGCCTGCAGAAGTCAGGGATGAAAAGGCAGCGGTGACATCCCCAAGACTCAGTGCTCAAGATGTAGGCACAGCCTTGTCTGGACCAGTTGGATAACCTCCCGTGGGAGAAGATATTGTCTGGCCGTTGGCTGGCAAGCTCCGTTTAGGTAAGTAACTTGCACCCAGGAGCTCAGAGGTCCCGGTGGAAACAGGGTGGCTGGCTCTCTGAGTCCTGAAAGTAGAATGAACGCGGCACATGGCAACTGTGTGCGGACATTCTCTTAGTCACCATCTAAGGAGAGGCAGGAGCTAACTTCATCTGAGAAGACCTTGTGAGCCAGGGTAATCCTGGCTGAGAAACTATGCAGCATCCCAAGAGAGGCAAAGCCAAGGATAAGTTATGCTAAGAATGAGGTAGGTGGTGTGAATTCCCGCACAGCAGTTGGCAGGGCTGCACTCAGCATGCCAGCCCCCAGCGACTTTGGGCCAGGCACTGACAGTCATTTCTGCTTGTATTTCCCTCAAACTGTCTTCTTAGTGCCCGCTCACCAACCAGAGAAATCCAAGGCAGCTGCCTGGAGAAGGGTCAGCACTAAGCACGGCTCTCTGTGCACAAAAGGAAGCCCCAGGCTCCCCCTCGGGCACCCCTCACACCTACCTTCGTCTCCAGCTGGCTCTTGACGTCTTGGTAACGTTCTTTCACCTGCTCCATCATGAGTTCCGTTTCGAGGCTCACTGGAGTAGGAGCTGTAACGCATGTGAAAAAGCCTGCGAAGAAGAGGAAATCTCAGCTTAGCTCAGTGAGGACATTACAGGTTTCTTACAGCTTTCCTATTCCCAAGGGACAACAAAGCACAGATTCTACATGTGCTTTTTCAAGGGAAAGGCAGTGATGGTGGAGTCCTGCCGCACTGGCGTACAACAGCACGCATCACTGGTGATCTGCTATGTTGTATCCATGTAGAATAAAGGATCTCAAACTTATTTGGTCAGCTGTCCAATTTTCAGAAAAATAGTTACCCAGCAACCCTCTGGCAATTAACTTTTATACAATAGCCCATCCCTAATCCAGGATAGGGTGTAGGTTATTTGCTTTGGCAGCTCCCACGGATTATTCCAGTGCCCCCCAGGGGGCAGCATTGCCCACGTTAGGAAACACTCATTTAGAACCATTTCACACTTTCACCAGAACAGATTGCTCAGGAGGCTCCTGCAGCCCACCACACCCTTCAAGTTCCTACAAAGTGGCAGTGATATCGTGTGAAGGGACTTCAAAAAACCTCCAGAACACGGAAGAAAAAGATAATGGAATTGTCCATGAATGTAAGGCCCCCTTGTACTTCACTTCAAGTTTATTCCCTGGTGATGCCAGGATCATAGAGGAGGTGGGGAGATGGAAGAAGTGGGGTGACCTGGTGACACATGCCTCTGGGCAGTGTGATGCCTGGGAATGAGCCTCACTGTGTGTGAAGGTGGCCAGACACACCTCATGGCCTGTTTATTAGCTAAAGACTTCAAATTGGCCTCCTCCTCCTCCACATTATTATATCACACAAATAATGCTGGGTTTCAGGATATGTAGGAGCTCTGGTGGCATGGTGTTTATGCATTGGACTGTGATCTGAAATGTCAGCAGTTTGAAACCACCATCAAGAGTTACAGTCTCAGAAACCCACAGGGGCAGGTCTCCCATGTCCTATAGGGTCATTATGAGTTGGCATCAACTTGATGGCAGTAAGTCTGTGTGTTGCTCGATAAACTGGTCAGATGATTGCTGAAGCCAAAATGGGTGCATAAGCAAATGTGGTTGAAAAAAGCTGATGGTGCCTGGTTATTAATAGCATATGGGGTCTTAGATGCTTTGCAGTTAAATAAGTGCCCAACTAGCAGGTAAGAAACAGCCCACAAGGAAGCACACCAGCCTGTGTGATCATGAGGTGTTGAGGAGAAATGGTATCAGAAGTTCAAAAGATAAGCAACCAAATTGATGTGAAGGGGCATGGATGTAGTAGAGACCCAGAAATCACAGCCCCTCTGGTAATTGGACAGTCACGCTCAGAAGGGACACAGGAAGGGATGATAAATCCAGGGTGTGGTATAGCACTGATGAACTACATAATTATCCTCTAGTTCCTTAATATTCCCTCCCCTTATGATTATGGTTTTTATTTGTTTTGCCTCTTTAATCATATCAGATTTGATGTAGGTTCATCGTATATTTAATATCATTTGATACATGAAAGCTAAGATAGATAACCCTTCAGAAACAATAAATGGAGTAACGGTTCCCTGAGGGTACGGGAAGGGGGGAGGAGATAACAGGGAACTGAGAGCACTGATGACTGAATAACCCCACTCAATGGGATCGAACAACAGAATTGTATGTGAGTGGATATATTGGATGTGCAAGATATGGAAAAAAATAAAGTAAGGTTTCCTGGGGCGGGGTATGGTGGGCAAAGGAGGGAATAAATGGGGAGCAGATATCAAGGAGTTCAAGAAAAAGAAAATGTTTTGAAACGGATTGTGGTAGCAACTGTACAACACTGTTTGATGTGATTTAACTATGGAATGTTATACTTGTAAGATCTCCCAACAAAATGATTTTAAAATACAATAATAATAATAATAATAAATAAAGCAGTCAGGCACATTCCATACGTGTGGAATGAGGAATGGTGCTTGAGAGCACTGCAAGGACTCGCTTTCCGACCTGAATCACCACTCCGCACACCAGGCACACAAGGCACATCTTTGAACTACGTGTGTTGCTAGGGCTTGGAAGAGAGCTGGTCTGAGACTCAGAATTGCATTTATGCCATGACTCAGTCTTCATTTTGCAGTGTCAAGGATGGGACGTGGCAAAGTCATCCTCTACTCTCATTGTCACCCTGAAAATGGTGACAAACTTTGACATAAGGGACAAGACAAAAACCTGAATGAGAACCTCTGGAAAGAATTACTTTGCCTTGGAAACTGAGAACTGTCAACTTGCGCAGTCACCTGGGCTGACAGGAGGTCCGTGAGGCTGGACAGTCCACATCACTAGGCTTACTGCAACCCAGCTTCTTACTATTCTCTCAGCAGCAGACAAACATCGGAAGGGTCAACTGAGCCTTGGTGCTGCTTCTAAAATGGTTTCCATCAGAGGGATGGGAGGACAGTACATAAAAAGGCCACATTGTGAAACTGCTAGGTTTCAATAGCGATGGCATGAAGCCTAGGTCTGTGATCTGGTGCCGCAGTCCCCAGTCTCGAGCAGACCCAAGACTTCAGGGCCTTGTCTCCCAGGTTTTGGGTCAGTGGTTCGTGCTGAGGGCCATAAATTCTGTGTAGTTGAGGGGACACAGTGTCCATTTCCCTGGGGATGGCTGACCTGTCTGTTGTGTGGAAGAATACGTAGGATGCCTTAAATGGATGTCACAGCACCCTTGGCATCTCTGGATGTGGTGCAACTGGCTGTGTCAGGCTCCATCCCACATTTCCCAAATGAGTCTAATGGCCTTTGGCTGTTGACTCACAGGATTTCAAGACACCAATCTGCCATTTGCAGGTGAGCAGGTTATGTTGGGGTCCAAAGACGCTGTACCCACATTCAGAGAAAACTTAAGGTTCCCAGGTTGGCTCTTTTAGCTATAATTCATTTACATTTTATTAAACAAATAGCTTTAGAGCACTACAAAACTGGGAGGGAGGAGGATGCAAAATGCTCGACTGCCAAAGATCCACAGGTCAGTGTCCACAGATCTCCCTGGGGTGAGGGAGTGGCCTGTCAGTGTCCACAGATCTCCCTGGGGTGAGGGAGTGGCCTGTCAGCGTCCACACATCTCCCTGGGGTGAGGGAGTGGCCAAAACTTAGCACACAAAACCACTGTGTATCAGAGCTTTGGCAGCAGGGCTGAGAGACTTGCCACGGTGTCTGCTGATGCACAGTTGGGGGCACTGATCCAAGAACCAACCCCTGGCTATACAGGACTATGACAAAACTCTAGGGCAGCTGTGTTACCTCCTTGTTCTTGTCTTTTGAAGGAGCTGAGATTAATCAAACACAGTCTACACTGTAGGTGGAATTTGTCATAAACCTCAGCACTAAGAGGATCCTGAAGCCAGAGATATCTACTTTTAAGCAGATATGCACGCCTATGCACACAGGTCCCAACTGCTTCCATTGCTTGACCTGTGTCCTGCGCAGGCGCCGCTGGCACAGGTCTATTCTGACGAATTCTGACACTCAAGGGGACAAATCTCAAGCTCTCTCTGAACATCAGGGAGTCATTAATATGTTTTAGATATAATTTATCTCTTTTATTAAAAGAGTTTTCACATCAACCAGCTTACAGCTCAGAGGACAATCTGTATAGAGACTGGTCTGTGACCTGGGCAAAGGAAATATAGCTCCTTTATTTACTGTCACATACCCTCACTCTCTCTGTCTCTAACCTATGCTGAAACCTCACCACCAAGTCCCTTCATCTTAATCACAACTCTGGAGGTGGCTTTGGAACATCTACGAGTGATGGACATGCCTCTCATGAGGTCATTGTGAGATCACATAACTGCTGCCATTTCATTACAGTTGATAAAGCCCCCATCCCCTTCCATAAATTCCCAGCTACAAGGAACTCAGCCGGGTGGTGCCAGTGTGTCTGGGGCAGGTGTTTGTGCCTCAATATACCCTATGATGCTTGGAAGTGGCCCATGACACAAACTACGGGTAGGTCTGAGAGATAGCCCAGTTTGCTGGAACAAGGACTCCACCCTTTCCCCAAGAAGATCCTCTACCTTCGGAGCAATCTGCTGGGGGCAGGCATCCATCTGGCCGGAAACTAGATGGGCTACTCTGTGTCTTGTGCATCCATGTCTGTAGGCCTTCCAGCGCAGCCTGCAACTCATCATTGCGGTCCTGCAGGTCCTATAAGCAGAGTAGAGATGGCCCTGCAATCCCCATGCTACACAGCAAGGCCCAAGGAGCAATGCAGCACCGCAGGGTCTGCAGGATGCCCAGTGGAAAGGAAATTCAATTCCTGACAGCAAACATGTAACATTCAAACTATAAGTTTCCAACTATGCAGTGAGTTAAACATGACAGGGATAATTCAGCTTTCTTAAATCCTACATCGCCTTCTATCACTAGAATCATAGCAGGGGCTAAATTTTTTTTTAAAGTGAAGTGAATGTGGAGGAGAAATGCAGATCACCAACATCTGACTCAACAGGAATGTGTGCAAGTCCACCACAGTGATGGGGTGTGGGCAAGAAAAGCAACTCACTGGTGTCCTTTCTCCAGAGGGTTCTGCAGCTTTGACTGTCAAGGCGTTGCCATCATCTTAAAACAAAATGCCACCCAGCAGAGCAGAAGGGCCACATGGATGGCTGAGGCCCAATGAGGCACATAGAGTGGGGGCTGCAGGACAGACAGGCAATGCTGGGAGGCTGCCCTGAATCTGCACCTGGCTGCAGTGGTCTGTCTGCACAGGAGTTGAGGAAATGCACTGTAAAAAGCACACTTGGTTGCCAGGGTTTAGAGGCGAATCTCCCAAGACACAGCTCTCACTTGTAGATTTAAGGGTAAGAAGGCAAGAAGCGCCTGTCTGTGGGACTATCGTGGTGTGAAGTCTCTTGGCATGGCTCTTCTGTCTAGGTCTTTGTGATTCCCATTGATGATTAGGTGGGACTTTGCAAAAAGGCATGTCTAACACAAAACAGAGTGGACTGGTTCATTTTCGTTGCCACTTCCCTGGCCATAGGGATGTGTTATCTTAGAACAGGAACAGAGAGGAATCCCATGAACTTAAGGGATAAAGAACTACCAGTGGAGAACAAATGAGATCTCTGTCTAAAGACAAGAGGAACCAGAGGCTGTGAAACAGAAATTACTGGACAGACTGAAAGAACAAGACAAAGTCAGAGGCTGAGGCAAGGAGACACGAGACAGAATTGAAGAGCAACACAGAGACTAAGGACTAGAGAAAGACTTGATTGAGGCGAGATGATACTGTGGACCAATGACTGTATCCTTAGTGTTTTCTGATCTTGGCTTGTAGTAACCCATTAAGTTCTCTAAAAAGCTCCCTTAATTGTGAGTATTGCCTGTGAGCTCTGTGCGACCAGTGCAATGGATTATAGAACACAGCACAAAAGTAGAATGCTGTGGAAGAAACAGTTACTATCAGAAAAGGGTAAAGAATGATGGAGGGTGGAGCCATGCCTGATCTCTATTTTGTGGCAATCAGCCTTGATTGATGGAGCTACGTAGGATTCTTCTCCTTGATGTAGCCAGAGGTCAGCTATGCACTCCATGCGGTTTACTCAGGGACCCTAGATCCCTTCGTGAAGGAATGTGAGGTGTGTGGTCACTTTCCCTTTTGTGCACCTGGGGATGGGGGACTTGGGACTCTTCAGACCTAATGAATACGGCAGCAGTGCTCCCAGGGACTATAGGAGTATGATTCTACCTGGTTTCTCCTTTAGGAAACGTACTCTGGAGGGACACTAGACATTGAACTGTGAAGAAGCCCAAACTGGCCCATCAGGCAGCCACATGGTAAGCGAGCTTTCAGACATTTCTGGTCTAGCCAGTAAGGTGTGTAGCTGAGGCCCCGGCATCATAGGGCAGAGAAGAAACATGTTTGTTATGCTATGTCTGAGTTCCTTCCCACAAAATATAAAATCTATGAGCATATTTAATTGCTATTTTAGGCCATTAAGTGTTGGCGATAATTTCTTATGGAGCCATAGTAACTGGAATAACATGTATGAGTGAGCCACAAATAACTCATGGAAATAGGATTAAAAGGTAAAGGAATTTTCCATGAATTTTTGAAGCCCTTTTCCTGTAATTTACAAAGGTAAATTACAGTCTCTTGAGGGGAAAAGTATATTAATTTTAAGTGGGAGAGAAAAAAAAGTTCTCACAAAAATCTGTTAAGAAATGGATGGTAGAGACTTCCAGGAAGATGGCGACTGAGTAACACATAGCAGAGGAACTCCACAGAAATCTGTGCAGGAGAGTCACTAAGAGGGAAATTCCACACCGCCAGGTCGCAGAAGGAGCAGCAGAAAGATAAGTAGGCAGAGATCCAATAGGTTTTAAGGAGCTGGGTCTTTTGGCTTACCACAATGGAGGCCAGCTAGGGTTTGACCTTAGCCTAAGGTGACCAGACGTACCGCTTTTTAAACATTTTTTCTCGTGTCTATGGTGTTTTTAAAAAGTCCCAATTTTTGGAAAGAATGGACAACAAGTGAGGGTATGTACGGTTTTCGGCTGCCATGTGGCAATTTCACCAGGATATGAGTTTTATCAATGGTGTCCCGCTATACCAATGTTAAAATCTGGTCACCTTACCTTGGCCCGGCCACTGTCTTGGCTGGAGCCAGGATCATTTGTAGCCAACACAGGGGCTTTATCTCAACACAGCCACAGTTTGACACCATCTCAGGGCAGGGATTAAACCCCTGCAGCCCCATGGTCAAGGATCAGGTTCATTTATATTGATGCTTCAGTTTCCCTCTCTTCTCTCTATTCCCCCCTATCCCCCTGTCTCAGTGGGCTGTTTTTTTCCTTCTCTTTTTCTCTTCCCCTTTCTCTCACACAGCACTGCCAACATCCTGACCACTACCCTTAGCCTAGGGCATTAATGCCTGCACTCAACCCTGCTGGGCGAGCTCCTCCCTCTGCAGCATAACCGGAAGCTGGGAAAGCCCACCCACACTCCAACAGGGGATATCCTGCCCAACTTCTTCCCTGGAAAAGCCCACCTGCCGGTCCTCTGTAGTGCTTAAGACATGGCTGGAGAAATTCGGCACCCCTTCTTTGGGGGAAATCCTGCCTGTGTGCCTTGGGGAGCTCCTATCCATCCTCTGTGGTCCCACGTTACTGAGGGAGCTTCCTCCCGCCTGCTGTAGTGCCTCACAGACTAAGAAAGCTTATCAAACACTCACCAGCTTTCCACGGAGCAGTGGGAACCTCTGCCTAACCTATGCAGTGATCTACCTGATCAGGGAAATTCCGCCCACCATTCACGGTGCTCTATACCAAAGCAGGCAACCAACCAGATTTCTGTGACACTCCTGTTGCAGCGGGCACCTTTGCATGCCACCTGTGGCAACCCAAGCCGTCATGGGCCACACCATCATGGATTCTTGTGAGATCACCCAGTAAAGCACCATCCTCGTGGATCCACAACAACCCAACCAGCATCTCCGGAGAGGCCCATCCAACTTGTTGACTAGGGAAAGAGTGAAGCCACAGGAGGATAAAGTGGTTGGCTAATTCCATAGTGAAATTAGCTGTAGCAGTTCGAAGAAGCTTTCCTACGAGTCTCCCAGAGAGAGCCAGTGCTCTTTGACTCCCTGAAAAATGGCACCTGGCTCCTCTAAAACAAACAGCAATCAGGCCCAATGACCTCAACAAAAAAACATGAGAAACAAACTTCAATGGCAGAGATGTCCTGAACCGAACGACATGCATAGAAGAAGCAGATATTTATCTGCCACATAAAGAATTTTTCAGAATACTTCTTGCTGTAATACAGGATATGAGAAAAACAATACAGAAAAAAGATGAAATGAAAGAGGAGATTAAGTCCATACACCAAAGGGAAATACAAGAGATCAGGGAAGAGATAACAAAACTAGTAGCAGACACGCAGACCTCGAGAATCGACTGGAGGAGGCAGATAATTGCACCAGTGACCTAGAGGACAGCCAAGGAGACTTTAAATGCGAACAAAAATCTAATAAGATCATTAGTGAAGCTGAAGAGAACCTAAAAGCTAGGTCTGATGCTATGAAATGGAACAACATTAGAATTATTGGATTACCAGAGGAAGACACCACAAAGAAGTCAACTGCAACAGAGAGGAAATTCTTGGAGGAAAACTTCCCGAGCTTAATGAATGAAAACCTGGCAACCATTCAGGAAGCTGAAAGAACACCAGTCAGATTGAAACCCAAGAAGAAATCAAGGCACATCATACTTACTATCCAACTTTGAGGAAAAGGAGAAAATCATGAGAAGAGCTAGGGAAAAACAAGCAATCACATAGTTTCCCAAATAAGAATATGCTCAGACCTATCATGTTTCCCCAAAAGTCAGACATCCCCCCAAAATAAGACCTACTTACAGTTTTGCCTCGGGCTGAAATATAAGGCATCTCCCAAAAATAAGACCTCCCCAAAAATCAGCACCCCCGAAGCTACCGTAACTCTGGACTCTGGATCATAGTGGTGGGCACCACCACGCAGCTCACTATTGGCTGCAGCGCAGTCAGAGCAGACAGGTAGTACGAGGTCTCTTTTAATAAAACAATAAACAATAAACGTGTACCACATTCTTATCCATGGAAAAATAAGATATCCCCTGAAAATAAGACCTAGTGCATCTTTGGGAGCAAAAATTAATATAAGACACTGTCTTATTTTCGGGGAAACAGGGTATCAGAGAACACTATGAAGAAGAGGAGAGAGTTGTTGAGTAACATTGCAAAAATTGAAGGAAAATAATGCAAACCCAAGAATACTCTACACAGCCAAATTACTGATCAAGATAGATGAAGAAGTAATTGTCTTGTTAGAGAAGGAAAAACTCAAAGAATACATTAGAAGAAACCCAGCCTGGATCCTTGTCGATCCAGTATAGGCAGAAGAACAGCACTCACCAAGCATAAGTAAGAGACTGCCACAGAGAACAACCTCACCCAGAGGGAAACAAAGAGAAAACAGCCCCCAAGATAGCATTGGATTAAGGGTGAAAAGAAGTCAAGAATGAAACACACACACACACACACACACACACACACTACATTAAAAAGAAAGGGAGGTGGGAAAACACCCAACACAAAAGGTGTAAGATGACATCACAGAGTCCACGGATGGAAATAATACCCCTGAATATCTATGAACTAAACTCAGGCATTAAAAGACTGAGGCTAGCAGACTAGTTTAGACTAGTTTAGAAATACAACTAATCAATCTGCTGCCAACAGGAGACACATGTCAAGACTACAAACAAAACTAGGCTGAGAATCAAATGCTGGAGAAAAACATACCAAAGAAACAGCAATTAAAAAAAAACCAAGGGTTGCAATCGTAATCTTGGATAAAACTGACCTCAAAGTGCAAACCATAAAAAGAGATGAGGAACACTATATAATGCTCAAGGGAGCAGTAGGCAAAGAACCACTAAGCATTGTAAACATATTCCCCAAATGACAGACCTGCTGAATACGTCAAACAAATGCTTCAAAATATGAAAAAGGAAGTCACAGCCTCAACAATTATAGTAGGTGACTTCAATACACCACTCTCTGAGAAAGAAATATCACAGGGAAAGAAACTCAACAAGGAGGCCAGAGATCTAAACACTACAATTAGTCAATTTGACCTGATATATATTTACAGAGCTTTTCATGAAAATACAAAATATTTCACATTCTTTTCAAGCCCACATAGCACATATTCGAAGATAGACCACATGCTGGGGCATAAGTCAAATCTGCATAAATTTAAGCACATTGATATCATATAGACTTCTCTCACTGACCACTGTGCCATAAGGCTGGAAATCAGCAAAAGGAAGATGAATAAAACAAGGCAAACAATTGGAGGATGAATAACTCTCTACTGAAAAAGGAGTGTGTACTGGCTCAGATCATAGATGAAATTAGGAAATTTCTAGAAACCAATGAGAATGAGAATAAGACGTACCAAAACTTATGGGACACAGCAAAGGCAGTTATCAGAGGAAGTTTCATAGCAATACATGCACACCTGAGAAAGGAAGAAAGCCATATGATTGATATGCTGGCACAAAATTTACAGCAACTAGGGCTGAGTCAACAGCACAATCGTGCTAATAGCAAAAGAAAAGAAATAATAAAAATCAGGGCTGAGATTTAGGAGAGGGAAAATAAGAAAACTATGGAAAAAATTAATGCTGCTAAAAGTTGGTTCTTTGAAAAGATAAACAGAATCAACATATCGTGGGTAAACCTAACCAAAGAAAGACGGGAACAAATTTCAATAGCAAGAATGAGGGATGAAAGAGGGGGCATTACAACAGACTCTAATGAATTCAAAATGATAATTAAAGAGTATTACGAAGGACTGTACTCCAATGAATTCAACAACTTGGAAGACATGGTCAAATTTTGAAAAACAATCCCTCCCTCGAATTTCCCAGAGGAACATCAAGAATGTCAATAGACCCATAGCAATAGAAGAAATAGACAAGGATATCAAGGGATTACCAACCCCAAATTCCCTGGACCAGATGGCTTCACAGGACAATTCTACCAAGCATTTAGGGAAGAAATGACACCAATCCTACACAAAATCTTCCAGAACATAGAAAAGACGGCAACCTCTTGAAGCAAGTATAAATATGATACCCAAACAGGGCAGGAATCCTACAAGAATTGAGAACTACAGACCAATATTCTTAATGAACACAGATGCAAAAATTGTTAACAAAATACTTGCCAATAGAATACAAATGTATATAAAACGAATACCATATATACTTGAATATAAGCCGACCTGAGTATAAGCCTAGGTACCTAGTTATTACCTGGGAAACTAGAAAAACTGATGACTTGAGTATAAGCCTAGGGTGGGAAATGCAGGATGTGAATTAACACAGAGACCAGAGGGGAGAGACGGAGCGCAGCCACGGACACATCCTGACCAGTTCAGCTGCCAGCGTAAGTGAATCACTATGGGTGCTTCTGCAAATTGGAGCCTTCCACGTCATAGGATGGCTCTGATTGGTTAGATGTGAGTAACAAACATTCAAAGCCCTGCAGTATCAGTGGGGCTTTGAATGAACAGCGGAGGAACGACAATCACCTGTGAGATATTACACCTCGTATAAGTTAAACCCCAGTTTTTCAGCACATTTTTTGTGCTGAAAAATTCAGCTTATACACGAGTATATATGGTAATTCACCATGACCAAGCAAGATTCATACCAGGGATAGTTCAACATACGAAAGACCATTAGTATCATGTGCCACATTGACATGAAAAACTCTAAGAACCACATGATAATATTGATAGATGTGGAAAAAGCATTCGACAACATCCAACACCAATTCCTTTTTAAGACACGTCAGGAGATAGGAATGGAAGGACAATTCCTCAAGACAATACAAGCTATATATGAAGAACCAACAGCCAACATGATAGTCAATGCAGAAAAGAGGAACACAATTCCACAGAAAAAGGGTCCAGACAAGGATGCCCCTCGTCCCCACTCTTATTTAACATCGTACTGGAGGTTTTAGCTCGCAGCATAAGGCAAAGGAGAGACATCAAAGGTATTCGTCTGGGGAAGGAAGAGGTAAAACTGTCGTTATATGTAGATGACATGATTTTATAAATGGAAAATCCCAAAAGATCCAAAAGGGGCAGAGTGGCAGGATACAAGATCAACAAACAGAAGTCCACTGGACTGCTATACATATCAGCTAAAATAACAGAAGAGGAGGTCAAAAAGGTGGTACCCATCACAATAGCCAAGCACAAATTAAAATATCTAGGGAAATAGCAGACTAAAAGAACAAAAGATTTATATGAGGAAAACTATGGAACACTATTGCAAGAAACCAAGAGTGATTCAACAAATGGGAGAATATCCCATTTTTGTCGATCAGAAGACTCAATATAGTAAAGATGTCAGTTCTCTCCTAGGCACTATATAACTTTAATGCAATCCTGAGAGAATTACCCTCATCTTTCTTGAAAGAAATGGAAAAACTGATTACCAAATTCATATGGAGAGGGAAGAAGCCCAGAATTAGCAGAGACTCCCTAAGAAGGACACAGTGGGAGGGCTTGCTTTACCTGACTTTAGCACATATTATAATGCCATCATGGTCAAAACTGGGAGGTATTGGTATAATGACAGATACTTAGACTACTGGAAAAGAACTGAAAACCCAGAAATAAAATCATCAGCATACAGACAACTCACTTTTGATAAAGCCCCCAAAATATCAAAAGCAGGTACCCTCTTTAACAAGCGGTGTTGGAAAAAATGGATATCTACCTGCAGAAAAATGAAGCATGACCCTTATCTGACTCCATGCACAAGAATAAACTCAAGGTAAATCACAGACCTTGAGGTAAAACTCCAAACTATTAGGTCCATCAATAAGGGAACTGGGACCAATCTGAGAATTTTGGCACTGGGAATACATGGGATAGCAGAAACAGGGAAGGACACAAATGCACATGAGTCACAAATTGACATGTGGGATACACTGAAGATAAAACATCTGTGTACATCAAAATAATTCACCAAGAGAGTAATAAGAGAGCCCACGGACTGGGAAAACATCTTTAGCCTGACACATCAGACAAAGGCCTTATTACTAAAATCTACAATACTCTGCTAGTTTCCAAAGAGAAAAAAAAACTAATTGCCCACCGAGGAGGTGGGCAAAGGACCTGAACAGCAGTTCCACAAGGGTACAAATCCGAATGCAAGGAGTTGGAAACAACCCAAATTTCCACCAACAAATGATTGGATTAAAAAACAGTGGTATATACATACAATGGAGTACTACACATCACTAAAAAGCAGTGATGACAAATACTAAGAGGACGCCTGGCCCTCCCACCAGAAGAACTTATTTCAAAAGACGGCATTGAATCTGCAGCTCCAGGAGAGGGACATATCTGATGGGAGCACATGGGTGATGATGAAGGGGGAGGAGGAGAAAGTGGAGCACATCCTGGCCCATCAGGTCTTGAGGACGATTATCCCGATTAGAGCAGCCAGTCCACAGAGAGGACCACATGGCCAGCCCCACTATGAGACATGACGCCCCTCACTGACCCATAGCTCTACCGGGGACAACACTGGAGACACAGTGTGGGAACTACGCCTGATCTGATCCCGCCACACCGAGGCAAAACACTAAGGGGGTGCAACAGAATAGCAAGGGAATGGAACGGTGAGGTCCTCAGGGAATGATGAAGGTGGACTTTGGGGCTAGGGTGTGGTACCCCAATTGATTGAACTGGAAAACACTCCTAAAGGCCAACACACAATCCTTGAACTAACTACAAACTTTTCTTTCTTGTGTTTTTTTTTTGTCATTGATTTATTGTTGTTGGTTGGTTGTATATTGTTCCTTGGTATTTTTATGTCTTGTTTTTGTGCATGTTATTATCTCCGCTGGTCTTTCTAAATAAGATAGGCTGGATGAACAATCTGGAGGATAAAACAACAGGACCGACAGTTCAGGAGGGACATAGGAGAGGTGGGGGAAAAGGTAGTGGTGTTAACAAACCCAGGGACAAGGGAACAAGTGATCTAAATCAGTGGTGAGGAGGGGCTGGGAGGCCTGGTAGGGCATGATGAAGGGTAATGTAACAAAGAGGATTTGCTGAAACCCTGGTCGGGACTGAGCATGATAGTGGGACAGAAGGAAAGTCAAGGGAAATAGAGGAAAGAGCTAGGAGACAAAGGGCATTTATAGAGGTTTAGATAAAGACATGTATATATGCAAATATATTTATATATGAGGATGGGTAAATAGATCTATGTGCATATATTTATACGTTTAGTATTAAGGTAGCAGAAGGACATTGGGCCTCCACTCAAGTACTCCCTTAATGCAAGAATACTTTCTTCTATTAAATTGACATTCTGTGATGCTGACCTTTTCAACGCAACTGCTGAAGACAAAGCGGGTGCATAAGCAAATGTGGTGAATAAAGCTGATGGTGCCCGGCTATCAAAAGATATAACGTCTGGGGTCTTAAAGGATTGAAGATAAACAAGTGGTCATCTAGCTCTGAAGCAACAAAGCCCACATGGAAGACGCACACCAGCTTGTGTGATCACAAGGTGCCAAAGGGATCAGTTATCAGGCATCAAAGAACAAAAAATCATAACATTTTGTGCTTGCCTCCATGATATGATCGCTGAAGACAAATGGGTGCATAAGCAAATGTGGCAAAGAAAGCTGATGGTGCCCGGATATCAAAAGGTATAGCGTCTGGTGTCTTAAAGGCAAACAAGCAGCCACTTAGCTCAGAAGCAACAAAGCCTACATGGAAGAACCACACCATCCTGTGCAATCACAAGGTGTTGAAGGGATCAGGTATCAGGCATCATCAGAACAAAAAATCTTACCATAGTGAATGAGGTAGGGGGGCGGGGTGCAGATTGGAGATCCAAAGCCCATTTGTCAGTCACCGGAATCCCCTTGCAGAGGGGTGTAGGGGAGGAGGCGAGCCAGTCAAGGTGTGATGTAGCAACAATGAAAAATACAACTTTCCTCTAGTTCCTAAATGCTTCATCCTCCTGCACTATCATGATCTGATTTCTACCTTGCAAGTCTGGCTAGACCAGAGGATGTACACTGGTGCAGATAGGAACCAGAAACATAGGGAATCCAGGGTGGATGATCTCTTCAGGTCCAGTGGTGAGAGTGGCACTACTAGAAGCGTAGAGGGAGAGTAGGTTGGAAAGGAGGAATCGATTTCAAGGATCTGCATTTGACCTTGTTACTAGGGGGTGGACAACAGAAAAGTGGGTGAAGGCAGATGTCGGACAAGGCAAGATATGACAAAATAATAATTTATAAATTATCCAGGGTTCATGAGGGAGGGGGAAGCGGGGATGGAGGGGACAAAATGAGGACCTGATGCCAAGGGCTTAAGTGGAGAGGAAATGTTTTGAGAATGATGAGGGCAATGAATGTATAAATGTGCTCTACACAACTGATGTATGTATGAATTGTGATAAGAGTTGTGTGAACTCCTAATAAAACAATTAGGCCTCCACTTACTCAATGCAAGAACACTTTGTTCTATTAAATTGGCATTCCAGGATGCATACATTCCCGACATGATTGCTGAAGAAAAATGTGTGCATAAGCAAATGTGGTGAAGAAGGCTGATGGTACGTGGCTATCAAAGCGTCTGGGATCTTAAAGCGTTGAAGATAAACAAGCGGCCATCTAGCTGAGAAGCATCAAAGCCAACATGGAAGAAGCACACAGCCTGTCTGACCACAAGGTGCAGAAGGGACTGGTTATCAGACATGAAAGAACTAAAAATCATATCAATGGGTGCCCACCTCCCTGATACGATCAATGAAGACAAACGTGTGTGTAAGCAAATGTAGTGAAGAAAAGTGATGGTGCCCAGCTATCAAAAGATATAGCGTCTGTGTTCTTAAAGGTTCTAAGATAAACAAGTGGTCATCTAGCTCAAAGGCAATAAAGCCCACATGGAAGAAACACACCAGCCTGTGTGACCACGAGCTGTCGAAGGGATCAGGTTTCAAGCATCAAGGAACAAAAGATCATATCATTGAAAATGTGGGTGAGTGCAGAGTGGAGACTCAAAGCCCATTGGTAGCCAATCGGACACCCCTTAGTGAAGGGTTGTGGGGAAGAGATGAACCAGTCAGAGTGCAGGGTAGCAGCGATGAAACATATAACTTTCCTCTAGTTCTTAAATACTTCCTCTCCTCCACTATCATGATCCCAATTCTACCTTACAAATCTGGCTAGACCAGAGGATGTACATTGGTACAGATAGCAACTGGAAACACAGGGAATCCAGGACAGATGACTCATTCAGGACCAGTGGTGAGAGTGGCGATGCCTGGAGGGTGGAGAGAATGTGGGGTGGATAGGGGGAACTGATTACAAGAATCTACATATAGTCTCCTCCCTGGGGGAGGGACAGTTGAGAAGAAGGCGGTGGGAGACATCGGACAGTGTAGTATATGACAAAATAATCATAATTTATTAATGATGAAGGGTTCATGAGGTAGGGGACAGTGGGGAGGGAGGGGGAAAATAAGCAGCAGATATTAAGGGCTCAAATAGAAGGCAAATGTTTTGAGGATGATGATGGCAACAAATGTACATATGTTCTTGACACAATGGATCAAGAACATATTGTGATAAGAATTCTATGAGCCCCCAATAAAATGATTAAAAAAATAAGAAAAAAAGTAGTGATGAATGCATGAAGCACATTGGAAAGAATTGGAGGAAATTATACTAAGCGAAGTAAGCCAAGCAGAAAATGAGAAGTACTATATGAGTCTGATGAGGAAAGCTTAAAAAAAAAAAAGTGCAAAACGGGCTTAGGGAAAAAACTATTGTATATAAACATTCCTGGGTTCAGGTTCAGGGAGTATGGCAGGGACCAGACCAAATCCAGGAATACATATGGTAGACAACTAAAAAGGAAGGGGAAAGAGAGAAAAAACAAAAACAAATGAGTAGTTGGGGAACAGGGCACTAACTCCCCCAAGGGGAGTGTATTATTCATATCTTCTCAGGGAAAGAGGGACCAGACTACAAAGCGGTGCTCTAAGATGTGAATGCAACATACTGGCATGAAGCAGGGAACCAGTAGAGGGGTCTGAGAGACAGGCCCCAATCCCAACTATGTGGACAACCACCCCTGCCCCCTGAAGAATTTACCTTAGGGGCAGCACTGAAGCTACAGCTCAGGGAGAGGGACATGTCTGATCAGAGCACACAGGAGCAAATGAGGGGGGAGGAAGAGAGAGTGGAGCACATCCTGGCCCACCAAGACTTGAAGATGATATCCCTGCTCAGAGCAGCCAATAGCTAGAGAGGGCCATATGGTCAACCCCACTATGAGACATGACATCCCTCACTGGCCCATAGCCCTATAGGGGACAACACTGGATACACAGTGAGGGAATTATGCCTGATCAGACCCCACCACACCGAGGCAAAACACTAAAGGCGTGCAACAGAACAGCAAGGGGAGCAGAGCAAGGACGTCTCGAGGGAATACCAAAAATAGACTTTGGGGCCATGGTGTGGCACTCCATCAGACTCCACCAGAAAACACTCCTAAATGTCAATAGACCTTGAACTATTTTCTTTTTTGTTGCTTTGTTTTGCTCTGTCTTGGTTTGTGCATAGTATTATCTCTGCAGGTCTGTCTGGATAAACAATCTGGAGGAGAAAACAACAGGACCGAAGGTTCCAGGGGACATAGTAGAGGGAGAGGTGGGGGAAAGGAAGTGGTGTTAATAAATCCCAGGGACAATGGAATAACAAGTGATCCAAAATCAGTGATGAGGAGGGTGTAAAAGGCCTGGTAGGGCTTGTTCAAGGGTAATGTAACTGAGAGGAATTACTGAAACCCAAATGAAGGCTGAGCATGATAGTGGGACAAGATAAAAGTAAAAGGAAATAGAGGAAAGAACTAGAAGGCAAAGGACATTTATAGAGGTCTAAATATAGGCATGTACATATGCAAACATATTTATATATGACAATGGGGAAATAATCGATCTATGTGCATATATTTATAGTATTAACGTAGCAGATGGACATTGGGCCTCTACTCAAGTACTCCCTCAATGCAAGAACACTTGTTCTATTAAACTGGCATTCCATAAGGCTCACCTTCCCAACACGATCGCTGAAGACAACACAGGTGCGTAAGCAAATGTGGTGAAGAAAGCTGGTAGTGCCTGGCTATCAAAAGATATAGCACCTAGGGTCTTAATGGCTTAAAAATAAAGAGGCCATTTAGCTGAGAAGCAATAAATCCCACATGGAAGAAGCACACTACCCTGTGTGATCATGAGATGTTGATGGGTTCAGGTATCAGGCATCAAAGAACAAAAATATTATTATCACTGTGAATGAGGGGCAGTGCAGAGTGGGGATCCAAAGCCCATCTGTAGGCAAGTGGAGATCCCCTCACAGAAGGGTCGCAGGGAGGAGATGAGCAAGTCAAGGTGCTGTGTAGCAATGATGAAACATACAACTTTACTCTAGTTTCAATGCTTCCTCCTCCCCACTATCATCATCCCAATTCTACCTTACAAATCCAGCTAGACCAAAGGATGTATACTGGTACACACAGGAACTGGAAACAGAGGCAATCCAGGACAGATGACCCTCTCAGGACCAGTGGTGAGAGCGGCGAAACAGGGAGGGTGGAGGGACGGAGGGGTAGAAAGCAGGAACTGATCACAAGGATCTACATATAACCACCCCCTGGGGGACAGACAACAGAAATGTGCGTGAAGGAAGATGCTGGACAGTGTAAGACATGGCAAAATAATAATAATTTATAAATTTATCAAGGATTCATGAGGGAGAAGGGTTAGGAGGGAGGGGAAAAATGAGGAGCTGATACCAAGGGCTCAAGCAGAAAGAAATATTTTGAGAATGATGATGGCAAGAAATGTACAAATGTGCTTGACACAATGGATGTACGTATGGATTGTGATAAATGTTGTACGAGCCCTCAGTAAAATGATTAAAAAAATAAAAAGCAATGGATGGTAATTAAAATAGGAAAAATCCCACAAAGAATGGTGTCTTGCTAGGCACCCGGTTGAGTAGTACTGCCAATCCCATGGGTGTCAGGGTAGAACTGTGCTTCACAGGGTTTTCGATGGTGATTTTTCAGAAGTAGATCACCAGGTCTTTCTTTCAATATCCCTTTCAATGTGGGTGGACTCAAACTGCCAGCCTCGCAGTCGGCAGTGGGATGCGTCAACTGTGTGCACTTGCAGCTCATTTCCCTTTCCACTGGGCAGCACGGATCTTGGAAGCAGCATCCACAGTCATATTTATCTGGTGGCCTGCTTCTTGTGTGGTTCTTCTTATATTCCAAATAGGTATTCTGAAAATGTCCACTGCTGATAATAAGTTGATTCTGACTCACAACGACCATATAGGGCAGAGAACTACTTCTTTCGGTTTTTGAGGTGGAAAATCTTTACAGGAACAGACGGCTTCATCTCGCTCCCACAGACTGGCTGATGGGTTTGAACGACTGACCTAAATTTTAACAGCACCCAAACATAGCCACTAAGTACCACTAGGACTCCTTTAGACACATCCCTACCACTCAGCAGTGTGAGAAAGCTGATGCCTGATATACAACGAGTCGAAGTCTCTCTGTCTTGAGATTTAGTAACACAAAACCTAGGAGCATAGTCCATTACAACTGGTAGAGATGTGTGGAGCCTGAGCTGGAGCAGCAGGGCCTTAGCACGTCTACTTGGTGGCTCTCTGGAAGGATGGAAGTCAGACTACTGTTTTTAAGTTATCACTTGCTTAAGAGGGTGGCTGTGGATGTTGAAGGTGATAAGGAATCTGGGGAAAGTCTTGTGAAGTAGCAAGTCCACTAAGGTCTATCACAGCATTAAGAACAAAGGACTCTGGGTTTCTTACAGAGGCCACAGAAAGCCATTATGGTGTCCAGCAAAATACACAGCAGAAAAAAGTATCAAACCAAAGATAGCGGGTTACCATCTTATATTTCCTTTTATCAAAGGCAGCCTCACCAGGAAAATCAAGATGGACAGTTGGGAAAAAAAAGAAAAAGCTGAAATGATGCTTAAAGAGAAAGAACATTTGATAAATCCATTGTAGTGTCCACAATAGCAGTAAAAACTGCCACTGAAAGCGATCTGACTAAAATCTTATATTTGCCAAGGGCAGCCTCATTGAGAAAACAAAGATTACCAGCTGAGAGAAAGAGAAAGAAAGTTAAAATGATAGCTAAATTGGAGGAAAATTCAGCGACAAAGGGAAGAAGCATGGTTGTTGTGCTTTGCAATATGCATTGTAAATTACAGTGAAACTTTACGCTAAAATTTGGAAAAGAATGGGCGCTACGCAGGGGGAAAGGTCATGCTATTTCTCCTTCTGTAGAATGAGTGTAAGACACTGAGTTCAGCCAACAAGCAAGGATATCCCTGTAGCAATGAGCCCATCTGGTAACCTAATCGACCTCAAGAATCATTCTCTTGTCAAATGAACCGGCAGTCATTGGAGAAATGGCTGATTCTGGGGTAAATGGCAGCAATGTACAAGGTAAATCTGGAGTATCTCAGGAACCACGTAATAAAACAACCAAAACAATGATGGTGCAGTGCAAAAACTTAGCAGATAGGTTGACCTGTCTGGCACAATTTGAACACCAGAAATCTAAGCACAGTAATGAATTATAAACCTTTGGTAATAAATCGGAAATTCTTTAATTCCATAACAACAGGTAAAAACCCACTGCCTTCAAGTTGATTCTGACTGTTCGTGTCCCTATGGGAAGAGTAAAACTGCTCCCCATGGTTTCTTGGTTTCTTTTTTTACCCTAGAGTTCTGAGAGCGTACATGTTTATGGGAGCAATAGCTTGATCTTTCCCCTACAGAGAAAGATGGATGTGAATTGCTGACTTGTGGTTAGCAGTATCACACCAATCTGCACCACCAGGGCTCCTTATACCAATATGTGACACACGCCAACCGATAGATGGCATCGCCCTACTTTAATTAAAAAGGAAACAACAGAAAAGCACTAAGTCAAGGCATTTCTTTGAAACAGGGAAGAAGAGTCCCAAATAACCAGAAGCCTTGGGAATTTGGCAATACCAGACCAGCCCTACATGTACTAAAGGAAGTTTTCTAAATGGAAAGGAAAGAACATTAATCAAACACTCAAATGTACACAAAGGGGGAGGAAGGAGTCAGACAGAGATCTCAGAAAATAAGTACATATTACGACTACTGGATGTAGGGTGTACATTACTGTCACTGGAGGTTCACCAACAGAAAAAGGAGAGGGAACAGTAAACCAGGAATACTTAATATTTCACATTCATTGTTGATTGCATGCTAAATGTTACTGTAATTGCATGTTGTATAGTATAATATTTGTAGTAACCACTAAGAGAATATGTAAAGAGGAATTAAAGCTCATAACAAAAGATGCTAAATACAAAAAATAACAGGAAAATTGATAAAAAGAGAAACCAGATAAAAGAAACTCAAAACCCAATTAGCTAAAAGAATGAAGAAAATGTAAATAGCCAAAATATTTACACAAAAGGCAGAGTGATAGACTGGATAAAAAACATGATTCATCTTTTGTTACCTACACAAAACACACATTCACATTAGGACACAAACTGACTGAAAATAAAGGATGGAAAAAATGTTCCGTGCAACCAGCACCCAAAAAAAGGAGTGTGGTCATACTGATAAAGGCTATTACATAATAAAAGGGCTAATACTTCAAGAAGATACAACAATTATTAGCATATATTCACCTAACCTGTCCAAAAACATGACACAAACACTAATATCAAAGAAAAAAATTACAGTGCCGCTATTAATATTTGTAGTTTTGAAACCTTCAATTTCAGTTCTCGACAGAACATTTAAAAAGTGAATCAATAAGGACATTAAGAACATAAAGAAAATCATAAGCCAATTTAACTTAGAACACTCCATCCATCATCAGCAGACATTTTCACAGGATAATTTTTCCAGAACCAACTACAGATTAGGCCACAAATCTCAAGTTTTAAAACATTAAAATCATACAAAGCATACTTTCTGACCATAATGGTATGAAGTAAGAAATCAATCACAGGAAGAATAAAAATGAATAATTATTATTATACCAAAATTAAATATTGTACGACTAGAAAACAATTTCTCTATGTAAGAAATTAAAAGTGAAATAAAAATATACTTGGTATCAAATATAAAGGAAAGCACAACATACCAAATCCTTTGTGACACAGCGCAAACCATTCTCAGAGGGAAATTCATAGCAATACATGCCCATATTTAAAAAGATGGATGAAAATCAATTGTTTAAATGAAAACTTGAACAAAAAGGAAAGGAAGAGCAAGAGGCCAAAGATACTAGCTGAAATGAATAATAAATACCAGTGAGAAAGAAATGAAATAGAATACAGTTAAACAACAGAAAAAAATCAATCAAACCAGAAGTTGGTTCTTTGAAAAGAATCACTGAAACAAACTACTGGATATACTGGGGGGGGGGGGGGGGAGGGCAAATAATCAAAAGAAATGAATCTGGAGACAACACAACATATTCATTGAATAAAGAATCATAACACTATGAAAAAGAACTGCAACAGATTTGAAAGTGCAGATGAATGGGACAAATTCCTGAAAATATACGACATACCTAAACTAATATGAATAGAAATAGGTTTAAGCAGAGTAATTATGAAATAAGCAATTCAGAATGTGATTAACCCCCTGCTCCACCCCTTCAAAAAAGACCAAAAATATATATAAAAAGAAAAGTCAATGGCAAGATGGCTTCACTGGGATATTTCATAAAAAATTCAGAAGTGCTGACACCAGTTCTATAGAAACTTTTAAAAACATTAAAGAAAGGGGACTAGAACATGTCCAACTGAACACATACACACAGGTAGATCCTTATGTAACAACCAGGATAGACTAGGCCCTAAGAAAAGACAGGTGGCCTGTGATCTCAGACAATGGCTTGAAAGTGAAGTAAAAGGAGGCTTCCATATATCAGAGACTGTGGGAGCAAGCAGAGAAGGGAAGGAAAGAGCAGGTCCACTGAAGAGGCGCCCAGTGGTCTCCTGCTACCCATCTGTAGCTCCATTCTGCACTGCTGGCTACAGCAACCCAGCTCCACTCCTCAAAGACTATCATTGTGAGCAGGGTCCAAAGCTTCACGTGTAATAAGCACGCAGGTCCCATGTGGCTTCCAGCTCTCCAAGCAAGCTGGCCTGCACAGTTCCCGGAGCATAGGTCCCAAAGGACCAGCCTAGGCTATCCCAAGGACAAACTTGGCACCATGATGGTTTTCCTGAAGATTGCCTGTGCTTTGACGGACTATGTTAAGAAGCTCTAGGCCTTAGGGAAGAATACACTCAAGTACAGTGTTCCTCCCCCTCCCAACTTTTCTTAGTACAGCCTTTTACTGCCCAAAGCCTTTTTTCCCTCCCCCGTCCCTCTTCTATTATTCATTTCTGGCACTACTCAACAAAGTCATCGACTCCCACAAAATCTAGCAGCCCTCCCAACCGTAATACCTGGCCACGATGCTGCAGTGGCAGCAGTCACTCCTGATTCATCAGAAGAAGGATTAACAAATGAACAACACTCAGATCTCAAGGAATTTTCTTAAAAAGAACAGGCTCTGAAACTATCATAAATTGAATTCAGAAAAATGTTGTCATGTACTTTCAACAAAGAGTTTGCGAGAACAATGGTCAGAATAGAAAAGCTAGATATCTTCAACAAAAACCTCTAAAAAGAAATGCAGAAAATATTAAGATAAGAGAATTAGGCAACAATTTAGAAGAACAGAGTAAGAGAATTGAAGAAATGGAAAGCTGAATTGGTGAGTTTGAAGGCATATCTCTTAACTCCAATTTATGAGTGATACAATCAGCTAAAAGAACAAAAGAATCTGAAGAAAACATAAGAATGAAGTGGGATTCTATCCATATAAGAAATTCCGGAATAATACTTCCTTAACAGAACAGAGGAGGAGAAAATAATTCTCCAGGAAGCAGAGAGAACCCAAAACACCACAGATCCCAAAAGAAAACACTGGAACATATTGTCGTTGAAATTTCCAAGACAGAAACAATTAGCAGGCTGAGAACTGCTTGGAAAAATTGTTTTAATTCATTTACAAAAACACTTTTATTGGCATATGACTCACATGCCATACAATAGCTCAATTATATTAAGATAAATTGTAATAATCATTATCACCACAATCAATTTTAGAACATTTTTTCTTTATTGTATTCATGTTATTTCCCCCAACCTCCCCTGCCATAGCCCCCAAAACCATTGTCTATATAGATTTAGTTATCCTGGATTTCATATACAGAAAAATGTATTTTTAAAAGCCTAACAACAATAACAAAGAAAACAGATTAAAAAAAGCTCTAGAAAAGAAAGCAGAGGTTAAAAGAACTGGAATATATTTAAAATGAGTCAAAAGGGAGATGTATAAATTTTAACTTAAATACATCTGCAATAACCAATTTTACAATGCTATCTGTCTGATAACAGGGCTGTTCACATCCCATGGCTCTGGTCAGAGAGGATTCCCCAGAGCTTGCAAATGTTATCCACAACCTTAAAACCAGGTGTTCATAATTGAAGCTGATATCATTCCCTCCTTCAGATTTGAATTTCATGAGTTAAAATCCTAGGATCTTACAGGCTGGTGTGCTTCTTCCACATGGACTTAGTTGATCCCTCACTTAGATGGCTGTTTAAGACCAGCTTTTAAGACCCCAGAGGCTATTTTTTTCTGATAGGTGGGCACCATCTAGTTTCTTCATTACACTTTCCTATAGCATTCATGTCTTGAGTGATTTCTTCATGAGGACGAGCATCAAATAGGGCCATTTCATAAGAACTAATTGTACTTAGATTGAGGCTAGAATTAAGTGCAAGCTCAAAATCCATTCACATATTTATGGTTCATCTGGCTCTGGTTCACCTCAGAGATATAATTGTTATTTTCTGTTAGAGAACATTATCAATCATCCCCTTGGGCATAAGGTAATTTTATTGATAGTGTAATTAATTTAGCCAATGGTATAGAATTTAAAACAAAAATATGTCTTGTAAATTTAAATTTTATGTTTTCTGCCCATTGTCTCTCTTTTGTTGCCTTTAATAAATATTTTTATTAATTTATTTCTATTACCATCCTTTTTGTCTTTTTTCTCATATTTTTCTGTGTTACCAATGTTCTTAGGAACCAAGACACCGCTCCTCTATCTGTCTCTAGGTGGGTCCTCCCACATGCAGATACACCCACATGTGAGTACCGTGAGTGAACATTGTTACCCATGCTGCACCATGCTTTAAGACAAAATTTCATTTATTTGTCAACAGAAATAAATATTTCAAACAAAACAAAACTGTAAACCAATATCCCTTATGAATATAGGGGCAAAATCTCAAAATCCTGGCCAACAGAATCCAACAATCTATCAAAAAGCTAAGCAAAAGAACCACAGCAGGTGAGATTGGTTCCAGGGATGCAAAGATGGTTTGAAATGAGAAAAATAATGAATGTGATCTACCATATAAAAAAGAAAAACAACCACATGAGCATTTCAATTGATTCAGAAAAGGTATTTGATAATATCTAACAGCCATTCTAGATACAAATACTAAAAAATAGGAATCGAAGGGAAATTCTCAATGAAATCAGGGACATATATGAAAAACCAACTGCCAGCATCTTACTCAATAGGGAGAAACTGAAATTTTTTTAAATCTGGATGAGAAAGGCCAATCAGCTGCAGACAGACATGGACAATGGCCAAAGCCACCAAAGGAAATGGCCCGATGGAAAAATGTCCTAGACAACAAATGGTATGGCCCGGACCCCATATTAATCAGGTCCAGGGGAGCAATTTGTGTTTTTCCACAGAAAGAAGAAAACCCCATCTGGGTGCCAGAGAGACTGGTGAGATTAATTAAGGAGGATGAAGATCGTGCAAGCAGGAAGAATGAAGAAGACGATGATCAACCTAATAATGTTGCTGATACTGATGGTAATATGGACCCCAATAGTTAAAGGAGTTTTTTTATGGGCCATAGCTAAAACTTGGCCTGTACCTATTCCCATACACTCGAATGCGTCAATATTACCCTTATTCTTATCAACGCAATGTGATTTGGGAATACCATGTATTACGCCTAGAGGGGAGCCTCCTAAAGTATATAATGCAAGCAACTTTACATTGGCATATAGTTTGTGTTTTACCACCATCAATACTAGTGCACCTTGTATATATGTAAGAAATGGGTCTTTAGTCAATTGGGTGGATCCTTCTGGAGACTCTACATTTAATAATATTATATCCACCCTTATGAAAGTTGCACAAGGTGCTACAGGTGGAAGTGGCACCTCTGAGAAAGGAAAACGTGTAAATACAACAACACTTATGGTGATTCGTGAAGGATCCAGGCCCTCTGGGCCCATTAATGGATCAGTAGTGCCACCTAATGTGACCAGACGTGTCATATTACCTAGTTGCTCACCTGAAAAAAGTTTTCCGCCTACTTTTACTCAATGTCAGTCTCCAAATTATCGGAGCAACCCTATTATACCAGGTTTTGATATGACTCCGACTTTAGGTAAAGCAAAATGGAATAGTAATACTAATACCACTGGTCCTGATAATACCTGGCCATGGTATGAATGGATGGTATATAATCAACGTGGAGCATCTATGATAGTAACTCCTTTTGCAAAAATGTTTGGAATTAATGATACTTTATACAATGTCACTGGTGTATACAATACCACTACAAAGAGGCTGAAAGTAAATACTATGGTTAATATATCAAGAGTGCAATTTCAGCCATCACCTGTTTGTGTCCAGCCCCCATTTTTCTTTCTGTTAACATTCAACTTTAGTCATGCAAATGATACATTTTGGGAAGCTTCATGTAATAGCTTTAGCAGTCAGTGTTGGCTTGCTGAATGTTGGAATGGCTCTGAGCCATTTGCCTTGATAGTAAAGATTCCCACTATGATACCTGTACCGGTTGAAGCAGATCCCAATACTTTTCCTATTGCTACACTTTATAGATATAAAATAGATTTTGGCATTACCGCAGCAATTATTACAGCTATTACTATCTCAGCTGCAGCAGCGGTTACAGCAGGATTGGCTATGTCTAATCAAGTAATGACAGCAAATGTCATTAGCAATATTACGCAATCTACATCAGAAGCTTTATCTACAGTCCATATGTTGGATGCTCGATTAATGTCTGGTTTACTGTTAGTGAACCAGAGAGTTGATTTATTACAACACCAAGTGGATACTCGTACGAGCATGGTGCAATTAAGTTGTGTTTCTTCAACACCTAATTTGTGCATAACACCTTTAAAATTCTTGAATGAGTCTTCTTTTAGCAGCAAGAATATATCCCAGTATCTTACAGGACAATGGACAGCTGAGCTGGAAGAACTTCAAGAACAACTCCGGATGCAGATTACGACTCTTAATGGCACAAGAATGAAACCCATAACTGTTGGAGATTTTACTTCTTGGCTTTCTACTGCCTTTTCCTACTTTAAAGAGTGGGTGGGGGTGTTTACATTTGCTGCAATAATGTGCTGTGGAGGAGTGTTGTTGCTATGGTTGCTCTGCAAGCTTAAAGCCCAGCAAAAACGTGACAAAGTCATCATCACGCAGGCGCTCTTAGCGATTGAGCGCGGTGGTTCCCATGATCTTTGGCTTTCTTTGTTAAGAGAAAATTAACCCCCATAAGTTGTCAGCTCCTGCACCCCAAGGGAATTGTCCCATTGCACTGGGAAGAGTGACAGAAATTGGATCTTGGTCAGCCCTTGCACCATGTGGAGCTTTGCTCATTGCACACATTAGGGTGACCAGATTTGGGTTTTTATATCCATCTTGATCTCCTGGGGCTGCTGGAGGCTCCGGGATGGATCGATGGACTTTATATCCATCTTGATCTTTTGGAGCTGCTGGAGGCTCTGGAATTGATCGATGGATTAGGCTTAAAATAAAAAAGAAAGGAGGAGATGTGGGAAGCCATAGCTCTCGCGAGATGTGGGAAGCCACAGCTCTCGTGATGTGGGTAGCCGCAGCTCTCGCCGCCATTACTAGATGGCGCCGGGCAGTCAGGGCGGTGGTCCAACTAAGTGATAAACAACCACTTAGCGCATGCGCGATGCTGAGATGACGTAGTCATAACTCCACCCTGGAGTATGCAAACGAAGGTTCTGGCGAACTCACCAATCAATGCATGAGGTTTTGGCAAATGCACCAATCAGGGCACAGCACGTCCCCATAGAGCATATATAAGCAGCAGTAGTTTGGGGTTTCGGGGTCTTTTACCGCATTATGAAAAATTAAATGCTTGTGGAAGAATCCTGTTGTGGTGCGTCTTTTCTTGCTGGCGAGACCTGGCACGCGACAATCATGATTTTGAGTTTTGCCCCACATTTCCCTTCTACTCTAATCAAGCCCTTCTAATGTGATCTCTTTCATAGCAGTCGATAGTGAGAGCTAGGCACCATCTAGTTCTTCTGGTCTCCAGTGGTGGAGGGTGATCGTTGCTTGAGTCACTAGTCATTGATTCATTGTGCCCAATCAGTTCTCCTCTTCTGCTGTCCTCTGGATGGGGAGAGACCAACTGTTGCCCCTTTCCTGATTGCTCAGGAACTTTGAAAATCCCAGAGACGATGGTCCTGATCCCCCAGCCTCACAACTCATTCCCTCACAGTTTTTGCATCTGTCTCAGAGATTTTTTCCACCCCCACCCCGTTTTATGACATTGGTCCCTGTATGCTCCACCATATACCTGGATCTATTTAACAACCAAGGTCAATACATTCTATAAACTTTTCAATGGCCGAGGATTCTGAAGAAGATTGCCAGGCTTCTCTTTCACAGCTCCTCTAAGTGGGTTGGGCATGACAACTTTTCCCTTAATAGCAGAGCTCATTAACTGTTTACACCCCTAGATACTTCTTACTCTTAGAAAACTCACTGCCATCGAATCCATGCTGACTCACAGCCAACTTATAGAGCAGCGTAGAACTGCCCCTGTGAGTGTCTGAGACTCGAACTCTTTATGGGAGCAGAATGCCTTATCTTTCTCCCACAAAGCAGCTGGTAGTTTCAAACTGCTGATATAGCAATTAGCAGCCCAACTTGTAGCCACTAGGCCACAAAGGCTCTTTTTCTTCTTAGCAAAGAGAGGGAAAATAAGCAAACGGAACATTCCCCTGGTGCTTCCCGTGGATGCTGCGATGGGAGCTGGATCCTGAAGGCCCGGATTGGCTAAAGCTCCATTTACACAGGAACACATGCCTCCCTTGTTAGTATTTGCATTGGGCAAGCCATTTCCTGCGCTGACATTTTGCATCTAGTTAAATGCCAGCAACTCCAGAGAGACATAGCTTTTACCTGTGGCTCTGCCCTTCTGGACAAGCCTTTGGTGCTCGATGGGGCTACTTTCAGTCTATGATCTTACATGTCCTTTTGGATCCCTTCGTCTCTTGTTTTTGTTTTGATTAACACAAACTGGATGAACAGCTTCAGGCTTAAAATAATCGCTGCTGAATATTTCATTGGGAAATGTTGTTAAGAAGGCAGTTGGCAT
The DNA here is from genome assembly GCF_050624435.1 of Tenrec ecaudatus. Taxonomy (NCBI): domain Eukaryota; kingdom Metazoa; phylum Chordata; class Mammalia; order Afrosoricida; family Tenrecidae; genus Tenrec; species Tenrec ecaudatus. The sequence goes on from NW_027459466.1 coordinate 1,197,449, forward strand.
CCATGATCTATGTGTATGCATAGTGATTTCTTTTCAGATGGTAAAGTGACTTTGAATAATTATTGTTATTATTAGTGAATTAAAGACAAATGTGCCTCAAAATGTGAACATTAGGTGTGTGTGTGTGTGTGTGTGTGTGTGTGTGTGTGCATGTTTTAAAGAGCACATGGCTTGGTGATAGAGAGGGCGAAGCACTGGTGAGGAGCACATGAAAGTGTTCAGAGAGATGACAAAGGGTAGTGATGAAACAAAACAGATTCCAACCTCACATCCTCTGCTCCCTGCCTCAGAGGGAGGTCGCAACAAGGAGCAGAAAAGCCAAGGGCATTTCCTGCCCTCTCACAGCTGGCAAGCGCCACAGAAGGCACGGGGTTTTAATGCCGAGGCTTTGCTGCGGTGAGGCAGGGAGGGGGGCTTGCCATAGTTTCCACACGTTGACATCACAAACATACCGCAAGTGGGTGCCTTTAACACACCAAAGTCAATGTTCTCACAGCACCGGAGGCTGACAGCATCATGCCAGTGCACCAGCTTGATGGGCACGCTCTCTTTGTCCATCCCTGGGGGCTGAGGGCTGGTGGGCGGTATTCTTGTTTTGGCTTCAATAACCTCCATGGTTGGTGGTCCTTGGAGCTCTCTGCATGGCAGCTGCCTTCTTCCTTTGGAGTTGGTTTGCTTCAGTGTTGAATTGAATCCTTTTGTATCAGCCAAGTCATTGGTGTAAGGTACAGCCTCTTTAAGTCACAAAGAAAATCTCTGCCCAGGTGGGATTACATCCACAGTAAAAAATCCCACTCCTGTAGAGCTCACTCCAGCTCATCATGGCCCTCTCCAGGGGGGTTCCATGGCTGGGCATCTTTATGGAAGCACACAGCCACAGTTTTTCTCCAGAGAAACAGCTAGTGGGTTCTGAACTACTGACCTTGTTGTGAATAGCCCCCTTCTTAACGTGTGCGCCAGAAGCCCTGCTCTGCGGTTTGATGAGCAGCCCTTCTGGCCATTGCTAAGGGCTACATGGCAAAGCCATTTGGTACAAGCAACGTTGTCATCAGCAAAGAATGAGTTTAGCTGGCCTCAGTAGGATACTCAGCCGGGAAGTGATAAACTGCTTGGCTTGGGTTTTATGCAGGAGAACCATGGGAGTTGAGATGTGCAGTCTCTTGATTTGAACCCAGACACTCTATCTCCCAGCCTGAACTCTCACCATCATACTCAACTTTTGGGGGTCAAATGTTTGACTCACCTGAGAGATGTGCAGGTGAAAGCGTGCCCCAGGAACATCTCCCTCTCATCCCTGTCATCTCAGAGAGTTCTCCAGATAAGGATTGGTGGTTCATGTGAAGGGACATATTGTAGCATTTCCCTTGCACTCCTCAAAGGCAAGAAAATGACCCACAGCACCTCGAGTTGCCAGCAGTGTCAAAGGGGATGTGCTCCTTGTGACTCAAGCTGAGTCCCCAGGAGACGAGCTCTCAACTGTGGAATTAGCGCTTTTGAAAAGGGGCAAATCTTCCAGCAGTTCTCTCTTCAGAGGCCTGGCCGTACGCTCTGCAGACTTGTGGGCACGCTCACTCTGGTGAACCCAAATTCTTGGGAGAGGCTGATCTGTCCCTAGAAAACTGGCCACATGCAAAAGCATAGAGACCAATATCTGCCTCCTGCTGGAAGGATCTGGAAGGAGAAGGGTGGCTGGAGTCCTCTAGGAGGGAAGTTGAGAGCCAGGAGAGGCAGCAAAGCCACAGTTCCAGCAGGTGGTGTCCTAAGGCTAAGGGAGCTTGCCAAGGATCAAGTGAGTCCTGGAGGTGTCTGCAGCCCATCTTGCTGAGGGCCTCCATTTATTTCATATATCTATGGATAATGGGAAGGGCCCCCAAGGCCCGCTGGCTGACCTCATATGATACGCCGTGAACTATCCACCTTGGCATCCTCCAAAGTCTCTGAAAGCTGCAGCCCCTCCCACCCACTGGCAGCCTTCTTGGACAGGATCTCCTCCACACTGCTGCAACCATGGGCTCACACACAAGGACCATTGTGAGGACGGTGCAGGACCAGGTGGTGCTTCAATCTCTTGTGTGTACTTTTGCTATGAGTCAGGAGCTCACTCAATGGTATCTAACAAGTTATTGTGAGATGACATAAGAGGACTTCGTGGAGGCCCTTCCAAGAGAGGGTTGGAACATAGCATGGTAAGAGGCCTGGTCAGGAATGTGCTCATTGTGCTCATTGTTTCCATCCCCTTCTCCCGGAAGCCAATGCTCTAGGGAGGAAAGGCAGGCCCAGAGACAGGGAAGGGCTAGGGAAGAGGGAGCGATAGGAGAGCAATAGAAAAGACAGGTTACTCTCCCTCATTCCCAGTATAGCTCCTCAAACCTCAGGTAAAGCCTCTGATTCTGAGGCTGAGGCTTATAATAGGATCAGACTGAACATTTAATCCCTCAAGCTGCCTGGAAAGTGTGGGAGCTGATTAAGATGGCAAGAGATGAAGAAGGAAGGAATCTACTGGTTACAGATGTGAAAGCACCTGTTAGTGAAGCCTTCTCAGTTTCTTATTGCCTTATCAATGTCATCAGTCCACTTAATGTACTCACTTTCCAAACGCCTATTAACCAATTGTACATACCTTGAGTTCTTTCTAGGAGGCAATAATAATATTCTCATTTCCGAGTTGAGGCCACAGAAGTTTGGACAACTTCTGGTTGTTGTTGTTGCTGGCAGGTGCTCATCAAGTTGGTTCCAACTCATAGCAACCCCTGTGCATACCGGAAGGGAGCATGGCCCGTCCTGTGGCCCCTCTCTGAAGGGCACTTGCCTCAAATCTTTAAATTCAAAGCTTCTTGTTTTGTCAAATGAAATCATTTCTTCAGTCAATCTCAGAAATCTTTATGTAAAAACGTTGGAAACGCCTTTCACTCAAGGTCTAGGGAGGCTGAGTAAGGTGGGAGGGGTTCCAGGACAGATGGTGGGAATCACTCCTGCAGGTGGGTGGTAGGTTGGCGAGGCCAGTCTCACTTGCCTCCCTGGTGACTGACTTCAACCAGCAATGTACAGCTGGACACATGGCATGAAGTGACCTCTGGTTTTCGTGGCGGTGGATGCCAGTAGACCGTCAGGTATGGGAGACCCATGAGAAAATAGGTTACTTTTCTCTTTCTCTCCAAGTTTCTCTGTGATCTCTTTATGCTGCCTGAGCCCGCATGCATACTGACAAAGGCAGACATGTGCACACACATGGCAAAGTAAATAGAGACGCCCACATTCACAGATGTATTCATCCACGTGCAAATAGGCACATATGTGCACATGCATGCCAAAGCAGACACAGACATCCATGAATGCACATGTATTCGTGAAAGTTGATTTTCATGGGGAAAAAGATCAGATCTATCACTGTCAAGTCCACTCCAACTCAAAGCAACTGTAGAACACAGAGGAGAACTGCCCCATTGGGTTTCCAAAGCTGTCATCTTGTCAGACACAGTCAGCCACCACTTTCTCCTGCAGAGCAGCTGGGGTTTTCCAACTGCCGACCTTTCACTTAGCAGCCGAGCACTTGCTGATTTTCATAGGAGTCTGGAAATCAGTTTCATTGCCTGCTAGTCACACCTCCTCTGTGAGTTAGCACAGCCTGGTAAGCTTGGAAGGAGAAAAATCTTCCTTCCCGAGGTAGTTGAGTGGTTTTCCCCTGAGGAAATGGTTCAGAAAAAGATTTCCTTCAAGAAATCAGAACACTCTTGAAGAGAAATTTCCTGCCAAAACATTTGTTTGCCTGACACTGAGACAAGTGAAGCAGCCCCCTGACTTCCCCCTTGGGTCCTCTTTCTCATCATGACTGCTCTGCTCAGCTACAAGGCTCCAGGTCCTGGGAGCAAGGGTGCCCTTCTATTTGGAACCTCACAGGGCTACACTGTGAGTCAGGGAAAGACCTGGAAACTTGAGCATCCTGAAACGAGGCCTGCATAGCAATATCATCTGTCATCAGGCTCATCATTTCTCTCATTTTTTGTAAGATCATTGAGCCCTTGGAGCCCTGAGAAGTTCTCTCAGAGGAAGCCACCCTCCTCCCATGAATCCAAGAGGGACTGCTTAAAGATTGTTGTCTTCTACTTACAGGAATACCAGCAACCAATTGCCATTGAGTCAACTCGGACTCATGGAGAGCCCAAGTGTTTTAGAGAAGTCCGGTCCCTAGAATTTTCCATGGCTGGGGTGGGTTTTTTTCCAGAGGCATATCACCAGGCCCTTCTTGGAAGGCACCTCTGGGTGAACTCAAACCTTTAACCCGTAGTTCGCAGCCTAGCTCATGAACAATACCATCCAAGGACGGTACAGTTACTTGCTAATGGTCACCTGCAGTAGATGAACCGAGGTCAAGTAACTGCCTGAGAAACATCAACCAGAGGAAAGCAGAGTGAACCCCAGGGTTCTTGGGAAGAGGGCCAGAGAGAGAAAAAGGAGAAAACAGCTTTCTCGGGACATCAGAAAGGAAAGGACTCCACTTTGTGGATGCCATAGAACAATCCCAAGCCAAGCATGGGTGAGAAACAGACCCCACCCAAACCCAGCGGGCTGGATTCTGTCGCCAAGTGTTGAACACCAGACATGGATATGACAGAGCCGCTAGTCGTCCGTGGAAAGAAACTGTTTGCCCATTGTCTGGTAGTTTTGTAGCATTTGAACAACCAGGCCTCTGCTGCCTCTTCTGGCCTGAAATATAATTGCAGCCATAACCGCCCAGCGTTTCAATGGGTAGAACTCCCTGGGGAGGGCTAACTACCCAAATCATTTGGGAGATCCTTTTAGGATTGTCCAGGAGATCTTTCTTTGGCTGTGTCTATAATATGAACGATGGTGTCTTTGTTTTAAAAAAAGAAACTTTTTATTGTAAGGTGGGTTAAGGTTTACAGAGAAAATCAGCTTTGCACGTAACAATTTATACACGTTTTGTTATGTGACATTGATGACAATCTCCTGCAATGTAATATCACTCATGCCATTGAAACTCTGCTTCCTGTTTTCATTCACCCTTCTGCCCTAACCTTGCCTGCCTTTTGAATTTGGCCTTGGGCAAATACTGCCTATTTGCTTTTGAATGGTTGATGGTTCTGAGGAATGTGTGCTCCTCAGTGCTATGATTCATTTTGGTGTAGTTGTTCTTATCAAGTGCCATTGAGCCAGTTGCAACCCACATTGACCCTATGCCAAACAGACAGAAACACTACCTAGCCCTGAATAATTCTCCTAATTGTTCCCAAGCTTGAGCCCCTTGTTTCAGTCACTGTCAATCCATCTCCTTAAGGGGCTTCCTCTCTTTCACTGTCCCTCTACTTCACCTGGCATGATGTCCTTCTCCAGGGACTAGTCTCTCTTAATAACATGACCAAAGTATGTGAGAGGAAGTCTCACCATCCTTGCCTTTAAGGAGCCCTCTGACCATACTTCTTCTAAGACAGATCTGTTTGTTCCCTTGCCAGTCCATGTTACTTTCAATATTCTTCACCAGCACCACAATTCAGACATATCAATTCTTCTTCAGCCTTCCTTATTCAATGTCTGATTTTCACATACTTATGAGGCAATTTAAATTACTATGGCTTGGGTAAGGTGCACCTTAGTCCTCAAAGTAACATCCTTGCTTTTTAGCACTCTACAGACGTATTGTGCACCAAATGTATCCATATGGAATGCGTCATTTGATCTCATGATTGCAGCTTCCAAGAGCATTGATTATAGACCTCATCAAGACAAAAAATCCGTGCCAACTTCAACAAATAACACCAAGTAAAAAAAACAACAAACTTCTCCATTTATCATGGTACCTATTGATCAAGTTGTGAGGATGTGTGTCTTCTTGACATTGAGTTGTAATCCATACTGAGGGCTGCAATCTTTTCTCATAAGGTTCACTTTATAAACCTGTTATTTTTCAGGGGGTTGAATTCAGTTCCAGACCTGAAGGGTGATGAAGGACCATAGTAGTGGGGATCTCACTAGTCTATCTAACCAATAAACCTCATCTTTTATCATTATTATTATTATTACTATTGGTAGTAGTAGTATGACTTTCAGTTTTCTTACACATTACTCCCCACTCTATCTAGGATCATGTACCATGATCCCTTTCAGAGCAGCTGTTTGTGATAGGCAGGCACCATTTAGTTCTTCTGACCTTAGCATCATAGAGGCTGAGGTACGCATAGTCCATTACTGATTTGGACTAATTGTTGCCAGGCATCTTGAGCTTCTTCAATGTTATTCGCTCCAGACAGGGTGCAATAGTTTATTGTGCCAGCCTGGCCGTAAAACACAAGTAGGATTAATCAAAGGACAGAGGGATAAATGGCTTCGTGAGCCTCGCCTTGCTTGTTCTGTGCCTCAATTTAAAGGGGTACACTACCTGTGGGATGCCTAGCTTGTGGACTCTGTCGCTGTAAGTTGAGGTCCATTTAATCCCACAGGATTGGAATGTTCGTATCTGGAGCTGGGGACCGACAGTTGGTGACAGTTGGTGACTTGCCTTGCTGTTTGCTGCCTGGGTATATATAGCCCAGCTCTCTCTACAGAAAGGGACTGGCAACTGGAGGCTCTCAAGCCTTAAAGGACTGCTAGTGTCTCACTGTTTTATAATTTAACTGTTAGTTTCTTGTGTTATCTATCTGTATATAATTTAGTGGTTCATTTCTTGTGTTGCATATCTAGCTTTATAAATATATTTATATATAATTACTAGCAATATGGTTTTGTCTCTCTAGAGAACCCTGTCCAACACATAGGGTGAACCAAGAACCGACTTTTAGTTTGCTACTCACTAGCTTTTGAAGATCCCAGTCACTTCCCCGATGGATACAGAACATTGTCTTTGTGAGCTAGTTTGTACCAATTGATCTTGAGGTCTCTCAGAGCTATGTTCCTGATCCCCGATATTTAGGACACGCTCCCTCAAGGGGTTTTGTTCTAGCTAAGACATTTCCTAACTATGCCTCCTGGATGCACTATTATATTCATGGTCATATTTGTAGTATATGCTAATATGTATATAGAACTATTCTCTGGCAAACCTATATTTATTCATGGGGCTATTCCCATTCCCCTTCCCACAACTGCTCAGATTTTGTGGTTTTTCTATCTATCTATTTATCTCTCTAGCTATCCTTGTATGTTATTGTTATTATTGGAGTATTTATCTCTGTTGCCTTTAATGCTTGTAGTCTACTGAGAAAGGATAGTGTTTTGATGTTCCAAATGTTTCCCCATTTTCTGGGTTACATGACACAAACCAATAGAAGAAGATAAAAGAAAAAAATTTAACCCAAGTAATAACACCAACAATAAAACCAATTTAGTCTTTTGGTTAAGAATTAGTCAGACTTTCCCACTCCTAGGCTAACCCGTGAAAGAAAATGAATGAGATAAAAGACCATAGGGAGGAAGAAAGGAGAGTGGGAGGCAAGGGAATAAAGAAAGAAGGTGGCAGGGTTGTGTGAACAATTAATGTGGACCTTCTTTGATGTGTATTAAAAATAATATTGACTGGTTTTTTCAATACTCACCAAAAATTATTTATATCAATCAAGAAAACCTCACTACCCTGGAATCAATTCTGACATATAGCAACCCTTTGGACAGAGTATAGAACTGCTCCTGTGGGTTTCCAAGGCTGTAAATCTTTACAGGAGTAGAAAATCTCATCTTTCTCTTGTGGAGTGGGGGTGGGGGGAGTTTCGAACTTCTGATGTTGCAGTTAGAAGTCCAACTCATAATCTACCACACCAACAGGGCTCCTCCTTTCATCATTAATCTAGACTGTTTGACCTTCTTGGCTTACTGGGTTTGGTTTTCTCGCTTTGGAAGACATGGTACCAAAATACACACCATTTCCTAGCCCCCCAAAAAATCAAAAGTAAGCAAAACAAAACAGGAAAAACTAGCAACCCAATCCAAACCAACTAACCTATTTAGCCATATAGATAAAGGATACTTGTAGCCAACCTCTGTGTTGGGGCAATAGGGATGGATGGGGACTGTGGTTAACAGGCATGTGTCAGCTCATCCACAGGGGACATTCAAATTCTAGCTCCAGACTGTTGTTGCCTTGGGGAAATGCAAGGATTTTAAGGCCTGATTTTCTGTTTGTAACTGAGATGCTGAGAATATAAAATTCGATGTGAAATCGTCAACTTTTCAAATATTGGATCACATTAGTTAAAACCACTTTTCAGGCTGCTCATCATCATACTAGCACATCATTAGGCTAAAATCATATCAAGGACGTCTGGTTTGTCCCCTGTGCCCTTTAAGGACAACTGAATCATAAGGACGGGAATGGGACATTCATTCTTCCTCTAGACCCTCACCCTTTGCCTCCATCGGCTGGCGTTCATAGAAGAGGCAGACGGTTTTGTTCAACTTCAGCATAATCAGAGTCCTGAGAGTTAAACACAATACATATATAATTTCATACTAATCGTTTTAATATTAGCCCAAACAAAACCAACAAAAACCCAACCCATTGCTGTTATGTTGGTTCTGGTTCCCGAGGACCCCCTGGGTGCCAGGGAGAAACTACACATCACAGGATTCTCAAGCCTGTGGGCTTCTAGAAGCAGGCCATTAGTTATTTCTTCTGAGGGGTGCAGCTGCCCACCTCTTGATACGTTGAGTCCTTAACCATTTGTGCCACCCAGGGTCTCCCAGTCTTCGTATGTGACCCCCAAATTCCTTGACAGGCTACCTATAGGAAGGTAGAGTCTATGCACTTTCCCCTTAAATTGGGATGTTTCATGACCTCTGTGACCAATAGATTATGGAGAAGATGACATTGTGACATCTAGTTTGGGCAACCCCCTTCCCTCCCACAAAGTGCTTCACAGCTTCTGAAAAATCCCTTCAAAGACTTCTTCTTGAGTGCTCACCCTTAGAATGTCCAGCCTCCACGTGCTACCTCTCAGGACACTTCTCAGAACCCGGACACTATGCTGAAAGAAGCCTGAGCTGCCTGGAAAGGCCACGTGGAGACACTCCAACCAACAACCCAGCTAAGCACCCAGCTAACGGCCAGCTTCAGCTGCCAGCCCTCTGAGTGCCCCAGCTCCCATGAGACTGCCAACTCATGGGAGACTCCAAGCACGACCCAGTGGCCTCCCAGCAACCACACGATGATGGTCCTTGTTTGAAGCCACTGCGTTTGGGGAGGGGGTGTTTCTTGCCCAGCCACAGGGATGAGAACCTGTATCTCAACATCATGCAGGTGGGTGAGGGGGCCGTCTCTCGAGCAAGGCAGCTTCCCTTCTTGTCAAGTCCTGGGGATTTTTGTTGTTCTTGCCACTGCTGCCCCAATTCCCCAGGAGCTAGAGGAAGGCAGGCAGCAGGCCTCAGGTGGCCAGGAGGCAGGAGCCTTTGTGGGATGCAGTTACAATGGGAGACATAACCTTAAAGGCAGGAGCCTGACTTTACCTTTGCCTCCTGGAGATTTGGGATGCAGAACACCTGTCAAATCCCATCTTCTGTCCAATCCTGATCATATGTCTGTCTTATGTTTGCACACAGGACACAGACTTGTGAACACCCAAAGAACAGGGTCTGGCGCCAAGAAACCAGCACCACAAGGAACTGATGTTTCTCCAGCAATGGGGAGGGGTGGGATGAGAGGAAGAAAGGAGTACAAATCACTGGATCAAAACAAGGTGGGGAAAGGAAGGAGTAAAGGAGAGAGTGAAGGAGGGAAACTGGGAGGCTGAAGGGAAAAGGCAGGGAAGGAAAGGAGAAAGGTGGCGGTGGGGAGAGAGGAGCGAAGAAGAAATGGAGGAGTTTGGGAGGGAAGATGGAACGTGAAGGCAGGCAGGAAGACGTGAGCAAAGGGAGGGAAGGAAGAAAAGAGAAAGAGAAGGTCAAGAAGAAAGGAAGGTAGGGAAGAAAGGAAGAAAACGAGAAACCTAATGTCAATGGCACCCTCTATGTTTTTATTTCCTGTTTTTCTGAGGTAGCCTCTTCAGCAGAAGCAAATGGGCTGAATCGCCTCAAACTCTACCTAGGTAGAAAGCACGGGTTTCATTTCGCCAGGGCCTGTGAAAATGTTTGAACTGAGCAGCATTAACACGGAGACAGCGATTACCCCACGTGGCTGTTGCGCTCTGATGATACCAAGGCAACGGGAATGGGGGCTCATTATTTCACCAGGTGACAAAAAAAATTGTATTTTGACGTTTCACCCTGAATGTGGGGAAGGGTGGCGTGGGGGAGGAAGCAGGGGCCCTTTGTGGAGTCTCCTCTTGCCATTGTGATGTCCCTTGGCCTGGCAACAACCTGAGGTCCTGCACGCTGCCAGTGAGGGGCTTGGCTGCAGGCCCTAGCCCAGCATTTCTTATCAGATTTACTGTGACAAGTGATGGGAGAAAAGCAAGATGCTGTTAACAGCGCATCCGTTCAGACCCTGCTATTTAGAAATTTGGATTTATATTTTGTCAGAGAGAAGTAGCACTGATGTTAATCTTTGCACTACCCTTGGAAAAAATCATTCATAATCTTATAACAATAATCCATAGCATTTGTGGAGCTCTGAGAACCAAGGGATGGTCAGAAGCATTTTTAGACAGATGTCTCATTTCATCTTCAAAGCAACCCAGTGAGGAATAAGAAAAGTTGGCTTATGACTTCCCTTTTGGAAAGTGAGTCTTTGGAAGCACAGAGAGGTCCAGGTTTGCCCAAGGTCACATAGTCAATAAGTTAGAGAGCCTGGATTTGAACCTGAGCGGTCTGCTGCCAGAGGTACTTTTTTTGCACGTGTTTATTAAGGCAACTTGCAGCTCTGGCAAGGATTCAGATAGAATTGAGGATCATTTTTTTTAACAATTTATTAGGGGCTCATACAACTCTTATCACAGTTCATACATATACATACATCAATTTTGTAAAGCACATCTGTACAGTCTTTGCCCTAATAATTTTTTTCTCCTCTTTTCCTTTTTTACATTTTATTAGGGACTCATACAACTCTTATCACAATGCATACATATTCATACATCAATTGTATAAAGCACATCCATACATTCCCTACCCCAATCATTCTCAAAGCATTTGCTCTCCACTTAAGCCCTTTGCATCAGGTCCTCTTTTTTTCCCCTCCCTCCCCTTCCCCCCCTCCCTCATGTGCCCTTGGTAATTTATACATCGTTATTTTGTCATATCTTGCCCTATCCGGAGTCTCCCTTCCCCGGTTCTCTGCTGTCCCTCTCCCAGGGAAGAGGTCACATGTGGATCCTGTAATCAGTTTCCCCTTTCCAACCCACTCACCCTCCACTCTCCCAGCATCGCCCCTCACACCCTTGGTCCTGAAGGTATCGTCCACCAAGGATTCCCTGTACCTCCAGCCCTCATTTGTATCAGTGTACAGCCTCTGCCCTATCCAGCCCTAACAGTGTTTCTCTCTATCCTTGTGGAGCCCTGGTGATGGGCTGGGCTGCTAAGTAGTAGGTTAAAGGGGCTTTCCCCTCCTGTGAAAAGTTACACTCTCGGGAAACTCACGGGTGCCAGTCCTACCCTGTCCTCCAGGGTTGCTCTGAATCAAGGTCAACTCAATGGCAGTGAGTTTGGCTTTTTAATGTCTCTCCCTGTTGTTGTTGTTGTTAGTTTGCCATCCAGTTGGTTCTGGTCCATGGCAAACCTATTCACAGCAGAATGTAACAATAACAGCTCCTCCTCCATCCACCCAAGTGTTCCTATGCTCAGTCCTCTTGTTGTCGTCACTGTGTCAATCCAGCTCTTCAAGGGCCTTCAACCTTTTTTCACAGCCCTTCCATTTTTCTAAGCATGATGCCTCTCCAGGGACTGGTCTCCACTGACAACATGTCCAAAGTCTCACCATCCTTACTTCTAATGGGAATTCTGGCCGTACTTCCAAGACAGATTTTGTTTGTTCTTTTGGCAGTCCATGGTACTGTCAATATTCTTTGCCAGTACCATGGTTCAAATTCATACAGTTTACCTGGGTCTTCTTCACTCAATGGCAAGCTTTTCACATGCAGATGAGGCAAATGAAAATACTATGGTTTGGATCAGGTGTACTTCCTGCTTAAAGTAACATCCTAACTTTTCAACATTCTAAAGAGCTCTTATGCAGCAGATCTACCCAGTGCAATGTATCTTTTCATCTCTTGACTGCTGCTTCCAGGAGCATTGCTTGTGGATCCAGACAAGACAAAATCCTTGACAACTTCAGGTTTTTCTCGATTTATCATCATGTTACCTATTGGTTCAGTTGTGAGGATTTTGGTTTTCTTTGTGTTGAGTTGTATCCCACATTGAAGGCTGCAATCCTTGATCTTCACCAGCAAGTGCTTCAAGTCCCCCATCCTTGTCAGCAAGCCAAACTGTGTCGTCTGCATATAGCAGGTAGTTAATAATATTTCCTCCAAATCTGATTCTGTGTTCTTCTTCATATAATTTGGCTTCTCTGATTATTTGCTCACCATACAATTGAAAAAGTATAATAAGTGGGTGCAACCAGGATGCACACCTTTCTTGGTTCTTAAACCATGCAATCTACCCTTGTTCTATAAGTGTTCTGGAATTCTCTTCTCAAAACTATCCATGTTTTCTTATGATCCACACAGTCAGATAGCTTGGGTGTTAATAAAACATAAGTAACCATCTTTAGGGTATTCACTGCTTTCAGGCAAGATCCATCTGATATCTGATATCCTTTGTTCCACATCCTCTTCTGAATCTGGCTTAAATCTCTGGGAAACCAAACTCACTGCCTTGTAGTTGATGACAACTCATCCTGACCCTATAGTATAGGGTAGAACTAACTGCCCCTGTGAGTTTCTGAGACTGTAACTCATTATGGGAGTAGAAAACCTTGCCTTTCTCCCACGGAGTGACTGGTGGTTTTGAACTGCTGACCTTGGGGTTTGCAATCCAACCTGTAACCACTGTGCCACGATGGCTCTTGAATGCTGAATATGGTAACTTTCTGTCAATGAATCAATGCAACTGTTGTTGTATTAGCTTCAGTACAATTTGACTCACATGTGATGCCAATGATAGTGTTACATAATTTGACCATTCTGTTGGTCTCCCTTCTTTGGTATGTATACACATATGGATCTTTTCCAGTCCGTTAGCCAAGTAGCTGTATTCCAAATTTCCTGACATAGATGAGTGAGTGCTGCCAGTGCTTTATCAGCTTGTGGAAACATTTCAATAGATATTCCAGCAATTCCTGGCATCTTGTTTTGGGCTAGTGCTTTCCATGCATCTTGAATTTCTTCTTTCCTGACCATTGGTTCTTGCTCATATGTTACCTCCTGAAATGGTTGAATGTTGGTCTATTCTTTTTGATACAGTGACTCCATATTGTTTCCATCTTCCTCAGATGTTTCCTTCATCATTCAATATTTTGCCCATAGAATTTTTTAATATTGCACCTCAAGACTTGACATTTTTCTTCAGTTCTTTCAGTTTAAGATATGCTGAATATGTTCTGTTTTGGTTTTCTAACTCTAGGCTTTTGCACATTTTGTGATAATATTTTACTTTGTATTCTCGAGTTGTCCTTTGAAATTTTCTATTTAGCTCTTTACTTCATCATTTCTTCCTTTTGCTTTAGCTACTCTCTGATTAAGAGTAAGTTTCAGAGTCTCTTTGGACATGCACTTGTATCTTTTCTTTATTTCCTTTTTTTTATAATGACACTGTGCTTTATTCAGAGATGTTCTCAAAATTTGGTTGGTTATTATCAAGGTTGTATATTGACTCTCGTGTACTTGTTTGCATTTTCTTGAACTTCAACTTGAGCTCACATATGAACAATTGCTGATCTGTTCCACAATCAGTCCCTGGACTGGTTTCAGTTGCTGATATTGAGCTTCTTTTATTGTCTCTTCCCACAGGTGTAGTCAATTTGATTTCCGTGTATTCCATCTGGAGAAGTCCACATTTATGGTCACCTTTTTTGTTGTTGATCAAATGTTTGAAGAAATCATTAATCATGCAAAATTCTAACATCCAATCAGGATAAATTGGTAATTATTGGTGATTGGAGTGCAAATGTTGGAACCAAAGAGGAAAGAACAGAAGTTGGAAAATATAGTATATGCTATCAGCAATTTATTGGTCTTGCAAACTCTGTCATGCGATCTCCAGCTTGGTTTCTATCACCAAGACCATATTTTTCAACTACTGATCCTTCCTCTTTGTTTTCAACTTTTGCATTCCAATAGCATTTTGATAGCAAGTCTGACAAATTTGGGACTGAATATGGTGGTAGAATTATTCAATTTCTGCATCACCAGCTTTGGGTGGTTGGTGCATAAATTTGAACAATAGTTGTATTGATTGGTTCTCCTTGAAGGGGCATAGATAGCATCCTATCAAAGATAGCATTGTACATTAAAATAGATCTTAAAATGTCCTTTTGATGATGAATGCAATGTTGTTTCTCTTGATTGTGTCATTTCCAGCAGAGTAAACCGTAAGATTTTCTGTTTCAAAATGGTCAATATCAGTCCATTTCAGCTAACTAATGCTTACAATATCAATCTTTATGTATTCCATTTCATTTTTAATGACTTCCAATGTCCCTAGATTCATATTTCATACATCCCAAGTTTCAATTATTAATGACGATTTGAACTGTTTCTCCTCATTTTGAGTTGTGCCCCATCAGCAAATGAAGGTCTTGATGGCTATACTCGATTTGCATCATTATGGTCGACTTGCCTATGAAAAGTCAGCTCTTCCTCTTCCTCAGCCGTATTTTGAGTACTTTCCAAGTTGAAGAGCTCATCTTCTGGCACACGTTCTGACAATGTTCTTCTGTTGTTCATGGGGGGTCTAGTAACTGACAGTGTTGCTGCTATCCATAGGGTTTTCAATGGCTCATTCTTCCCATGCAGGCAGCCAATTCCTTCTTCATTGTCTGTTCTTTGTCTGGAAGCTCTTTGGGTGACCCTGCTGGTATATGAAATGCCAATCACATAGCTCCCAGTATCTCACAAAACAAAAGTCACCACAGTACCACAAAATGCCAGACAAGTGATGGACCTCTATTCTTAGTGAGGCGTGGCCTGGTGGGAGGAGTGTGCCCTTAGGTGGTTCTGATCCACTTACTGGAACAAATACTGTTAGTTCTTATTTCATAAATGTGAAATGCATAAAAGAGACCCCCCAAAAATATCCTCCAATTCAGACTTTCTGCCTTTTAAAAGAGGATAACCCACTCTGATTCAAAGTCATTGAGGTGTTTTGTTTTCCCCTCCCTCTGAGGCTACAGAGGCTAGACTAATCACAGCTGAGGTGGAGCGACTGAAATGACTTAAAGCACCAGCTAGACTGGCTGTCAGAAGCAGCTACAGTCAACAGCTACAGACTGACAGAGCTGCTCAGCCAAGAGCTGAGGGTTCTCAACTCCCACTTCTACTGATGGGCACAGCCAGTGGCCTCTGGGAGTTGACTGGAACCCAGCAGCCAGCTGTGAGGAGCAAGCTAATTCATCTCAGCCTGGCCCAGGTCATCAAGTCACTGAAGGAGTATCGGGAAAGAGGGAAGAAATTTGGGGTCCCACATTTGGCCACAGACAAAAGTTGTTCTGTGTTTAGACAGTAGTTCTGGGCCTGAGTTTGGGGCAGGTGTGATGGAGGAAAGTCGGCTCCCTCCCTGCATCTGGGAACAGATGGTGGGGCTGCCCTGGAAACAGCAGGTCAGTCAGCTGGAGCAAAAAAGGCTTGGCCTCTAAAGCCCTGGCAGGGCAGACTGAAGCTACCTGGACTGTTTTTTCTTAACCCAATAGCTCCTGCTACCCTCACCACCCCCAACTAGGTAAAAGGGAAGAAAGATGCATTTTCTTTACAGAGGCAACTTTCTAGAAAGGAGACCAGCCCACCAGCTGTGAAAGGTCCCCTTAAACCATTTTACTTTGAGCAGGAGGAAGAAATGTTGAGATTCCCAGAGCCACGTGGAATTGTGGATCCTCTAGTTTAGGTTCCAGTGATGCCAGATCGATTTTTCTAGAGAAAGTCAAAATTCCTGTTTTCTTAAAAACCTCCTGATTTTTTCAAAGGCGATTCAATAACATTGGATAGAAGCCAAGTAGGCCAAAGAGCCCTGATGGCACAGTGGGTTATGTGTTGGGCAGCTAACTAGAAGGTCAGTAGTTTGAAACCACCAGTCACACTGGGGGAGCGGGGGTTGGGGGATAGGGTGGGGGGCTGTGCAGAGATGAGACCTTCTAGTCCATATAGAATTTCAGCCTCGGAAACCCACAGGGGCAGTTCCGCTCGGTCTTACAGGGTCACTGTGAGTTGGAATCTTCTAGATGGCAGTGAATAAGCAGGCCAACCAGAGTCCACACAGGTCCTCATTTGGCCATGGGAGTCCCCAGTCTGTGACCCTCACAGAATCGACCTTTGTGTATCGATGTTAAAAGTGAGATCCAGAGAGGGGAGTGCCTGTCCCCTTGAGGAGCACCGAGTTGACTTTCCAGTCTCCAATCTGGATTTCTACCCCTGAGCTCCAAATATACATTAATCACATTCATTTTTACCAGTTAGTACAGGAATCACCAAAGACAGCAATCAAAGGAAATCATAAAAAGTTTAACTTCCTGTATTTTTTCCATAAAACAACCCAGCAAACTGAATGGCCAGATCTAACCTCTGGCTAGCCAAAAAAGTACTACCATGAGCAGACGTCAAACAAGCATCCACTCTCCATCTTTGTGATTTGTTTCTCTAGTACACCACTCCAGGTAGCATAATGTGTTAGTCCAGGTAGACCAGAGAAACAAATTCACAGACACTCATGTGTATAAGAAAGAGCTTTGTATAAAAGAGCAATTGTATATTGAGAAACATCCCAGCCCAGTCCAGATCAAGTCCGTAAGTCCAATATTATCCCCTATGTCCAATACTGGTCAATAAATTCCTCTTTAGACTCATGTAGCCATGCAATAATGCCAAATGCAAGAATATCACAGACCAGTGGGTGGAAAGTCATGTAGATCCAGTAGCGGTGAAGGATCTTGGTGCTGGCAGGGGTCACTATGTGGCTCCTCCAGCTCCAGGGCTCTGGCTCTCTCAGTGTGTCTCCATGTGGTTTGTCAACAGGATTGTGTAGAAAAGAGACAGTGTGTTCCACCACAAGATAGCAATACAGGAATACCCAAAATCCTCTGGAGAAAGCCAGGCCCCACAGAGGCCTCATTCGCTGTGACCCTATTGACAGGCTAGACTTTACCCTTTCTCAAGTTATTAGATTATGTAACTGCCTACAGTGGGTTTTCCAACAATTCCTGGAGCCTTGTTTTTGACTAATGCTTTCAGTGCAACTTGGACTTCTTCTTTCAGTACCTTTGGTTCTTATATGATACCTCTTAACATGATGCAATATTGACTAGTTCTTTTTAGTATAGCGACTCCATATATTCCTTTAATCTTTAAAATTTTTTCAGTTTTATTGACATATAATTCAGATGTCATATAATACAATAGTTTAAACTTGTTAAAAAGAGGTGTGTAATGATCTGATCACTGAAGACAAATGGCTATCAAAAGATATAGGGTCTTAGAGACTTCAAAGTAAATAAGCAGCTCTCTAGCTCAGAAACAAGAAAACCCACATGGAAGAAGCACACCAGCCTGTGTGATCATGAGGTGCCAAAGGGATCAGTTATCAGGCATCAAAGAACAAAAAAAGTCATATAATTGTGTGCTCACCTTCCCGATATGATTGCTGAAGACAAATGGGCGCAAAAACAAATGTGGTGAAACAAATCCTGGCTGTCAAAAGAGATAGCGTCTGGGCTCTTAAAGACTTGAAGGTAAACAAGCAGCCATCTAGCTCAGAAGCAACAAAGGCAACATGGAAGAAGCACACCAGCCTGTGTGATCATGATGTTTCAAAGGGATCAGGTATCAGGCATCAAAGAACAAAAAATTTATATCATTGTGAATGAGGGCAGTGAAGATTGGGAACCCAAGAACCATGTGTAGGCAAGTGGTCATCCCCTTTCAGAAGGGTTGTCGGGAGATGATCCAGTCGGTGCAGTGTAGCAATGATGAAACATACAACTTTCCTCTAATTCCTAAATGCTTCCTCTCCCAACCCCCTCCTGTATCATGATCCCAATTCTGCCGCACAAATCTGGCTAGACCAGAGGATGTACACTGGTACAGACAGGAACTTGAAACACAGGGAATCCAGGTCAGACGCTCTCTTTAGGACCAGTGCTAAGAATGGCTATACCGTGAGGGTGGAGGGAAAGTGGGGTATTAAGGGGGGACCGATTACAAGGACCTACATAACCTCCACCCTGGGGGAAGGACAACAGAAAAGTGGGTGAAGGGAGATGTCGGACAGTGTAAGATATGACAAAATAATAATTTATAAATTATCAAGGGTTCATGAGGGAGGGGGTAGCGGGGAGGGTTGGAGAAAATGAGGAGTTGATACCAAGGGCTCAAGTAGAAAGCAAAGGTTTTGAGAATAATGATGGCAACAAATGTAGAAATGTGCTCGACACAATGTATGTATGGGTTGTGATAAGAGATGTGCAAGCTCCTGATAAAATGATACAAACAAATACATAAACAAATAGAAAATAACTAGAGCAAAGCTGTATGTTTCATTGTTGCTCCACTGCACCCTGAACACCTCTTCTCTTCCCACAACCGTTCTGTAAGGGGATGTCCACTTTCCTTCAGATGGGTTTTGGCCTCGTCCCTACTCCATACCCTTCCTCATTCACAATGATGTGATTTTTTTTGTTCTTTAATGCCTGATCCCTTCAACACCTCGTGATCACACATGCTGGTGTGCTTCTCCCACGTGGGCTTTGCTGTTTCTGAGCTAGATCGCGGATTGTTTCTTCAGTGTACTGTAATGGTACTATTTGTACTTAATTGGTGATTATATGTTGTTAGGTGCTAAGCACCTGTCTCCTTATGGGTGTGACACAGAACGGGAATGACTATAATTCTCTGTTCACTGCGGAGTGCAGTTGAGAACAGATTTAGAAGATGTTGGCCACTATCATTAGTCAAAAAGTGGCCCCCACCTGTAGGTAGAACTCCTATGGTAAATGGGTGGGGGGAGGGGGAGGGCTGGGCACCTGGGCTGCCAGCTATTGATATGGGGCAGTTGTCAGCTCATTGTTCTGATCAAACCCTGTTCACAAAACTTCATAATGTTCAACAGCAATGGGTACAAGAAGAAAATCTTCCAATGTTGATTATAGTGATGATTTCACATTAAACACAAATTTCATAATGGATGTGCTGTAATGTCAGTTGAGAATTTACTAGTCTCGTGTCTTCATATTTAGATTTTATTCAGCTTCTTGTAGTCAGCATTCAAATAATCTCTCTATCCTCTCCTCTAAAACTGAGGGTCCCTGGATTTTCATTCGTGTTTTATTTGGTCTTTCACATATTTCTTGTACAGGATCTTGGTAGTGTGTCTGTTTGGGCCAGGTCCGGACCAGGCAGCCCCTTGCACCAGCCTCTCAAGAAGACAAATGACCTGCTGAACTTCAAAGCAGCTGCCTCCAGCATGTCACAAAGCTTACCCCCGGGCAGAACACAGACTCCCCCCCAGCGTGCCAGGAAGCAAGTTTGCTGAGAACAAGATGATTTATGGACAGGTCATCTCCTGCTCCGAAACTTGCAGCCGCAATACAAAGAACCTCCCTTCCCCTTACCGGCCCATATGCCTTTAAGCTCATATAATATGTATATATCCTGCCACCCTAGCACCATGCGCGACTTCCTTAACCTATTCTTGTTGGGTTGCGGAATCCATCTGGGAGTTCTTTTCCCTCAATAAAATCTTTCTCTTTCACTCATTTTTGTCTGAACCCTGCCTCTGTTCTGTGACTCTGTCTCAATCTCTCGGTGTCTATTTAATCTTGGCAGAAGTCCTTCTTGATTATCTTTTAGTTCTATTTCCACATGACTTTTTGGAAAAGCTTTACTCACTTACTTAACATTTCATCATTTCATAATTTAAAATATAGTAGAGATGACCAAAACTACAGCCCCAACAAACACTTATGGGGTTGCTGAGTTGAAAATCTTAAACAGCACCCAACATGCACAGCAACAACAATCTAATACTAAGTTTTTATTTAATTAAAGAACACTTCATCATTGTACCTGTTTACAGAATTAGTTTCGCATTCAACAATTCTTAATTTGTTTCTTTTGTGACATTAGTTGTAATCCCTTAAACATCCTTTTTGGGTTCCCATTTCACCCTCTTCCTGCCTTCTGAACTTGGCTTTTAGCAACATTTCTTCTCATATGATTGTCAGTATACTTTGTTCTCATGAGTCCTCACAAGTGTTACTATTTTACAGGTCTGTCCAGTATGGCATAAAAATGATCTCTGGGAATAGGTTCATTTTCAGGTTTGACGGATGTTTAAGGGTTATAGTCTTAGGGGGAGAGGGGATTCTCTACCTGTCTTTATCAGACCAGTGAAGCTGGTCTTTTCTCTCCTACTCTGTTCAGGATCTTCGATTTTTACTAGAGTGGTAGCCAGGAACCTTCCAGTTCTCCTCGTCTTAAGGTTAGAGAGGTTGTGGGATACAGAAAGGTTTTCCCCAGGTTGTCACAACCTTATTATGACACATGGTAAATGACTGTACACTTGGAGGTCAGCTGCTTAGAGGGTATCTTGTCACAGGTGTATCCCCAGTGTTTCCCCCTTCCTATTGTGTGTGTATTCCTAGCTCGTCCCCTTCCTGTCACGCATAAACCTATTGTACAGCCCCTTCCTGTTACGCATATGGTTACCTGTCACTAGGGGGCTTGAATGTCCTCAAAATGTATATACAGCATGATTAGAAATATGATACATTTTCTCTCTGTGTGTGGACCTGGCTGTTGAGATCATGGCCGTCCTGAAGGTGAGCAATTGTATACTTTATTTTGTCTGTTGTCTCTTTAATTTTACCCCTCAATTACACAACTGGACCCGTTTGATTGTGGGAGTTGGTACCCCTCAGGAGGTAGGAGTTCATGTGGTCCAATAGTTCTTTAACCTAATTGTTTGGGTCTTTGATTTCAACTCTTTTCCAAATGGAAAGAGACTAACAGTTGGAACTTAACTGGTCACCACGCAAGCTTATAAGACTCCCTATAACTGCTACTCATCCAAATAAAATGCAAAACATTCGGTTTAAAGACTGTTACACCAATTGACCTAGACAGTCTCCAAACTATGGTCTTTACCCTTCCAGTCCAGTGCCTCAGAACTTGAAGGTGTTTTTGGATATGAATAAGTTTTCATAACTTTGTACCCTGTATGCTCTATCACATACGTGGACATATTGACATATTTACAGTACAAATAAGTATATCAAAATAGTCCCTGCCACACAGGTATACATACTCCCACAGACCACCGGTTCAACTCATATCTACCTATATATATACATACACTTATAAATTATTATTTGCTTTCACTGTTATTTCAAAATGGTGATTGGTATCTTTAAAAGGCATTTGAATCCAAAAACACAAGTAAATAGATAATGAATGATTGACTACAAGCTAAGCAACTCTAAGAATTGCTGGCAGTTCCCAAAAGCTGAGAAAAACGATATACGGACCTCCCTTATTTCAGAGAGAGAACAAGGTGCTGTCAACACTTGCCTTCAGATTTCTGGCCTCCAGAACCGAGAATAAACTTCCCTTTGTTTTAAGCTACCTTGCTTATGGCATTTAGTTGTTGCTGATGCACAAGTTTATTGATAGTCATGTGCCAGGCTAGCCATTACTGTCTGCCTTCGCAAATCAGATGATAAACAATTGTGGTTACACATTAAATATAGCAAGAGGTCTTACACATCATCGTAACTTGCTTGTGTGAAACATTAATAAATATTCAAGAATCTTGGGCTTCTTGGCTTCACCAGGAATGCTACAGCATCCCTGCCGAATGTAAGACCCATGAGGGTCTGCCTTCTTCTTGTACAGCCAAATGCAACTGTGTTTGGGGGGAAAAGAGGAAAAAGACTCAAAGGTAATTAACAAACCACTAATATAAAATGTTATATATATGGATAGAGATTACTGCAAGGATGAGAATTCTTAGGATTCTAATAAATTCTTAGAAATGAGCACTAAAACTATGTAGTCAAGTAATTCTGGTTTTACATAAAGAATGCCTGTAATTTTAACAATTAAACAGTGGTGTCAGGTAGATGGAAAGATGTACAGATGTCTCCAAGAGCTGGATTCTGTCTAAATGTGAAGCTATGACAGCACATGTTCCAGAATTCCTTGTCTGATTAACTGTTCACACTTCCAACGAGGTAAAAAATGCTGAGGGAAAAAAGGGACACAGAAAAGAAATTATTGGAAAATAACCTCTTGGATTATATTTCACATCAATAAAAAACAAACTAATAGCTTATTTTAAAATTCCAACAGTGATAGATCATAATCAACTCAACAGCAACAAGTAGTTAATAAGGAATTAAGTTAACTTTACTATATTTATTGCTTTATTCAAATTTTGTTAAAGCTATTGGTAATTTAATCAGAATTACTTAAATGAATTGTATAGTTTAAATTAAATTCAATAAGAAACTTGTAAACACAGAAGTGGTTTTTTGCCCAACTTTAATAAACCCTGAATTTTCCAGGAGTGTAACTAGTATATATTTTTTTTAAAAAAAAGAAGAACTTATGAATTAAGGACATCAGGTATAATGAATAACTATACAGACAACTTACAACAAAGATACAAGAGATCTAGTAAAACTAGGTAATCTTGGAACCTTGAGCTTCAGAAGAAATTATAGAAAAGTGGACTGAAAACTATCTAGAAGATGAAGGGAAACAAAAGTGGTGCAAGAACAGACAGGTGAATTGTCAGCTAGCCTGACGCATTCCATCCAGACAGAAGCCTGGCACATTGGTAGCTGGCACTAAGAAAGGATTCTCACTTGTTTCCCACACCCTCCTGATATCACAATTGCCAGCCCCTACCTTCACCCATACACCAGACAGAGATATCCTTGTAAGTCCATTTCTGCTTGAAGACAAAGGTATGCCCTCATGGTTTAACATCCCCATGCCTAGAGATGGATTATCACCCCCATGCCCAGAAATGCTTGAGATTCTCCTCATAGCACTAGCAAAAAATACAATGCTGGATCCCTCACTGCTCTTGGACACGTGGAAAGTTCCCCCATGATTAGCCATTCTGACCCAGCTGCTTCTCTACCAGAAAGATTCCCCTCAGCTATCACCTAAGCTGTAAAAACACCCTACTGGATCAGGTACGTGGACCACAGAAAACAGATAGGCCTGCCAAGCTCCATCTGGAATCAATATTCAACCCCCTAGAGGCTGTGACCTATACAAAAAGGTCCTCACCCCAAGTTTTCTCTTTGTTTTTCCTTTTCCTTCACTTCCTTTTATTTATTTTAATCACTTCTGCACTCTGCTTTCTTCTTTATTTCTGCTTCTACTTCTATTCTTTCCATTTTAATTTACTTTTCCAGTTCCCTTCCTTTCCTTTTTTATGTTTTGATTAGCTTCTCTTTTATTTTTCTCTACCTTGGTTTTTGACACACACACACACACACACACACTTCTAGTTATTAAATTCCTTTCACTTGCTCTTGTTTGTCCGCTGTCTCTTGCTGGTTTCTTTTTCAAAAATTATTTCTTCGTTGGCAATTTTTTTTTGTCCCTTCCTGTTCTACCTGACAGTGGACAGCAATCGCAGGCCTAGCCACCTCTATGACTGTAGTCATACCTATACAGTGACAGACACTACATACTCCTGTACCACCTGATCATCTTTACGTAAGTGAGACCACCAAACAAACCATTGCTAACTGTGCTATAATAACAACAAACAGTACCACACACATTCTCAAATTATCCTTTACAACAACCAGTAGATAGGTGGAGTGTCTGCAGTCTCAAGATACTAAGATCAATTAAACACAAAAACACTAATACTACAACATCTCAGTGGCAAAGGCAATTTAAGTTTATATGAAGAAACAAGACAGAACAGCTGAAGCACATGACCAATATAGAGCTAGAAGACCTTTTTTCAGGAAGAAAAGGCATTGAAATTACCTGATAAACTATTAAAAATTATACTTTTATACTATCAATGAACCGGGAGAAAGGAAAGATTGCGAAGCTAAAGAAAAACTGAACACACACACACACACACACTTTAGAGTAATTCAGGAAAGCACTAAAATAACACATCAATTGAAACTAGAAACCGTATACCACAGCAAAGAGAAATTCAGAAGATTAATACTAAGATGAGAGAAACAGATAACGCATTAGAAGAGCAAAGGACTTTGCGAGTAGAAGGAGGCAGGGGAAGGGAGTGGTAAGCAAACAACGCCAAAGACAGGGGAACAACTAAGGAATTAAAATCAACAATGAGGAGGACATAGAGATCCTGGTGGTGTTGGGGTAACAGCAATTTAGCTGAGAAGAACTACTAAGGTGGAAGAAGGGTGAGTGTGATGGTGAGGTAGAAGAAAGGTAAAAAGAAACAGGAAAGATCTAGGAAGCAAAGCTATAGATAGAGGTATAAGCATAAGTGTGTACCTATGTAAATACATTAATTCATAAAAATAGAGGTATTGGTCTATGTACATCATATATGGCAAGACATTGGTGTAGTAGATGGACGTTAGGTCTCTGCTCAGGGCCTGCCTTCAATACAAGAATACTTTGTTCTAAGAACCTGGCATGTTGTGATGCTCACCCTCCTGGCATGATCGGTGAAGACAAAATGGGTGCACAAGCAAATGTGGTAAAGAAAGCTGATGGATTGCCTGCAACAATGATGCAAAAATAGAGCGATACTGGGGATGGTTCAGGACTGGATGGGGTGTGCTCTCTTGTCTAGAGGGTCACTGTGAGGTGGAGCTGGTTCGACAGCACCCGACCACAACAACAACAGAAAACTAAGACTGGCTCTGACAAGTGTCAGATGCTGCTCACCCAGGCTTGGACATTAACTTTCCATCGCATTAAATGTAATCGCTTGGTGTCAGAGTTGGAGAAGCTGCTATTCATACTCTAGTGATCAAGTGTTATGTGAGAAAATTACTTGTACATTTACTAGTTTGCTATTCATACCTTATTTCAGTTTAGCTTAATAACCCATTCCCTTGTTTTCTTTATCTCTGGGGAAAATAAGTATCACTAATTGGAGCAGGATATGTGAAAGTACTGCAAAAATAAAACACACCATGCTAATATTAAAAAAAAAAAAAAGAAAGCTGATGGTACCTCTTCTATCAAAAGATATAGCATCTGGGATCTGAAAGGCTTGAGGATAAACAAGCAGCTGTCTAGCTGATAAACAAACCCACATGGAAGAAGCACACCAGCCTGTGTGATCATGAGATGGGATCAGGTAACAGGCATCAGAAGACGCAAAACACACACACACATACCCCACACACCCCCCCCAAATCCATCTGTAGATAATGGAACATCTCCTTGCAAAAGGGTCACAAGGGATGAGTCAACTAGGATGCAGTATAACACCAATGAAATATACAATATTCCTCTGGTTCCTTGAGGTTCCTCACCCCCCACTACCATGACTCCAGTCCTGCCTTTCACTGCGGGCTAGACCAGAACATGTACACAGATACAGATAAGAGCTCGAGACACACACTGAATCAAGGAATAACAATGGAAGTAGTGATACCAGGAGGGCAGGAGAAAGGTGACTCCAATGATTGACACATAACCACACCCCCACCCCAGGGGGACGATCAACAGAAACCAAGGGTGATGGGAGAGAGTGGTTGGTTAAGATATGAAAATAATAATAATTTATAATTTATCAAGGGGTCAAGGTGGGGTGGGGAGGGAGGGGAAAAAGAGGGACTGATATTTTGACCCTGGCCTCTAAACCCCTGATAAGGCCTGACCGTGGCAGCCTGCTCTCTGCTGGCTCCTCTAAGCCCCATGTCCATCACATGGCTGGTTCATTTTCTGTCAGCGCCCACGTAACTGACATATCTCCCCCACTTGCCTGAAAAGACAGCCAGGAGATCACCTCGCTAGGGTTTGGGATCAACGGTGGCCCTCTCTCCTTTGGGGACTGCCTACACCAGCGGAGCTCTTAACACTGGTCTCACTTCATGCCCTGCCTTGCCCTAGGGGCTAACTGACCCTGGGGCACAGCAAGGCCAGTATCATCACAAGGGCATAAGGACTGCACCTCTTGGCCTCCTAGTACAATCCTGCCCCTTGAGAGTCCCTGGGGTCTAATAGTAAGGGCTCAAATAGAAAGTAAATGTTTAGAAAATAATCTTGGCAACATATGTACAAATATGCTTGATACAATTGATGTATTGATTGTTATAAGAGCTCTAAGAGCCCCTTTATTAGTCTAGGTACTTTGGAGAAGTAAATCTACAGCAACTTGTGTATAAGAGAGAGTTGTATGTAAAGGTTAAGTGCGCATCAAGAAAATATCCCAACCCAGTGCTGCCCAAGCCCACAAGTCCAACATTAACCCATTAGTCCAATAACAGTCCACAAAGTCCTGCTCCATCTCACAAAACAGACACAATGATGTCGACTGCAGAGGAAAGCTGAGTCAATGAATATGTAAGCATCTCAGCGCTGGCAGGGGTCTCCACGTGGGTGCTCCAGCACCCAGGGCTGCATCGGGGTACGTTCATGTGGCTTCTCCCTGGGGATGTCTTGCAGGAAGTCTGTCTTGCAAGCTGAAGCAGGGAACTGCGAAAGCAGTTGCACCCTGGTGTGACCACAAAGCAAGAGACCCGAGAACTAGAAAGGTGAGGCTCACTGAGCCATTTATCCCTCTGCCCTTCAATTAACCCCACATGTGTTTATCGGCCAGGTTGGCACAATAAACTAACTGAGTCCCCAGTAGTATGATCTTTTAATTTTAAAAAAGAGCAAATGGACTAGAATTGAATCAGAGAGAGTTCATCAGTGAGATTAAAGAAAATCTCTCAACCTAATTTGGTAAAGGAATAATTTTTAAAATAGACAAGAAAATCTAGAGAAAATCACAGAATTCTGTGGGACAACATCAAGTACATTATGTGTGATTGGACAAAAAAACAGGAAGAAACAAACAAAACAATCAAAAGAGCAGAGAGAAGGAAACTTCCTTAATATATCATGACATGGTAACAAATGTACTCATGAAGCTAAACAAACCAAAAGCAGGGCTGACTGAAATAAAATAATCATGACATGGTGCCCGGCTATCAAAAGAGATAGTGTCTGGTGTCTTAAAGGCTTGAAGGTGAACAAGCGGCCATCTAGCTCAGAAGCAAATAAGCCCACATGGAAGAAGCACACCAGCCAGTGCGATCACGAGGTGCCCAAGGGACCAGGTATAAGGCATCATGCAAAAAAAAAAAAAAGATATAAGTGTGTGTATGTATGTGTATATATGTGTATATGTATATATGTATGTGTATATATATATCATATTAAATGAAGGGGGAAGTGCAGAGTGGAGACCCAAGGCCCAAGTCTCGGCCAATGGAGATCCCCTCATAGAGGGGTTTAGGAGAGGAGATGGGTTAATTAGGGTGTGAGGTAGTATCGATGAAGAACACAGCTTTCCCCCAGATCCTGGATGCTTCCTCCCCCCAACTACCATGATCCGAATTCTACCTTGCAGGGCTGGATAGGACAGAGGCTGTACACTGGTGCATATGAGGGTTGGAGGTACAGGGAATCCAGGGTGGATGATACCTTCAGGACCAAGGGTGTGAGGGACGATGCTGGGAGAGTGGAGGGTGAGTGGGTTGGAAAGGGGGAACTGATTACAAGGATCCACATGTGACCTCTTCCCTGGGAGAGGGACAGCAGAGAAGGGGGGAAGGGAGACTCCGGATAGGGCAAGATATGACAAAATAACGATGTATAAATTACCAAGGGCATATGAGGGAGGGGGGAATGGGGAGGGAGGGGGGGAAAAAAGAGGACCTGATGC
Organism: Tenrec ecaudatus; assembly: GCF_050624435.1. Lineage (NCBI taxonomy): Eukaryota > Metazoa > Chordata > Mammalia > Afrosoricida > Tenrecidae > Tenrec > Tenrec ecaudatus. Next base: position 1,225,433 of record NW_027459466.1, read on the forward strand.
AAGGGGCTTAAGTGGAGAGCAAATGCCTTGAGAATGATTTGGGCAGGGAATGTATAGATGTGCTTTATACAATTGATGTATGTATATGTATGGATTGTGGTAAGAGTTGTTTGAGTCCCTAATAAAATGTAAAAGAAGAAAAGAGAAAAAAAATGATTAGGGCAAAGACTGTACAGATGTGCTTTATACAATTGATGTATGTATATGTATGAACTGTGAAAAGAATTGTATCAGCCCCAATAAATTGTTAAAAAAAAAATAAAACAAAACAAAACAAAACAAACAAAAAAACACAAACAAACAAACAAACAAACAAAAAATCATGACATATCATGATGAAAGTTACAAATGACAGGAATCCTGACAGCAATTGAGGAAAAATAAGTTACTTAAAAAGAGGAACTGAAAACAAAAATTGTCTTAGAAAAAGTGCATCCAGAAGGCTCTGTAGCAGAAAATGACGAGACTTGGTTTAATGTACTTTGGACATTTTGTCCAGGGAGACAGACCTTGGAGACGTGTCCCACGCATGATAAAAGTACCGGGTTTTAGAACCGAGGAAAACCTTCAACAAGATGGATTGACACAGTAGCTGCATCACTGGGCTCAAAGATAAGAACAATAGTGAGGACTGCACAGTATGGGGCAGGGTTTTGCTCTATTGTCCATAGGAACACTGAGTTGGAATAACTCCACAGCACCTTCCAATAACAGCAACAACACCACCATCTATCATACACGAACACACTGAAGCAGGAAAAGTAAACATACATATTGAAAAGAGAAACGAGTCATGCAATTAAAAACTCCCAATACATTCAAAGAAGAGTTGACACCAATTTTATTCAAACCATTGTAGGACATAATAAAAATGGAAAGTCCCCAAATTCATTTTATGAAACTTGTAAAATCATTATACCCAAATCAGACAGAAACATAGCCAGGAAAGAAAATAATACAGCAATATCCCTTATGAACATAAATGTAAAAATATCTCAACAAAACCCTACCTAATAAAGCCAACAATAAATATCTCAGTAAAGTAAATCATCATGACCAACATGAATTCATAACAAGGGTGCAATGATGGTTACATATTAGAAAAACAATCAATGTTATCCACTATATAAACAAAACAACAGGAAAGAACTTTATAACCATATTAGAAAAATTCAAATCCTACAATCCTGAGAAGAAAATGGGACCAACGGTTCCAGGGGATAATAGAAAGGGAGAGCTAGGGAAGGGGGAGGGGAGCCAACAGACCCACGGACAGGGAACAACAAGAGATCTAAAATTGATGGAGAGGAAGGTGTAGAATGCCTGGTGGGGTTAGATCAAGTGCAATGTAGCTGAAAGAGGAATTACTGAGAGCCAAATGAAGGTCAAACATGATAGTGGGACAGGAGGAAAGTAAAGGGAAATAGAGGAGGAAAGGAGGCAAAAGACATTTTTTTTTACATTTTATTAGGGGCTCATACAACTCTTATCACAATCCATACAAATACATACATAAATTGTATAAAGCACACCCCTACATTCTTTGCCCTAATCATTTTCAAAGCATTTGCCCTCCACTTAAGCCCTTTGCATCAGGTCCTTTTTTTTCCCCCTCCCTCCCCGGTCCCCCCTCCCTCATGAGCCTTTGATAATTTATAGATTGTTATTTTGTCATATCTTTCCCTATCCGGAGGCTCCCTTCCTCCCTTTCTCTGCCGTCCATCTCCCAGGGAGGAGGTCACATGTGGATCCTTGTAATCGGTTCCCCCTTTCCAACCCACTCACCCTCACTCTCCTAGTATCACCCCTCAGACCCCTGGTCCTGAAGGTATCATCCACCCTGGATTCCCTGTGTCTCCAGCTACCATATGCACCAGTGTACATACAACCTCTGCCCTATCGAGTCCTGCAAGGTAGAATTCGGATCATGGTAGTTGGGGGAAGGAAGTATCCAGGATCTGGGGGAAAGCTGTGTTCTTCATCGGTACTACATCGCACCCTGACTGACCCATCTCCTCTCCTAAACCCCTCTATGAGGGGATCTCCAGTGGTTGACAAATGGGCTCTGGGTCTCCACTCTGCACTTCCCCCTTCATTCACTATGGTATATATATATATATATATATATATATATATATATATATATATATATATTGCATGATGCCTTTGGCAGCTCGTGATTGCACAGGCTGGTGTGCTTCTTCCATGTGGGCTTTATTGCTTCCTAGCTAGATGGCCGCTTGTTCACCTTCAAGCCTTTAAGACCCCAGACACTATCTCTTTTGATGGCCGGGTACCATCAGCTTTCTTCGCCACATTTGCTTATGCACCCGTTTGTCATTGGTGATCGTATCATGGAAGTGTGCACCCAATGATATGATTTTTTTGTTCTTTGATACCTGATAACTGATCCCTTCAGGACCACGCGATCACACAGGCTGGTGTGTTCTTCCATGTGGGCTTTGTGCCTTCTGAGTTAGATGGCCGCTTGTTTATCTTCAAGCCTTTAAGACCCCAGACACTATCTCGTTTGATAGCCGGGCACCATCAGCTTTCTTCACTACATTTACTTGTTCACGCACTTTGGCTTCAGCAGTTGTGTAGGGAGGGTGAGCATCGTAGAGTGCCAACTTAATAAAAGAAAGTATTCATGCATTGAGGGAGTGCTTGAGTAGAGGTCCAAGGTCCTTCTGCCACCTTAAAACTAAACCTATAAATACAGAAACATAGATCTATTTCCCCATCCTCATATATATATTTGCATGTACATGTCTTTGTCTAAACCTCTATAAATGCCCTTTGACTCCTAGCTCTTTCCTCCATCTCCCTTGACTTTCCTCCTGCCCTACTACCAAGCTCCATCCCCACCTGGGTTACAGCTATACCTCTTCTTTATGTAACCTTACCCTTGATCATTCCCTACCAGGCCTGCCACTCCCTCCTCACTATCATTTTGGGTCCCATGTTGTTCCCTTGTCCCTTGGTTTGTTAACACCACTTCCTTACACCCCACTTCCCCTATCCCAAGCCCCCCCCGGAACTGTCGGTCCATTGTTTTTCCTCCAGATAGTTCATCCAGCCTGTCTTATTTAGACAGACCTGTGGAGACAATAACATGCACGAAAATAAGACAGAGGAAAACAAAGCAACAGTATACAACCAGACAACAAAACAACAACAAATCACTGACAAAGAACAAAACAAAACACATCAAGAAAGAAAACTTGTAGTTAGTTCAAGGATCGTTTGTTGGAGGCAAAAGACATTTATAGAGGTGTAAATATACACACATATATAAAAATATACTTATATAATGATAGGGATATGGGTCTATGTTCATATATTTATGTTTAATATCAAGGTTGCATATGAATATTGGTTCTCTATTCAAGTCCTCCCGCAACGCAAGAACACTTCCTTCTAATAACCTGGCATTCTATGATGCTCACCTTCCTGACATGATAGCTAAAGTCAAATGGGTACATTAACAAATGTGGTGAAGAAAGCTGATGGTGCCTAGCTATGAAAAGATACAGTGTTTGGGGTCTTAAAGGCTTGAAGTTAAACAAGCGGCCATCTAGCAGGGAAGCAATAAAACCCACATGAAAGAAGCACACAGCCTGTGTGATCACAAGGTGTCAACAGGATCAGGTATCAGATGACCCAAAACAAACCATCGTATAGATATGAATTGGGGGGGGGGGGTTGGAGTGGAGACCCAGGGCCCATTTGTAAACAATTGGACATCTCTTCACAGAAGGGTCAAGTCAGTCAGGGTGAAGTTTAGCACCAACAAAATACACACTACTCTAGCTCTTTAATTGACCTTGGCACCCCACTATCCTGACCCCAGTTCTAGCTTACAAATCTGGCTTGACAGGAACATGTACCCTAGTACATATCAGAGCTCTTGGTACACGGAATCCAGGACAGATAAATCCATCAGGAACAGTAATGGGAGTAGCAATACCATGAGGGGAAGGGGAAGATGGGAGAGGAAAGGGAGAAAAGGAAAACCAGTCACAATGATCGACATATAAGCCACTCCCCACCTGCAGGGGACAAGCAACAGAGTAAAGGGAGACTGCAGACAGTGTAAAATATGAAAATAATAATAATTTATAATTTAACAAGGAGTCATGAGGGTGAGGGAGGGAAGGAGGGAAATAAAACAGGAGCTGATACCAAGGCCTCAATTAGAAAATGTTTTGAAAATAATGGTGACAACATATGTACAAATGTGCTTGATACAATTGATATATGGATTGCTATAAGAGGTGTAAGAGCCCCTAGTAAAATGATATTAAAAAATACATCTACCTCTCCGTCTCTCTGCCACCCCGAGTGTGGTGGTGCTCCGACTTCACCATGTCATCTCATAAGACTTTCAGGATCAAGAGATTCCTGGCCAAGAAACAGAAGCAGAATCTGCCCATTCCCCAATGGATTCGAATGAAAACCGGTAATAAAATCAGGTACAACTCCAAGAGAAGACATTGGAGAAGAACCAAGCTGGGTCTGTAAGGAGCCCCCTGAAGGATGGCACGCATGGCCGCATTTTCCCAGGCTCAAATCATGAATTAAGATTTTTGTCCCCATCTGATGAATTGAACTTCAATCGGCAAATAATCTGGTTTATTCCTTGTTTTTTTACTTCCTAATCAAGTTTAACAATAAATAATGTAAGGTTGTTGTTGTGAGAATAAAAATACATCTATACTACTATAATACCTCAAGTAGAAAAAGACAGAAAATGGGGTAAGATGGCCACCATATAACAAGCCCGGGAAGATGTGCTCAGCAACTACCAAAGAGTTTCCACTATGAGAGAGATTCTGCACTTCCTGGTAGCAAGAAATTCAACTTAAAAGCCAAGTTGACCCAAGTTTCTCAAAGTGGAAAGCAGCAAGGCCTGCTGACAGACTCCCCTTTACGGATGAGCAGCAACATGAGTTGCTTCTACAAGCATCGTGATTCTTCGTGGCCCCTGAGAAAAGACAGTCAGCCAGCCAACCCTCTACCTCCCTGGCCTCTAGGGACACAGATAGCTAGCAGATCACTTGGGCAGCTTGGTACACACATGCTCAGTACCCAAGGTACGCTTTGTACCATTTCCCCATCTTCCTCCTCTTTTCCTGCTTTGTTCTACAAGGCATTCCATCCCGTGTGCCAGCGCCGTGATACCGCATACATGTACACACAGACTACTAAAAGAGCAGGAATCCCCACCCACAAGGTAGCTTTATTATATATAATTTTGGATTTTGTACTTTTGTTCTATTTTAATACTCTCTCTCTCTTTTTTGATCTCCTACTTCCTCTTCTGGAGTGACTCCACCCTCCTGAGAATCCACATTCCTCCCAGGAAGAGACAGGTCTGTGTATCCCAGCATACCCACTCTAGCATGGGCTTTCCAGGACCTCCTAAGTGCACAGATATGCTCACATTCATTCACATTGCCACAATAGCAGAATCTGGTACCCACAACCATACCCAAGTCTTTTTTTTTTTTTTTGATCCTTGTACTTCTATCAATTATCTTTCTATTTTCTTGCTGTTCTCTCATTAAATATCTTTCCATGAAACCTATTAATTGAGATTAACTCTCTGCCCGCAAGTGTCAACTCACAGTGATCCTATAGGACAGGGTAAAACTGTCCGGTGAGTTTCTGAGACTGTAACTGTTTATGGGAATAGAAAGTCTCCTTTTTTTGGCGGAGCAGCTGGTGGTTTTAAAATGTTGACCTTTCGGATTACAACTCAATACATAACCATTATGTGACCAGAGCTCCTTATTGTGATTACCCCTCTGAAAATATTTTCCCATTATTTTTGCAAGTCTGTTGGCTTATTCACAGTCACTTATTACTATCATTACTTTATTCTTATCATTACTTTTATTTTATTCTATTTTTCCCAGCCACTATCCCCACTTAGGCACCTTTCCCCTTCTTTTCATTTCACCACTGTATGTTTTCCAGCTCCTATTAGAACTCACCTGTGTCACTAGACAAACTCTACCTCTGTATGACCAGCAGCTCACACACCACAATGCTGAAGAAACAGCACTCAAGCACAGAAAGCTTCCAAATTCAAGAAAAACAAACATGAACAACCAAGTAGCACTCAAACCAATGGAATAGTCTGAAGATGTGATTGTGAACCACCAGTAACAGAATTCAGAAGAATGATGCTTAGGTCAAGAGATCTGGGGAATGTTCATGAGAAAAACAGAAGAAACTGAGAAACTAAAATCCTTAAACCAAAGGATTCTAGAAGACAAGCAATGAGATAACTGAATTAGGCAACATAGTAAAAGGCTAGAGGAATAAAATGGAAAAGGAAAATAAAATAAATGAGCTTGAAGACAATTACCCTCACGACAGTAGACAAGAGAAGCAATCAACAAAAAACCCCGGAAGCATCCAAATAAATCCTGTAGGACACTATCATAAGAACCCATCTAAGAAAAGAAAAAAGAAAAGAAATGCTGGGAAAAGAACACCACCAAAAAAAAAAAATCTACAGAGAATAGTACAAGAAACCATGGAAGAAAATTTCAACATACTATTATTCAACAAGCTGAGAAGAATGGACAACCAAAGAGAAAACATCAAGACATAAAGAAAAGGAGAGAATCTGAGGGCAGCTAGAGAAAAAGGAAAAGTCATCTACAAAGGAAAGTTGAAAAGGATAAATTCAGACTTCTCAGCAAAAGACCTGCAGGCAAGAAGACAATGGAATGACATATATACAATTGTGACGGGTGGAAGGGGTGGTGGGGCGGAAGGAAGCCAGCCAAGAATATTATACTGAACAAAAATATCCCTCAAATACAAGGGAGAAATAAAGGTTATTTCCTGAGGAGGAAAAAATAAAGGAATTTTGAATTCAACAAGTCATTTTCTCAGATCACAATGTTATAAAACTGGAAATCTACAACAGAAAGAAAAGGAACAAAAAGACAAACACATGGAGACTGAACAACATACCATTTCAAAATGACTGGACACTAGAGTAAACGAAAACGAGAAATTAAGAAACTCCTTAAAACAAGCAAACCTATAACACATCATACCAAAAACTCGGATACAACAAATGCAGTTATCTGAAGTCAATTTATAGCAATCAATACACACACGAAATATGAGAGAAATCCAAAACCAATACTAATAAAACACTTCCAAGAAGTAGAAAGAGGGAAACCACATAAGTCCTTCAACAATAAAGGGAAAGAACTAATAAAAATTGAAGCAGAAATAAATGAACTGAAAAATGGGGGGGAAATCAACAAGACAAAAAGTTGGTTATGAAAAGATTAACAAAATCGACAAACTGCTAGAAAACTTAACAAAGGAAAAGAAAGATGCAAATATCTAGAATTTGAGATGAAAAGGGTGCCATCACAAAAGATCCAAATGAAATAAAAAGATACATGTAGAGCAAAAGAAGAATTAGAGGTCACCAAGAGACTTCCAACCAAGAAAGATTCTAAAGAAGTATGTATGTTGCCTTCACAGGAGAATGCTAGCAAGTATTCAGGGAAGAGCCATAACTAATTCTGTGCAGACTATTCCAAAATATAGAAACTGACAGCAAACTCCCACACGCATTCTATGAAATGAGCATAATCCTCAAAACCTGATCACGATCATTTAGAAAAAATGAAAACAAGAAGTAGATAAGAGTGTCCCTCATCAATATTCTTATTCAACATTGTACTACAATAAACATCTTAGCCAGACAGACAGCAAAAAAATTTTAAAATAAAAGGAATATAATTGGGCAAAAATTAGGTCAAGCTGTCACTATTTGCAGATAGTATGATTTTACATAGTGAGAGCCCCAAGGACTCCACAGAAAGATTGTTGGAAAGTACTAACGAATCTGTTAAAGTAATGGCATACAAGATTAATAAGCAGAAATCAATTTTAATATGCTATTGAAGAGCTCCAAAATAAAAACATCAAGAAAAAAAATTAAAAAAGAGAACACAATATCATTTATAATATCCATACAAAAGATGAATACCTGGGAATAAACTTAACCAAAGAAACAAAAGACCTGTACAAAGGAAACTACAGAAAAATCAAAATGTGAATATTACTGAAAGCAATAAATCTATAGATAGAACACAATTCTGATCAAAATCATTTTCTTGGGGGCTCATACAGCTCTTATCACAATCTATGCATCCATCCATTGTGTCTAGCACATTTGTTCATTGTTGCCATCATCATTTTCAAAACAATTTCATTCTACTTGAGCCCTTGGCATGGGCTCCTCATTTTTCCCTCTTCCCTTCTTCACGAACTCTTAATAATTCATAAATTGTTATTAATTTTTCATGTCTTACACTGTCCGAGGTCTCTCTTTACCCTCTTTTCTACTGCCCATGCCCAAGGAGGGGTTACATTGTGATCAGTGCCCCCTCTTGGTACCACTACTCTCACAGCTGTCTACAAATGGGTTTGGGGTCTCCAGTCCACCCTCCCCCTCAATCACATCAATAAGGCTTTTTGTTCTGGATCTTTGATGCCAGATACCTGATCCCTTCGACACCTCTTTATCACACAAGCTGGTGTGCTTCTTCCATGTGGGCTTTGTTGCTTCTTAGAGAGAGTCACTTGTTCATCTTCAAGCCTGTAAGACCCCAGATGCTATATCTTTGCATTGCTGGACACCATCACCTTTCTTCATTACATTTGCTTATGCACCCATTTGTCTTCAGCAATTCTGGCGGGAAGGTTATCACAGAATGCCAGGTGACTAGAACAAAGTGTTCTTGCGTTGAGGGAGTACTTGAGTAGAGGCCCACTTAATTGGACCTTTTGGACCTACTTTCTATCCAGCTCTTGGTAATCCAGGGTGTGTGCTACAGACTCGTGGACTTAATATTGTTCTTTTGAGGCACACAATATCTTTCATAGGCCACACCAGAAAGAATCCTTGTGGAAGCTACATTCACTGGAGTTTGTAAACTGGGCTTTCATTCAAACTCATCAGGAGCCCTTTGATTTAAGACTGAAATTCATCAGTGTGAGAAGATGATGACTGCTATCCCAAGTTATGGAATTGGCAGTTATTGGACTTTGGTTTGACTCTCTGGCCTTCAGGGTGCCTAATGAATGGTGATCCAGGAATACCAAATATTTACTACTTTAATGCTCTTCTTATTTTGTTATGACATGTATTAGTCAGGTATGCATGTTGCTACCTTTTGGAATGAATTTTGTTGAAAGTTTTGTTCCAACATCAACCCTAATTATTTGTGTAAATAGTGTCCAGCCCACCCTGTGTGATCACGAGGTGTCAATGGGATCAGGTATCAGGCATCAAAAAACAAAAAGTCCTATCACTGTGATGAGTGGGAGTGCGAAATGGGGACACAAAACCCATCTATAGGCAACTGGACATACCCTTACAGAAGGGCCTTGGGGAGGAGACAAACCAGTCAGGGTATAGTATAGTAAAGATAAAACATACAGCTTTCCTCTAGTTCTTTAATGCTTCCTCCCTCCCACTATCATGATCCCAATTCTACCTTACAAATACGGGTAGACCAGAGGATGTACACTGGTACAGACAGGAACTAGAAACAGAGGCAATCCAGGACAGATGACCCTCTGAGGACTAGTAGTGAGAGTGGCGATACCGGGAGGGTGGAGGGAAGGTAGGGTAGAAAGGGGCAAGGGATTATAAAGATCTACATATAAACTCCTCCATGGGGGACAGACAACAGAAAAGTGGGTGAAGGGAGACGTTGGACAGTGTGAGATATGCCAAAATAATAATAATTTATAAATAATCAAGGGTTCGTGAGGGAGGGTGGGGGAAGGAGGGTGAAAATGAGGAGCTGATACCAAGGGCTCAAGTAGAAAGAAAATGTTTTGAAAATTATATGGCAACAAATGTACAAATGTGCTTGACACAATGTATGTATGGATGAATTGTAATAAGAGCTGTATGAGTCCCCCCAGAAAAGATTTTTTAATAAATTGTTCAGAAACTTGAATTTAATCTATATAAGTCAACAATTCGAGCATGAATTGATGTCTGAAACCAGCCTATACTTCTATATGCTTTTCTCAACCGTGTTTTAAATTCTGTATCATTAGCTAAATGAATAACACTATCGTTACCTTATGTCCCAGGAAGATGGTTTGAAAAATTTTCGTTATCATAAAATGATAATGTTGTTTCTAAAGTGAACCAGAGACATATATAAACCACAGATATGTGAATGGATTTTGTGCTCCCATTTAAATCTAGCCCCAATCTAAGAACTATGAGTTCTTAGGATGTGGCCCTCTTTAATGCTTAAAGAAGTCACTAAAGATATAGGTGCTATAGAAAAAACAAAACAAAAGAGAATGAAAAAACAACAAACAAAGCCAAAGTAATATACTCATAAAAATTATATCTGTTTGTAATTAATAGATAAAAATTTTACTAGTACATTGCTTAGAACACATGGTAGATAAATGGAATCACAGAATGGAATTTTCCCACTTTTTGCAGTCCATTGTATATTCAATATCTGTAAGTCTTAACATTTACAAAAAGTACAAAACAAGGTGATCTATATTAAACATAATGCCTGTGCTATAAATTGTCATCACAAGGTAATTATTTTACTATTGATTCGAACATTTTCTTCATTCAATACTTTTATTGAAGTTCAAAGTATACATTCTTAAGACAATAAATACCTGGCTGTTTTTTCTTAGTATCACAGAGGTACCATCATCAACTTCAAATTCTCCGTAGTCTCTTAGACACCGTACCTGAAAAGAAAATCAGATATTTTATCCAAATTACCTTTTAAAATATGCAGTGATCATAACATGAAGTGGGATTATATAAATGCCCGAACAGTAAAAGTACTGTATTTTATGTGTCTGTTTCCTCCTCTGTGTACTTAGGACCCTTACTATTCCCAGATATTTACTGTGGTCCTAAACCTAAAGATCTCAATTTCCTACGTCACCAGGAAGGGAAACATAAGCTTTGCAAATGTATACATGGATGGTATTACCAATAAGGAAACCAGGGATTTAGATAAAAGGAGACTACATAGTTGGACGTTTTCCTCTCAAACAATGCACTATATTAATCAGAAGGAATAAAAATGAGGGACATAACAGTGGCAAACAAGAAAGAAAAGAGCATTTTACCTCAACTAGATTGACCAGATCCTTCCCATAATCCATCAGGATAAAAGAACATACACCTAAAAACAAACTGTTTTTCTTTTTAACAATTTATTGGGGCTCATACAATTCTTATCACAGTTCATACATATACATACATCAATTGTATAAAGCACATCTGTACAGTCTTTGCCCTAATCATATTTTTCTCTTTTCCTTTTTTACATTTTATTAGGGACTCATACAACTCTTATCACAATCCATACATATACATACATCAATTGTATAAAGCACATCCATACATTCCCTGCCCCAATCATTCTCAAGGCATTTGCTCTCCACTTAAGCCCCTTGCATCAGGTCCTCTTTTTTATTTTTTCCCCCTCCCTCCCCTTTCCCCCCTCCCTCGTGTGCACTTGGTAATTTATACATCGTTATTTTGTCATATCTTGCCCTATCCGGAGTCTCCCTTACCCCCCTTCTCTGCTGTCCCTCTCCCAGGGAAGAGGTCACATGTGGATCCTTGTAATCAGTACCCCCTTTCCAACCCACTCACCCTCCACTCTCCCAGCATCGTCCCTCACACCCTTGGTCCTGAAGGTATCATCCACCTTGGATTCCCTGTACCTCCAGCCCTCATATGTACCAGTGTACAGCCTGTGCCCTATCCAGCCCTGCAAGGTAGAATTCGTATCATGGTAGTTGGGGGGAGGAAGCATCCAGGATCTGGAGGAAAGTTGTGTTCTTCATCGGTACTACCTCGCACCCTAATTAACCCATCTCCTCTCCTAAACCCCTCTATGAGGGGATCTCCATTGGCCGACACTTGGGCCTTGGGTCTCCACTCTGCACTTCCCCCTTCATTTAATATGGTATATATATACATATATACATATACATATATACATATACACACATGTACACATACATACACACATATCTTTTTTTTTTTTTTGCATGATGCCTTATACCTGGTCCCTTGGCACCTCGTGATCGCACTGGCCGGTGTGCTTCTTCCATGTGGGCTTTTTTGCTTCTGAGCTAGATGGCCGCTTTTTCACCTTCAAGTCTTTAAGACCCCAGACACTATCTCTTTTGATAGTCAGGCACCATCAGCTTTCTTCACCACATTTGCTTATGCACCCATTTGTCTTCAGCGATCCTATCATGGAGGTGTGCAGTCAATGATATGATTTTTTGTTCTTTGATGCCTGGTAACTGATCCCTTCGGGACCACTCGATCACACAGGCTGGTGTGTTCTTCCATGTGGACTTTGTTGCTTCTGAGCTAGATGGCCGCTTGTTAATCTTCAAGCCTTTAAGACCCCAGTCACTACCTCTTTTGATAGCCGGGCACCATCAGCTTTCTTCACCACATTTACTTGTTCACCCACTTTGGCTCCAGCCGTTGTGTCGGGAGAGTGAGCATCATAGAGTTCCAATTTAATAAAAGGAGATATTCATGCATTGAGTGAGTGAACAAACTGTTTTTCAAAGGAAATCAAGTCTTCCAATCTCTTGTTTCTCAGGAATACTTAAAAATACATTTAAAAGATTCAGTTTCATGCTCTTTCATTTTGCTTACACAGTAACTTAGCAATCAATTAATTTTCATTTAGTATTTTAAAAATAAAACAAAATTTATGGAAGATGGAATGTTAGATTACATTAAGATGCTTGAAATTAAAGTGCCAACATCCAATCATTTTTGACCTATAAAATGTAAGCTTAATATAGTTCAGCTCACACATCACTATTACCTTAAAACTGTGAATCAAAGTTTGTTGCAGAGAGGGCACTATAAGCATTTCCATACTCCTGTCCCTCTATAGCAGTGTTTCCCAAAGTGGGGATACTGCAATGATCCAGGAGGAGTACAAAGCAGATAGCTACACTTTATCCTGGAGTATAGGCTATTGTATAAAAGTTTTTAATTTTGCACACACACACACACACACACACACACACACCATAGTGAATGAAGGGGTAAGTGCAGCGTGGAGACTCAAAGCCCATTTGTCGGCCACTGGAGATCCCCTCATAGAGGGGTTTAGGAGAGGAGATGGGTCAGTCAGGGTGCGATGCAGTACCGATGAAGAACACAGCTTTCTCCCAGATCCTGGATGCTTCCTCACCCAACTACCATGATCCGAATTCTACCTTGCAGGACTGGATAGGGCCGAGGTTGTACACTGGTGCATATGGGAGCTGGAGGCACAGGGAATCCAGGGTGGATGATAACTTCAGGACCAATGGTATGAGGGGCAATGCTGGGAGAGTGGAGGGTGAGCGGGTTGGAAAGGGGGAACTGATTACAAGGATCCACATGTGACCTCCTCCCTGGGAGATGGACGGCAGAGAAGGGTGAGGTGGGGGGGGGTAAGGGAGACTCCGGATAGGGAAAGATATGACAAAATAACAATGTATAAATTACCAAGGGCACATGAGGGAGGGGAGAAAAAAAAGAGGACCTGATGCAAAGGTAAAGTGAAGAGCAAATGCTTTGAGAGTGATTAGGGCAAAGAATGTAGGGATGTGCTTTATACAATTGATGTATGTATATGTGTTGATTGTGATAAGAGTAGTATGAGCCACTAATGAAATGTAAAAAAAGAACACAGCTTTCCCCCGGATCCTGGATGCTTCCTCCCCCCAACTACCATGATCCTAATTCTACACTGGTGCATATGGGAGCTGAAAGCACAGGGAATCCAGGGTGGATGATAACTTCAGGACCAATGGTATGAGGGGCAATGCTGGGAGAGTGGAGGGTGAGTGGGTTGGAAAGGGGGAACTGATTACAAGGATCCACATGTGACCTCCTCTCTGGGAGATGGACGGCAGAGAAAGGTGGGGGGGCGGGGGGTAAGGGAGACTCCGGATAGGGAAAGATATGACAAAATAACAATCTATAAATTATCAAGGGCTCATGATGGAGGGGGGCAAGGGAGGGAGGGGGGAAAAAAAGAGGACCTAATGCAAAGGGCTTAAGTGGAGAGCAAATGCTTTCAAAATGATTAGGGCAAAGAATGTAGGAATGTGCTTTACACAATTGATGTATGTATATGTGTGGATTGTGATAAGAATTTATGAGCCCCTAATAAAATGTAAAAAAATGATTAGGGCAAAGAATGTACAGATGTGCTTTATACAATTGATGTATGTATATATATGGATTGTGATAAGAGTTCTATGAGCCCCTAATAAAACAATTAGGAAAAAAACAGGCCCAAAGAACAAAAGAAAACTGGGTTAGCAATATATATACATAAATTAAAATATCTATAAAGAGATTCTATCACCGCCCTCTAGTTGATTCTAACTCACAATGACCCTATATTGGTTTTCCAAGGCTGTAAATCCTTACAGAAACTAAGAGTCTCATCTTTCTCCTGAGCAACAGTTGGTAAATTTGAACCGTAAGAACCTCAGAACCCTGGTGGTACAGCAGTTAATCACTGGGTTGCAATCTGCATGGTCGACAGTTCAAAACTACCAGTACCAGTAGGAGAAAGCCTGGGCTTTCTACTCAGAAACCCATAGGGGATCCCTAGGAATCAGCATTGACTCAATACCAGAGAGTTTGGTTCTGGAACCTTATGGTTAGCAGTCCAATCAATGCCTATCCTACAATGTCAGCAGGGATCCTAAGAAAGAGATGAAGAGATGTAGTCAATGAATAAGGCCCATCTAGCCATCATCTCTTATGCATTGTATTATCAATTCTAGCCTATATGGCTATGGTTAAAATCCCATTTTGGAGGGATGGTTATGTGGAAAAGCCATCTCAGAAGCAGGAACACAGAGAAATGCTGGACCATCAAGGTGTAAGAGGCCCTAGTGGGACATACTTGAGATCTTTGTCTGAAGTGGTAGAGACTGAGATGGAGGCATCAAAGGCTGCAGCACAGAGACCATGGGACAGAACAGAGGGACTAGGCCAAGACCAGAGGCTGAGGCAAGGCGTCCATGACATAAAACAGAGGAGCAATACTGAGACTATGATACTTTGAGGCAGTGCAGTGGGCTGCCTTTCTGGCCCAAAGAGGCAAAGGGACTATGTGACTGAGAGGCTAAGGACTAAAGACTGACATGACTGCTGGATGACAGGAGAGGTACACTTACTGTTTCCTGATGCTGACTTGTGGTAACTAGTTACCTTCCTTAATAAGCCCACTAAATTGTGAATATTGTCTGTGAGTTCTGTGAGGCCAACTGGGACCGATAATTGAACCCGACAGAAAGGCAGTGTGTGAGGGAGGAGTGGGTGGTGTCAGAATAGATATTGAAGGATGAAGGATGGAGGCATGTCTGAACTCTGCCTCATGGAAACAGTGAAGCCAGAGAAAGTCAAATACGGCCCTCTGATATGTCTTCCTACATTTAAAGAAGCCAATCCAATTACTAGCACTAACAAATAAGAGAAACAACGTTACTGGATAACTCAACAGGATATTTGAGTTGGCAGAAGAACAGAACAGCTTATTGAGTCTGAGGAACAAAAGTAAAGAAACATGATCCCAAGGAACACCATCAAGCAAATCAATGCAAATATTATGGAAGTCCCAGAAGAGGGCAAAGGGTAACTAAATAAAACTTAATAGACAACAGCAGAACATTACCAAAACTTGACAAAGGACAAGAATGTACATATCAATGACACTTAAGAATTTCCAAATCAGAAGAAAGCCTGAGAGATCCACACCAAAATATCTTATCATCAAACTCTTTAAAAAAAAGATAAAATCTTGACAATATCAAATAAAATGAAGTACCAATTTACATATATAGAAACCCTGGAAACCAGGAGGTAATAGAGTCACATATTTAAAATAATGAAAGAAATGAACAGCCATCCAAGATTCCTATAGCCAGCAAAACTTTCCTTTATAAATGAGGATAAAATTCAAGAAAACAAATAAAACCTGAGGGAATGTTGAGACATTCCTTTAGATTGAAATACAAGGAGAGTAGATTGCAAGATGAAGCAATATAGAGAAAAAGGTGTTAGGTTCCTGGATTCAGGTACCTGAAAGAATTCACACAGCAGAAGCAGGTTTGTAATCCAAGTGATTTTATGGGGAAAAGGGAAGTTTCAGGTATTACAGCCTCAAATAATACACATTGTTTTAAGAAAGCATACAAGGATCCGCAGAACTGCACATGGGTTCACTGCTGAATGGGGAAAAAACACATAGAAAGAACAGGAACACATAACCCAGCACGTGGAACCAGGAAATCCCAGGGGCCAAAAGGGCTCCCACCCCCCACTTGTGGAGAATGCTGGAATGGAAGGAAGTCAAGGCAGGGTCTTTATTCCCTCCTTTCCACAACGGCTGGGGGAAGCATGGTTGAAGGTATTGGTTGGTTCCACTGGCTTGAGTTTAGGCCCACCTGTGTGAGGTAATGTAACTGAGCCTAATCTGTGTGCCCTGGTGGACCTCCCCTCGGGGCGGAGGGAGCTCTTGTCTGAGCATGCTCAGTTTGATTGTTCTAAAATTTAACGGATGCCTGATTTCTTCCAATCCTTTTGCTTTAGCCTTATGCAGTTAGTGCGGAGACAACCCCCTTGTGGTGCTTATGTAATCTGATGTCAATTTGGGACTTGAGAAGATTAAGAGTGAAGTGGTGGAGTCTAGTTGGTCAATCAGGATAGCCAGTGAGGCCTCTGTGTGGGCATTGCCTTCGCCTGAGAATTCTGGGAACTCCAGTATTTCCTCCTTAAACAGGAGACGCTTCTCTCTCTCAGCTCACTTCCTTGGAGATGCTCTACTGGCAAGACACATGGCACTACGTCCTGGTAGCTGGGAAAGCCACACGGACCTACCCTGATGCAACAGACCTCTGGAGCCAGAGAAGCTACATAGAGAAGAACCCTGCCAGCGCTGAGATGTTTACAATGCTACTGGATCCAAAAACTTTCTACTCGCTGGTTCAAGATCGTCCTGCAATCGGAGTCATTGCATGTTTCGTGAGTCTGACGAGGCCTTTACAGATTGGTATCAGACATATGGGCTAATATTGGGCTCACGGACTTGACCTGGACTGGGCTGGGACGTTTTCGCAATATTCAGTTGTTCTTCTATATAAACCTCTTTCTTATAAACATGAGTTTCTATGAATTTGTTTCTCTTGTCTACCCAGACTAACACTCCCCCTTTATGGCCCCTATTCTGGCTACCTAACATATTTAGCCAACACCTAAGTTGAATGCAAACATTTTTCTTTGGTCTTCTTTATTCAATATTCAAAAGTATACAAAAGAGGATAATAAAGATGGTTCAAAATCCAAAAATTAACTAAGCGCCAAAGTACGTGGTACTACTGGAAGAAATGAGGAGCAAAGAGAGGATAACCCACTTAACAAGTAACAAAATGACAACTATATGACAGGGACTTCAAGTGTGTGCAAATATGGAATTTAAAAACTGAAAAAAGTCCCAGAAACATTTGAAGCTCCTTGGTAAGTACTTCCTTAGTGGTAGTAACTTTCAATATGAAAGTATTAAAATGTCCAGTGTAAAAGCAGAGACCTTGTGATATGCATATGATACAACTTTGCTTATGGAAAGCTAAGAGGATTCAACACATTAATGAAGAACTGAGACTAAAGCTTTCTGTAGGGATTATGGCTCGATGGAAAAAAAAAGCCTCATGCTCGGGCCAATAAACACAATGATAAAAAGAGAAAAAAATAAATTGACACGGATTTCATTTATTTCAATGCATAATCAACATTCATGGAATTAGTGAAGAAATCAAGCCATGAGATAAATGCTGCAAAAGACTTCTTTAAAGTGTTAAAGAGCAGCAGAGTCAGCAAAATGACTGTCAGACAACAAACTCGTACAACTCTCAGCAATTATAGAGAAGGTCCACTAGGAGCGATATCCTAAACTTCATGGAAGAGAATCTCAATATGAAGTACATCCAAGCTTCTTAAACTGAGAGAGCAGTAGCAACTACTAACAGATTCCCCTCTTTGTTATAGGCTGTCCACACGCTGGGGAAGCTTCCCTCCTGCCTGGCATAGCCAATTTTTTCTGGTCCCTGAGCTAACCCAGCTGACCAAGCCTCTTGGCTTGCTGTCCTCTGGTGAAGAACAGCTTTGCAGAGTCAGCTTGGTGCAGACAGTCACTAGCCAAGCTTAACTTTTGCTTTGTTCTACAGTTCCACCAGCCCTTGCTCAACATTCCTCACCTTGCCACCCCCAAGCAGGAAATGTGTTAGCAAAACAACACAATTAGGGGGCAAGGGGGAAAGAGAAGCCTAGCACTTCCCGCACCAATCTCAAAGTAGACTTGAGAGGTTTAATTTAACCCCCCCATTGGGTGAGAAATCCACACACCTGGCCTCTAGACCTGGCAGGAACCCCATCTTATCCCTCAAGGGGTGGAGTCAAGGGACAGAGTTTTTGTGGGTTTTGAACTGCGGACCATGCTGATCGCAACCCAATGTGTAACCACTGTACCACCAGGGGTCCTTTTATCTCAGTAAAACTATGAAAACTAGTCCTCGGTTTATCTGACCCCAGCCATGCTATTTTTTAATCACCTAATATGTATATGAAAGGTGAACAATGAATAAGACAGAGGTGAATTGATAACTATGAATTATGATATCGCAGAAAAGCACTGACAAAACATCAACAGCCAGAAGAGCAAACAAAGCTATGCTGGAAGAGCTACAGCGGGAGTGCCCCTTAAAGAGGCCGACTCCGTGTATATGTCATCTGGATGGCAAGTCCCTGGATGGTCAAAAAGAGGAAGCCTCTCAGTGGTACACATTGACACCATGACTGCAATAATGGGCTCAAACAGCAATGTTTGAGAAGAGGGTGCGGGGCAAGGCAGTGTTTCATTCTGTTGTACATCTAGTTACTATGAATAGGACTTGGTGGCACCTAACAAAACTATATTCATATCTCCTTCTTACATAATAGGAGCATAATCCACACATTCAATAAAATCCATTCTCAAGAGGTAAAACTTACTTCAATATATAAGCTTTGGGAGGCTTCATATCCTGTGTTATGTCCAAACGTTCATTTCCTCCCAATGACCTCATGTAAGTAGCAAGGGACTTCTTATAACAATTGAACCATTCTATCTGAAAACAGAAAAATGGTCTTTTTACCAAGTGACAAAGAAAACAAGCTTGCCAACATTGTGTAATCGTGACTTCAAACAGCACATACGCCCATGTAGATCATGAGTGTGGCATTCCTGTATTTATATAGCGAACATTAATGGTTGTCTTCTACGAGTCAGGAACTGTCTGTGCACTTAGGATGGAGCATTCAACCAAAACAGACAAAATTCTTGTTATCACATAGCTTACAAACCAGTAGACCTAAGCACAGATCTAAAAAAACCATTCAACCAGAAACAACACTACGAAAAACACATGATTCAGTTATGGTCGCATTAAATACTGCACGGACTCTTTTTATAAGAATGGAACAACATGCTTGAGCAGACAATGCAAATGTCCCCAAAGAGAAGGAAGGACAAGCAAAATGAGGAGTGCACACAATAGAAGATAGTGAGGCTTACTTTGGAATTCAGTTCTAAGTTGTATCTGACAAGGGTAAACCTTTATCACACGTAAAGTGGCGCAAGAGGTCACATTATTTTACGACTGCATTTGTAGGAAAGTCAGTCATCGGAATTCTATAAATGTAAAAAAGTAGATTAAGAGTTGCCAAAGGGCTGGGGGAAGGAAATAATAATAAAAGGCATTTGTTATTTTTTAAAGTCTATTATGGTTAGGGTGAAAGTTTACAGAGAAAACTCATGTTTTATACAGTAATTTATATATATTTTGTTTTGTGACATTAGTTGCAATCTCCTCAGAATCTTATTTATGTATAATTACAGAAAGGTAGGCAAAACAAAGATGTACAGGTTAATGACATTATTAAGAAACAGCCTGGTCAAGGAGTAACACATCCTCAGCCCCAAAATGGAGACTTATCATTTTGTTCCATTCTGAAAATTTTACATTATCACCCAAGAATGCATCCCTAAAACACTAGTTTAGTGCTGTTCATTATTTGTACTTTAAATAGATCCACACAGTATTTATTATTTTGTGACAAATTTCTTTCACTAAACATATTTTGGATTTCTGAAATTCTACTTTAAAGTGATGAAGAGCAAGGATGTCACACTTTGAGGACTGAGCAATGCCATGGGATTTTCCATTGACCTTAGCCATGGGATTTTCCATTGCCTCATAAGCATATGAAAGTTGGACAACAATTAATAAAGACCAAAGAATAGATGCCTTTGAATTAGCATGTTGGCAAAGAACACCGAAAGTACCATGGACTGCTAACTGAACAAACAAATCTGTCTCGGAAGATCACAGCCAGACTGATCCTTAGAGATGAGTATGGCAAGACTTGTCTCACAAGTTTTGGGCATGTTTTCAGGAGACCAGTCCTTAGAAAACGACACAATACTTGGTACAGTGCAAAGTCAGTGGGAAAAACAAAAACAACTCAAGGAGATGAATTGATACGGTAACTCAACAATGGGTTCAAACATAACAATTGTGAGGATGCAGAGTCCAGTAGTACTTCATGCTGATCTAGACAGGGCCACTATGAGGCGGAACTGACGAGAAGGCACCCACCACTACTATGTTGGTTAGTATTGGGTTATGTGTTGGCTAAAGCCAAGGTCAACAGTTTGACTCAACCAGTTACACCTAGGGAGAAAGGGGATTTCTGCTCCTATAAAGAAATACAGCTTCAGAAACCTAAAGAGCCAGTTCTACTTTGCTCATCCTTAAGGATTGTTAAAAGTCAATGGCAGTGGGTGTTTTACACAATTAATGTATGTATGTATGGATTGTGATAATAGTTGTATGAGCCCCAATAAAATGATTTTTAAAAAAGGAATTATGACATAAGATTATCTCTCTCTAAAGTGTCTTGGAGTCTCTAACTTGTAAACTACTATTTGTCTACCTTCATGGAAAAAAATAATACACTAATCTTTGTTAAAGATGGCATCACCTATCCCTTATCGGTGAGTTCAAAGTGAAATGTTCACATATAGAAACTGAATTTCGGTTTATGCTCTGAGAAGGAAAAGGCAGAGGCAGTGATTCTCTCCATAGACTAGACCTTGTAGAGACTCTATTAACACCGAATTTGGACCCCAGCTATAAGGGATTTCCATTGAACTCAAGGTCAAAATGAAGTCTAAAGTATGGAAATCTAATCTCAAGACTAACATTATAATTGTTAATTATAATTTTCTGGTTTGAAAATCAGCATCTTGAAGTCTTACTTGTGTGCCTTGTCATGACTACCTTGTACTAAACTAAAAAAGTTTATGCACGACAAGTTCATGTATTTATGTTTAAAATAAAATCCTCATCTATTGGTTACTTAAATTTTAAGATAAAATCCTACAAGAACTATTACTCTTAAACACTCTATGTTTTTAAAAAAATACTATAGCTATTGTTATTAGAGAAAGAACATGTTCTGTTCATTTCACCATAATAAAGAGGCACCCCTCAAGTCCACTTAATGTAAGATTCCGGCACAAAGACCATGGAAAAAGAACCTGAAAAATTAACTGGTAACGTAATTATTTAGTAGTTCCCTCAAGAAGCTGAGGTACTTTGTTTCTTTCTCCAGAACATGAACAGAATAAAAATAAAGCATGGAAATGTACTTAGCAATCCAAGATCAGAGGAGGCAATGGTATTAGAGATTAAAACCTGAGCAGACTGTGGATGACAGTGGAAGCCCAAACTCCATTTGCACAGTTCCCACACAGATTAAGCCTCCAGTGAATCTCCTTAGACCATGAACAAAGAATGGAAATAGTCTTGTTATACACTGAGTGCATTGGAAAGTAGATTAACACAGATAATTTTTAACGTTATTGTTTTTCTCTCTTTTGGTCCCTTTTAAATTTGTTCTAGTTTTTATATTTTCTTTTGGATTGAGGGCTGTTTTTTTTGCATATGATTTTCTTTCTTTTTTTTGGAGTTTTCAGTGGTTTATTGAGCATTCAATATTTTGCCATGATGACTTAGGATAGTTAGGTGTTTTTTTTTATTTTGTGTTTTACATTTTATTAGGGGCTCATACAACTCTTATCACAATCCATACGCATATGATTTTCTTTAAATAAAATCTAGGATAGGACTTAGTTACTGTGAAGACTATAAATGGATTAAGTTTCTTTGGGTTAGGACAGGGCAGGCTGGGGCAAATGGTGAGTTTAAGACTGAAGAAAATGTTCTAAAATTGATGGAGATCATAACTGCACAGCTCTTTTTAATATATTTAAACCACTGGGTTGTGTGGTATATGAATTATGTCAATTAAACTCAAGTTAAATTTTTTAAATGCAGTTAGCAAGTAAATTGTTTATAAAACTCATGGCAAATTTACTGAATACATGCCGTGGCAATTACATTATATCCTGTCAGCCTGTCAATAAAATTGCAGCTTGATGACCTCATTTTGAGGCATGACAGAAATAAGTAGCTCAATGGAGATCAAACCCAGTCTCTCTGCCTTCCTTTTCTGCTCTGAGACAGTCAGAGAGCTGGAGGAGACCCGTGCCAACACTGAAATGCATACACTGCCACTGGATCCACAAGACCTTCTACCCACTGGCCTGCGATATTCCTGCATTTGGCATCATTACATATACTGTGAATCTAAAGAGGAATTTATCGACTAGTACCGAACATATAGGCTAATATCGGACTTAGGAACTTGATCTGAACTGGGCTGAGATGTTTTCTCAATATATAATTGCTCTTTTATATAAAGTTCTTATACACATGAGTGTATGACTGTTCCTCTAGTCAACCCAGACTAACACTTTCTTTCATAAGTGATATACTATACCAAACTCACACAATAACAGCATTGATCACATTCCGTTCTATGCTATGTTCCAAATGGGCAGCCTTAATCATCCTGTAACAACCCTGTTAATACAGCAGTTCTCAACCTGTGGGTTACGACCTCTTTTGGGGTCAAAGGACCCTTTCACAGGAGTCACTTAAGACCATTGGAAAACATGTATTTCCAATGGTCTTAGGAACCAAGTCACTGCTCCTCTATCCATCTCCAGGAGGGTCTGCCCACATACGAGTACGCAGCGTAATGACATAATCAGACAACCCCATCACATTCAACTTGTACAAATAAAGGTGGATGTGACAGGGTTGGCACCACAATGTGTTTATGTGGACAAGTCACACATGCGTAGAGAGCAGCTGCTGTGTTAAAAGCAGCTACTGTGTTAAAAGCAGCGACAGTGTTAAAAGCAGCAGTATTGGTGGTAAATGACACTTCATGAATTATTATTTCTGGGTAAAATCATAAACTACTGCAAAAAATCGATATCTGTACCATGGGAACTTTATCTGGATGCTGATTGGTCTTTTTATATTCAGCTGTGGTTGATGTGAATACTGCTCCTTGTGATAGTAACAGGTATGTAAAAACACAACATAGAGAATGTTAAATCATAGGAAATTTTAATAAACTGTATTGACTAAATTGTGCCATGTATCATCTTTAGTACTATTTTTTTTTAAAATAAGAAATTTAAACAAGACGCTTGACTTGAAGGGAAAACTATCTAGGCTTCATTGAGAGTAATTTACGCCTACTTAAAGACAGATTGCCCTACATGTAATAGCTACATACAAAAATGTTATAAAACTGTCCTTGGTTTTACAATGATAATTGAAAAACATAAAAATTCTTCAATCGAACAAGGCATGCAAGGATTTTTTTCATGTCATTTTTTTTGTTTTTGTTAAACAGTGAGAGCAAAATAACCTACTGAAATACAAAGAGAGAAGCTGAATGAGCAAGCCACTGATGGAGAAGGGGAGCTTTCACAGAACCAGTGTTTTCCCCATCCCATCTCCACCTGATGTTGATCAAAACATACCATTGGTGATTTAGTAAACGAATAAATAAACAAAGGGAAAAATTTAATATGCTTGTGTACATGCACCAGTTACTTTGTGTACAATAAAGGAATGAGGAAGGGGAAATGAAATAAAGAGAAAACTATACTGTAGTTGTCAGGAGGTGGTGGAATCAAACTGTGGTTTTCTAATCGAGAATGGATTCTTGGTCGGCTGGAAGAGAGTTCTGGAGGAAAGGAGCAGGCTCCCTTAGAAGATGCCTCCTGTCTGCTGCTGGAACACATCAATTGTATCTTCATCCTCCATTTCCAACTGTGCAGGTGTGTCTGTTTCATTGATTGGCTGTCTGTCGAATCAAATCAGATCTGACTCATTGACAAACCCTGTTCACAATAGGCTTCCATTAGCTTACTAAGTGGGTGTGCCTCTGAATCTTAATCTGCACCACAGAACCATCCTGCCCTACCACCTTCAAGTTAATCTGATCATTGTTCTCAGTCTTTACTCCTCCCTTGAGTTTTTTGTTGGCCAGGGTGAATGCTGAAGTCTTCTCAAAAGAGGTACCAGGTCCGCACCAAAGGAGCACACAGGCAGCTGCAGGAACAGCAGGAGGAGGTGGCAGTGGTGGAGGAGGGAGAGCCATCTTTTGTATTATTAAAGCTATGGTTATATATTATTTTCATTAGCCAACCATCCCATGACAATGGATCATGTAGAAGAACGTTAAGAAAAGATAGTGAGGATTTTTTATGGTATGGTTTTACTTCAATGACAGCAGGAACTGAGAAACTACAATGTCTTACTTGTTGTGAAGTTCTATTAGTTGAATCTATGAAGCTGAACAAACTAATATGCCATTTTGATAGCAAATATCCGAGCTTTGCTGGCAAGGATACCAACTATTTTAAAAGCAAAGCTGATGATAAACTCAAGAAAGCCAGACTTGACACTGGTGGCAAGTACCACAAACAAAACGTAGCAGTCATTGAAGTTTCATATTTGGTGGCACTCAGAATCACCAGCGCTATGAAACCCTACACCATTGCTGAGGATTCACTGTTGCCAGGGGCCAGTAAATTGTTCGAGTTATGATCAGAGATGAATTTGTTACAAAATTGAGCGCAATTTTCTTATCAAATGACACTGCCTGCAGAAGAATAGCAGACAAGGCTGCTGATATTCTTGATCAGATAATCCAGGAAAGTAAATCTGCTCCACTTCCAATATTTAGCATCCAGCGTGATGAATCTACAGACGTTGCAAACTGTTCACAGTTACTGTTTACCTGAGGCATATTAATGATGGCGACTTTAAATATGAGTTTCTTTTTTTGCAAACCTCTTAAAATGGCAACTACTACACGTGATGTATTTGATAGTTGGTTCATTCTGAAAGAGCATAAGATCTCTTGGGAAAAGGTTTGTGGTGTTTGCAGATGATGCTCCACTATGCTAGGATGTCAATCTGAATTTCAACGTTTGGTACTGAGTCACCGAAAGTCACCGGAACTCACTGTATAACTCCTCAGAAAATATTAGCAACAAATACACGGTCAAAAGAGTTACAAGAAGTAATGAGAAGCATCATAAATTCTGTCAATTTTGTAAAGGCGAGCACTTTAAACAGTCTACTGCTTTCGCAACTGAAGTGAGACGGTTGTCCAGAGGAAAAGTTTTAAAAGGTGTTTTTGAGCATGGTGATGAACTCAAAACGTTTTTTATCAGAAAACATGACCGCAGTTCAAAGCATTTTGCAGCGATAAAAGTGAGATACAGAAAATAGTTTGATTGCCATCTTTGCCATCTTGAATGAGTTACAATTTATTACTGCAAGGACAAAATGCAACATGCCTTGATTTATCTGAAAATATCTGATCATTCCAAAGGAAACATCAGCTTTGGGGGAAAAAATTGGATGAAAATAAAATTTACCAAAAAAATAATAAAAAGAAAATAAAATTTACATGCCTACCCTATCTGTTTTCTTTGAAGAACATGACACTGAACCAGACAAAAGGATTACAATTTCTGTGAAAGAACACTTGCATATGCTTGCAGATGAAATTTCATCGTACTTTCCAAATCTACCCGACACCTCATTTGCACTTGCCAGAAGCCCATTTACAGTCAAAGTTGAAGATGTTCCTGAGATAGCACAAGAGACGTTTATTGAACTAACAGCGATGCAGCGAGAACTGATTTCTCTACAATGCCAGTTACAAAATTCTGGATCAAGTGTTTGCAGTCAGGTCCTGTTCTGTCGGAGACTGTGTTGCACCTTTTTCTTCCATTTCCAACAACTTATCTTTGTGAAACAGGGTTTTCCAGCTTGTTTGTTATCAAGTCTAAATAAAGAAGTAGATTTGTTGTGGAAGATGATCTTGTGCTCTTGCAAAGACTGTCTGGAGAATTTCTGATCTAGTGAGAAAGAAACTATCTCAACCTTCTGGCTTTTTACGCACACTGTCGCAAAATGTAGCAATGTAGTACACTATTGTTATATTAAGACTGTTACTCATGCTACACCATGCTTCAAGACAAAATTTCATTTATTTATAATTAGAAATCAGTATTTCACAAGATATAATTACCTATTTTTGTGATTAATCACTATGCTTTAAATATGTTCAATTTGTAAACTAAAAATATATCCTACATATCAGATGTTTACATTATAATTCACAACAGTAGCAAAATTACAGTTATGAAGTAGCAACAAAAATGATTTTAAGATTGGGGATCACCACAACATGAGGAACTCTATTCAAGGGTCGTGGCATTAGGAAGGTTGAGAACCAAGGCTGTAGTAGGACACACTATGACCCCATTTTGTAAATAAAGGAGTGAACACAGAGCAATGAGGTTACTTGCCCAAGATTAGAAAGCAGTGTCAGGAGTTGAAACCAAGTGTTCTGACTCTAATGTTCTATCTTGAAATACTGGTCTAGCACCCTACCTTCAGTGACAAATACTCATCTTATTCTGAATATTTATTCATGCTGACTAGAAAACTACATATCTCCTAAGAATAATGTCGGCTTTTCAACTCCACTGATGAATCACTAATAAATAAAAGAAACTCCTTTTTTTATTGTTTGTCAGTTTTCCCTGTAGCACTAGAATTACTTACTACTACTCCCTTCCAGGAGGGTACCCCAGTGGCAGTTGCTACATTTGTCACTATTAATGGAAAGGTTGGCAATTTGAATCCACTTAGCTACTCTGTAAGAGAAAAATATGGCAGTTGGTTTCCATAAAGATTGATAGTGTATATGGATTATGTGCCAAATAAGACAGTTCAAAACAAAAATAATGTATAGCCTTATAAACCTCTGAGGCAGTTTTAGTCACAATCGACTTGAGAGTAATGAGTTTGGTTTTATACTTCCCATGCCTATCGCAGTAAGTACTAACTGCTTAAAAAACGCTGAAAACTTATTGCTGAAAAGGTGATCAAATCATGGATCAAATGATAGCAACTCAAAAGATTAGCTAGGAATCTTGGAGTAGTAAGCTTATGCTAGTGAGGAATAACTCAGAAAAGTATGGTAAGAATGGTTGCTTAATTCAAAAAGTATGTGTCAATAAATTATATATACAAACTGCTGAGTTAGTAGTTTATATTTACCTCTACACATTCTCACAAACAAAATATAGAAAATTTACAGAAAACAGAGAAATACTAGTAAACATCATTGTAGAAAAAAAAGAGCCAGGATCTCAGTATTTTCCCAAAATCATTAACTTGAAAAAGTGCTAACTTACTTCTTCAGCAGACATGTGAAATCGTAAAGCATTAGGCAACACACTGCCATATTCCCACCTAAGTGCACGAATCCGCAGTAACCGGTCATACCTAGGACATTGAGAGAGTATTAGCATACAAACAAGCAGGAAATCAGACATTGTTCTATCAGTAAGACTCAAGGATCTTATCAACTAAACTGTCATTTGTGGATTTTTTTTTTTAAGATTCTGATGCAAATAGATCTACTCTAAGAAGACATCTTTGGGACTACCAGAAATCGGGAATAGGAACTGGGCTGATGCCCCTAGCACTGTTCATTGTCGTAACTGTGATGGTGACACAGCAGTAATGTGGAAAAAGATCAGAAAGGCCCTTATTTCTTAGAGATGTATCCTAAAGTATATAGTGGTAAAATGTTATCTGATGTTTAGTACTTAGTTTTAAGTAGCCTAACATACATATGTCATAAATTATGGAAAATGTATTGTTAAATTTATAAGACAACTCCAGGAGCTTCACTATATTATTCTCTCTGCTTTCAAGAATAGTGCAATCTTTTACAATACAAATTTTAAACTGGAAAAACGAAATTAAAATGCTTACATTAAATCAAACTTAAAAGAAATAACTCACTGCCACATGGAGTTGTTTGACTCATACTGACACTGTAAGGACAGGATAGAAGCGCACCAGTGAGTTTCCGAGATTGTAACTCTTTTTTAAGAGTAGAAAGCCTCATCTTTTCCCCGCAGAACAGCTGGTGGTTTTGAAATGCTGTTTCTGGTTAACAGTCCAGCGCATAAACACTGAAAACACTCTCACTTCCATCAAGCCAATGCTGACTCATAGCAAACCCCTGTGGGTTTCCAAGATTGTAATTATTTACAGGAATAGAAACACGGCCTTTTCCCCTCGGAACTACTAGTGGTTTTGAACTGTGGACCATGTAGATCACAGCCCAACAAGTAACCATGCTACCAGGGCTCCATGCATAACCACAGAGATAAATAAATCTGAGATCTGTTGCTATCAACCAGAAACTTAATTGAGAAACCCCATGGAAAACTCTTCTTTGTTTCCTGCTACTACAAGTAAAATCACAGCAGCTTACAAGTACGCAATAGTGCAGCGTCGATTTCTTAACAAAGAACAGTGCCGAAATTTGATGGTTGGTATCAAATTGCTTCTTCCGTCTGATTTTGCTTCATTACTAGGAAGAGAATTAAAGAGAAAATGGATAAATACACTGCAGAACAACAAAAATTTTTAAGTTTTATTGACATGTAACAATTCACATCAAACAATTCAATAGTTATTAAGAATTGTACAAAAAACTGTACAATTACCACTACAATCAATTTTAGAACATTTTCTTATTTCTTGTACTCATTGTTATTAGCTTCCTCTTTCCCACCAACCACCCCTACAATCCCCACAAGAAACCATTAAATCCAGTTCCTGGCACTACAGAACCAAAAAATTAACTTTTCCATGATATTTTTCAAAGGACTGATACACGTACACATTTTTACCTATTTGTACGTAACAGTTTACCTAAGCAAATTGTGCTGCTTCTACTTCAGAACTTTTATTTACACATTACAAGATTAAAGTAAGAAAAAGCCAAGTTAACTAACTTGTCAATGCAATGATACTATAATAATTTAATCTCCTTTAACCATTTGGTATTGTACAGTTTTGCACACTGATTGCTTTCTATTATTTCAAAAGACAAGTGTCCTATTTGTTCACTGAGGTAAGAGAAAACCTGACATCATGGCCCGAAGAAGGTGGTCTTACATGATGTTTCTATTGTATGAGCACTCCGCTTCTAGGAGCACTTCCGAATCCTCACCACACTACTGTAGCTGGACATGGAGTCAGCAGTTTATTCATTCAACAAATATTTGCTATTTCCCCATCTATATTTTTTACTATACTTTAGGGTTTTTTCATATACAGAGGAAGTAGTTTCACCCTATAAAATGCACATCTTCTTAGACACTTGATATGGATCACATTTTAAAACCAGAAGAACAAAAGGAGTAAGTATCTACTTTAGCATTTTAAAGCAATTAGATGAATATAAAAAGGGTCCACCATGCTTTGTTCCACATAATGCACTAGGCCCTGAAAACAGGAAAAATGCACACCCTGTGCTGTTAGGTTTTTCTATCTGCTGTCACTCTATGGGTACCAGATTATGGTCTACATTGTACAAACTAAGCACAAATACACCTAATACCAAGTACTTAAAAACATACATCAAATGTCCTAAAAAAAATCACATTTATAGGTGGGAAAATAAAAAGATTTCTTTTGATATATAATTTAACCAGACATTGCTTACAGTGATTGTTTTCTCAGAAGGACATCAGGAAGATGGGGGACAAATTTTTAAAACAAGAATTTACAAGTGTTATGAATACAAGAAAGTAGTTCAAAGTGGAACACATCCTGGCCCACCAAGCCCTGAGGACGATATTTCCACTCAGAGAAGTCAAAGCACAGAGAGGACCATATGGCCAGTCCACTATGAGACACGATGTACCTCACTGACCCATAGTGCTACCAGGGGACAACACTGGAAACACAGTGTGGGAACTGTGCCCAATCTGACCCCATCACACTGAGGCAAAACACTAAGAGCCATGCAACAGAACAGCAAAGGAAGCAGAGCAAAGAAGTCTTGAGGGAGTACAAAAAATAGACTTTGGGGCCAGAGTGTGCCACCCCATCAGACTCAACTGGAAAACACTCCTAAAGGTCAACAAACAGACCTTGAACTATTTACAGGCTTTTCTTTTTTTTTTTTTTTTGTCTTTTTTTGGTTTTCTTTTGTTGCTTCGTTTTGCTCTGTCTTGTTTTTTGTGCATATTATTATCTCTGCAATTCTATCTAGAAAAAATAGGCGGGATAAACAATCTGAAGGAGAAAACAACGGACTGCTGGTTCTGGGGAGATATGGGAGCAGGGGAGGCGGGGGTGGGGGGAAAGGAAGTGGGTGTTAACAAACCTAGGGACAAGGGAACAATAAGTGATTCAAAATCAATGGCCAGGAGGGTGCAGGAGGCCTGGTAGGGCTTGATCAAGAGCAGTATAACCTAGAGGAATTACTGAAATCCAAATGAAGACTGAGCATGATAGTGGGACAAGAAGAAAGCAAAAGGAAATAGAGGAAAGAATTAGGAGTCAAAGAGTATTTAAAGGTCTAAATACAGGTGTGTACATGCCAATATTTATATATGATGATGGAGAAGTAGATCTAATGTGCATGTATTTATAGGTTTAGTATTAAAGGACATTGGGACTCTACTCAAATACTCCCTCAATGCAAGAACACTTTGTTCTATTAAATTGGCATTCCATGATGCTCACCTTCCCTACATGATTGCTGAAGACAAAACAGGTGCATAAGCAAATGTGAAAAAGAAAGCTGATGGTACCAGCTATCAAAAGATATGGCCTCTGGGATCTTAAAGGCTTGAAGATAGAGACCCACATGGATGAAGCACACTAACCTGTGTGATCACGAGGTATCTATAGGAACAGGTACCAGTCATCAAAGAACAAAAAAAAAATCATCATTGTGAATGAGGGGGAGTGCGGAGTGGAGACTCAAAGTCCATCTGTAGGCAAGTAGACATCCCTTTACAGCAGGGTCACAGGGAGGAGACAAGCCAGTCAGTGTGCAGTATAACACTGATGAAACACGCAACTTTCCTCTAGTTCTTTAATGCTTCCTCCCCCAATTATCATGATCTCAATTCTACCTTACAAATCCGGGTAGACCAGAGGCTGTACACTGATACAGATAAGAGCCAGAAACACAGGGAATCCAGGGCAGATAAACCCTTCAGGATCAATGAGTGCAGCAATACCAGGAGGGTAAGGGGAAGGTGGGGGAGAAAAGAGGAACCAATGATCCACATATAACCCCCTCCCTGGGGGTGGAAAACAGAAAAGTGGGTGAAGGGAGATATTGGACAGTGTAAGACATGAAAAAAATTTTATAAATTATCAAAGTTTTGTGAGGTAGGGAGGGAGGGAGAAGAAGGGTAAAAAATGAGCGGATACCAAAGACTCAAGAAGAAAGAAAATGTTTTGAGAATGATGATGGCAACAAATGTGCTTGACATAATAGATGGATTTATGGATTGTGCAAAGAGTTAGTTATACAAGCCCCCAATAAAATGATTTAATAAAATAAATAAACCTAACCAAACTCACTACCAAAAAAAAAATTTTCCTGTATCCATTGCTGGTAGGAATGTAAAATGGTATCGCTAATGTAGGTAGTAGTGTCGCAGCTCAACAAAAATCTGATCTACTACACCCAGATTTGAAAAGACATGCAAACAGACTTGTACACCAACATTCCTTGCTATACTATTTGCAATGGGTGAAGATAAGAACCACCTAATGCCCATGAATAGGAAAATGTGATATATATGTGTACACACTACTGCTGCTGCTGATGTTGTTACTCAGCCAATCGGAGAAATGAAGAATTGGCACAATCTACAATATGGATGGGACTCGATGTCATTAAACTAGTGAAAGAAGTCAACCACAGCACGGGACTTGGTTTCAATCTCTTGCCACCAAGAACAGTGGCCCAGAACTACCAGTCTGTTTTAATGCTTCTTTGCTTTTTATGGCAGGTGTGGCTCTGCTGTTGTAAATATTATTGGAACGTTTGCCCTATCACCAACTCCTGTTGTTTCTGTAAATAGTGCTCAGTCACTTAAAGGTTTAATTTACACAAGTCAACAATTCATGTATTGCAGTTCACAGCTGGCCCATACTTGTATAATTTCCCTTTCTCGACAATGTTCTAAATTCTGTAACATTGGCTAAACTAATGACACCATCAAAGTGTACCGGCTACACTTTAGACTCCTAAGTGAAACATCAGCAGTTTAAAGTCACCAGCCAAGTCTGTGGGGGAAGGATGAGGCTTTTTACTCCTGTGATGATGTGCAGGCTGGGAGACTCACAGGACAGTTCTACCCTGCCCTATAAAGTTGTCATGAGTCAGCAAGGGGATGATAATTGATAATGTTCTGTAACATAAAATGACAATGATGTCTCTTAGGTGAACCAGAGTCATTTATAAACCATGAGTGGATTTTAGGCTTGTACTTAATTCTAGTCCCAATCTAAGAACAGCTAGTTCTTATGACATGGTCCTGCTTGGTGGTTGCCCTCATGAAGAAATCACTGAAGATATGAGTCTACAGCAAAATGTGGTGAAGAACCTAGATGGTGCCCAGCTATTAGAAAAAATAGTGTTGGGGATTTTAAAGGTTTGTTTTCAAACAAGCAGCCATCTAAGTGGGGTGTCACATGGAAGGAGCACATCAGCCTGTGTGAACATAATCCAAATCTAAAGGCTGGAATGATATCAAAGCTTAAATTGTGAACAATTGGTTTGTAGAAGGCTATGGTTGTCAGTGGAAGCCCAAAATCCATTTAGAGGGTCCACAAAGAGATCAAGCCTCTTGTGAATTCCCTCTCGTTATAGCTGAGGGATGTGAAGAGCTCTATTATCAGACACTGTAAATCAATATGTCAGACATAGATCAAAATGCAGTATATCTTATTTGATTTTCCTTTGGACCCATTTTAAAGCTGTTTCAATTTTTAAAAAAAGTGAAGGGAAAATACTCATGAAGCAAACCCTTGGAGCCTCACTGTGACCATGGACGAGGGGTGGAGGGCCTCGCTAGCATGCAGAGCGCAGTGGATTCCTGCGGATGCGGTTAGGTTCAAACTCAGCACCCCACCATTTGCTCTCCCTTATGAGCCATCTAAATGTGTTCTAGTTCTTAAGATACTTGTAGCTTTCTTTTGACTGAGGTTTTTGTTTTACTTTCATAGTCTTGTTAGTGTTGTTTTTATTGTTTTCACTGTTTTTCTGTATATAAAATCCAAGATAGGTGAATCAGAGGCAGTAACTGGATTCATGGTTCCTTGGGGCAGGGCAGGGGAGGTGGGGAGGAAATGGGGAGCTAATAACAATGAGTCCAAGAATGAAGAAAATATCTAAACCTGATTATGGTGATGATTCTACAACGATATGTGAATTATATACCAATAAACTGTTAAAAAGTCCATCGCAAATTATATAATTAAATGGTTCAATCATATTAAGAAGAGTTGTACAATCATTACCACAATCGAATTTAGAACATTTTCTTCCTTCTTGTACTCACTGTTATTATTGTACTCACTTCCTTCAAACCGCCCCAGCCACAACTCAGGAACCATTAATCAAGATATTGTCTCAATAGATATACCTACCCTAGATTTCATATACACTAAAACATTTAAAAACAGCAAAAAACCTACTAAAAATAACAAAGTAAAACAAAAGTTTCCCAACTGAAAAGATAGAAAATATAAAAAACTAAAATCAATTTAAAATGGGTCAAAAAGGAGATCAATGGCTATGGTGCTAAATTTTAAAGGAATTGCATCTGCAATAATCCACTTTCCAATGCACTCTGCATAACAGCAAGGCTAACCACAACACTTGTCTATGCTCAGAGAGGACTCACAGAGCTTTATCCATACGTATTTCCCCTGCACTTTGTTTTTACTGAAGTAAAATGGGTCAAAACAGAGGTCAAATGATATCATGCTTTATTGTAATCATCTCTATAACACTCTCTGTCTGATAGCAAGACTACTGACATCCTTCAACTGAGTCAGAGAGGATTCACCGGAATCTTAAGCCACTTGTGTGGAACTTGCAAATGATTTTGGATTTCCACTGTCATCCATATCCTTCTGCAAATCAGGTGTTCACAATTTAAGCTCTAATACTATTCCCTCCTTCATATTTGAGTTTTAATTATTCACACTCCTCTGGTCACAAAGGCTGATGTGCTTCTTCCATGTGGACTTAGGTGACATTTCACTCAGAAGGCTGCTTGTTGAAAAATAAGACCCCCATGCGCCATTCTTTCTAAAAATCATACCATCTAAATTTCTTTACTACACTTTGCTATAGCATCCATATCTTCAGTGAGCATCAAAAAGGGCCAAGTCACAAGAACTAATTCTCATATTGGGCTAGAATTAAATGCAAGTCTAAATCCCATTCATGTTATCTATGGTTTACGTACATCTCTGGTTAATCTTAAGAGACATCATTGTAATTTTATATTAGAGAACATTATCAATCACCCCCAGGGGCACATGGCAATTCTATTGATAGTGTGAACTTTTTGATTAAAGAATCTATAAACGAATGCTGATCAAAAGGGAAAAATTCAAAATTGAATTTCAAATTACCAAGAACTCTAGACTTTCTAGAGCCACGTAAACTGGAAAAACCCAAGTCCTAAAATAATCCTTAAACCAAAAATATCCTCCAAAGTGGGTCACTCCACAAAGAGGTGGGATATGGGATAAGACCATCCACCTGAGGGTCTACACCAAGACAAGGCTGGGGCAAATCCCCACAGAAATGAAAGAACCTTGCCAGGAAATCAAGTTTAGGCCAGGGGAGAGGAACATCACTGATAGTTCTGTTGGCGAGCATGGTAGGTGATTGGGGAGAAATATCCTCACATTGGGAAGGGGTGCTAAACAATGATTGTAGGGAACCTATAGGGACAGATTTTATGTTCCTGGGTAAACACTACAAATATGTCTCTAGCCAAAGCTCAATAAAACATGCCATGGACTAAACACCAAGATGTCACTGGATGCTGACCTTGTGGTACGGTAAACCTTGTGGTCAGCATGGCATCACTCGGGCTACACAAGCGCTTAACACAGAGGCCCAGCAGAATGAACTGAGCCTGGCCTCAAAGGTGCCTGTACCCTTGGACTGAGGACTGGGGTGCTTAGATAGAAGAGGAAGCAGAGTGGCTGCCCTGGACCTGTGGAAGTGATGGTCATTGGACCTTGGGGGGAACCCCATTTGGTTGGAGTCCATCAAAAGGGACTCAGAATCACCATATATTTAGTACCTTGATGCTCCCCTCTCAGTGATATGACTGGCTTTGATCTGTTGGGCAGGGATTTAAACTTGGAAGAATTGATCCAGGATGTTTCCCCTGGCATCGATCCCCCCTGCTTAGGGTAAACAGAATTCAACTGAATATGAGATCTAACTGTGTGGAGCAACAACTCATGGGTTTCGGCTCAAGTTAGAACTGTACTTGCAGACTCCTCAAACCTACAGCAGAATGATGTGTCATCGGAAAACTTGATGGTGTTGCCAGTGCAATCATCTTATACTCCAGGGGGAATGATTGACAATGTGTTACTTTTCTGTTTCTATGGGTTTTTTCCCTGCCTTTCATTTGCTTGTTTTGTTTGTGTTTCTCTTTAGTTGTCTGCTAGTTGTTTTGCTGCTGTTGGTGGGGTAGTTGGTCTTACAGGGTATTAATTTGTCATAGTATGGCTGTCAAAGTAAACCCGAGCTATGCATATCCCAGGGACAAGCAGATGGATTCTGGCCCCAATTTAACTTTAGTCCCAATCCAAAGACAGTTAGTTTGGATAACATGGCCTTGCCCACCTCATGTAATGATCACTGAAGATAAGGGTGCTATAGCTAAGTGTGGTGAAGAAAACAAATGGTGCTCACTATCAATCGGAATAGTGTGTGGAGTCTTAAATTCAAACAAGTAGTCATCTAAACGAGGAGTGAACTATGTCCACAAAGAAGAAGCACACCAGCTTGCGTGACCCAAAGGCACGCAAAACAAAATTCAAAAATGACAAAGGGAAAAGTATCAGAGCCCAAATTTCGAAGACCCAATTTATAGAATGCTATAGAAGATAGGGGGGCCCCAAACCCATCTGCAGAGTATCTAGTCAGATTAAGCCACCAGCAGATCCCCTCTAGTCACAGGAAAGTGTCTCGAACAGCTTTTCTATCAGATAGAGATCATTGTAAGTGTGATTATGCTGGAATGAACTGGATACATGGTCAGATGACCTCCCTTCTAACCTGAACTTGTTCTTGGTCAGTGGTTTTCAACCTTCCTAATATACATTTACTACAGTCCCTCATATTGTGGTGACCCCCCCAACCATAAAATTATTTTTGTTGCTACTTCATAACTGTAATTTTGCTACTGTTATGAATCGTCATGTAAAACCTGATAAGCAGGAAGTATTTTCATTGTTACAATTTGAACACAATTAAAGCAGAGTGATTAATCACAAAAACATTTTCTATTGTGAAAGACTAATTTCTAACTACAAATGAAATTAATTTTGTTGTAAAGCATAGTGTAGCATGGGTAACAGTTTTCACGCCAGTTACTCGTATGTGGGCATATCTGCATATGGGCAGCCCTGCCTAGAGACAGCTAGAGGAACAGTGTCTTGGTTCCTAAGACCATTGGAAATGTGTTTTCAGGTCTTAGGTGACTCCTGTGAAAGGGTTGTTTGACCCCCAACGGGTAGTAACCAACAGGTTGACAACTGCTGTTTAGGTGAGAGCATTTCTTGCTTGTTCTAAGACAAGGTGGTCTTTTCTTTCTTACTCATTATTTGTAATTTTATCTCTAAAGAATTGATTGTGTTAATGATTATGTAAGTCTTCTTGATATGACTGAACTATTGAATTGTGTGATATATGTGGATTAAGTACCAATAAAACTGTTTTAAAAAAGGCTCAGAAAC
Source organism: Tenrec ecaudatus (assembly GCF_050624435.1). NCBI lineage: Eukaryota > Metazoa > Chordata > Mammalia > Afrosoricida > Tenrecidae > Tenrec > Tenrec ecaudatus. Next base: position 1,262,915 of record NW_027459466.1, read on the forward strand.
CCACACAGGCAGTCTATCCTGTCCCATAGAGTCACTATGAGTCGGCATTGACTCAATGGCAGTGAGCTTGGTTTGTTTTTTGACCAAATCACAGGGCACTATTACTTTGTCTTACAGCTCAAATTCTTCACTGTGCCAAATCCCAGGCTGAACTTTTACTATCTGTAAATCTAGAAACCTTTTGAGCTTTCTGCAGCACTAGTTCTGTATAAACTCCACTCCAACTATGAATAATCTCTACTGCGCCGATACTCAAACCAAACTCTGCCAGTGAGTTGATTTCCACCCAAAGCAGTTCTGCCCATAGGACAGGGTAGAACTGCCCCTCTGGATTTTTAAGACTGTCACTTTATAGGAGTAGAAAGCTTCATCTTTCCTCCTCAGAGTAGCTGATGGTTCCAAACAGCTGATCTTGCAGTCAGCAGCCCAACATGTAGCTATCATGTTGTCTATTGTCTATACTGCCTACTATATATTGTCTATTCTCTTTACTCAATGCATTAAAACATCTATTAATTTTTTTAAAAAGTAAAATGTATGTATTCCACTTTGTTAGTGCTTTTATTCACTTGTATCTCAATTTGGGTCTATCCTAATTCCGTCATATCAATCAACCAACAAATATGCATTAAAGCACCCAAAATGCAGATATAACAATAAGCAATATTAAGTCCTTTAGAGCTGGGCTAAATTATATAGTTAGAATATAATCAGGTGCACAGAGATTTAAAAAACCCCAAATATGATGCAAAATCAACTAGCTAATATTATTTCTAATTAATTCTTAACTCTGATAACTTAAAAAAAATCTTATGAAAACTTACACATCGGATTGGTTTTGTTCATATAAAGCCTTCATCTCCTCCAGAATTTGTCTGAGTCCATCCTCCTGGAATATATAAACTGCTTTTGATATATATCCATGGATTCCCCAATGCATTCAATTAATCCCCTAAATCTATCTGTACTACATTTATCCTCAATTTATATATATAATTTATTTAAAATCCATAGCCATTGCATAAATTCTGGCTATTTATGTACCTATATCAAAAATAAAGGCTTAATCGAGCATGAAAGTACACATTCTCACTGCAAAAACAACAAATACAAGTTTTAAAATATTTCTCCCAATTTTTTCCCCCAAAGACACAGTTTTGGTTTGTATTGCAAGAAAAGAAAAGCCAAAGGAATTTTTCCTACCATCTACCTTAAGATAGAAATTTTTCACTTAGACAAATAAAATGTTTTAATTCTAAAATTCATAAATGTTAATAAGATAGTTGACCATTTGAAAAGAAGTGACATCACATATTCTTTCAGCCAAAATACAGTCTTGGGTTCAACCAACCCTGTAGCCAATTATATGTTGAAAATATCTGATGATGATGAATAGCCTTGTTTACTCTTGATGTCATTTATTACCCATTTCATCTCCACAATTCTAAAAGTTACAAGTCCTGCTAGTCTTCAATCACTTAAAAAACTCATTTATCAATATCTGTAGAATTGAGTTTCAATCATCCACATTTCTCACCACTAGCTCATCTCTCTGCCTCCATTAGTTCTTCTCTTCTGATGCATTTTCCATATTGCCAATAACCAAAACCACTTCCATTAAGTACCTTTTGATTAAATGACCCTATAGGACGGAGAAAATTGCTCCCTATGGTTTACACAGCTGTAAATCTTTACAGAAGCGGCTATCTTTCTCCCTTAGAATGGCTGGTGTGTTTGAATTGCTGACCATTAGGCTAGCAGCCCAATGCATAACTCCAGGCCTCATTTTACTGCCAATAAGTACTCCAAAATATAAAAACATCCCGCCACACCCCTACCTGAAAACCTCTACCTGATTCCAAATGCCTGTGGAATAATGCCGAAGTTTTTCTAATCCTAGAACCCACCATTGACATCTCCATACATAACCTTTCCAGTTGTGATCATGAGTCTTAAGCCATTGTTTATCACCTGCCTGTGTGAGGGCTAATACTTCATACAAGGCTCGAACACCCACTCCCAACCCCCCAGTAGCATTTCTCTTTATGCTCCCATCTACGCAACACCAGTTTCACTTACCACATTGCATTCTATTCACTTGTGTTTCTTGGTCCTCTCACTGACATCTATCTAGTTGCTGCCCTATGATTGTTTACTACGATGCTTAAACGTACAGGCTCTTGAGCCAGACTTCCAGGGTTCAAGCTCTAGCTCTGCTCTTTACTGGCTATATCACCACTGACAAATCTCCTAACTTCAATTCTCCACTCACATGTTTGAGGTGGGGGGAGACAGCTCAGATCTCACACAATGATGAGGAGAGACAATTGCAAGCTAAGTGCTGAACATCATTCCTACTTCCATGTTATTGTAGTGGACAAATAATCATAATAGTAACAATACGACTGTTAGCACTATTATTATTTCTTGTAGAAACAGCATACAGGGACTCAGCCCTGGGTGTGTCAGGTACAGTTCCTCACTACACCAAGAGCTCTGTACCATCATCATGCCCATTTTTGTTGGTGAGAACACTGGACGCACAGAAAGCCTGAGTCCACAGTGATCGAACAGAGTATGAATCTCAGTCTGGCACCAGAGGCCTACTTCATCATCACATTTTGCTCACTGAGTGCGTGCGCGCACACTAACGCGCATAAAACGCTAGATCCAATAAAAACGACTGGTTCTGTGGGTTTCTGAGGCTGTCAATCTTTAAAAGAACAGAAAGCTTCCAGCTTTCTTCGGCAGAATGGAGGTGGATTCGAATTTACTTTAGTTCGTATTAGGCAACCTTTTACTTGGCTAAGCAAAGGAAAAGCAACAAAGCTAAAAATGAAGCAAAACGGAAGGAAGTAGACTTTAAGGAAGCGCAATTGCTGAGTTGTACAGTAACTTCCTTCTTTCTCCCACAGTAACCTTTTGTTATGCTGTTACTTTCCCTTCGGGAACTTGGCTCACACCCTCAGGGGAATCTGAAGCAAACCGCGAAAAGAGCAGCCCAGGGGAGATCCCGCTCACCCTCCAGCCCCTTTCAGCCAAGCTCCCCGGACCTCCATCCCGCCCTCTGCCGTCCAGCCCGTCATATTAAAGGCGGGCAGCTGCCCTTCTGGCGTGTGGTGCAGTTCGCGGACCACCTCCGTCGCCTTTTCACAGAACATGGCGGGTAGACCTGGTACCGGGACCTCCTTGTCGGCCGCCCACTTGACCGAAGAGTCTGCGGGCTCCCTGCAGCCTAGTTCGCGCCGCGCTTATTAGCGCAGGTCTAGGAAATCGCCTGCGCTTTGGCGGTAAAAATCCCCAACCAATGGGAAGGCAAGGACGCAGGTTGCGTGGCTACGGTGGTTGCAAAGGGACAATTCCATACGCGGTACAGAAATATGACCGGAAGTGGGGAGGCGGTGACCGGTGCCTTCTTCCGGTGGAACGCGGCCCTCCGGAAAGAGTCCTTGGGGTTCCATTTGACTTTATCCATGAGGTGAGACGAATTTTCCAATACTAATCTGAGCACATAGTTTAGGGAGCAGCATAGCTTGGAATAGATGTACCGCCCACACCCCCCGAAACTTCCTCTTTTCCCTTTTTTAAAAATAAAAATCATTCTATTGAGGGCTCATATAACTATCCATATGTACATACATTGTGTCACGCTCATTTGTACATTTTTGCCATCATTCTCAAAACATTTGCTTTCTCCTTACTCCCTTTATATCAGCTCCTCACTTTTTCCCCTGCTTCATGGAACCTTGATCATTTATCAATTATTTTGTCATGTCTTACAGTGCCCACATCTCCCTTCATCCACTTTTCTGTTGTGCAACTCCATGGAGGGGGTTATATGTAAATCCTTGTAATCAGTCGCCCCCCTTTTTTTTTAAATCATTTTATTGGGGGCTTGTACAACCCTTATCACAATCAATACATCATTCCATTGTGTTTAGGACATTTGTGCATTTGTTGACCTCATCATTCTCAACACATTTCCTTTCTAATTGAGCCCTTGGTATCAGCTCCTCGTTTTTCTATCTCCCTCCCTACCCCCTCCCTCCTAAACCCTTGTTAATATTGATAGGTTTAGAATTAAGGTAGCAGATGGACATTGGACCTCCACTTCTTTTCTCCCTCAATTGCAAGAACACTTTGTTCTATTGAACTGGCATGCCGTGATGCTCACCTTAAAAGCTTGAAAATAAACAATCCGCGATCTAGCTCAGAAACAGCAAAGCCCACGTGGGAGAAGCACACCAGCATGTGTGATCACGAGGTGTTGAAGGGATCAGGCATTAAAGAACAAAAAAAATCACATCATTGTGAATGAGGAAGGGTATGGAGTAGGGACGAGGCCAAAACCCATCTGAAGGAAAGTGGACATCCCCTTACAGAACGGTTGTGGGAAGAGAAGAGGTGTTCAGGGTGCAGTGGAGCAACAATGAAACATACAGCTTTGCTCTAGTTATTTTCTATTTGTTTATGTATTTGTTTGTATCATTTTATCAGGAGCTTGCACATCTCTTATCACAACCCATACATACATTGTGTCGAGCACATTTCTACATTTGTTGCCATCATTATTCTCAAAACCTTTGCTTTCTACTTGAGCCCTTGGTATCAACTCCTCATTTTCTCCAACCCTCCCCGCTACCCCCTCCCTCATGAACCCTTGATAATTTATAAATTATTATTTTGTCATATCTTACACTGTCCGACATCTCCCTTCACCCACTTTTCTGTTGTCCTTCCTCCAGGGTGGAGGTTATGTAGGTCCTTGTAATCGGTCCCCCCTTAATACCCCACTTTCCCTCCACCCTCACGGTATAGCCATTCTTAGCACTGGTCCTAAAGAGAGCGTCTGACCTGGATTCCCTGTGTTTCAAGTTCCTATCTGTACCAGTGTACATCCTCTGGTCTAGCCAGATTTGTGCGGCAGAATTGGGATCATGATACAGGAGGGGGTTGGGAGAGGAAGCATTTAGGAATTAGAGGAAAGTTGTATGTTTCATCATTGCTACACTGCACCGACTGGATCATCTCCCGACAACCCTTCTGAAAGGGGATGACCACTTGCCTACACATGGTTCTTGGGTTCCCAATCTTCACTGCCCTCATTCACAATGATATAAATTTTTTGTTCTTTGATGCCTGATACCTGATCCCTTTGAAACATCATGATCACACAGGCTGGTGTGCTTCTTCCATGTTGCCTTTGTTGCTTCTGAGCTAGATGGCTGCTTGTTTACCTTCAAGTCTTTAAGAGCCCAGACGCTATCTCTTTTGACAGCCAGGATTTGTTTCACCACATTTGTTTATGCGCCCATTTGTCTTCAGCAATCATATCGGGAAGGTGAGCACACAATTATATGACTTTTTTTGTTCTTTGATGCCTGATAACTGATCCCTTTGGCACCTCATGATCACACAGGCTGGTGTGCTTCTTCCATGTGGGTTTTCTTGTTTCTGAGCTAGACAGCTGCTTATTTACTTTGAAGTCTCTAAGACCCTATATCTTTTGATAGCCATTTGTCTTCAGTGATCAGATCATTACACACCTCTTTTTAACAAGTTTAAACTATTGTATTATATGACATCTGAATTATATGTCAATAAAACTGAAAAAATTTTAAAGATTAAAGGAATATATGGAGTCGCTATACTAAAAAGAACTAGTCAATATTGCATCATGTTAAGAGGTATCATATAAGAACCAAAGGTACTGAAAGAAGAAGTCCAAGTTGCACTGAAAGCATTAGTCAAAAACAAGGCTCCAGGAATTGTTGGAAAACCCACTGTAGGCAGTTACATAATCTAATAACTTGAGAAAGGGTAAAGTCTAGCCTGTCAATAGGGTCACAGCGAATGAGGCCTCTGTGGGGCCTGGCTTTCTCCAGAGGATTTTGGGTATTCCTGTATTGCTATCTTGTGGTGGAACACACTGTCTCTTTTCTACACAATCCTGTTGACAAACCACATGGAGACACACTGAGAGAGCCAGAGCCCTGGAGCTGGAGGAGCCACATAGTGACCCCTGCCAGCACCAAGATCCTTCACCGCTACTGGATCTACATGACTTTCCACCCACTGGTCTGTGATATTCTTGCATTTGGCATTATTGCATGGCTACATGAGTCTAAAGAGGAATTTATTGACCAGTATTGGACATAGGGGATAATATTGGACTTACGGACTTGATCTGGACTGGGCTGGGATGTTTCTCAATATACAATTGCTCTTTTATACAAAGCTCTTTCTTATACACATGAGTGTCTGTGAATTTGTTTCTCTGGTCTACCTGGACTAACACATTATGCTACCTGGAGTGGTGTACTAGAGAAACAAATCACAAAGATGGAGAGTGGATGCTTGTTTGACGTCTGCTCATGGTAGTACTTTTTTGGCTAGCCAGAGGTTAGATCTGGCCATTCAGTTTGCTGGGTTGTTTTATGGAAAAAATACAGGAAGTTAAACTTTTTATGATTTCCTTTGATTGCTGTCTTTGGTGATTCCTGTACTAACTGGTAAAAATGAATGTGATTAATGCATATTTAGAGCTCAGGGGTAGAAATCCAGATTGGAGACTGGAAAGTCAACTCGGTGCTCCTCAAGGGGACAGGAACTCCCCTCTCTGGATCTCACTTTTAACATCGATACACAAAGGTCGATTCTGTGAGGGTCACAGACTGGGGACTCCCATGGCCAAATGAGGACCTGTGTGGACTCTGGTTGGCCTGCTTATTCACTGCCATCTAGAAGATTCCAACTCACAGTGACCCTGTAAGACCGAGCGGAACTGCCCCTGTGGGTTTCCGAGGCTGAAATTCTATATGGACTAGAAGGTCTCATCTCTGCACAGCCCCCCACCCTATCCCCCAACCCCCGCTCCCCCAGTGTGACTGGTGGTTTCAAACTACTGACCTTCTAGTTAGCTGCCCAACACATAACCCACTGTGCCATCAGGGCTCTTTGGCCTACTTGGCTTCTATCCAATGTTATTGAATCGCCTTTGAAAAAATCAGGAGGTTTTTAAGAAAACAGGAATTTTGACTTTCTCTAGAAAAATCGATCTGGCATCACTGGAACCTAAACTAGAGGATCCACAATTCCACGTGGCTCTGGGAATCTCAACATTTCTTCCTCCTGCTCAAAGTAAAATGGTTTAAGGGGACCTTTCACAGCTGGTGGGCTGGTCTCCTTTCTAGAAAGTTGCCTCTGTAAAGAAAATGCATCTTTCTTCCCTTTTACCTAGTTGGGGGTGGTGAGGGTAGCAGGAGCTATTGGGTTAAGAAAAAACAGTCCAGGTAGCTTCAGTCTGCCCTGCCAGGGCTTTAGAGGCCAAGCCTTTTTTGCTCCAGCTGACTGACCTGCTGTTTCCAGGGCAGCCCCACCATCTGTTCCCAGATGCAGGGAGGGAGCCGACTTTCCTCCATCACACCTGCCCCAAACTCAGGCCCAGAACTACTGTCTAAACACAGAACAACTTTTGTCTGTGGCCAAATGTGGGACCCCAAATTTCTTCCCTCTTTCCCGATACTCCTTCAGTGACTTGATGACCTGGGCCAGGCTGAGATGAATTAGCTTGCTCCTCACAGCTGGCTGCTGGGTTCCAGTCAACTCCCAGAGGCCACTGGCTGTGCCCATCAGTAGAAGTGGGAGTTGAGAACCCTCAGCTCTTGGCTGAGCAGCTCTGTCAGTCTGTAGCTGTTGACTGTAGCTGCTTCTGACAGCCAGTCTAGCTGGTGCTTTAAGTCATTTCAGTCGCTCCACCTCAGCTGTGATTAGTCTAGTCTCTGTAGCCTCAGAGGGAGGGGAAAACAAAACACCTCAATGACTTTGAATCAGAGTGGGTTATCCTCTTTTAAAAGGCAGAAAGTCTGAATTGGAGGATATTTTTGGGGGGGTCTCTTTTATGCATTTCACATTTATGAAATAAGAACTAACAGTATTTGTTCCAGTAAGTGGATCAGAACCACCTAAGGGCACACTCCTCCCACCAGGCCACGCCTCACTAAGAATAGAGGTCCATCACTTGTCTGGCATTTTGTGGTACTGTGGTGACTTTTGTTTTGTGAGATACTGGGAGCTATGTGATTGGCATTTCATATACCAGCAGGGTCACCCAAAGAGCTTCCAGACAAAGAACAGACAATGAAGAAGGAATTGGCTGCCTGCATGGGAAGAATGAGCCATTGAAAACCCTATGGATAGCAGCAACACTGTCAGTTACTAGACCCCCCATGAACAACAGAAGAACATTGTCAGAACGTGTGCCAGAAGATGAGCTCTTCAACTTGGAAAGTACTCAAAATACGGCTGAGGAAGAGGAAGAGCTGACTTTTCATAGGCAAGTCGACCATAATGATGCAAATCGAGTATAGCCATCAGGACCTTCATTTGCTGATGGGGCACAACTCAAAATGAGGAGAAACAGTTCAAATCGTCATTAATAATTGAAACTTGGGATGTATGAAATATGAATCTAGGGACATTGGAAGTCATTAAAAATGAAATGGAATACATAAAGATTGATATTGTAAGCATTAGTTAGCTGAAATGGACTGATATTGACCATTTTGAAACAGAAAATCTTACGGTTTACTCTGCTGGAAATGACACAATCAAGAGAAACAACATTGCATTCATCATCAAAAGGACATTTTAAGATCTATTTTAATGTACAATGCTATCTTTGATAGGATGCTATCTATGCCCCTTCAAGGAGAACCAATCAATACAACTATTGTTCAAATTTATGCACCAACCACCCAAAGCTGGTGATGCAGAAATTGAATAATTCTACCACCATATTCAGTCCCAAATTTGTCAGACTTGCTATCAAAATGCTATTGGAATGCAAAAGTTGAAAACAAAGAGGAAGGATCAGTAGTTGAAAAATATGGTCTTGGTGATAGAAACCAAGCTGGAGATCGCATGACAGAGTTTGCAAGACCAATAAATTGCTGATAGCATATACTATATTTTCCAACTTCTGTTCTTTCCTCTTTGGTTCCAACATTTGCACTCCAATCACCAATAATTACCAATTTATCTTGATTGGATGTTAGAATTTTGCATGATTAATGATTTCTTCAAACATTTGATCAACAACAAAAAAGGTGACCATAAATGTGGACTTCTCCAGATGGAATACACGGAAATCAAATTGACTACACCTGTGGGAAGAGACAATAAAAGAAGCGCAATATCAGCAACTGAAACCAGTCCAGGGACTGATTGTGGAACAGATCAGCAATTGTTCATATGTGAGCTCAAGTTGAAGTTCAAGAAAATTAAAACAAGTACACGAGAGTCAATATACAACCTTGATAATAACCAACCAAATTTTGAGAACATCTCTGAATAAAGCACAGTGTCATTATAAAAAAAAGGAAATAAAGAAAAGATACAAGTGCATGTCCAAAGAGACTCTGAAACTTACTCTTAATCAGAGAGTAGCTAAAGCAAAAGGAAGAAATGATGAAGTAAAGAGCTAAATAGAAAATTTCAAAGGACAACTCGAGAATACAAAGTAAAATATTATCACAAAATGTGCAAAAGCCTAGAGTTAGAAAACCAAAACAGAACATATTCAGCATATCTTAAACTGAAAGAACTGAAGAAAAATGTCAAGTCTTGAGGTGCAATATTAAAAAATTCTATGGGCAAAATATTGAATGATGAAGGAAACATCTGAGGAAGATGGAAACAATATGGAGTCACTGTATCAAAAAGAATAGACCAACATTCAACCATTTCAGGAGGTAACATATGAGCAAGAACCAATGGTCAGGAAAGAAGAAATTCAAGATGCATGGAAAGCACTAGCCCAAAACAAGATGCCAGGAATTGCTGGAATATCTATTGAAATGTTTCCACAAGCTGATAAAGCACTGGCAGCACTCACTCATCTATGTCAGGAAATTTGGAATACAGCTACTTGGCTGACGGACTGGAAAAGATCCATATGTGTATACATACCAAAGAAGGGAGACCAACAGAATGGTCAAATTATGTAACACTATCATTGGCATCACATGTGAGTCAAATTGTACTGAAGCTAATACAACAACAGTTGCATTGATTCATTGACAGAAAGTTACCATATTCAGCATTCAAGAGCCATCGTGGCACAGTGGTTACAGGTTGGATTGCAAACCCCAAGGTCAGCAGTTCAAAACCACCAGTCACTCCGTGGGAGAAAGGCAAGGTTTTCTACTCCCATAATGAGTTACAGTCTCAGAAACTCACAGGGGCAGTTAGTTCTACCCTATACTATAGGGTCAGGATGAGTTGTCATCAACTACAAGGCAGTGAGTTTGGTTTCCCAGAGATTTAAGCCAGATTCAGAAGAGGATGTGGAACAAAGGATATCAGATATCAGATGGATCTTGCCTGAAAGCAGTGAATACCCTAAAGATGGTTACTTATGTTTTATTAACACCCAAGCTATCTGACTGTGTGGATCATAAGAAAACATGGATAGTTTTGAGAAGAGAATTCCAGAACACTTATAGAACAAGGGTAGATTGCATGGTTTAAGAACCAAGAAAGGTGTGCATCCTGGTTGCACCCACTTATTATACTTTTTCAATTGTATGGTGAGCAAATAATCAGAGAAGCCAAATTATATGAAGAAGAACACAGAATCAGATTTGGAGGAAATATTATTAACTACCTGCTATATGCAGACGACACAGTTTGGCTTGCTGACAAGGATGGGGGACTTGAAGCACTTGCTGGTGAAGATCAAGGATTGCAGCCTTCAATGTGGGATACAACTCAACACAAAGAAAACCAAAATCCTCACAACTGAACCAATAGGTAACATGATGATAAATCGAGAAAAACCTGAAGTTGTCAAGGATTTTGTCTTGTCTGGATCCACAAGCAATGCTCCTGGAAGCAGCAGTCAAGAGATGAAAAGATACATTGCACTGGGTAGATCTGCTGCATAAGAGCTCTTTAGAATGTTGAAAAGTTAGGATGTTACTTTAAGCAGGAAGTACACCTGATCCAAACCATAGTATTTTCATTTGCCTCATCTGCATGTGAAAAGCTTGCCATTGAGTGAAGAAGACCCAGGTAAACTGTATGAATTTGAACCATGGTACTGGCAAAGAATATTGACAGTACCATGGACTGCCAAAAGAACAAACAAAATCTGTCTTGGAAGTACGGCCAGAATTCCCATTAGAAGTAAGGATGGTGAGACTTTGGACATGTTGTCAGTGGAGACCAGTCCCTGGAGAGGCATCATGCTTAGAAAAATGGAAGGGCTGTGAAAAAAGGTTGAAGGCCCTTGAAGAGCTGGATTGACACAGTGACGACAACAAGAGGACTGAGCATAGGAACACTTGGGTGGATGGAGGAGGAGCTGTTATTGTTACATTCTGCTGTGAATAGGTTTGCCATGGACCAGAACCAACTGGATGGCAAACTAACAACAACAACAACAACAACAGGGAGAGACATTAAAAAGCCAAACTCACTGCCATTGAGTTGACCTTGATTCAGAGCAACCCTGGAGGACAGGGTAGGACTGGCACCCGTGAGTTTCCCGAGAGTGTAACTTTTCACAGGAGGGGAAAGCCCCTTTAACCTACTACTTAGCAGCCCAGCCCATCACCAGGGCTCCACAAGGATAGAGAGAAACACTGTTAGGGCTGGATAGGGCAGAGGCTGTACACTGGTACAAATGAGGGCTGGAGGTACAGGGAATCCTTGGTGGACGATACCTTCAGGACCAAGGGTGTGAGGGGCGATGCTGGGAGAGTGGAGGGTGAGTGGGTTGGAAAGGGGGAACTGATTACAGGATCCACATGTGACCTCTTCCCTGGGAGAGGGACAGCAGAGAACCGGGGAAGGGAGACTCCGGATAGGGCAAGATATGACAAAATAACGATGTATAAATTACCAAGGGCACATGAGGGAGGGGGGGAAGGGGAGGGAGGGGAAAAAAAGAGGACCTGATGCAAAGGGCTTAAGTGGAGAGCAAATGCTTTGAGAATGATTGGGGTAGGGAATGTATGGATGTGCTTTATACAATTGATGTATGAATATGTATGGATTGTGATAAGAGTTGTATGAGTCCCTAATAAAATGTAAAAAAGGAAAAGAGGAGAAAAAAATTATTAGGGCAAAGACTGTACAGATGTGCTTTACACAATTGATGTATGTATATGTATGAACTGTGATAAGAGTTGTATGAGCCCCTAATAAATTGTTAAAAAAAATGATCCTCAATTCTATCTGAATCCTTGCCAGAGCTGCAAGTTGCCTTAATAAACACGTGCAAAAAAAGTACCTCTGGCAGCAGACCGCTCAGGTTCAAATCCAGGCTCTCTAACTTATTGACTATGTGACCTTGGGCAAACCTGGACCTCTCTGTGCTTCCAAAGACTCACTTTCCAAAAGGGAAGTCATAAGCCAACTTTTCTTATTCCTCACTGGGTTGCTTTGAAGATGAAATGAGACATCTGTCTAAAAATGCTTCTGACCATCCCTTGGTTCTCAGAGCTCCACAAATGCTATGGATTATTGTTATAAGATTATGAATGATTTTTTCCAAGGGTAGTGCAAAGATTAACATCAGTGCTACTTCTCTCTGACAAAATATAAATCCAAATTTCTAAATAGCAGGGTCTGAACGGATGCGCTGTTAACAGCATCTTGCTTTTCTCCCATCACTTGTCACAGTAAATCTGATAAGAAATGCTGGGCTAGGGCCTGCAGCCAAGCCCCTCACTGGCAGCGTGCAGGACCTCAGGTTGTTGCCAGGCCAAGGGACATCACAATGGCAAGAGGAGACTCCACAAAGGGCCCCTGCTTCCTCCCCCACGCCACCCTTCCCCACATTCAGGGTGAAACGTCAAAATACAATTTTTTTTGTCACCTGGTGAAATAATGAGCCCCCATTCCCGTTGCCTTGGTATCATCAGAGCGCAACAGCCACGTGGGGTAATCGCTGTCTCCGTGTTAATGCTGCTCAGTTCAAACATTTTCACAGGCCATGGCGAAATGAAACCCGTGCTTTCTACCTAGGTAGAGTTTGAGGCGATTCAGCCCATTTGCTTCTGCTGAAGAGGCTACCTCAGAAAAACAGGAAATAAAAACATAGAGGGTGCCATTGACATTAGGTTTCTCGTTTTCTTCCTTTCTTCCCTACCTTCCTTTCTTCTTGCCCTTCTCTTTCTCTTTTCTTCCTTCCCTCCCTTTGCTCACGTCTTCCTGCCTGCCTTCACTTTCCATCTTCCCTCCCAAACTCCTCCATTTCTTCTTCGCTCCTCTCTCCCCACCGCCACCTTTCTCCTTTCCTTCCCTGCCTTTTCCCTTCAGCCTCCCAGTTTCCCTCCTTCACTCTCTCCTTTGCTCCTTCCTTCCCCCACCTTGTTTTGATCCAGTGATTTGTACTCCTTTCTTCCTCTCATCCCACCCCTCCCCATTGCTGGAGAAACATCAGTTCCTTGTGGTGCTGGTTTCTTGGCGCCAGACCCTGTTCTTTGGGTGTTCACAAGTCTGTGTCCTGTGTGCAAACATAAGACAGACATATGATCAGGATTGGACAGAAGATGGGATTTGACAGGTGTTCTGCATCCCAAATCTCCAGGAGGCAAAGGTAAAGTCAGGCTCCTGCCTTTAAGGTTATGTCTCCCATTGTAACTGCATCCCACAAAGGCTCCTGCCTCCTGGCCACCTGAGGCCTGCTGCCTGCCTTCCTCTAGCTCCTGGGGAATTGGGGCAGCAGTGGCAAGAACAACAAAAATCCCCAGGACTTGACAAGAAGGGAAGCTGCCTTGCTCGAGAGACGGCCCCTCACCCACCTGCATGATGTTGAGATACAGGTTCTCATCCCTGTGACTGGGCAAGAAACACCCCCTCCCCAAACGCAGTGGCTTCAAACAAGGACCATCATCGTGTGGTTGCTGGGAGGCCACTGGGTCGTGCTTGGAGTCTCCCATGAGTTGGCAGTCTCATGGGAGCTGGGGCACTCAGAGGGCTGGCAGCTGAAGCTGGCCGTTAGCTGGGTGCTTAACTGGGTTGTTGGTTGGAGTGTCTCCACGTGGCCTTTCCAGGCAGCTCAGGCTTCTTTCAGCATAGTGTCCGGGTTCTGAGAAGTGTCCTGAGAGGTAGCACGTGGAGGCTGGACATTCTAAGGGTGAGCACTCAAGAAGAAGTCTTTGAAGGGATTTTTCAGAAGCTGTGAAGCACTTTGTGGGAGGGAAGGGGGTTGCCCAAACTAGATGTCACAATGTCATCTTCTCCATAATCTATTGGTCACAGAGGTCATGAAACATCCCAATTTAAGGGGAAAGGGCATAGACTCTACCTTCCTATAGGTAGCCTGTCAAGGAATTTGGGGGTCACATACGAAGACTGGGAGACCCTGGGTGGCACAAATGGTTAAGGACTCAACGTATCAAGAGGTGGGCAGCTGCACCCCTCAGAAGAAATAACTAATGGCCTGCTTCTAGAAGCCCACAGGCTTGAGAATCCTGTGATGTGTAGTTTCTCCCTGGCACCCAGGGGGTCCTCGGGAACCAGAACCAACATAAGAGCAATGGGTTGGGTTTTTGTTGGTTTTGTTTGGGCTAATATTAAAACGATTAGTATGAAATTATATATGTATTGTGTTTAACTCTCAGGACTCTGATTATGCTGAAGTTGAACAAAACCGTCTGCCTCTTCTATGAACGCCAGCCGATGGAGGCAAAGGGTGAGGGTCTAGAGGAAGAATGAATGTCCCATTCCCATCCTTATGTTTCAGTTGTCCTTAAAGGGCACAGGGGACAAACCAGACGTCTTTGATATGATTTTAGCCTAATGATGTGCTAGTATGATGATGAGCAGCCTGAAAAGTGGTTTTAACTAATGTGATCCAATATTTGAAAAGTTGACGATTTCACATCGAATTTTATATTCTCAGCATCTCAGTTACAAACAGAAAATCAGGCCTTAAAATCCTTGCATTTCCCCAAGGCAACAACAGTCTGGAGCTAGAATTTGAATGTCCCCTGTGGATGAGCTGACACGTGCCTGTTAACCACAGTCTCCATCCATCCCTATTGCCCCCAAAACAGAGGTTGGCTACAAGTATCCTTTATCTATATGGCTAAATAGGTTAGTTAGTTTGGATTGGGTTGCTAGTTTTTCCTGTTTTGTTTTGCTTACTTTTGATTTTTGGGGGGGCTAGGAAATGGTGTGTATTTTGGTACCATGTCTTCCAAAGCGAGAAAACCAAACCCAGTAAGCCAAGAAGGTCAAACAGTCTAGATTAATGATGAAAGGAGGAGCCCTGTTGGTGAGGTAGATTATGAGTTGGACTTCTAACTGCAAGATTAGAAGTTCGAAACTCCCCCCACCCCCACTCCACAAGAGAAAGATGAGATTTTCTACTCCTGTAAAGATTTACAGCCTTGGAAACCCACAGGGGCAGTTCTATACTCTGTCCAAAGGGTTGCTATATGTCAGAATTGATTCCAGGGTAGTGAGGTTTTCTTGATTGATATAAATAATTTTTGGTGAGTATTGAAAAAACCAGTCAATATTATTTTTAATACACATCAAAAAGGTCCACATTAATTGTTCCCACAACCCTGCCACCTTCTTTCTTTATTCCCTTGCCTCCCACTCTCCTTTCTTCCTCCCTATGGTCTTTTATCTCATTCGTTTTCTTTCAAGGGTTAGCCTAGGAGTGGGAAAGTCTGACTAATTCTTAACCAAAAGACTAAATTGGTGTTATTACTTGGGTTAAATTTTTTTCTTTTCTCTTCTTCTATTGGTTTGTGTCATGTAACCCAGAAAATGGGAAACATTTGGAACATCAAAACACTATCCTTTCTCAGTAGACTACAAGCATTAAAGGCAACAGAGATAAATACTCCAATAATAACAATAACATACAAGGATAGCTAGAGAGATAAATAGATAGATAGAAAAACCACAAAATCTGAGCAGTTGTGGGAAGGAGAATGGGAATAGCCCCATGAATAAATATAGGTTTGCCAGAGAATAGTTCTATATACATATTAGCATATACTACAAATATGACCATGAATATAATAGTGCATCCAGGAGGCATAGTTAGGAAATGTCTTAGCTAGAACAAAACCCCTTGAGGGAGCGTGTCCTAAATATCGGGGATCAGGAACATAGCTCTGAGAGACCTCAAGATCAATTGGTACAAACTAGCTCACAAAGACAATGTTCTGTATCCATCAGGGAAGTGACTGGGGTCTTCAAAAGCTAGTGAGTAGCAAACTAAAAGTCGGTTCTTGGTCTCACCCTATGTGTTGGACAGGGTTCTCTAGAGAGACAAAACCATATTGCTAGTAATTATATATAAATATATTTATAAAGCTAGATATGCAATACAAGAAATGAACCACTAAATTATATACAGATAGATAACACAAGAAACTAACAGTTAAATTATAAAACAGTGAGACACTAGCAGTCCTTTAAGGCTTGAGAGCCGCCAGTTGCCAGTCCCATTCTGTAGAGAGAGCTGGGCTATATATACCCAGGCAGCAAACAGCAAGGCAATTCACCAACTGTCACCAATTGTCGGTCCCCAGCTCCAGAGACGAACATTCCAATCCTGTGGGATTAAATGGACCTCAACTTACAGCGACAGAGTCCACAAGCTAGGCATCCCACAGGTAGTGTACCCCTTTAAATTGAGGCACAGAACAAGCAAGGCGAGGCTCACGAAGCCATTTATCCCTCTGCCCTTCGATTAATCCTACTTGTGTTTATCGGCCAGGCTGGCACAATAAACTATTGCACCCTGTCTGGAGCAAATACCATTGAAGAAGCTCAAGATGCCTGGCAACAATTAGTCCAAATCAGTAATGGACTATGCGTACCTCAGCCTCTATGATGCTAAGGTCAGAAGAACTAAATGGTGCCTGCCTATCACAAACAGCTGCTCTGAAAGGGATCATGGTACATGATCCTAGATAGAGTGGGGAGTAATGTGTAAGAAAACTGAAAGTCATACTACTACTACCAATAGTAATAATAATAATGATAAAAGATGAGGTTTATTGGTTAGATAGACTAGTGAGATCCCCACTACTATGGTCCTTCATCACCCTTCAGGTCTGGAACTGAATTCAACCCCCTGAAAAATAGACAGGTTTATAAAGTGAACCTTATGAGAAAAGATTGCAGCCCTCAGTATGGATTACAACTCAATGTCAAGAAGACACACATCCTCACAACTTGATCAATAGGTACCATGATAAATGGAGAAGTTTGTTGTTTTTTTTACTTGGTGTTATTTGTTGAAGTTGTCACGGATTTTTTGTCTTGATGAGGTCTATAATCAATGCTCTTGGAAGCTGCAATCATGAGATCAAATGACGCATTCCATATGGATACATTTGGTGCACAATACGTCTGTAGAGTGCTAAAAAGCAAGGATGTTACTTTGAGGACTAAGGTGCACCTTACCCAAGCCATAGTAATTTAAATTGCCTCATAAGTATGTGAAAGTCAGACATTGAATAAGGAAGGCTGAAGAAGAATTGATATGTCTGAATTGTGGTGCTGGTGAAGAATATTGAAAGTAACATGGACTGCCAAGGGAACAAACAGATCTGTCTTAGAAGAAGTATGGTCAGAGGGCTCCTTAAAGGCAAGGATGGTGAGACTTCCTCTCACATACTTTGGTCATGTTATTAAGAGAGACTAGTCCCTGGAGAAGGACATCATGCCAGGTGAAGTAGAGGGACAGTGAAAGAGAGGAAGCCCCTTAAGGAGATGGATTGACAGTGACTGAAACAAGGGGCTCAAGCTTGGGAACAATTAGGAGAATTATTCAGGGCTAGGTAGTGTTTCTGTCTGTTTGGCATAGGGTCAATGTGGGTTGCAACTGGCTCAATGGCACCTGATAAGAACAACTACACCAAAATGTATCATAGCACTGAGGAGCACACATTCCTCAGAACCATCAACCATTCAAAAGCAAATAGGCAGTATATTCCCAAGGCCAAATTCAAAAGGCAGGCAAGGTTAGGGGAGAAGGGTGAATGAAAACAGGAAGCAGAGTTTCAATGGCATGAGTGATATTACATTGCAGGAGATTGTCATCAATGTCACATAACAAAACGTGTATAAATTGTTACGTGCAAAGCTGATTTTCTCTGTAAACCTTAACCCACCTTACAATAAAAAGTTTCTTTTTTTAAAACAAAGACACCATCGTTCATATTATAGACACAGCCAAAGAAAGATCTCCTGGACAATCCTAAAAGGATCTCCCAAATGATTTGGGTAGTTAGCCCTCCCCAGGGAGTTCTACCCATTGAAACGCTGGGCGGTTATGGCTGCAATTATATTTCAGGCCAGAAGAGGCAGCAGAGGCCTGGTTGTTCAAA
The DNA here is from genome assembly GCF_050624435.1 of Tenrec ecaudatus. Classification (NCBI taxonomy): domain Eukaryota; kingdom Metazoa; phylum Chordata; class Mammalia; order Afrosoricida; family Tenrecidae; genus Tenrec; species Tenrec ecaudatus. The sequence continues at coordinate 1,281,286 of NW_027459466.1, forward strand.
TGCTACAAAACTACCAGACAATGGGCAAACAGTTTCTTTCCACGGACGACTAGCGGCTCTGTCATATCCATGTCTGGTGTTCAACACTTGGCGACAGAATCCAGCCCGCTGGGTTTGGGTGGGGTCTGTTTCTCACCCATGCTTGGCTTGGGATTGTTCTATGGCATCCACAAAGTGGAGTCCTTTCCTTTCTGATGTCCCGAGAAAGCTGTTTTCTCCTTTTTCTCTCTCTGGCCCTCTTCCCAAGAACCCTGGGGTTCACTCTGCTTTCCTCTGGTTGATGTTTCTCAGGCAGTTACTTGACCTCGGTTCATCTACTGCAGGTGACCATTAGCAAGTAACTGTACCGTCCTTGGATGGTATTGTTCATGAGCTAGGCTGCGAACTACGGGTTAAAGGTTTGAGTTCACCCAGAGGTGCCTTCCAAGAAGGGCCTGGTGATATGCCTCTGGAAAAAAACCCACCCCAGCCATGGAAAATTCTAGGGACCGGACTTCTCTAACACACTTGGGCTCTCCATGAGTCCGAGTTGACTCAATGGCAATTGGTTGCTGGTATTCCTGTAAGTAGAAGACAACAATCTTTAAGCAGTCCCTCTTGGATTCATGGGAGGAGGATGGCTTCCTCTGAGAGAACTTCTCAGGGCTCCAAGGGCTCAATGATCTTACAAAAAATGAGAGAAATGATGAGCCTGATGACAGATGATATTGCTATGCAGGCCTCGTTTCAGGATGCTCAAGTTTCCAGGTCTTTCCCTGACTCACAGTGTAGCCCTGTGAGGTTCCAAATAGAAGGGCACCCTTGCTCCCAGGACCTGGAGCCTTGTAGCTGAGCAGAGCAGTCATGATGAGAAAGAGGACCCAAGGGGGAAGTCAGGGGGCTGCTTCACTTGTCTCAGTGTCAGGCAAACAAATGTTTTGGCAGGAAATTTCTCTTCAAGAGTGTTCTGATTTCTTGAAGGAAATCTTTTTCTGAACCATTTCCTCAGGGGAAAACCACTCAACTACCTCGGGAAGGAAGATTTTTCTCCTTCCAAGCTTACCAGGCTGTGCTAACTCACAGAGGAGGTGTGACTAGCAGGCAATGAAACTGATTTCCAGACTCCTATGAAAATCAGCAAGTGCTCGGCTGCTAAGTGAAAGGTCGGCAGTTGGAAAACCCCAGCTGCTCTGCAGGAGAAAGTGGTGGCTGACTGTGTCTGACAAGATGACAGCTTTGGAAACCCAATGGGGCAGTTCTCCTCTGTGTTCTACAGTTGCTTTGAGTTGGAGTGGACTTGACAGTGATAGATCTGATCTTTTTCCCCATGAAAATCAACTTTCACGAATACATGTGCATTCATGGATGTCTGTGTCTGCTTTGGCATGCATGTGCACATATGTGCCTATTTACACGTGGATGAATACGTCTGTGAATGTGGGCGTCTCTGTTTACTTTGCCGTGTGTGCACATGTCTGCCTTTGTCAGTATGCATGCGGGCTCAGGCAGCATAAAGAGATCACAGAGAAACTTGGAGAGAAAGAGAAAAGTAACCTATTTTCTCATGGGTCTCCCATACCTGACGGTCTACTGGCATCCACCGCCACGAAGACCAGAGGTCACTTCATGCCATGTGTCCAGCTGCACATTGCTGGTTGAGGTCAGTCACCAGGGAGGCAAGTGAGACTGGCCTCGCCAACCTACCACCCACCTGCAGGAGTGATTCCCACCATCTGTCCTGGAGCCCCTCCCACCTTACTCAGCCTCCCTAGACCTTGAGTGAAAGGCGTTTCCAATGTTTTTACATAAAGATTTCTGAGATTGACTGAAGAAATGATTTCATTTGACAAAACAAGAAGCTTTGAATTTAAAGATTTGAGGCAAGTGCCCTTCAGAGAGGGGCCACAGGACGGGGCCATGCTCCCTTCCGGTATGCACAGGGGTTGCTATGAGTTGGAACCAACTTGATGAGCACCTGCCAGCAACAACAACAACCAGAAGTTGTCCAAACTTCTGTGGCCTCAACTCGGAAATGAGAATATTATTATTGCCTCCTAGAAAGAACTCAAGGTATGTACAATTGGTTAATAGGCGTTTGGAAAGTGAGTACATTAAGTGGACTGATGACATTGATAAGGCAATAAGAAACTGAGAAGGCTTCACTAACAGGTGCTTTCACATCTGTAACCAGTAGATTCCTTCCTTCTTCATCTCTTGCCATCTTAATCAGCTCCCACACTTTCCAGGCAGCTTGAGGGATTAAATGTTCAGTCTGATCCTATTATAAGCCTCAGCCTCAGAATCAGAGGCTTTACCTGAGGTTTGAGGAGCTATACTGGGAATGAGGGAGAGTAACCTGTCTTTTCTATTGCTCTCCTATCGCTCCCTCTTCCCTAGCCCTTCCCTGTCTCTGGGCCTGCCTTTCCTCCCTAGAGCATTGGCTTCCGGGAGAAGGGGATGGAAACAATGAGCACAATGAGCACATTCCTGACCAGGCCTCTTACCATGCTATGTTCCAACCCTCTCTTGGAAGGGCCTCCACGAAGTCCTCTTATGTCATCTCACAATAACTTGTTAGATACCATTGAGTGAGCTCCTGACTCATAGCAAAAGTACACACAAGAGATTGAAGCACCACCTGGTCCTGCACCGTCCTCACAATGGTCCTTGTGTGTGAGCCCATGGTTGCAGCAGTGTGGAGGAGATCCTGTCCAAGAAGGCTGCCAGTGGGTGGGAGGGGCTGCAGCTTTCAGAGACTTTGGAGGATGCCAAGGTGGATAGTTCACGGCGTATCATATGAGGTCAGCCAGCGGGCCTTGGGGCCCCTTCCCATTATCCATAGATATATGAAATAAATGGAGGCCCTCAGCAAGATGGGCTGCAGACACCTCCAGGACTCACTTGATCCTTGGCAAGCTCCCTTAGCCTTAGGACACCACCTGCTGGAACTGTGGCTTTGCTGCCTCTCCTGGCTCTCAACTTCCCTCCTAGAGGACTCCAGCCACCCTTCTCCTTCCAGATCCTTCCAGCAGGAGGCAGATATTGGTCTCTATGCTTTTGCATGTGGCCAGTTTTCTAGGGACAGATCAGCCTCTCCCAAGAATTTGGGTTCACCAGAGTGAGCGTGCCCACAAGTCTGCAGAGCGTACGGCCAGGCCTCTGAAGAGAGAACTGCTGGAAGATTTGCCCCTTTTCAAAAGCGCTAATTCCACAGTTGAGAGCTCGTCTCCTGGGGACTCAGCTTGAGTCTCAAGGAGCACATCCCCTTTGACACTGCTGGCAACTCGAGGTACTGTGGGTCATTTTCTTGCCTTTGAGGAGTGCAAGGGAAATGCTACAATATGTCCCTTCACATGAACCACCAATCCTTATTTGGAGAACTCTCTGAGATGACAGGGATGAGAGGGAGATGTTCCTGGGGCACGCTTTCACCTGCACATCTCTCAGGTGAGTCAAACATTTGACCCCCAAAAGTTGAGTATGATGGTGAGAGTTCAGGCTGGGAGATAGAGTGTCTGGGTTCAAATCAAGAGACTGCACATCTCAACTCCCATGGTTCTCCTGCATAAAACCCAAGCCAAGCAGTTTATCACTTCCCGGCTGAGTATCCTACTGAGGCCAGCTAAACTCATTCTTTGCTGATGACAACGTTGCTTGTACCAAATGGCTTTGCCATGTAGCCCTTAGCAATGGCCAGAAGGGCTGCTCATCAAACCGCAGAGCAGGGCTTCTGGCGCACACGTTAAGAAGGGGGCTATTCACAACAAGGTCAGTAGTTCAGAACCCACTAGCTGTTTCTCTGGAGAAAAACTGTGGCTGTGTGCTTCCATAAAGATGCCCAGCCATGGAACCCCCCTGGAGAGGGCCATGATGAGCTGGAGTGAGCTCTACAGGAGTGGGATTTTTTACTGTGGATGTAATCCCACCTGGGCAGAGATTTTCTTTGTGACTTAAAGAGGCTGTACCTTACACCAATGACTTGGCTGATACAAAAGGATTCAATTCAACACTGAAGCAAACCAACTCCAAAGGAAGAAGGCAGCTGCCATGCAGAGAGCTCCAAGGACCACCAACCATGGAGGTTATTGAAGCCAAAACAAGAATACCGCCCACCAGCCCTCAGCCCCCAGGGATGGACAAAGAGAGCGTGCCCATCAAGCTGGTGCACTGGCATGATGCTGTCAGCCTCCGGTGCTGTGAGAACATTGACTTTGGTGTGTTAAAGGCACCCACTTGCGGTATGTTTGTGATGTCAACGTGTGGAAACTATAGCAAGCCCCCCTCCCTGCCTCACCGCAGCAAAGCCTCGGCATTAAAACCCCGTGCCTTCTGTGGCGCTTGCCAGCTGTGAGAGGGCAGGAAATGCCCTTGGCTTTTCTGCTCCTTGTTGCGACCTCCCTCTGAGGCAGGGAGCAGAGGATGTGAGGTTGGAATCTGTTTTGTTTCATCACTACCCTTTGTCATCTCTCTGAACACTTTCATGTGCTCCTCACCAGTGCTTCGCCCTCTCTATCACCAAGCCATGTGCTCTTTAAAACATGCACACACACACACACACACACACACACCTAATGTTCACATTTTGAGGCACATTTGTCTTTAATTCACTAATAATAACAATAATTATTCAAAGTCACTTTACCATCTGAAAAGAAATCACTATGCATACACATAGATCATGGATGCCAACTGCCTTCTTAACAACATTTCCCAATGAAATATTCAGCAGCGATTATTTTAAGCCTGAAGCTGTTCATCCAGTTTGTGTTAATCAAAACAAAAACAAGAGACGAAGGGATCCAAAAGGACATGTAAGATCATAGACTGAAAGTAGCCCCATCGAGCACCAAAGGCTTGTCCAGAAGGGCAGAGCCACAGGTAAAAGCTATGTCTCTCTGGAGTTGCTGGCATTTAACTAGATGCAAAATGTCAGCGCAGGAAATGGCTTGCCCAATGCAAATACTAACAAGGGAGGCATGTGTTCCTGTGTAAATGGAGCTTTAGCCAATCCGGGCCTTCAGGATCCAGCTCCCATCGCAGCATCCACGGGAAGCACCAGGGGAATGTTCCGTTTGCTTATTTTCCCTCTCTTTGCTAAGAAGAAAAAGAGCCTTTGTGGCCTAGTGGCTACAAGTTGGGCAGCTAATTTCTATATCAGCAGTTTGAAACTACCAGCTGCTTTGTGGGAGAAAGATAAGGCATTCTGCTCCCATAAAGAGTTCGAGTCTCAGACACTCACAGGGGCAGTTCTACGCTGCTCTATAAGTTGGCTGTGAGTCAGCATGGATTCGATGGCAGTGAGTTTTCTAAGAGTAAGAAGTATCTAGGGGTGTAAACAGTTAATGAGCTCTGCTATTAAGGGAAAAGTTGTCATGCCCAACCCACTTAGAGGAGCTGTGAAAGAGAAGCCTGGCAATCTTCTTCAGAATCCTCGGCCATTGAAAAGTTTATAGAATGTATTGACCTTGGTTGTTAAATAGATCCAGGTATATGGTGGAGCATACAGGGACCAATGTCATAAAACGGGGTGGGGGTGGAAAAAATCTCTGAGACAGATGCAAAAACTGTGAGGGAATGAGTTGTGAGGCTGGGGGATCAGGACCATCGTCTCTGGGATTTTCAAAGTTCCTGAGCAATCAGGAAAGGGGCAACAGTTGGTCTCTCCCCATCCAGAGGACAGCAGAAGAGGAGAACTGATTGGGCACAATGAATCAATGACTAGTGACTCAAGCAACGATCACCCTCCACCACTGGAGACCAGAAGAACTAGATGGTGCCTAGCTCTCACTATCGACTGCTATGAAAGAGATCACATTAGAAGGGCTTGATTAGAGTAGAAGGGAAATGTGGGGCAAAACTCAAAATCATGATTGTCGCGTGCCAGGTCTCGCCAGCAAGAAAAGACGCACCACAACAGGATTCTTCCACAAGCATTTAATTTTTCATAATGCGGTAAAAGACCCCGAAACCCCAAACTACTGCTGCTTATATATATGGGGACGTGCTGTGCCCTGATTGGTGCATTTGCCAAAACCTCATGCATTGATTGGTGAGTTCGCCAGAACCTTCGTTTGCATACTCCAGGGTGGAGTTATGACTACGTCATCTCAGCATCGCGCATGCGCTAAGTGGTTGTTTATCACTTAGTTGGACCACCGCCCTGACTGCCCGGCGCCATCTAGTAATGGCGGCGAGAGCTGCGGCTACCCACATCACGAGAGCTGTGGCTTCCCACATCTCGCGAGAGCTACGGCTTCCCACACATGATAAAACACCAAGCTTACTGTTTGGATAAAGGCTGGTGAAATTGCAAGACTATGGTGCTTAGTTACCCTGCAGGTCTAGAACTGAACTCATCATGGCTCGATGTTCAACCAAACAATAGACAGGTCTATAATGGGAACAATGACATTAGAGACATACAAATACCGTAGAATAATAGATCACATGAGATCAAAAGACAGCATTCCCCCAAGAACGAAGTTCAAAAAAGTTGAGAATGAAGGAAGCTTGGAGACAAGAAACAAGAAGATGTGGGGGAAGTGATGGTACATTGTGGGAATTGCTATCAATGACATGAAACAAAATGTGTATGCGTTGCTCAATGGACAGCTGAGCTGCTCTTAAACCTTCACCCAAATCACAATAAAAATGTTTTTAATCAAAGAAAACTTCATGGTTCACTTCTACTCTGACACACACGGGGTGATGAGGAAATAGTGTCAACCGGGTTTGCTGTGGTCCAACCACCAGACATGTGCTTATGGGAGAAAGAGCATGCTGACGCTGGCAATACCGAGCAGGACCAAGATGGTTTTATTTGCCTGCATCATGAAGATGGTAGCCCTGGTGGTGAGATGATTCAGAGCTCAAGTGCTAACCAGGAAGCCACCCAGTTTAAACTCACCCAGCCCTACTGAAGGAGATTTCCCTCCTCAAAGGTGTTGTTGGTTGTTATGTGCCATTGAGGCGATTCTGACTCCCTGTGACGGGAAGGAAAGGCACACTGTGCTATAGTGTAAGGGTTTTCAGCGGCTACTTCCTCTGAAGTGGGCAGTGGAAACCTTCTTTGTATTCTGTTCATAGCCTGGAAGTTTCCCTGACACCTCTTCACTTGAGGTAACCCTGCTGGCATTTGAAATACCAGTCACGTGGCTTCCAGCATCACAGTAACACACAACTCACCACAGCACCACAAATGGACAGACAACAACAGGATAGGAGTCTTCATGGGAGCAGGCAGACACGTCTTCACTCTCTCGATGGGGATCAGTGAGTTCAAACTGCCAGTCTCTCTGTTACAGCCGCACATGCAACCACTGTGCTGCTAGGTACATTTCCTTAAAATTCTGCCTAGAAAAATCTGTGGAACAGTTCTTCTCTGTCACAGAGGGTCACTGTGAGCCAGGATGGGCTCTGAGACACACAAATGCAACACCATGAAGCCACCTTACTCTGTCCTGCTCTTATTTAACTCTATTCTTTTCTGAGCTATCTTTTCCATATATTGACAAGAGACTAGCACTGAGCAGTGTTAATTCCACCAAGGCCAGGAAGGAGGTCAAAGAGTCACAAAGGACTATCTCTTTGCTCTCATGCCACTGCACTAAGGAGGCTTGGGTGGCAGCTGGAAGCTGCACATTTCACTCCCTGTCCCTACACTCCTGGCTGAGTCTCCTCAGAGTGAGACTGCCCCTTTACCCAGCTCACTGCATTGGCTGTCTTGCTCTGAAAAGAGAATTCGCACATGTGAGTCTGACAGGGTGACAGATGGGAATCTTAATGCTGCTCTTTGGAATATGAAAGGCCTCGGATCAGAGTGCTGCAGGGGAGTGATGTCTGCAGAAGACCTGCTGGTCTCCCAGTTAGAAAGAAGCCTTCCCCTTTGCCTCAGAGGTGCGTTCACTGTGGGTGGCAAGTCAGATCCTTGGGCTGGCACTCTCAGTAAACAGATCATATGGGCACCTTGAGAAGCGCTTGCTCACTGACCCAGCTCCCCAAGGATGTAAATATACCAACCAGGATGACTAAGGACACCAGTGCCAAGAATGATCACATTCTTTGCATGTGTACAAATGAGGTGGGCAGCCACCTTCGCTGATGGTGGCTGCACAGTGAGTGTCTGGAATCACACCTGGCTAGGTGGACCATTGAAAGAGTTGGTGACATGATAATAGGGAGTACACCCCCTTGCCAGTAAAGCTGAGGAAATGGCATTTGAGGAAGCAGGGGCAGCCGGGTCGCCAGCATGAAGTCAGCGAGAACTTTGCTTGTGCCTCCTTTGTTCACTGGTGGCTGCTGGCATCTGGGTAGTGAGGACACCATGGCTACTGCCAGAATTCTCCACGGTCCCTGGTTCCACTCTCAAGTCGCTGGCTTCATCACTACCACTGCCATCGAGTCGATTCTGACTCACAGTAACCCGAAAGGACAGAGTAGAACTGCGGCTGGTGGGTCTGGGGGGCTGTGGATCATTATGAGAGCATTTCTATCTCGCAGTAGCTAAAGGGTCCAAAATGCTGGCCTTACGGTTAGCAGCCCAACATAACCCACTTGGTCATGAACCCTTGCCAGCTGATCCAGGGAGTCCATTCCCAAGTGCATATCTAAAAGAATGAAAGACGAGTACCCAGATGGATGCTGCACTAATCACTATGGGCAAAAGGTAAACAATAAGCCAACAATACCCATCAGTAGAAGAATAGAGAAAATATGATCTACACAGAGTGGGATATACATATAGTCTGCCACAAGAAAACTAAGGCCTTTGATTCGAACAGACTCTGTAACACAGGTGAACGCAAGACATGAAGTGAAAGACGCCAAACACCAAATGCCATGTATTGTGAGTCCATTTAGAGCAAAAATGCTGGACAGGTAAATCCCGTAGAGCCATAGAGTAGATTGGTGGTTTCCCAGGGTGGGGTGGGAGGGGCAATGGGGAATGACTGCTTAATGACTGCAGGGTCGATGAAAATGTTCTGGAACTGGATGGTGGGAAGCTTTCACAGTGTCCTTAAAACTACTCTTAAAAAGGGAAGAGAAAGAATCTGCAGAAAGCACAGTTCTGATTGACTCACATGAATGCGGTCACCAAGAATTGGAATCCACTAGAATTGGAATGGCAGCTAGACTATTGTTTCCTTGGGAGGTGCCTCCAGGAAGGGCCAGTAGAGAAGGGTAATACTGATAGAGCAAAGGGAAGGGGCCGATAAAGAAATGTCATTGAGTAGGTTCCCAGAGACAGTATAAATCCTCTTGTAGTTGTCCCACCCAAAGGCTGAGGGAACTGGAGTGTGGCTCCACCTATCCCCATGTGTCATTGGTTAAAGTGGCATTAAGTTCTGGAGGATGTCAACTCCCCTGTCTGCTCAATGACTGTTCCCTGTGTGGGGAGTTACATGTGCTTCCTGTGAGACCATTGGCATTTATGGGAGTGGTGGGTGCCAAGTGCTAATACATGGGCACATTAGCAGCTGCTACAGCAAGTGCTGTACATTTTTAGCTGCTTGAGTGACAGGTGGGCCTTACCTCCTGCCTATATTCAGTGGTAGGGTGTTCAGATGGGGGCATCCGAAAAATAATAAGGCCCTATTCTTTGCAAATAGACATTATTATTATTTTAATCTGTCCCAACCCCCTTTCTTATCTGTCCCTGTGAACTACCTCACTGGCTGAAACATCAGTTCCCTGGGGAAGACACCACATTTCAATATGGTCACAAGGCTGTTTTCATTGGCCCAGTGGAGACACTTACATAAGATGGGTCAACTAGACGCTTTTTCTGGAGCATTTCCAACCAAAAAACAAAAAAAGATAGTCCCGCTTTTGCAAGTGGCCTGGCATCTAAGAAGCATAATTCAGAAGCACATGTCCCGCCATGTGGAGGAGGCGGTCTATGTTGCGAGATTACAGCATGTGCCCTGAGAGACAGACACAAAGAACACAGGAACATGCCAGTGGTGGTCAGGAACCGTCGACAGAGCCAGCTGTCCTCTTGTTCTCCCCACCTTTCCATTTTCCTAGGATTCTCTCTTCCAAGTATTGGTCTCTTTGCCTGTTTACAACCAAATGAGCCCCAAATAAGATCCAGATCATAGAAATAGAAGGAGGAAGTTGGATGGAGACTGCAGTTCATACTCCCCGGAAGCCATTCAGACTCGCTGGAAGAAGGAGACCCTGTGATGGAATTAGCTCTGGATTCCTGACATTTATTGAGGAATGCTCAGGGAATAAGCACCTGTGGGGGGAATCAAGGAAGGGCACAAGAGGGAAATCTCAACAGAGGTCTCAGCCCTGCCTATGGAGAGTGTCATAGTCAGTGTTCCCTAGAGAAACCAAACCAGTTATATAGCTGTAACTGGAGATATCGATATATCCACCAGGGCTCCTATGGTTAACCACTGCACCGGCCACTCATTGCCATCAAGGTGGACTCAAAGTGACTGTGTAAAACAGTATAGAACTGACCTTTTGGGCGTTGGAGACTGTAACTCTTCAGGAGATTACGAAGCTTTATCTTTCCCTCAAGGAGCCCTTGGTGTTTTCAAACTGATGTCCTTGCTGTTGGATGCCCAAAGGGCCACCCACTACGACACCAGAGCCCCAGAGAGTGAGGCTTATTTCTAGCAATTGGCTCACATAGGGGAATGGCAAGTTCCAAATTCATAGGTCAGGCAACAGCCTAAAGAGCTCTGTAGATGTTCATCCTAAAATCCATAGGTTAGGTGATGGGAAAAGACAAGAATAAGAATGGTCAGAACACACCCTAGGGTGTGCTGAAGGCCTTTGGCTGATAGGTTTACCCCTTCCCACATTATGGAAGGTATTCTATTTTGCTTGAGACCCACTCCTTCATAAGAGCAAATAGATGAGGTGAACAAGCGGCCATCTAGCTCAGAAGCAATAAAGCCCACCTGGAAGAAGCACACCAGCCGGTGCGATCATGAGGTGCCAAAGGGACCAGGTATAAGGCATCATGCAAAAAAATAGAATATATATATATATCTGTGTGTATATGGATATATATACCATAGAGAATGAAGGGGGAAGTGCAGAGTGGAGACCAGAGGCCTAAATGTCGACCACTAGAGATCCCCTCATAGAGGGCTTTAGGAGAGGAGATGGGTCAGTCAGGGTGCGATGTAGTACCAATGAAGAACACAGCTTTCCCCTAGATCCTGGATGCTTCCTCTCCGCAACTACCAGGATCCAAATTCTACCTTGCAGCACTGGATAGGGCAGAGGCTGTACACTGGTGAATATGGGAGCTGGAGGCACAGGGAATCCAGGGTGGATGATACTTTCAGGACCAGGGGTGTGAGGGGTGATACTGGGAGAGTGGAGGGTGAGTGGGTTGGAAAGGGGTAACTGATTACAAGGATCCACATGTGACCTCCTCCCTGGGAGATGGACGGCAGAGAAAGGGGGAAGGGAGACTCCGGAAAGGGCAAGAGATGACAAAATAACAATCTGTGGATTATCAAGAGCTCATGAGGGAGGGGGAGCGGGGAGGGAGGGGACAAAAAAAGAGGACCTGATGCGGAGGGCTTAAGTGGAGAGCAAATGCTTTGAGAGTGACTAGGGCAAAGAATGTACAGATGTGCTTTATAAAATTGATGTATGTATATGTATGGATTGTGATAAGAGTTGTATGAGCCCCTAATAAAATGTTTAAAAAACAAGAGCAAATAGATGAATGCTTGTTTGACAAAAAAACTGGGCACCATAGCCTCGCCACATTGATATGCAAAAGGAGCCATCACAGGGAGCTCTGTAACTGGGACCTGGCCAAGTGGTGACCAGTAGCCTGGGACTTTGTAGCCTAATACGTTGCAGCGAATTGCTTACTAGTTCTCCTCTAGCTATAGTCTTTGTAACTCCTACCAATGACAGGGTGGAACTATGCCACCGAGGGAAGTAGATAGCATGCTAATAATATCAGTAAAGTGCATGGCATCCTCGAAGAGGTGAGACCATTCAAATAAGACCTGTAGACCGCTAATGTGGGGATTGGTCGGTATGGTCATCCTGGGTGAGTTAACTCAGAAACAGAAAGTGGAGTTTCAAGAGCACCGAGAAAGACGAGCCAGCAGTGGAGTGTGCTCTTTGGACCCAGGATTATTACTCTGAGCACCACCTCTGTCCAGGAGACAGAGATCCCTGACACTGGATGCATCAGGAGACAATGAAAAACAGTGGCAGATAAATAGCTCATGGAAGCAGAGGCAGCAGCACCAAGACCCCAGAACAGGGAGCTCGCCAGCACACAGAATGAGAAAGCTGAGTGTCTTTGGGCCAAGGCTTCCAGACAAAGCGGGCTGCCTCAACGCACTTATCAGCAGAGCTGAAAGAACTTTGCACACGGTCCCAAGCAGAGCAGAGGTCAAGGAGCTGCAGGGCAGAGGCCAAGGACCAGAAAAAGTTCTGCCTCTGGGCACCACTTGGAAGAGACTGTCCTGACTGGAAGAACTATATCCCCAGTCATTTCTGATCCTGAATTGTCACCTGCTAGGTCCCCAATTAACCCCAGAAACATAAGTATTGTTTGCGAGTTCTGTGTGGCCATTGCCACTTAAGGATTATCAAACCCAGCAGAGAAGAAGAGAGTGTCATGGTAGGGATGGTTGGTGTCAGAAACTGTGAAAAGAAAGGAGGGCGGAGGCATTTTGATCTCTGTCTCATAGGAATCAGCCTTGGGCTGTTTATCTTGATTTTCCTCCATTGCCTTTTGTGAAGTTACAGGGGGGTCAAATGCCTCCACTATGCCATTTATACCCCTACATTGACAAGTCGTTGGATGAAGGTTAGTTTGGGGAAGGAGCAGACCTTGGATGAGCTCTCATCAGCTGAGGCAATCCTGATAGGGGCCAGACAGCTGGGACCTTTTCTATCAGTGGCTCTCTCGGCAGCTGGGGAAATCAGTCTCTTGGCCCTGAGAGGAATCTGGGTGACACACTCATCTATGACAATACCCTGAAGAACAAGCTCCCACAAAAACCTGGCTGAGAACTCTCGCCTAGATCACAGGAGTGCATGCCTAGCTAATAATAGCCATTTACTGAAGGCCCTATGATTGGAACTGTGCCTCATTTACAGATGGAAAACTAGAGGAAGGGATTTAAGGTGGCTAAGTTAATAAGTGACAGAGACAAGATTCAAATACAAGTTTGAAGCTGGTACTGTTAGCCTTTTTTCCAGGGCTGGGTTTTAGATGATGCAAATGAGACACTTGTCAGGCACACAAGGTAAAGAGGCCTTCCCTCTCCAGTGTGACTTTCCCCATAAGTCTGAATCATGGGCCTGGTGTGTCTTATTTGCCTTCCCTGAGTCTCAGAACCTGGTCTAGTCTGATTTGCTACTTTGAGGAATAAGCCAGAATGCTCAAGTACTCTGAGTCAAGACCCAATCTCCCCTGGAATTGTTCAGTGGGACTTACCAGCCTCTTCCTTCATGTTTCACTTTTCTAGAAACCTCCATGGAGGACTAGCTCTCATGAAGAGAGCTTCAAAAAGCTCATGGCAAAATTCCATTATTTTTTCGTATCATTTTTCCACACGCTTTTGGAAGCTCCCTCTTCATCCCTTTCCACAGTCTTTCTCAAGGAAAGAGACTGTTGCTGGTTGATGTCAGATGCCCCTGAGTCTGTTTTCTACTCAGAATGCTCTGCACAAACTCTATCAACAAATGACGTAGAGTCAAACGTGCTGTGTGTCTTTAAGTTGATGTCAGCTCATAGTGACCCTACAGGACAGAGTAGAACTGCCCCCAAAGGTGTCCTAGGCTGAGATCGTTATGGGACCAGCTCGTCAAGTCTTTTCCCCTTTAGAGCCCATGGGTAGGTTCAAACTACCAGCCTTTTGTTTAGCCACCCAGTCCTTAGCCATTGTACCACCAGGGCTCTTTAAAACAGGGATTAGGTTGATTAATTTTATAATCTCCAGGCACATTTGAAAGCTGCTTCCCAGAACACCCTTCCCCAGATTGTTGATTAAGACGGGCATTTGGGGACTCATTTCTTTCTCATTTGTGTAAGTGCACTCTATGAGAGGGGTTTCCCTTCATAGATAGGTGATCACATACTATTTTTCCAAATTGAACCACTCTTGGTGGTATATTGGGTTAAGAGTTGGGCTGCTGCTAATGGCAAAGTTAATGGTTCAAACCCACCAGCTACTCCTTGGGAGAAAGATGAGGGTTTTCTGCTCCCGTAAAGATGTGCAGTTCTGAAAATCAGCAGAGCCAGTCTATTGTGCCATATATGAGGTCAACCCCATGGCAGTGGATTTGGTTTTGGTTTGGGTCTGTGGGGGAAGTCCTTAAGAAATTCTTTAGTCACATGGAGGAGTCCCTGGGTGGTGCAGTTGGTTAACATACTGGCAACAAAGCCCTGTCACTCCTTACCTTAGGATTTACTCACTCTTTGAAACAGGCATTTATTTACACACAGTTTGACCTCATGATGGTGTTCAGTAGATGTGGATCTTACTTATTTGCATTGTTCTGTGACAGTTGCAAAATTCGTTAGTGGCTCAGGGATCAATCCTCTGTGGACTTCCCCGAAGCTAGATGAAGCAAGCGGGTTCTCCCTGATTCATCCTCCCTCCTTAGCAATGCTTGCTAGTCAGGATAACATAGTGCCCATTAAAGAAACTGCCTGTGTCACTTTAAATTTGTGACCTGGGCGGGAGGGAGGGTCATGATCACAAGTGACAGAAACTGATGCTTGACTAACTTAGGGGAAAAGGCCTAATGGTGGATAAATGTTGGGAAGACAAGAAAATGTGGCAAATGCCTGGGCAATCTCAGGGCTGTGAAGCAGGTAATGGCGAAACACTCCTCCTGAGGCCAAAGCGTGCCCTATGTAGTACATTAAATCACATTCACACACACCCATTCATGTTCACATGGGACCTGAGGCTATGGCCTTACTTGGAGAGGAGGTCTTGGCAGATGTGCTTAGATAAGTATTTCAAGAGCTCCATCTTTCTGGGTTTAGATTTCAGATGGATACTACATGCACTGATTGGTGTGTTCTTATAAGAAGAGGAGTGGGCACACAGAGACCCCGTGTGAAGACACTGGCAGAGATTGGATCAGTGCATCTATAAGCCAAGAAATATCAAGGATTAGCAGCAGTGACCGGAAGCAGAGAGAGGCTACTTTGATTCTCCTTCAGAGTTCTCAGAAGGAATGAATCTTGCCCACACCTTAATTTTAACCCATTGTCCTTCAGAAAAGTGAGAGAACAAATGCCTGCTGTTTAAGTCACTCGATTGGTAGCCATTTGTTACAGCTACCCAAAAGAACCATTATGGATTGATCTGTAGCCCCCTCAAAATATGTGAGAAATTTGAACCTTGGTGGACATGATCCTGTTTGAAAAGAAGAGAGTTCTTTTGTAATATAAATGAAGCCGTATGGCCACTGGAGATCCCTTCATAGAGGGGTTTAGAAGAGGAGATGGGTCAGTCAGGGTGCGAGGTAGTACCGATGAAGAACACAGCTTTCCCCCAGATCCTGTATGCTTCCTCCCCCCAACTACCATGATCCAAATTCTACCTTGCAGGGCTGGATAGGGCAGAGGTTGTACACTGGTGCATATGGGGGCTGGAGGCACAGGGAATCCAGGGTGGATGATACCTTTAGGACCAAAGGTGTGAGGGGCGATGCTGGGAGAGTGGAGGGTGAGTGGGTTAGAAAGGGGGAACTGATTACGAGGATCCACATGTGACCTCCTCCCTGGGAGATGGACAGCAGAGAAGGGGGGGAAGGGAGACTCGGGATAGAGCAAGATATGACAAAATAACAATGTATAAATTACCAAGGGTACATGAGGGAGGGGGGAGCGGGGAGAGAGAGGAAAAAAAAAAGAGGACCTGATGCAAAGTGCATAAGTGGAGAGCAAATGCTTTGAGAATGATTGGGGCAGGGAATGTGCGGATGTGCTTTATATAATTGATGTATGTATATGTATGGATTGTGATAAGAGTTGTATGAGCCCCTAATAAAATGTAAAAAAAAGAAAATGATTAGGGCAAAGAATGTACAGATGTGCTTTATACAATTGATATATGTATATGTATGGATTGTGATAAGAGTTGTATGAGTCCTAATAAAATGTTAAAAAAAAATGAGGCCATATGAGAATAGGCTTGAGCCTAAACCTAAACACTTCTGAGTTAAAGGCCAGGATAGACCCAGTAACACACAGTACGGGGAGAAAGATAGCGAGGAATGCCAAGGAACTTTCTGGTATCCACAAAGAAGGACCCTGACCTAGAGTCGCACCCCAAATTTGAACCTGTAAGCTCCAAAGCAGGGGGAAAAGTGTTTTAAGGCTACTGACTTGTTGGATAATTTTTGGTTAAGGAGATTAAGACAGGAACTTAAGACATCCTCCAATCCTTCCTCTGGCTTCGTTCCATTTTTCTCACATTCAAGAGTCCTCCTAGAGGATTCAGTCAGGTTGTTGTTGTTGTTGTTCAGTGTCATAGGGAGGGTTTGGATTCATTGTGACCATGCATACAACAAAGTCATACATTGCCCGGTCCTGTACCATTCTCACCGTTGTTCTTAAGTTTGAGCCCATTGTTGCAGCCACTGTGTCAATCCCATTTGTTGAGGGCCTTCCTCTTTTTCATTGCCCCTCTACTTTCCAGAACACGATGTCCTGCTCCAGGGACTGATCTCTCCGGACAACATGTCAAAGTTAAGGCGAAGTCTCATTATCCTTGCCCTGAGGAACATTCTGGCTGTACTTCATCCAAGTTAGATGGGTTTGTTCTTTTGGCAGTCCATGGTACATTCATTACTCTTTTACATCACTACTAATCAAATATATCTATTCTTCTTTGGTCTTCCTTATTCAGGTTTCAACTTTCACATGAATATGAGACAGTTGAAAATACCATGGCCTGGGTCAACCCGCCCCAGTCCTCAAAGTAATCTCTTGCTTTTCAACACTTTAAAGAGGTCTCGTGTAGCAGATTTGACTAGTGAAATGTGTCATTTGTTCTCTTCTCTGCTGCTTCCATGAGAATTGATTGTGGATTCAAGCAAGACAAAATCCTTGACAATTTCGATCTTTCCTCCATTTATCATGATGTTATCAATAGGTCCAGTTGTGAGGGTCTGGGCTTTCTTTACATTGAGTCATAATCCAAACTGAAGGCTTTAATCCTTCATCTTCATCAGCACGTGAATCAAGTCCTTCTCATTTTCAGCAAAATTGTGTCATCTGTATAATGCAGGTTGTTAATAGGCCTTCCTCCAACCTGATGCTCCATCAGGCACTGCCCCTTAATGAGTTTAGGTCATGAAGGATAGTCCTCCATAGGCACATTGATTATTACACTACCACCCTCACATAATAAATTCAGAGAGAGAAAATTTCCCCAAAGCAATGGAAAGCTTACTAGAGAAGTGGAGGGTGCTAAAAGCCAAAGGTGACACAAACTGGAAATCAATACTAGTTTTCAATACCTGCAGTCATCTAATAGTTCACTGCACTATCTAAGGAAAGGTGAGGAGAACTGGGGCAATTCCATTAAAAAAAAGACAATGCAGGGTATATAAGTCCGTCATTCCTCTGGAGAAGAAAAACACATAGTTGGGTTGTAGAGCTTTGTTTGCTAATCAACCGAATGTAGTTGTAAGGCAGGGGTGTGTGTGTGCGCGTGTGTGTGTGCGTGCGTGTGTGTGTGTGTTGAAGGGAGGGGCTTGACATTCTATTTCATAGCCAGGAGAAAGATGAGCCTCTTCCCATATCTTTTGCTCTGTGGCAAGTTACTGATCTACAAGGAACTTTTATTTGACAAGGACATTGCCGAGCAAAAAACGGGAAGCTTGTGTTCATCTCTGCTGAGAGGTGGAGTCAAAGAGATGGGCTTTATGACAGACACCCTGATCGTGCAACCAAACTATGAAATGGCCTCATACATTCAACACACATTTGCTGCACCTTCCCAGTGTGCTGCCCAGATATTACCAGGCAGAGTGTTTTATGGGCAGCATTTTAGAGTTAGGCAGGCAGAGGGAGTGTCTTTGTGGGTGTTGCCTTTACCAGTCCTTGGATTGTTCTGGGACAGGCATGTCTTTTTCCTCTAAAGTAACTGATTGCGTGTAAAGAAGGAGTCTCCTCAGTAAGACGGGTTGAACCAAACCCAACCTATGACAATCATCTCAATTGGAACACATAGCGACCCTATACAAATACCTGTAGGGTTTCCAAGTTTGTAACTCTTTTGGGGGGGTCAACTACCATATCCTTCTCTTGCAGAACCACTACAGAGTTGAGTGTTGTGTTAGCAGCTGAATGCTTAATCACTGTGCCCATTTTGTTTGCTGAGCCGCCCTCAAAACACTGAACAGGTTTTCTGGGTACCAAGCATGTCCACTTCTATATCATGCCTAGGGTGTTTTCTCCAAGTTGATAGGAGGTGCAAATCAGTTACTAGGGGTTTGGCAGAGTCAGTATGGAAACTGGGAGGGTGTGTGAAATTTGAACCAGAGTAGAACAATTCCAAGACACTTCCTAGGGATTCCTGGCATATAATATGCAAATGATAGTCAAGATATATAACTGTGTCTCTGTTCTTGGTTCTGTCAGTACCTGGTGTGGCCACAAAGGAGAAACCTGGTCTCCTGCTATTTTGAGCATCTAGTGTGAATGACAGGAGATAAGTCACATGCTAATGAACCCTGGTGGTGTAGTAGTTAAGCACCATGGTGCCCGGCTATCAAAGCATATAGCATCTGGGGTCTTAAAGGCTGGAAGATAAACAGGGGGCCATGTAGATAAGAAACAACAAAGTCCACATGGAAAAAGCACACCAGCCTACACCAACATGATCGCTGAAGACAAAGCAGGTGCATAAGCACATGTGAGCATGTTTTCTTGATGTGCACTCACCCTTTACATACAACTCTCTTATACATACGTGTTTCTGTGGATTTGTTTCTCGAATGCACCCAGACTAACATAAGCAGCGTGGAACGCATTTTAGAAGCCTAGACAAGGGCAGGGCAGGATATTCAGAGGGACTGGATCCAGAATTAGAGAGGAAGGAGCCCTGGTGGCAAAACGGGCTGTTAGCTCCCTGTCCCAAGGGGGACAATGAGACTGCTGGCTCCCATGAACATTTACAGTCTTGAAAACTCCATACAGGGTCACTGTGGTTGGAATCCACTGGACGGCAGTGACCTTTTGGGATTGAAGGTGGAAGCCACCAATGACTTCCTGCCATTGAGCCAAGGAGCCTCCGGAGAGTGTGTGAACTTCTGGAATGCAGTGAACAACCTCTGCACATCTGCTTTTCGTGCTGCCCAAGTCATGCCCTTGGCCTTTGCTTAAACATATTCATCCAGAAGTGAACCATCACAGCTGCTCCCTCGGGAAGCTGGGGGCTGAGCTCTCTGGTTCCACTCTGTCAGCATTTCTGGTCCGGGTACCTCCCCTCTGCCCCGGCACAGGCAATGTGCTTTTGGAAGCAGTGCTCCCTGGGTAGTGGGTGTGATTTGCCTCCTCTGGCCTAACATGATGAATGCTGAGAGGGGGTGGATACTAGGGGGTTAAACTCCCTGAACTTTACCTAGCCCAGGGGAAAACTTATTATTTAAAGTAAGCTTTAGACAGAATCTTTAGAAAGAGAAATGGTTAACTTTATGTACACAATTACTCCCCAACACATAGGCTCAACCTCATAGGCTGTGGATGACCTTGAGCAGGTGCTCAGTCACAATGGGTTTCTATCAGGATTGAGAGTTCAGCTCTCTCAACTCTCCAACTGGTTATTGGCACCATAGTCTCGTTTCTATTTTTGTATTTACTTTGTTTTGAGGGGGGAAAGACTCCCAATCCAACTATATTTTATTAGGAACTCCTTTGCTAAGTTTTACACAAGAAAAAGGCACAAACTGCTGTTCTGGATGAAGGAGAGCATCCGCATGAGGCCACAATGGTGTTGGAAGGACCCACAGCCACAGTGACTTAAATAAAATGACACCCATTCTGTCCTGCTGACTCTGACTCATAGTGACTCTGTGTAGGGATCCTGAAGTTGCTACCTTTACAGGAAGCAATAACCTCATCTTTCTCCTGTGGAATGACTTGGCTTTGAACCAGCGACCTTGCTCTTAATAGTCCAACACTATCCAGCATTACCACCTGGGCTCCTGAAAACTTAAATAAGACATAGAAAACAAACAACTTTGTCACAAAATTGTGACTGAAGACAGATCAATTCATGGAGTTTCAGGAGGGCCTGTGAGAGCATGAGCGGGACCTTCATTGGGATGTGCACACTACCGTATATCGTTGAGTGTGGCCCGGGGAGTGGATGCAAGCACACTGCCTGAGGGACAAGCTTTCCACTGCCAGTCAGCAGTAAGAAAGAACTCAATGGTGGCTGAATCTGTGGCCCCTCAAAATGGATGTAGGGTCTCCACATAGACTCTCACTGTGAGCCACAGCCTATTGCTCAAAATTTAAGCTCAAATACGACTTAAACGCCAAACATTCTGTTTCCTTAAAATAGGGTACTGCCAGGAACAGCTAGAAGTCTGCATGACCTATCAGATCTCAACGCCGATCTCAAATCACTTCACATGATCCATTCTACCAGGCATGTCAAGGACAACTAGAGGTCTGCATGAGCGAGCCCAAATCGCCTCCTCACTTACCCATTCCAGAGGCTGTGCCTGTATAACCTATCGACTAACACATTCCCATATGCCGTGGTTATGAAACCAACCATCATGCTGGAATAAGGACCAATCACGATGCAAGGGTCAGGGTCAGTGGGAAAGCAAAATAGGGGCTGAGGGGAGCCAAGAGGGGTCGCTTCACTCAATCCCTAAACCTGATCTAATGTCACTAGACTGGGGTCTTCCTCACATCTCAAGGGCTCCCGATTCATGATTGAAGTGAATTGTGCTTATTCAATCTTTGTTCTGCTTGCTGTCCTGCTGTGCTGCATCCTCTTCTTGCTTTTTTGTGCATGGCTCCCTCTGTTGTGGTGACAAATGGCTTGAGAGGGATTTGACATAGGGAGAAAGCCCACCCACATCAACTGTCACCAGAAGCAGACACTAAGTCCATTTCTCTCACCTCACAGAACTATGCACACCAGACACTGGTAGGGCTGTCTGGGAGGGGAACACTTAGTGCAGTGGTTCTCAACCTGTGGGTTGCGACACCTTTGGGAGTCATATGACCCTTTCACAGGGCTCACCCAATTCATAACTGTAGCAAAATTACAGTGATGAAGTAGCAAGAAAATCATTTAATGGTTGGGGGAGGGGGGCATCACCACAACAAGAGGACCTGTATTAGGAAGGTTGAGAACCACTGCCCGAGTGTGTTTAGGACTTTGCTGCCCTCAAGGTCATCAGACATTCCTGAAGGCAGAGCCACTGCAGGAAGCCCTTCTGGGAAATACCCTGAAGACAGGTCTCAACCAACTCCACCCTCACCCTCTGAGATCCTAATCATAGGACGCATGGAAATGCTCCCTGCCTCTTCGAAGGCTGTAAGTCCATGGGAGCAGAAAGCCTCCTCTTTCTCCCTTGGAGTGGTGGCTGGTGAGTTCAAACTGCTCACTTTCTGGCTAACATAACCCACAGACCAGCTCCCCCTGAGCTCAGTTTGGTTTGCCGCACAGCACACATTGTTTGGAACCTTCTGAAATAGCTATGCACATGTGCAGGTTGGGGGGATTTCGCACAAGATGCAGTTTTCCACCCTCTCTTGGCAAAAATAATTTTTGCAAAAGGCTTGTATTCTCTTCTGGATCTGAGTAGCAGCTACTCTCATGAAGTCATAGCACATACATCCATGCTACAGTCCTCCCAACTCCCTAATGTCTTACGCCGAGTCTGCTCCATGCTTTTCTGTGTCCTACATGGCAGCTGTAGGCACCCAAGGCATGGGCTCTGCAGCCTGGGTCCAAATCTCTCCTTCCCACTTCCTCACTGTGTGGTCCTAGGCTCATGACTTTATCATCCTGTGCCACTGATTTTTCATCTGTAAAAGGAGGCCAAATAGAGTCCACACATAGGCTTGTTAAGTGGAATAATTGAATTATTATACACAAAAAGCTTAGAACGGTGCTTGGCATCTTGCAAATACTATTAGGTGGTTTAGCATAGGGACTGGGTCATCCATTACATATGCTCAGGTTCAAACTTCCGGCCAGGAAGGGGTGGTACACCTAGGTGGGCATTACACCTGGATTGGCCCATCTGGGCAAGGTGAATTCAATCCAGCCATTGGGGTTGACCATGACCGTCAACCATGCCTCCCTATGGAGGAATTGAAAAGGCAGGATCTTGACCGCTCCGATGTCTCCCTTCACCCACTTTTCTGTTGTCTGTCCCCCAGAGAGGAGGTCACATGTAGATACTTGTAATCAGTTCCCTCTTTCCAATCCACCCTCCCACAACCGTCTCAGTATCACCACTCACAAATTATCAAGGTTTTTTGAGGGATGGGGGAGCGGGGAGGGAGGGGAAAAATGAGGACTTGATGCCAGGGGCTTAAGTGGAGACCAAATGTTTTGAGAATAATGAGGGCAATGAATGTACAAATGTGCTTTACACAATTGATGTATATATGGATTGTGATAAGAGTTGTATGAGCCCCTAATAAAACGATTTTTTTAAAAAGAAAAAAAGGCAGGATCCCGGAGCCCACTGAGTGACTTTCTCTCTAGCAGCTTCTAGGTAGGCTGTGCCCCGTGAGGGGCCCCGAGGTGCCTGTGTAAACCTGAAACTTCTTCTCTCAAAAAACCCAGTTGGATCACAATCCAGGCTTCGAATTGAATTCTTTCTCGCGCGAAGCCAAGGCCTGAGGTATATCTCTCCCAGGAGAGATCTAACAATAGTATCTCTTATTATAGCATTAGGAGCCCAGGTGGTGTAGTGGACTGTGCATTAAGCTGCTAATCGCAAGGTCGGGGGTTTGAACTGACTAGCCCGTCCGTGGGAGAAATATGAGATTGTCTATTTCTGTAAGGCAGTGGTTCTCAACCTTCATAATGCCCCCACCACCCTTTAATACAGTTCATGTTGTGGTCACCTGCAACCATAAAATTATTTTCATTGCTACTTCATAACTGTAATTTTGCTATTGTTATGAATTGGTTGACCCCTGTGAAAGGGTTATTTGATCCCCAGAGGGGTCGCGACCCACAGGTTGAGAACCGCTACTGTAAGGATTTAAAGTCTCAAAACCCCAAAGGGGCAGTTCTTTGTCCTATTGGGCCGGTATGAGTGGGAGTCAATAAAATGGTAGTTAGGTTTTTTTCTGCATCAGTATCAGATTCTGGTGGCAATCTCAGTCATCACGCATTGTGGTCTGGTTTGAACTCTGGTAGATCTGTGGGAAATGACTGCCCTGGTTTGAGGTGAGGGTCACGGTGCTTCAGTGGTAGATCTCTCATCGTCTTTCACCGGGAAGACCCGGGTTCGATTTGCAGCCAATGTGCCCCAGACTGTCAGTGAAAGTTTGTGTGTTGCTATGACACTGAGCAGGCTTCAGTGATGTTTCCAGACTGAAATAGAATAAGGACGAAAGACCTGATTATCTCCATCCACACATCGACCTATGGCCCTCCACGGTTGGCTTCCCTTCCCAGCCCTGGTGATAGCACAGACTGGCATAGTTTGCTCCGCTTCCCATGAGGTGCCCATGAGAGGCTGACTTGACAACCACGGTCAAGATCAACAGCTTGAACTCCTTTCTGGGTCTACAGAAACAAGAACAACCTTCTGAAAGGAGGTCGCATTGCTATTTGGGACTGGGAGAATGCCTTTGTGACAAGGATTGTGCTCTGGATCCCAAAGGCGACTTTTAAACACAGCCACATAGCAACTCCGGAAATTGCCATAGTAGAAGCCAGGTTTAAAAAAAAAAAAAAGTTCTACTGGCTTGCTCAAAGGAGGCCAGAGTTGGATGGGGGTGGGGTGGGGTGGGGTGGGGTGGGGTGGGGTGGGAGACTCCTCTAAAAATGAACAAATTTGTTTCCTTACATATTTGTCATGTCCTTTGGGCCTGAAAGAAAGGGGGGAAAAAGCAGAAGAGAGGAGGAAACGGCGACTGACAGTCTCTTGTTGGTATTCCCACAGCATCCCCTCCTTAGGCACTTGCTGCCATCTCATCCAACTCCACTCAGTATATTTTCACCCAGCAATGATGCAGAAATGTCTGTGTACTCCAGTGTTATTGTAGTCGGGCAGCGTTTACGGGTTTGACTTTCAACTCAGCATGGCAGGACGTCTAGAAGCAATTATAACCAGCACCTGCTCTGTCTGTGCGGCGGGCAGGCAGTGACGGATCCCCAGCTTCCAGAACACTAGTGCCCCCTCCCAGCTCAGGATAATGACGGTGACACTCGGCCTCCTTGTTGTCTGGGGGAGCTCTAGGAGCTCTCCTCTGAAACCTCATATTATTGGCATTTCTTTGAGTGAGCACATCAAATTAGTGACTGTAAAGGAAGGTGTAGGAGATGATTATTGGTGACAAGACAAGCCTCAACCACCTCCAGAGAGCATGTCTCCTAAGTGCAAAGCATGGAGAGGGAGGAAACAATTGACCACAAATGGAATAGGCTCTGAGTCTCGCCACACAATGTATGTGCATGGTCACTGAGGCGCCAACATTATGGCTGGAGGACGGATATGGTTTGTGCAGCCGTGATTGCCATCCAGAACGTGCCGTGCTATTGTGAAAAACGATTTTTTTATTCTGAGCAAATCTCTGCTTCCACTTGCTTTAATGCTTCGCCAGAGAGCCAGGGACTCTGGGAGGGGTGGGGACGCACAGGGCTGGGCTGACCTCAGGAACTCATGTGTAAAGGGCTTTTTCTCACTTGGAAGCAGGCTGGGTTCACAGCTGTTCTTTCTGGTAAAGCTTGTTTCTGAACCTTGCCACGTCTGAGTCCGAAGAGGGAAATGAAGGTGACAAATGCTGCGAGGAGCCCTGGGCACATCTTGGCTATGGTCCTGCTTAAGTCTGTTTCATTTGAATCCCAGTTTTACCTTTCCTCCTTTCTGGGTTCCGAAGCATCAGATGGGTGCCAAACGCTTCCACGGACAACTAAAGCTGAACAAGGTGCAGGCAGATGAAGAGCAACGGGAGGTTGGTGTTTGGGAGAATGAATACTTGGGCTTCCTAGGCCGGCCCAGCTGGTGGTTAGAGCCCTGTTTCAGATTCCACTGAAATCTCCTAGTGTCCAAGGACCAAGTGGCTCCTAAGTCCAGAATTTCTGTTACATGTCTCACCAAGGAGAAGCTGGGCCCAAATGCATTGAAGAATAAAGCAGGAGCTTGGCTTGTGAATCCACTCTCTGATTCTGAAATTTCAAAGGCTCCGTGCACAGACATTTCAACACTGAAAGCACAGCAGGGAAAATCAAAGACTTGGGCTTCCTCCTTGCCCCTCTTTTAGGGCTTTTATGGTTTTCCAAGGCGCCTCCTAGAGCCGAGTGTTGTATAGGTCATGTTTAAATATGTCGTAGTTCTGAGGGACTTGCTGTTCTGCTTTCTTTTGCAAGGAGACCCGGTTTCTTGTCTTGTGGCCAAACACAGAGCACAGATGTCTGTGGGCCCCCTCCCTTTCCCCTGACCTTTGCTCTCTTCTCTGGATACCCTACTGACCTGTTCTCCCTTACAAGATCTGAACTGCTCACACACTTCGTTAAATTCTCATCCTAGCGAGAAGCATCCGAGCATCTTATTAGAGCCTGTATGAGTTCTGTTCTGGATGCCTATTTGTGTAATTTCAGGTCTCTGGCATGGAAACGTCCCATGCCCACAGACCCACACAGGTAATATAAACTCCAACAGTAGTTTAAGGTTTAAGGTGGTCACAGGGAACACTGGGGCCCGTGTCTCCTGGTGAACCCCTCAGGCTGTCTAAAGGGGCTAGTTCCATCTCAAAGAAGCCATGCAGGAATGTAGACCGGTTAGGTAGCAAGACAAGGGGTTGTTCCTCTCCATGCTTAGGGGGCCCCCTACAGGAGGTTGGAAGCCAATGCGGGCTAAGCCCAAGCCAGGAGAGCTTAATTGACGCCTCCCAGCTGAAAACCCTTAAAAGGCTGGAATCTGGAGACCGCCGCCCCTTCCCTTCAGCTGCTTCTCTGCCTTCCACTCAGCAGGGCTGAGTGTGCAGTGTCATAAGGGTGCCCGTGTTCAGTTTAGTGTAACGCCGGAACCTTCTTCTCTCATGTATATAAACCCACTCGGATTACCAACCAGGCTTTGGTGTGAATTTCTTTCCAGTGTGTAGCCAAGGACCGAGACATTTCCCACCCGAGAAACCTAACAGACCCAGACTTACAATAAACCCATATTTTTATTTATAAGGCAAGAGGTGACCAGGTCTAGACAATAATGGTGAAGAGGGCCCTGGGTTTGAGAAAGATTCTGAAGTAGAATCCATAACCCTTAGAAATGTATTGGCCTTAGGGGAGGGGCAAAGAGGGCTGGATTGAGAAAGTCTCTGGCATCCAGTTCTGACTTGACTTCTGGATCCTGAATCCTTCAGGGCCATGACCTTGCCCTCCAGCCAGACCTTCCAATAGCCATCTTCTCAGAGCCTTGTTAAGTTCTCATAATACATTACACCTGCCATCCTGTGAGCAGCTACCAAACCCAGGCACTTTTTTCAAAGACAAGCTCGCTCTCTCTACCCCTAAGAGCAGGTAGTTTGGGGATGATGGATATGAGATACCACAGAAGACAAATCTGTTATCTTCCATGGTGCACAAAACATGCTGTCACAACCAGGACTCGTGACAATCCCTCAGTTTCCTAAATTGCTTCACTGCTACTTTTTAATTAAGCCTCATTAGATTGTCACATATTGATAAGAGGGATGACCCTGAACTAGATGCATAAATTAAAGCTATCCTCATCCTGTGCTTTTATATGAATGTGTTAATTATTTTTGTCATTAGGGAGAATAATGGAGGGATGGAGCAATACCAAACGGAGTTTGACAAAGTGAATCTGTCACCCAGTGAGTCTGCAATTAACACCAAGGGACAAAGGTAGGATTCCCTGTAATAAATAACCTTCCTCCCTGATGCTAATGGAGACCCAGCAGGACCCACTGTTGTGTTGTCGCAGTTGTACACGGGCCCTTAGAGGAGACAGAGCTGGTGTTTCAAACGAGTCTTGTTTGCCCCCAGTTGGCTCACACATTTGTTTTTTAAACGGCATAATCACTAACATTTAAACACAGGGTGATGTCACGTAACAATCTGCAGCTTCTGAGAAATGGAGAGGCCCGACTTTGCTGGTTGACAGTGCAGAGGGACTGGGGGAGCAGTCAGATATGGTGATCAGAGTTTGGAATCCTTGCTTTCCAAGTACATGTGTCAAGGAGTTCAAGGGTTCAGAAATTTAGGAGGGAAGTTCCAGAAGACAAGTTTGTGTGGTCGATAATAAACCAATATAGGGGTTGAGATTTCAATCTGTTGGCTATTTATTTTGTGCTTGGTAGCCAACCAGCCCAGAATTCCTGACCTCGCCGACCTGTGAAACAAGGACCATTCCAGAATGACATAGAAGCAAGCACGGAAGCGAGGGCATCCATTACCCCGAATGCGTAGGGGTCAGGAACTAAGTGCTTTCTGTAGAACAGCTCCAGAAGGCAGACCTTTGGCTGGAAAACCTGTTAGGGAGCTAGCATAGGGACTGGCAGGCCTATTACACATGCTCAGATGTCCAAGCTACCGGCTCATGAAGCAGTGGCTCACTGCATGCTCAGAAGTTCAGGTTTCCAGCCAGGAGGGGGAGCTATGCCTGGGTGGGCGCTGTACCTGCATTGGCTCACCTAGGCCAGGTGAATTCAATTCAACAATTCAGCCAATGGGGTCGACCCACGTCATCGACCACGCCTCCCTAACCGCTCATAAAACTCACGGGGATCCCAAACCAGGCCTCGGCGTGAGCTGTTTTTCACGTGGAGCTAAGGACCGAGGCACACCTGTCCCCGGAGAGGTCGAAAAGAAGTGGAGCTGTGTGATTCGGAGCTATGAGGTAAGCCGGCCCCAGGAGTGGGCTCTCCCATGTTGGTCTCACGGATTGGGGGCCCCTCTGGGCTCCTTTTACCTCACCACCCTCGGGAGATTTGTTGGGTTGAATTCACGGTGTCCGTCTTTGCGCCGTTTCTTGCTGGTGTCCGTCTTTGCGCCGTTTCTTGCTGGTGTCCGTCTTTGCGCCGTTTCTTGCTGGTGTCCGTCTTTGTGCCGTTTCTTGCTGGTGTGCGGGACTTGACGTGCCTGCTTTCCCGGGAACTCGCCTGCCTTCCCGGGCTGCATTTGTGAGGGGGCTGGGAGGCTGCTGCCTGGAGGCTGGGAGGATTTTGACTCCCAAAGCCTTCTTGAGGCTCAGTGTATAAGGTTTATTTGGACGTGAAAACGGAATCAAAGATGCAATTAACGAAGTTTTAGAAGCAGGCCTTATTGAGAAGCTTGCGGGCGGGTTCAGCAACTCAGGGTATTGAGCTATTGAAGCCGCGCAGGGGGAAAAAATCCTGGCAGCGTTTTTATGCCCACTGCTGGCAGGCACAGCTGGGGAGGATCAAAGCTGGCGAGGATCTGCGCACACAGGTGCTTCAGAAGGGAGAAGGTTGTTAATCTTACCTATATGTCAGGGACGCGTGGAGTGACCATATCTTCAGAAAACATTCTGGCTTTGGGACGAGCTGGTTCCAGGAATTTGGGGTTGAGCAGGGGAGGGGAGGTCGGTTAGGGGTCAGCCTTGAGAGCTAAGATGGAGGTGCAGGACTCAAAATGGAGTCTGTTGTGCCAAGACCGGACATTTTAGACTGTGCCCTATAGGGAAAAGGGATGTAACCATTTCTGTAACTGCTTCCTGTGGGTAGTGGGTAAAAAGCAAGGGGAGGGGCTTTTCAGGCAGAGTACTGACAGTTGCGGCCTAGCACAGGGTGGAGAGGTTGGTATTGCTGGTGAACTGCTATACGGGTAATTTCGCGGAGTCGACTTTGCCGGAGCTGGATGAGACAAGGAGCAATTAAGAGCAAAATTATAACTAAAATTATGGGTCCTAGTATGGGGGCTAGGAAGGAGTACAGAGAAGAGTTCCACCAGGAGGAAGATCCATCTGTTCTGAATCTGTTGTTTTGCAGCTCTCGGTTTAGCTTGTTGAGGATCTGGACTCTAGTTTCCACAATCCCCAGTTTATTGATATAATAACAGCCTTCCTCCTGGAGGAAGAGGCAGGTAAAGCGCGGTGGTTCTGCAAGGCAACTTGGGCAACAGAGGTTATTTGTCTTTGCAGGGAGGCTAGAGACTTGGCAGAGGCATCGACTGCCAGCTGGAAGCATGCGGTAAACTTGTCTGCTGTGATGATAGTGTCCAAGGGCTCCGCCGCTGAGTCCTACTGCAATTGCTGCTGAGGCGAAGGAGATTCTCACTGCTATCGGGAGAAAAACTGCTCTTTTAGTTTGACGACTGTATACTTGGATGTATTTGTCCTGGAACTCAGCCGGAGTGTATATAGGGAGCTGCGGAACCAGAGTGATGGGTAGAGGTAGAATTGATGTTTATATGCATAGTGAGTGTATGGTTGCACCAAAAGAAAATTTTTTCTGGCCCTGTTAGTGGTTTGGAGGGGATTTGAGTGACATTACATGTCTGTGTCGATGGATTGGAGTAGCAAAAGGGCACTTGAGTGTTTTCCGGTTGGATGTACAGAGTGACGTTGGGGATGGTTATGGCTTTTGTGGTCTTTACGTTGGATGAAAATGACAGGGCAGGACCTGGTACTGCTACCAGAGGAGGGCGTTCTAGGGCCGCACACATGAAGCAGGTGGAGAGGTTGCCTAGTCCAGCAAAGTGGCGATGGCCAGTCCCTGCTGTAGCAGGGTGAGCCAGGAGAAGGGAGACTCAGAAGGTTTAGAAATTTAGTTAGTGAGTTGAAGGTCTTGGATCTGAATATTACGGTGGATGGTGGATTGGACCTGGAGTAGCGACCTCCATACATACAGTTTGGCGTCCAGAAATTTCTCTTGGCGAGTGGTGCACTAGGCTCCTGGAACCGGAGACGTCCACAGGCTATCCCAGGGGTCTGGGATTGTGAGAGTGTATTTAGATTGATGGTAGTAGAATCATCCCTGGGGACGAAGGGAAAGGTAATGTATCTGGCAGGAAGACCAAGGACACCCTACATTTTTCTGCATTCACTTTTTTGCACATTGGGTAGTTGCCTTCTGGTCATACAGGAAGCGTTTTAAAATCAGTGAAATTTAAGTATATGGGTGCTCTGCCCCCTGTGGGTGGGCAGTTAGCGGTGGCCAGCAAATAATCATAACACTTAGTGCAGGCGTAATTGGTATAGTTTTCAGTCAAGTAAAATCGCCAGGCAAAAGGGGAAATTATACTACGTTTAGCTGGCTGGCTTGGTGAGGTGAGTGAGGCAGAGAGACATAGGACCAGTAGACTGAGCAGACCACTGGGAGCCATGGTCAGAGTTTACTGCCATCTGGACTCGGGACAAATGTACCCAGGAATCTAGTCTAAGAACCTTGATTGCTGAGGGAGTGGTAAGGGACAGTGTAAGGGCCTTTCCACCGGGGTGCTAAGGGTTTGGGTGCAAGGGATTTAATTAACACAGCATCTCCAGGATGCACTGGTTTTTGGTGATCAGCAGAGGTCAGAGAGGGTTCAGGGATGGCAGAGTTGGCGTGTTGTCTAAGAAGGTTGTGGAGCAAGCACAAGTATGGAAGGTAAAAAGCTAGCAGAGGGCAATCGGTTGCAGGAAGAGGCGAGAAAAGGAAAGGTTGTCTGTAGAGTATTTTGAAAGGACTGAGGCCGGACGGCTCCTGAGGGGCTGCGCCAAGGCGAGTATAAGAGCAAAGGGTAATAGTTGAGGCCAAGAAAGTTGCAGTTCTAGGGAGAGTTTGGTGAGCTGTTGTTTTATGAGACTGTTAGCTCGTTCAACCTTACCAGAAGACTGGGGGTGTAGGCTGCGTGGAGTTTCCAGCAGATGCCCAGTGAGGCGCAAACTGCCTGCTGCACCATAGATATGAAGTCTGGACCATTGTCCGACTGAATTGAAGCAGGCTGGCCAAAACGAGTAATGAAGTCTTGAAGAAGGTGAGTGGCGACTATGCTTGCACTCTCAGAGGAGGTGGGAAAGACTTTGATCCATCCTGAAAATGTGTTCACCATAGTGAGGAGATACTTAAACCGCTTATGCTTTGGCATGTGGGTAACGTTTATCTGCCAGTCCTGTCCCAGTAGGTGCCCTTACATCTGGTGGAGCTGTTTATGAGGGTGTTGAGCTTTCTGGCTATTGGAGAGGGCACCGATGTTGCATTTTGCATGTACTGTGTTGATAGTACTCCATAGTCCAGTGGGGTGAAATATGGGGTTAGAAACGTGTAGAGAGCTTTTGGCCCGATGTGTGGAGAATTGTGAATATTGGTGATGATTGTTTCCTGTTGTAACTTTGGGAGAATGAGTAAGTTCTATTTGTGTACCCACCATTTTTGTTGAGGAAGAGAGCAATACTGGGTGTTTTCCTGTTCAGTGTAAGTTGGAGTGTAAGTGGGAGGTAAAAAGCATACTGAGCTAGGAGCGGGAAAGTTGTTGGGCTAAGTCAGTAACAGGATCTGCAGAGTGGGAGGGAAGGGGAAGTAGGGCCTGAGTGAGAGGGCGAAATGGAGAAGGTAGTCCGCTACCTGGAGCACAACCCTGGGCTCGGCGAGGGTTACCGGAGTCGAGGAGCCAGGGCCTCTTCAGTCCATGAACCCCAGCAGCTCCATACCTTGCAGCTATGTGTCTGGAGTTTCCAGGATCTCGGCACCTCGGCTTTGCAGAGCCGGTGGCAGAGCCAGGGTCGGGCAGTTCGACTTCCAGTGGCCTGGCTGTTTGCACTGCGGGCAAGGCTTGGTAGGAGGCTTGGGATTGGGGCAAACTTTTGCCCAGTGGCCGACCCGGCCACATTTGAAGCAGGCTCCTGGCGGTAGGTGCCGGCTCCCCTGGGGAGCGTGGCGATGGATGGGATTGCCTGCCGGCCTTAGGGCTGCTACCAGGGCTTGGGAATGGAGGCTAACCATCTGTTGGACCCTCACCTGGCAAGTGGCCTCAGCTGGCTCCTCCCAAGCGTTGAAAACTTTAAATGCCATTTTTACCAGATCCTGCATAGGGGTTTCAGGGCCCTCCTCAGCCTTCTTTAGCTTTTCTTTCTGATGTCAGGGGCTGACTGGAAGGTGAAGTGAGAGGCCAAAATAGAGGCCCCACTTTTTAGACCCTGGGTCTAAACGAGTGTACTTTGTGAGTGCCTCCTGGAGGCGGTTAAGAAAAAGAGCAGTAACTTCTCTCAGTTTTTCATAGTTGACAACCTTGTTGGAGACTGTTTCCAGACCTCTAATGAGGTACCTGAGCATGAGGTTTCTATAAGGAAGATCAGACGCCCGGCCGGGCTGGTAACTCCAACTGGGGTCCTCTATTGGGATGGCATGCGCCCCCAAGGGGACATTAGGGTCGATAGCGTGGTTTTTTTCTGTGTACGTTCCTCGGCAGTAAGGGTAGAAGCAAGGATCATTTGGATGCCATGCCAGGTTAAATCATACGTTTGGGAAATGTAGGTAAATTCTTTAATAAACTTAGAGGACTCTGCTGAGAAAGAGCCCAGGCGGGTCTCTATCTGCGACAGGTCCTTTAAGGAAAAAGGGACGTGGACTTGAATGAGTCCCTATACACCTGCAACCTCTCTTAATGGACAAAGGGCAGCTGGAGGATTGTGGAAGCGGGTATGAAAGGCAAGCGGTGAGGACAGGAGAGAGCGATGGGATGGCGCAGCGGGCGGGGTAGACTGATAGAGCAGCGGAAGAGGCGCACTGAGGAGCTTGGCTGGATCTTCTGGGGTTTGAATGGCAGGTTCTTTCTGCTGAGGAGATAGAGCTAACCGTATTTGGCGGGCGGAACAATGGCTACAGAGGTCAGGGCGGGAACGCAAGTCCCAAAAAGCCTGCACATAGGGGACTTCAGAATCCTTACCAGTCCTCCTGCAGAAATTGTCCAGGTCCTGTAGAACGTTGAAATCAAAAATGCCCGTTGGAAGCCAATGTGCGTGGTTGTTAAGCTGGGACTGGGGCCAGGCAACTTGGGAGAGAAAAACAAGTATTTTCTTTCACAAGGTCTGAGTGAGAGGGAGAGACTCATCAGGGCAGCCATAGACTGATTTTGAACGTAGGCAAGCGCCGTGCCTAAAGGTCCTGGAGATTTGGGTGGCTCTTAGGGGACCCCAAAAGAAGTGGGGAGCCGCACACCTATCCCGGGTTTTTGGCACCAAAACACAAGGTCTATTTGGATGTGAAAACAGAATGAAAGACCCAATTAACGAAGTTTTAGAAGCAGGCTTTATTGAGAAGTTTGCGGGCGGGTTCAGCAACTCAGGATATTGAGCTATTGAAGCTGCGCCGGGGGAAAGAATCCTGGCGGCGTTTTTATGCCCACTGTTGGCAGGCACAGCTGGGGAGGATCATAGCTGGTGAGGTTCTGCACACACAGGTGCTTCAGAAGGGAGAAGGTCGTTAATCTTATCTATATGTCAAGGAAGGATGGAGTGACCATTATCTTCAGAAAACATTCTGGCTTTGGGACGAGCTGGTTCCAGGAATTTGGGGTTGAGCAGGGGAGGGGAGGTCGGTTAGGGTTCAGCCTTGAGAGCTAAGATGGAGGTGCAGGACTCAAAATGGAGTCTGTTGTGCCAAGACTGGGACACAGTGTTGTGCCGCGGCTCCGGCAAGCAGCAGGCCTGGGGGCGCCTGCGTCCACCCCTGTTGGTTTGGGCAGGACTCTGGCTGGGTGGCCGGCTCCAGGCTGGCTTTCGGCTAGGCCGCAACCTGCGGCCTCCATTTTCCCAGCCACGTGACTCCACTCTCAGGCAGAATGGCACCACCTGTGTCTGTTGTAGCTACACTCCATTCCCAGACAGCAAACCGCCCAGACTGCCGGAAAGTTCAGCAGAACAAGTTTCATTTCCTGCGCAGGGACCAGACCATCAGCTCTCTTGAGGGGAGACTGAGCGGCCCCCCAGTCTAATTTTCCAAAGGTTTTTATACTTTTGCAATGTGCAGGTGTGCAAGCAGGCAGAGCTCAGGAGCGGGGTATTGTGGTTAGCCATTCTTAGTTGAACCAAAACTGCTCTGGTCCTTCTCGCAAGCCTTCTGAACATCCATTTCCTTCTGTACGTTCCCTTGGGCTACGTCTGCACAGCCTAACTCCCCAGTATCAGCTAGTTCATTGGCAGTTCATAGCTAGTTTATTTACCATTCATAATGGCTTCTGAAAGCTCAAAATGACTTCTCTTGTCAAGGCTATTTAAGCTTTGCCCAGAGCTGCTATATTCTCTCCTGTTCTTAGCCAAGTTCCAATCATTGAATCTTCGGTAGCCAGCCCAGTGTATGGTGGGCTCAGCACTAAGAGTTTTGTGGCTTGTACTTTCTGTGTAAGGAATGCCACTAGCTTATTGGTTATTACTGGGCCAAATGTGAGGCTTAGCAGGAGGAGGATTAGGGGCCGGCTAGGGCCGTTCATAGGGTAGTTAGCCAGGCTGACCAATTAAGTAGCTTTTCAAACCAATTGGTTCCTCCATTTCTTTTCTTGACTCTTTGTTCTAATCCTTTCCTAACCAGGGCTCATCTATCTTTATTGATTCCCGAATGCTTTGCATAGAATTAGTTTCTCCCAATGCTGTGCACAGCATTCCTTGTTTCCAAAAGAGCAAGTCAAGCCCTCGGCGGGTTTGCAACACAACTGCCACAAGGGAGTCTAGGGATCTTTCTAAATGGGAGACAGGTTTTTTTTAATCCCTGTAGATCTAAAGCAATTTGCTGACTAAGAATCTGATAGTTTAAGTTTCCTTGTATTAAAGCAACTGACCCGACTGCAGCTAATCCCATAATCCCAAGCCCTGTTACCAGTGGGACCAATACTGGGGCTCTTTGAACTCATCCGGAAATTCCAAAGTTATCCCTACACCTCCTTCACCAGAACACAGGTACACTTGAGGACTAACATGCACTAGCACACAAATACCCGGGTCTGCTACTAATACTGGGGAAAAGAGACAGGGTGTTCGTCCTGTGGAACAAGTAAAGCAAGTACTCATTGGAGCAGATAACAAATTAGGATCAACATTTGGTTCAATGGGAACAGCTTGAAGGCAAAAATCTCGATATCTTGATATATTAAAGGGATACTTAGATGAATAAAAACACAGTCCTTGCCCTTGCAAATCTTTTAAAGGGAGCTTAGACTTGAGTCCATACTAACATCACCTATAGACTGCTGCTTTGTGTAATCCTTTTTACTAACATTTCTAATTGGATTACACTCTGTACCAATAGTGCTATTTGTACCTGTGCCTACATAGTAAGGGGAAGCAGGGTTCAGACAAAGCCAACAATCAGCTGTGAGGTGAGGATCTGAGTTCATAAATTGGAATACAGCATCCCGAGAATCAAACACAGAACCTTGAGGTGGCTCCTGAATGAGAAGGGCCCTGTGAGTTGGGCTGGCAGTGAACGGGAAAGTTACTGGAGAGTCTGGAGGGTGCGGCAAAGGAATCTTAATGACACCAGCTGTGGCTCTTCAGGATTTATCCCGAGGTTTGGGCCTTTGTACGGATGGCAGGTTGCCATATTTTACTTTGCTGGATAGAAAAGGTTTTCCCGGGATCTCTATCATTTACATAATGTTGAATTCCCCATGTTTTCCCAGGGAACCCAATAACGCTTGAATCCAATTCTTATTGGGTTACATTTGGAAACCATACACGTAGTGGGATCAAACCCTTCCAACGTGAGTCTCATTCTTGTAAAAATAATAGGGTCATCTTTAACAAGTTTCCACCCTGAAAATGATAGTTTCACAACCCCAAGCTGCACAATGATAATGTCCCTCCCCTTGGCAGTTAGGGAGTCCATGAGCCGGGCATATATAGACATGGTTTGTTTGGAGCCTTCTTTCTATAGAGGGTATTCGGCACCCATAGGACGGGATTCCAGTATAGGTCCCATTGTGCCCTTTACCTTTAAAGGATCCAGAATGCCAATTCTTTCCTAGCAAATCAAACAAATCAAAATGAAAACAGGGGGTCATACCCAGTATAAGAGGTTACATATTCACTGCTGGAGGTTAGAATAGCAGTCCACAGATGTGTTTCTGCTTGGGGGAAACACTGGGTGCTGTCAGCAATACTCGGAGAAAAACAATTAAGTTCTGTAAAGCCTTAATTTTGAGGGATTTTCCGTCTTTCTGGGTGTCCATCTTTTCAGGATATGCTCAGGGTTGGTTTTTTTTTTGTTTTTTTTTACTTATGACTGATGAATCCACGGCCCCCTCCCCACTATTTTAACAGCAGTTGGTGTGTTGTAAGAATCACTTGGTATGGGCCAGTCCACCTAGGTTCTAAGGTGTCAGGTTGGTGCTTCTTTACCCATGTCCAGTTTCCTGGTTGCACGTTGTTGGCTGCCTGTTCCCTTTCCCTTGGTTAGGCCCAAAATGAAGGTGTCAGAGCAGATGATTTGTCTCTCACCTGTTGCACAGCCTGCAGGCACTCGATGAGGGAACGATTAGTGACTTCCATTATTTCTACTTCCTTCAATCTTGGGAGGATTTGGGGAAGGTCTGCCAAACATAAATTCAAATGGGGTCATGCTTTTCACATAGGGAGTGCATCGGACTTGAAGTAGGGCAAAAGGTAAAGTAAGGATCAACCCAGCTCTCGCAAGGTCCTAAATGCAACTTAACGAACAATTCCTTTAGGGTTCTGTTTATTTTTTCTACTTGCCCTGAAGAGCTTCCAGTTAATATTTAGAAGCATTGCTAAGACTTTAGTAATTTGAGCAATAAATGTTGGGCCATTGTTGGACCCCAAGGTGGTGGGAAGGCCAAATCTAGGGACAATTTTAGTTACTAATAATTTACACACAGTGGCAGCAGTTTCCTTCTTTGTTGGGAAGGCTTCCACCCATCCAGAACAGGTGTCTACGAACACCAGCAAATATCGGTAGCCATACTTTCTAAGTTTGATATCCATAAAGTCCACCTCCCAGAATTCTCCAGGACTACTACCTCGAGCTCGTGGTTGGGGTTGCTCCTTTTCTTTTTGGGGTTGTTTACCCGAGCACAGTGCAATCAACGGTGGGTGACATCTGCCACCCAGTGTCCAAGCCTGGGTATGTAAAAGTGCCTGAGAAGCAACTGAGACAGTTTAGAGAGGATCCCAAATGCATACCTTCATGTAGTCCTTGAATCAGATCTCTCCCAGAGCTTCTGGCATGAATCTTCTTCCATCAGGATGGAGCAGCCACCCTGGATGCTCCCAGTCTTTTTGGCAGGCCAGCTCTTGGCTTATCTTTAGATCATTTTCTGAGTATGTAGGTTGTGGCTGTAACACTGGGGATGGCATGGTCACAGCCACTACCTTGGGGATTTGTGGCATAGTCCTGGCATTCGAGATCCACCGGTCCGGGGCACTGGTTAGGAGTGGTTCAACCATAGGTCCCCCTACCACAGCAATATCCTGTCCCAGTGTAAGCTTCCTACCTTCTATGACTAGGATGGCCGTGGCAGCCTCAGCTCGCATGCAGCTCAGCCATCCTGCAGCTACAGAGTCCAGTTTCTTTGAAAGATAGGCCACAGGTCTCTTCCATGGCCGCAAGTTCTCAGTTAGAACTTCTTTTGCTGTGCCTCTGGCCTCACATAGACAATTGGAAGGGCTTTACTCTGTCTAGTAGGGCAAGAGAGGTTGCCCATATGAGCGACTTTTTAAAGGATTCAAACGCTTGTTGTTCTACTTCAGTCCATTTAAGTTCTTTTTCCTTTCCCCAGTACTTGCATATAGGGGTTTCGTTGTTTTTGCAAATCCCAAATTCCACAATGGACAGTACCCCACAGCTCCTAGAAACTCTTGCAACTGCCTCTTAGTCTCAGGGACTGGGATTTTGAGGATCGCCTCAGTGCGGCTGGGGGACAAGGTCCGTTTTCCCTCCTCCAGTTGGTAGCCTAGGTATACAGCTTTATGGACACACAGTTGAGCCTTTCTTGCAGATACCCTGTACCCCAATGGGCCAAGGACTATTATCAGGTCCTTGGTAGCCCGTTGGCATTCCTCCAGGGTTTCGGAGGCCAGGAGGAGGTCATCTGCATACTGGAGCAAGGTGGTTTGGGGGTGTTCCTCCTTGTGTCCCTGTAAGTCTTCACTGGGTTGATGTGCAGGGGACACGGGTATGGAGAACAAAGCATCCTTTAAGTCCAAAACAGTATAACAAATTCAGTTTGACGGGATAGTACTCAGGAGGGTCTCGGGGTTTGGCACGTGGGGTGGCCCGTTTCTATCCTCTCATTTGCCTCTCTGAGATCCTGCACCGGTTGGAAGTCCTCAGTTCCCGGCTTCTGCATGGGCAGCAGGGGAGCATTCCATGTGGACTTGCAGAGGACCCAAATGCCTGTCCTCTTTAGTCTGCAAATGGGAACAGAAATACCCACTTTTGCTATCCAGGGAGTAGGGTTAGCTTGACACACCGGTGTAGCTGAGCTCAGAAGTTGTACGACCCCAGGCACCTGAAGTTCAGAAAGGTCTGGCAGGTTGTTCTCTGCCCAAACAAAAGGAATATCTTTTAGCGATTTATCAAGAAGTTCCTTTGAGCAGGTCTCTTCTGCTCCTTGATAAAACACATATCACTCTGACATTGGAGCGGTGAGCAAAACTTTTGGCTTTTCAAGTTCAAGGGTTAAGGTGGTTGTAGCAGATGAGAAAGGAATTATGGCTGCCATTTTTCATAATAAGTCACGATCAATTAGGGGAAAGGGGCATTGAGGCATTACCAGGAAGGAGAGTGTGTGTAACTAACTGTCTCTTGTGCTAAATCTGTTATTCTGGCCGTTGTCCATGGGTGTGCTTGGGTCTGCCCTGGGGCCCCTGTAATGAAAGCCTTTCCTTTTGACAAGGCACCTGTAGTCTTTTCTGAAACCAAGAAGGTGACCCCTTTGTCCACCTAGAAATTTACTGGCTGGCTCCCTACATGGAGAGTGAGCATGGGCTCTTTGGGGTCAAGTGAAACAGAGCCTGGACACCTTTATTCAGCTTCGAGCATTATTGTCTGTAGCTTCGATTTTTCTAGGCGAGGACTAGGCCCGTTCCCTCTAGTGGTGGCTCGTCTGCCTCTCCTGGGCTTTTCAAGGCACTGATTTTTCCAATGTCACTGTTTTGTATAGTAGGTACATGGATACTTCCTCAGGACTAGGCGAGTGAGAAGCGGGGTATTAGGGTTAGCCATTCTTAGTTGAACCAAAACTGCTCTGGTCGTTCTCGCAAGCCTTCTGAACACCCATTTCCTTCATGACATTCCCTTGGGCGACGTCTGCACAGCCTACCTCCCCAATATCAGCTAGTTCATTTACACTTCCTAGCTACTTTATTTTCTTTTCATGGTGGCTTCTGTCAGCCCCAAATGGCTTCACTCTTGTCAAAGCTGTTTCAGCTTTTCCCAGAGATCCTACACAGTCGCCATTGTAGCCGAGAGGTAACAGGGTCTGTGACCATGGCCAAGATGGCACCCACCAGTCCAAACATGTGGAAGGGCGCTGCCTAGGGAGCTGGGTGAAGAGGCCTGGGAGTTAGCCCTGCCTGGTCCCGGGAGCCAAAAGTTTCCCTTATCCCCTCCATTCCCTTTGCCTTTCTCCTGGTTTTTCAAACAAGCTGCTCTAGCCCTATAACGCCAAGCACAAAATTGTCATAATTCTTAATGAAAACGTATCTGGTACCCAAATTATAGATGTGACAATTTGGTCACATTTCAAAAACACTGAAAATTTTATGCTTTTAAAATATATTTTGAATGCCATATATATTGATAACTATGAAAGTAAAGAATAGAAACCAAAAAAAAATTTCCTAAATTTAAAACTTGAGGCGTTATAGGGCTAGTGTTCTTCCAGATTTGGTTTGTTCCTTCTTACAGGCTGGTTTTCCGTGGCCCAGGCTTAGGCCAATGGCGTTCGGAAGCCTAGGCGGAGTCACTGTTACCTTTAGGCTTTGAGTGATGCTGCTTCAGGCACTTTTGGGGACAGCTCTTACTTAATACACAGCTCCTCTGCCATGATGTTCCAGCCAGAAATTCCAATTTCCCTTAAGGTTCCCTGAGCTGCCACGTGTCCCTTCCCTTCAGAGATTTGAGCATCAGCCCCGCCAGCAGGCGTCTTGGAGGGCCTTGGAGCCATCCCAAGCAATGGTCCTCCTAGCCTGTTGTCCAGAAAAATGGTTGGACCTAAAGGTCGCCCTCGGCGACTAGTCCTTGACCCCTTCCCTCGGGCTGAGGCATGAGATTCAGGGCAACCCAGGGGTGCGCTCTCAAAGTGGGGGTTATTGACCTGGAGGCAGCAAGCTGTCAATCGCCTCCTTGTTTTGTGCTTTCTAGATGGGACTTAGCAGCTTGATGCTCAAGAATTGCCCCCTTGCATGAATCGTGTCCAATTGGGATAGAGTTGATACAGAGAGGCTGGGCAAACAAAAGCTGATAGATTCACTTTGCAACTCTATTTGGCCACAGTATCGTTTTGAGAAAGGAGAATGGTGGGCAGAGAATGGTACGCTTTCCCTTCCAACCGTGATTCACCGGGAACAGTTCGGTAGAGTGCCGGGAAAGTGGGCGGAGATGCCAGGACTTAGAGCATTTCTCCTCTTGAGGAGCAGTAGGAGACCTTCATCCCCAGTGCACCCAGGAACCCCTAAGGCAGGCGTCCTCAAACTGTGGTCCATGGGGCACATGTGGCGCCATGCCATTTATCCCACACTCGGGGTGTTTTTGCTGCCACTGCCTGTCCTGCTTAGCAGCCGACTCGTGCAGTGTGCATAGGAATTTGTCCATAGGTTTTTTGAAAACCATAGTCTGGCCCTCCAACGGTCGGAGAGACAATGAACTGGCCCCCTGTGTAAACAATTTGAGGACCCCTGCCCTAAGGGATCCTGGACTTCAGGTCACTATTGTCCCAGCCCTGAACCCTCCCTGAACATTCTACCCCTAGTAGAGGCACCAGGGGCATTTGGTCCCAGGGTAACTTACAAGCCTTTTACTCAAATGGAACCCGAGAAAATTAAAAATGACACAGGCAGTTACTCTACTTTTGATCCCTGTTGAATCCGCCTGTAGCATCCCAATATTACAATTTAACCCTATAACGCCGAGCATGACCTTTCCCTAACATTTAATGAAATGAATATAAATGTATATATATTGATAACTATGAAAGTAATGAATCAAAACGAAATTTTTTTGCCCAAAAATTTAAAAGTGAGGCGTTATAGGGTGAAAAAGAAGGATGGTTCTTATCAGAGGGGCCAATGCCTTAGGATCATAAGTGAAGCGGTGATCCCACTGCACCCAGTAGTGCCCAAACCCTGGACCCCCCTAGGGGAAATTGTGAATGCTTTTACCCCCGTGCCGGTACTTAGAATGAGCAAACACACATGCCTGATAATCCTAAGATTTTTACTTACTTCCTGTGATACTCACCTACTTTCAAGGGCACTCCCACCTCACAATCCTAGCCTTGTCTCAGTTAAACTGTTCACCCTTTTGTGCGTTTGTTGTTTTTTCCAGAAGTTCTCAAGTTACCAAAGCCCCTAATCCAAGTGTGCCAGCTCCAGGACCACCATCTCCTGGACCACTTCAACCTTATCCATCCTAGCGCTGAATGGACAACCCCTCCCAGCAGAGCAGGAAGGGTGTGGACCCAAAGCCCCACTTCGCCCCTTTGCCAGCAGGAAGTAGCTAGAGATGTCGTCGCCCAGTACCCCAAAGATTTGGGTCCACATCTCTTCAGGGTGGAAATGTTAGGTAGCTAGCATAGGGACTGGGGTGTCCATTACACATGCTCAGAGGGCCCAGTTAGTGGCCCAGGAAGGAGTGGCACACTGTGCGTGCTCAGAGGTCCAGGTTTCCGGCCAGGAAGGGCAGGTCCACCTGGGTGGGCGCTGCACCTGCATCGACCCACCTAGGCCAAGTATATTCAATTCAGCCACTAGGATCGACCAGGGTTGCCCACCACACCTCCCTAACTCTCCTAAACCTCACTTGGATCACAAACCAGGCTTTGGCGTGAATTCTTTCTCACGCAGAACCAAGGCCCGAGGGATATCTGTCCCCAGAGAGATCTGACCAACCCAGGAAAGCTCTTTGGAGGCAGCAGGAGTGGACGTGACTGGCTGGTGGATACTGTTCAGATGCATGGCTTTCTGCTTGGAAGGGTTTTTAGTCTCGGCTGACAGGATCAGAGGAGGTAGTATGTCTGGATCACATAGTATCCATGTCCACAAATGAGCTGCCCATTCCAAAGTCCTGACAGTGCTTTTGGAAAACACTGTGCTTTGGAATGTCACCCCTTGCAGAGGGCAGTGGGAGGGGCTGGGACCCAGGTATGCTGCCCCTTGCTCCCAGTTGCCGGTTTCTGGATCCTGATTATATCTCTCACAGGATCAGTTAGTGGGCTTGTTGTCTGCCTCAGGCTTTGTTCACCGAGGTCCTCCAGCTAGGTGGTGGTGTGTGTGCATGAGCAGAGGCTTCCTGCCAATCCCCCATGAGTTGAAGAGCTCCCCTGGTGTGGGCTCCGTGAAAGAGGTGCCCCAGACAGCAGGACTACCCAGGAGGGTGGGCCCTACAGGAACCGGAGGGCCATTCCCCCTGTGGAATGACCTCAGAGCCCCGCCTCTCTCACTGTCCAGCTGCCGGGGCTGTGGACCCTAAGCTTCATGCCTCACATAGGAATAGACACAGGGTGAGGCGACTGCAGCACCTGCTTTTGCTGGTCTAATCCAGCCTGAGATCATCCTAGCATCAGCCCTCTGCCAGGGTCTTTTTTTTCTCTCCTTTTATAGGGGCTCATACAACAATAACCACAATACGTGCAAACATCACTGATATAAGGCACATTTGTACATTCATTGCCCTCATTATTCTCAAAATATCTTCTCTCCACCCAAGCCCCTGGCCTCAGCTCCTCATTCCCCCCGCCCCCATTCTCACTACCCCTCCTCATAAATCCTTCATCATTTACTAATTATTATTTTGTCATATCTTGCACTGTCTGATGTCCCCCTTCACCCCCTTTTCTTTTGAGGTTTTATGTAGATCCTTGTCATCGGTTCCCTGCTGCCAGCCTACCCTCCCTCCACCCTCCCAGCATCCCCATTCATAACACTGGTCCTAAAGGGCTCATCCACCTTGAATTCCCTGTGTTTCTAGGTCCTATCTGTCCCAGTGTACATTCTCTGGTCTAGTCAGATTTGAAAGTTATAATTGGGATCTTGATAGTGAGGGGAGAGGAAGCATTGAGGAGCTAGAGGAAAGTTGTGTTTCACCGTTGCTGTCTAGTACCCTGTGTAGGCTTGTCTCTTCCCCAAGACCTTACTTAAGGGAATGTCCAGTGTACTGCAAATGGGCTTTGGCTCTCTACCCAGCATTCCCTGCTCATTCGCAATGAGATTTTTTTGTGCTGATGATGCCTGATCCCTTTGATACCTCGTGATCGCACAGGCTGGTATGCTTATTCCATGTGGGCTCTGTTGTTTCTGAGCTACATGGCCGCTTGCTTACCCTTCAGGCCTTTAAGACCTCAGACGCCATATCTTTTGATAACAGGGCACCATCAGCTTTCTTGACCACATTTGCTTATGCAACCGCTTAGACTTCAAGGAACGTGTCGGGAAGGTGAGCATCATAGAATGCCAATGTAATAGAACAAGGTATTCTTGCAATGAGAGAGTCCTTGAGTGGAGGCCCAAAGGCCATCTGCTACCTTAATAGGACACCTATAAAGATATGGACATAGGTGTATTTCCCCATGCTCACAGATAAATATATTTACATCTGTGCGTGCCTTTCTTTAGACCTCTATAACTGGCCCGTGCTTCCTAGGTCGCTCTGCTATTCCCTTTCACTTCCCTCTTGTGCCCACTGCCATGCTCAGTTTTCATTTGGGTTTCAGTAAATCCTCTTGGTTCCTTCACCCTTGATCACGCCCTACCAGGATTCCTACATCGCCCTCACCACGGATTTGCATCCACTTGTTGTTCCCTTGTCTCTGGGTTTCTTGACATCACTCCCTTTCCCCCCAACTCCCTCTTTCCTG
The DNA here is from genome assembly GCF_050624435.1 of Tenrec ecaudatus. Lineage (NCBI taxonomy): Eukaryota > Metazoa > Chordata > Mammalia > Afrosoricida > Tenrecidae > Tenrec > Tenrec ecaudatus. The sequence goes on from NW_027459466.1 coordinate 1,325,436, forward strand.
TGGCCCTCCCACGAAGTGTTGGTCCCCTTTTTCTCTCCTGAAGATTGTGCATCCAGCATCTCTTTTTAGACATACAGTAGAGGTAATAACATGCACAAACAAAAGACAGAGCGAAAGCAAGCACCAAAAGAAAGAAAACAGCCAAAATCCAATGACCATCAAAGAAAACACAACTCCTCAAGAAAGGAAAGCTTGTAGTTAGTTTACGGACTGTTTGTTGGCCCTTAGCAGTGTTTTCCAGTCCAGTCTGTGCGGGCACCAAGTCCTGCCCCCAAAGTCCTCCTTTGGCATTCCCTGGGGACCTTGTTGCTCCACTTCCTTGCTCTTCTGCTGCACGCCCTTAGTGCTATGCCTCGGTGTGGCGGAATCCGTTCCCGCACTGTCTCTCCAGTGTTGTCTATTCTAGGGCTGTGGGTCTTTGAGGGTCGTCGTGTCTCATCTTGGGCTGGCCATGTGGTCTTCTGTGTGGACTGTCTTCTCTGATTGGGAACATCATCCTCAAGCCTGGTGGGCCAGGATGTGCTCCACTCTCCCCTCCTCCCCCTTCGTCTTCTCCGTATTCTCTATCAGATATGTCCCGCTCCCAGAGCTGCAGATTCAGTGCCATCCTATGAAAAAACATATTTGGGCGTGGGAGGGGGGAATGGGGGGGGAAGATCTGCTCAGATCTTTCGAGGGTCCAGGAGAGGGTGACTGCTCAGCTGGGCACAGGCATATGGGGCTCTGAGCTCTGGCTCCAGACACTGGTTGGGAATGTGGCTTGGTTTTTAACCAGTTGTGTTCCTGTGGGTCAGTACCTATGTCTTTTTGAGTGAGTTTTCTCATCTGGAAAGTAAAGGTATTCCAGGGTCTAGTGTCCCATGTCACTAAGTGATCGAGAGGGGTTAACCTGAACCTGATTCAAACCATGTGGACATGTCAGGCGCATTCTAGATCCTGGGTGGCGATTCAGAGTCCAGGACAATGTTAATATCCAAGAGGTGATATAGGTGGCTTCGTATTGAAACGGGAAGCCCACGGTGGAGGTTTTGTCCTTCCGCTGATGGCCACTTCAACTCCTGCTAAAAGAGTTTCACTGGCTCAACAGCCGAGCCGGGAGCCAGTGCCATGAAAACCATGTGGCTAACTGGGACATAGGGCAGAGAGACATTTTTTACCTTGATGGCTTGGGAAGCCCCCCAATCTCCATGCAAACCTTCTGGTGTGAGTACTTTGGAAGCAATCATAGGCTGACAGTAATTCCAATCTTTCCTTTGACAATGTGTCCGTTCTCTTTTTTGAACCTGAGAAGATGGCCCCTGTGTCCTCCAAGACATTTCCTGGCTGGCCCCCAACTTGGACAGTTAGCACGGGATCCTGGGGGCCAGTGAAACAGAGTCCTGAGACATTCCTTCAGCTTCCTCAAGCGTTATTGTCTCTCACTTGGGTTTTTCTAGGCGAGGACGAGGCCTGTCCTCTCTAGTGGAGGTTTGTCCGTCTCTCCTGGAGTTTTCAATGCAATGTTTTTTCCAATGTCTGTCTCTTCTGTAGTAGGCACCTGGATCCTTCCTTCCTCAGGGCTTGGTGGTGCCACAGGTCAGTCTCTCCGTGAGTGGGCCATGATCTCTTTTTCTGAGTCTCTGTTGTGTCTCATGGCAATTCCTAGTATTTTAGCTATTTCTTTGTCTCTGTCGTGGTAGGGTCATCTGTGTTGTGATACACCCAATAAGACACTTCTACCAAATCACGAAGATTGTTCCCTTCAAATGCTTCCCATTTCTTTTTCATGTCTGAGGCGGGCTGAGTAATAAAGGCAATACTTATTTCCCTCTTGTTCTCGGGGGCCTCTGGGTCCTTGGGGGTACAAAGAACGCAGGATTCCATCAGCCACTCTAAAAAGGCAGGCAGGCAGGCAGGCAGACAGACATTCGTTTGTAGGCGCCTGAAAATTCTCACTGACCTTAGATAAATGCATAGGTTTCCTAGTTGTCCCGCGGAGGCCCTGCAAGAGAGACTGGTGATACCTAGCTAAGCCCTCGGGGCATTACTGGGAGTTTGGGTCCCACATTATTCGTGGAGTGGTAAA